>NC_092759.1:88903172-90103172 GCF_047496795.1 Chiloscyllium punctatum
GTCTTTCAGGAAATAAAACTGTTCCCGATAAACAATGGGAATGTGTCTCAGGATCAGGTCGAGGATAATGACCAGGAGATCCGCCGCTGACATGGCCCCCAGGTAACGTCTGACACATGGAGACAATCCACAATCTTTATAAAGCAGGACGTAGATGGTCACTACGTTAACTGTGAGGAAGGAAAACAAACCCATTATCCATCAGCCTGGAGGTAAAGGGACCCGTTTGATCAGGGACCCAGTGAGATTTTCAAATGTGTCCCTGTATTCAGGGATTTATTAAAATAATTGGAACTGGAATAACAAATGGGAAGGTCAAAATTACTGACAAAAATGTGACATAAGCCACAATAAACCCTCCATCCCCAAACACACAGAGACACATCCATAAGGACAGATGGTTTCCAGAACATTCCCACACACTCGATCACTCAAGAGCAGACACAGATCACTCCTTCTCAGTTCCTAATACAGAGGGTGGAAAAGTTGCTGTCCTGAAGGATTCTCTCCCAGTTTCCTGAAGACAAACGGAGTTTGGGGATTCCTGTATTTTGATCTAAATTGTGGTCGATCCTGTGTCGCGGAGAAATGTAAATGCAGGGAAAACGTATTCCCCGCTTTAACTGCGCGAGGGGCCTTCAGAACAGTGTCTCCTTCTCCGTGGAACGGGATCTCTTCCCTCGGGATCTTATCGTTTGTTCAATTCATTGACGTCCGGCCGTTCACAAACAACGTCAGGGACAGAACGTTCCGGGGAATGTCAGTTATAGAATGTCGGGGACAGAACGTTCCGGGGAATGTCAGTTATAGAATGTCGGGGACAGAACGTTCTGGGGAATGTCAGTTATAGAATGTCGGGGACAGAACGTTCCGGGGAATGTCAGTTATAGAATGTCGAGGACAGAACGTTCCGGAGAATGTCAGTTATAGAATGTCGAGGACAGAATGTTCCGGGGAATGTCAGTTATAGAATGTCGGGGACAGAACGTTCCGGGGAATGTCAGTTATAGAATGTCGAGGACAGAACGTTCCGGGGAATGTCAGTTATAGAATATCGAGGACAGAATGTTCCGGGGAATGTCAGTTATAGAATGTTGGGGACAGAACGTTCTGGGTAACCCCTTGACCTGTCCATCACCTTTCCCCCCCCACCCACCCGACCAACATGATGTCCTGTGCCTGGACACACTGTAACATTAATGGGGTGAGAGACGGAGGGTCCAATCACAGGAATGGGAACTAAAGGCATTGCCAGATCAGCTGAAATGGTTAGATATACCACATTCTCAATCCACCTCACAGAACCAGCCCAGACACCATACACCCAGAGGAGATACCTGTTCACCGTGGAACACTGTACAGACCAGGCCAGTGGACTGCTCAGTACAACCCAGCAATCTGTCCAGATTCATCCATTACACTGGTCAATACAATCCAGCAATCTGTCCAGAGTGGAACACTGCGCAGAACACAAATGTGCATTGATCTATAAACCCAGACTAGATATCTGTCCAGCACCAGGAGCTGTGCAGACCACAGCACTGCATTGATCTATAAACCCGGACTAGATACCTGTCCAGCACTGGGAGCTGTGCAGACCACAGCAGTGCATTGATCTATAAACCCGGACTAGATACCTGTCCAGCACTGGGAGCTGTGCAGACCACAGCAGGGCACTAATGTGTGAACCTTAAACAAATATCCATCCAGCAGAAGGAAATGTCAGTTATAGAATGTCAGGGACAGAACGTTCCGGGTAACCCCTTGACCTGTCCATCACCTTCCCCCCCTCCCGACCCCACCAACATGATGTCCTGTGCCTGGACACACTGTAACATTAATGGGGTGAGAGACGGAGGGTCCAATCACAGGAATGGGAACGAAAGGCATTGCCAGATCAGCTGAAATGGTTAGATATACCACATTCTCAATCCACCTCACAGAACCAGCCCAGACACCATACACCCAGAGGAGATATCTTTTCACTGTGGAACACTGCACAGACCAGGCCAGTGTCCTGCTCAGTGCAACCCAGCAATCTGTCCAGATTCATCCATTACACTGGTCAATACAATCCAATGATCTGTCCAGAGTGGAACACTGCGCAGACCACAGCAGTGCATTGATCTGTAAACCCGGACTAGATATCTGTCCCACACCGGGAGCTGTGCAGACCACAGGAGGGCACTAATGTGTGAACCTGAAACAAATATCCATCCACCATGGGGAGCTACACAAACCATATCATTGTGGTCTGTATCTGTAAACCTCAACCAGATTGTCTGACCAGCACAGGGAACTGTGCAATCATCACCTGTGAATTAATTTGCAAACCAAGAGCAGTTCCCCACCCAGCATGTAGGACGGTGTACTCCCTCCCCCCCCCCACCCCCACCCCACCGGTGCATTGATCTGTAACCCAGGAGCAGTTACCCTGCCAGCATGTCGGACTGTGTACACCACCCCAGTGCATTGATCTGTAAACCAGGAGCAGTTATAAACACTAACAGCAGGGCCACCCACTCCCACCCTCCCTCCCTCCCTCCCCTTCTCCCATGCCAGGAGAAACAGCCTGGAATAGGACAGAAAGGGCCAAGCCGGATGGTGGAGTGCCCGATATCCGTTCCCTCCCCCCTCCCCCCTCCATGTTGGGAGGACCCTGATAGCAGCCGGAGAGGACAGGGACACCTCGTGTGGAGATTCTGAAACATCCATGTTCCACCGACCAAGTAAGGAGCCATGTTCAGTGAAGGGTAATTCTCACTTTAAACCCACTGGCAGCTCCGTTTGCCCCCGGCACAACTTAGAAGCCGTGGCCCTGATGTCATCTCCCTTTTGTGTTGAGCTGGTACAAATGGAATCCCCACGGTCTCGGTGGGCAGGAGGGTGGGCTCACAACACATTGTCACCACCACCTCCCAGGAAGGGAGCACGGAGACTCCCTCCTACACCTCTTCCTATAAACAGCTCAGATACTGAAACTAATCTGTGATAGTTACTGCTCTCTCCACTTGTCCTGACATCTTCAACAATCTGTACTCATATACACCCAGCGCCCTCTGCTCCTGCAGCCCCTTTATAATGGTACGGCCTGTTTTAAACTGTCTTTCACTGTCTTTCCTACCAAAGTGTATCACCTCAAACTGCTCTGCACTCATCCCCATCTGCCATAAACCTGACCACTACATCAATATGTGATTGTACTGTTGGAGTTTCACACTCTCCTCCATAGACTTTACAATTCTTCCAGTATGGTCTTATCTACAAACATTGAGATTGTCATAGCATCACAGTCCCCATGAAACAACTGAAATCATGCCCCACACACACGAGTGTGAGCAAGTGAAATACTGATATATTCCCACGGACAGAGTCTAATAATGACATGCTGTCAATGGAGCAACAAAAGTCCTGACACACACCAGACGGAGCGAATGAAATATTGACAAAACACTGTTTTTATTTAAACAGTTGAATTTGGGAGCTCTCTGTCACTCATATTTTAAGTCTACGAGGCGAATTGAGCATTTTTTTTATGTTTCATTTAAGTTACCAGATAAGCTTCCCGTCGTGTCCTAACCATCCCCGTGTGTGTATCTGTGTGTCTCTGTGTGGGGGCAGGTCTGGCAGTCTCTGTGGTGCTTAAAGTGATGCAATGCCACCCTCTGCTGGCCTCCACGTGCCACTGCTCAGGCATTGGCAGAGGGTGAAAACCAACAGGGATTCATTCAGAGAGCGGGAGGGAGAGGGCAGCTGATCACAGCACCATCCAAACTGATGTCTTATACATGTACTGATCTAAATTTCCTTTAAACATTGTAACTGTCCCTGCTTTCACCACTTCCTCTGGAAGTTCATTCCACACACAAGCCAGCTTCTGTCTAACATAATTACCTCTCATGACTTTCGTAAATCTTTTTTCCTTGCACCTTAAAAATCCCTCAGTTTTGAATGCCCAACTCTAGAGAAAAGACACCAGCCCTTCAGCTTCTCTGTAACCCTCATTATTTTATAAAACTCTGTAAAGTTACTGCTTAATCTCATATTCTTCAGTGAAAAATGTCCCAGCCTATCCAGCCTCTCCTCATAGCTCACTCCCTCCTTTCCCAGCAACATCCAGGTAAATCTCTTCTCAAACCTCTCCAGCTTAATAATATCAACGTCAGTAATATCAAAGTGAATAGTCAAGGTATTTTCTAAGGGTAGGGGAGACCAAAACTAGAGGGCATAGGTTTAAGGTGAGAGGGGAAACATTTAAAAGTGACCTAAGGGGCAGCTTTTTCACCCAGAGGGTGGTATGCCTATGGAATGAGCGGGCAGGATGACCAGACTGGACACAGTATTCCAGAAGAGGTCTCACCAATGTCCTGTACAACCTCAACATGACATCCCAATTCCGATACTCAAAGGTCTGTCCTCTGAAGACATGTGTGGTAAACACCATCTTAACCACACTATCTATATGAGATGCAAATTTTAAAGAATTAAACCTGACGGCCTAGGTTTCTGTTCTACAACACTGCCAAAGTCTCTTCTTTTAATTGTATAGGTCCTGCTGTTGTTTGATTTACCAAATCCAATACCTCGCATTAATCCAAACGAAACTCCATCAGCCACCCCTGAGCCCAGTGAGTGATATCACTGTCACCTCACCCTCCCCCTTCAATTTTAAAATGGCCATCCATCTCCAGGATGCCTGCACACGCCGGCCTTGATTTTCACAAAGAACCTGAGCTTGGTTTGCCTTGTGTGGTTAGGGGGAGGAGGGACAGATTGCAGACACAGTCAGTGGGGAGGAGAGGTTGGACAGTAATCAGCGGCCTGGTGTCATTTCATGGTTTTAGGAAATGGGGAGTCGCACGTGAGAGTTGGGTAAGAGTGGTCGGTGTTCTGGGGTCAGAAATTAAGCTCTTCCTTCTGGTGTTCAGTAATAAATATCTATTTGAGACCCTTCATTGGGACAGAGTGTGTCTGCAGGATTTCTTTCCTTAATATTGCAGACTACAGATAATAGCAATTAAAGATGTTTATAGTTAATTTCAATGGCACAGCACGTACACTCAAGATCCTACAGTTGAGACAAATATCTTGCGTTTGCTTAACAATACAAAGTGTTTTGTGTAATTCAGTAATGGTAACCTGATTATAATAAATCCACACCGAGCTGAAAGTTGGCACTAAAATATGACCCAACAAAAGGGTATGGTAGTGTAGTGGGTAGTGTCCCTGTCTCTGAGCCAGAGCTCTGGATTTGATTCCAATTCCTGAACGTGTGTTGCAGTGTTCCTAGCTCTGGGCTAGAAGTCCTGGATTCAAGTCCTGCCTGTTGCAGAGGTATGTCCCAGCATGTCAGGACAGTCTGATGAACAAACACACAGGAGAATACTGTTACAGCTTTATGGGTATTGGCGAGCGATGCTAGTGTCCCTAATTCCGGACACAAAGGTCTAGGCGTAAAGCCCACAGAAGTGTGTCAGGATACATCTGAAAAAACTGATTAAAACGGATTTAGAATTGTGACTTGATGGAGAAGGAAGAGGTGTCAGTATTGCATTTAAGAATTTAGGCCCAGGATAACTGAAAGTACAGCTATTCGTGCTGATTGGAGTCACATTTCGCAGCAATAAAGGTTTATAAAATCAAAATGATCGTGGGTAGGGTGAGTAGTCAGGGGTTTCTCCCCAGGTTAGGGGCGTCCAAAACCAGAGGGCTTTGGTGGAAAGTGAGAGGGGCAAGGTTTTGAGGAGGCCGAAAGGGCATCATTTCACACAGAGGGTGGTGTGCGTATGGAATGAGCTACCAGAGGAAGTGGTGGAGGCTGGGACAACTACAGCATCTGGGTACTGAGAGACCTGGCGAGATTTTCCAGCAATTTCTGTATTTCTTAAATAAATGCATTCAGTTTAACACAGGTATTCTGAATAAATTAAACATTTTTATTTTTTCATAATGCAGGGACATAGAAACATATCTTCAAATTGACCGAGACCATTTTCTGCGAAGGGTATGGCTCTGTGTATGACAGCAGCAATGATGCACCTACATGGAGCAGGGAATGTGATGGAGACATAGTTTGGACAGTGTACAAGGAGGCCTCACATGGCCCAGTTTGGGAGAGGATGACATTACTGTGTGATTCAACTCAGAGAGGGAGAAAATGTAATCTGCCTGAGAAGGAATGGCCTATTGCACTCGCTCTCTCCTTCATTGTTCCTCATCACAGCAATGTTTGCGAGCTAAAAAAATCCTCAATAGTTATCGTTACCATTCTTATTTTTATGGAATCCCTGCAGTGTTGAAACAGGCCCTTCGACCCAACAAGTCCATACCAACCTTCCCAACCCATTCCCCTATATTTACCCCTGACTATTGCACATAACCTAGAAATCCCTGAACACTACGGACAATTTAGCATGACCAATCCACTGAACCTACACAGTTTGTGGTAGGAAACTGTATCACCCATTAGAAGCTCCCACAGACAAGGGGAGAATGTGCAAACTCCACCCAAGGCTGAAACCATCCTCAAGTCCCTAGTGCTGTGAGGCAGCAGTGCTAACCACCGTACTACCCTTTGGATGATCCCTAACCAGAATTCACTGGAATCTACTCACTGTCTAAAGCAAAGGGAATTCAGCCAAATCCAAACTCTCCCAGGATGAAATCCCGCTGCTAACAGCTGTGTGAGTACAATATCTTCAGAAGCAGAATAACGTTTTGGAAATCTCACAATTTTTCATTTGTCATGAGTTCCAATAATTTCTTACAAGTTAAAATTGCAGAGATTTTGTGTGTGTGTGTGTCAGCATTTTTAGAAAGGGAAATATTGATTATATTATTGCAATACCCAAACAGTTTGCCATTCATCTTTCCATCATAGTTTGAATAACATTGTTCTGGATCATAAACATGTTTTTTTTTAGCAGATTAAAGAAATTAGCCTGACTTGTTCCTAAAACTGTCCCTGACCCAGTCTGAGACCGATATGATCGGCCATATCACCAAACTGGTTACATTTTACATTTGTTGTGAGCAGTGGAGGAGTGGGACTGGAAAAGGAAACAGTGACCCAAAAAGCCGGGGAACTATAGACCGGTGAGCCTGATGTCAGTGGTGGATAAGTTGTTGGAGGGGATTCTGAGGGACACGATTTACATAAATTTGGGAAGGCAAGGGCTGATCGGAGTAGACAATGTCGCTTTCTGCGTGGGAAATCATGTCTCATTAATTTGGTTGAGTTTTTTGAAGAGGTGACAAAGAAGATTGGTGAAGGCAGTTAGTAGACATTGTCTATTTGGACTTCAGGAAGGTATTCTTTTAAAGAACAAAGACCAAAGAAAATTTACAGCCCAGGAACAGGCCCTTCGCCCTCCAAGCCTGAACCGATCCAAATGTACTGTCTAAATCTGTTGGTCAATTCCTAAGCATCTGTCTTCCTCTGCTCCCCACCTACTCATACATCTATCCAGACGCATCTTAAATGAATCGACCGTGCCTGCCTCTACCACCTCTGCTAGCAACGCGTTCCAAATGCCCACCAACCTCTGTGTGAAGTACTTACCGCGCGTATCCCCCTTAAACTTGCCACCTCTCACTTTGAAAGCTCGACCTCTCGTTATTGAATCCTTCAACCTGGGAAAAAGCTGGTCTCTATCCACCCTGGCTATATCCTTCATGATTTTGCAAACGTTAATCAGCCCCCCCCCCCCCCACTCAATCTCCTTTTACCTAGTGAAAATAAATGTAGCCTACTCAGCCTGCCTTCATAGCTAGTATTTCATTCTGATTGGTAAACAGATTAGTAAGTTTCAGTCACATAAGATACAGAGGAAGCTAGTCACAAATGGCGTGAAGGAAGAGGGATATTTTTCAGCCTGGAGGCTTGTGAGCAGCAGTGTGCTGTAAGAATCAGTACTGAGTTCACTGCATTTCATCATTTATGTAAAGGATTTAGATGTGAATATTGGGGCAATAATTAGTAAGTATACAGATGACATCAGAAAGGTGGTGTAGTAGATTATCTCAGAGTACAACAAGACCGCATTTAGATGGGACAAAGAGGCAAGGAGTGACAGATGAAGTTTAATTTAGATAAATATGAAGCTTTGCATTTTGGGAAGGCAAATCAGGGCAGATATTATATAATTCATGATCAGGTCCTGGGGCATGTTGTGAAACAAAGGGGCATAGGGCTGCAGGTTCATTGTTCCTTGAATGTGGAGTCGCAGGTGGACAGTGTGGTGCAGAACACATTTGGCACATTTGCCTTAATCAGTCAGAGCATTGAGTTGTAGTGGTATGTTGCATCTGTACAGGATGTTGGTGACGCCACTTTAAGAATACTGCGTACAATTCGGTTTTCTGCAGAAATGACTTACACGGATGTTCCAGGACTGGAGGTTTGAGTTTTAGGGAGAGGTTAATTAGGTTGAGGTGTTTCCCCCTGGACTGTCAGAGGCTGAAGGGTGACATTATAGAGGTTTATAAAACCAGCAGGAGCATGGATATTCTGAACAGTCACGTTCTGCTCTCCAGGGTAGGGCAGTCCAGAACAAGAGGGCATAGGCTGAAGGCGGGAGGGTGAATGATTTAGAAGGGACCTGAGGATAAAGGTTTCACACAGAGAGTGGTGTGTACAGAAAGTGCTGTCAGAGGAAGTGCTGAAGGCGGTTACAATCACACATTTAAAAAGTATCTGAAAGAAGAGATATATTGGCCAAATGCTGGCAAATGGGACTAGATCGGATTTGATATCTGATTGGAGTGAACAGATTGGACTAATGGATCTGCTTTCGTTCTGTCTGACTCTCTGAGTCTATAAGAGGGATGATGAAAAATTCTGTATGGTCCTTTCAAGTCGGACTTCTCTTCTCTGGAGGTTTATCGTGCCTCTATGTTCACATTGATTGAAAGCTGCATTAGTTAAATATTTGACAAAGAAGTGAGTCATCGATAATGGGATACAGAGAGGAAAGTGGGGCTGAGGCCCCAACCTGATCAGCCACAATCTTACTGCCTGGTGGAGAAGGCTCAAAGTACCTAATGACCCATTCCTGCTCCTCAGTCCTATGTTCCTGTGTGCCATTCAGCCCCTCATACCTGCTAGACAGGAACAGTTAGAGGCCACTTGCTTCAATAACTTGGTGCACAGAACCAGAGGAGACCATTGAGTCCCTCAAGACTGTCACACACACTTTGAGGTGATTTGGGAAATGTAATGGGAAAATCCAGGCTGGGTATGAAAGAGGCCCCTCATCTCTCTTTAGAAAGCTTCCCCTATCTGCAGCTTGAGCTCCATTTGTTGATCATGTTGTAGACCCAGATTCACTGTGAAAACATACCTCACCCAGAGATGGCTCACAAAATCATCTAGTCTCCCTGACTGCAATATGCAATACCAGAACATTCATAAAAATAGCACCCACTAACTTTCCAATAACAGAATGTGAGAACATCAGAAACAGGGGCATGTCGTTCACTCCCCAAACCTGCCTTGCCCTTCATGAAGATCATGGCTGATCTGCTTCTGGCCTCAAATTCTCTTTCATACACAATTCTTCATAGCTCTCACCTCTCTATGAGGGCTGTCCATCTACTTCCTCTTCAAATACTTTCAATCATCTCACTTCCCGAACACTCTTGAGAAGAGAAATCCTGACAGTCAATCCTACCTGTTTGAAGAAAACACGAGCTGCTCCTATATCATGGTTTATTGATGTGAACAAAAGAGGTTGAGACAAGGTTCCCGGTAAAAATGACTGGCCCTGATATCAAGACAATGGTTGACTTCTGTTGACATTAAGGAGCTGAACTTAATGGGAATCAGAGTAAACTCTCCAGTGTTTGGAGTCAAACATGGCACAAAGGAAGATGTTCATCATCTCAGTCCTGGGTCACCGCTGTGGGAGATCCTCAGGGTAGCTTCCTCGTCATAAACATCTTTAGCTGCTTCATCAATATCTCCCCACCCTCACTCTCCCCACCATAAGATCAGAAGTGGGGATGGTCACTGAAGATTCAATAATGTTCAGAACGTTTTGTCCCCCGTCAGCTCCTGAACTGGTCTGTGTCCATGTACAGCAAGACCCAGGCTCCATTCAGGCTTGTGCTGTTAAAGTATCAGTAACATTCATGCAACAGCACTGCCTGACACTGCACATTCCCACAGTAAAATAAGAGTTCATTCATCACCTAACACTGGTTTCACAGGAATATGAGCAAGCCATTCAGCCCATTGACATTATTGGAGAAGAACAGGGATAACCCATTCAGTGCCTCCAGCCGATTACTCAGGAAGAGAAGGAGTCTAGTGTGATGGACCACACCACAGCCCCTCGAAAATATTTGACGGCAACAGCCTAGACCTTTATGTTTTCTTATTATAAAGGAAATGAAAAGTGTCTGTTCCAGATGCAATGTGACTGGTCAAACTACTCGATGGTAAGCAAAATACAATCTATTTCAACATGAAAGAAGAAATAACACCACAGAAAGAGGAATTTAGAAAAACGTAATTCTATTAGACAGCTTAACAGAATAATAGATCTAGGAATTATTACTAATGAACTGTTCCAATACAGGGTAATCCCATAAACACAGCACTTGGCAAAAAGAAATATTCAGACACAGAATGTCACAAACATTTCTCCAATCCAGGAATTAAAAACAGCATCAAGAGAAAATTCAGAGAGAGTAGCAGCCAGGAGACATTCACTGAAGCTTCCAACTCTGTGGAGACCCCAATAGTTTCTGATGTTACTGAGAAACCAAAACCCAGAGATCCTAATCTGTGAGAGCTGGCCACACCCATTCAGGCTGCATTAAAATAAACCTAAGGCCTCCCCGACTGTTACTCAAGTGGTCTTAACTAGCCAGCTTGGTAACGATCGTTCAATCTCTCTCATAAAATAAATCAGGACAAAATGACCTCTTAAAGCTGCAGCATCATCACACTTGTCACTACATCGAGCTGTCAAACAGAAACCAGGGGTAACCAGTCAGACCCATGGCCCTGTCCAATTGGACAAGGAAGAAGCCAGTCAGTCCCTTGAGTCACTTATACAGGAACAGCAGGAGGCCATTCCCACCTCAATGCACTTACACGGGGGCAGAATGCGGTAATTGATGCTGATTCCTCATGACTGGCTTATGCCCAATACGTCGATTCTCCTGCTTCAAGGATGCTGCCTGACCTGCTGTGCTTTTCCAACAATCGACTCTCTACTCTGATCTCCAGCATCGGCAGTCTTAAGTGTCTCCAGACTGATGCTCTAACATGATGACCAAGTGGAGCAGAGGCTGCACAGACAGACTGCTCCACGTTGTTCCTCCTGTCTCCGTTGCTTATGATACACACTTGGGACTTTAACGTGGTTTTCTAGTGGTGAGCAAAGAAGCCATATGTCTTGTGTGAAGTCTCAAGAAGGCACCTTCCATCTCTGAGAAGCCAGCCTGGTGTTCTCTATGTAGGGCGGAAGCTGATGGGAATGGCTACCTGATCAGATGGAAGGTATTGTGGCTGCTGTTGGGGATTGTGAACAACCTGACGTTCAAATCAGGGTTAACTCACCGACTGCACAATAACGTGGGGAGAGTTAATTTAGGCATATAAACTATTAGGTAAGCTACGTTAGACTGATGAATGGGCTCTCTAAGTTCAAATAAAGCTGATCGTGTTCATGTTGATCTTGTCGAGTACACGTCCTGTTTAGTGTAACCTGTGTACCTTACTCTGTCCAAGTCTATTTCCACCCTATGATCTGTCTGGCCATGCTTACTATGATCTTTCTTCACTGCTCATAAATAAAGTGTTTCCCTGTACTGAGGTACACGTTACAATAAATCAAACCAATCAATCCTGGGTAAAGTATGGAATTCCTCTCCCTGTCAATGTCTGTTTTGGAAATAAGTGATCGTTGCCACTCCTCGACTTTCAGTGTCACCATTTCTTCGTCTCTCACAGCTCTACAGATTAAACACTCAGCTTATTCACTCTATCCTCATGTTACCATCACCCGTGTCTGTGGCAAGGAGATCATTCCTTACAAAGGAGATCAAATCTGTAGAGAGTGCCCCTAATGCTCTCTCAGCAAGGCTCTACAACAGCAGGAAGATGGCTTTACTTATGTACTCGAATCATCTTACAATGAAGGACAGCATACCATTGACTGCACCCATTACTTACACAGGGTTTGATTCAGAGCAGTCAGCATAGACTTGTGAGTGGGAGATCATGCTTCCCAAATTTCTTACAGTCCTTTGATGAAGTTACCAGGACGTTTGATGAGGGCAGAGTGATAGACGTAGTCTCTATGGATTTCAGTAAGGCTTTTGATAAGGTTCCACATGGCAGGCTGCTCAGGAAGGTTCCATCACGTGGAATGCGGGGGGGGGGGGAGCTGGCCAATTGGATACACGGTTGGCTTGATGGTAGGAAGCAGAGGGTTGAGTGGAAGGATGTTTGTCAGACCGGAGGCTTGGTCCATTGCTGTTTGTTATCTATGATTTGGTTGAGAATGTACAAGGTATGATTAGTAAGTTTGCAGATGACACTAAAGTAATTGGGAGCATGATCAGTGAGGAGGTTTATCAGAAATTGCAGCAGGACCTTAATCAAGTGGGAAATGGGCCGAGAAATGGCAAATGGAATTTAATATAGAAGCGTGAGGTCTTGCATTTTGGAAACTCAAATCAAGGTAGGAGTTTCATGGTGAATGGGAGGGTCTTAAGGGATGCAGTGTGTAGAGGGACCTTGGTGTTCAGGTGCACGGTTCTCTAATAGTGGAGTCACAGGTAGACAGGGCAGTGAAGAAGGCTTTTGGCACATTGACCTTTATCAGGCAGGATATTGAGTATCGAAGTTGGGACGTTATGTTGCAGTTACACAGGACTTTGGTAAGGCTACACTTGGAGTATTGTGTTCAGTTTTGTCAACTTGTTATGGGGAGGATGTTATTAAAATAGAAAGAGTGCAGAAGAAATTTACAAAGACGTTCCCAGGACCCAATGGTCTGAGTTATAGGGAGTGGTTGGACAAGCTAGGACCTTTTCTTTAGCGTGTAAGAGACAGAGGGAGTCCTTATAGAGCTGTATAAAATCACGAGGGGTACGGATAGGGTTAATGCTCTCTGTCTTTTTCCAAGTGTAGAGAATCGAGGATTAGAGGGGATCATTTTAAGGTTAAAGGGGAAGGAATGAAAGGGAACCTGAGGGGCCACTCCTTTACACAAAGGGCTGATACATGGATGAGCTGCCAGCAGATGTGGTTGAGGGGGGTACATTAACAACATTTCAAAAGCATTTGGATAAATATATGGATAGAAAAGGACTGGAAGCGTATGGGCCAACTGCAGGGAAATGGGGTTAGTGTGGATGGATATTTACAAGGTGGACTCGAACCCCTCTGTTAATTAAACCCAAACACCCAGAAAAGCTCACCTCACATCGTAATCTGTTAAAATATGAGCGACAGAGATCTCTTACATTCCACTATTTAAACAAAAATTATCAAGTTGGTTTCTTAACTTTAATAGTGAACACTAAACAACAACTATTCACAAATACAAGCCCCTCTTCTCTTACCTACTTACTATCTGACTCCAACTCTGTAAAGATATGCTGTTCCAACAACCCACATATGAAACATTACAATCTCAAGACCATACCGTCTCTATCTTCACCGCTGCGTTCACTCTTTCAGCTGCTGATCTCCCTGGGTCATTTTTTTAAACTGCAAGTAGGTTTACATGAACATGTGTCTTTGATAGAGAGTGTTTGAGATGGCCAGTTAGCACTCCTGCTCTACAGCAGTTACTCTGCTGTTGGATGGCAATGGCTCTCCCTCTATTTTCAAAATGCTGGGTTTGTATACTCCCCATGATATAATAATTCTCATAATTTGATTGCTGTCCAGGTGTCGAAACAATAATATTCAAATTCTGTTGGTTTCTGGTATCCTGAGCATTATTTAAACTCTTTGGTTGCATTTGAATGGCTGTCAAAACAGCAACCAAAACTCAGGTATCCATTTCTCAGCTAATGCTGACATGTGGAACAGTGTGACCTTTAGCTGGCATCAGTGGCTTTTATTTCTATTCAACAAAACCCATTCTGTCTTAAAGTGCCCAGACATGTTTTTGGCATCATAACATCTCCCCGCTTCAGAAAATAAAATGAACCAGCAGAATGAAAAGATGGCATCATTCCTTTTCCTCTAATTCTTAATCCCAATTATATGAAATCCGAAAGTATTAATGTCAGTTATATAATTCATATTAATTCTGCACACCAATACAGCACTGGAATAAGTCAAATCTTATCTCCACTGCTTTCCTGTAAATCCGTGGAAACCCATCTGCTATCACATTGTAGGAGCCACAGCCTGTACATTTTGTGAGGTTAAAGTCGGTCAGGTAAGACTCCAATTAAATAGTCTCATATTCTGGTCTTTAAATATTCGAAAACATGCGAGAGATTTGTTGTTGTCCACAACCATCTCCGACAATTTGTTTGTCACATAAAAATTAAAATATTGTCAGGCCAGTGTGAAACTTAATCATTCTTGTTCAATAATGGAGATTTTGTATTTTTTTTTTCTGGTGGATATTGAGTTTTTTCGACAAGAAGCCAATTAGCCATTCAATTCCATCATCCTCTTTCTGTATCAATACATCTCCGACCCCTCTCTCCCGAGCATCAAACAGAAGTTTCAAAGGGTTTCATAATATTTGGTGTAGCTAAAGCTCGTGCGGTGATTAATCCTGCTTTAAAATTCTCAAATGCCACCTGGCATTGTTCTGTCCACCACAATTCTGTTTCCTTCTTTAATAAATCCAGCAGTGGTGCCAATACGCTGCTGAAGTTTGGAACAAACTTCCGATAGAATCCACTCAGTTCCAAAAATCGAAGCACCTTTTCCTTCGAGAATGGTCGTCGAAATTCCTCAAAGCCCTTCGTCTTTTTGTTCCATGGGGTCAAACTTCCATGTCCAATGTAGTGTCCCAACAACGTCACCTCTGCCTTTGCGAATTCTGTTTTCTTTAAGGTTATTACCAAGTTTGCTTCTTGTAATCGTTCAACATGCTCTGCCAACTGTAACATGTGAGCTTTCAATCACTTGCTGAAGATCACTACAGCATACAGATAAACTACACAATTTGTTCATATGGCCACAACTCTGTTTCTGAGTCTTAAATGTGGCTGGTGCATTATTCATCCATATGAAATACTCGATAAAGTTTTTTGTCATCTCTGCTATCTTTACTAGATAGTTTAACTGACTCCACATTTTTTAAAATTTGAATGGGGCCACTAAACTTGGCTTTGAAGAGATTTTTTCCCAATGGTGGCAATACTAATACGTCATCCCCACGGGAAATCTTCCAAGTTTCAGAGTTTTTATCTGCCACCTGCCTCACTATATTCCATGCTCTTCAGATACTGTTTAGCAAACTCACCTATTCTGTCTACTCTCTCCTTCACCTCACACACAGAATCCAGGTATGAGATTTCCAACTTTGGACCTGTCAATTTATATTTAATTAATTTCAAAGGACCTCTCACTTCATATACGAATATTAACTCAAAGGAAGTAAAGTGAGTAGATTTATTTGGGACATCTCTAATGGCAAACACTTTAATGGGGCACCTTTATCCCAATCATTTGGCCAACCGTGACAGTACGCTGTTAACATAGTCTTCAGCGTCTGATGCTCTCTTTCCAAGGCTCCCTGGGATTCAGGATGGGACGCCCTTGATTTGAAGTGCTGTATGCCTAAGCCATCCATGACTTCCTTAAACAGCTGAGCGGTAGAATGAGACCCTTGGTCTGACTGAATCTCTCTGAGCAGCCCACAGCGAGTAAAGAAAGCTACCAACTCCTCCACCTCCCTTTTTGCCTTGACACTCTAATAATGGAATTGCCTCTGGAAATCTGGTAGACACATCCAATATAGTCAGCAAATATTGGTTTCCACTTTTACTTTAGAAAGGCGAGCTACACAATTAATCATAACCCACATGCAAGGTTCTTCGAATGCAGGAATTGGCAAGAAAGGTGCTGGTTTTATTACTGCCTGTTACTTACCTACCATTTGGGATGTATGTCACGTACAACAAAAATTAACAGCGTCCTTGTGCATTCCAGGCTACTAGAAATGCTTCTGTACCTTAGCCTGAGTCTTCTGTACACCTAGGTGACCGCCTGCAGTTAGTTTATGAGCTACCCGTAACACTGTACACTGTACGTTACACAATCTGGTGCACTTCGGCCCATTTCCCGTCTGCAGTAACCTATCGGGGTCTCCATTTTAATTTTATGATTCTATCTTTAAGTTAATAATGTTCAACAATATATTCTGATTCCTTTTCTGTGTGTGTGCATGTGTATGTGTGTGGGAATGTGTGTGTATATATCTGTTGTAAGTCCATTAGCCTTTCTGGACTAAACCCCCCTGCCTGACCCTCTGCCTGTTCAGGTTTTTCCTGCACCTTTACATCAAACAGGGTGTCAGTTCACTGAGCATCAAACCATTTGTCTTTTTCGTTCATTTTTCCTTCCTGCTGTAACTTATGACAGTGGGATCTTGTTACTACACAGTCTGGAAAAATTCCTGGGTAATTTTCTTTTAACTCCCCAATTCCCTCGTCTTCCTTTGGCTTCTCCACCACAAGGGGTGCCTATCCCTCCTCACCTCCTGCTAAATCGTTCCCAAGAACAAACTGTATTCCTGGAACTGACAGTCTGTTACTCACTGTTACTTTTACTTCCCTAATCTTGATTTGGCATTCCATCCTGATGTTACACAAGGGAATGCTTAATTTCTGTTCTCATTCCACAAGTTAACACGCTCTTGATTAACATGCCAGAAAGAGTGAAAAAAAAACTTTCATCTCTTACTATTAGAAGGTGAGAGAAAGTGAGGGCTGCAGATGTTGGAGATAAGAGTTGAAAAGTGTGGGGCTGGAAAGCACAGCACGTTGGCAGCATCCGAGGGGCAGGGGCATTGACGTTTCAGGCATAAATCCTTCATCAGGAAAGTGGGAGGTAAGGGAGGGGGAAGGAGGTTGAGAAATAAATGGGAGAGTGGGGGTGGAGCTGGGTGGAAGGGAGCTTGGAAGGCGATCGGTAGATGCAAGTGGGGTGTGATGGTGGTAGGTCGGAGAGGAGAGTGATAGGACAGCTGGAACCCTCAAACTGTACAGCATCAACGTTGACTTCACCAAATTCCTTATCTCTCCTCCACCAACCTCTCCCAGATCCAACCGTACAACCTAGCACTGCCCTCTTGGTCTGCCCTAACTAGACATCTTCCTTTCCACCTATCGACTCCACCCTACCCTCCGACATATCACTATCACTCCCACCTATATCATCTTATTGCCTTCCCAGTGACTCTTCCACCAGCTCAGCTACTACCCTCGTATTTATCTTTCAGTCCCCTTGACCCCCCACCATGTTCCTGATTATGGGTTTCTGCCTAATATTCGGTTGTCCTGCTGTTTGGCTGCTGCCTGATGTGTTGTGCTTTTCGGGAGCCTCACTTCTCAACTATTAGAGACTGAGCAGATCCCATATCTTACAAAATTATACCTTCTTGTCCTTGTCCCCCTGTTCTTTCTGAGTAAACTTTATCTACAGAGGTGAATTCTTTAGAGAGATCAGGCACTGCCTCCATACCCAGCCCTTGCCTCGGCTGTGCAATTTCCTGCAGCTCCTCGGCTCCACTTGGGCTCTCCTTTACCAGTTTCAGTAATGCCACTGGGCTTATGCTCTTCTACCACATCTTTCCCGAAAATGTCTTCCTTTAACGCCCAGCACGGTGTGTCCCTGCTTATTGCAGTGAAAACAACTTTTTCCCTGTGCCCTTCTTAAACCACCAGCACTGTAATTTTATGTGTTCCACTCCCATATAGTGAGAGCACCGGAGGCCTTTCACCACCTTTCAACCCCCTTGGGCTTCTTTCTTCACCTGTGGTAAACTATTGTGAGCTACTGTTCGCTTTGTAATATGTGATCGTCCCTTCTCCCAATTTCTATCCCTCACAGGATGAAATTCCTGCCAGAAGCTAAATTTCATCACATGCCCCAGTGCATATTAACCTGCCATTTCTGCCGCGCTTCTCACTGCTTGAACTTTCTATTCATTCACATGAATTCTTACTATCTCTGGAAGTGAGTCTTTTAACTTCTCCAGCAGATTAATCTCCCTTCAAGCCTCACAGGTCTTATCCATTTTTAAGGCCAGCACCCACCTGTCAAAATGACTGTGGTTAATTCTTTCAAACTCAATATAAGTCTGACCTGGTTCCGTCTCTATTTTTCTGAACTTCTGTCTATATGCTTCTAGTACCAATTCATAACCAATCAAAATAGCCAATTTGACATCTTGATAATCTCTTGACCCCTCATCTGACAGCGCTGCACATACCTCACCAGCTGTGCCCACCAGCTTAGTCTGAACTAGCATTACCCACAAGTTCACTGGACACGTCATCTGACTAGCCATTTTTTCAAATGAAATAAAAAAGGGTTTGACAATTTTCTCACCAAAATATGGCAAGTTACTAACCTAGTTGTATACATCCCTACGTTCTCCCTTCATCTCCATCCTGTTAATTTAAATTTCTTGTCTAATTCCCAACTTCTGAATTTCAAATCCCCTCTTTCTTTTTCCTCTCTTTCTCTTTTGTCTCTCTCTGTTTCCATCCCTTTATTTATCTTCTAACTCCAGTTGCCACATTTGCAATTTAAGTTTTTATCATACTACTGCAGTTGCCTATTTCTCTGATACATCAAAGTGCTTAACCAACTCCATTACAATTTCAGCTTCCCTTTTCTCCCTGGTTAAACCCAATTCCAAACTATTTGCAAATTCTAAAAAAATGTCCTCCTTCTGTCTTTCTAAACTTCCTTGGAAAATTTGGGAACCTCTTTAGTAATGTTAAAAGCTATTTCCCTCACTTTTCATTGAACCAACCACAAGTAACAAAATTAAACGAATTTTCCCACTGGTTTTGTTTGAAGATCAAAGTCACTAATTGCAATCAGTTGGAATTTGCTGGGACCTGTTGTATCTCAAATCTGGTCAAGTCGGTCCAAGTGCCACATGGCAAGGCCCCAAACTGTTATGACATCAATGTCGAACCCCTTTGTTAATTAAAATCACACACCTAGAAAAGCTCACCTCACATCATAATCTGTCAAAACATGAGCGACAGAGAACTCCTAAATTCCACTAATAAACAAAAAAGAACAATTCATATGTATGCAAGTTTGCTCACTGAGATTGAAGGTTTGTTTTCAAAAGTTTCGTCACCATGACTAGGTGGCATCATCAGTGAGAGTATCTGCTGAAGTGCTGGTGGTATGTCCCACCTCTCTATTTATAGGTCTTGGTTTCTTAAAGTGGGTGATGTTATTTCCGGTTTTTTTAACAAGAGAATGTAGACAGAATCTAAATTGATGCATTTATTGATGGACTTCTGGTTATAATACCATTCCTCTAAGAAGGTCCTTGCGTGTCTTAGTATGTCTGTGTGCTTTGCCCCAGTCAAAGTGATACCTTTCATTGTCTGTATGTATGGAACATAGTGATAGTGCGTCATGTCTTTTGGTGGCCAGATGGTGTTCATGTATCCGCGTAACACGACAACAGGACAGTTTCAATGGTGGAAAAATGATTTTATATACTATGTTTAATCAATGTGTGTGTGCAGATAAGTTGCATTTTTCATATGTGCACAACACATTGTAAATGAACAAAAGAGACACAGTTAACGAAAAATGATGCATATGATGTATAAAATTGATAAAACATGAAAACATGATTTGATCCTATCAACGTTCCCTCCTTTTCTGGGATTCCCAACTCTAATCTCTCATTCTTACCAGGATGTGTGCTCCAAATTCTTGATTCTGGTGTTCCAACTTATTTCAGTTAATCCCCTTTCTACCGGGACTTCAATATGTTGGCCTGGTGGGGTCTTTCCAAAGCTAGCGTCTGTCAAAATATTGGAGATAAATATTCTGGCATCAGACTCAGCATTTGAACATATAACTCTGTTGTACATGCACTGTACAAAGGACCACAGCACACAGGCATTGCCAAAACATTGGGGGATGTTCATCTACTTCTTTCGATAATGTAGCTTTCTCATTTTCCACATCTCCAGATCGCTATCCTCTCTCTCGTTCTCCCTTTGTATCTAGTTAAGAAATCCACCAATTATTCTTCGTGTTCCGTCTCCCAAAACTCCTTCTTTCAGTTTATATCTAATGCTCTTTCAAGGTGAAATGTGGTTATAATTAAGTAATGTAACTACAAAGACATGCGGGAGGAGCTGGCCAGAGTTAATTGGAAGGGGAGCTGAGCAGGAAAGATTTTGGAGAAGCAATGGGAGGAGGTTCTGGGGATAAATTCGGAAGATAATACCAGAAATGCAACCCAAAGAACTTGAAACATACTCAAAGGAAGAACAAGGCAGCCATGAGTGATAAGGTATCAAACCAAAAGAGAAAATATACAATGTGGTGAAGATGATTGGGAATCCAGAGAATTCATTGGCTCTGAAACTACATAAGGCTGGCATTACTGACACTACAGAGCTCTTAATCATGGTCAGGTAAAGAAACAGAGGAAACACATTCACTTTAAACACAGAAGATTGGTATTTCTCAATGAAAAAGATTTAGGTTAATTCAATATTTGAATTAAGTTCAGTTAAATGCTTTTGCGGAATGTATCAGATTGGAAGCAAGACCCGGGGAGACAGATCCTCAGCAGAATGAGAGTATGAAAATGGAAGTATTTCCAC
Organism: Chiloscyllium punctatum; assembly: GCF_047496795.1. Taxonomy (NCBI): domain Eukaryota; kingdom Metazoa; phylum Chordata; class Chondrichthyes; order Orectolobiformes; family Hemiscylliidae; genus Chiloscyllium; species Chiloscyllium punctatum. Next base: position 88,923,987 of record NC_092759.1, read on the forward strand.
ATCAGAAACCAGGTTAGGTCACTGAGTGCAGGGCTGATGGGTGAATGGGTATTAATGAGAATTGGGGAACAGACAGCAAAATTGAATTGCAGATATTGCAGCTCGAAACTGCGTATTCACGTTGTGCTGTAGACCACAGAAGCAGGAGAAGCAGACCTGCATTCAACCACAAACTGTAACTTTTTGCCAGGGCAACACCTCAGTCTGTCATTGGCATCAACACCATCTATGGCTCAGTGACGAGTGTGGGTGAAGATGTCAGGGTCAGAATCACGTGAACTTTACCTGATGATAACTCATTAAAGCTACCAGACTTGACCAACAGATCTGTTTGAAGCAAACTACTCCGCGGTCTGAAAGGATGAAACCGGACAGAACACCCGGCCTCAGCATCAGTGTCGGAAAAGGGAATGGGAACACAGTCCTGTCGACCCTGCAGAAACCTCCTTCCTAACATCTGAGAGCTTGTGACAGCATTTACAGAGCTTTCCCACAGACTGCACAGAAACATCGGGAATGGAAAACACACTGAGCGTCCCCATTCTAGTTCATGGAAAAACTCTCCTCAATGCACTTACCCCACGTGATGTACATACCGTTAGTGTGAGTAACCCTGGGAAGCTATAAAATAGGCGGTGCAGTAGTACCTTTGGTCCATCGAGTTTGCTAACCAATTCAAGATAATGATGGTTGGCCCTTCATTTCCATACCGTACTCCTGCTCTCCCACCATCCCTTTACTGTCTCTAAATCCTTATTTATAATCAGTGTCTCGGTTTCCAGGTGCGAGAGAATTCCCCAGGTTCCCGAGTCAGTGAGAGCAGACATTTATTATCATCTCAATGCAGAGTGACTACCTGTACCTAATACTGTGGCCCCTTGTTTTACAAGTCCCAGCCAGATGAATTATCATCCCTGCTTCCAATCTGTCTCACCCTGTCAGAGTTTTGTATATTTCACTGAGATCTCCACTCATTTTCCTAAACCCCATGGAATACAGGCCCAGTCACCGTAAACTCTGCTCCCACAACAAGCCCGTCATCGCAGAGATCAGTCTGGTCATCCTTCACTGCTCTCCATCAATCTCAGGTTTGTCCTTTATTAGGTAAGGAGACCAAAACTGCACACAATACTACACAATGTTCAAGATGATATCTCACCAAGGCCCTGTACAGCTGCAGTAAGACACCTTTTCTCCTGGACTCACATTCCCCTGAAATGAAGATCCACATACCATTTATTTTCCACACTGCTTTCTGTTTCTGCAATATTCCTTTCAGCGACTGGTGTACAACGAGATGCAGATCCTTTTTAATGTTCCAGCTCCCCACCATCTCCATGCCCAGTATTGACTTCTGGTTACTGAACTCACGGCACTGCATGGGCCTCAGAGTTTTATGCAGAAGGAAACAACAAAAAGGAGCATACGTCCCTTTGTAGATCAACATGTTTCAACCAATCCCTTTCACATGGTAGGCTGGCAATTTATCGTTTTCACCAAAGGGCACACCGTCACCTCTATCCACATTGTTGTCCTCTGTCACGTATTTCCCCATTCACTCCACTTGTCTTAGTCTTCTCGGTGCTCTTTTACATCCTCCTCACCCACTCACAATCCCACATCCGTTAGTGCTGTCAGCAGGCTGGGATATATTGTATCTGATTCCAGCAACCAAATGTTTAAAGGGCATTGTGAACAGCTGGGCCCCAAGCACCGATCCCAGCGACACCTCAGCAACCTTCTTCTGTTAATTTCTATTTATTTATTTCGTGAATCTCGAAGTCACTGGCTGGGACAGCATTTATTTTTTGTCCCTAATTGCCCTTGAGAAGGTGGTGGTGAGCTGCCTTGTTGAACGCTGCAGTCCACCTGCTGTGGTTGACCTCAAATGCCATGAGGGAGGGAATCCCAGGATTCTGACCCAGTGACTGTGAAGGAGCGGTGATATATTTCCAAGTCAGGATGGTGAATGGCTTGGAGGGAACCTGAAGATGATGGTATTCCCATACATCTGTAGCCTTTGTCTTTCTAGATAGACATGGGAGTTGTGAAGATGGTCTCTGAGGATCTTTGGTGGATCATTTTATTGCAGCATGTAGACAGTAAAACACTGCTGCTTCTGCTGAGCGTTGATGGTGGAGCATTGTGGATGAAGGGACAGTCAAACTGGTTGCTTTGTCCTGGATGGTATAAAGCTTCTTGAGTGTTATTGGGGCTGCACTCATCAAGACAAATTGGGAGTCTTCTATCACACTTCTGACTTATGCATTGTAGATGATGGACAGACTTTTGGAAGTCAGGATGTGAGTTACTCGCCGCAGTATTCCTAGCTTCTGACCTGCTCTTTTAGTTACTGTGTTCATGTGGCGAGACCAGTGAGTTTCTGAGCAATGATTACCCACCAGGAATTTGATCCTGGGGGATTCAGTGATAGTAACACCATTGAATGCCAAGGGGCAGGTTAGATTAATTTTATTAGTGATGGTCATGGTCTGGCATTCGTGTGGCTTGTGGGATGCTTAGCTGTGTCTATCACTTACTGCTTATGCTGTTTGGCGCACAAGTAGTCCTGATTGGTGGCTTCACCAGGCTGACACCTCATTGTCAGGTATGGCTGGTGCTGCTCCTGCCATCCTGCACACTCCTCTGAACCAATGTTGATCCTCTAGACTGAGGGCAATTGTTGCGAGGGGGATATGCGGGAGGCCATGAGGTTATGCGGGAGTACAACTTGGCTGCTATTGATGACTCACGACACCTTATGGACATCCAGATTTAAGCTGCTAGATCTGTTCGAAGTCTGCCCTGTTTAGCAACGTGATAGTACCACCCAAAATGGTGGAGGTTATTCTCAATGTGCAGGTGTGATTTTGTCTCCACATTGACTATACGGTGGTGTCTCTTACCGATAATGTCATGGACAGATACTTCTGCAACTGGCAGATTAGTAAGGCTGTGTTCAAGTATGTATTTTCCTCTTGTTGGTTCTTTCTCCACCTGCTGCAGAACCAGTCGAGCAGCAATGCTGTCGCTGAGATACTCTTGGTGGTGAACATTGAAATCCCCCACCCAGAGTAAATCGTGCTACCCTCAGTGCTTCTTCCAAGTGTTGGTCTGCATCGAGGAGTAATGATTCATCAGTTCAGAGAGGCTGGTACATGGTAATCAGCAGGAGGTTTTCTTTCCCATGTGCAAAGTAATGCCATAGACTTCATGGGATAGGAGTCACTGTTGAGGACTCCAAGAGCAATTCCCTTCCAACTGTATCCCACTGTGCCGCCACTTCTGCTGTGCCATTTCCCTGTTTCCCATTCTCTATTCTCTGGTTTCAAACTGTAGGGAAACTGCACTTGTTTTCTCATATTGCTCACATTGACATAATTTAACAAGCTATTACAGTTCACTCTTTTAACCCTTGTGAATATACTCTTCAGAAAGCCATCAATTCCTGCCTTAGACTGTTCAATAATTGACCTTCCACACCATACACTCACAGGAGCATAGACTCTGTGCCAACAGAAATACAGCACAATCTATATTAGTCCCACTTTCCTACACCAGGCCCATAGCCTGGAATGTTATGACACTTCCACGTGCTCGTCCAAGTACTTTTTAATGATTGTGAGGTTACCCGTGATAATCCCCCTTCTCAGGAAGTAATCACAGAACCCCTCATCCTCACGGTGAAAAAATATTTAAATCCTCTCTGAACGTCAAACTTTTCACTTTAAAAGTGTGCTCATTTGTTCTTGACCCTCTGACTAAAAGGAACAATTGCTATCTATCCACCCTGTCCATGTCCCTCATAATCTTATCCTCCTGAATCACTCCCCCTCAGCCTTCTCTGCTCCAAAGTAAACAACCTGAGCTTACCAGCCTCTCTCCATAGCTGATATGCTCCATCCCAGGGAACATCCTGGTGAATCACCTCTGCACCCTCTCCAGTACAATCACATCCTTCCTGGAATGTGGCTCCAAGAGCTACATACAGTACTCCATTTTGGCCGAACCAAAGCCCTGTATTGCTCTTATAATCTACGCCCTGATTAGGAAATGCTACACCCAAGGTCCAATTCTTAACTAGTCCATTAACCTGTCTAGTCACATTCAGGGATGTGTGGAGAAGCAAACCCTGAGTTTCCCAGTGTGCTGCCATTCATTGAGTTCTCCCCTGCCTGGTTCCTTCTCGCAAAGTGCATCACCTCATATTTATCAGGGTTACATTCCATCTGCCATTGATATGCCCATCTGACCGATCATCTGCATCTTCCTGTAACTTAAGGCCTTCCTCCTCACTGCGAACCACCCGGTCAATCTTTATGTCAAACATACAGTTACTTATCACACCTCGCCCACTCTCCACCTAGCTCCTTCCACATTCACATCTTTTTTTATGAATAACACAAACAATAAGGGACACGGCACTGATCCCTGTGGTACACCAGGGGACACTGGTCTCCAGTCACACAAACAGCCTTCTCCCACCACCCTCTGCCTGCTGCCACTAAGACAATTCTCCTTGTAACCAGTCAAGTTATCCATCATATTGTGAGATTTTACATTATTTCTCAGTTTCCCAGCTGTAAATTTGTCAAAGACCTTCCTACAAAACTAAATAATCAACCTCCTCAAACTAATTCAATCAAATCCATTAGATGCGACTCCCTTCTGATAAAGTCATGATAATTATCCCTGATCAAACCTTGTGACTCTGATTGGAGTTCGATTTTCTCCTTCCCTATTTTCTCCAGTAGTTTCCTTAACAGTGATCTAATACTCGCTCGTCTATAGTTCCCTGGTCTATCTCTCCCACCCTTACTGTGAAGTGGAATCGTATTAGCTGTTCTCCAGTTCTCTGGCACCTCCCCTATGGTCAGATTCTAATTAAAATATTCAATCAGGGTCATTCCTCCCTTGACCCCAACAGCCGCCTGTGATACAACTCTTTCAGACATGGAGATTGGTCTAAATTTATACAGAACAAAGCCTCAAATCCCTGCTCGCATTTTACATCAATCTGTTCAAGAGTTTTCCAGTCCATCTTCTTGAATTCTGTACCTGCATCCTCCTTCTCCCAAGTAAAATAGATGTGAAAGTCTCATGTTACAATCCATCAATGTTCTCCCGCTTGACACACAGATTGCCCGTTTGGTTTCTAATGGACACTGACTGTTTACTGATTATTCTGTTCGACTTGTCCGTGTAGAATATCGTGGGATTCTCCCAGATCTCGCCTACTTGTACTTCCTCATGTCCCTCTGTTATTCAGTCCTTTCGATGTTTCTAAGATTCACTACGATCACCTCTCATGTTTCGAAACTCGAGATTACAGGCTGAGTTACCCCGTCAGACAACCTTGCCAACTTAGGGGTTAATTTGGAGAATACCTTTTGCAGTTCCTCTGTAGTCAGTATATTCTTTCTTCGATTGGGACTCCGAGCGATAGACAATAGTCTAAGTTTAGTCTCACCAACGCTCGATGCAACTGGTGCACAACATCCTCTATCTTCCAATTACATTCACATGAATGTAAACCTAATTTTTACTTTCTCATTTGCATATGTTCTTCCTAATACCTCTCGCTTTAACTTTTCTTATGAGCTCAGTGTGTGAGTTCTTTAAAAAAGCTCATGAATATCCAACTATACGTTATCCAATGGTTCATCATTGCCTATGTCCACAAGAAACATCTTCAAACCATTCCAAAAAAATGTTTGCCACTTCTGGTTTTCCGTTCATCGGTGCATTCTCACACTCCCCAGTTATGTTTGTACCTTCTAAATATCTAGTAGCATGTTCTTTGTAATCAAGTCCAAGAGATACCTGACTGCGGATGACAGGTTAAATGGTCTGTAGTTTACCATTCTCCAAATTCATCCTTTCTTAAACTGTTGGATAATATTTATAACCTTTTCCTTATCCAGATTGGCTAAATGCCTTTCACGAATGTGTCGGAAAATAAAGTGAAAATCCGCGATGCAATCAACATGTCTATTGCTGCTTCCTCTGAAATTCTTGTATGAAGTACATCTAGACTGTCAGATCTATATATACTCAATACAGGTTTCTTTTCAAAGATGACCTCATCACTGATAAGAATGATCTTAGACGTTACTTACACAAGTCCCATGGTCACTTGGTATTTCTGGGAGAATTTCTGGACATTCTTCCATGGAGATAGACACAAAGAAACTGTTTCTTTTCCCTGCGATTTCTCTGTAATCTGCAATAAATTATCCTGAATGCACACCAACTGTTCCACATTTGACCTTGTTTTTATTTTTTTCATACATTGATAGACGCTTTTTAGCGGTCTTTATGTTTTTCTTTCGTTTGCATGCTTTTTCTCTTTCTGATTTTCTTCTCAGTTTCTTGGTCATCCTTTTCTGGGTCCTACATTTCTCTGAATCCACTGGCTTACTGCAACACTTGGCATTTTTCTAAGCTGCCTCCTTTCATCTAATAGGTAGATGAAGGTGGGGTTGAAAGTGATAGTCGGAGAGGAGGGTGCACCAGATTGATAGGGAGGAAGGTGGACTCATAGGAACATTCAAAAGGGCGGTGCTGACTTGGAAGGTTGGAGTAGGATAAGGTGGGATTAGGGGAAATGGGGAAATGGGGAAATCAACTATGAGCTCCTGTGGTTGGAGGGTCCCAAGGCAGAAGGGGAGGCTTTCTTACTCCAGGCTTCTGGTGGCTAGGGTTTGGCGATGGAGCAGGCCCAGGACTCTCATGTCCTTGGCAGAGTGGGAAGAGGAGTTAAAGTGCTCAGCCACTAGGCGATGGTGTCGTTCAATGTGGTTGTCCCAGAGATGTTCCCTGAAATGATCTACAAGTTGACCTCCTGCCTCGCCAATGAAGAGAAGAACACATTGTCCTTAATGGATGCAGTAGATGAGGCGTTCTGTCTCCCTTCATCACCTATCACTTTCAACCCCACCTTCATCTACCTATCGTAATCCCAGCTACCTCCCCCCTGCCGCAACCTCTTCTCATTTATCTCTCAGTCCCCTAGGCACATAAGCTTCATTCCTGATGAAAGGCTTATGCCCGAAACATCGATTTATCTGCTCTTAGTATGCTGCCTGACTGTGCTTTTCCAACACCACACTCTTCGACTCTGATCTTCAGCATCTGATCTTCAGCAACCGACTATCACTTTTTCCTCACACCTTCATGGTCTGCATGACTCAGATTTCAAATGGTTACTTCAAATAAAACAAAAACTACCGTGTACTCAAACAGCACAAAAGAAAACCAATACATTGTGGTCACTGTTCCCAAAATGTCCTTTCCAGCAAAATTTTCAATTAGCTCTTCTGATCACTCAACACCAATTCCTAAATAACCTGATCTCGAGCTCAGTGCTCGACATAATGTTCATGTAAACCATCTCACACGCAGTCATGTAATCCATTTTCCCAGCATTAGCATTCAATTGGGTTAACACAGTTTAGATATAATGTAAGCAGTATATTATTACTGCAGTACCCACAAATGTGTATATCTCATTTCCTGTTTTATAACATGTCCAGCATTTGTATTTCAGCCTTCCCCTTGAGATATAAATCCCATCAATGTTTGCTCCATCTTACTAGATTTTGTGGAATCTGAGCGATGTGGGCTCTGGAGAGATTAATGGTAGAGATCATTTCGCCACATCATTTATGAACTTCTCAAACTTTAATTTCTCCAGATCTACCGTGATGCTGATGGAGTAGAGAAGGACAATGATTTCCCAACAATGCTCTATTTTCCCCTAGAGAGCTGAGACAGCTCTAACCTGGGTGGGAACCTTACAACAGGCTGGTAAAATGTTGCTGCTGCTGTACAGGGTTTTTGTGAGATCATATCTGGAGTAATGTGTACAGATTTAATCTCTTCAATGAAGAAATGATATTGTTATATTGGAAGCAGCTCAGAGATGGTTCCCTCGACTGATTCCTGCAATTAAGGTGCTAGCTTATAACGAAAGGATGATCAGGTTGACCCAGTAGCCATTGGAGTTTACAAAAAATAAGGATGATCTTATTTCAACATAGATGACAGATATAGTCAACGAGTGAAGTGAATCACACAGATAGTGGAGGAACCATTCCGTTCTCCAGTGTGTTACACAGGAACAACAGGAGGATATTCAAGCCTTCGACCCTGTTACGCCAAAACAGGATGAGGCTATTCGGCCCCTGGAGCCTGATATACATTTACAGAAGGAGGCCAATCAGCCATTCAACCCTGTAACAGTAGGTCATGCTGCACCAGTATCCTGTTAAACAACAACAGGATCAGTCCATTCAGCCTCCTCAAGTCTGTAACATAGGAACTGGAAGAGGTCACACAATGACTGGAGATTGCAACACTGGGATAACAGGAGGCCATTCAGACCCACCGAGCCTATTGCAAGGGAATTGGATAAGGATAAAAACTATCTGAGACTTCTTTAATGAGAAAGGAAGAAGTAATTTCGACACCTGTCTGTTGTATGGGAACAAGATAAGACCAATCAATCCCTCGGAACCATCTCCCGGATACATGAGAAGACCGTTCAGTATATCCATGGAGAAGTATGAGAAGACCCATCAGCCCATCAAAATGTTAGAGAGCAACAGTAAGATTCCATAATCTCCCAATCCTCTAAAGGATCAACAGGTGCAGATCATTCGGGCCTTGGAGACGACAACATGGGAACACCAGAAAGACATCAGCCCATCGAGTTTGGATACCAGCAGGATGGTGAGTCCATTCAGCCACACATGGCTCTTATACAGTAATTGGAGCAGATCTCTTAAAAACGTCTGCCCATTAAATAGGAATTCAAAGAAAATGTAAACGCTTTCGAAAGGGAAGAACTTATAATAATGGTATACATTAGGGACTAAAATGTAACAATAAACCATTGTAGTTAAGGCAAATTGTTAGAGTCCATTATTCAGGACATTTGCAAAGTTAAACCACAATCCATCAGAGTCAACATGGTTTTACAAAGGACAATCAAGTTTGAAGTGTTTGCTTGAGTTATTTGAAGATGTCACAAAAAAGGTGGATCGTGGGAGATGGAACATATCTGGTCTTCCTGAAGGCATTGGATGTGTCGCTTCTCCAAAGAGTAAGTGGTAAGATCAGACAACATGGGTTTACGAGTAAATTATTCACTTGGATGGAGGATCGGTTAACCAACAAAATGGAGTCAGATGGAATAAATGTGTCATTTTCTTTTGGCAAATGCAATTTGTGGGGTGCCATTGATTTCAGTACTCATGCCTCAACCATTTGCATTGATTGGATTACTGTACTCGGTTGACGGGAGAGAAAATACAATGCCACATTTTCAGATGACTCTCACATCGGTGGAAAATTACTTTGGAATGATGATGCAAGAGATTTTAAAACTATATGGATAGGTTGCGTGAATAGGCCAACATTTAGCAAGGAAAATTAAAGGGAATAAATATGGGGCTATTCAAGTTGGCCAGTATAATAGAAAGACAAATTATTATCTAAATGGAAAAGAAAGTTCGAAGTGTTTAGGTGCAGAGGGATCTGGGCGTCTGCTTGCATATCACAGAAAACCTGACTGCAGGTACTGCAAGTAATGAGGAATGCAAGCATAATTTCAGGGTTTATTTATAAAAGGATAGAGTAGAAAGGTAGGGAGTGTTGCTGTAGCTATGCAAGGCATTAGTGAGGCTGCAACGGGCGTACAGTTTGGGTGTCCTGCAGAATGAGGCATTTCCATTGAAGGCAATTCAGAAGAGCTTCATTAGAATGATTCCATATTTGAAGTGTTTGCCTTATGAAGAGTAATTGAGCAGTTTAGGCCTATACTCTCGAGTTTATAAGAATGAAAGGAGATCTCATTGAGGTCTGTAACATTCTAAAAGTAATTGAATGTGTAGATATGGAGCGGATTTTTTTTTCATGTGGCCCAATCTACAACAAGAGACTAGAGTTTTAGGATGGAGAGATGGCAGGAAAGTAGAACAGAGGCCGTGTTGACATCAGCGTCATCGAGGGGCTGGATACCTCACAGATGCTCCTTGTTATTTTTCAACCCTTCGACAGTGTTTCACTGGAATGGGGGAGGACTGGGTATCATACACGAAGCAGGCACTCAGGATAAATCAGTCTCAATCAGTTAAACAGAACGTAACCAGTAGGGTCACACATTGACCAGCGCTGGGTTCTCAACTATTTGCAATCTATATTAATGATCAGGTGGACGGAACAGATATACAGATGCTGGGTTTGATGATGTCGCTGTAGTAAGCAAGAGAATAAATTATCAACAGAGGGTGGAGAGTCTGCAAACAGATTCAGAGAGGTAAAGGCAATAGATAATAATTTGGCAGGTGGAATTTAACATGATATAATCTGTCATTTCATTTACAGGAATAATAGAAAGCAATATGTTACTGAAATGAAGAGGGATTACAGGACTTAATGAAACTGTGTACTGGGGGGTTCACTCAGATCCGTTCAGACATGGGAGGTTTTGCTCCATCCCTGATCGTCTACTCCCAGACACTCCAAGTGACCCCATTGCTCTCCGTACACATGGAATACTTTGATCTGGTTGATTGGTGGTGGGGATGGTGTTTTGAAACGTGCATCAAGGGGACGGCCTTTATCCAAGATATATTCATTCCTTTCGACGTGGAGACCCGATGACGATGGGAATGGTTGACTGCTTCTGAATGAAGAGACCATGACTGCTGCCAGGACAGTGGCTATTCACCGACATGATGTACTGTGATGGGCACACTGTGACATTAATGGAGAGAGAGAGAGCTCCTTCAGTTCCTCTATATCTCCGCATTGACATGGATACTCTGCAGATGCCATGGACACCATCGGGAATCCCACTATCCAGTATAGATACAACTGGCAGCTCCCTGTTGAGGGAGAAACAATCTATTTACCTCATCCACCATATATATCCTCGATCACCGAATGGTAACATTGATGTTGAGGTACTGGGAGATGATGGATATGTCACCTAGTCCTGCCTGGAAAGTTCTGGATCATAGAAGCTGAATGAAACAGTGACCCTCACAGCCACTGGCAGCACCATCCTCCCCCTGGTGTGAAGCTGCAGGTCATGTTGAAGGAGGTGACACCGCTCTGTGACCAGCTCCTTGTTCAGTCAGGGTCCCCTCATACTTTGATCCTGGGTTAAGTGGAGTTTGGGAAATTGTTCCTGGAAAATCCGGGGTGGATACAGCAGATCCCTTTCCCCACACACACTCACTCCGTGGTTTCAGAGTTTCCCCTCTCTGCAGCCTCTGCTCCATTTGTTGTTCATGTTACAGACCCAGATGCTGTAGCTGCAGTCCCCGTGCTCCATCCCGAGTTGGGTCACCAAATCCTCAGACCTCCCTGAATGTCTGAGGCAACTGACAGCACAACCTCCAGCAAAACATCCCCTGCCCCTCCACTAAATTTTCAATTGCAGAAGCCAGTCAGAAGCCCCTCGCTACAAGTGTTTTCGACCAGACCAGATTCCCTCAAAATATTTCCAGAAGGCCGTTTAGACCCAAACCTTTCCATATTTTAAATATAGTTGTGAAGTGTGTGTTCCAGTTATGTTGTGACTCGTCAAACCACTCGACATTGAGAAAAATATAATCCATTCAAATGCTTTAGTTAAAATACAATCAAAGAAAAGAACGTTTTGGGATAGCTTATATGTTGGAACACTTACACAAACAATAGATACCGTACCTTCTTGGTTTACACCGCTTGGCACAAAGATATATTCAAATACAGATCCTTACAGCAGTTTTCCAATCCAGGGGGAAACAACATGAACAGAGATCTCAGAGAGAAAAGCAGCTGGGGATCATGTATTGAAACTTCCAACACTTCTGGAATCCCCAGCAGCTTCTGAATGCTGAAGCTAAATGTAAAATGAGGAAATCTGGTCTGGGAGAGCTGGCCACTGCCCTTCCATTGTTACCACCGTTTTAATGAAACCTAAAATCTCAGTTATTTACTTAAACTGTTTTCAGACAGCAGTTCTGCACCTCTGCCTTTAACACCTCTCTTCAAAGAAAAACCCAAGAGAAAATAACCTTTTTACAGTGATAGTATCCTCACAACTCCATCTTTAATAAAATAATCTATCAATACACAAATGTGGATTCATTTTAGACATGCTAGTCGTCCTCTATTAGTAGACTGAAATGCATATATATTACATTGACTCTGAGCATACAAATATTCACATCTATTTCGATTTCAGTCATTTTACTCCTGCCACAGAATGCCTTTGTCTTTCTTCATCCAAGTCTCCACACTTAGGTTTTATTGCCCTGTCGCCTGTATAGTTTCAAACTGAATGGCAGCAATAATAAGCTCAATCGAAACAGACTGGTATTTTTCTCCCTAAACTTTTCCAAAAACTTTAAGGGGTTAGGATCAGTGATAAAGATTTGTCTCATGTATGTTATTGGCAATGTAAATCTGAAATGTTGTAACGCCAACACCAAGCTCAAGGCCTCCTTCCCCATTGTGGAATAAATCTGTTGAGTTTCCACTGGACACGCCAATCACACGTTAAATAATGGAGGGCTTCTAATCTTTCCAATAGTCCTTTTGAATGACATAGCTCCTCATGTCTCAGCATAAAAGAATTACATGCTTCTGTACCTCTTAATGCTCTAACCTCTTTTCCTGCTACTCCTGGCCTATGCCAGTAAACCTTAACAAGACCTCGCACATTCTTCTCCATCTCTCACAGAAACCAAGCTTTGATTACTGAACTCAATCATCATCATCAGCCATTTCAGCTTCTAATCTTGCCATTTTAACTCTGCTCTTCCACACGAGTTTTCACGACTGCACGAAGTGAATTGTTGAACTTCTCCAAAATAATAATCTTTCTAAGAGTGTCATAGGTTTGCTCTGTTTTTAATACCCTTACCACCTTTCAAAATTACTTTGTTTGATCCTTTCAAACTGAATGTGCGTTTAACCAGGGACCCTCTTTTAGATTCCTGTAACGCTGTCTGTCAGTGTCTGGCCCAAGCTCATATGCACTTCAGATGGCTTTCTTCACCACTCCATACTCCCCAGATACCTCCTCCGATAGGGATGTAAATACCTATCAGCTTTGGATCAAATAAATCCACATGGTCACTGGTGTCTGCATTTGTTTAGTCACTTTCTCAAATGAAATTCAAAAGGCTTCCCCATCCTTCTTATCAAATTTAGAGAATGCCTGGATGCATTTAAACAGAACCTCGTTAGGCCATTGGTTACAATAGGGTTGCTCAACCGCACTATCCTCCTCATCCCACCGACATTCTACCTTCATCTCCGCCTTCTATATTAACTTTCCTCTCTAATTACTAACTTTTTAAGTTGAAACTCTCTGCTTTTCTTCTGTCATTTTCTCTCTTTCTTCTTCGTTTCCCTTTCTTTTATTTCTACTTTTCATCATAATTCAAACTCTTTCAATTCCTTCTCAGGTTCAAAGACCATCATTTGAAATTGAATTCCAGCCATTTCCAAAGAGTCTGATGGCGGTTCCACTAAACGTAATTGCCGATCTATAGCTGTAATTATCTCTCATTTTCTCACAGACAATCGCAACCCTAACTCCAGGTTGTCTGTCAATTCCGAAAGCTTTACCATCATTACCTTTTGTAAAACCGCCAACTTCACTTTTCCACACCCAGAGAACTCTTAAGGACTGAATCTTATTGCACAAAATACTGTTTAAACCAACCAAATTCAACATCCAGTAAAAAGACACTATCAACTACCATACGTGACCTTTGAACCCAATAGCCTCCTGGTGCATACTCTCCAATGTCTGTGTGACCTTATTTTGGATGATTTGGTTTCCTCCCACAATCCAAAGATGTGCATGTCAGATGTATTGGCCATGATAAATTGTTCATAGTTTTCAGGGATGTGTGGGTTAGTTGCCTTCATTGGGGTAAATGTGTAATAATAGGGTAGAGGAATGGGTCTGGGTAGGTTAATCCTCGGAGGATCGGGGTGGACTTGTTGGGGAGAATGCCCTGTTTGCAAATTCTAAACCCAATTTGGTATTATCGATTTAGAACCAGACAAGTGTACCCAGTTTGCTATAGACCAACCAGGCTTCCTCAAACTATTTTAAGAAGGTAGGTTGGATGCCAACCTTTCCTTATTTTAAAGGTAGATGTGAGTTGGGTGTTCCAGATGTCAAACTATTCAAACCACTCGCCATTAAGCAAAACACAATATATTTAAACACTCTAATGAAAATCCAATTAGAAATGAGGATGAATTTAGAATAATTTTTCTATTGGCAATCTTAACCGAATAATGGATACAGTACCTTCTACTAATGAACTGTTCCAATATATCAACATCCCATAAACACACCCTTGGGCAAAAAGGAGCATTCAGACATGCATTCTTGCATACAGTTCTCCAATCCAGGAGGAAACACCATCAAGTGAGGTTCCAGAGAGAATAGCAGCTGTGGATAATTTACTGGAACTTACAACCCTTCTGGGACCCCAAGCGCCTGATGATTGTTATAGCTACAATATAAAAAAAACTAGAAATCCTGGCCTGTGCCAGCTGGCCAATGTTACTGCTATTTACTTAAAAACCCTAAAAGCCCCATAAGTTATTTACTTGAGCCGTTTTCAGTAGGAAGTTTTGCCATTAAGGCTTCTTACTAAAAAAAGGGAGCAAATAACCTCTTATTTAAAAAAGTGACTGTATTATCATGCAATTTATATGCCTGGTCCTTTACTCAGTGGGCTTCCTTTTGTTACTAATCGCATGGTCACCTGAGAGCGACAGCCACAGGTACAGACCAAGTTACAAAGATGTTTCTCATAACTTCTGAAATACCCCTGTCCATGGACCATCACATGGGACATACCAGGAAGTGAACAACAGCTTGACACACCCCATTTCATTATTTCTGAGCTACACAATGCCAGCACTCGATACACTAGGGAGGCCAAAACCCAGGCCAGGGAAAGAAAGAAAGGGTCAAGAGATTCACATTAAAGACAGAAACAGACAGTTAATTAACAGAAAAGATGTTGTGGAAATATGTGGAAAACGTCAGGGCGATGGGACTAACTGGCGAAGTGAGATCTTCGAGAGTAAAATTACAAGAATGAGAACATTGAATAAAGGCATTGTCAGATCAGCTGAAATGGTTGTTACATTAAGTTCTCAATCTGCTTCACAGAACACCACAAACAACATAAACTGGGACAAGATGACAGCCCAGCATGGAGAGCTGTGCAGACCATGCTAGTGTGTTGCTCAGTAAACTGCACTATCTGCACAGCATGAGAGTATTGCAAACTTTACGATCATATGCTCTCTCTGCCTGTGTGTGTGTGTGTGTGTGTTCATCAGAGACTTAGAGAGTGCGTGTGTGTGTGCGATTGGCGTGGTTGAATGCGAAACTTGAGAAGTAACGCACATGGAGGAAATTATTTTAAATACGAACAACAGGCAGGCTTTTTGTTAGTCGACAGAGAGAGAACGAGAGAAATTGCATGGACAGATGAGGTAAGGTGTTTGAGAATGTTAAAATAAAGGCATTGCCAGAGACAATAGCAATATCCATGGCGTGGACATGAATGACAGATGGATGGGAGTTTGGTGTGAGGTTGAATCAGATTTGCTTCAGCAGGTTTGAAGCCCGGAGTGTCAACAGCAGATTATTGGCTTCACTAAGACTGTATTTCATAGCTCAAGGTTCAAACAGCAGATGGAATACACCAGTGAGATATATTCTGGAGTGGTGAGTATTTTAAGTTAGAAATGTTCAGGGAATGGTGTCAAGAATCAGCTCATCGTCAAAGGGATCTCCCACAGTTGTGACCTGACTGCTTCAGCTGCAGATATAGGCCAGGAATGGGATGGAAACAGTGGAAGGAAGTGGAGTTTGTAACCAGAAGAGTAGAAAGTGACCTCCATGCTCTTAACAAAAAGGCAATGAGACAATGCATTGTGGTTCTCCCCTGAAACTGAATAGTTCAACATAGAGACCCGTGAGTAACACTGCCAGAGCAGAGAGCGAGACAGTAATTGAACACGTTCATTAATGTAGTTAGTAGTGGTCTGTCGAGTAAATATCTGGATGGAGAGATTCAACAGGAACAATAACAGTGGCAGGAAGTGTAGACTATATGAAAGAACAATAATACAGTCATAACTGGTTTATAGAAAACAAAATCCGGATAGTGACACTCACCAGGAACACCAATGATAGCCAGGAAGGGATAATAAAAGTATTGAATAATGAGAAGAGCGTAACAGATCTGCGATGTTAAAGGCAACCAATCAAATTCAGAAAGATACCAAACATAATCGGATAAGCTCCTGTATATTGTTGGAATATTCCAATCTAATGTTCTCAGATTCTGATCCATTGTTGGAACATTCCGGTCTAATGTTCTCAGATTCTGATCTCTCCTCCCCCTTTCTCTGGATCTGCTGATCCCTATCAGTGCTGTCAGTGATGCTCCCGCTCATGTTATGGGTTGACACATTGAACGGAGCCCATTTATCATTAAAAGATGGAAACCCTCCACTGGGATAATTAGAATCCATGGAGATTGGCATTAATCGCAGTCACTGAACAAATAGACTCAGTTAACCAATTCAATACATCACTTTTCATTTACTGGTTTTGGATGGAATGGATAAGCTTGCTGAGGGATGGACCATAAATCTTTCAATATTTTAAATCGTTTTTCCACTTGTATATGAGAGTATTAACAGAACACTGAAGCGGTCTATATATGTTCCACTCTGTTTATGAAAATAGGCAGTTATAAAATAACAGAACTGCTGCGTAAAAAAAACGTCGGCTGGGCAAGTTTCTAGATACCTGAAACAAAGTACGGTACTTATTGACCAGTGTGGGGCTACTCCTGGTTTTAATACCCTGTTTTCAAGTCCTTTCATAACCTTGAGACAGAGCATTGAGACTGCTGCTCAGTAACAGGCCAAAGCAATTCTGTCCCTATGGGCCCCTTACAGAGGGATAGGAGAAGGCTATTCAGCCCATATTAACCTGTTGCTACTTGAAAAGGTGGAAAGTTGGAATATTAGCACATTTTGTCAACAGAATCGTTCAAAACAAAGAGATTTGTCGCTGCAGCTGTATGAGGTGTCACTGAGAGGGCACCTGGAGTACATTGTGTTGTTTGTGTTTCTGTACCTGAGAAGGAATGGGTCTCCATTAGATACAGTTTAATGGCTGCTCGTAATCCACGCGTTGCTGTGTCTCGGATCTGTTATACAGGGACAGGAGGAGGCCATGCAGCCTCTAGAGTGTGTTATAGAAGAACTGGAGGTGGCCATTAAGCCTCTTGGGTCTATTACAGAGGGATAGCATTTCCACTGTATTACAGAGGGACAGGAGGAGCCTATTCAGTCTCTCGAGCCCGTTATAGAGGCACAGAAAGTGTTTATTTAACTTTCAAGTCTGTTACGCATAAATATTAGTTTAAATTAGTTGTGGAATAGGAAAGACCTGATGTAAACATTAAAGTTCTAACTTTGAATGAGGCCAATTTTGAAAATGTTAGACGTGCCCTGTGAAAGGCTGATTGGGATACCCTATTCACAGGTAAAGGGATGGTTGGTAAATGCAAGGCCATCAAAACTTGGTTTCAGAGAATCTGGAGCCAACGTGTTCCCATTAGTGAGAGGGGCAAGGCTGATGAGTGCAGGGAGTGCTGGATGGCTAGATATATTGATGCTCTGATCAAGGTAAGGAAGGAGGCATATGTCAGGTAAACAGAGCTGAGATCAAGTGAATCCTGAGAGGTGTATAAGGGCAGCAAGTGTATCGTCAATCGGGAAATCGGGCCAGAAAAATGTGGACAAGAGATGGCTTTAGAAATTGGGTTAATGAGGCATTGAAGAAATTCTACAAATCCGTTAATGGCAAAAGATTAACTAGGCAGAGAATAGGGTCCCCTAAAGATCAGTAAGGCTACCTATTTATGTAACCACAACAGACTTGAGGGATACTAAACAAGTATTTCTCCTCAGTATTTAATGTGGAGGAGGTTACAAGAGCGAGAGAATGAAGAAATATGCAATGATACCTTGAAAAGTGTCTATATTACAAGGAGGTGTTGGACATTTAAAACACATAAAGGTGAACTAATCCCTGGGTCCTGATCAGTTGTATCCCAGATGTTTGTGGGAAGCTAGGAAATAGATTGCTTTTGCATTTTGCTGATATATTTGTAACATTGATTTTCACAGGTGAAGTGTCAAAAGACTGGAGGGCTGCTAACATCGTGTCATTATTTAAGAAAGTAAGGAAAAAACAGGTAACTCTAGATTGGTGAGCATGACGTCAATGGTGATTAAATTGTTGGAGGGGATTTCCAGGAAAAGGATCGATATGTATTTGGAAAGACAAGGACTGAAGAGGGCTTTGTACAATTGAGTTTACGTCTCACTGACTCGGTAGATTTTTTTGAGGAAGTGATGAAGATGATTGATGAAGGCAGGGCAGTGGATGTTGTCTTTATGGAATTCAGTAAGAAAACCAAAATGTTATACATGGTAGACTGGTTAGCAAGGTTAGACTGGCTGGGATCCAGGGAGAACTCGCCATTTAGGTCCAAACTTTTCTTGAATATTGGAGACAGGGTGTGACAGTGGACATTTGTTCATTAAACTTGGAGACCTGTGACCAGTGTTGTGGCGCAAAGATCAATAGTGGGTCCACTGCCTTTTGTCACTTATACAAATCATTTACATTTGAGTATATGAAGTATGGTCAGTAAGTTTGTAGATGATAACAAATTTGTTGGTGTCGTCAACAGTGATGAATGATCTCTCAGACCACAATGGGACTTTGTTTAGGTGAACCGAGGGGTGGCAGATGGAGTTTATTTTAGATAAATGTGAGCTGTTGCATTTTGGCAAGACAAATCAAGGCAAGACATACAGGTAGGGTCCTGTCGAAAGCTGTCAATCAAGGAGAACTCCATCGAAATTATCGAATCCCTACAGTGAGGAAACAGGTTTTTCGGCCCCATCGAGGCCACACCGACCCTCTAAACAGTATCCCACTGGACAAAGCCCTACCCTATCCCTCTCAGCCTGCATTTTCCATGGCTAATCCACCTCGCCTGCACATCCCTGGGTACTTTACTCAATTTAGCATGGCCAATCTACCCTTATCTGTATATCTTTATAGTGTCGGAGGAAAACATAACATCCGGAGGAAACTCATGCAGGCACGGGGAGAATGTGCAAACTCCACACAGGCTGTCATTCAAGGATGGAATTAAACCCAGATCGCTGCGCTCTGAAGCAGCAATGCTAGTCACTGAGCTACTGAGTGCAGGTGGTGTAGGTTCTCCGTTCCTTGAAAGTGCCGTCACAGGTAGACAGCGCAGTGAAGAAGGCATTTGGTGATCTTCCCTTTAGTGGTGCGTGCTTTGAGTCTAAACATTTTCACGACGCGTTGCATCTGTACAGGACATTGGTTTGGCCACTTCTGTAATATTGCCTTTAATTCCAGTCTCCCTGCTGTTGGAAAGATGTTGTCAAACTTGAAAGGGTACAGAAGAGATTTAAAAGAATATTGCAGGTGTAGGAGGGTGAGAGTTACATGGGGAGTTTGAATAGGCTGGGGCTATTTTCAAGTGTTGAGGCTGAGGGGTGACGTTAAAGAGGTTTATAAAATCATGAGGGGAATAGATAAGGCAAACAGTCAACGTCTTTTCCCAGGATAGGCGAGTCCAAAATTAGAAGACAAAGGTTTAAGGTGAGAGGGGAAAGATTTAAATCGGGGCATGAGGGACAACATTTTCACACAGAGACTGCTGCATGTATGGATTGAACAGCCAAAAGAGGTGGTGGAGGCCGGTACAGTTACACCATTTAAAAGGCATTTGGATGGATATATGCATGAGAGATGTTTAGATGGAAATGGGCCAAATGCTGGCAAGGGGAACGAGATTTATTTAGGATATTTGGTTGGCATAGATGACCGGACTGAAGGATCGTTTTCTGTACTGTACATCTCTGAGACTCTGTTGCCTTTTGAGTGTATAACACAGGAACAGGAGGAGGCAACTCAGCTTCTGAATTCTGTCAGTCAGATTGTTTGCTCATTTACTGAGAGCAAAATACAAAAATACATCATTCAGATTTTGATGGTGATTTACAGAATCAGGAGAATTGCTTTTCGTCAACAGAAGCTGTAAGGAATGTGAAGAGGCTATTCAGTCCCTCAATTCCATTCCACTGGAGCAGGAGGTGAGCACAGAGCTAATGGAGCCTGTTACACAGGAACAGGAGGAGGACATCCATTTTCACAGACTTGCGATCAGGAAGCGGTCATTCCACTGCTCGAGGCTGGGACACAGGAACAGGAGGGAGTCACTCAACTGCTTGAGACTGGGACATGGGAACAGGAGGGAGTCATTCAACTGCTTGAGACTGGGACACAGGAATAGGAGGGAGTCACTCAACTGCTCGAGATTGGGACACAGGAACAGGAGGGAGTCACTCAACTGCTCGAGACTGGGACACAGGAACAGGAGGGAGTCATTCAACTGCTCGAGGCTGGGACACAGGGACAGGAGGCAGTCATTCAACTGCTCGAGGCTGGGACACAGGAACAGGAGGGAGTCACTCAACTGCTCGAGACTGGGACATGGGAACAGGAGGGAGTCACTCAACTGCTTGAGACTGGGACACGGGAACAGGACCAAGAACAGGAGGCCGTCACTCAACTGTTAGAAACTGGGCCACAGGGAAATCTGGAGGCTCGTGAGGCCCCAGGATCCTGTTACGCAGGAACAGGAGGAGGTGCCTCACTTCCCACCAGTATGGGACATTGGGAGAGAAGAGGAGTTTGCTTGGAACAAACATAAATACATGAACAAGTTGCATTAGTGGTCCATTCAATCCTGCCCCACCATTCACGAAGTCCACGGCTGATCAGACTGTGATTTCCTCATTCCATTTTACGGAGATTGTACTCTCTGCAGCCTCTGCTCTATTTGTTGGTCATGTTGCAGACCCAGATGCTTTAACAACAGTCACCATCACTCATCCAGATGGTCGGGTCTAAGGATGAGTCAGGATTTGAAGGATCCAATCACAAGAATGAAAACACAAAATAAAGGTATTGCCAGATGTTTAGTACTCTCACATTCGCAATCAAACTCACATAAACAGCCCATCCATAATACATTCGGGATGGAGCACTGAGTAGATATGGCTAGCGTACTGCTGAATGCAACCCAACAATATCCAGAATGGAACTCTGTGCAGCCCACACCAATACTTGATCTATATTCCTGGGATAAATGTCCAGCGTGGGGAGATGTGCATACCTCACTGGTTTATTCATATATAAACACAGGTTGTTCCAGTTTTCGGTAACACTGTGTTAGATCACTGCCCAGTGTGGGGAAACTTGCTGGAAGTGACAGGATGTGCAGCTCCCATCCAGTTACAGCGCCATATCTCCACTGTACCTTGACAAGTTTTGATGCAGATGTGAAAATCATTGCAAGGGAGAGATGTAAATGGAAACAGTTGAAACACCAATAGTTCTGATTAAGGCGAGTATCCCGCAAGTATTTAAAGATGAAATAACTGAGATATTATCCGATGAGGTTCTGTGAATGGTACAAGGAAGTAAGAGGAGGTTAGTGATGTTATAGTGGTTACACTATAAGCCTCCAAATCATCAATGAGAATTAGAGGAACAAATATGCAGGGAAACTGGTGAGAGTAGCAGGAGCATTAGGATTGTCATAATAGGTGATTTAAGTTTTCCTAACATAGACTGGGACATCCAGATGGTTAAGAACTTCGATGGAACATAATTTCTTAAGTTTGTTCAAGAAAGTTTCCCAAGCTGTATATAAAGGGTCCTACATGGGAAGGGACAAACTCGACCTACTGTTGGAAAATAGGGATGGATAGGTGACGGTGGTAAAGTGGGGGAGTATTTTGGGAAAAGTGACTGGCGTTGTATTAATTTTAAAATAGTTATGGGAGGGACAAAATTGGTCCACAGATTCAAGTTCTGAATTGGGCCAAGGCATATTTTGTTGGAATTAGACAGAGGATTGCAGGGGTTAATTGGAGTAGTTTGTTTTCAGGTAAAAGGATATTGGGCACTAGCGAGGGCTGTAAAAGTGAGATAGCTCGAGTTCAAGGTTTACATGTTCCTGTGAGGGTGAAGGGAAAGTGAGGCTGGAAGAGAAAACCCTGGATGACAAGAGATAGTGAGGCTCTTACCAGCAAAAAGGAGGCGTGGCTCAGGTACAGGCAGCTGGAATTAAGGGAATCCCTGGAGGTACACAGGGGATACAGGAGTTTACTGAAGAAGGAAATCAGGAAGGCAAAAAGGGAGTATGAGATAGCCTTGGCTGAGATGATTAGGGTGAACCCAAATTCATGAGAGTAAAGAAACAGAACAACGAGAGAGAGAATAGGATGCCTTAAAAACCAAAATAGGCACGCATGTGTAAAACTACAAGAGATGGTTGAGGTCCTCAATTTCCCCTCTGTGTTTACCATGAAGAAAGACATGAAGTCCTGTGACCTTTGGGAGGTTAATTGTCATATCTTGGTACTGTCGAAATCACAGCAGAGGTGCTGCTGGGCATATTAGAATGCACAAAGTCAGATAAATCTCTTGGTCCTGACCAGATATATCCAAGAGCACTGCAAGAGGTGAGAGAAGACAGGGGCCAAGGTCCCGGAAGACTGGGCGGTAACAAATATATAGTGCCTTTCATCAAGAAGGGCTGCAAATAAATGCCTGGGAAATACAGACCAGTAAGCTTCACATCTGTTTGCGGTAAACTACTTGAGAAGGTTCTGAGGTACAAGATATGCATGCATTTGGAAAGACAGAGTTTGACTTGGAGCAGTCAGCATAGCTTTGTGCATGGCGGATCATGCCTTACAAATTTTGTTAGGGTTTTTTGAGGAAGTGACCAGGAAAGTTGTCGAGGGCAGGGCGGTCAACATAATCTATATGGATTTCAGTAAGGCCTTTAATAAGAGTCCACATGAAAGGCCGCTCTAGAAGGTTAGATCGCACAGACTCTAAGGTAAGCTGGCAATTTGGCGACGCAATTGGTTTGACATTATAAAGCAAATGGCTATGGTGGAGGTATGCTTGTCGGACTGGAGTCCTGTGATTAGTGGAGTGCCTCAGGGGCCGGTACTGGCCCCATTGCTGCGTGTTATCTAGATCAATGATTTAGTCGAGAGTGCAGAATGCAGGTTAGTAAGTTTTCAGATGGCACTAAAATAGAAGGTATTGTTTACAGTGAGGAACATTATCAGAAATTGCAGCACTACCTTGATCTGCTGGGGAAGTGGGCTGAGAAATAGCAAATGGAGTTTAATATCAATAAATGCAACATCTTTCATTTTGGAAAGTCAAATCCAGGTGGGAGTTTAATGGTGAATGAGAGAGCCTTAAGGAGTGTAGTGGAACAAAAGGATGTTGGATATCAGGTGCATGGTTGTCTGAATTTGAGTCGCAGATATACAGGACAGTGAAGAAGGCTGTTGGCACACTGGCCTACATCAGGACATTGAGGATAGAAGTTGGGACGTTCTGTTGTCGTTGTACAGGATGTTGGTAATGCTGCAGTTGGAGTATTGTGTTCGGTTTCGTTCACCTTGCCCTAGAAAGGATATTATTGAACGAGAAAGAATGTACAAGAAATTTACAAAGATGTTTCCTGGGCTAAAGGGTCTGCGTTATAGGGAGAAGTTGGACAGGTTACAACATATTTCTTTACAGCGTAGAAAACTGAGGGGGATTATATAGAAGTGTACCTCTTATCAAATCATGAGAACCATGCATAGGGTGAATATTTCAAATTTTTTTGCAAGGTTGGGAAACCAAGGACTAGAGGACATCTGTTAATGTTTGAAGCGGACAAAAATAAAAAGGAACCTGAGGGTCAACGTTTTTACACAGACTGTGTTTTGCCTATGGACTGAGCTGCCAGGGGAAGTGGTTGAGGTGGGTACAATAACAACATTAAAAAGTTATTTGGATAAATACATGGATAGGAAAGGAGCAAGGGCAGGGAAATGGGGTGAGTGTGGATGCACATTTTGGTCGGCATCTACCAGCTGGGCCGAAGGGCCAGTTCCCATGCTGTAGAAACGTATGACTGTAAATACGTGTGTTTCAGGATAGAGACAGAGAGGGACAGACTGAGAAAAAATGTCATGGAAAGATATGTTCACAGGTTTTAGAATGCTGATATGAAGACATTGCGATAGTATCATGCAGCGTGGGTCAGTATTATGAAGAATTATGAGTAAATGGAATAATGCTGTGAGTTCAGGCGATGGGGAGTTCTGAATGAGCATTTGTTCTGCAACTTTGTAACTGGGAGTGAGGACGGCAGAGTCTTCGGCTCATTGAACTGTACAAAACAGTAATTTGTCTCAGTGTCATTTTCATTGAGTGTGATAGAGGGATTGTCTGTACGAAGCTGAGCTAGTTTCCTGGTGCTATCTTACCGAACTCACCTCATTAAATACCACCCAGCCCACCCACCTCTCATTGAATGCCAGCCCGATTCTCCCACCCATCATGATTGGAGGTACTCACAGTCGCCAGGATTTCCCTAGATATCCCGTGTTCCCTGTCACTGGTGCCATCTTTAAAAGGCCAAGGGGCACACGGCTGAGCTTTCTCAGTTTGGAGCTGCCCTGTACAGGTTACCCCGATCATGGCAGATAGTTTGTTGACGATGCATGGTGTGCATAGTGGACGGGCTAGTGCAGAGCGGGGCCATTGCCTTCCCAGAGGGGGCCATACCACCAGACCCACCGAGCATGGTCTTTGCTCACCACCAAATTCGGTGTAGCATCTGCGGCCTGAAGAAATGTCCAGCAAAACAGGACAAAATCAATAACCTTCCCCGCTCTGTCAGGGTAATTGGTCACCGTATTCTCTCTGCTCCCTCACACTCACTGTATATCTGTTATAGCACCGACCAAGGCTCATGCTCCACCACTCTCACTGCCGCATGCAACAGCTTCGCTCTCTCTCTCTCTCTCGCCTTTGCAATACCCCCCAACACAGTTAGAGAATATTCTGGAGAACACCGAATATGGAATGTTCCAGATAGTGTTCCAAATAATGCCTAGTTTCAGGAAAATGGCACTGCCCCAGTGTGTAACATAAGAAGAAGGAGTAGAGATGCACGTTTTCCAAATCACACATATTTCAGACCATGTTGAGGCCATTCAGCCCTTGAAATGTGCTCTAGCATTTAATAAGTTCCCAGCTGATCTGATGCTTTTCTCAGATACAGGAGTTTTCAGTCATTCAACCCTCTGCATTCCTGTCACTGTCCAGATGGCACTCAGGCACTTTTACCCCAATTTTCTTCAAGCGCCTGTTTGAGGGCATTTCCGATGGAACGCACTCTCCTAACAGTATATTCCATCAACTGTATACTTTCATGCAACAGTCAGCATGCTTTACACAGACCAAACAAAAATAAACTCTTACTTTATGGTTATAGATATCCAATCACACTGTGTAATTCTGGTTATTTCAGTTGACTCACCATAATGATATTAAACCAAAAACAGCTTCTAAACACGTCTTGTTATAAAATACAATTTCGAGCAGAGAATGTATTTACCCTTGCTGGGCCCAAGGGCTTTTATCCACACTGTAAGGATTCTACTAATTCTAAATCACTCAAGTAAGACACACCCCTTGCTGCCCACAGTTTAAACCTGGAATCCATTATCCCAGGATGACAACCCGGTATACCAATTATAGGGGTAAGAAACATGGTTTTGACTGTATTGCCCTCAATCTGACACATTGTAATTCATGCTTTAACAGTATTGATAATTATTGGGTTATGACAATACTCCATAAATGTTATATCCATTATCTGAACTGTACGACTTTCCTTGTTATGAATGTTTCTCTTGCTCTTTGTCTGTGACTGATTCTGTGTGTAACAGTTACACAGTCTCACACTCACTTGGTTGGACGGCTTGTTTGTGATGTAGAGGGAGGTCAACAGCGCAGGTTCAGTTCCTCACACTGACAGAGGCTACCAAGAAGGGGACAGTCTCTCAACCTCAGCCCATCACCCAAGGTGTGGTGACCCTCAGGATAAACCACCATGAGTGGACTGTCTAATGAGAGTTCTTTGGTACTCTATTCTATCAATGTTAGCATTTTAATACTTTTAAAAATATCTTTGTTGAAAAAGAGAATTTTAATATTATAATAAACCAATAACAACACAACTCAAGTAACTGATCAAAATTGCACCCATGTGCATGTACATACAAAACAGGTTAAAAACACTAAACGGACAGAAGAAAATCAAAAATAAACAGTAAATTATGAATAAATAATACTGCTCAGTGTAACAAAATGATAGCTCTCGTTCTTCAAGAGCATTAGCTGATATCCCTTTTTATGTTCATTATTCTTCCTCTTTGGATATAAGATTCATTAGATAATATCGTCATGGCTGTATAAAAGCCTTTCTGAGAGTGGCAGATAAGCCTGTATCACGGTAATTCAAAAAGGTCTGCCATGGTCTTATATAAATTTCTGTTTTTGGTGCACCATGCTGGTGAGAAAGGCCAAATGGATATTCTCCATGAAGAGCTTACGACGACCCAACAGACCCGGGCGGGGGCGGGGGGAGGGGGTTGGGGGTTTTGAGGTGGGGGGTGTGATTCAGACATCCAACACAACAGAATGCTTTTCCTAGCACAGAAACTAAGGATATTTTTTCACTTGTCCAACTCTGTGAAGTACCCTGGGCAGGCCCAGGAAAAGAGAAACCAGGTCCATCTCCAATTCAGTCCCCTCGACCCACTCTATCACACCTGATACAGTGCTCCAATATATATGAAGCCTGCAGCAGGACCACATGCAATGGGTAAGAGTGCCTGTAGTCATTCTGCATTTCGGACATGCTGAAGATAATCCCACTTTGAATTTTGGGAGATAATCTAGGGTCAGATAGGCCCTATGAAAAATTTCCAACTGCATGGAAAGGGTCCTATTACAGATGAAATTCTTCGAGCATTTTCACAAATATCCTCCCATGGCTCCGAAGTGTTCTGAACCCCAAATTCTCCCGCGCAGACATCACAAAGCTGCACAGTCTCGTCTGAGGGGACACTCTCCAACTAATGAGAAAGGGTACTGCGGGTAATGAGTAGGTTGGGTCATTAGTCAGGGGAAATATAGGATGGTACGGGAATGGGTCTGGGTGGGCTACTCTTCCAAGGGTCAAAGTGGACTTGCTGGGCCCAAGGGCTTTTATCCACACTGTAAGGATTCTACTAATTCTAAATCACTCAAGTAAGACACACCCCTTGCTGCCCACAGTTTAAACCTGGAATCCATTATCCCAGGATGACAACCCGGTATACCAATTATAGGAGTAAGAAACATGGTTTTGACTGTATTGCCCTCAATCTGAAGCATTGTCATTCATGCTTTAACCGTATTGATAATTATTGGGTTATGTCAATACTCCATAAATGCTCTCATTTTGTCTAAGACCAGCAGGCCAATAAGGGTTCACTTTGTCTGAGAGGGTTCAATATCTAATCCTATTGACGCCGAGTCCTCAGCGGCCCAGGCACTAACATAGGATAAAAAAGACCTGAATTCATAGCTTTTATTCTGGGAGATCTACTCCCCACAATGAGGGATAGTTAAAACTTGGTTAGCTTGATAGAGAGTCGCTTATGCTGCCAAATGAAAGAGTTAACCAGCCATAAAGTTTCCTAAATGTCTGTCTGGGAAACGTCAAAGGAAGCTTTCACACGGGTTATAGTAAATGAGGAAAGACATTCATTTTAAGAATAGCTATCCGACCTAGCCAGGATTTTGGAGGTTCTCGCTTCTTTGAAGGTCTTGTTTAATTTTTCAAACAAATAGACATAGTTCATGTTAAATAAATGATCAAAAACGGATGTAATGAATATACTGAAATAGAGAAACTTCACTGCCCCCACCCCGCACCCCCCCCCCACCCACCCCCGTCCATTTAAAAGGAAAACAAAATCTGGTATTTTCCTAAGGCCTCCCATAGGCATGTCCTCCAACTTTGTAAAATTAATCATTTGCCCTCCCCCCAACTTTTCTCAGTCCCTCAGACTCAGCACCGCCTTCTTGAGCTGCAGTTTTCTTCCCGACCTCTCCACCCCAACCCTCTCCGGCCTATCACCTTCACTTTAACCTCCTTCCACCTATCGTGTTCCCAATGCCCCTCCCCCAAGTCCCTTCTCCCTACCCTTTATCTTAGCCTGCTTGGCACATCCTCCTCATTGCTGAAGAATGGCATATGCCCGAAAGGTCGATTCTCCTGCTCCTTTGATGCTGCTTGACCTGCTGCGCTTTTCCAGCAACACATGTTTAAGCTACATTTTAAATTTGTTGGGAGCAGTGGAAGAGTGGTATGAAAATGAATCAGTGACACCCTCCAACCTCAGTCAAAGCAGGAATTTGGACAAATTCACCAAGTGGGAATTTATTCCAGTGGGAATTCTCTTTCCCAGAAGTTTGGGATGGCTGAATCTTTATATTATGTCGAGGCTGGTTTCGATATAATATAAAATCATTTTCCACAAACAGGTGAATAAGGGATAATGGTGCATCGGGAGCAAAGTGCAGCTGGGAACACAATGAGATGAACCACAACCTTATTTACTGGTGGAGTAGTGTCAATGGGCAGAATGGCCCACTCATGTGCCTCAGCCCCATGATCTGATGTTACATTCAACCCTTCAGACCTGCTCACAGAGGCACATCGAGGCCACTCCGATGGTGAGGTGATTCGGAAAACTTCTTGGAAAATCCAGGCTGGGTCAGGAACAGACCCCCACCCCCAAGCTCTCTTTCCAGGCTTCCCCTCTCTGTAACATCTGCTCCAGGTGTGGGTCATGTTACGCTGGGTATACAGCCCCCATACCCCACCTACAATTAACCTAAACAAATCATCTGCTGTCCCTGAATGCAACATTGTGCAACACCACTTCCAGGAAAATAACCTGTTCGTTTCCAATAGTGTAACATGTGAAATTAATAAATAGGAACGGAAGTAGGTCATTCGCCCCCTCAAGCTAGCCCTGTCATAAAATAAGAACATGGCTGATCTACTCCAGGGCCCAACTCCACTTTCTTGCTGACTCCTGTATCTCTCCACATCTCTCTGGGTTAGGGAATTCCAGATATTCACTACCTTCTGAGAGAAGACATCACTTTGAATCTCAGATTGATGTTCCTTATTCGGTATCTATATCCTCGATTTCGGCATTCTGCCCAGGAATGGGAGCAACTTCTCAACATCTACCTTCTCAAGCCCGCTCTGTATCTTATATATTTCAGCAGTATCCCTCTTCATTCATTTAAACTCCAATGAATAATCACCTCACCATTATAAAGATACTGAATACTCAACCCTTTCATCTCTGGAAGCCGGTTAATGATCCAACCGCATTACTTACTGCATCAGCATGCTGACGTTATGCTTCATACTCAGGAAGACTCCAATCACTTTGTACTCCTCCTTTTCTGGAAGTCCTCTCCATTTAATAACAGCCAGCCTTTTGGTTCTCAGTGTCTTCCACAAACTCAGATGGATATTGCACTCAGCTCCCTCCTTCAGGCTGTCAGTATAGATTGTAAATAACTGATGCCATCGGACTGATATGTGTGGTGATCCAGCAGATACACCTTTATCATAAAGATCCATTAATCCTGACTCACTGATTTCTATGTGTTAACCAGTCATCATCGCATGTTAATACATTATCCGTCATCCTACGAGCTTCCGGCTTGAGTAAGATCTTTTATTTTGTAATACCCTGCAGAAAATCTCTGAAAAGCCTCTTGTCTACCAGATCCCCTTTATCAAGTGAACTTGTTATATTTCCAGGCATCTCCATAAATCTTTGCATGATCTTACAAGGCAAAATTTAATTTCCCTTTCACAAACCCTCACTGACACTGTGTGAAGCCTTTCTTAATGTCCATGCTGGCCAGGTTTTCCAAACGAAACTAGCCCCATCTGCTTTCATTTGGCCCATAGACCTCTAAATGTTTCCCATTCGTATGTTTGTCCAAATGAGTTTTAAATGTTATAGCTATATTGGCATCTACCACTCTTCCTCTGAAAGCTCATTGTATACACGTACCACTCTGTATAAAAACACTGCCCCTGCGTCCCTTTTAAATCTTCCCCCTTTCATCTTGAATCTATGCCTCCTATGTTTGAACTCTCCCCTCCTGTGGAAAAGCCCTTGGCTATTCACCCGATCCATATCTCTCATGATTTCATAAACTTCTATAATGTCAGCAGACAACCTTCTACACTCCATCTGACACTAACTTCAAGAACAAGCATTTAAAGACAAGTGCTGCAAATTTGAAACTATATTAAATATGACAGTAAAACAATACACAACCAAAACTTCATACTATTATTAGTTTTTCTCCATATTACAATACTGAGGCAGCATGAAACGCTTATTTAGTGCCAATAACAAGTCACGCACCTGAATTTATTTGTCTAACGGGAGTGATGATCTCGACAATGAAAACGTCACTATGGCCAGATCTACATCATACCATATAGTCAACATTCCCCCTCCTGGCCTCCCAATGATCTTCTGTGCTTGTATCTTCCTTATCTTGCACTTTTTAGAGAGAACACCTTTCCCCATCGCATCTTAATTTAAACCCGTTTCACAGAATCTTCTTTTATCTTTTACCACACCCTCTTTCCCCTGTCACCCATTCCCCAACTCTGGCTAGGGATTTAAAGCACATTTTCCAATCATTTTGAGTTCTGAAGAAGTGTCACACTAGACTTGAAACACTAATTCTGTTTCCCTGTCTCTGCAGATGCTGACAGACCTGCTGAGTTTCTCCAGAAATGAATAGGGGCACAGAACAAATTTTCAATTAAAAAATAACGATCGATACTGGAAATAAAAATACCAAAAATTGCTGGAAAAACAGAGAGCTTTGTAGAAGGTTCAATGGACCTGCAAGTTTCTATCTGCATTCACTCCAGAAGATGCTGCAACATCTTCAGCAATTTCTGTTTTTGAACAATTTCCAATGACGAATGTCAAAGATGCTCAAACACCCTGTCGAACATGGAGTGCCGTACACTGGGAACTGAACAGTAATGCATGGTGACAAGTTCCTTGACTCTGGAACTGCATAAGGCTGGCATCACTGACACTGCAGAGCTCTGAATCATGGTCAGGGAGAAAAATAGAAGGAAACACATTCACCTCAAATACAGAAGCTGCCATTACTGAAAGGAAAAGATTTAGATTCGTACCTTAAATTGATTGAGTTAAAGTAACAAATTGGAGGCGTGACACCAAGGAAAGAATTTCAGCAGAATGAGATATGAAAATGGAAGTGTTACCGCATCAGAAACCAGAGTAGGTCACTGAATACAGGGCTGATGGGTGAATGGGTCTCGGTGTGAACTGGGGGACAGTTAGTAGAATTGAATTGTAGATATTGCAGATTAAACTGGGTTATCATCTGATGCTGTAGGTCACAGCAGCAACAGCAGAAGCAGAATTGTATTCAATTACAATCTGTAACCTTTCCCTCAGGATAATCCCTCAGTCCACCATTACCCTCAAGCCGATCTATAGTTCAGTGACGAGTGTGGGTGAACATACCAGGGTCAGTACCATGTGTACCTTTACCTGATGACAACCCATTAAAGCTACCGCAATTGGCTGGTTACTCTCGAAACAGCAGAACTAACATCTTGTACAGAGGCAGAAATTATACCACGAGTAACAAATCAGATCGAAGCACTGTCATCCTGTCAAATCCATGCATAAATGTCGATGGACCATTAAACAACTTACTGGAGGAGAGGACTCCACAAATATCCCCATCCTAAATAATGGAACAGTCCTGTACATCAGTGTAAAAGTCAAGTATGTGGTGTCTGCACTGTCCTCAGCCAGATGTGTTGACTGGATGTTCCAACTTACCCTATCATGATGCCCACAGAATCACAGATGCCAGTCTTCAACCATTTCGATCCGCTGCACATGACATGAAGAAACCGCTGAACACAGTAGATACAACAAAAGCAATGGGCCCTGAACCCATTCCTGCAATGGGACTGAAGACTTGTGCTGCACAATAAGCTGTGTCACTGGGGAAGTTGTTTCATTCCAGCTCTAACTCTGACATCTCTCTGGCAATGTGGAAAATTACTCAACTATGTCCAGTTTCCTAAGAGGGAAATAAATACAATCTGATCAATTACCACCCCATCAGTCCCATCACGACAGTCAAATTGGTGGGAGTTCTATATGACAGAGCTGTCAAGTAGCACTGAAATAACCTGCTCAGTGTGGTTTCAAATAGGTCTCCATGTGGAGATGGTGCTGTTGTGGAATTGTCATTGGATTACTAATACAGACCAGGCTCATGCTTGGGCAGCTGGTGGAAGATAAAAACAATTATTAACATATCAAGATCTAAAATCTGGTGTCAGTAACAGTGATCTTGTGTCCAATGTTGATTGTAAACATCGATTTCCATCCCCAATGTACTTTCAGGAAGTGAATCTCCCGTGTTTTCCTGGTCTGGCCTGAAAGTGACTCCAGATACACAGCCATGTGATAAACTTTTCAACAGTCTCTGAAACGGCCAAGCAAGACACTCAATTGTATCAACTGCTCCGAACTCTTGAAGGATATACCCGGAGAGAACACCTGGCTCCAACTTTGGTGTCAGAAAACATAGCCCTGTTGACCCTGCAGAGACCTCCTTCCTAACATCTGACAGTTTGTGACAACACTTACTGAGCTTTCCCACACACTTTACAGGAACATCGGGAAATGAGTACATCACACAACACATCGAGCTTTCCCTGTGCTAGTTAATGGTCGAACATCTCCTCAGTGCAGTTTTCCCCATACAATAATCATATCCCTTAATATGTTTAAACATTGTGAAATATAAAGTGAGAACTGCTGTAGTGCCTTCAGCCTATCAGTTTTGCTCCTCCATTCAATATACAGGCAGGTCTCCGATAACACGTGTTGATTAAATACAATTTGGTTGCAATGTGATTCGTGAATCTTTTTCCATAAAGTAAACTCCCGTTCAGTGTGACGCAATTCCTTGCCGGGAACCAGCTGAACAGCAAAAACCAGCCTCAGGATCCTCTGTCTGCAAAATGTACAATGAATGTGTTCAGCTAAAACAGGAATGCAATCCACTCTGGAAGCGTTGAAACTGAGCCTGAAACGGGAGTTGTAGTATCCATTTAGAAAGAACTTTATTTCAAACTGTGGGGAGAATCTTGAGGAGACCTGGAGTTTCCCCATCGGCATCACGTGGTCAGTCAGCCTCACGCGCTTTCTGGTGAAGAGTGTGGTGAAAGGTACACTGCTGTAGTCAGTGACCGGTATTTTGAAAGTGTTACATTTACAGCACTGTTTTATTACAATATGGGACTTAAAGATTTATTCAGTCTGTGCTAGTATGTGTGTTAGACGAAATTAAATTTTTGGCTTTACTAATATTTTTGGGGGTTCGCCCCTTACCCTCTTTTTCCCATAGACCCCATTATTAATATTGCACGATTTTGCACAACACGGTGTTGCACAGAAACACAGCGACTGAGTATTGGAGAACAACCTGGATTGATAGCTGATCTTCTATCTTCACACGATACTCCTCTCTCTCCCTATCCTTTTAATTACCAGAAATCCTTATTTATATTCAGTGCCAAGGTTTCCACAGCCCGAGCTGGGAGAGAGTACTCCTGGTTCGCCAGTCTCTGAGTGAAGACATATATTCTCATCTCAATGCAAAGTGGCCTGTCTGTACTTAATGCTGTGGCCCCTTGTTTCATGCGTCCAAGCCAACTTCCAATCTGTCTTGCCATGTCAGAGTTTTATATATTTCACTGTGATCACCGCTCATTTTCCTAAATCCCATGGAATACAGATCCAGTCGCCCAAAACTCTGCTCCCACAACAAGCTTGTCATCCCAGAGATCCGTCTGGTCATCCTTTCCTGCTCTCCCTCAATGTCAGGTTTGTCCTTTATTTGGTAAGGAGACCATAAGTGCACACAATGCTGTACAATATTCAAGATGGGGTCTCACCAAGGCCCTGTACAGCTGCAGTAGGATACTCTTACTCCTGCACTCAATTCTCCTGAAATGAAGGTGAATACATCATTTATCTGTCTAAATGCTTACTGCTCCGACAATATTGCTTTAGTGACTGGTGTACAAGGTGATCGTGATTCTTTTCAATGTTACAGCTCCCCACTTGTTGGGTCTATGTACACTGGTCAGTGTGTCAATGCCATTCCCAGTATTGACTTCTGGCTTCAGATTCACTGTCACATGTACTCAGAGGGCTGCACAGAAGTAAACGAAAATGCACCTTAAGGTCCTTTATAGAACAACATGTTTCAAACATTCCCTTTTCAAATGAGAGGCTGCCATTCTATTGTTCCCATCAAAGTACACAACATCTCATCTCTGCTATTACTCTCCATCTGCCACGTATTTTCCCAGTAATTTCACTTGTCTCAGTCACTTTGCAGCTTTTTTACATCTTCCTCACAACATGCTGACATCGTTTAGTGCTGTCAGCAGACTTGGGAATATTGCATTTGAGCCCGTCAACCAAATGTATGATGAGTGTTGGGAATAGCTGGGGCCCAAGACACGATCCTTACTATATCCTCCTAGACTTCCATTTTAAAAAAAAAATGTTGTTTTATTCCTGCGCACTGTTTCCTGCCAGCTCTCCCATTCTAAAACCATGACCATACGTTAGACCGAGTCCCTCAGGATTTGAATTCGCACAATAGGCTTGGGGCTTTATCAAAAATCTTTCTGAGATTCCCTTCGTATTACATTGATACCTTCTCCATAATGTTGCTAAAAGCCACTTTCTCAAATATGATTCCCATTTCATAAATCTCTGTTGACTTTGTCTGTGTCCATTAATTTCATTCCGATACTTTCTCTAAACTGTTTAGTTGCTAATTTCATTCTATTCCCTTTTTCTAACCAGACTACAGATCCCTAGTATTGCTAGGAAGTTCTCTTTTTTATTTTGTTTTCCTCTGTGAAGGCATAACTGAAACTTTTGTTCCATAATTCTACCATTACCCGGTCCTCAATTATCTGACATCAAACTGTAAGAAAGCTGCACATTTCTTTCTCTTAATTTTGCCATTAACATATTTTCCGAAAATATCACAAGTTCTGTCTTTCAACTTTGTTAAGACATTCTTCAGAACCCTATCAAATCCTATTTTAAGGTACTCACTGATTGGCCTTCTACAGCCATACAATCACATAAGCAAAGACTCTGTACTATCAGAAATACAGCATGGTCTACATAAGGCCCACTTTCCGACACAATACACCTAGCCGTGAATCTTAAGGCATTTCAAGTGCACGACCGTGTATTTTCTAATAGTTTTGACTTTGCCATGATATCTCCCCTTTCAAGAAGTGTACTTCAGACCCCAATACACACTGGCTGAAAAGCAATCCTCAAATCCTCACTATACCGCAAACCCTTCACTTTAAAAGTGTGCCCCCTTGACTAAAAGGAACAACTGCTGTCCATCCACCCTGTCCTTGCTCCGCGTAATCCTATCCTTGAGAATCACGTACCCCTCAGCCTCCACTCCTCCAAACTAAACAACTCAAGCTTATGAAGCCTCTCTCCATAGCTGATATGCTCCATCCCAGGGAACATCCTGGTGAATCCCCTCTGCAAACCCTCCCGTGCAGTCACATCCTTCTTGTAATATGGTCCCCGGAACGACACACAGTATTCCATCTTGGCCTCACCAAAGTTCCGCATAGCTCTTATAATCTGCGCCTCAATGTTTACAGTCCCTTATACTTTCCCAAATTGTGTATGAACCTGTCCACTCACATTCAGGGATATGTGGAGAAGCACCCTCTGACCTTCCTAGTGTGCTGCCATTCA
This sequence comes from Chiloscyllium punctatum, assembly GCF_047496795.1. Classification (NCBI taxonomy): domain Eukaryota; kingdom Metazoa; phylum Chordata; class Chondrichthyes; order Orectolobiformes; family Hemiscylliidae; genus Chiloscyllium; species Chiloscyllium punctatum. The sequence continues at coordinate 88,960,020 of NC_092759.1, forward strand.
TTGAGTCCTCTCCTGTATGGTTCCTTCTCCCAAAGTGTATCCCCTCCGATTTATCAGGGTTACATTCCATCTGCCATTGATCTTCCCAGATGACCATTCCATCTGTATCTTCCCCTAACTTAAGGCCTTCCTCCTCAATGACAACCAACAGCCAATCTGCGTATCAAGCACAAACTTACTTCTCACACTCCCCACCCCTCATCCATATTCACAGCTACGTCATTTATGATTACCACAAATATTAAAGTTGAAAATCACACAACATCAGATTTGAGTCCAACAGGATTGTTCGGAGGCACTGGCTTTCGAAGCACTACTTCTTCATCAGGTGATTGTGCGCTTTGATGAAGAAGCAGCACTTTGAAAGCTAGTGCCGCTGAATAAACCGGTTGGACTTTAACCTGGTGTTATGAGATTTACAGCATTGTCCACACAGTCCAACATCAGCACCTCCGAATCACAAACAATAAGAGATACAGCACTGATCCCTGTGGTATACCATTGGACACTGGCCTCCAATCACAAGAATTCTTCCTAATCTTGCCCTGCCAGCAGGTTTCCATGCCCCTGTGTTAATTAGTCCCCTACGCGTGCAGAAGTTCCTCCTTATTGCAATCTTAAATGGTCTGTCCTTTATCCTGCCATTATTTCCCTTGAATGTGGATTAGGCAGCCGGAGAAACATCCTGTTAATTTCCAACTTGTCACATGTTTTGTGAATTTTATGCATTTCACAGTGACCCATCTCTAATTCTTTGAAACTCTAGAGAACACAGGCCGAGTTTCATTATCACGCAATCTCGCCAATTGAGGGATTAATCTGGAGAATGTCCATTGAACTTCCTCTGTGGTCGGTATATTCTTTCTCAGATTTGGTGACCAAAACTGAACTAAATATTCCAGGTACAGTACTCACCAACACGCTGTTAAACTGCTTCAAAATGTCGTTACATCTCTATTCTGACTCCCTAAAAGGAAGTCAATCCAAACTTTAACTTACCACTTGTATATATTCCTCCAAATACCCTTCACATTCATTGCATTTCCAAACTCATTGTGTGCATTCTTATAGAAAGCCTTCTGATAATCTAAAATATGCCAATTGTAATGGTTCCCCATTATCTATGCTGTAAGAATCAACTTCAAACAATTCCACAGTTTGTCAAGTATGATTTCCCTTTCAGAAATACAGACTGATTCTCTCCAATGTTGCTGTTAATTTCTAAATAACGAATATCACATCCTATATAATAGACTCCAACAGTATCCCCACAAATGTCAAATTAATTGGTCTGCAGTTCTCCACACTATCTCTTCTTCCCTTTGTAGATGCTTGGATGACTACCGTACATCTATAGTGTTTGGATTACGTTTACTAATGTCCATTTATCTACAACGGCTTCCAGACGATGCAGAATGCACTGGGTAATAGAACACAGTCATCGACAGTGCAACTAATACTTCTATTAGTGATTTATTTCTGAAGATTTTGATATGAACTACATCTGGTTTGTCAAGATTAGCAATGCTCAATCCAGCTGCATGTTCAAGTAGAGCCTTGTTACTGATATAAATTGACTTTATGTCTTTTGATCCATAAGTCCTATATAATGAAATTGTAATTCTGGGTGATTTTCTGGATCTTCCTCCATGAAGACAGATGCGAGGTAACTGGTTATTTGCTTGGCCATTTCCCTGTTATCCATAATAAGCTCGTCTCACCTGATTGCAGATTTCCACATTTGACTATGCTTTTCTCTTTCCTTTGAAATATAGAACATAGATTTATGCAGTCTTTGTGTTCCTGTCTGTTTGCATGCATGTTCGCTTTTTGATTTCCTTACCCGTTTCATGACCCTGTTTTTCTGGATCATAAATTTCTGAGAATTCTCAGGATTCCACAATGTCTGGAATTCTTCTGAAGTCACTTCCTGTGATTAATATAATCTTTCACTTATTATGCTAATCATTGTTAACTCACTTTCTCACTCTTGGGTGTTTTACCTGAAATAAATAAAGATATTTTTCAGACTTTGTAGTATTTCTATAAATCTCCTGGTCCTGACCAGATATATTCAGCAACACTGCAGGAGGACAGGAAAGAAATATCGGGGGCCCTGGTTGGTACTTTTGCATCAGCGGTAGCCAACGGGTGAAGTCCTGGAGGACTGGAAGGTAGTGAATGCTGTGCCCTTATTCAAGAAGGGCTACAAAGAAAAACTGGGCAACTATAGACCAGTAAACCTAAAATCTGTAGCAGGTAAGTTACTTTAGAAGATTCTGAGGGAGAAGATATACATGCATTTGGAAAGACAGGGCCTTGTGAATGGGGGATTATGGCTCACACATTTGTTAGACTGCTTTGATGAAGTGACCAGTAACTTTGGCAAGGGCATGGTTGTATATATAGTCTATATGGATTACAGTAAGGCCTTCAATAAGGTTTCCCATGGTACGCTGCTCTGGAAGGTTAGATCATATGGAATTGAGGGGGAGCTGGCAAATTAGGTCGAAAATTGGATTGATGATAGGAGGAAGAGTGTAATCGTGGAAGGATGCTTGTCGGACTGGAGGCCTGTGATGACTGGAATGCCTCAGGGGTCGGTGCTGCGACCATATATTCATATATTACGTATATCTATGATTTAGATGAGAAGGTACAGGCATGATTTGTAAGTTTCAAGGTGACACTAAAATGGGTGGTAACGTGGATAGTGAGGATGGTTGTCAGAAATTTCAGAAATTACAGCAGTACCTTGATCAGGTGGGGAAGTGGGCCTAGAAATGGCAAATGGAATTTAATTCAGATAAGTGTAAGTTCTTGCATTTTAGAAAGTCAAATCAAGGCAGGAGTTTCATGGTGACTGGCAGGGGCTTAAGGAGTGCAGTGGAACAGAGTGACGTTGGAATTCAGGTGCACCGTTTTCTGTAAGTGGAGTCCTAGGTAGACAAGGCACTGAAAAAGGCTTTGACTCACTGGCCTTCATCAGTTAGAGCACTGAGAATTAGGGAGTTATGTTGCAGTTCTACAAGATGTTGGCGAGTCCATACTTGTAGCGTCATGTTCAGTTTTGTTCACTTTGCTCGAGGAAGGATGTTATTAAACTGGAAAGAGTGCAGAAGAAATTTACAAGGATGTTGCCAAGACTCAATGGTCTGAGTTATAGTGAGAGGTTGAACAAGCTAGGAATTTTTTACTTTAGAATGTATGAAGCTGAGGGGGATCTGATTGTAGTGTATAAGATCATGGGAGGCATCGATAGAGTCAATTCACTCAGTCTTTTTTTTCCGCAGGATTGGGCAATCACGGACTAGAGGGCATCAATTTAAGGTCAGAGTGGAAAGAGTAAAAGGGAACCTGAGGGGCAATTTCTTTTAAACACAGGGTGGTATGCATATGGGATGAGCTGCCAGCAGAAGTGGTCGAGGCGGGTATATTCACAAAATTTAAAATACATTTGGACAAATACACAGGTAGGAAAGGAATAGAAGGATACAGGGAAATGGGGTTAGTGTGAATGGACATTTTGTTCGGAATGGACCAGTTTGGGCCGAATGGCCTGTCTCCATGCAGTAAGACTATATGGGTCTAACAACCATTGTTCTCCTACTGAATGTTATATTGTATTTTCCCAATTCACTGGAGTGAACATGACCCTCTAACCTCTGGGCTTCCATGATGTTTGACCAGAATGATCAAACATTCCACATTGAATGCAGACGCTGAGTAAAATGCAACAGATTAATGTCCCTATTCCTCCAAAGCTGCTTCAGAGCAAGGTTAGTAATTAGTCCTTCCAACCACACAATAGACAATAGACAATAGGTGCAGGAGTAGATCATTCTGCCCTTCGAGCCTGCACCACCATTCAATATGATCATGGCTGATCATCCTTAATAAGTATCACACAACACCAAATCCGAAATAATCTGCTCTCTAGTTTGGTTCACAACATACTCTCCAACCTATCTGATATACACTAAAGGAATTTATTTTTCACAACATTTTCAGTCACTTAGTTAACTCAGTTTCGATGCAACTTGACACCATCCTTTATTACTGCAGAACCCACGAGTATTTATTACAAATTCATAGGATGAGGGCTTAGCTGGATAACCAGCATTTACTGGCCATGCCAGACGGCAGTTAAGAGTCAACAGCGTTGCCTTGGATCTGGAGTGACATGCAGGCCAGACCAGATAAGAACAGCCGTTTCCTTCCCTAAAGGACATTAGTGAACCAGATGAGTTTTTCCAAAAATCAACAATGGATTCCTGATCATCATTCCAGATACTTATTGAATTCAAATTCCACAATCTTCCATGGCAGGATTTGAAACCATGTCCTCAGAACATTACCTGGGTCTCTGGGTTAAGGGCCCAGCGATAATATCAGTATGTCATAGCTTCCCTTTGAGTATCGTTGCATATCTAATTTCCAGAGCATATGATGCAAAATATTTGCACGACAGTTTTGATTCAGATATATCACTACAAGTTTGTTACTCCTTGCTATTTGTAAGACCCACCCACACTGATTCTGTGGAATCTGAGGGACAGAGCCTGTGTCGTTATAAGTGATAGACTTGGATAAGGCATTCTGGGAGGCACACTTCGATGCTGAGATGATCTGCAGACATGTCCAGCAATGCAGGACAAACATCAATATCCATTCTGCTCTGTCAGGATAAGTGTCACTGTATATTCTCACTGTTCCCTAGACTCACTGTATATCTGTTACAGCACCTATCCTCAAACAAGGCTCACGCTCTACCTCCAATAAGGCTCAAGCACGACCACACTCACTGTTGAATTCAGCACCTTACCTCCACCACATTTTCTGTCCCTGATGCAATAGCCCCACACATTAATAGCACTACATGGATACAACACTATGGACAGACTCCCTCCGGCCACCTCACCATGTCACACCTCACCTACCACAGCACTACCAGCAGGGCCAACAACTCCCACCCTCACTCATTCTCTCCCTTTTTCCCATTCCAGGAGAAACAGCCTGGAATAGGACAGAAAGGGCCATGCCGGGTGGTGGAGTGCCGGAGTACCATTCCCTAATACCCCTACCCTGATATGTGGGGAGGATCCTGGAGAGAGCCAGAGAGGACCAGGAGGCCTTGGGTGGAGATTCTGAAATATCCACGTCCCACCAACTGAATAACGAGTAGTGTTCAGTAAAGAGCAATTCTCAATTCAAACCAACAGTCAGTTCCAACCTCATCTCTCTCACTCACAGAAGAACAGATATCCCATTGCACAGAGATGCAGGCATTGAAATACACAGACGTATTGGTAAATACCCCAATATACTAACATGCACAATGCATACAAGGAGATAAGCATGCACACACGGAGAAGCACACAAAGACATAAACAGTCACACACAAATAGACACAAACACAGATAGAAACACACAGGCTGATACAAAGACAGACAGACATAGTCACATAAATACAAAAGTAAAAAGTACATGGACACAAACACATACACATAAATGCACATTAAGACACAGACACGAGTGCCATTAAGACACAAATAAATAAGTTTTTGATGTATAAGGAGATCAAGGATTCGAGGGAGAAGGTAGGAAGAGAGAATGATGTTGAGGAACATATTAGAAATGACTGAATGGTATATCAGACTCGATAGGCCTTGTTGGTTTAATTCTGCTCCTTTTTTAATGTGCATGTCATGTTATGCTATCAGGTATTCTCTTCCTGAGACAGCAGCAGCATCATATTTGATTGGAAACAGTCAGTGGTAATGTGGGAAAAGATTGGAGGGCAGAATGGTTAATGTCTATTCCTAGTTATTGTACCACTATATCCGAAAAGGGGCAGTGATTTGATATGAGATTAACACAGTTTATAAACAATGTGTCCCACAATGAAAGAAGGATGTCCCTTTCCTTTTACTGTTGAGCTATCTGTGGTGTCCTCATCCTCAGGGAGCAGTGAAGACTCGGTTAATTAAGGTATTTTAGTTTGAGTTTGACTGATCTTTGCCGGACAGGAGAGTCAATGTTTATTGGGAACAGACAGGAGACAGATGGTCAGACACACTCGGATCAGCCATGAGTATTCTGAATGTGCCACTAAATGGCCAACTGCTGCCCCTTTCCAATGTGTCGTTCTGTCAATCCAGTCTCCTAGTCGTTACGGGAATAGACTGCTGCCCCCATCCCATGTGTTATTCCCTCAATTCATGCTCTGGGCCGTTACAGAGATATACTGCTGCCCCTACCCCATGTGTTGTTCCCTCAATCCACCCCTCGAGGCTGTTACAGAGATATACTGCTGTCCCTACCCCATGTGTTATTCCCTCAATGCACCCCTCGATGCAGTTACAGAGATATATTGCTGTCCCTATCCCATATGTTGTTCCCTCAATCCACCCCTCGACGCTGTTACAGCGATATACTGCTGCCCCTATCCCATGTGTTGTTCCCTCATCCGCTCTCCCAGCTTTTCCAGAGATATACTGCTGCCCCTACCCCATGTGTTGTTCCCTCAATCCACCCCTTGAGGCTGTTACAGAAAAATACCGCTGCTCCTACCCCATGTGTTGTTCCCTCAATCAACAATCCCGGCTGTTCCAAAGACATTCTGCTGCCCCTACCCCATGTGTTGTTCCCTCAATCCACCCCTCGAGGCTGTTACAGCGATATACTGCTGCCCCTACCCATGTGTTATTCCCTCAATCCACCCCTCGAGGCTGTTGCAGAGATATACTGCTGCCCCTACCCTATGTGTTGTTACCTCAATCCACCCCTCAAAGCAGTTACAAAGATATACTGCTGACCCAACCCCAATCCACCCCTCAGTGCTATTACAGGGTAGAGGACCATCCCATTCAGCCAGACTGGATCGTTACAATGAGATGGGAGGAGACCATTCTGCCCCTCTAAGGAATTACACAGGAATATAGGATGAAGTAATTCAGCTCGTTGAGTACAGTACACAGCCCAGGACGAGGCCATTCAACCCGACTGAACTGCTGCACAGAAACAGGGATGTTGTCACTAACAGGAAGTAGACAGTAGAAATATATGACCTTTTTAAACAAAACTGTAACTAGTTTTGACTCAGAGATCACTGTAGGGTCATCAATGATCAATAATCTATGTAAAATATCTGGATGAAGAGACTGAATGGATCAAAGCTGAACTACCTCGTACACCAAAATGATCATTCAATAGATTTTCAAATGGAGGGAGTGAATCTGCATTATGATGTAGACAGGGAAGGTTAGTGAGCACACCCTCAGCAGAAATAATATAATGTGAGTTGTCTATTGCAGTCGAGAACAATTTAAATGGAGAGAGATTGCAGAACTCAGTGATGCAGATATTTTTTCATATTCTTGGTACATGAGCCATATGAAGACTGTCTGCAGATGCAGCAAGTGATTCGGAAAGTAAGTGGAATGATGCTGTTTGTGGCAACGGGTTTAATTAGGAATATTTCACTGTATCTGTACAAGGCATTGCTGAGACCACATCAGATACTCTGGGTGCAGTTCTGATTCTCTAAACTAAAAAAAAGGATACAATTCCTTTCAAATATGTTCAAAGATGCTTCCCTTTACTCATTCCTGAAATGAAGGACTTCTGTTATCGGGGATTATCTGTTTAGATCTTAGATGAGAAATCTTATTGAACCATGATTTTCAGAGAAGTCTTTCAGCTGGATATATTTTCTCTTGTTAAGAAGACTAAAAATAATAATTAAGAAGTTAAGAAGATAATTTTTTTTTGAATGAGATACATTGGTATTAACACAAATATTATGAAGATATAAACCCATTTTAAAAAAATACGCAGACATTTAAGCATCTCTTCAAATCATAAAACGGGCACATTATTTTCATTTGCTAATGAAAGGCACTGTGCACAACAACACAGCACAACAACAACAATGACTTAGATGAGGGAGTCGAAGGGTGGGTCAGTAAATTTGCAGATGATACGAAGATAGGTGGAGTTGTGGACAGTGAGGAGGGCTGTTGTCGGCTGCAGAGGGACTTAGATATGATGCAGAGCTGGGCTGAGGAGTGGCAGATGGAGTTCAACCCTGCCAATGTGAGGTTGTCCATTTTGGAAGAACAAAGAAGAATGCGGAATACAGGGTTAATGGTAGTGTTCTTGGTCAGGTGGAGGAACAGAGGGATCTTGGGGTCTATGTACATAGATCTTTGAAGGTTGCCACTCAGGTGGATAGAGTTTGTAAGAAGGCCTATGGAGTATTATCGTTCCTTAGCAGAGGGATTGAATTCAAGAGTCGAGAAGTGATGTTGCAGCTGTACAGGACTTTGGTTAGGCCACAGTTGGAGTACTGTGTGCAGTTCTGGTCACCTCACTTTAGGAAAGATGTGGAAGCTTTGGAGAGGGTGCAGAGAAGATTTACCAGGATGTTGCCTGGAATGGAGAGTAGGTCGTACGAGGATAGGTTGAGAGTTCTCGGCCTTTTCTCGTTGGAACGGCGAAGGATGAGTGGTGACTTGATAGAGGTTTATAAGATGATCAGAGGAATAGATAGAGTAGACAGTCAGAAACTTTTTCCCCGGGTACAACAGAGTGTTACAAGGGGACATAAATTTAAGGTGAAGGTTGGAAGGTATAGGGGAGATGTCAGGGGTGGGTTCTTTACCCAGAGAGTGGTGGGGGCATGGAATGCGCTGCCCGTGGGAGTGGTAGAGTCAGAATCATTGGCGACCTTTAAGCGGCATTTGGATAGGTACATGGATGGGTACTTAATCTAGGATAGAAGTTCGGCACAACATCGTGGGCCGAAGGGCCTGTTATGTGCTGTATTGTTCTATGTTCTATGTTCTATGTTCTAAGAGAGAGTCCCAAAGTAAGTGAGAGAGTCCCAGAAGCCTATGGTGTGTAAGGGAATCCCAAATGTAAGAGAGATTCCCTGAGTGTGCCAGAGTGTGCGAGAGAATTCCAGTGTGTAGAAGAGAATCACAGTGTCCCAGAGTGTGTCTGTGAGTGTCCCAGACTGTGTGAGAGAGAGTCCCAGAGTGTGAGAGAGAGAGGGGATCCCAGAGAGTCCCAGAATGTGTGTGTGAGAGAGAATCCCAGAGTGTGTGAGAGAGTGGGAATCACAGAGGGTGTCTGAGAGAGGGAATCCCAGATTGTGCGTGAGAGAGGGAATTCCAGCGAGTCGCTATGTGTGAGAGAGGGAATCCCAGAGTATGCGTGAGAGAGAGAATCCCAGAGTGTGTGTGAGAGAGAGAATCCCCGAGTGTGTGTGAGAGAGAGGGAATCCCAGAGAGTCCCAGAGTGTGTGTGTGAGCGAATCCCAGACTCTGTGAGTGTCGGAATCCCAGAGTGTATTTGCGAGTTTCACAGAGCGCTTGTGAGAGAGGGAGTCCCAGGGTGTGTGTGAGAGAGGGAGTCCCAGGGTGTGTGTGAGAGTGGGAGTCCCAGGGTGTGTGTGAGAGAGGGAGTCCAAGAGAGTGTGTGAGCGAGAGCATCCCAGTGAGACCCAGAGTGTGTGTGTGTGAGAGAGGGCATCCCAGAGAGTCCGTGCGTGTGTGAGAGAGAATCCCAGAGTGCGTGTGTTTCCCAGAGTGTGTGTGAGAGTCAGAATCCCAGAGTGTGTGTGCGAGTTTCACAGAGTGTTTGTGAGAGAGGGAGTCCCAGGGTGTGTGGGAGAGAGGGCATCCCAGAGAATCCAGGAGTATGTTTGTGTGTGAGCGAATCCCAGACTGCCTGTGAGTGTCGGAATCCCAGAGTGTATGTGCGAGTATCACAGAGCGTTTATGAGAGAGGGAATCCCAGAGAGTCCCAGGGTGTGTGTGAGAGATGGAGTCCCAGGGTGTGTGTGAGAGAGGGAGTCCCAGGGTGTGTGTGAGAGATGGAGTCCCAGGGTGTGTGTGAGAGATGGAGTCCCAGGGTGTGTGTGAGAGAGAGGGAGTCCCAGGGTGTGTGTGTGAGAGGGAGTCCCAGGGTGTGTGTGCGAGAGAGGGAGTCCCAGGGTGTGTGTGTGAGAGGGAGTCCCAGGCTGTGTGTGCGAGAGAGGGAGTCCCAGGGTGTGTGTGCGAGAGAGGGAGTCCCAGGGTGTGTGTGTGTGAGAGGGACTCCCAGGGTGTGTGTGCGAGAGAGGGAGTCCCAGGGTGTGCGTGCGAGAGAGGGAGTCGTAGGGTGTGCGTGCGAGAGAGGGAGTCCCAGGGTGTGCGTGCGAGAGAGGGAGTCCCAGGATGTGCGTGCGAGAGAGGGAGTCCCAGGGTGTGCGTGCGAGAGAGGGACTCCCAGGGTGTGCGTGCGAGAGAGGGACTCCCAGGGTGTGCGTGCGAGAGAGGGAGTCCCAGGGTGTGTGTGCGAGAGAGGGAGTCCCAGGGTGTGCGTGCGAGAGAGGAAGTCCCAGGGTGAGCGTGCGAGAGAGGGGGTCCCAGGGTGTGCGTGCGAGAGAGGGAGTCCCAGGGTGTGCGTGCGAGAGAGGGAGTCCCAGGGTGTTCGTGCGAGAGAGGGAGTCCCAGGGTGTGCGTGCGAGAGAGGGAGTCCCAGGGTGTGCGTGCGAGAGAGGGAGTCCCAGGGTGTGCGTGCGAGAATCCCATAGTGTGTGATAGAGAGGGGATCCCATAGTGCTTGATAGAGAGGGGATCCCAGAGAGTGCGTGATAGAGAGGGAATCCCAGAGAGTGCGTGATAGAGAGGGAATCCCAGAGTGTGCGTGACAGAATCCCATAGATTGCGTGATAGAGAGGGAATCCCAGAGAGTGCGTGATAGAGAGGGAATCCCTGAGTGCGTGATAGAGAGGGAATCCCAGAGAGTGCGTGATAGAGAATCCCATAGTGTGTGATAGAGAGGGAATCCCAGAGAGTGCGTGATCGAGAGGGGATCCCAGAGAGTGCGTGATAGAGAGGGAATCCCAGAGAGTGCGTGATAGAGAGGGAATCCCAGAGTGTGCGTGACAGAATCCCATAGAGTGCGTGATAGAGAGGGAATCCCAGAGAGTGCGTGATAGAGAGGGAATCCCAGAGTGCGTGATAGAGAGTGAATCCCAGAGAGTGCGTGATAGAGAATCCCATAGTGTGTGATAGAGAGGGAATCCAAGAGAGTGCGTGATAGAGAGGGAATCCCAGAGAGTGCGTGATAGAGAGGGGATCCCACAGAGTGCGTGATAGAGAGGGAATCCCAGAGAGTGCGTGATAGAGAGGGAATCCCAGAGTGTGCGTGAGAGAATCCCATAGAGTGCGTGATAGAGAGGGGATCCCAGAGAGTGCGTGATAGAGAGGGAATCCCCGAGTGTGTGATAGAGAGGGAATCCCAGAGTGTGCGTGAGAGAATCCCATAGTGTGTGATAGAGAGGGAATCCCAGAGAGTACATGATAGAGAGGGGATCCCAGAGAGTGCGTGATAGAGAAGGGATCCCAGAGAGTGCGTGATAGAGAGGGAATCCCAGAGAGTGCGTGATAGAGAGGGAATCCCAGAGTGTGCGTGACAGAATCCCATAGAGTGCGTGATAGAGAGGGAATCCCAGAGAGTGCGTGATAGAGAGGGAATCCCAGAGTGCGTGATAGAGAGGGAATCCCAGAGAGTGCGTGATAGAGAATCCCATAGTGTGTGATAGAGAGGGAATCCCAGAGAGTGCGTGATAGAGAGGGGATCCCAGAGAGTGCGTGATAGAGAGGGAATCCCAGAGTGTGCGTGAGAGAATCCCATAGAGTGCGTGATAGAGATGGAATCCCAGAGAGTGCGTGATAGAGGGGGAATCCCAGAGTGCGTGATAGATAGGGAATCCCAGAGAGTGCGTGATAGAGAATCCCATAGTGTGTGATAGAGAGGGAATCCCAGAGAGTGCATGATAGAGAGGGGATCCCAGAGAGTGCGTGATAGAGAAGGGATCCCAGAGAGTGCGTGATAGAGAGGGAATCCCAGAGAGTGCGTGATAGAGAGGGAATCCCAGAGTGTGCGTGACAGAATCCCATAGAGTGCGTGATAGAGAGGGAATCCCAGAGAGTGCGTGATAGAGAGGGAATCCCAGAGTGCGTGATAGAGAGTGAATCCCAGAGAGTGCGTGATAGAGAATCCCATAGTGTGTGATAGAGAGGGAATCCAAGAGAGTGCGTGATAGAGAGGGAATCCCAGAGAGTGCGTGATAGAGAGGGGATCCCAGAGAGTGCGTGATAGAGAGGGAATCCCAGAGAGTGCGTGATAGAGAGGGAATCCCAGAGTGTGCGTGAGAGAATCCCATAGAGTGCGTGATAGAGAGGGGATCCCAGAGAGTGCGTGATAGAGAGGGAATCCCCGAGTGTGTGATAGAGAGGGAATCCCAGAGTGTGCGTGAGAGAATCCCATAGTGTGTGATAGAGAGGGAATCCCAGAGAGCGTGTGATAGAGAGGGAATCCCAGAGAGTGCGTGATAGAGTCCCATAGTGTGTGATAGAGAGGGAGTCCCATAGTGTGTGATAGAGAGGGAATCCCAGAGTGTGTGATAGAGAGGGAATCCCAGAGTGTGCGTGAGAGAATCCCATAGTGTGTGATAGAGAGGGAATCCCATAGTGTGTGATAGAGAATCCCATAGTGTGTGATAGAGAGGGAATCCCAGAGAGTGTGTGAGAGTTGGAATCCCAGAGTGTGTGTGAGAGAATCCCATAGTGTGTGATAGAGAGGGAATCCCAGAGAGTGTGTGATAGAGAGGGAATCCCAGCGTGTGCGTGAGAGAATCCTACAGTGTGTGATAGAGAAGGAATCCCAGAGTGTGCGTGAGAGAATCACATAGTGTGTGATAGAGAGGGAATCCCAGTGAGTGTGTGAGAGGGAATCCCACAGTGTGCGTGAGAGTGGGATTCCCAGAGTGTGCGTTAGAGAATCCCATAGTGTGTGATAGAGAGGGAATCCCAGAGAGCGTGAGAGCGAGCCAATCCCAGAGTGTGTGAGAGAGAGGGCATCCCTGAGAGTCCCAGAGTGTGTGGGAGAGAATCCCAGAGTGTGTGTGTGTTTCCCAGAGTGTGTTTGAGAGAGGGTGTCCCCGAGTGTGGGGGAGAGAAGGAATCCCAGTGTGTGTGTGAGAGATGGAATCCCAGAGTGTGTGTGAGAGATGGAATCCCCGAGTGTGTGTGAGAGGGGGAATCCCCGAGTGTGTGTGAGGGGGGGGAATTCCCGAGTGTGTGTGAGAGAGAGGGAATCCCAGAGTGTGTGTGATCGAGAGGGAATCCCAGAGTGTGTGTGATAGAGAGGGAATCCCTGAGAGTGTGTGTGAGTGGGAATCCCACAGTGTGTGATAGAGAGGGAATCCCAGAGAGCGTGTGATAGAGTGGGAATCCCACAGTGTGCGTGAGAGTGGGAATCCCACAATGTGCGTGAGAGTGGGAATCCCACAGTGTGCGTGAGAGAATCCCATAGTGTGTGTGATAGAGAGGGAATCCCAGATAGTGTGTGATAGAGTGGGATTCCCAGAGTGTGCGTGAGAGTGGGATTCCCAGAGTGTGCGTGAGAGGGGGAATCCCAGAGTGTGCGTGAGAGGGGGAATCCCAGAGTGTGTGTGATAGAGAGGGAATCCCTGTGAGTGTGTGAGAGAGGGAATCCCATAGTGTGCGTGAGAGTGGGAATCCCACAGTGTGCGTGAGAGTGGGATTCCCAGAGTGTGCGTGAGAGAATCCCATAGTGTGTGATAGAGAGGGAATCCCTGAGAGTGTGTGATAGAGAGGGAATCCCTGAGAGCGTGTGATAGAGTGGGAATCCCACAGTGTGCGTGAGATAGAGTGGGAATCCCACAGTGTGCGTGAGAGTGGGAATCCCACAGTGTGCGTGAGAGTGGGAATCCCACAGTGTGCATGAGAGTGGGAATCCCACAGTGCACGTGAGAGTGGGATTCCCAGAGTGTGCGTGAGAGAAGGAATCCCTGAGAGTGTGTGAGAGTGGGATTCCCAGAGTGTGCGTGAGAGAATCCCATAGTGTGTGATAAAGAGGGAATCCCAGAGAGTGTGTGAGAGAGGGATTCCCAGAGTGTGCGTGAGAGTGGGATTCCCGCAGTGTGTGATAGAGAGGGAATCCCACAGTGTGTGATAGAGAGTGAATCCCACAGTGTGTGATAGAGAGGGAATCCCAGAGTGTGTGTGAGAGTGGGAATCCCACAGTGTGCGTGAGAGAATCCCATAGCGTGCGATAGAGAGGGAATCCCAGAGAGTGTGTGATAGAGTGGGAATCCGAGAGTGTGTGATAGAGGGAATCCCAGAGTGTGTGTGATAGAGGGAATCCCAGAGTGTGTGTGATAGAGGGAATCCCAGAGTGTGTGTGTGATAGAGGGAATCCCAGAGTGTGTGTGAGAGAGAGGGAATCCCAGAGTGTGTGTGAGAGAGGGAATCCCTGAGAGCGTGTGAGAGAGGGAATTCCTGAGAGCGTGTGATAGAGAGGGAATCCCTGAGAGTGTGTGAGAGTGGGAATCCCACAGTGTGCGTGAGAGTGGGAATCCCACAGTGTGCGTGAGAGAAACCCATAGCGTGTGATAGAGAGGGAATCCCAGAGAGTGTGTGATAGAGGGAGTCCCAGAGTGTGTGTGATAGAGGGAATCCCAGAGTGTGTGATAGAGAGGGATTCCCAGAGTGTGCGTGAGAGTGGAATTCCCACAGTGTGTGATAGAGAGGGAATCCCACAGTGTGTGATAGAGAGGGAATCCTAGAGAGTGTGTGAGAGAGGGAATCTCAGAGAGCGTGAGAGAGAGCCAATCCCAGAGTATGTGAGAGAGAGGGCATCCCTGAGAGTCCCAGAGTGTGTGGGAGAGAATCCCAGAGTGTGTGTGTGTGTTTCCCAGAGTGTGTTTGAGAGAGGGTGTCCCCGAGTGTGGGGGAGAGAAGGAATCCCAGAGTGTGTGTAAGAGATGGAATCCCAGAGTGTGTGTGAGAGATGTGTTTGTGAGAGATGGAATCCCAGAGTGTTTGTGAGAGTGGGATTCCCAGAGTGTGCGTGAGAGAATCCCACAGTGTGTGATAGAGAGGGAATCCCAAAGTGTGTGTGAGAGGGGGAATCCCAGAGTGTGGTTGAGAGATGGAATCCCAGAGTGTGGGTGAGAGATGGAATCCCAGAGTGTGTGTGAGAGTGGGATTCCCAGAGTGTGCGTGAGAGAATCCCACAGTGTGTGATAGAGAGAGAATCCTAGAGTGAGTGAGAGAGAGGGAATCCCAGAGTGTGCGTGAGAGAGGGAATCCCCGAGTGTGTTTGCGAGTTTCCCAGAGTCTTTGTGAGAGAGGGAATCCCAGAGATTGTGTGAGAGAGGGAATCACAGAGATTGTGTGAGAGAGCCAATTCCAGAGTGTGTGTGAGAGAGGGAATCCCTGAGAGTCCCAGAGTGTGTGTGAGAGAATCCCAGAGTGTGTGTGAGAGAATCCCAGAGTGTGTGTCTGAGAGAATCCCAAAGTGTGTGAGAGGGGGAATCCCAGAGAGTGTGTGAGAGAGGGAATCCCAGAGAGTGTGGGTGAGATGGAATTCCAGAGTGTGTGAGAGAGAGGGAATCCCAGGGTGTGTGTGAGAGAGGGAGTCCCAGAGTGTGTGTGATAGAGGGAATCTCAGAGAGCGTGAGAGAGAGCCAATCCCAGAGTATGTGAGAGAGAGGGCATCCCTGAGAGTCCCAGAGTGTGTGGGAGAGAATCCCAGAGTGTGTGTGTGTGTTTCCCAGAGTGTGTTTGAGAGAGGGTGTCCCCGAGTGTGGGGGAGAGAAGGAATCCCAGAGTGTGTGTAAGAGATGGAATCCCAGAGTGTGTGTGAGAGATGTGTTTGTGAGAGATGGAATCCCAGAGTGTTTGTGAGAGTGGGATTCCCAGAGTGTGCGTGAGAGAATCCCACAGTGTGTGATAGAGAGGGAATCCCAAAGTGTGTGTGAGAGGGGGAATCCCAGAGTGTGGTTGAGAGATGGAATCCCAGAGTGTGGGTGAGAGATGGAATCCCAGAGTGTGTGTGAGAGTGGGATTCCCAGAGTGTGCGTGAGAGAATCCCACAGTGTGTGATAGAGAGAGAATCCTAGAGTGAGTGAGAGAGAGGGAATCCCAGAGTGTGCGTGAGAGAGGGAATCCCCGAGTGTGTTTGCGAGTTTCCCAGAGTCTTTGTGAGAGAGGGAATCCCAGAGATTGTGTGAGAGAGGGAATCACAGAGATTGTGTGAGAGAGCCAATTCCAGAGTGTGTGTGAGAGAGGGAATCCCTGAGAGTCCCAGAGTGTGTGTGAGAGAATCCCAGAGTGTGTGTGAGAGAATCCCAGAGTGTGTGTCTGAGAGAATCCCAAAGTGTGTGAGAGGGGGAATCCCAGAGAGTGTGTGAGAGAGGGAATCCCAGAGAGTGTGGGTGAGATGGAATTCCAGAGTGTGTGAGAGAGAGGGAATCCCAGGGTGTGTGTGAGAGAGGGAATCCCAGAGTGTGTGTGAGAGAGGGAATCCCAGAGTGTGTATGAGAGAGCGTATCCCAGAGTGTGTGTGAGATTATTCCAGAGTGTGTGAGAGAGAGGGAATCCCAGAGAGTCCTCGAGTGCGTGAGAGAGATCCAATCCCAGAGTGTGTGTGAGAGAGGGCATCCCTGAGAGTCCCAGAATGTTTGTGAGAGAATCCCAGAGTGTGTGTGTGAGAGATGGAATCCCAGAGTTGTGTGTGAGAGATGGAATCCCAGAGAGTTGTGTGTGAGAGGGGGAATCCCAGAGAGTTGTGTGTGAGAGGGGGAATCCCAGAGATTTGTGTGTGAGAGGGGGAATCCCAGAGTGTGCGCGAGTTTCCACGATTGTGTGAGAGAGATGGAATCCCAGAGTGTGTGAGAGAAAAGGAATCCCAGATAGTCCCAGAGTGTGTGTGAGAGAGAATCCCAGACTGTGTGAGAGTCGGAATCCCAGAGTGTTTGTGAGAGATGGAGTCCCAGGGTGTGTGTGAGAGAGGGAATCCGAGAGAATCCAGGAGTGTGTGTGTGTGAGAGGGAATCCCAGAGTGTGTGTGAGAGAGGGAATCCCAGAGTGTGTGTGTGAGAGAGAGAGAATCCGAGAGAGTCCCAGATTGTGTGAGAGAGTGGGAATTCCAGTGTGTGTGCGAGTTTCCCATGAGTGTGTGTGAGAGAGGGAATCCCTCAGTGTGTGAGAGAGACGGAATCCCAGAGTGTGTGAGAGAGGAAATCCCAGAGAGTCCCAGAGTGTATGTGTGAGCGAATCCCAGACTGTGTGTGAGAGTCGGAATCCCAGAGGGTGTATGCGAGAGAGAATCCCAGGGTATGAATGAGAGAATCCCAAGGTGTGTGTGCGAGTTTCCCAGAGTGAGTGTTGAGAGAGGGAATCCCAGAGTGTGTATGAGAGAGCGTATCCCAGGGTGTGTGTGAGAGAGGGAATCCCAGAGTGTGTGTGAGAGAGGGAATCCCAGAGTGTGTATGAGAGAGCGTATCCCAGAGTGTGTATGAGAGAGCGTATCCCAGGGTGTGTGTGAGAGAGGGAATCCCAGAGTGTGTGTGAGAGAGGGAATCCCAGAGTGTGTATGAGAGAGCGTATCCCAGAGTGTGTGTGAGATTATTCCAGAGTGTGAGAGAGAGAGGGAATCCCAGAGAGTCCTAGAGTGTGTGTGAAAGAGGGAATCCCAGGGTGTGTGTGAGAGAATCGCAGAGTTTGTGTGAGAGAGGGCAATTCACAGAGTGTGTGAGAGAGAATTCCAGAGAGTCCCACATTGTGTGTGAGAGGGAATCCCAGAGTGTGAATGAGAGAATCCCAGAGTGTGTGTGCGAGTTTCCCAGAGTGTGTGTGAGAGAGGGAATCCCCGAGTGTGTTTGAGAGAGGGAATCCCAGAGTGAGGGTAAGAGTGGAAGTCCCAGAGTGTGAGAGAGCAGGAATCCCAGAGTGTGTAAGATAACCTCAGAGTGTGTAAGGAAATCCCAGTGTGTCCCCGAGTGTGTTAGGGATTCCTAGAGTGTGTGAGAGAATCCCAGAGAGTCCCAGATGTGAGAGAGAATCCCAGAGCATGTAAGGGGATCCCACAGTGAGTAAGCGAGAGTCCCAAAGTAAGTGAGAGAGTCCCAGAAGCCTATGGTGTGTAAGGGAATCCCAAATGTAAGAGAGATTCCCTGAGTGTGCCAGAGTGTGCGAGAGAATTCCAGTGTGTGTAAGAGAATCACAATGTCCCAGAGTGTGTCTGTGAGTGTCCCAGACTTTGTGTGAGAGAGTCCCAGATTGTGCGTGAGAGAGGGAATTCCAGCGAGTCCCTATGTGTGAGAGGTAATCCCAGAGTGTGTGTGAGAGATGGAATTCCAGAGAGTTCCATGTTGTGTGTGAGAGAATCCCAGAGTGTGTGTGAGAAAAGGAATCCCAGAGAGTCCCAGAGTGTGTGTGTGTGAGCGAATCCCAGACTCTGAGAGTTTCGGAATCCCAGAGTGTATATGCGAGTTTCACAGAGCGTTTGTGAGAGAGGGAGTCCCAGGGTGTGTGTGAGAGAGGGCATCCCAGGGTGTGTGTGAGAGAGGGAATCCCGGGGTGCGTGTGAGAGAGGGAATCCCGGGGTGTGTGTGAGAGAGGGAATCCCGGGGTGTGTGTGAGAGAGGGAATCCCGGGATGTGTGTGAGCGAGAGAATCCCGGGGTGTGTGTGAGAGAGGGAATCCCGGGGTGCGTGTGAGAGAGGGAATCCCGGGGTGCGTGTGAGAGAGGGAATCCCGGGGTGTGTGTGAGAGAGGGAATCCCGGGGTGTGTGTGAGAGAGGGAATCCCGGGGTGCGTGTGAGAGAGGGAATCCCGGGGTGTGTGTGAGAGAGGGAATCCCGGGGTGTGTGTGAGAGAGGGAATCCCGGGATGTGTGTGAGCGAGGGAATCCCGGGGTGTGTGTGAGGGAATCCCAGAGTGTGTGTGTGAGAGAGGGAATCCCAGAGTGTGTGTGTGAGAGAGGGAATCCCAGAGTGTGTGTTTGTGAGAGGGAATGTCAGATTGTGTGTGTGTGTGTGTGTGTGTGTGAGAGAGAGAGAGTCCCAGTGTGTGTGAGAGAGAATCCCAGAGTGTGAGAGAATCAGTGTCCTAGAGTGTGTGTGTGTGAGTCCCCAGAGTGTCTGAGAATCACAGTTTCCCAGAGTGTGTGTGTGTTAGTCCCAGAGTGTGTGAGAATCAGTGTCCCAGTGTGTGTGAGTCCCAGTGTGTGTGTGTGTGTGTGTGTGTGTGTGTGCGTGTGTCCCAGAGTGTGTTAATTACAGTGTCCCAGAGTGTGTGTGTGTGAGTGTGAGAGTGAGAGTCCCAGTGTGTGTGAGAGAGAATCACAGAGTGTGAGAGAATCAGAGTCCCCAGAGTGTGTGAGAATCACAGTTTCCCAGAGTGTGTGTGTGTGAGTCCCAGAGTGTGTGAGAATCAGTGTCCCAGTGTGTGTGACTCCCAGAGTGTGTGAGAATCGGTGTCCCAGAGTATGTGTGTGAGTCCCAGAGTGTGTGTGTGTGTGTGTCCCAGAGTGTGTTAATTGCAGTGTCCCAGAGTGTGTGTGTGAGTCCCTGTGTGTGAGTCCCAGAGTGTGTGTGTGTGTGTGTGTGTGAGAGAGAGAGAGAGAGAGAGAGAGTCCCAGTGTGTGTGAGAGAGAATCCCAGAGTGTGAGAGAATCAGTGTCCTAGAGTGTGTGTGTGTGTGAGTCCCCAGAGTGTGTTAATTACAGTGTCCCAGTGTGTGTGTGTGTGAGTCCCAGAGTGTGTGTGTGTGTGTGTGTGTGTGTGTGAGTGAGAGAAAGAGAGAGTCCCAGTGTGTGTGAGAGAGAATCACAGAGTGTGAGAGAATCAGAGTCCCCAGAGTGTGTGAGAATCACAGTTTCCCAGAGTGTGTGTGTGTGAGTCCCAGAGTGTGTGAGAATCAGTGTCCCAGTGTGTGTGAGTCCCAGAGTGTGTGAGAATCGGTGTCCCAGAGTATGTGTGTGAGTCCCAGAGTGTGTGAGAATCAGTGTCCCAGAGTATGTGTGTGAGTCCCAGAGTGTGTGAGAATCAGTGTTCGAGAGTGTGTGTGTGTTAGTCCCAGAGTGTGTGAGAATCAGTGTCCCAGTGTGTGTGTGTGTGTGTGTGTGTGAGTCCTAGAGTGTGTGACAATCAGTGTCCCAGAGTATGTGTGTGAGAGTCCCAGAGTGAGTGTGTGTGTGCGTGTGTGTGTGTGAGAGAGAGAGAATCTCAGTGTTCCAGAGACTGTGTGAGAGATTCATAGAGTGGTAATACTGTGTGGGAGTAAACCTGTGTCCTGAGGATGTTCAATACTGTATGTGAATAACCCTGTGCCCTGAGGATGTTCAATACTGTGTGTGAAAAATCCTGTGGCTTGAGGATTGTAAATTCTTTGTGGGAATAATTCTTTTGCCTGCGGATGATCAATACTGTATGGAAATAATTCTGCCACCTGTAAATGGTCAAGACAATGTGTCCATTAATCCTGTAGCCTTATGCTGGTCAATACTGTGTGTGAATAATCCTGTGGTCTGAGGCTAGGCCGTACTGTGAGTGAATAATCCTGTGGGCTCAGACTGTTGTATATTGTGTGTGAATACTCGCATGGTCTGAGGATGGTAAATACTGTGTGTGAATAATCCTGTGCCTGAGAATCGTCAATACTCTGTGGGAATAATCCTGTGGGTTGAGACTGTTGAATATTGTGTGTGAATACTCGTGTGACCTGAGGACGGCCAATACTGTGTGTGAATAGTTCTGTGGCCTGAGGATGGTCAATACTGTATGTAAATAATATTCTGGCCTGAGAATGCCCAATACTGTGTGGGAATAGTCCTGTGGCCTGTGAATGGTCAATACTGTGTGAGACTAATCCTTGGCCTGAGTATGATCAATACTACATGTGAACAATCCTCTGGCCTGTGAATGGTCAATACTGAGTGTGAATAATCCTGTGAGCTGTAAATGGTCAAAGCAGTGTGTTTATTAATCCTGTGGTCGTATGTTCGTCAATACTGTGTATGAATAATCCTGTGGGCTGAGAATGTTGAATACTGTGTATGAATACTCCTGTGACCTGAGGATGGACGATACTGTGTGAGAATAATTCTGTGGACTGAGGGCAGTCAATACTGTGTGGGAATAATCCTATGGCCCGTGAATCGTAAATACTGTGTGTGAATATCCCTTGGCCTAAGGATGGTCAATACACTGTGTGAATAACCCTGTGGCCTGAGGATAGTCAATACTGTGTGTGAATAATCCTGTGGCCTGTGAATTGTCAATACTGTGTGTGAATATCCCTTTGCCTCAGGGTGGGCAGTACTGTTCGGAATAATCCTGTGGGCTGAGAAGGTTGAATATTGCGTGTGAGTACTCGTGTGACCTGAGGATGGTCAATGCTGTGTGTGAATAATTCTGTGGTCTGAGAATGGTCAATACTGCGTGGAGATAATCCTGTAGCCTTATGCTGGTCAATACTGTGTGTGAATAATCCAATGGCCTGAGAATCGTCAATATTGTGTGTGAATAATCCTGTGAGCTGTAAATGGCCAAAACAGTGTGTTTATTAATCCTGTGGCCGTATGTTCGTCAATACTGTGTGTGAATAATCCTGCGGGCTGAGAATGTTGAATACTGTGTGTGAATACTCCTATGGCCTCTGTAATATGAATACAGTGTGTAAATAATCCTGTGGCCTGAGGCTGGTCAACAATGTGTGTGAATAATTTTGCTATCCGAGGATGGTCAATACTATGTGTGAGTAATCCAGTGGACGGAGGATTGTCAATACTGTGTGTGAATTAACCTGTGGCCTGAGATTTGTGAATACAGTGTGTGAATAATCCTGTGTACTGTGAATGCTCAATACTGTGTGTGAATAATCCTCTGGACTGAGGGCAGTCAATACTGTGTGCGAATAATCCTATGGCCTGTGAATCGGAAATACTGTATGTGAATAACCCTTGGCCTAAGGATAGTCAATACTGTGTGATAATAATCCTGTGGTCTGTGGATGGTCAATACTATGTGTGAATAACCGTTGTCCTGAGGATGGTCAATACTGTGTGTGAACAATAGTGTTGCCTGAGGTCGTTCAATACCGTTTATGAATAATCCTGTGGCCTGAAAATGGTCAATACAGTGTGAGAATAATCCTGTGGCCTGAGGATGATCAATACTGTGTAGGAATAATCCTTTGCCTTGAGGATTGTCAATACGTTGTGTGGATAATCCATGGCCTGAGGATGGTCAATACTGTATGTAAGTAATCCTGTGACTTCAGGATGGTCAATACTGTGTGGGAATAATCCTGTGACCTGCAAATGTTGAAGACTGAGTGTTCATTAATCCTGTGGCCATGTGCTAGTCAATGCTGTGAGTGAATAATCCTGTGTCCTGAGGATGGTCAATACTGTGTGTGAATATTGCTGTGGCCTGAGAATCGTCAATACTGTGTGTGAATTATCCTGTGACGTGTAAATGAAGAAGACAGTGTGTTCATTAATCCTGTGGCGGTATGGTGGTCAATACTGTGTGTGAACAATCCTGTGGACTGTGAATGGTCAATAGTGTGTCAAAGTAATCCTGAACTTGAGGATGTTCAATACTGTGTGTGAATAATCCTGTGCCCTGTGGATTGCCAGTACTGTGTGTGAATAATCCTGCGGACGGAGGATGGTCAATACTGTGTGTGAATAATGCTATGTGCTGTGAATCATCAGTACTGTGTGTGTATAACCATTTGCCTAAGAATGGTCAATACTGTGAGTGAATAATAATGTGGCCTGTGGATGGTCAATGCTGTGTGATAGTAACCCTGTGGCCTGTGGATGGTCAATGCTGTGTGATAATAATCCTGTGGCCTGTGGATGGTCAATACTGTGTGATAATAATCCTGTGGCCTGTGGATGGTCAATGCTGTGTGATAGTAATCCTGTGGCCTGTGGATGGTCAATGCTGTATGATATTAATCCTGTGGCCTGTGGATGGTCAATGCTGTGTGATAATAATCCTGTGGCCTGTGGATGGTCAATGCTCTGTGATAATAATCCTTTGTGATGTGGATGGTCAATAATGTGTGATAATAATCCTGTGGGCTGTGGATGGTCAATGCTGTATGATAATAATCCTGTGGGCTGTGGATGATCAATGCTGTGTGATAATAATCCTGTGGGCTGTGGATGATCAATGCTGTATGATATTAATCCTGTCGCCTGTGAATGGTCAATGCTGTGTGATGATAATCCTTTGTGATGTGGATGGTCAATACTGTGAATCAATAATCTGTGGCCTGTTCATGTTCAGTACTGTTTGTTAATAAAACTGTGGCCTGTGGATGGTCAATACTGTTTGTACTGAATGGTGAACTCACTGTGTTTATTAATGTGTGGCCTTATGGTCGTCAATACCGTGTGTAAATAATCCTGTGGGCTGAGAATTGTCAATACAGTGTGTGAATACTCCTGTGGCCTCTGTACTGTCAATACAGTGTGTAATTAATCTGTGGCCTGAGGCTGGACAATAATGTGTGTGAATAATTTTGCTACTCGAGGATGGTCAATACTGAATGTGAATGATCCTGTGCACTGTGAATGTTCAATACTGTGTGTGAATAATCCTGTGGACTGAGGGCAGTCAATAACGTCTGTGAATAATCCTATGGCCCGTGAATCGTAAATACTGTGTGTGAATAGCCCTGGCCTAAGGATCGTCAATTCTGTGTGTGAATAATCCTCTTGGACTGTGAGTGGTCAATACACTGTGTGAATAATCCTGCGGCCTGAGGATGGTCAATAATGTGTCTGAGTAATCCTGTGGCCTGTGAATTGTCAATACTGTGTGTCAATAGCCCTTTGCCTAAGGATGGGCAATACTGTGTGAGAATAATCCTGTGGGCTGTGGATGGTCAATACTATGTGTTAATAATCTGTGTCCTGTGCAATGTCAATATTGTTTGCAAATAATACTGTAGCCTGCGGATGGTCAATACTATGTAGGAAAAATCCTGTGGCTTGAGGATTGTCAATACTGTGTGTGAATAATCCATGGCCTGAGGATGGTGAATACTTTGTGTAAAAATTCCTGTTCCTTGAGGATGGTCAATACTGTGTGGGAATAATCCTGTGGCCTGAAAATGATCAGAACAGTGTGTTCATTAATCCTGTGGCCGTCGGCTGATCAATACTGTGTGTGAATAATGATGTGGCCTGAGGATTGTCAATTCTATGTTGGAACAATCCTGTGACCTGCAAATATTGAAGACCAAGTGTTCATTAATCCTGTGGCCGTGTGTTAGTCAATAGTGTGTGCGAATAATCCTGTGACCTGAGAATGGTCAATACTGTGTGGGAATAACATTTGGGCCGAAGGATAGTCAATACTGTGTGTGTTAAATATCCTGTTGCCCGAGAATTTTCAATACAGCGAGTGAATAATCTTGTGGCCTGAGAATGGTCCATACATTGTGTGAAAAATTATGTTGCCTGAGGACAGCCATACTGTGTGTGAATAATCCTGTGGCCTGAGGATGGTCAATACTGTGTGAGAATAATCCTGTGGTCTGAGGACGGTCAATACTGAGTGTGAACAATCTTGTGGCTTGAGGATGGTCAATACTGGGTGCGAATGTTTCTGTGACCTGTAAATCATCAAGACAGTGTGTTCATTAATCCTGTGGCCGTGTTCCAGTCAATACTGTGTGTGAATAATGCTGTGGGCTGGGAATATTGAATATTGTGTGTGAATACTAGTGTGTTCTGAGGATGGTCAGTACTGTGTGTGGATAATCCAGTGGCCTGAGGATTTTCAATACAGTGTCTGAGTAATCCTGTGGCCTGTGAATTGTGAATACTGTGTGAGAGTAATCCTGCGGCCTGTATACTGTCAATACTGTGTATAAATAATCCTGTGGTCTGAGGATGATCAATACAATGTGTGAATAATCCTGTGGCCTGAGGATTGTCAATATTGTGTGTGAACAATGCCGTGACTTGAGGATGGTGAATACTGTGTGGGAATAATCCTGTGACCTGTAAATGGTCAAGACAGTGTTCATTAATCCTGTGGCCTAATGGTGGCCAATACTGTGTGTGAATAATGATGTGGTCTGTGAATTGTCAATACTATGCGGGAAAAATCCTGTGACCTGCAAATTGAAGACCGAGTATTCATTAATCCTGTGGCCATGTGCTAGTCAATACTGTGTATGAATAATCCTGTGAACTGAGAATGTTCAATACAGTGTGTGAATAATCTAGTGGCCTGAGGATTGTCAATACTTTGTGTGAATAATCCTGTTGCCTGACGCCGGTCCATACTATGTGTGAATAATCCTGTGGATTTAGAATGGTCAATAATGTATGGGAATAATCCTGTTGGCCTGAGAGTGGTCACTACTGTGTGGGAATAATCTTGTGGCCTTAGGTTGGTCAATACAGTATGTGAACTATCCTGTGCACTGAATACTGTGTGTGAATAACCCTTGGACTAAGGATGGTCATTACTGTGTGTGAACAATCCTGTGGCCTGAGGGTAGTGAGTGCTACTGTGTGTGACAAATCCGGTGGCAGGAGGATGGTCAATACGGTGTGTGAATATTCATGTTAACTGAGGATGGTCAATAATGTGTCAGAATAATTCTGTAGCGTGAGAATGGTCAATGCAGCATGTGATTAATTCTGTGGCCTGATGATGGTTAATACCGTGTGAAAATAAACCTGTGGCCTGAGGATCATCAGTACTGTGTGCAAAAAATCCTGTGGCTTGAGGGTGGACAAATACCGTGTAGGAATAATCCTGTGGCCTGATAATAGTCAATAGCGTGTGTGAATATTCCTGTGGCCTGAGGATGGTCAATACTGTGTGTGAACCATCGTGTGGCTTGATGATGGTCAATACTGTGTGTGAATACTGCTTTGGACAGAGAATGGTCAATGCCACGTGTGCATAATCCTCTGGCCTATGTATCGTCAATACTGTGTGTGAATAACTCTTGGCCTGTGAATCATCAATACTGTGTGTGAATACTGCTCTGGAATGTGAATCGTCAATACTGTGTGAATAATCCTGTGCCCTGAGGATCCTCACTACTCTGTGTGAACAGTCCTGTGACATAAGGATCGTCAGGACAGTGTTTTCATTAATCCTGTTACCGTACGATGGTCAATACTGTGTGTGAATAATCTTGTGACTTGCGGATGGTCAATACAGTGTGTGAACAATCCTTTGGACAGTGAATGGTCAGTTCCAAGTGTGATTACTCCTGTTGCCTGAGTTTATTGAATGCTGTGTGTGAATAATCCTGCGGCCTGAGGTTGGTCAATACTGTCTGTGAATAATCATGTGGCTTGAGGATAGTCAATACAGTGTGTGATTAATCCTGTGGCCTGAGGATGGTCATTACTTTGCGTGAATCATTCTGTTGCGTGAGGATGGTCAATGCAGTCTGTGAATAATCCTTTGGACAGTGAATGGTCAGTTCCATGTGTGATTAATCTTGTTGCCTGAGGTTGTTCAATATTGTGTGTGAATAATGCTGTGGGTTGTGAATGGTCAATGCTGTGTGTGAATAATCATGTGGCCTGAGTTAATCAATACTGTGTGCACTGCTCCTGTTGCCTGAGGATGGTCAATACTTTTGTGAGAATAATCCTTTGGATAGTGAATGGTCAATACCATGTGTGAATAATCCTGTGGCCTGAGGATGGTCAATACACTATGTGAATAAACATGTGGCCTGATGATTGTCAATGCCATCTGACAATAATCCTGTGGCTTGCCGATGGCCAAAATCGTTTGTGAATGATCCTGTGGCCTGAGGATGGTCAATACTGTGTGGGAATAATCCTTTTGCTTGTGGATGGTCAATAACGTGTGTCACTAATCCTTTGGCCTGTGAATCTTCCATACTGTGTGTGAATAACCCATGGCCTGAGGGTGATCAATTCTGTGTGTGAATAATCCTGTGGCCTGAGAATGTTTAATATCGTTTGTGCATAATCCTGTGGCCTGAGGTTGGTCAATACGCTGTGTGAATAATCCTATTGGTTGACGATTGTCAATACAGTGTGTGCATAATTCCTTGGCCTGAGGATGGTCAATACTGTGTGTGAATAATCCTTAGCCTGTGGATGATCAGTACTGTGCTTGAATAATACTGTGGCCTGGGGATGGTCAATACCTTGTGTGAATAATCCTGAGACCTGTAAACTGATCAGGCAAAGGGTTCAAAAATTCTGTGGCTGTAGGCTGGTCAATACAGTGTGTGAGTAATCCTGAGGCCTGACAATGTAGAGTACTGTGTGTGAATAATCCTGTGGCCTGAGGATGTAGAATACTGTGTGTGTATGCTCCTGCAGCTTGAGGATGGAGAATAGTTGTGTGAATAATCCTGTGGATGTTGGATTTTCAATACTGTGTTTAAATAATCCTGGGAACTATGAATGCTCAATACTGTTTATGAATACTCCTGTGGCCTGAGGTTGGTTAATACAGTGTGTGAATAATCCTTTGGACAGTGAATGGTCAGTTCCATGTGTGATTAATCCTGTTGCCTGAGCTTGTTCAATACTGTGTGCCAATAATGCTGTGAATGGTCAACGTTGTGTGTGAATAATCCTGCAGCCTAAGGATGGTCAATACTGTGCATGAACTGCTCCTGTTGCCTGAGTTGATGAATACTCTGTGAACTGCTCCTGTTGCCTGAGGATGGTCAATACTGTGTGAGAATAATCTTTTGCACAGTGAATGGTCAATACCATGTGTGATTAATCCTGTGGCCCGATGATTGTCAATACCATGTGAAAATAACCCTGTGGCTTGAGGGTGATCAATACCATGTGTGAATAACTGTGGATGGTCAGTACTGTGTGAGAATAATCCTGTTGCCTGGGGATGGTCAATAATGTGTGTCATTATACCTGTGGCCTGTCAATCTTCAATACTGTGTGTGAATAACCCTTGGCCTGAGGGTGAACAATTCTGTGGTAAATAATCATGTGGCCTGAGAATGTTTGTTTAATACTGTTTGTGAATATTCCTGTGTCCTGAGGTTGTTCAATACAGTGTGTGAATAATCCTTTGGACAGTGAATTCTGAGTTCCATCTGTGAATAATCCTGTGGCTTGAGGATTATCAATACTGTGTCTGAATAACCCTTGGCCTGAGGACGGTCAATACTGTGCGTGAATAATCCTGTGGCTTGATGATGGTCAATACCATGTGTGAATAATTCTTTGGACAGTGAATGGTCAGTTCCATGTGTGAATAAACCTGTGACCTAAGGGTAGTCAATACTGTGTGTGAACAATCCTGTGACTTGAAAATGGTCAATACTCTATGTGAATAATCCACTGGCCTGAGAATCGTCAATTCTGTGTTTAAATAACCCATGGCTTGAGGTTTATCAATACCATGCGTGAATAATTCAGTGGCCTGAAGTTGGTCAGGACAGTGTGTTCATTAATCCTGTGGTTTGAGAATGGTCAATACAGTGTGTGAATAATCCTTTAGACAGTTAATGGTTCGTTCCATGTATGAATATTCCTGTAGCCTGTAAACTGTCAAGGCAGTTGGTTCAAAAATCAAGTGGCCGTAGGCTGGTCAATACTGTGTGAGAATAATCCTGTGGTTTGCGGATGGTCAATACTGTGTGTGAATAATCCTTTGGATAGTGAATGGTCATTACCATGTGCGAATAGTCCTTTGGCCTGCGAATCGTCAATACTGTGTGTGACTAAACCTGTGGCCTGAGAGTAGTCAATACTGTGTCTGAATAAGGCTGTCGTCTGTGAATTGTCAAAACTGTGTGTTAATAATCTGTGGCCTGTGGATGGTCAATTCTGTTGTGAATAATCTTGTGGCCGGAGGCTGGCTAATACCGTGAATAATCCTGTGCCAGGAGGATATTCAATATTGTGTGTGAATAAACCTGTGGCCTGTGACAGTCAATGCTGTGTGTGAATTATCCTGAGACAGTGAATGGTCAATACCCTGTGTGAATAATCCTCTGGCCCGGGAATGGTCAATACTGTGTGTGAATAACCCTTGGCCTGAGGATGGTCAATACTGTGTGTGAACAATCCTGTGGCCTGAGGGTGGTCAAAACTGCGTGTGAACAATCCTGTGGTTGTGAATCATTAATACTGTGGTCTGTTAATAATAGTATGGCCTGTGGATGGACTATACAAAGTGTTGAATAATCCTGTGCAATGTGAATGCTCAATACTGTGTGTGAATAACCCTGTGTACTATGAATGCTCAATACCGTGTGTGAATAATACTGTGGCCTGTGCATGGGCAATACTGTGTGTGAATAATCCTGTTGCCTGAGGATAGTGAGTACTGTCTGTGAATAATCCTGTGACCTGTAAGTGGTCAAAACCGTGTGTTCATTAATCCTCTGGCCGGAGGATGATCAATACTATGTGTGATTAATCCTGTGTCCTAAGAATGTTGAATATTGTTTGTGAATATTCCTGTGGCCGGAGGTTGGTCAATACTGTGTGTGACTAATCCTGTGTCCTAAGAATGTTGAATATTGTTTGTGAATATTCCAGTGGCCGGAAGTTGGTCAATACTGTGTGTGACTTATCCTCTGGCGTGTGAATCATTAGTACTGCGTGTGAATAACCCTTGGCCTAAGGATGATCAAAACTGTGTGTGAGTAATCCTGTGGCCTAAGAATGATCAATACGATGTGTGATTAATCCTATTGTCTGAGGTTGTTCAATCCTGTGTGAGAATAATCCTGTTACCTGTAAATGGTCAATGTTTGTGTGAATAGTCCTGTGGGCTGTGAATGGTCAATACTGTGAGTAAATAATCCTGTGGACTGAGGATGGTCAACTTGATGTACAATTAATCCTTTGGACTGTCAATGGTCAATACTGTGTGTGAATAATCCTATGGCCTGAGGATGGTCAATATTGTATGTGAAAAATCGTCCGGACTGATGATGGTCAATGATGTGTATGAGTAATCCTGTAGCCTGTGAATCATCAATACTGTGTGGGAATAAACCTTTGCCTGAGGATGGTCAATACTGAGTGTGAATAATTCTATGCGCTGTGACCACTCAATACTCTGCGTGAATAAACATGTGGCCTGAGTGTAGTCAACACTGTGTGGGAATAGTCCAGTGGCCTGAGGATAGTCAATTCTATGCGGGAATAAGGCTGTGGCCATTGAATGGTCACCGCTGTGTGTTAATAATCTGTGGCCTGTGCATAGGCAATACTGTTTGTTAATAATACTGCATCCTGTGAATGGTCAATACTGTGTGTGAATAATCCTGTGGCCTGAGGGTAGTCAATACTGTGTTTGGGTAATCCTGTGACCTGTAAATGTTCAAGATAGTGTGTTCAAAAATCCTGTGACCATAGGCTGGTCAATACAGTGTGTGAGAAATCCTGTGACCTGAGGATGGTCAATACTGTGTGTGAATAATCCTGTTGCTTGAGGATGTTCAATAATGTGTGTGACTAATCCGGTGGCCTGATGATGGTCAATGCTGTGTGGTCATAAGCCTGTGGCCTGAAAATAGTTAATACTGTGTGTGAATAATCCTGTTGCCTGAGGTTGTTCAATACTGTGTGTGAATAATCCTGTTGCCTGAGGTTGTTCAATACTGTGTGTGAATAATCCTGCAGCCTGAGAATGGTCAATACTGTGTGTTAATAAACTTGTGGCCTGTGAATCGTCAGTACTGTGTATGAGTAATAATGTGGCCTGTGGATGGTCAATGCTGTGTGTTAATAATCTGTGGTCTCTGCATGGTCATTTCTGTTTGTTAATTATTCTGTGGCCTGTGCATGGTTAATAGAGTATGAATAATCCTGTGCGCTGTGAATGCTCAAAACTGTGTGTGAATAATCCTGTGATCTGAGGATTGTCAATACAGTGTGTGAATTATCCTCTGGCCTGTAATTCGTAAATGCTTTATGCAAATGCTCCTGTGGGCTGAGGATGGTCAATACTGTGTGTGAGTAATCCTATGGCCTGAGGATGGTCAATAGTGTGTATGAAAAATCCTGTGGCCACTGACGTGGTGGTTTTGGATGAGCAGCTGGTTGACCCTCTCCCTCCAATGTCCCTCCCTACCTCTGCAAACCCCTCCAGCTGCAGCAATCTGTACTGGCTTTGTAACACCGTTCAGGCCCTGACCACTCTCTGTAACACTCTCACCACCTCCAGCACCTTCACCTCTCCATGTTCCTGTCACGTCATTAAACCCTGACAATGATTCCCGTTCCACCTGCCCTCTTCCTGCTCGCAGACCCTTTGCAATCCCTTTAAAACTTACTCTTAAAGCACGCTCTCACTTCTGGATTTTAAGCACGTTTTGCTGATCTTGTTTGCCTCATAATCTAATATGATCCATTTTGTCCTGAGTGAGGGACAGGAGTGAGTTTCTTGTTGAGGTTTTGTCTGTTTCGATGGAATGTACTTTTTTTCAGTGATTTACACTGTTCCTTCAAATGTTTTCCACTGTCCATTTACAGATACATGTTTCAGTCTGTTTAGCCTATTTACCTTGGTCACTTCTCCTGTCAAATGTACCCAATTGGCTATTTTTGTTTTTCATTGTAACTTGTCCTTTCTGTGATTCACTCTAAAACTTTATATTTCTTTAAACTGCACTTTATCACAATTTCCCGGAGGATCTCTCCAGGTGACATTACTCATTCACTAAGTTTCATCACACAACCATAGATCTGACATAGTTATTTATGTCCCTAGCTAGTTGCACAATGTATTATTCAAAGAAACACTGAAAAAAAAATATCTGTACTTCCCTTCCACTATCACTGTTGCCAGTGTGATTTTCCCAGATTATGCGAATATTGAAGTTTCCCAAAATTATCACAATACCTTTGTTAAAAAATTCCAATTAATTCCTGTTTAATGCAGTAATGTGCAATGAAATGCTGTTCGGTGGCTAAAACTGTTCTGCTGTTCCTGTCCTTGGCAAGTAGTAGCCCGAATTTACATTCAGACTGACTCTACTTCATGATCTGCAGCCAAATGCTTTCTCTGTAATGCCTTTGTTATCCATTATAGTTCTCGTTGCGCATTTTGCCTGAGTTTCTGCAAGGTTGTGAGCTATTTAATACTTATGTTCACCTTTTGTTCGCCCTGTAACCATGTCTCCCTGGTGTCTAAATTTCTTTTATCTCTGTGTCACAAATCCATCTACCTTATTGCAGAGACCTTGTCCATGTGAAAAAAAAGACAATTTACTCTTTCCGACAATGTCCTGTTAAGTTAAACTCTGTCCCTTTCGGTTCCTTTCTGCTTGTCATCAGCCAAATTCCCATGCTGTTCCGATGCGCAATCTTTTCTCTTTGGATTTGGAATGTTCTTTCACCTGAACCCTCTCCCTGCATCCTCTCTGTCAGTTTAAAGTCCTGTCCATAAAAATACCAACATGATTGGCCAGGACCCTGGTCCCAGCACGGTTCCAGTAGGTCGATCCTAATGGATTATTTTTTTAAAAATCAGCTATGGGATGTGGGTGTCTCTGGCTGACCAGCCTTTCTTGTCCAGCACTAGCTGCCATTGAGCTGAGTAGCTTGCTCAGCCATTTCAGAGAGTAATTGAGAGGCAAACACTTTGCTGTGGTTATGTAGTGCAGAGCTGAAAATGTGTTGCTGGAAAAACTCAGCAGGTCAGGCAGCATCCAAGGAACAGGAGAATCGACGTTTCGGGCATAAGCCCTTCTTCAGGAATGTAGTGTAGACCATGTTAGGATGGGCAGATATCCATCCCTGAAGGACAAGTGTTGGGGTTTTTTTGTACATTAGCAATGGTCTCATACTTACATGTGGATTGTTAATTACTATTTTTAAAATTATTGATTTCAAATTCTACCATTTCTAATGGTGGGATTCAAACCTTTCTCCCCTGTACAATAGCTGTGGTTTTGGATACATGCTCTAGCAGTTTTACCACTCGGCCATCACTTCACCTGCTCAATGGTTGCCCATCCCTGAACACTGTCACCAGTGCATCATGAAACTAAACCCGTTCTTCCGACACAATTGTTTGATCTTGATACCTTCCAGCACTCTGGTGATATCACTCAGTCTCTCTCCATGTGGTATCCCTCACTGTCTAGGTCTAATTGCTGCCTCTGGCAGTGTCTCTCACTCTGGATCTCCAGATCCTGAGCCAACAGAATTCACCACTCCAGAGAGATGCAGCAGCACAGGCCAGGGATGGAAACTGAGATTTTCCAGATCCCTGTGGGACACAGTGCCATTTTCTATGTGTAACCCTCACAGCATCAGTCTAATTTCACATTCTGTCTATCTCTTTGTCTCCTACATGTACTCAGGAAGGTCCTGACTCAATAGACTTCCCAACTGCTGGGTGTCTCGTCAATCATCACATTGAAGGTGGTTGGTCAGCCAGAGAGACAAAGAGCAGGGGGATCTGGAGCCTTCAATAAATCCTGCAGCAAGGTAAGATCACTCACAGTGCACAGAGCAGAGAGCAATGAGAGGGCTCCAAACATCAGCTAACAGGACATGACATAGATACAGTGCTGGATGGGGAGCACAATACAGACATACCCCAGGCTCAATCCCTGCCCATAATGTAAGGTCTGTTGTACTAAGACTAACCACACTGCAACACTGAATCTATGTCATATCTTGGTGACCAATGTCTTCAATCATATTTAAAATCCTATAACAGTTGCTATCTTTGTAACCTCCTCCCTTCCTTATAGTCACTTCACTAATTTGAAACGTACTGCATTCCAGCCTACCATTCCTATCACTGTAAATTGCTTCCGTGTCTACAACATGTCTTATCTCAGTAGTCTCCTCCTCTTTAACTGGATACAGAGTCATGTAGCACGGAAACAGAACCTTCACTCCAACTCCTCAATGCTGACCATGATTCTTATACTAAACGTGTCGCATTTGCCTGCGTTTGGCCCTTATCTCTTCAAACCTTCTCCTCTCCATGTATCTCCCCAAATGTCTTTTCCATGTTGTAATTGTCCACGTTTCTCCACGTGGCCCTGGCAGTCCGTTCTGTCTATGTACCATCCTCTGTGGATAATGTTGCCCCTCAGCTCCCTCTTTAAATCCTTGCTCTCTCACCTCCTGTTTATACCCTCTAGTTTTAGACTCACCTCACCTTGGCTTTTCACCATACAGAGGCCCCGCATGGAATCATATCAAAGCTCTGGACAATGAAGGAAAGTGCGTCATACTGCTTTCCCCACCCTGTCCACCTGTGATGCCACTTCCATGGAATAATGTAACTGCAGCCCGTGGTGTCTCTCTGTTCGACAACACTGTCCAGGGCCAAACCATTAACTGTGTTAGTCCTCCCTGGTTTGTCTCAACAAAACCCAACACCATACGTCAACTGCATCTTTCATTCCTTGGTCCACTGGCCCTGTTGTTCAAGAGCCCCTTTGATAACCATATTCACTGCACACGATGCGATTAATTTGATCAACTGCAAACTTACTAACAATGACTCCTATATTCTCAATCAAATCGTTTATGTAGGTGATACATATCAGTGGACCCAGCCCGATCCTTAAAGCACTCCGCTGGTCACAGGCCTTCAGTCTGAACAACAATCCTCTCCCACCTCCCTCTGTCTCCTACTGTCAAGCCAATTTTGTATCCAGTTGTCTAGCTCTCCCTGATCCCATGTGATCTAACCTTCTGAACCAGTATATCATGCCAAACCCTGTCAAAGGTCCTGCTGACTTTAGTGTAGACAATGTATGGTCACCACTTCAACAAAAGCAATCAAGTTAGTGAGCCCTGACTTTGTACGCACAAAGCTGTGCTGACTATCTTTCATCAATCCTTGCCTTTGCAAATGCATGTAACTACTGCCTGGCAGAATCACTTTCACAACCTAATCATCACTGACCTCTGGCTAATTGGTCTTTAGTTCCCTAGCTTTCCATCACAGTGTTTCTCAAATAATTGACCAAAACTATATTCTTGTCAGAGTTGTACAGTATGGAAACAGACCCTTCAGTTGGTACCAAACATAATCTCAAACTAAACCCATCTCAGCTGCCTGTTGCTGGCCCATATCCCTCCAATCATTTCCTATTCCCGTACTTAACAACGTTTTTCAGACATTTGCTTATTGTACCCACGTCCACCCCTTCCTCAAGAAGTTCATTCCACACTCAAACCGCCCTCTGTAACAATTTGACCCTCATGTCGTTCTTTTGAAGATCTCTCTCCTCTAACCTTAAAAATGTGGACACTTCTCTTGAGACTCCCCCATCCTGGGGAAAATGCAGCTACCGTTAACTCTATCTAAATCTCTCATTATCTTATAAACTTCTATAAGGTCACCTCTCAATCTCGAGGCTCCTGCCATTTTTCAGAACTCAAGCCTTCCATACTCAACAACATCCTGGTAAATCTCTTCTGAACCTCTTCCAGATGAATAATATCCTCCCTATAACTGGGTGACCAGAACTGGACAGAGTGTTGCAGAAGAGGCCTCACTAATATTGGTACAATCACAACATGACGTCCCAAATCCTACACTCAATAGACTGAGCAATAGTTTGTGTGTTCTCCCTCGCTGTGTGTGTACGTCCCCCCTTGCTGTGTGTGTGTGTGTCCCTCCATCGCTGTGTGTGTGTGTGTGTGTGTGTGTGTGTGTGTGTTCTCCCTCGCTGTGTGTGTATGTCCCCCCCTTGCTGTGTGCGTGTGCGCGTCCCTCCCTTGGTGTGTGTGTGTGTGTGTGTGTGTGTCCCTCCCTCGCTGTGTGTGTGTGTGTGTCTCCCTCGCTGTGTATGTGTGAGTTCCCCCCCTTGCTCTGTGCATGTGTGTGTCTCCCTCTTGGTGTGCGTGTGTGCTTGGCCCTCCCTCGTTGTGTGTGCATGTGTCTCCCCCCTCGCTGCGTGCACGTGTGTCCCTCTCTTGCTCTGTGTGTGTGTGTGTATTTGTGTGTGTCCATGTCCCTCACTGGCTCTGTGTGTGTTTGTGTGTGTCCATGTCCCTCACTGGCTGTGTGTGTGCGTGCCCCTCTCTCGCTGTGTGTCTGTTTGTGTGCTTGAGCATGCGCGTGCCCATCCCTCACTGTGTGTGCGTGTCCCCTCTTGCTGTGAGTATGTGTGACCCTTTTACAGTTTAGGTGAGTGTCCTTCCCTGGCTGTGTGTGTGTGTGTGTGTGTGTGTGTGTATGCGTGTCACTCCCACACTGTGTGTGTATGTGTCCCCTCTTGCTGTGAGTATGTGTGACCCTTTTACAGTTTATGTGAGTGTCCTTCCCTTGCTGTGTGTGTGTGTGTATGCGTGTCACTCCCACACTGTGTGTGTGTGTCCCTCCCTTGATTTGTGTCTGTGTGTGTGTGTGTGTGTGTCCCTCTCTTGCTTTCTGCCTGTGTGTCTGCGTGCCTCTTGCTGTGTGCACGCATGTCACTCCCTCGCTCTGTGTGTGTGTGTGTGTGTGTCCCTCACTCGCTGTGTGTGCATGTCCCTCCCTGGATGTGTGTGCGCCTGTCACTCCTTTGCTGTCTGTATGTGTCCGTCCCTTGTGTGTGCGTGTCCCTCCATTGCTCTTTGTGGATATCCCTCTCACTGTGTGTGCGCATCTCCCCTCTGTGTGTGAGTGCATGTCCCCCCTTGCTGTGTGTGCGTGTGTCCCTCCCTTGCTGTGCCTGTGCGTGTCCCCTCTCGCTGTGTGTGTTTGCCCCCTCTCAATTTCTGTGCACATGTTCTCCCCCTCGCCGTGTGTCTGCTTGTCCCTCCTTCCCTGTGTGTGTGCGTGTCCCTCGCTCGCTGTGTGTGCGCGTATCCCTCCCTCGCTGCGTGTCTCAGCACGTCCCTCCCTCGCTGTGTGTGTGTCCCTTCCCCCCGTTTGTGTGTATGTGTCACAGCCTCACAGTCTGTGTTTGTGTGTCCCCCCTTCACTGCGTGTCCCTCACCCGCTGTTTGTGTGTGTGTAACTCCATCGCGTTGTGTGTATGTGTCTCTCTTGCTCTGTGTGTGTGTGTGTGTGTGTGTAAGTGTGTCTCTCTCCCACGTTGTGTGTGTGCGTGTCCCTCCCTTGCTGTGTGAGTACATGTCCCTCCCTCGCTCTGTGTATGTGTGAGATTCCCCCCCACCCCTTGCTGTCTGTGTGTGTGTCCCTCTTGCTGTGTGTGTGTGTGCGTGGCCCTCCCTCGCTGCGTGTGCATGTGTCTCCCCCTCGCTGTGTGTGCGTGTCCTCTCTTGCTGTGTGTTTGTGTGTGACCCTCCCTCGCTGTGTGTGCATATCCCTCCCTGGCTCTGTGTGTGCGTATCCCTCTCTTGCACTGTGTGAGTGTGTGTGTGTCCCTGAAGATGTGCACGTGTGTGTGTGTCTCACCCTCGCTGTGTGTTCGTGCGTGTCCCTCCCTCGCTGTGTGTGGGTCCCCCTCTCGTTGCGTGTGTCTGTGTTTGTGTGCTTGCGCATGTCCCTCCCTCACTGTGTGTGTGTCCCACTCTCGTTGCGTGTGTCTGTGTTTGTGTGCTTGTGTGTGTTCCTCCCTCGCTGTGTGTGTGTGTCCAACCCTCGCTGTGTGTGCGTGTCCCTCCCTCGCTGTATGTCTGTTTGTTTCCCCTTAACTGTGTGTATGTGTGCGTGTCCCACCCTCGCTTTGTGTGTGTGTGTGTGTCCCTCTTGCTCTGTGTGCGCGTGTCACTCCCTCGTTCTTTGTGTGTGTGTGTGTGTCCCTCCATTGCTCTTTGTGTATATCCCCTCACTCTGTGTGTGCTTCTCCCCTCGCTGTGAGTGCATGTCCCCCCTCGCTATATGCGCGTGTCCCTCCCTTGCCTGTGCGTGTCCTCCCTCGCTGTGTGTGCATGTCCCCTCTCAATTTCTGTGCACATGCCCTCCCCCTCGCCGTGTGTGTGCTTATCCCTCCTTCCCTGTGTGTGTGTGTGTCCTACCCTTGCTGTGTGTGTATGTGTCCCTCCCTCGCTGTGTGTCTGCGGGTAACTCCCTCACTCTGTGTAGTGTGCGTGTCCCTCTCTCGCTAACTGTGTGTGTGTGTGTCCCTCCCTTGCTGTGTGTCTGCGGGTAACCCCGTCACGCTGTGTGTTTGCGTATCGCTCCCTCGCTGTGCGTGTCCCTCCCTCGCTGTGTGTGCACATGTCCCTCCCTTGCTCTGTGTGTGTGTATCTGTGCGTGTCCTTCCCTCGCTTTGCGTGTGTGTCCGTCCCTTGTGTGCGAGTGTGTGCCCAGCTTGCTGTGTGCGTGTGTCCCACTCTTGCCCTGTCTGTGTGTCCCCTCTCGTTGTGTGTGTGTGCTCCCTCTCAATTTCTGTGCACATGCCCTCCCCCTTGACATGTGTGAGCTTGTCCCTCCTTCGCGGTGTGTGCGTGTCCCTCCCTTGCAGTGTATGTGCGTGTCCCTCCCTCACTGTGTGTCTGCGTGTATTCCCCTCACCATAAGTGTGTGTGTTTGTCCCTTCCTCGCTGTGCGTGCGCGTCTCTCCCTTGCTCTGTGTTTGTGTTTGTGTTTGTGTGTGTATGTGTGCGTGTCCCTCCTTCGCATTATGTGTGCGTGTCCCTGTCCCTCGCTGTGTGTATGTGCGCGTCCCTCCCTCGCTGTGTGTGTTTGTCCCCATCCCTCGCAGTGTGTGTGTCTCTCCCTCGCCATGTATCTGTCTGTATTCCCCTCACTGTGTGTGTTTTTGTGTGTCCCTCCTTCGCTTTGCGTGTGTGTGTCCCTCCCTCGCCGTGTGACTGTATGTATGTGCGTGTCCCTCCATCGCTGTGTGTGTGTGTGTGTGTGTGTATGTTTGTGCGTGTCCCTCCCTCGCTTTGCGTGTGTGTACCCCCTCTCAATTTTTGTGCACATGCCCTCCCCCTCGCAGTGTGTGTGCTTGTCCCTCCTTTGCTGTGAGTCCCTCCCTCGCTGTGTGTGTGTGTGTGTGTCTTCGCTGCATGTCTGTACGTGTCCCTCCCTCGCTGTGTGTGTTTGTCCCTCCCTCGTTGTGTGTGCGTATCCCTTTCTTGCTGTGTGTATGCGTGTCCCTCCTTCGCTGTGTTTGTGTGCGCGTCTCCCCCCTTGCTGTTTGTGTGCGTGTCCCTTCCTTGCTGTGTGTGTGTCCCTCCCTCGCTGTGTGTGTGTGCGTGTCCCTTCCTCGCTGTGTGCGTGTGTCCCTCCCTCGCTGTGTGCGTGTCCCTCCCTCGCTGTGTGTGTGCATGTCCTCCCCTCGCCGTGTCTGTGTGTGAGTGCGGATGCATGTCCCCCCCCCTTCGCTGTGTGTGTCAGTGTCCCTCTCTCACTGTGTGTGTGTGTGTGTGTGTGTGTGTGTGTTTGTGTCCCTCCCTCGCTGTATGTATGTGTGTCCCTCTCTCGCTGTGTGTGTCAGTGTCCCTCCCTCACTGTGTGTGTGTGTGTGTGTATGTGTGTTTGTGTCCCTCCCTCGCTGTATGTATGTGTGTCCCTCTCTCGCTGTGTGCGTGTCCAACCCTTGCTGCGTGTGTGCGTGACCCTCCCTCGCTGTGTGTGTGTCGCTTCCTCGCTGTGTGTGTCCCTCCCTCGCTGTGTGTCTGTGTGTATTCCCCTCACTGTGTGTGTGTGCATGTCCTTCCCTCGCTGTGTGTCTCCGTGTATCCCCCTCACTGTGTGTGTGTGCATGTCCTTCCCTCACTGTGTGTCTGCGTGTATCCCCCTCACTGTGTGTGTGTGTGTGTGTCTGTGTCTGCGGGTAGCTCCCTCACTGTGTGTGTGCATGTCCTTCCCTCGCTGTGTGTCTGCGGGTATCTCCCTCACTGTGTGTGTTTGCGTGTTGCTCCCTTGCTTTGTGTGTGTGTGTGTTTGTGTGTGTGTGTGTGTTGTGTGTGTGTGTCCAAAATTTGCACCAGCAGTGAATTGGCCATCATAAATTGACTGTAGTATTCAGGAATGTGTGGTTTAAGTAAGTTCACCACGAGAAATGCAGGGTTTAATGTATAGGTAGAGGGGTGGGTCTGGGTATGATGCTCTTCAGAGTTTTGGAATGGACTGGTTGGGCCGAATGGCCTGGTCGCACACGATGGCGATTCTATTCAGGTTATTGTCCAGCCCTGTCAACCATCCCCGTCTCTTACACTTTGCTTTATCCCCAATATTCTCCTTAACACTGTAATCTCCCCCAGACTCTAAAATACTCCTTGCCTATGTAAGCTTCTCCAGTCCTTGCAAAGATCGATATGTCTGTCACCTCTTCCTGCTTTTAGAACCCTCCCTATAACTATTACCGTTTGGTACAGCGCTCCCAATCATTGTTCCCTCTTGAAACTCCAATAAACATTTGTATCTCTGAAAACTCATCTGGACTGTCTCAATTTCCCTTTGACAGTTGCGTGCTGAGACCTGCTCTATATCAGTGAAGTAATTAAGTCTTGGCAACACTCACAGTTATAACCTCCCTCCAGCCTTACAGCACCGAGGATCTGTGGAAGCTCTTTTCAACCCAACAGCCATCTCTGTGTCTGTAATCTCCTCCACTCCCCATAATACATTCTCTCTGAGCTCCTCTGTAGTCCACTAAACACTCCCTGACACTGTCTGTATCATTGTAACCTTCTCCTAAAACACAACCTTCCCTATCCGTGTAAATCCCTACACCGGTCCCTATCCCTCTAAGCTCCATCTAACAATACAACCCTCCATGTTTGTGTATACACCTTCAGTCCCTACTCACCTCCCTATCTGTGTAACCTTCTCCATGTATTTTTGCTTCAGTCTCTTCAACTGTCCCTGTCAGTGTAACCTCTTCCAGACCCGAAAACTCTCCTCTTTTTGACTTACTCAGACCACACAACCCTCACTATCTATAACCTACTCCTGTCTGAGAAACCTATCTCTGCAAATTGCTCCAACTCTTCAACTCTCCATAAGCCCCTGCAGCTCTTACATCCCTCCCTATCTACCAAATCTCTTCCAGTCCCTAAACACCAACAGTCTGTGGAGACCCGACCACCATCCCTATCAATGTAATCCTCTCAGGTCTCTGCAGTAATCCTGATCCGTCGAACTCACTCCATGCCTGTGCCTCTCCCAATCCAGTCCCTACAAAACTCACTATCTATTTAACACCGTCCTGTCACTATCACCCCCATGTCAATGTAAGCTCCTCCTGTGTCTCCACCATCTACCCATCTTCATAACCTTGTCCAGCTCCTACACCACTCTCTGTTTAAACGTCACCCTCCCCTACAACTTCCTCCTGTTTGTGCTATGCTCCCTTATCTGTGAAACTGTTTCTGACCAAAATTATTATCCCAGTCTCTGAAAAGAAATCCAGATTCCACAGCCTCCATAACCCCCAGAACCTAAGCCTTTCGATGTCTATAAACATCTTCAGTCACGACTCCCCTCCATATCTCTGTTTGTTCTTCCAGTCAATACAAATATCTTTATCTCTGTAATCTGCTCAGCTCCCTAAAACAGTCTCTGTCTGTGATCCAGCCCTGGCCTACAGACATCCTTATCCCTGTACACTTCTCCATCCCTCCCAACATTACCAACTTCATGAACCCGTCAGCCCTACAGCTCTCCACATTTCTGTAACCTCCTGTGGGTCTATGGTCCTCCCTCCCTGTGAAACCACCTCCAGTCCCCACATCCCTCCCAATCTGGGTCCTCTGCTCCAGATCAGACCATTGCTGTCTCTGTAAACACCTCCACCTCTGACAACTCTTCCCATTTGTGTAACCTTGTTCAGACCCCATACTCTCCAGCTTCCTGAATCCTCTTCCTGCATTGCAACAAAAATCACATGTTTCTGTAATATCCACCAGTGCTTACACTCTCCCCAACTCAGTAACCACTTGCAGCCCTAACAAAACACCTAAACTGTGAAACCTCTCATTTCCCTACAATCCTCCCTCCCTCCCTCCCTCCTCAAATGCCTTCATCACCATGAAACCTCACAATTACTGAAGCCTCCTTTTAGCATTGCAACCCTCCTAATATCTGCAAAATCCTCCTGTCCTGATATCCCTCCCTATCTCTGTAACTCCCTCCACCCTCCAGTGCCCATCTGGGGAACATGGCAGAGGAGAGAAGATTTGTAGCGTCTGGACCATGTTATGGAGGTAGAATTCTGGCAATTACAGATTTAGTCTTATGTCTGTGAAGTGCAGATTATTGGCGAGGACTCTAAAGACAGGATTTACGACTACTTGGAAAACCATAGTTAAATTTGCCACAGTCAGTATAGATTTGTGAGGGGCAGGTTATGCCTCACAGACCTTATTGAATTCTTTGAGGATATGGCAGAATATGTTGATGGCTCATATGTTGATGGAAAATTGGGATACAGGGAAATCTGTCTGTCTGGGTACAGGATTGGATGGCCCAGAGAAACCAGAGTGTGGCAGCAGATGGAAAGTATTGAGCATGGCGCTCAGTGACCAGTGGTGTTCTGTAACAATCAGCTCTGGGACTCTGCTCTCTGTGATTTTTGTAAATGACTTGGATGTGGATGTTGGAGAGTGGGTTAGTAAATTTGTCAATAACGTGAAGTTTGGTGGAGTGGTGGGGAATGTGGAGGGCTGTTGTAGGTTGCGATGGGACATTGACAGGACGCAGAGCTGGGCTGGAAGTGGCAGATGGAGTTCAATCTGGAAAAGTGTGAAGTGATTCATTCTGGAAGGTCGAATTTGAATACAGAATACAGGGTGAAAGGCTGACTACTTGGCAGTGTGGAGGAACAGAGAAATCGTGGGGTCCGTGTCTATAGATCCCTCAAAATCGCCACGCACGTTGGTAGGGTTGTTAAAAAGGCATATGTTGTGTTGGCTCCCCTTAGGAGGATTGACTGTAAG
The DNA here is from genome assembly GCF_047496795.1 of Chiloscyllium punctatum. Taxonomy (NCBI): domain Eukaryota; kingdom Metazoa; phylum Chordata; class Chondrichthyes; order Orectolobiformes; family Hemiscylliidae; genus Chiloscyllium; species Chiloscyllium punctatum. The sequence goes on from NC_092759.1 coordinate 89,002,674, forward strand.
AGCTGTGAGGTTTTACTGCATCTTTATAGCGTCCTGGTGAGACCATACCTGGAATATTGTGTTCAGTTCTGGTCCCCTGTTTACAGGAAGGAAGTGCATGTTTTAGAGAGTGTACACAGGAGATTTACCAAGATGCTGCCTGGAATGGAGGGCAGTTCCAACGGAGAAAGGTTGAGGAAGCTAAGGCTTTTTTCATTGGAGAAGGAGGCGGGGCGACTTTGTGGAGGTGAACAAGAAGATGAGAGGCACAGAGTGAGTGAATAGCCGGAGACTTTTCCTCCTATGACATAATTTTAAGGTGAATGGAGGATGGATAAGAGGATAGAGAATGGTAGGTGGTTGGATGGACTGCCAATGGTGATAGTAAAATTAGACACATCTGGGACGTTTAATAGACTCTTGGATAGACACATGGATAATAGTAAAATGAGGGTATGTAGGTTAGTTTGATCTTACAGTTGGATAAAAGGTTGGCATGCAATCATGGCTGAAGGGTCTTGGGCTGAACTGTTCTGTGTTCTGTGTTCTGTCTGGTAAACTGGGTAATAAGCTCAGATCAGTGTAAAAGGATATGGCATTCAGGAGGAGCTAGTCAACTGGATATAAAATTAGCTTGATGGTAGGAGACAGAGGGTGGTGGGAGACATGTTGTCTTTCTGACTGGAGGCATGTGACCAGCGATGGAGTGGGTCCCCTGTTGTTTGTCATTTGGATAAATGGTTTGGATGGGGATATTGGTTTCCCGGTAAGTAATTGTTTTCAGTGACACTGAGATTGTTGGGAAAGTGGACAGTGGAGAAGGTTATCTATGATACAACAGGATGGACAGTACTGCTGGGATAGTGGGCTGAAGAATAGCAGATGGAGTTTAATTAGATAAATGTGAGGTGCTCCATTTTGGTGAAATAAGCCAGGGTGGGACTTGTACAGTTAATGTTCGGGCCCTGAGTAGTGTTTTCAGTCAGAGATCCAGTGACCCAGGTACACAGTAAGTGGTGTCCCAGGTAGACAGGCTGGTGAATCAGGCGTTTGGGATGGTTACCTTCATTGGAGAGAGCATTAAGAGTAAGAGTTGGGAATGTCATGTTGAGGCTGTAAAAGACATTGGTGTGGCCACCATTAAAACATTATTGATCAGGAGGAAGAACTCCTCTAGTTCACTAACCTCCTTTCGGGAAGGACATCAAATATTCTAACTTGGTCTGGCCGGCATGTGACTCCAGACCCACAGCAATATGGCTGACTCTGAGCTGCCCTCTGGGTAATTAGCAGAGGGGTCAAAGAATGTTGTTCCAGGCAGTGACACCCACATTCCATGAATGAATATATAAAAATACCTCTGTCCCTCCGTACCTATGCAAACCCCTCCAGCTGCAGCAATCCGTCCTGGCTTTGTAACACCCTGACCACTCTCTGTAAAACTCTCACCACCTCCAGCACCTTCACCTCTCCCTGTTCCTATCGTGTCAATGAACTCTGACCGTGGCTCCCCTTCCCACAGCCCTCCTCCTGTGAGCAGACCCATTGCAATCCATTAACATTTACTCCTAAAACACTCACTCACTTCAGGATTTTAAGTACTTTTTGGTGATCTTCTCATAATCTAATGTGATTCCCTTTGTCCTGAGTGAGGGATCAGTGGGAATTTCTTGCTAAGGTTTTTACTGTTTCAATCGAATGTCCTTTTGTTGAGTATTTTGCATTGTCCCTTCAAATGTTTTCCACTGTTCATTTACAGGCACATATTTCAGTCTGTTTAGCCTGTTTACCTTGGTCAGTTCTCCTGTCAAACTCATGTAATTGGCTATTTTTGTTTCTAGGTGTAGCTTGTCCTTTCTGTGATTCACTTTAAACTTTATATTTCTTTAAACTGCACTTTATCACAATTTCCCGAAGGATCTCTTCAGGTGACATTACTCATTCACTAAGTTTCATTACATGGTCGCTCTGCGATAGTTATGTCCCTTAACAGTTGCACAATGTGTTTTTCAAAGAAACACTAAAAAAAATTAACCGAACTCCTTCCAATATCAATGCTGTCCGTGTGATTGTCCCAAACTATACGAATATTGAAGTTTTCCAAAATTATCACAATGCCTTTGTTAAAAAATTCCAATGAGTTCCTGGTAAATGCAGTGATGAGCAATGAAATGCTGTTCGGTGACTAAAACTGTTCTGCTGCTCGTGTCCTTGGCAAGTAGTAGCCAGAATTTACATTCAGACTGACTCTACTTCATGGTATGAGGCCAAATGCTTTCTCTCTAATGCCTTTGTTATACATTGTTTTTAGCGTTGCCCATTTTGCCTGAGTTTGCACAAGATTACGAACCACTGAAACTGAATATTTTTGTTCACCCTGTATCCATGTCTCCCTGCTGTCTAAATCTCTTTTATCTCTGTGTCACAAATCCATCGACCTTATTGCAGCAACGTTGTCCATTCAAAAAAAAGCATAATATACTCTCTTCCATAATTTTCTGTCACAAATCTGTTTGCTGATGTCCAATTTTAGTTAAACTCTATCCCATCCTGTTTCTTTCTGCTTGTCTTCAGCCACATTCCCATGCTGTTCCATTGCTTCACCTTTTCCCTTTGGATTTGGAAAGCTCCTTTCACCTGCATCCTCTCTATCAGTTTAAAGCCCTGTCCATAAACCTACCGACATGATTGGCCAGGACACTGGTCCCAGCACATTTCCAGGGGGACCATCCTAATAGATTTTTTAAAAAAATCAGGTATGGGATGTGGGTGTCTCTGGCTGACCAGCCTTTCTTGCCCAGTCCCAGAAGCCCTTGAACTGAGTAACTTGTTCGGCCATTTCAGAGGGTAATTGAGAGGCAAACCCTTTGCTGTGGGGATGTCGTGCAGACCACGTGAGGATGGGCAGATGTCCTTCTCTAAAGGACAAGTGTTTGGATTTGTTGTACATCAGTAATGGTTTCATACTTATTTGTGGATTGTTAATTATTATTTTTAAAATTATTGATTTCAAATGTCTCCTTTTCAGATGGTGGGATTCAATCCTGCCTCTCCTGAACATTAGCTGAGGTTTTGGATCCATTCTCTCGCAATAATACCACTAGGCCATTACTTCACCTGCTCACTGGGTGCTCATCCCTGAGCACTGATACCAGGGCATCATGAAGCGAAACCCATTCTTCCAATACAATTGTGTGATCCTGACATCTTCCAGTAATCTGGGACTATTACTTAATATTACTCCATTTTCCAGATCTCTGTGGAACTCAGTGCCATTCTCCATGTGTATCCCTCACTGCATCTGTTTAATTTCCCATTCTGTCTATTTCTCTGTCTCCTGTAGGTACTCAGGAAAGTCCTGACTCAATAGCCTTCCCAGATGCGGGGTGGATCGTCCATCACCTCATTGAACACAGTTGGACTGCCAGAGAGAGACAAAGTGAAAGGAGATCTGAAGCCTTCAATAAATCCTGTAGTGAAGTAAGGTCACCCACAGTGCACAGAGCAAAGAACAATGAGAGGGCTCCAAACATCTGTGAACACAACATGACATAGATACAGTGCTGGAAGGGAGCACAGTACAAACACACCCCAGGCTCAATCACCACCCCAATGTAAGTTCTGTTATATTAAAACTCACTACTCTGCAACAGTGTATTTATGGCATGTCTTGTGGTCCAGTGTCTTCAATAATTTTTAATTCCTATAACTGATACTATCACTGTAACCTCCTCCTTTCACGATAGTCCCTCCACATATTTGAATTGTGCTGCATTCCATACTACCTTCCTTATCCCTGTAACTTGGTTCAGTGTCTCCAACATGCCTTATCTCGGTAGTCTCCTCCTCCAATAAGGTAAAAACAAGGACTGCAGATGCTGCAAACCAGAGTCTAGATTAGAGTGGTGCTGGAAAAGCATGGCAGGTCAGGCAGCATCCGAGGAGCGGGAAAATCGATGTTTCGGGCAAAAGCTCTTCATCAGAACAGAGGCGGGAGCCTGCAGAGTGGGGAGATAAATGAGAGGGGGGTGGGAATGGGGAGAAAGTAGCATAGAGTACAATAGGTGAATGGGGGAGGGGATGGGGGTGATTGGTCAGAGAGGAGGGTGGAATGGATAGGTGGGAAGGGAGATACACCATTAGGACAGGTCATGGGGGCAGTGCTGAGCTGGAAGGCTGGAAGTGGGGTGAGATGGGGGAAGGGGAAATGAGGAAACTGGTGAAGTCCACATTGATGCCCTGGGGTTGAAGTGTTCCGAGGCGGAAGGTGAGGCGTTCTTCCTCCAGGCGTCGGGTGGTGAGGAAGTGGCGGTGGAGGAGGCCCAGGACCTGCATGTCCTCGGCAGATTGGGAGGGGGAGTTGAAATGTTGGATCACAAGGCGGTGGGGTTGATTGGTACTGGTGTACCAGAGATGTTCCCTAAAGTGCTCTGCTAGGAGGTGTCCAGTCTCCCCGATGTAGAGGAGACCACATTGGGAGCAACGGATACAATAAATGATATTGGTGGATGTGCAAGTAAAACTTTGGATGTGGAAGGCTCCTTTAGGGCCTTGGATGGTGGTGAGGTGAGAGGTTTGGGTGTAGGTTTTGCGATTCCTGCAGTGGCAGGAGAAGGTGCCAGGAAGGGAGGGTGGGTTTTTGGGGGGGCGTGGAACTGACCAGGTAGTCATGGAGATAGTGGTCTTTGTGGAAGGTGGAGAGGGGTGGGGAGGGAAATATATCCCTGGTGGTGGGGTCCGTTTGGAAGTGGTAGAAATGGCGGCGAATGATTTGGTTTATGCGAAGGTTGGTAGGGTGGAAGGTGAGCACCAGGGGCGTTCTGTCCTTGTTAAGGTTGGAGGGGTGGGGTCTGAGGGCAGAGGTGCGGGATGTGGACGAGATGCATTGGAGGGCATCTTTAACCACGTGGAAAGGGAAATTCCGATCTCTAAAGAAGGAGGCTATCCGGTGTGTTCTGTGGCAGAACTGGCCCACCTGGGAGCAGGTACGGCGGAATTGGGAATAAGGGTTGGGAATTTTGCAGGCAGTAGGGTGGGAAGATATGTAATCTAGGTAGCTGTGGGAGTCGGTAGATTTGTAAAAAATGTCAGTGTCAAGTTGGTTGTCATTAATGGGGATGGAGAGGTCCAGGAAGGGGAGGGAGGTATCAGAGATGGTCCAGGTAAATTTAAGGTCAGGGTGGAATGTGTTTGTGAAGTTGATGAATTGCTCAAACTCCTTGAGGGAGCACGAGGTGGTGCCAATGCAGTCATCAATGTTGCGGAGGAAGACGTGGGGAGTGGTGCCATTGTAACTACGGTAGATAGACTGTTCTACGTAGCCAACAGAGACATGTATAGCTGGGGCCCATACGGTGCCCATGGCTACCCCTTTGGTCTGAAGGAAGTGGGAGGATTAGAAGGAAAAATTGTTAAGGGTGAGGACAAATTCAGCCAAACGATTGAAAGTATCGGTGGAAGGGTACTGTTGTGGATGTCGGGAGATGAAATAACGGAGGGCTTGGAGGTCCTGGTCATGGTGGATGGAGGTGTCGAGGGATTGGATATCCATTGTGAAGATGAGTCGTTGGGGGCCAAGGAAACGGAAGTCTTGGAGGAGTGGAGGGTGTGAGTGGTGTCTCAAATGAATGTGGGTAGTTCCTGGATTGGGGGACAGGACAATGTCGAGGTAGGTAGACATGAGTCCGGTGGGGTAGGAGCATGCTGAGACAATGGGTCGGCCAGGGTTGTCAGGCTTGTGGATCTTGGAAAGGAGGTAGAACCGGGCAGTGGGGGATCCTGGACAATGAGGGTGGAAGCTGTGGGTGGGAGATCTCCTCCTGAGGTGATGAGGTTCTGTATGGTCTGGGAGATGACGGTTTGGTGATGGGAGGTGGGTCATGGTAGAGGGGGTGGTAGGATAAGGTGTCTTCGAGTTGGCATCATGGCTTCAGCGGTGTCGAGGTCAGTGCGCCAGACTACCACTGCACCCCCTTTATCTGCTGGTTTGATGGTGAGGTCGGTGTTGGAGCAGAGGAAGTGGAGGGCTGCACGTTGTGAGGGTGAGAGGTTGGAGTGGCAGAGGGGGTAGATAGGTTGAGGCGGTTAATGTCTTGGTGGAAGTCGGAAATGAAGAAATCGAAGGCAGGTAATAGGCCAGCGCGGGGTGTCCAGGTGGATGGAGTGTATTGGAGGCCGGCAAAGGTGTCCTCAGAAAATAGGTGGGAGTCTTCATTGTAAAAGTAAGCTCTGAGGCGGAGGTGGTGGAAGAAGTGTTCGATGTCACGGCGTGTATTAAATTCATTGATGTGTGGACGGAGGGGGATAAAGGTGAGGCCTTTGCTGAGGACTGATCATTTGTCCTCTGTGAGGGGGAGGTCAGGGGGATGGTGAAAACTCGGCAGGACTGGGAGCTGGGACCAAGCGTAGGTGTGGAGCTGGGGGAGGCGACGGAGCCTGTAACTGGAGTGGGTGTGGTGTTAGGGGAAATGGGGATGGAGTCATGAGCAGGGGTGGTGTTCCCCTCAGGGTTCTGGGGGGCAGGGATGGTGACGGTAGGACCTGGGGGGGTGTCAGCAGAATGCAGATGAGTGGCGTTGGTGGGGGCGGAAGTGGTGGGAAACATGGTAGTGGGGGGGCATGGAAGTCACTGTGTGTGACATCAGCGATGATGTGAGGGGCGGAAGTGATGTCACTTGTGGTGTATGAGGAATTGTGAGGTACGGAAATGGCATTTACTTTATTTTAACCAATAATTTCCTGTCACAAATCTGTTTGACAATGTCGTATTTTAATTAAATTCAGTCCCTTACTGTTTATTTCTTTTGGTCTTCATTCATATCTTCATGGTGTTCCAATATTTCAACCTTTCTGTTTGGACTTGGGAATTTTCATTCACCTCAGACCTGTCCCCCTCCTCATCTGTGTCCATTTATAGCACACTGCATAATCCTGGTAACAGAGGAGCCTATCCCAATAAAATAGCTCAGTCCACCCTGAGTACTGGTAGCATTGCTCACTGGTCAGAACCACTTCTGATGATACCATTGTGTGATCCTGATACCTTCCTGCACTCTGCTGATATCACTCAGTCTCTCTCCATGTGGTATCCCTCACAGTGTGGGTCTAATTGCTGCCTCTGTCAGTGTCTCTCGCTCTTGCAGCTCCTCCAGATCCTGAGCCAACAGCATTCTCCACTCCAGAGGGAAGCAACTGCACAGGCCATGGATGGAGACTGGGATTTTCCAGATCTCCATGGGACTCAGTGCCATTCTCCAAGTGTAACCTTCATTGCAGCAGTGTAATTTCCCATTCTGTCTATTTCCTTGTCTCCTGTAGGTATTCCTGATGTCCCTGACCCAGCAGAATTCCCAATTCCTGTCTTGTCCATCACCCACATTGAAGACAGTTGGTCAGCCAGAGAGAGATGGAGAGTGAAATTTGGAGCCTTCAGTAAATCCTGCAGCCAGTAAGATCACTCACAGTAAACAGCACAGGGAGGAGTTAGTGGGCTTTAATTGAGACCCTGAGGGCATGATGTAGGAACAATGCTGGGCAAGGAACATGAGCAAATTCTCAGGCTTCATTATCACCATCTTGTCTGTAAATTCATCTGTTCCACAGAACCCTCCCTATGTCTGTCAGTTTCTCCATTGTCTGTTTCATCGATACCACTTCCCCTATCTCGATCAGCCCCTACAATCCTGCCTATCCCTGTAAGCTCTTCCTACCACTACAACTCTCCAAGTATCTGCCTTTGCCTTTAATCCCGGGTTCTGTCACATCTCTCCTTAACTGAAGAAAAACCATCTCTTCAGTTCCTTAAGCCATCCTGCTCAGTGTAGTCCTTTCCAGACCTGAAAAACCTCTCTGTCTTTGTGAGTTTTTTGAACTCCTACCACCTTCATGATCTCTGTAACCTTCCCGTCACGACAACAAAAAAATCTCTGTACCTTAGTAACCTCCTCCAGCTGTTAGACTCCTCCTTGTCTCTGGGCACAAAGCAGAGTGACCCTGCTTCTCACATAAATTAGTTTCTGCATTTCTAATGATGACTATGAACTCTTCCTGTCTCTAAAACGCACTCAGTCTCTGTAAACTCTGCTGGTCCCGATTGATGTAATTTCCTTCAGTAATTACAAACCTTTATACCTTTAATCTCCTCCAGACGCGACCACAGTTTATTTTTGTAACATCTATGAGTGATAGAGTCATAAAGATGTACAATATGGAAACTGACCCTTCGGTCCAACCCGTCCATGCCGACCAGATGTCCCAATCCAATCTAATCCCACCTGCCAGCACCTGGCCCATATCCCTCCAAATCCTTCCTATTCATATACCCATCGAAATGCCTCTTAAATGTTGCATTTGTACCATACTCCACCACATCATCCAGCAGCTCATTCCATACAGGTACCACCCTCTGTGTGACAAAGTTGCCTCTTGGGTCTCTTTTATATCTTTCCCTTCTCACCATAAACCTATGCCCTCTTCTTCTGGACTCCCTGACCCCAGGGAAAAGACTTTTGTCTATTTATCCTATCCATACCCCTCATAATTTTGTAAAACTCTGTAAGGTCACCCCTCAGCCTCTGACACTCCAGGGAAAACAGCCACAGCGTGGTCAGACTCTCCCTGTAGCTCATATCCTCCAACCCTGGCAACATCCTTGTAAATCTTTTCAGAACCATTTCAAGTTTCACAACATCTTTCCGATAGGAAGTCGACCAGAATTGCACGCAATATTCCAACAGTGGCCATAACGATGTCCTGTACAGCCGCAACATGACCTTCCAACTCCTGTACTCAATACTCTGACCAATAAAGGAAAGCATACCAAATGCCTTCTTCACTATCCTATCTACCTGCGACTCCACGTTCAAGGAACTATGAACCACAATCCAAGGTATCTTTGTTCAGCCACACATCCTAGGACCTTTCCATTAAGTGTATAAGTCCTGCTAAGATTTGCTTTCCCAAAATGCAGCACCTCGCATTTATCTGACCTTCACTCCATCTGCGAGCTGTCAGCCCATTGGCTCAGCTGGTTCAGATCCTGTTGTAATCTGAGGGAACATTCTTCGCTGTCCACTCCACCTCCTCCAATTCTGGTGTTATCTGCAAACTTACTAACTGTACGTCTTCTGCTTAACATCCAAATCATTTATGTAAACGATAAAAAGTAGAGGACCCAGCAACGATCCTTGTGGCACCCCACTGGTCTTAGGCCTCCAGTCTGAAAAACAACCCTCCTCCACCACCCTCTGTCTTTTACCTTTGAGCCAGTTCTGTATCCAAATGGCTAGTTCTCCCTGTATTCCATGAGTTCTAAGCTTGCTTACCAGTCTCCCATGGGGAACCTTGTTGATTGCCTTACTGAAGTCCATAATGATCACATCTATCACTCTGCCCTCTTCAATCTTCTTTGTTACTTCTTCAAAAAACTCAATCAAGTTTATGAGACATGATTTCCCACACACAAAGCCATGTTGACTACCCCTAATCATGTCCTTGCCTTTCCAAATTCATGTACATCCTGTCCCTCAGGATTCCCTCCAACAACTTGCCCACCGCCGAGGTCAGGTTCACTGGTCTATAGTTCCCTGGCTTCTCTTTACCACCCTTCTTAAACAGTGGCACCACTTTTGCCAACCTCCAGTCTTCTGGCACCTCACCTGTGACTATTGATGATACAAATATCTCAGGAAGAGGTCCAGCAATCACTTCTCTAGCTTCTCACAGAGTTCTCGGGTACACCTGATCATTTCCTGGGGATTTGTTCACCTTTAACCATTTCAGGACATCCAGCACTTCCTCCTCTGTAATCTGGACGTTTTGCAAGATGTCACCATCTCTTTCCCTACAGTCTATATCTTCCATATGCTTTTCCACGGTAAATACTAACGCAAAATATTCATTTAGTATCTCCCCCATTTTCTGTGGCCCCACACAAATGTCGCCTTGCTGATCTTTGTGGGGCCCTATTCTCTCCCTAGTTCCCCTTTTTTCCTTAATATATTTGTAAAAAACTCTTTGCATTCTCCTTAATTCTATTTGTCAGACCTATCTCATGTCCACGTTTGCCGTCCTGATTTCCCTCTTAAGTATACTCCAACTTCCTTTATACTCTTCTAAGGATTCATTCGATCTATCCTGTCTATACTTGACATATGCTTCCTTCTTTTTCTGAACCAAACATTCAATTTCTTTAGTCATCCAGGATTCCCTATACTTACCAGCCTTCCCTTTCACCCTGACAGGAATATACTTTCTCTGGACTCTTGTTATCTCATTTCTGAAGGCTTCCCATTTTCCAGCCGTCCCTTTACCTTCGAACATCTGCCTCCAATCGGCTTTCAAAAGTTCTTGCTTAATACCGTCAAAATTGGCCTTTCTCCAATTTAGAACATCAACTTTTAGATCTGGTCTATCCTTTTCCATCACTATTTAAAAACAAATACAATTATGATCGCTGGCCCCAAAGTGCTCCCCACTGACACCTCAGTTACCTGCCCTGCCTTATTTGCCAAGAGTTGGTCAAGTTTTGCACCTTCTCTAGTAGGTACATCCGCATACTGCATCAGAAAATTTTCTTGAACACACTTAACAAATTCCTCTCCGTCTAAACCTTTAAAATTATGGCAGTCCCAGTCAATGTTTGGAAAGTTAAAATCCCCTACCATACCTACCCTATTATTCTTACAGATAGCTGAGATCTCCTTACAAGTTTGTTTGACAATTTCCCTTTGACTATTGGGTGGTCTGTAATGCAATACTAATAAGGTGATCATCCCTTTCTTATTTCTCAGTTCCACTCAAATAACTTCCCTGGATATATTTCTGGGAATATCCTCCCTCAGCACAGCTGTAATGCTATCCCTTATCAAAAATGCCACTCACCCTCCTCTCTTTCCTCCCTTTCTATCCTTCCTGTAGCATTTGTATCCTGGAATATTAAGCTGCCAGTCCTGCCCATCCCTGTGCCATGTTTCTGCAATTGCTATGAGATCCCAGTCCCATGTTCCTAACCATGCCCTGAGTTAATCTGACTTCCCTGTTCGGCCCCTTGCATTGAAATAAATGCAGCTTAATTTATGAATCCTACCTTGTCCCTGCCTGTCCTGACTGTTTAACTCACTTCTGTTCTCAGCCGTACCAGTCTCAGATCAAGTTCCCAAAATCTTCCCTGTGATTGTTACCACGTCCCATCCCTGCATTCCTCCAAATCCCTGTAAAGTCCTCCCATTCCTAAAACCTGCCCTGCCCTGTATCTGTCAGCTGTTCCATCTTCCACAACTCTCCCTATCTCTGTAAGACACCCCCCCACCCCCCGTCCCAGTTACTACAGCCCGCTGCATCACTAAATGCCAGTAGTCAGTGTGCATCTCTATAAACTTACTATCTATATAACCTCCTTCAATCCCCACAGCCCTCCCTATCTCCAAAACCTCCTTCAGTCCCCACGACTCTTCCTATCCATGTAACCTGAATCATTCCCCACAACCCTCCCTAAATCCATAACCTCCAAAGTACCCCACAACCCTCCGTATCTCCATAACTTCATCCAGACCCGACGACCCTCCTGTTCAGAGTAATCTCTTTCAGTCCCCATGATCCTCCTGATCTATGCAACCTCCTTCAGGCCCAACAGCCCTGCAGATCTCTTTGGCCCCTTTCAGGCCCCACATCACTCCCTATCTCCATAATGTTCTTCAGTCACCACAACCCTCCTTATTTCCAAAGCCTCCATTACCTGTTGAACCTGTAAGCTACCTTTTTCAGACTGAGAAACAAGAACTCCCATAACCCTTTCTGCTGCCAGTCTGAAACCAAACAGTGTTAGCCTGACAGTAGGTCGGGAGCTGAAATATGTTTGAAATGATATGTCAATATACAATAACTGGACCCTTCGAAACACATTTAATAAAAAGAGAATGTGGTTTTGAGCCTGTTGGATTGTATTTTTATTGTTGAGAATATAAATGGCAGAGTAGATACAGGTGAAGGAGTGGCTGTACCGAGGATACGGTTTATACGAATTATAAGAAGCCTTTACACAAGTTTCAATAAGGGCTAAGGAGTAACTTGGTAGAGGATAGGGCATTTTGGTGACACACACCAGGGTGGGACCTGTACAGTAAATGTTCGGGCCCTGGGTGGTGTTGTCAGTCAGAGACCCAGGGATGCAGGTCGACAGTTCTTTGAAAGTGGTATAACAGGCAGACAGGTTGGTGAAGCAGGCCTTTGGGATGGTTACCTTCTTTGGTCAGAGCATTGAGAGTAAAAGTTGGGACGTCATGTTGTGGCTGTACAGGACATTGGTGAGGCCACCATAAAAGCATTGTTGACCAGGAAGAAGTACTCATCTGGTTCACTTACGTCCTTTAGAGAAGAACATCTGACATTCTAACGTGGTCTGGCCTGCACGTGACACCAGACCCACAGCAATATGGCTGACTCTGTGCTATACTCTGGATAATTAGCAGTGAGGCAAAGAATGCTGGTCCAATCAGTGACACCCTCATCCCATGAATGAACAAATAAAAATCCATATATCCCTCCCTACTTCTGCAAACCCCTCCAGCTGCAGCAATCTGTACTGGCTTTGTAACACCGTTCAGACCCTGACCCCTCTCTGTAACACTCTCACCACCTCCAGCACCTTCAGCTCTCCCGGTTCCTTTTGTGACATAAAACCTTGACAATTATTCCCTCTTCCATCTGACCTCCTCCTGCGAGCAGACCCTTTGAAATCGCTTTAAAACTTACTCCTAAAACATTATCTCACTTCAGGATTTTAAGTATTTTATGGTGATCCTCCAAGCCCGATAATCTAATATGATCCTTTTTACTTGAGTGAGGGACCGATGGGGATTTCTTGCTGAGGATTTGTCTGTTTCAATGGAATGTCCTTTTGTTGAGTGTTTTACACTGTTCCTTCAAATGTTTTCCACTGTTCATTTACAGGCACATGTTTCAGTCTGTTTAGCCTATTTATCTTGGTCAGTTCTCCTGTCAAACTCATGTCATTGGCTATTTTTGTTTCTAGTTGTAGCTTGTCCTTTCTGTGATTCACTTTAAACTTTATATTTCTTTAAACTGCACTTTATCACAATTTCCATGAGGATCTCTCCAGGTGACATTATTCATTCACTAAGTTTCATCACACAACGGTCGCTCTGAGATAGTTATGCCCCTAGCCAGTTGCACAATTTGTTATTCAAAGAAACACTGAAAAAAATTCTCTGAACTCTTCCAATGTAATTGTTGTCAGTGTGACTGTCCCAGACTATGTGAATATTGAAGTTTCCCAAAATTATCACAATGTGTTTGTTAAAAAAATTCCAATGTGTTTCTGGTCAATGCAGTGATGAGCAATGGAATGCTGTTCGGTGGCTAAAACTGTTCTGCTGCTTGTGTCCTTGGCAAGTAGTAGCCAGAATTTACATTCAGACTGACTCTACTTCATGATCTGAGACCAAATGCTTTCTCTGTGATGCCTTCTTTTACCCATTATTGTTTTTGTTACCCATTTTGCCTGAGTTTCCACAAGGTTGTGATCCATTGAATAGTTATGTCCAACTTTTGTTCACCCTGTAACCAGATCTCTCTGGTGTCTAAATCTTTTTTATCTCAGTGTCAGAAATCCATCTACCTCATTGATAAGACTTCGTCCATTCAAAATAAATCATAATTTACTCTTTCCCACAATTTCCTGTCACAAACCTATTCACTGATGTACAGTTTTAGTTAAGCTCTGTCCCATCCTGTTCCTTTCTGATTGCCTTCAGACACATTCTCATGTTGCTCCCATACTTCACCTTTTCTCTTTGGATTTGGAAAGCTACTTTCACCTGAACCCTGTCCCTGCATATTCTCTGTCAGTTTAAAGCCCTGTCCATAAACCTACTGACATGATTGGCCAGGAAACTGGTCCCAGCACGGTTCCAGTGGGCCCATCCCATTGGATCTTTTTATAAATCAGGTAGGAGATGTGGATGTCTCTGGCTGACCAGCCTTTCTTGTCCAGCCCTAGCTGTCCATGAGCTGAGTAGCTTGCTCGGCCATTTCAGAGGGCAATTGAGATGCAAACACTTTGCTGTGGGTATGTCGTGCAGACCACGTGAGGATGATCAGATCTCGTTGTCGAAAGGACAAGTGGGCGGCACGGTGGCTCAGTGATTAGCGCTCCTGCCTCACAACACCAGCGTCCCAGGTTCGATTCCAGCCATGGGCGACTGTGTGGAGTTTGCACATTCTCCACGTGTCTGCGTGAATTGGCCCCGGATGCTCCGGTTTCCTCCCACAGTCCAAAGACGCGCAGGTCAGGTGAATTGGCCATGCTACATTGCCCATAATGTTAGGTGTATTAGGTCGAGGGTGATGGGTCTGAGTGGGTTACTCTTGGGCCGAAAGACCTGTTTCCACACTGTAGGGAATCTAATCTAAGGGATTGTGACTTTTGTACATCAGCAATGGTTTCATATTTGTTTATGGATTGTTAATTGCTATTTTTAAAATTATTGATTTTTAAATTCCACCATATCTTATGATGGGATTCAAACCTGCTGCCCCTGAACATTAGCTGAGGTTTTGGACAAATGCCCTAACAATAATGTTACTAGGCCATCACTTCACCTGCTCACTGGTTGCTCATCCCTGAGCACTGACACATGAAGCTAATCCCATTCTTCCAACATGATTGTGTGATCCCGAAGTATTCCAGCACTCCAGTGATATCACTCAGTCTCTCTCCATGTGGTATCCCTCACTGTGTGGGTCTAATTGCTGCCTCTGTCAGTGTCTCTCACTCTTGTAGCTATTCCAGATCCTGAGCTAACAGAATTCTCCAATCCAGAGAGACGCAACAGCACAGGCCAGGGATGGAGTTTGGGATTTTCCAGATATCTGTGGGGCTCATTTCCATTCATCTTGTGTAACCCTCACTGCATCAGTCTAATTTCCCATTCTGTCTATCTCTCTGTCTCCTGTAGGTACTCAAGAAGTTGCTGACTCAATAGACTTCCCAACTGCTGTGTGTCTCATCCATCACCTCATTGTCTCTCTGGCTGACCAACCATCTTCAAAGGGAAGGGAAATCTGGAGCCTTCAATAAATCCTGCAGTGAGGTAAGATCACTCACAGTGCACAGAGCAGAGAGCAAAGAGAGGGCTCCAAACATCGCTAACAATACATGATATAGATACAGTGCAGGATGGGGAGCACAGTATAGACACACCCCATGCTCAATCACCTTGTCTACTTTAACTTATGTTGCACTGAGACACCATCGGGAGTTCATAGTTATCAATCCAGTCCTGCGCTGCCTTAGTGAGCATTAGGACAACAGAAGGGAGAGTAGGCCTCCGACGAGAGGTTGTGAATGCTGCCTGGGATCTTTCTGTTCTGTGTTCTCCCTCCAACACTGTACGAAGACTCACTACTCTGCAACACTGTATCTGTGGCATGGCTTGTGCACTCGTGTTTTCGGTCATTTTTAACTCCTACAATAGTCCCTGTCCCTGTAACCTCCTCCCTTCCCGATATTCCCTCCACATATTTGAAATGGACTGCATTCCAGACTACCATCCCTATCGATGTAACTTGCTTCAGTGTCTACAACATGCCTTATTTTGGTACACTAATCCTCTTTAACTGGATACAGAGTGATACAGCACGGAAACAGAACCTGTGGTCCAACTCCTCAATGCTGCCCATGTTACCTAAACTGAATGAGTCTCATTTGACTGCCTTTGGCCCTTATCTCTTCAAACCTTCTCCTCTCCAGGTACCTGCCCAAATGTCTTTTCCATGCTGTAATTGTTCTTGTTTCTCCAATGTGCCTGAGACAGTCTGTTCCGTCCATGCACCATCCTCTGTGGATAATGAGCCCCCTTAGCTCCCTCTTTAAATCCTTGCTCTCTCACCTTCTGTTTATACCCTCTCGTTTTGGACTCACCTACCCTTGGTTATTCACCATTCTTAGGGTCACCCCGTGGCCTCCTCTGCCAAGGGAAATATTTAGGACAATGTTACAAATATCTCCAACGTATGTAACAAAGTGCTGGCCAATGTCGGAAAATGTGTCAAATGTCGCTTTCCCCACCCTGTCCACCTGGTATACCACTTCCGAGGAACAATGTAACTTGCACCCCCTGCTCTCTCTCTCTCTCTCTCTCTCTCTCTCTCTGTGTCTCTCTCTGTTCAACAACCCTGGCCAGAGCCCTTCCATTAACTGTATTAGTCCTCCATAGTTTGTCTTAACAAAATCCAACACCTGAATTAAACTCCATCTTTCATTCCTTGGTCCACTGGCCCAGTTGGTCAAGATCCCCTTTGATAACCGTATTTACTGCCCACTACACCATTCATTTGATCATCAACAAACTTTCGCACAATCACTCCTATATTTTCAACCAAATTGTTTATGTAGATGATGCACATCAGTGGACCCAGCCCTGATCCTTTCTTCAATAATGGAATCAAACCATATTCTTGTCATAGAGCCATACAGCATGGAAACTGACCCTTCAGTTGATACCCACCATAATCTAAAACTAAACTCTTCCCAGCTGCCTGTTGCTGGCCCATATCACTCCAACCCTTCCCTATTCACCTGTTTATCCAAATATCTTTTAAATGTTGTAATTGTACCCACATCAAACCCTTTCTCAGGAAGTTCATTCCACACTCAAACCACCCTCTGTGTAGCAAATTGTCCCATATCTTTTTTTTTGAACATCTCTCTCCTCTAACCTTAAAAATGTGGCCCCTCCTCTTGAGACTGTCCCATCCTGAGGAAAAGGCAACTACCATTAAATTGATATATATATATATATCTTTTTTTTTCATAAACCTTTATAGCATCATGTCCCAACCCCCAGGCTCCAGTGAAAAAAGACTCAGCCTATCCAGCCATTTTTCAGAACTCAAGCTTCAAGAATTATGTACCTGAACCTGGAGGTCCCTCTGCTCTAAAACACTAATCGAGGCCCAAACATTAATTGTATAAGCTCTGCCCTTGTTTGTTTTACCAAATGCATTACATCGTATTTATTCAGATTGAATTCCATCTCTAGCTTTTCAGCCCATTCACTCCCTTCATCAAGATCCCTTTGTCATCTCAGAAAACCTCCTTCACTGTCCATGATGCCACCCTCCAGCCTGCCAGCCCATCACACAGGGCTGTCTGTAGTACACATTCCTTTGCGAGGAGCTTCACAATTTCTTCCCTAGCATCCCACAGTGTCCTGTGATACACTTAATCAGGTTCTGGGACTTGCCATAGCTTTGTGTTTTAAAACCTCCAGCACCACCTCTTTTATAACATGCACTCTTTTCAAGTCATAGAGATATACAGCATAGAAACAGACCCTTCGGTCCCCAACTCGTCCAGGCTTACCAGAAGATCTAAATAAATCC
The DNA here is from genome assembly GCF_047496795.1 of Chiloscyllium punctatum. NCBI lineage: Eukaryota > Metazoa > Chordata > Chondrichthyes > Orectolobiformes > Hemiscylliidae > Chiloscyllium > Chiloscyllium punctatum. Next base: position 89,020,056 of record NC_092759.1, read on the forward strand.
ATTCCCTTTTTCAGCATTTGGCCCATATACGTCTACACCCTTACTATTCAGATGCCCATCCAGATACCTTTTAAATGTTGTAATTGTATCAGTCTCCATTACTTTCTCTCTCAGCTCATTCCATACACCCATCACCATATGCGTGAAGAAGCTGTCCCTTCAGTCCCTCTGTAAACCATTCACCACTAACCTTAAACTTATGCCCTCTGGTTTTGGACTCCCCAACTTCTGGGAAAAGGCCATGAATGCTTACCCTATCCATGCCCCTCATGTTTATATAAACCTCTGTAAGGTCATCCCTCAGTCTCCGATTCTCCGGTGACAGTAACCCCAGCTTATTCAGCAACAACCCGGGCAATATCTTGTTAATCTTTTCTGATCCCTTTCAAGTTTCACAACATCCTTCCTGCAGCAGAGAGACTGGAATTGCAGCGAACTCCAATTGTGGTCTAATGAATTATTTTTGTTCCCTGAGTTCCCCAGTCTTTCTCCACAGTAAGTTCTGAAGTGAAAAAATAGTTTACGATCTGAGCAAATATCCTGCAGTTCCAAACATTTTTGGCCTCATTGATCTTTAATTGACACTATTTTGTCCCGAGTTATTTATACATTCTTCATATACTGATACAATCACTTTTGGATTCTCCTTTCCTTCTCTGCTGAGGCTATTTCATTTAGCCTTTCTTCATTCCTGTTTTCTACTCAAAGTGTATTCCTACAGCCCCTGTGATCCTCAGGGATCCCCTTGATCCAGCTGGCTATACCTGACATGTGCCTCCTTTTCCTTGACCAGACTCTCAATAGACAGCCAGTGTTTCCGAATGCTGTCAGCATTAACCCGCACACAAACAGGAAAATGCTGGCTCTGATAAATCAGTTTACCTCACTTTTAAAATATTCTCACTTGCCAAACTTCCCTTTCCCTGTAAATAATTCCCTTCCCAAATCACATTTTGAAAGTTCCTGTCTAATACGATCAAGATTGGTCAGGCTTCATTTTATAACTTGCACATGTGGACCAGGCCTGTCCTTTTCCAAAGCTGTTTTCAAACTACAAGAACTGTGGTCCCTTTGGCAAAACGCTTTCCCACTCACATCGCAGTCCCCTTCCCTACTTTGATTCCCAAAGGGAGGTCAGGTTTTGCCCCTTTCTCTTTTCAGGCCATTTACATATTGATTGGGAGTTTTCTGGACCACTATTACTAAATTCCTCCCTTGCAAACACTGAACACTGGCAGTCCCAGTCTAGGATTGGAAAGTTCAGAAACACCTACCATAACAGCCCTATTATTATGGCTGATAGTTAAGATATCCCGACATATTTGTTCCTCAGTCTGCCACAGATTATTCAGGGTCAGCAGTCCGACCGTATCAAAGTGATGACCCATTCTTATTTCTGTGTTCGACTAACATAGCTTTACCTGGCGATCCCACAGGAATATCCTCTCTAAGTACTGCTGTGATGATTCATGCAATCAAAACCCACCACCACACGTCCTCTCTTGCCTCCCCTTCCTGTAGCATCTCTGCCTTGAAACAATGAACTGCCAGTCCTGACCCTCCATCAGCTGTGTCCCTGTAATAACTATAATATCCCAGCCCCATGTTCCAATCCACGCCTTGAGTTCATCTTCCTTAGCTGTCTGGCCCCTTGCATTGAAATAAATGCAGTTTAATCATCAGTTTTCCCCCATTCCCTGCTATGTTCTTGCCTGCCCTGTCTGCTGAAATTGCCGTCTTTAACTTGTGTACCAGCCTCAATCTTCTTTCTGGCCTTACGACTGTTTAAGGTCCAACACCCTGCCAGACTAGGTTATATCCTCTCAAGCAGCTCTAGCAATTCACCCCACCAGGATATGGGTCCCTCTCCCGCTCCCAGTTGAGGTGCCTTTCCCAACCTGTCTCTCTGTGCTGACACCTTCAGGGATCTATGGACTTGTCCACCAAGGTCCCTGTATTGCTCAGTACTCCGCAAGGACCTACCGTTCATTATGTCTGTTCTTCGCTTATCGTACCTCCCACAGAGTATTCCCTCACTTCAATCAGAACTAAACTCTGCTTAGATTATCATCCGATCGACATCAGTCTGCAGACGGAGACCATACTCCTCACTGTGAACAACACCCTCACCTTTCATGTCATCTGCAAACCGACTAATGATACCTTCTGCTTTCACATCCGAGTTATTAATGTTCAATGGTTCCTGCACAGATCCCTGTGGTACACCCGGTGGTGAAAATATTCTATCCACCAATTTTGCATCCAATTTGACAACTTGCCTTGGAACCCAGTCCTTTTGGACCAGACTTCCATGTTGGATCTTGTTTTAAGGACTTATTCAAGTCCATGTAAACCACATCATCTGCACTGCCTTCATCAATATACATTAGCACCATTTCAAAAAAAACTGAACTGAATTCCTCAGACAGTATCTCCTTCTGCCAAATCGAGATGACTAAACAGAGTTGATACTTACCTTTGCAAGTGTTGATTCATCCTCGCAATTGTTTCCCAATAATTTCCCTTCCCCTGCTGTCAGACTATCTGCTCTGTAATTACCTGGCCTATCCCTGCTGCCCTTCTTGAACAAAGGAACCACATTAGCGATCCTCCAGTCATTCAGCACTTCACCTGTGGCCAGCAAAGTATTATATTTAGCCACCAGGACCCAACAATCTCTGGGTAATTAGCATGGGGTCAAAGAATGCTGGTCCAGGCAGTGACACCCACATCCCATGGATGAACAAATAAAAATCCATATGTCCCTCCCTACCTCTGCAAACCCCTCCAGCTGTATCAATCTGTACTGGCTTTGTAACACCGTTCAGGCCGTGACCACTCTCTGTAACACTCTCACCACCTCCAGCACCTTCACCTCTCCATGTTCGTATCGTGTTAATAAACCTTGACAACCATCCCCTTCCCATTGCCCTCCTGCTGCTAGCATACCCTTTGCAATCTATTTAACATTTACTCCTAAAATACTCTCTCACTTCAGGATTTTAAGTACTTTTTGGGGATCTTCTCAGCCTCATAATCTAGTATGATCCCTTTTGTCCTGAGTGCGGGTCCAATGGCGATTTCTTGCTGAGGTTTATACTGTTTCAATGGAATGTCCTTCTGTTGAGGGTTTTACACTGTTCCTTCAAATGTTTTCTGCTGTCCATTTACAGATTCATGTCTCAGTCTGTTTAGCCTGTTTACCTTGGTCAGTTCTCCTCTCACACACATGTAATTGGCTATTTTTGTTTCTAGTTGCAGCTTGTCCTCTGTGATTCACTTTAAAACTTTATATTTATTTAAACTGCACTTTATCACAATTTCCCGAAGGATCTCTGCAGGTGACATGACTCATTCACTAAGTTTCATAAAACGGTCGCTCTGCAATAGTTATGTCCCTTAACAGTTGCACAATGTGTTTTTCAAAGAAATACTGAAAAAAAAATAACCTAAGTCCTCTTCCAATTTCAATGTTGACCGTGTGATTGTCCCAGATTATAAGAATATTGAGGTTTTCCAAAATTACCACAATGTCTTTGTTAAAAAATTCCAATGAGTTCCTATGTAATGCAGTGATGAGCAGTGGAATACTGTTCAGTGGCTAAAACTGTTCTGCTACTTGTGTCCTTGGCAAGTAGTAACCAGAATTTACATTCAGACTGACTCTACTTCATGATCTGCAGCCAAATGCTTTCTCTGTAATGTCTTTGTTATCCATTATTTTTAGTGTTACCCATTTTTCCTGATTGTGAACCATTGAATATTTTTGTTCACCCTATATCCATGTCTCCCTGTTGTCTAAATCTCTTTTATCTCTGTGCCACAAATCCATCTACCTTATTACAGTGACGTTGTCCATTAAAAAAACATAACTTACTCTTTCCCACAATCTTCTGTCACAAATCTTTTCACTGATGTACAGTTTTAGTTAAACTCTGTCCCATCCTGTTCCTTTCTGCTTGTCTTCAGTCACATCCCCATGCTGCTCCAATGCTTCACCTTTTCTCTTTGGATTTGGAAAGCTCCTTTCACATGAACCCAGTCCCAGCACTTCTCTGTCAGTTTAAAGCCCTGTCCATAAGCCTACCGACATGATCGGCCAGGACCCTGGTCCTAGCACGGTTCCAGTGGGACCATCCGAATGGATTATTTATTAAATCAGGTATGGGGTATGGTTGTCTCTGGCTGACCAGCCTTTCTTGCCCAGTCCTAGCTGCCCTTGAACTGAGTAACTTGCTTGTCCTTTGAAGAGGGTAATTGGGAGGCAAATACTTTGCTGTGGCTATGTCGTGCAGACCATGTGAGGATGGGCAGATGTCCTTCTCTTAATGACACAGCAGCCTGGGATACCTGCAGCGGTGTTTGTGCAGTGTGTCCAGGAAGCTTTTCTAACTCAGTATGTAGATTGTCCGACCAGAGGGGAGGCCATATTGGATTTGGTACTTGGAAACGAACCGGGAAAAGTGATGAACTTGTTAATGTGTGAACATGTTGTTGATCGTGACCACAATTCTGTGACTTTCACCTTGGTTATGGAGAGAGACAGGCGTGTGCAACAGGTTAGGTTTTACAATTGGAGGAAGGATAAATACGATGCTGTAAGACAGGATCTGAGGAGCATAAGTTGGGAGCATAGGCTGTCAGGGAAAGAATGTTTGGAAATGTGGAACTTTTTCAAGGAACAGATACAACTTGTCCTTGATATGTATGTTCCTGTCAGGCAGGGAAGAGATGGTTGTGTGAGGGAACCTTGGTTGACAAGGGAGGTTGAATATCTTGTAAAGAGGAAGAAGGAGGCTTACATAAGGTTGAGGAAACAAGGTTTAGACAGAGCGTTGGAGCGATACAGGATAGCCTGAAGGGAGCTGAAGAAAGGGATTAGGAGAGCTAATAGAGGGCGTGAAAAATCTTTGGCGGGTAGGATCAAGGATAACCCCAAGGCATTTTATGTGTATGTGAGAAACATGAGAATGACGAGAACGAGGGTAGGTCCGATCAAGGACAGTAGAGGGAGACTGTGTATTGAGTCGGAAGAGATAGGAGAGGTCTTGAATGAGTACTTTTCTTCAGTATTTACAAACGAGAGGGACCGTATTGTTGAAGAGGAGAGTGTGAAACGGACTGTTAAGCTAGAAGAGATACCTGTTAGGAAGGAAGATGTGTTGGACATTTTGAACGACTTGAGGATAGACAAGTCCCCCGGGCCTGACGGGATATATCCTAGGGTTATGTGGGAAGCAAGAGAGGAAATTGCAGAGCCGTTGGCAATGATCTTTTCGTCTTCACTGTCAACGGGGTGGTACCAGGGGACTGGAGAGTGGCGAATGTTGTGCCCCTGTTCAAAAAAGGGAATAGGGATAACCCCGGGAATTACAGGCCAGTTAGTCTTACTTCAGTGGTAGGCAAAGTAATGGAAAGGGTACTGAGGGATAGGATTTATGAGTATCTGGAAAGACACTGCTTGATTAGGGACAGCCAGCACGGATTTGTGAGGGGTAGGTCTTGTCTTACATGTCTTATTGAATTCTTTGAGGAGGTGACCAAGCATGTGGATGAGGGTAGAACGGTGGATGCAGTCTACATGGATTTTAGTAACTGGATTAGTGGTGCTGGAAGAGCACAGCAGTTCAGGCAGCATCCAAGGAGCAGCGAAATCGACGTTTCGGGCAAAAGCCCTTAGTAAGGCATTTGATAAGGTTCCCCATGGTAGGCTCATGTGGAAAGTCAGGAGGCATGGGATAGAGGGAAATTTAGCCAGTTGGATACAAAACTGGCTAACCGGTCGAAGTCAGAGAGTGGTAGTAGATGGTAAATATTCAGCCTGGAGCCCAGTTACAAGTAGAGTTCCGCAGGGATCAGTTCTGTGTCCTCTTCTATTTGTAATTTTTATTAATGACTTGGAAGAAGGAGTCGACGGGTGGGTCAGTAAATTTGCAGATGATACGAAGATTGGTGGAGTTGTGGATAGTGAGGAGGGCTGTTGTTGGCGGCAAAGGGACTTAGATATGATGCAGAGCTGGGCTGAGGAGTGGCAGATGGAGTTCAACCTGTCAAGTGTGAGGTTGTTCATTTTGGAAGGACAAACAAGAATGTGGAATACAGGGTTAACGGTAGGGTTCTTAGTAAGTGGAGGAACAGAGGGATCTTGGGGTCTATGTTCGTAGATCTTTGAAAGGTGCCACTCAGGTGGATAGAGCTTGTAAGATAGCCTATGGTGTATTAGTGTTCATTAGCAGAGGGATTGAATTCAAGAGTCGTAAGGTGATGTTGCAGCTGTACAGGACTTTGGTTCGGCCACATTTGGAGTACTGTGTGCAGTTCTGGTCGCCTCACTTTAGGAAAGATGTGGAAGCTTTGGAGAGCGTGCAGAGAAGATTTACCAGGATGTTGCCTGGAATGGAGAGTAGGTCGTACGAGGATAGGTTGAGAGTTCTCGGCCTTTTCTCGTTGGAACGGCGAAGGATGAGGGGTGACTTGATAGAGGTTTATACGATGATCAGAGGAATAGATAGAGTAGACAGTCAGAAACCTTTTCCCCGGGTACAACAGAGTGTTACAAGGGGACATAAATTTAAGGTGAAGGGTGGAAGGTATAGGGTAGATGTCAGGGGTAGGTTCTTTACCCAGAGAGTGATGGGGGCATGGAATGCGCTGCCTGTGGGAGTGGTAGAGTCAGAATCATTGGTGACCTTTAAGCAGCATTTGGATAGGTGCATGGATGGGTGCTTAAGCTAGGATAAATGTTCAGCAAAACATCGTGGGTCGAAGGGCCCATTATGTGCTGTATTGATCTCTGTTCTATCCATTTCATTGGGCACTGGTGATTTCTCCACCTTTTTGCCTGTGTAAACAATTAATACCTCCTCTTTATTGATCTTAACATGTTCTGGGACCTCAGCATCCCAACTGAAATCCCCGGCTACAATTCCTTTCTCCTGTGTGAATACAGATGGGAAGTATTCATTGAAGACCTCACCTGCTTTCTGTGGCTTCATGCACAGATTGTTCCTTTGGTTCCTCTTTCGCTGGGAATCCTCTTACTGTCATGATGCTGATAAAATACCTGTGGCTTTTCCACAATCGTATCTGTCAAATATATTTCATGACCATTGTTTGTCCCTCATTTTCCACAATCCCCTTGCAATCTCTTTGCTTGTGAAGGGCTTCACCGGATTTTATTGCACTGTATTTTCTTTATCAAACTCACGTTATCACTTGATCAGTATTCCCTGGACTTGCTGCCTTTACTATTCACTCTTCAAGGAGCACACTGGCCCTGCCTTCTCACTGCATCACTTTAAAATACACCACTTAACTAATACGGACCCAACTGCAGGGAGTTCCTCCCTGTCTCTGTTTGCCAGATCCTCTGTAATGATCGTGATACTGATCGGAGGCACAGTTGTGAGGGGGACAGACAGGAGACTGTGTGGCTGTAGAGGAGACCCCAGGATGGTGTGCTGCCTCCCAGGTACCAGGGTCAAGGATGTCTCTGAGTCGTTATTGAACATTATGAAGGGGGAGGGTGAACATCCAGAGGTCATTGTGCACATTGGTCCATATGACAGAGGTAGACAAAGGGATGGGGTCCTGTGAAATGAGTACAGGGAGTCAGGTGAAAAGTTAAAAAAAGCAGGATATTGACCTTAATGATCTCCAGATTACTCCCAGTGCCAAGTGCCAGTGAGGATAGAAATAGAAAGGTAGGCCGGATGGATGTGTGGCTGAGGAGCTGGTATAGTGGGCAGGGTTTTCAGTTCTTGGGTCATTGGGATCTCTTCTGGGGTAGAGGGGACCAGTACAAAGGGGATGGTTTGCACTTGAAGCAAAGGGGCACAAGTATCCCAGGGAGGAGATTTGCTAGTTTTACCCAGGAGGATTTAAACTAGTTTGGCAGGGAGTTGAGACTCTGAGTGAGAGAGGGACCATCGAAAAGTCAGGGGAAATACAGCAGCCATCAAGAGCAAGTTACCTATTCAGGATATCCAGGGGCATAGTCGAGGGAGGGAAATGACATCTGTTTTAAAGGGCATTTATTTCAACACACGAGGCCTGACTGGTAAGGCAGATGGGCTCAGAACATGGATTAGCTCTGGGGACTGGGATATTATAGCCATAATAGAAAGATGGCTGAGAAAAGGGCAGGACTGGCAGCTCAGTGTTCCAGGATAAAGAAACTACAGGCGGGACAGAAGGACAAGTAAGTGAGGAGGGGGAGTTGTCCTTTTGATTCGGAAGGACATGACACCTGTGCATCGAGACAATCCTGTTAAGCAGTCATCAAATGAGGGCATAAATTTAAAAGCTAGAAACAAAGAGGGGATGGTCAGTCTGCTGGGATCGTGTTCTAGACCCTCAAATAGCCAGCGGGGACTAGAGGCGCAAATGTGTAGTGAGTTTGCAGGTACCTATAAAAATAATAGAGTAGTATTGGATGGAGATTTTAACTTCCCCCGGATTGGCTGGGTCACCCAGAGTGTAAAAGGTCCGTACTGGGTGAAATTTGTAAAATGTGTCCAAGAAAGTTTCCTCAATCAAAACGTAGAGGGCTCTATGCTACTCAGGCGGGTGCAACACTGGACCTCTCCTCAGACAACAAGGTCAGGCAAGTGACTGAAGTATCCGTTGGAGAGCACATTGCGTCCAGTCACCACAACTGCCTTTGTTTTAACATAGTTGTGTAGAAAGATCAGGCAGGTTGACAGATTTCGGTCTTAAACTGGAACTGGGCCAATATTGGGGCCATTCAGCAGGATCGAGCAGGGGTTGATTGGGTGAAGGTAAAACTCACACAACACTAGGGTATAGTCCAGATGGTTTACAGAGGAACCTCGATTATCTGAACGAGATGGGCGGGCACTATTTTGTTCGGATAATTGATTATTCGGTTAATCGATTCAATGCGTTTCCTCTGGGGCTCGGAGTTTTCAGTCCAGTCTGCTCCCTTTTCAGGTGACTAGGCAGCAGCAAGCCATGAGTGAGCCCCCACACCCTGTCAGACCCCAAAAACACACCCCGCTTGCCTCCAAACTCATCCAACACTGCCCCCACCCGCCTCTCAACGTCATCCCCCCCAAACCGACCCAACATCGAATCCTGCCCCCAAAACCATCTGACGCCACCCTCCACTCGCCGCCTGCCCCCACCTCCCAGACACATTCTACATCACCCTCAGCCAGTCCCCAAACCCGTTCAACACCGCCCCCCACCCACCACACCCACCGTCCAATCCATGTCCATGCCTATGTCCACGTAAGTGTTACCTAGGTAAGCGGATAGTGAAGAAGGTGTTTGATATGCTTTCCTTTATTGGTCAGAGCATTGATTAGAGGAGTTTGGAGGTCATGTTGCAGCTGCACAGCACACTGGTTAGGGCACCTTTGGGATATTACATGCAGTTCTGGTCTTTTCCTATTGGAAGGATGTTGTGAAACTTGAAAGTGTTTCGAAAAGTTTTACAAGGATGTTGCCAGGGTTAGACGATTTGAGCTATCGGGAGAGGCTGAAACGACTGAGACTGTTTTCCCTGGAGCGTCAGAGGCTAAGGGGTGACATTCTTGAGGTTTATAAAATCATGAGGGGCATGGATAGGATAAACAGACAAGGTCTTTTCCCTGGGGTAGTGGAGACCAGAAATGGAGGGCGTAGGTTTAAGGTGAGAGATGAAAGATTTAAAAGGGACCTAAGGGGCAACCTTTTCACGCAGAGTGTGGTTATGTATGGAAGGTACTGTCAGAGGAAGTGGTGGAGTCTGGTACAATTGCAGTATTCAAAAAGCATCTGGATTGGGAGATGAATAAAAAGGGTTTATTGGGATATGGGCCAAGTGCTGGCAGATGGGATGAGATTAGGAAAGGATATCTGGTCGGCGCGGACGAGTTGGACCGAAGGGTCCGTTTATGTGCTGTACGTCTCTAGGTCTCTCTGGCTCGAAATGTTTTCCACTGTTCATTTACAGCCTGACATTTCAGTCTGTTTCCCCTGTTTACCTTGGTTAGTTCTCTCTTAAAATCATATAATGGGCTTTGTTCCTGATGTTCGGGTGTGCATTATGGTCACTTTAAAATGTCATAAACTCTTTGAATTCCGGTATAATTTCTTGGAGGATCTCGGTGTGATATTACTCATTCACTCAGCTTCATCACCCAACGGTCGATCTGAGATAGTTACATCCCTAGCTATTTGCACAATGTGTTATTCAAAGAAACACTGACAAAAACATTCAAGGAGGATCTCGGATAATATCACTCTTGCCAATGTGTCTGTCCCAGATTATACAAAGATTGAAGTCTCCAAAAATTATCACACCACCTTTGCTACGATTTCTAAAGAATTCCTGTTTAATGCAGGGATGAGCAATGAAATATTGCAAGGCAGCATCTCCGAGACACCCGCATCAATCAACCAAACCGCCCCGTGGCCCAACATTTCAACTCCCCGTACCACTCTGCCGAGGACATGGAGGTCCTGGGCCTCCTTCACCGCCGCTCCCTCACCACCAGACGCCTGGAAGAAGAACGCCTCATCTTCCGCCTCAGAATACTTCAACCCCAGGGCATCAATGTGGACTTCAACAGCTTCCTCATTTTCCGTTTCCCCACCTCATCTTAGTTTCAAACTTCCAGCTCAGCACTGTCCCCTTGACTTGTATGAACTTGTCCGACCTGCCTAGCTCCTTTTCCACCTATCCACTCCACCCTCTCCTCCCTGACCTATCACCTTCATCCCCTCCCCCACTCACCCATTGTACTCTATGCTACTCTCTCCCCACACCCACCCTCCTCTAGCTTATCTCTCCGCGCGTCAGGCTCACTGCCTTTATTCCTGATGAAGGGCTTTTGCCCGGAACGTCGATTTCTCTGCTCGTTGGATGCTGCCTGAATTGCTGTGCTCTTCCAGCACCACTAATCCAGAATTTGGTTTCCAGCATCTGCAGTCATTGTTTTTACCAGCATAAAAACTGTTATCCTGCTTGTGTTTTTGACACATAGCACCCAGAATTTGCATTCAGGCTGATTCAGCTGCATAATCTGAGACCAAATGCTTTCTCTGTAATGCCTTTGTTATCCATTAGTGTCAGGGATCCCATCTTGCTTTTCCATTCTGCCTGAGATCCTGTAAGGTTGTTTACTGTTGAATATTGATGTTCCACCTTTTGTTCACCCTGTAATCACGTCTGTCTGGTGACTAAGTCTCATTTATCTCTGTGTCCCAAGTCTATTACCTCATTGTATATACTTTGTCCATTCCAAATCAAAACAACATTATAATTACCTTTTCCCCACAATGTCCTGTCACAAACCAATTCTTTGATGTACAGTTTTAGTTAAACTCTGTCCCTACCTGTTCCTTTCTGCTTATAATCAGCCACATTCCCATGCTGTTCTGAGGCTTCACATTTTCTCTTTGGATTTGGAAAGCTCCTTTCACCTGAACCCTGTCCCTGCATCCTCTCTGTCAGTTTAAAGCCCTGTCCATAAACCTACCGACATGATTGACCAGGACACTGCTCCCAGCAGGGTTGATTTTAAATCACTCATGGGATGTTGCTGTCTCTGGCTGGCCAGCAGCGCATGCCCACCCTGACCAGCCTTACAGCTGAGTGGCTTGCCAGATCATAACAGTGGGCATTTGAGCGTCAATCCCATTGCCCTGGGTCTGGATTCATGTGTAGGCCAGACTGGCAGCCTAGAACAGATTTGCTTACTGAAAGGGTATTATTAAGCGGTTAGATGGGTATCCCTGACTCTGGCATTAAATTCTGGATGAACAGTCTAGTGAGAGTAATACGAGGCCATTGCCTGGTCCACTGAGAGCTCCCTCATCCCTGAGTACAGATCCCAGTGCACCTTCTTCCTGACCGTGATTTGATCCTGATACCTTCCTGCACTCTGGTGATATCACACAGTCTCTCTCCATGTGATATCTGTCACTCTGAGGGTCTAATTGATGCCGGTGACTGCAGCTTTTGCAGCTACTCCAGATCCTGAGCCAACAGAATTCTCCACTCCAGAGAGATGAGGCAACACAGACCAGGGATGGAGACTGGGATATTCCAGATCTCTATGGGACTTGGTGCCATTCTCCCTGTGTAACCCTCACTGCATCAGTCTAATTTCCCATTCTGTCTGTTTCTCTGTCTCCTGTAGATACTCAGGATGCTCTTGACTCAACAGAATTCCCAATTCCTGTCTCGTCCATCACCACACTGAAGACAGTTGGTCAGCCCGAGAGATGGAGAGTGAGATCTGGAGCCTTCAGTAAATCCTGCAGTGAGGTAAAATCACTCACAGTGAACAGAGCAGAGTGTATTTAAGGGATCGAACTTTGGTCCGGAAGACGTGACACAGATACAGTGTTAAAGGGTAAACACAGAGCATGATGGTCCCAGACTCAAACCCCACCTCTTGTTAATATTCATCTCTGCTGTACTGAGCCTTCCTATGTCAATACAGTAAGTTGACAGTTATCAATTCAGGCCTTACATTGACAGAGTTTCACCATTACCTTCCCATCTGTAATTCCCTGGAGAAGGTGGTGGGGAGCTGCCTTCCTGATCCCTTGCAGTCCTTTGGGTGTAGGGACAGACACAGTGCTGGGAGGATGGAGCATGGCTTGGAAGGCACCTTGGAAATGCTGGTGTTCCCGTGCACCTGGAGCTCCTGTCTTTCCAGGGTATAGTGGTTCCGGGTTTGTAAAGTGCTGTTGAAAGGGCCTTTCTGAGTGACCTCAGTGCTACTTGTAGATCTTTTATTCCTTCATTCATTGGTGAACATGAGCTTTGTTGGCTGAGCCAGAAGTTATTATTAATTTGGAGTTGTCCCTGAGAAGGTGGTGGTGAGCTGCCTTCCTGAGCCACTGCACCAGCCGTTGGAACTGTTGTTATCCATGTAGCCTCCAGCAGGCGCTACAACACTCCTCATGTCTCTAACTGCACACAGACAATGCAGCTCTCCCTTTTATATCTGACATCCTCCCCGACTTATAACTCTTATAGTTCCTCACACTATCTCACCTCTTCCATTCCCATCTGTGCTAGAGATCTCTAAAATTTCTTTATTCTTGTTTAAACTTCTGATTACCTAAAACCTCTCCATTTTTAAATTTGTAACCCCTTCAGTTTCTGTAACTCTCCATATAACTGTAATCAATGACAGCACAGGTTCCCTTCCTTAAATCTCTATAATTACAATGGTTGCGTGTGGTAAATCGGAACTTTTCATCCTCCTTATCTATCTCGGGACTTCCAGCCCCCACAATCCCACTATTTGGAATGCTCCCATTCTCTGCACCTCCTCATGTCCTGAGGGTCCTTGAACACCACCAGTGCTTCAAAAGTTTATACTCCCGTCAGTTACTGCGAGTCTTCTAACTCTGTAACATCCAACAGTCTCCAGTACCATACACCACTTGCTGGCTCTCAATTTGTATTTGTTGAAGTCTACACATCTCTGTAAGCAGCACAGAAAAAGCACTTTTGACTCTCCATAGCTCCGTCATGAACAAGCTACTATCTCTATTTCCTTCACCTTCTTCAGTGTCTGCAACTCTCACTGTATCTTCCAATAACCTGCTTTCGACACTGCAGGTCTGCCTAGCTCCCCAGATAACCTGTTCCATCCCATATAGCTCGCTCAATCACTGTAACACCCTCTGCTCTGTCTAATCCTCCTCTTCCCCACTGTCTTCCAGGCACAACAGCGATTCTGTAAGGCAGCAGAGCGGAATGGGATGTTGTAAATCTTAGCTGAGGCTTGAGGCCTATCATTACCTGGGAGTCACAAAGGGATGGAACCTGAGAGAGAGCAGCACTATGCGGGAGAATATTAATCAGCAGAGAGGATCGAGGCCGGCTGGGACTTGGAGTTGGAGAAGCAGCAGAGTAGGAGTCTCGAAATCAGCACCGAGTCACAGAGGGAGTGACCATGTGACGGAACAACTTGGAGCAGGAGCATGAGGCTCCCTCACACCTGAGAGTTACAGAGGCAGCAAAGTGGGAGGACAGAAATCTGCACTGAGGTTCATGGCCTAATCGTGCCTGGGAGTCACAGAGACGGTGACACTGTGAGGGAGCAGAGTGGAGTGGGAGCTGCAGGATTACACGTCCCTGGGAGTCACAGAGACGGTGACCCTGTGAGGGAGCAGGGTGGAGTGGGAGCTGCAGGATTACACATCCCTGGGAGTCACAGAGACGGTGACCCTGTGAGGGAGCAGAGTGGAGTGGGAGCTGCAGGATTACACGTACCTGGGAGTCATAGAGACGGTGACCCAGTGAGGGAGCAGAGTGGAGTGGGAGCTGGAGGATTACACATCCCTGGGAGTCACAGAGACGGTGACCCTGTGAGGGAGCAGAGTGGAGTGGGAGCTGCAGGATTACACGTCCCTGGGAGTCACACAGATAACTTTCTGCTGCTGGAACGGGCCTGCACTGAGTTTGGAAGAAGTACAAAAGCCTTCACAGAAAAGGCTGTAAATTCATTGGCAGATAATGCACCGTTATTAGGGACTGTCAGTCAATTGATAGAAGTTAGCAAATTTATTTTTTCAACTTGTGAAATAAGGGTTGAACTCAGAAATAAGAGAGAGATGTGAAATTCTGAGCCAATATATATATTACCCTCAGTAAGCCACAGTTGTATAAGGGAGTTAACAATATTTTTTTTTCTCCTGATGTTAGTTTAATTCTAAGTAATTAATTAAGTTACTCAAGACATGTTGCATTTTAAGACATGAAAAGACATGTTTGTTAGATGGAAAATATGTTCTGTTACGTTGGGAAGTCATGGCCCCCCTGCTCGTGTCCTAGTTGAACACTGGGTCTTGGAGCTCAGATAGTAACTAGAGACTCTATGGGACATCTGTGATGCTGAGAGTTAGGTGAATAGCTCACACAGAGAGCAGATCACCCTGCAGACATGACAGCCAAGAAGAAGAATGGGAATAGGGGACTAGACAATCGAAGAGAAACATTCAGGGAATGGAAGGATATCCTGATATCTCCCTCCCAATTCAGTTTCCTGGTTGGGAAGCTGATGTAGGTGCGGGCTGTTCAGGGGAGGGCAGTCAGAGCCATGTCTGCGTCACCACTGTGTAGGAGGGGAGGGAAAAGGAAGGAGGATCAATAGTCACAGGGGAGTCAGGAAATTGAAGAAGGTGGATTAGTGGTGCTGGAAGAGCACAGCAGTTCAGGCAGCATCCAACAAGCAGCGAAATCGACGTTTCGGAAAAAAGCCCTTCATCAGGAGAAGGGCTTTTGCCAGAAACGTCAATTTCGCTGCTCGTTGAATGCTGCCTGAACTGCTGTGCTCTTTCAGCACCACTAATCCAGTATTTGGTTTTCAGCATCTGCAGTCATTGTTTTTACCAAATTGAAGAAGGTGTCAGTGTTTCTGTAATTCCAGGATAGTGGGGTTAAGAATATAACGGTGTCTGCAGGGCATTCGTCTGGGGGACAGTGAGCAGTCAATGTTCATGTCCATGTTGGTAGAAATGACCTGGGTAGGAAGGGTGAAGCGGTTTAGGAATCAGAATTTAGGGAGCTAGGTGGATGGTTAGCAAGCGGGACCTCAAATATAGCAATCTCTTGGTTATTGCCAGTTCCGTGTCCAATTGAGAACAGGACTCGGAGTTTTAGGTAGATGAGAGTGTGACTGGAATGATGGTGCAGCAGGAATGGCTTTGGTTTCCTGGGACATTAGGACTGGTTCTGGGGAAGGCAGCAACTGTACAAACTGGATGGGCTAACGTGACAGAGCTGGGACTGAGTTCCTTGTGCGGTGTTTGGGAGGGATTGAAAACAACTTGGCGGGTGCATAGGATCCAAAAAGGAATAGTAGAGGAGACTACCAGGATTCTAAAACTAATGGGAAATACAGTTGGTATTAATTTACAACAACAAGCTTATCAGTGGAAGATGGAGTAAGAAAGAAAGCCTTAATCTGAGATACTCTGCATGGACGTGAATACTCGGAGTTTGGAGAGTTCCAGATGCAGATTGGTGTGTGGAAATCTGAAGGACTGATCACCGAGAGCTGGCTCAAGGAATGGCAGGACTGTGTGTTAAATATTGCTGTGTATCAGGGATTCTGAAATTATTGAAGGGAAGGGAAAGGATGAAGGTGGAAGTATTGGTTTTGATTAGCATTAGTTAAGGCACCCAAGAGAAAGAGCCTACTCACTCAGTCGGGACACCTCGCTACCTTTCCCCCAGCTGTACCAGCTGTTACAAATAATTCCTCCTCCCTTAGTACTGTTTGATAATTCTCACTGTTCGGAAGGAACCAACCCACACAAGAGCAGAAAGAGCCAAGAGGGATAGAGGGCTCCCCAACATTCAGCTCCTCACTCTATCACAGGGAAGGATCCTGACCCTAACAACCATGAGAGGCTGACTGACCATGTCCAAGCTCGCTGATTGGGATCTGAGACTCCCCCTGACTCACTGTGCTGAGCACCGTGACTGACCGTGTCCAAGATCCCGGGCTGGGATCTGAGACTCCCCTTGACTCACTGTGCTGGGCACCGTGACTGACCGTGTCCAACATCCCGGGCTGGGATCTGAGACTCCCCCTGACTCACTGTGCTGGGCACCGTGACTGACCGTGTCCAAGATCCCGGGCTGGGATCTGAGACTCCCCATGACTCACTGTGCTGGGCACCGTGACTGACCATGTCCAAGATCCCGGGCTGGGATCTGAGACTCCCCTTGACTCACTGTGCTGGGCACCGTGACTGACTGGGGACAATGATATCAGGCTTCCTCGTTTTGTGTCTGTGCTAAACACCAAGACAATACAGCAGGCGGGTGAGCCTCGTAGCTCTGGCTGAGGGCAGGGTAAGGCAAGGCAATCATTCTGTGAGCATTCAAGTCAGTTCAAAGTGAGTGTGTACAAACACCGAATGTGCACCCCAGAGGGACAGGCCATGAGTTGGGTGTGTTCCTGAGCACAGTGTCCTTGCGGCAGCATTGAGTGTGTACAAACACTGAATGAGCACCCCAGAGGGACAGGCCATGAGGTGGGTGTGTGTCCCTGAGCACAGTGTCCTTGCGGCAGAATTGCAATGAGAGTTGTGAGTGCACCCTGAGCTGCAGCACTGAAGTACAAATGTATACTGTCAGTGGGTTGGAGATGTGCTGGGATGGCATGGTGAGGCTGGCATGTGACATGTGCCAGCATTGGTGGGTGTGGATTACATGCAGCTTCTATCTGTGCAGTGTCCACCGAGACGTTGGTGTCCAAGATAGAAGGCTGCAGGAGCGTGGGGCAAGATGGAGTCACCAGTTACCAGCTCTGACTTTCACCAATTCTCCATATTGAGTTTCCCTACTGTGGGAGGGAGGTTATGAAGCTGTAACTTGTTGAGGAGAGACCCACTGAATGTGGTGTTGATCATCAGTAATCATTCAGTCAATATCTTGCCACTCCCTTGCTCAAATCTTGTTTTAGAGATCAGTCAACACAGGAACAGGCCCTTCAGCCCAGCAAGCCCGCACTGACACATGATGCCGTTCGAAAGTTAAAAATAAAGTTTTTGCTCCGACACCCTCTATGTCATTCTGTTCCCTACTTACTCATATTTGTGCCAAGATCCCTCTTCAACCTTGCTATATTAGCGCCTTCTCATCTATCAGTGCATTCCAGGCACTTGCACATTCTGTCTGGAAGAGCAAAAATAAACCTTGCCAATCACATCTCCTGAACTTTCTCCCTTTTACATAAAACCTACGGTCCTGAGTAATTGATATTCCCACTCTGGGAAAAAAAAGTCTCTAACTGTCCTTCTATCTATGCCTCTGATAATTTTCTAAATATCTATCAGGTAGCCCCATAGCCAATGATGCCTAGATGCACACAAACCACGTTTGTTCAATATCTCCTTCTGGCTAATACCCTCCAAACCAGACAACATCCTGGTAAAACTTTTCCATCCCCTCTCCAACACTTCCACATCGTTCTACTGGTGTACCAACCAGTACTGTACACAGTATCCTAAAGTGCCCAAACTAAGTTTCTCTACAGCTGCAATATGACCTGCTAACTTTCATACTGTATGCTCTGATGCCTGTCTGCAAGTTTGCCGTCAGTCTTCTTGATCACCCTCTCCACCCGTGTTACCACTTTCAGGGAACTGAGGAGCTGTAAACCTAGATCCCTTCGGATGTTGATGCGGCCAGTAATTTTTCCATCCACTTTATACTTGTCTCCTGCAGTAGACCTTCTAAAACATATCACGTCGCAACTGTCCGGATAACGTTACATCTGTGTTTTCCCTGTCCAAGTCTGCAGCTGACCTATATCCTGCTGTATTCTCTGGCAATCATCCTCACAATCTGCAACTCCGCCAATCTATTTACAGATCTCCACTCACAAAAACACTGTTCCACCACTACTCTGTCTTCAATGGCCAAGCAGTTCTCTATCCATCTTACTAACTTACCACCGATACAATTTCACTTCACCTTCTGTATGAGCCTGCCATAAGGAACCATATCAAAGGCCTTGCTAAGATCCAAACGGCCAACATCCAGCCCCACACCCTCATCAATCAATTTTGTCACTTCCTCAAAATAATCAATCAAGTTTGTGAGACAGGATATTCCCCACACAACTGTGTTGCCTGTTGCTAGTAAGTCAATATTAGAGTATTTTTGGAGCTGCACTCATTCAGACAAGTGATTATTCCATCATATTCCTGACTTGAACCTTGGAGATTAGACTAGATTCCCTACCGTGTGGATTCAGGTCCTTCAGCCCAACCAGTCCACACCAACCCTCCGAAGAGTAACCCACCCAAACACATTCCCCTGCCCTATATTAACCCTGACTAATGCACCTAACACTATGGGCAATTTCACATGGCCAATTCACCTGAACTGCACATTTTTGAACTGAGAGGAATCCGGAGCACCCAGAGGAAACCCATGCAGGCACTGGGGGAATGTGCAAACTCCACACAGACAGTCACCAAGGCCAGAATTGAACCGAGGACTTTGGTGCTGTGAGGCAGCAGTGCTAAGCACTGAGCTCTTGATAGTTATTGTACAGTGGGCGGTATGTCGGGCTGTGATGGTTACTGTACAGTGGGAGGTATGTCGGGCTGTGACGGTTACTGTACAGTGGGAGGTACGTTGGGCCGTGATGGTTACAGTACAGTGGGAGGTATGTCGGGCCGTTACGGTTACTGTACAGTGGGAGGTATGTCGGGCTGTGACGGTTACTGTACAGTGGGAGGTATGTTGGGCCGTGATGGTTACTGTACAATGGGAGGTATGTCGGGCTGTGACGGTTACTGTACAGTGGGAGGTATGTCGGGCTGTGACGGTTACTGTACAGTGGGAGGTATGTCGGGGTGTGATGGTTACTGTACAGTGGGAGGTATGTCGGGCTGTGACGGTTACTGTACAGTGGGAGGTATGTTGGGCCGTGATGGTTACTGTACAGTGGGAGGTATGTTGGGCCGTGATGGTTACTGTACAGTGGGAGGTATGTCGGGGTGTGACGGTTACTGTACAGTGGGAGGTATGTTGGGCCGTGATGGTTACTGTACAGTGGGAGGTATGTTGGGCCGTGATGGTTACTGTACAGTGAGAGGTATGTCGGGCCGTGATGGTTACTGTACAGTGGGGGGTATGTCGGGCCGTGATGGTTACTGTACAGTGAGAGGTATGTCGGGCCGTGATGGTTACTGTACAGTGGGGGGTATGTCGGGCCGTGACGGTTACTGTACAGTGGGAGGTATGTTGGGCCGTGGTGGTTACTGTACAGTGGGGGGTATGTTGGGCCGTGGTGGTTACTGTACAGAGACAGGAATGTCGGGTGTGAGGTTGCAGACTGAGTTGTACAGAGTATGATTCTGCTGCTACAGAAGGCCCATTGCACCTCATAGATGCATCATCATTTCTTGCTCAATCTGTGTAACGCCTGTCCCAGTAGAAACCCATATCATGGTGAGGTGGGTCTGCAAAATGTAAAGGTGGCCCTTGCTCCCCATAAGGACTGTGCAGTGACCATTCTTACCGGTATATGAAATGTAGAAGTGTATGTGCAGCAGGCAGATCGGTGATGATGTGGTCAATGATATGTTTCCCTTTTACTGATTCCCCCATAACCTGTCGCAGAGCAGTCTAGCAGCTAAAGGATCCAGCATCAATGCTGAGCACTGTATTGACGATATGCCAAGAACTGCCCCCTCAGCCTGGCTATGTCCTGTTAGTGGGACAGAACCTACCAGAGAGGATGGTGATGTTGCCAGTGACATAGTCCTGTTCACAGAATCCTGCTTTACAGGCAATATCTGACTGTTTTTTATTAGTTCATGGGAAATATACAACAGGTCACTTTTTTTACATTTTATGTAATGAAGTGTTAATATCACTTTGTTTCTTACATATTTTAAAAATAACCCAAACATCAATATTTTTCAATTGAAAATAATTGAAGTGAACAATAATTGAAATACCAGAGCGCACACTTGACTATTACACAATTCAGTGACTGTAGTAAACAACCGATTCATGTTCAGATCAGTGAACACACCATCTTGCAGGCAGCAAAGCTGTTGGAAATGACTTTGAGGAAAAGCCTGAATTCAGACACAGTGTCATTGGGCCTCACCATGACCTCCAAAACACTGACCATCTCCAAACTCTGTCCAGAGGGCTTCCAAACTGGAGCTGGGCAGTTACTCACACAATAGACTGGTTAGAGACATACCTGAACAACGGGGAGAGGTGTGTGGGGCAGACTGGTCAATGGTCTAGCACATGGCACAGTTCAACATTTGTAACAATGATCTGTAAGCAACCATGTCTTGCAAGTATATCGCTTCTGGTATGGTACCTAAACTCTGTAGTTCTGTACCTTGGACCTGATCCTGAATGAAGGTGTTATAAAGGTGATGGGCTCCTGCAGCACATGGCATCTTACATTGAATCCCACATAAACCATATCCAGTGTATGTTAGCCTCACGAAGTCAGTATCCAAACAGAATTGTACAGCTCCATTGATGGCCGGCATCATCCCAGACCAACGACTTGAGCTGGAAATCTGTGTAAATGTTTGCAGTGTTGTTCTAACCGTTAACAGCAAAGTCTCTTTACTGAGGGTCTGACATCCTTTCATAATACCAACTTTTAGATTGTCCAATAAGCACAAAATCCATCCATGTATTCAGTTCACTTTTATAAAAACAATATGATGAAAACAGTGCCCAACTCACAGTAAGGAGCATTGAAATTATGAGTCTCATTACCACACCCAAGACCAAATTATGATTAAGTACAAGGAATTTGAAAATGTACATTTATTTTCCCTTTTTATTAACATTGTGAACTCATAGTCGACTCTCCTGCTCCTCAGTGGCTACATGAATGGCTGTGCTATTTTTTCAGAACCACACTTTTTGACTCTGATCTCCAGCACCTGCAGTCCTCACTTTCTCCCTGCTAATATTCACTCATAATCATTTTCATGGCAACAATATCACTGCGTGTTTAAACATGTTACAGTCAGATCTGAGTACATTTTGAATTGCTTCTGTCTATCTCAGAGCTCAGTAATGTGGGATGTGAATGACAGTGTCTGTGTGATGCTCGGTATGTAGGTCATGCCTCTGAGAGACTGACACATTGTTTAAAACAGCACATACCTTCAGCTGTTTAAAACAAATAGGTTACTGCCTAGACACTAACAGCCTGAACTCACAAAACCCAAAGCACAGTGTCCAACATTGGGCAGGTATGGACAATATTTTCATTTCATTTATTCATGGAATATGATTGGGCCAGTATTTATTGTCCATCCCTTGTTGCCCTTGAGAAGGTGAGGGTGAGTAGCCACATTGAACCACTGCAGACGATGTGCTGTAATTAGACTTACAATACTTTGAGGATCTGACTAGAAACGTTGATGAGGGTCAAGCTGTGGATGTGGTGTTAAAGGATTTCAGCAAGGCATTTGATAAGATTCCCCATGGTAGGCTCATTCAGAAGGTCAGGAGGAATGGGATATGGAGAACCTAGCTGTCTGGATACAGAATTAGCTGGCCAACAGAAGACAGCGAGTGGTAGTAGAAGGAAAATATTCTGCCTGGAAGTGAGTGGGCGCTCCACAAGGTTCTGTCCTTGGGCCTCTACTGTTTGTAATTTTTATTAAAGACTTGGGTGAGGGGATTGAAGAATGGGTCAGCAAGATTGCAGATGACACAAAGGTTGCAGGTGTTGTTCACAGTGTAGAGGGCTGTTGTAGGCTGCAGCGGGACATTGACAGGATGCAGAGATGGGCTGAGAGGTGGCAGATGACCTCAACCTGGATAAATGCGAGGTGATGCATTTTGGAAGGTCCAATTTGAAAGCTGAGTACAGGATTAAGGATAAGATTCTTGGCAGTGTGGAGGAACAGAGGGATCTTGCTGTGCAGGTACATAGATCCTTTAAAATGGCCACCCAAGTGGTCAGGGTTGTTAAGAAAGCATATGGTGTTTTGGCTTTCATTAACGGGGGATTGAGTTTAAGAGTCGTGAGATCTTATTGCAGCTCTATAAAACTTTGGTTAGACCTCACTTGGAATACTGCGTCCAGTTCTGGTCTCCCGATTGTAGGAAAGATGTGGATGCTTTGGAGAGGGTTCAGAGGAGGTTTACCAGGATGCTGCCTGGCCTGGAGGGCTTATCTTATGAAGAGAGGTTGACTGAGCTCGGACTCCTTTCATTGGAGAAAAGCAGGAGGAGAGGGGACCTAATTGAAGAATACAAGATAATGAGAGGCATAAATAGAGTCGATACTAGAGACTATTTCAAAGGGCAGAAATGGCTATTATGAGGGGTCATAGTTTTAAGCTGGTTTGAGGAAAGTATAGAGGATATGTCAGAGGCGGGTTCTTTACACAGAGTTGTGAGAGCATGGAATGCGTTGCCAGCAGCAGATGTGGAAGCGAGGTCATTGGGGACATTTACGAGACTGCTGGACATGCATATGGCCACAGAAATTTGAAGGTGCATACATGAGGATCAATGGTCGACACAACATCGTGGGCTGAAGGGCCTGTTCTGTGCTGTACTGTTCTATGTTCTATGTTCTAATACCATTGAGGGGGGGACCTTGAAATAGTGACACTAAAGGAATGGAAATATACTTCCCAAACAGGATGGTGGTTGGCTTGGAACGGAAAGCGAACATGATGATAACCCCATGTGTCTGCTTCCCTTGTCCTTCTTGACGGTCATGGTTTCAGAGGTACGTTGTAAGGAGCCTTGTTAAATTTCTGCAGCTCACCTTCCACCCTACAAACCTTCGCATCAACCAAATCATCCACCGACATTTCCGCCACCTCCAAAAAGACCCCACTACCAGGGATATATTTCCCTCCCCACCTCTTTTCTGCCTTCCACAAAGACCGTTCCCTCCGTGACTACCTGGTCAGGTCCACACCCCCCTACGACCCACCCTCCCATTCTGGCAATTTCCCCTGCCACCGCAGGAACTGTAAAACCTGTGCCCACACCTCCTCCCTCACCTCTATCCAAGGCCCTAAAGGAGCCTTCCACATCAATCAAAGTTTCACCTGCACATCCACCAATATCATTTATTGTATACGTTGCTCCCGATGTGGTCTCCTCTACACTGGGGAGACTGGGCACCTCCTAGCAGAGCGCTTTAGGGAACATCTCCGAGACACCCGCACCAATCAACCAAACCGCCCTGTGGCCCAACATTTCAACTCCCCCTCCCACTCTGCCGAGGACATGGAGGTCCTGGGCCTCCTTCACCGACGCTCCCTCACCACCAGACGCCTGGAGGAAGAACGTCTCATCTTCCGCCTCGGAACACTTCAACCCCAGGGCATCAATGTGGACTTCAACAGCTTCCTCATTTCCCCTTCCCCCACCTCATCCTAGTTTCAAACTTCCAGCTCAGTAACTGTCCCCATGACTTGTCCGATCTGCCTATCTTCTTTTCCACCTATCCACTCCACCCTTTCCTCCTTGACCTATCACCTTCATCTCCTCCCCCACTCACCCATTGTACTCTACGCTACTCTCTCCCCACCCCCACCCTCCTCTAGCTTATCTCTCCATGCTTCTGGCTCACTGCCTTTATTCCTGATGAAGGGCTTTTGCCCGAAACGTCGATTTCGCTTCTCGTTGGATGCTGCCTGAACTGCTGTGCTCTTCCAGCACCACTGATCCGGTATTTGCTTTTCAGCATCTGCAGTCATTGTTTTTACCTTGCTCTCCCATATACCCTGTCACTGTAACCTTCCAGCCACACCCCGCTCCCGACCTTTGTAAACCTCATCCAACCACTAGACTCTCATGATCTTCGTAACCTCCTCCAGCATTTCCATACCGCCCCATAATTCTGGCATTCTCTAGTACCTCTATCTTTTCTTATGGATATAACCTCCAAAAACACGTTTCGTTTAGTGAGGGAAAGGGATAGGTACATGCCACAGGGCAAGAGTTATCAATGGGGGAAGGGCAATTGTAACGCGATTAAGCAGAACTTATGATGCATAGAACAGGAGGCAAAATGTAGGGAATGAGGATAATCGAAATGTGAAGCTAGTTTAAAGAACAGACATCGCTTGTCCTTAAATAGCATGTCCCTATCAGGCAGGGAGGAAGTGATAATGTAAGGGAACCGTGGTTTACTACAGAAATTACGTCTATTGTTAAGAAGAAGAAGGAGGCTTATGTGACGATGAGATGATGGAGAGTTACAGATTAGCTAGGAAGGATTTAAAGAGAGAGTTAAGAAGTGCAAAGAGAGGACATGAGTCATTTTTAGCAGGTCGAATGAAGGAGAATCCTCAAGCTTTGTATAGGTACATTAGGAAGAAAAGGATAACTAGGGTAGGATTGTAGCCAGTCAAAGACAGAAGTGGGAAGTTGAGCGTGGATTCTGTGGAGATTGGTCAGGTGTTAAACGAACATTTCTCATTGGTTTTCACTCAGGGAAAGGAGAAT
Source organism: Chiloscyllium punctatum (assembly GCF_047496795.1). Lineage (NCBI taxonomy): Eukaryota > Metazoa > Chordata > Chondrichthyes > Orectolobiformes > Hemiscylliidae > Chiloscyllium > Chiloscyllium punctatum. The sequence goes on from NC_092759.1 coordinate 89,045,023, forward strand.
ATTATAGAGAAGAATGAGATGCGAGATATTTGACGAGAAAGGATCGAGGTTGGTAAGGAAGAGGTGTTATCAATTCGAGAAGGAGTGGAAGTAAAAATGTCTGCTGTGTCGGATGGGGTTTATTCGAGCTTCCTCTGGGGAGCTAGGAAGAAGTTGTTGGAGCCTTTGGCTTTGATATTTGAGTGTTCATTGTCTACAGGTTTAGTACCAGAGGACTAGAGGATTGCAAATGGTTGCCCATGTTCAAGAAGGGCAGTACAGATGACGAAGGCAATTGATAGAGGCATACAATGTGATCAGAAGATTAGATAGGGTAGACAGTTAAAGCCTTTTCCCTCAGATGATGACATGAGCTTGTAGGAAGGGGCATAGCTACAAATTGAGGGGTGACAAGTTTAAGACTGATGTCAGAGGCTGGTTCGTTCCTCAGAGAGTGGTAAGAGTGTGGAATGCCTTGTCTGCCAATGTACTTAACTCAGCCACGTTAGGGGGATTTATACAATCCTTGTATAAGCACATGGATGATGATGGGGCAATGTCGGGGGATTGGCTTAGATTAGTTCACAGGTCAGTGCAACATCGAGGGCAAAAGGCATGTTCTGCACTGTATTGTTCTATGTTCTATAAACCCTTACATCTTCCCCACTTCACTAACTATACGCAGTCACTACAGCCCTCTTCATCTCTGCATCTCCTCCACCCACTTCATTCTTCTCTATCTCCGTAATTTCCTCCAGCCTCTCTACCCCTCCCCACCTCTGTGAACTTTATTCATCATCGATGGTCTTCCTGACCTCTGTCTCCTCCTCCAGCCTCTCCACACCTCTCTATCACTGACATTCTCCAACATATAAACCTATTCTTATCTGCATAACCTCTACCAACACATACATCTTCCAGCCCTCCAACCCTACTGATCTCTGTAATCTCCTGCAGTATCTTCAGTCCTTCCTATCACTGTGGCTTCCTTCATCACATATCCTTCCATATCTCTGGACCCACTCTAACAATTACATACTACCCTCTCGCTATAAACTTCACAAGCTCCTCCATTCCTCCCTGCCTTTGGAAACACTTACAGCCCCTACAGCCTTCTCTAATTTTGTAAAGTCTTCCAGCACATACACCCATCCGTATCTCGGTAATCCCGCTGTTCTATTGCAGCTTCCACCCATCTGTAATACCCTCCTGAACCTATACCTCCATGTCACTGTAACTTTACTTAACCCAAAGCTCTTCCATATCTCTGTGAACATTTTTCTTTATTAATTGACATGCATCCACAATCTTTGAGATGGCGAATACTAAATATTCTGAGACCCATGGAGGGATATAATTTTACATCATCTTAGTCCCAGATAAGTTGCCCCTTATCCTGAGATCCTGTCATCCTGTTTTGGATTCCCAGACCCACAGAAATGATTTCTCAGCATCGGCCCTATAAAGCTCTTTCCACTCAGAAGCTTTGGCTCCTCAAACAAATCACTTCTCCATTTCCAGACTCAAAAATATCGATTAAATCTATTCACAATTGCAGCAAGGGATACATAGATGCAAAACAGTGAAACATTTGTGTATTATTCATTGATAGGTATCAGACATTGCTGGGTGGGCCATCATTTATTGCCCATACACTTTTGTTCTGGACAAGGTGGCTGTGTGCTGCCCATGCAGCAGGGCCACCAACAATAATGTTAGGGAATGAAAGGCAGGATATTCATCAAGTGACACCCGTGAGACTGAGATATATTTCCCAGTCAAAATGGTCATTGACTTAATGTGCAACTTGCAGGGTTAGTGTTTCCGTTGATCTGTTGCCCTTGCTACTTCAGATGATCAAAGCTTGAAAGGTGCTGTCGAATGGACTTTGATAAATGTCTGCAATGTATCTTGTATCTGGAACACACTGCCTCCATTGAGGGTTGATAGTGGAAATAGTGAACGTTGTGGACGTTGTGGCAATCGAGCTGGACTACACATGTACACTTTCTTATACAGGGTCGGCATAGCTGTTCTAGGTATGGCCTGAGCTACTTTTTGGCAATACGACTTCAATTTGTTACAATCAGTGACTCCATGTAATTTAATTGAACAATTATCAGCTGAAATGAGTTTGTAATTGGCTGCAAGGTCGCCGTGCCATTGCCACGTGGAACACCATACGATCAGGACAGGATGTGGTTTTTGAGCGCTTTGCGCCTGTTCCATAATTTAAGGAGATTATAACTGATTTGTTACATAACTTTTTTTTTCCTACTTTTGGCCCTAATCGGTCACGACCCTTCCTTCGCAAAAGGGTTTCTATCTCACGTATTCAGGTGTAAACAAAGAACAAAACAATACCAACCAAAACAGGGAACAAGATGGTGTTGAATGGATAAGTGTCAACTCAGTGTCGATGACAGAAGGCTGTAGAGGGACAATTTGAATGATGGGTAATGTCCTTCACTCGTTGCCTTAACTTCTGTTGCGAATAGTTTCTTCAACAAAGACAATTCTTCTGCTTTTCAAAGGAAGAAATAGATTGTGTTTGGCATGTGTCAAGCAGGTTGCATAGTAAAAGTGGGAAATTGAGTGGAGGTAATAATGCTCATTTAAAGAGCCAGTGAGAACAATATGGGCCTCCTTCACTCGAACAAAACTATAATTATGAATACACTCGGATGGATTAAGTATTCATGAAAAGACAGGAAACAGAGTGAAGAATTTTCAGTTAATTTTTGTGTGGAAATGTGTGCTGTGAGGAAGATGTAAATATTTATAAAAATTGAACGGGCCTCCACATGGGCAAGGTCATTGCAAATGACATATGATGCAGAAACGTGAAGTTATCCACTTTATTGGAGAAATTAATAGACATTACATTTCACAAATTGTGAAACGTTGAAAAGTACAGATATAATAAAACTCCAGGTGTCCTTGTCTATATGCTGCTGACGTCTAACTTACAGGTGCAGCAGGCTATTTGGAAAGGCAGTGATTTGGAAAGGCAGAATGAGAACCTTTATTGTCAGAGGATGTAAGCACAAGGGGAGAGACTTCTTGCTTCAGTTGAATTGGAGCTTGGTCAGACTGCACCCGGAGGACTCTGTACAGTTTTGGTTCTTTCTCTCAGTAAATATCTCTGCCATAGAGAGAGGAAAAGGAAGGTTCAATAGGCTTCTACCAAGGACAATGCTATCAAATTAGTCCATGAGAAACTTGGTCTGTGTTTCCCAGTGTTTCAAGGAATGAACATTATTTTCCTTGGAAGTTACAGAATACTGATTACATTCCTGCTTCTAAATAATTTCTGACTATTTGTGTACCATTTATAAATTCAGTTGTATTCCGATATGTGTCTCACTCCAATGGGAGACAAGTTGTTGTTCTCACAAACACAGGAATAGTAGCAGACTGGATACCATAAGGCACAGGGGCAGTAATATTTCCAGCAGCTCTCCAGCTGTTCTGTCTTTCAGTTCAATGATGTTTGTTCTGATAGTACTCAACTCCACTTTCCTGCCCTTTCCCCGTCACCTATGATTTATTTACTAAATAAAAATATATCTCTCAGCCTTGAAGATATTTTCAAAATCTTCTGTGATTGTTTCCCTCAGTGATGTGAGACTTGGTCGTCTTTACTTCCATTGTTTATTTCTAGCGCAGTTTGTTGAAACGAAATTAGATGCCGACCTCTCCATCGCACCTCCACTCTGTTCAAAATCACAATAAATAAATAGAGCTCAGAGCCTGTTAGTTTCTCCCTCTCCTTTCATATTAATTTAAGATACAGCTCACAGATCTGGGGATTTGTCCAGTTTTTACTCTGCCCAAACTTCCACTTCTTCCTTCCGGTTGCTATCAATCTGTTAAAGGCTCACAAAGTCACTCTCCCTGAATCCAGGAACTCCTTCGACCAAGTGATATGAAATACATGTTTCACGTTATTTCTGGCTTTGTGAACAGGCTGTCTCCTTGATCCCTCCTATTCCCTGTTCTTTCCCTTGTTATCCTCTTCCCCCGATATGTGGATGGAATATCTTGGGCTTCTTACTAACCTTACCCGCTAATGTTTTATCACACCTCCTTTATTCTCTTCTACTGACTTCCTTAACTTCAGCGCTGCACTTTCTGCATTCTTAGAGGGATTCCATTGATCTGCTCACTTTATAGCTGCTTTAAGCTACTCTTTACTTTGTTATTCAGCTCTGAATATTTGGAGACGTTGGAATGTCTCTGGGCTTGTTTTCGTAAAGTTGATCTTAGATTGTAACATATTGGGCTCATACTCTCACCAATTTCATTTTGAGCATGGACACTCCTCCCTAATTCACGTTATTTGACAACAGCGTTACCCAGAAGTAAATGTCCCCACACTACTTTGGCCAGATCCTACTTTCTAACAAACTCTGTCTCCCCAATCCAAAAACGTTATATTTTGAAAACGTTTTTTGCCTTTTCCTTCAGGGACTTAAAATATATGGTGGGCGGCACGGTGGCACAGTGGTTAGCACTGCTGCCTCACAGCGCTTGAGACCCAGGTTCAATTCCCGCCTCAGGCAATTCTCTGTGTGGAGTTTGCACGTTCTCCCCGTGTCTGCGTGGGTTTCCTCCGGGTGCTCCGGTTTCCTCCCACAGTCCAAAGATGTGCAGGTCAGGTGAATTGGCCAACTAAATTGCCCGTAGTGTTAGGTAAGGGGTAAATGTAGGGGTATGGGTGGGTCGCGCTTCGGCGGGTTGGTGTGGACTTGTTGGGCCGAAGGGCCTGTTTCCACACTGTAATCAAATCTAATATGATATGATATTATTGTCATTGGTCCTAAGCTTCTCTCCCAATCCTGCCTCGAACATATGACTGGCTTCATTCTCCACAATAAGGCCCAGCAATGCACTATCCCTTGTTGTATCTTCTACATGTCGATATGAGAAGCTCTCAGCAATAAATTTCAACATGTTTGTCCCCTCTTAAAAGCACATGACTACCCCAATAAATGTTGGATATTGAAAAGCATAAATTGAATTACTCTCTTATTGTTGTATACACGACAGTGATTGGTTACACAATAGCTCCTGTACTTTCTTCTAATTGGGTGTCTTAATATGACCCTAGCAATGCATCTGTCATCTTTGTATTCCAGTCTCTATCCACGAAGCCTCAATTGAAGGCTTTACAACAATAGGGAGGACTGGAGGAGCTTGAGGTGCTTATAGTGATAGGGAGGTATGTAATTTCAAGAGTGGGTTCCAGTCCTGTGGAGCAATGTACGTGCTGGAGGAATCCTCAGTTACAGGAAGATGTGAAGATGCTGGAGATCAGTTGGGGTGGAGGGGTAGAAATGTTACAAAGACGGCACATGGGCGGCATGGTGGCACAGTGGTTATCACTGTTGCCTCACAGCACCAGAGACCCGGGTTCAATCCCTCCTCAGGTGACTGACTGTGTGGAGTTTGCACATTCTCCCCGTGTCTGCGTGGGTTTCTTCCGGGTGCTCCGGTTTCCTCCCACAGTCCAAAAATGTGCAGGTTAGGTGAATTGGCTATGCTAAATTGCCCGGAGCAGTAAGTGAAGGGGTGAAATGTAGGGGAATGGGTAGGGGTGAGTTGTGCTTCGGTATGGGCTTGTTGGGCTGAAGGGCCTGTTTCCACACTGTAAGTAATCTAGTCTCAAAGATAGGGAGGTGTGTAGTGACTGGAAGAGATTACAGAGATAGGGAGCGTTGTTGTGGCTGGATGAGATTCCAGCGATAGGGAGAGATGTAGGGGGCTGGAGGATGATACAGAGATTGGGAAATGTGTAGGGTCTTGACTAGGATACAGAAATTGGGAGATGCGTAGGGTCTGTAGGAGCGTACAGCGATAGGCAGGTGTGTTTTGAATGGAGTGACATTTTTGCCATCAGAGATATGGTTGAAGGAGATCAGGATTGACAACTTAATATTCTGTAGTACATGAACTATAGTCTGGACATGATTTGGTTTTATTAATTAATTAAATTAATTAATTAATTAATTGATAAAAATTTAATTAATTTAATTTATTAATTAAGGATGATGTTAACACAGATCTAGTTTGTCATGGCCCTCTTTGATCTGTGTTGCCGAGTGTTTCAAAGAATGAGACTACATTTCATTGCAAGTTTTAAAATAAAGATTGGATTCCTGCTTCAAACATATTTCTGCTTATCCGTGTAGCATTTATAAATTCCTTGAATTAGTAAGTTGCATTCTGAACTGTGTCTCAGAGAGAGGTTGCTGTTCCTGCGAACACAGGGATAGTAGCAGACCGAATACCATAAGGCATAGCAACAACAGTAGACCCAGCAGCTCACCGAGTATGCTCTGCCTTTCAGGTCAATGATGTTTGTTCTGATAATCCTCAACTCCATTTTCCTCGTAACCTTTGATTCATCGTTTGATTAAAAATATGTCTCTCACCTTTGAAGATACTTAATGATCCAAGCTCAATAGCTTTCAGAACCTTCTACAATTGTTCCCCTCTCACTGATATGAGACTTGGTGGTTTTAATTCTCTCGTTTGTCTCTAGCACTCCTTGTTGAATCTACATTTGATTGCACCATGTTCTATCGCATATCTTCTGTGGCAAAAGCACAGTGAGAAAAGAAGGTCAGAACCTGGAATTTCCTTCTTCTGTTCCCATATGAGTTAAGATACAGCTCATCTATATCTGGGGATGTGTCCACTCTTTATTCTGCTACTCTCCCCGATTCCAAAAAGTCACTCTCTAAACTGAAGACTGATATGAAGGACGTATTTATCATATTCTCTGGATCCACACACAGGCTGCCTCCTTGATCCCTAATACCACCATTCTTTCCAGAGTTATCCTTTTCCCCTGGTATAGCGATCGAACACCCACTGATGTTTTATCACACCCCATTTGTGCTTTTCTACTGATTTCGTTAAGTTCAGTGTTACACTTTCCACATTCTTATAGGGATTCCATTGATCTGCTCACTTTATAACTGCTTTAAGCTTCTCTTTACTTTGTTTTTCAGCTCTGCATGTTTGCAGATGTTGAGGCTTCTGTGGGCTTGTTTTCCTTCATTGGAACTTAGATTGTAAAGTATTGGGCCCATACTCTCATCAAATCCATTTTGAGCATGAACACCGCTCCCCACTCCACGCTGTTCGACTACACCTTTACCCACAATTAGAATTCCACTATTTAAAAGGCATCTGGATGTAATATAAGATTAGGAATGGTTTGGAGGGATATGGGCCAGGTGCTGGCTAGTGGGACTAGATTAGGTTCGGTCCAGAATTTAACCATCCCCTGTTGTATCCTCCACATGCTGATACAAGAAGCTCTCAGCAATAAATGTAAAAATACTTGTCCCCAATAAATGTTGCATATTGAAAAGCATAAATATAATTACCCTCTTATTGTTTTTATACACTACAGCGATTGGTTACACATTGGCTCATTTTCCTTTAACGGGCGATCTTTAATATAACCCTAGTAATTATCTGTCATCTTTTTATTCTAATCGCAATCCTCTAAACCTCAGTTGAAGACCCGTGCAAGATCTTGTCCATCTTAACTGCAGTAATTGATTCCTTAATTAACAAAACAACAGCATCTCCTATCTATAGTTCCTATGCTAGAGTTGCCAATACTGACCTCCTTCAACCACATCTCTGATGGCAAAAAAGTCACAATTTCACGTGTCAGTCTATTCCCTTATCACATCTGTCTGACATGTAATAATCATAGCACCAAAGTAAAGGACATCCAGCCTGGAATATAACACCAGGAACAGTCTGTACCTCGTCTGTACTTCAGAGTTCTATAACCATTCACCGTTTGTTATCAGGCTTCCCAATCTACGAACCAAAACTGTAAATCTAAGACTGTAAGAAGCAATATTTGTTGAATCATTTTTTAAAAAATTGATGCATCAAATGCCACTTTCCCATGAGTTTCCACATACCATGAGTTTTTTGGTGATTAACTCCCTACTCAGTGTGCAGAGTGGCAGACCTCAGTAATGTGCAGTGTTGCTTAAGTCTCTCCACATGTGCATGTATTCCCAGCGATGATGCTGGAGTGTGCAGGGTACCGGCTTGTATGCTGACCCTTTGTGAACAATAATCACTCTCCTTCTGGTAGCTCAAACCTGCCTCTCATCATGCGGAGTTTCTCACAGAAAATGCTTAGTGCCTTCCTATGTTTTCCATTCCATGATCCCCAGGATATTGGGAACCATACTGGCTCAGGAAGTCAGCAAAATATGTAGCCCTGAAATCAAAAGCAGTCAATAAGTGGGTTAAACAGGCCATCATGGAGTGTACCACCTGGGAAGAAGCACAGACTGTTTCTTCCAGTTAGTGGATTCTCATCAATTGGTGAATGGGGGAGGGAGTGAGGTGAGGAAGCTGGGAAGGGGCGTTAGGTTGAGACTTGCACTTATGGTGTCCATTGTTACATTCAACTGAGTGTCAGTACAATGTGTGTGTGGTGACATACATCAGACAAAATCCACACAGTTCAGTTATTAAAGTGGTTCTCGGCTTGGCATTTGCTGCTGTTTCCCTCAGATGCACTCTGCAGGACTGATCTCAATTGAAACCCACTTAAAAGCAGGTTGGGTGACCCTTATATATTAATCTCTGGCCATCTACACGGAAGCTCAGTTTTATTATATCACTGATTAGTGTGAAGGTGACATATACTGCTTATGGGTTTAGAATGTTCACTGTGAGACACTGTGAGCTCCAGGAGACAGTCAAATTGTGAATTTCTTCATCTTGGGTCTGGTGCAGGGTGTAATTATCTGGAATCTAGGAGGCAGGCCAGATGCTGTCAAGTCGCTTGTGCGGTGTGTTCTGGCAAGACATGCCCATCCATCTGCTCCCTGGAGCAGGCTGAGACAGAAGATGAATTTGTAAGACCTGTTTGATGGTCAGTCATCGGTACCTAATTTGGACAGCATGTGTGCCCACACTAAGAGCAGCGATAGGCTATTGGTTAGTTTTCACCTGCCCAGGGTGGGCTGCGAATGATTTCTTGTGAAAGTTAGTTTGAATAACTGCCCTGACCCAGGTTGTAAGGTCTCTGGACAGGTTGAGGAGCAGGCCAGTGTGTCACTCAGTATTACAGGCAGCTGTGAGTTCCAGTAGCACTATGCCTGAATTCAGATCCTTCGGAACCTATTTATTATGTAGGTTGTGATTGCAAGTGATGAGTTTCCCGGTATGAACAGTAATAAAATATCTTCTGTGTTTTGTAAATTGGGGACAACAATAACATGTGAACTCCGACTATTTCACATAACAATGCTTGCATTATCTCTGAGAAAAACTACATTGTTACTATATGTTTGGAACTAAAATATAAACTCATTACAACACTTTATGATACAAAAATAAAAGAAAACTACATGTTATTTTATGTTGAACAGAGAATATTTGCCTCATTTTTGGACGGTACCAAAATCCCAGATTAGTGTCGTAAATATTTAAATAAAACGTAGGTGAAATAATTTATTTCATTTTGATTACATGTTGTCGGTTAAATTAAAACTTTGCTAAAGAGCTTCTGAGGTTTTAAGATGCTTCCCGACTTTGCCAAGGAAGGTTAGAAAGACAGAGGAAGGATATTCTTTTGGAATTAGCAAACAGATTAGAATTGGTTTTAACCAGGGACATAAGAAAATTGAAATGGACTTGGTCAAACACTGAGAAACAGAAGTGCAGCAGAGTTAGAAAAATGTAAACTGTGTATGAGACAAACGGAATGAGAAGCAAAAGAAAGGGAGAGAGGGATATTAGCTGAGCAAAAAGATAGAGAGAAGAAAGAAGAGAGAGAGAGAAAAGGAGACTGAGAAGAGAGAGAGTAAAAGACTGAAAAGAGCGAGAGAGAAAAGGCGAGAGGTTTCTTAGCTGACCAAAGAGAGAGATGAAGGAGAAAGAGAAAGGGAGAGAGTGTGAACTTCAGTAGTTGCAAATTAGTCAGGAAAATCATGTTCAGATGGAAATGAAGTCAAGAGAGTTTATTCTGCTGGAGGGGTTCATAAACGCATTTCCAGAGAACTTATATGATTAACAGAAAGTTCAAGAAGTGGAAAGAGCAGCAGAGATGACCGAGAAATGTGCATTGATACATGACGTGAAATTTAGTTTCTGACACGAATTTCATCCCTGTGAGAGATAGAAATTGGAAGCAGGCGAGATCCTTCACTATAAAACAGAGTCGAGCACACTGGGAATAGTTCTCCTTCGGTGATGAAAAGAATTTCAAGAAAATGAAAGGGCTCTGGTGTTTCCACGGTGGTAAGATGGGACACATAAAGTCACAGTCCTGGTCGTGGAAGAATGACATTGTGGGAAAAGATGTGGGAAAAGAGGCTAATACAGTAGTATGAGGGAAAGTAGTAAAGGACACCCAAAGAAAAGCCAAGGAGCTGCAGGAGAGTGCACAGCCTTGGCAGGGGTGGGATATTGAATTAGTTGCTGATCCCTGTAAAGACTTTATCTCTGTGGGAAAAGTTTACTCAGGAAGATCAGGAAGAGAATGGGATATAAGTTATTGTTTCATGAGGTATGGGATCTGTTCATTCTCTGATAGTAAGAGATGAAAGTATTTTCACGCTTTCCTACATGTTACCCGAGAAGGTAACATTTTTGTTGAATAGATAGGCAGAAAGTTAGCATTCCCCTGTGTAAGATCAGGTTGGAGAGCCAAATCAAGACTGGGGCAGTAACTGTAGGAGTGACTGACCGAATGTCAGTTTCAGGAATACAATTTGTTCTTGGGAATTATTTAGCAGGATCCAAGATGGGAGTGACACCCCTTGTAGTGGAGAAGCCAATGGAAGATCAGGGAACTAAGGAGTTACAAGAAGAATGGCACGGATGGTTTCCAGACTGTGTCGTAGTAAGAAGGCACTGTCATAAGTTACAGCAAGAGGGAAAGATGATGAAGTTGAGGTTCACTTAGCTGACACCCTGTATGATATAATGGCAGAGGAAAACCCTTAACAGGCAGTGGGTCAGACAGAAGTGTTTAGTCCAGAAAGCCTAAGAGACTTGCAACAGAAAGATGAGAAGATATATATTATGACGCCAACTCAGAAAAGGAATCAGAATATATTCCTGAGGGTTATTATCTTAAGGATAGAAGCCTAAAACAAAAGTGGAGAACCCAGCAGGTTAGTGCAGAGGAGAAATGGGCAGGGGTGCACCAGATTGTGTTGCCTGTAGCATACAGACAGGAAGTGTTATGGGAAGAACATGAATTACCAGAAGGAGGTCACCTAGGTGTAAGGAGGATTTGGGCTAATGTACAAAAGCACTTCCTTTGGCCTGGCATGCACAAGAATGTGGTTGAATATTGACAGACATGTTATACATGTCTAATGGTAGGTATGCCACAGGCAGTAATAAAATCAGTAGCTTTGTTGCCAATTCCCGCATTTGAAGAATCTTTCATACGGGTTATGATTGATTGTGGAGGTCCCCTCCCTAAAACTAAAAGTGGGAATCAGCCCTTGCTAACCATAATACATATGTCTACTAGATTTCGGAGGCAATTCCATTGCGGAGTATTAAGACAAAAAGGATGAACAGGAGTTGGTAGCTTTCTTTTCCCGTTATGGGCTACCTGGAGAGATTCAATCAGGCCAAGGGTCCCATTATACTGCTGAGACTTTTAAGGAAGTTTTGGATAGCATGCAACACTTTAAACTACATAAAACAAGGACTGCAGATGCTGGAAAACAGATTCTAGATTAGAGTGGTGTTGGAAAAGCACAACAGTTCAGGCAGCATCCGAGGAGCAGGAAAATCGACGTTTTGGGCAAAAGCCCTTCATCAAGAATCCTGATGAAGAGCTTTTGCCCGAAACGTCGATTTTCCTGCTCCTCGGATGCTGCATGAACTGCTGTGCTTTTCCAGCAGCACTCTAATCTACATCACTTTAAACCAATTCCGTACCATCCAAAATCCCAGGGAGCCTTGGAAAGGTGGCATTGACCCTGAAGACAATATACATTCAGGATACACTGAATGATCGGGATCAAGGTATCGAACTTTTATGGATTGCCATGAAAGATGCCCCAAACGAATCTACTTAGTTTACTACCTTTGAGTTAATATTTGGACAGGAAGTGAGATGGACGTTGAAACTAAAAAATTGGTAGGATCGAAATCAGAGATCTCACACCTGGATTATGTAGCAGTGGTGATGGAACAATTAAATACGGAAGGTGAGTTAACTGAACAACACCTGAATAGGGCACAGCGTAGAATAAAGCAGTTGGCAGATAGAAACTGTAAAATTCAGACGTTTTCCCAAGGATATGATGTATTAGTATTGTTTCCAGGAGTAGGAAATACCTTCAAAGGCAGGTTTAGTGGTCCCTATCAAATTGAGAAAAAGTTATCTGTTAAAGATGCTGGGCAGAAAAGAAGCTGTATTAGGCATGTCATCTGAATATGTTGAAACCTTACTATAATAACGTCAGGGAATTGGTGAAGCACGTATTATATATTGCTCTGCCGAGTGACAAATCTGATCCAGATGTAATGGAGTTTGATGTGGCTCAAAGTGTGTTAAATAATGAGGAAGTCCTTAAAGAATGGGATGAGAGAATTAGCTATCTGTCTCAGGAGTAAAGAACACAATCGAAAGGTTTGTTGCAGCATTATGAGGACATATGCAGGAATAAAATGGGAGGACTAATAGCAGTGTGCATGAGGTGGAAGGAGGGAATGCTGTTCCAATAAAACAATACCTTTAATGGCTTAATCCTTTCAAAGCCCAACAGGTCCAGAAGGAAGTGAATGTGATACTCAATGAAGACATCATCGAGCCGAAACAGAATGGAGTGGAGTTCGCTGATCTTGTTAGTTCCCATAGCTGATGGAACTCAACAATTTTCTTTGGACTATTGGAAGGTCAACGACGTAACAATATCGCTCCCATAGCCAATACTTAGTTTGGAGGACTGCACAGAGAAATTTGGACAAGCCAGTCACATCACAAAGGTGATTTACTGCATTGTTACAAACAGGTATCTTTAATAGAGAAAGCGAAAAAGGTTTCTGCATTTGTTAACCCAAATGGACTGTATCAATTCAAAGTAATACCCGTTGGAATGAAGAGCACACAAGCCACATTCCAAAGACTCATGAACAAACTTGTGGCCAGATTAAGAAATAACCTGATGATGTGGTGATCTTTAGCCATTCATGGAAAGATCACATGTGACAGTTGGCAAAATGCTTTGAATGATTCCTAAAAACAAAGCTGGAAATAAACTTAAAAAATTCATAATTTGTGACATTCTTGGGACATAACATCGAACATGAAAGGATGATTCCAAGGAATGCGTGGATGAAAGCAATGGAGGAATTTCCTTAGCATGGAGAAATAAGTGCTTCGACATTTGGGACTGAGCAGATTCGACAGGAAGTTTGTTCCAAAGTTCAGCAGCATGGGGGCACGACTGACAAATTTACTAAAGAAGAACATAAAATTTAATTGGACTGAATAGTGCCAGGAGGCATTGGAAAATGTACAAGCTATATCAACCATCACATCAGTTTAATATCATTATATTTGCAGACATATATTTGCAGATACATTCTGTTTTGCTCAAAAATGTACACACCGCCGGCAGTCAAAGCAGGCAGTCATTGCATTAAATATTTTGTTAATTCCACTTTGGAAATAGAACAAGTCTAACTCAAGACTGGGACACAGACAGACTCTGACTTCACATCTTTAATGCATTGTCTGAGCTGAGATGTCACCTTTTGTTGTGAAACCTTAAGTTATCATGAGAAGATGAATTAAATGAAGTTCTGGGATTTACATATTAATGAACCGACAACTGCAACCCATTCTAAAGGATGAAAGACTTAAAAATCCAGGTTTGTTCAATATACTATTTCAGTTGTATGGCACTCTAATATTTTGCTCTAAATTTTGTGTCTTACTACCTTACACTCCACAAACAGCTGGTGAAGGAGCAGCGCATTGAAAGCTAGTGCTTCCAAATAAACCTGTTGGAATATAACCTGGTGTTGTATGATGTTTACCGTAGTAAGTTCAGATAATGGTCTTTTCAAATAGAATAAGACAATTTCTCTCATCCTTCCTTTATCCTGAATTCCAGTTATGATTCTAATTATTGATAATGTTATTGATAATCTTCGACAAAGTAATGCATTGTGTGTGTGTATGTATGGGTCTATGTGGTTTGGTTTGTATGCATGTGTATCTGTGTCTGCCTCTTTGGGTGTGTACCTGTGTATGTATGTGTTATGTACGGTCCTTTTCAATTGGAGTGAAATGAAAGAATGAGAAATTCCCATATGATTGTGGAAATGTACAAAGACTGCAAGCTGTCTGATATCAAAGAACAAACAAAATTACAGCACAACAACAGCCTTCGGCCCTCCAAGCCTGCACCGATCCAGATCCTCTACCTAAACCTGGGACATATCTTCTAAGGGTCTGTATCCCTTTGCTCCCTGTCCATTCATATATCTGTCTAGATACATCTTAAATTATGCTATCGTGACCACCTCTACCATCTCTGCTGGCAACGTGTTCCAGACACTCATCACTCTCTGCACAAAGAAATTTCCACGCATATCTACCCTAGACTTTTCCCCTCTTGCTTTGAACTCGTGACCCCTAGTAATTGAGCCCCCAGTCTGGGGAAAACAAGTCTTGCTCTCCATCCTATCTATATCTCTCGTAATTTTGTAGAGCTCAATCAGGTTCCCCGCTCGAGCTCCATCTTTCTAATGACAATAATGCTAACCTACTCAAAATTTCTTCATTGCGAGCACCCACCATACCTGGTGAACCTCCTCTGCACCCTCCCCATAATATCCATACCCTTTTTGTAAGGTGGCAACCAGGTGTGTAGGCAGTATTGCAAATGTGGGGTACAAAAAGTCTTATACAACTGTAACATGACCAGCCAACGCTTGTACTCAATACCCCATTGAATGATGGAAAGCATGCGATATGCCCTCTTGACCACACTGTTCCATCTTCAGGGTACAATGGACCTGAACACCCAGAAATCACTGAACATCAATTTATCCCAGCACTTTTCAATTTTCTGTATATTTCGCTCTTGAATTAGATCTTCCAATTTGCATCACCTCACATTTGCCCGTATTAAATTTCATCTCCCATTTCTCTGCCAACTCAGCAATCCATCTCTATTGTTCATTATTCTCATGCAACCCCCTTCACTATCTCTAACTCCACCAATCTTCGTGTCATCTGCAAACTTGTTAATGAGGCCATCCATACGTTCGTCCAGATCACTTCTGTATATCGAAAACAACAGTGGTCCCAGCACGTATCCCTGTTGAACAGCACCGGTCACAGGTCTCCATTTTCAGAAACTACCTTCCACTACTAATCTCCGTGAGCTGTGGCTCAGCCACTTCTCTATCCATCTAACTAGTACAGCCTGGACCCTATGCGACTTCACTTTCTCAATCAGCGTACCACGGGGAACCTTATCAAACGCCATGTATATGACATCTAATGACCGTCACTCAACAAGGAACTTTGTCACTTCCTCAAAGAATTCTGTTAAGTTGGCAAGACATGACATTCTCTGCACAGAAATGTGTTGCCTATGACTGATGAGCACATTTTCTTCCAACTGGGAATACATCCTATCCCTCAGTATTTTCTCCAGCAGCTTCCCTGCCACTAATGTCAGGGTCGCCATTCTTAAACAAGGGAACACCATCAGCAATTTTACAGTACTCCGGGATTTCACCCGTGTTCAAAGATACTGCAAAGATATCTGTTATGGCCCCACCTGTTTCCTCTCTCATCCGAGATCCCATCCGGACCTGGGAACTTGGCCACCTTAATGCCTTTTAGAATAACCAACACATCCTCTCTCCTTATTTCAACTTGACCAAGAGGAATCAAGCATCCATACCCAATCTCAACATTTCTTCTTGGTGAATACCGGTACAAAGTGCTCATTAATAATCTCACCCATTTTTCTCTGACTCCACGCATAACTTTACTCCTTTGTCCTTGAGTTATCCAACCCTTCCTCTAGTTACCCTCTTGCTCCTTATATATGAATTAAAGTCTTTGGGATTTTCCATAATCATGTTTGCTAAATATATCTCATGACCCCTTTTAGCCCTCTTAATTCCTTGTTTCATATTGGTCCTACATTCCTGATTTTCTTGTCTGTCTTCAGTCATCTAGACCTTATGTACACTTCCTTTTTCCACTAAGCTAGTCTCATAGTTTCACCTGTCATCCATGGTTCCCTAATCTTGCCATTCCTAGCCCTCATTTCCACAGAAGCATATCTGACCTCAACTCTAATCAACCTCTCTTTAAAAGCTTCCCACGTATCAAATGCGGATTTACCTTCAAACAACTGCTCCCAATCTATATTCCTCAACTTCTGCTGAATTTTGGTATAGTTGGCCTTCCCCCAATTTAGCACTTTTCCTTTAGGACAACTCTTGCCTTTGTCCTTGCGTATTCTATAACGTATGGAATTGTGATCAATAGTCGCAAAGTAATCCCCAACTGAAACTTCAACCACCTGGCCAGGCTCATTCCCCAGCATCAGGACAAAAATGGCGCCTTCCTGAGTTGGACTGTTTACATACTGCTCAAAAAACCCTCCTGGCTGCTCTTTACAAATTCTGCTCCATCCAGTCCTCTAATATTAAGTGAACCCCAGGCAATGTTGCGAAAATAAAATCGCCTGTCACCACCACCATGTTGCTCCCACATCTTTCCATGATCTGTTTACATATTTGTACTTTCATCTCACGCTCACTGTTGGGAGGCCCCAACATTGTTACTGCACCTTTCCTATTTCTGAGCTCTACCCTTATTGCCTTACTGTTTGAGTCCTCCATAGTGCCCTCCTTCAGCACAGCTGTGGTATCCTCTTTGACCAGTAATGCAACTCCTATACCCCTTTTACCCCCCTGTTTATCCCATATGAAGCATTAATATCCTGGGATATTTACTTGCCAATCATGCGCTTCCCTCAACCAAGTATCAGTCATAGCAATAATATCAACTCCCAGGTACTAATCCAAGCCCTGTATTTATCTGCACATACTACACTTCTTTCATTAAAACAAATGCACCTCAGATAACCTGTCCCTTTGTGTTCAACATCTACTCCTTCCGATTCTTCCCCTTACTCACGCTGACTTCATTATCTATTTCCTTACAGGCTGCAGTTGCTATTTCCTTAATATTGACTAACCTCCTCATTTGGTTCCCATCCCTCTACAACATTAGTTTAAACCCTCCGAAGCAGCATTAGCAAAAGTACCCCGAAGGACATTGTTTCCATTCCAATTCAGGTGTAGGCAGTCCAATTTGTAATAGTTCCACCTCCCAGATAACCAGTCCCAATGTCTCAAAAATCAGAACTCCTTCCTCCTGCACCATCTCTCAAGCAATGCTATTCTTTCATTTCTACTCTGATTAGCACGTGGCATTGGTAGCAATCCTGATATTACAACCTCTGAGGTCCTACTTCTTAACTTGACTCCTAACTCCCTAAATTGTGTTTGTAGGAGCTCATCCTGATTTTTTAAACCTATATCATTGGTGCCTACATGCACCATGAAAACTGGATATTCTCCCTTCCCCTTCAGAATGTTCTTCAGTCGATCCGAGGTATTACTGTCCCTTGCACCTGGAAGGCAACAAACCATTCTGGAGTCTTGACTTCGAACAGAAAAATGCTTAGCTACTCCTTTTACAATTGAATCCCCTATGACCTAGCCAATCCAGTATTTTTCCCGCCCTTCTGAACAGCAGGCCAACCACGGTGTTTTTAACCTGGATACTGCTGTCTTCTCCTGGGGTGAGCCATCTCTCCAAACAGGATCCAAAACAGTATACCTGCTAAGGGAGGAGGTGACCGCAGGGGAAACCTGCAGTGCCTTCCTGCTCTTTATCTGCTTTTGGTCATCAATTCCCTTTCTCCTTCAGTAATCCTAATCTGTGATGTGATCAGTTCACTGAATGTGCTATCTACAACCTCCTCCGCATTGTGTGTGCTCCAAGGTGAGTCCATCCGCCGCTCCAGAGCCTTCATCCCGTCTATGCGTTCTTCATAAGAAGTGTTTTTGGTGCGAGGATCAGGGATGTCTCCGAGCATGCTCAGGGCATACTGAAGGGGAGGGTGAACAGCCAGCGGCTGTGGTACACATTGGTACCAATGACATTGGAAGGAAAAGTGACAAGATCCTGCAAGGAGAGTGCAGGGATATGGACACACGTCCTGCATGAGAACAGGGACAGCAGCTGTGTCCCTGTGCTCCCACATTGAGCAAGTGGAGCATAACATGGGGGCTTTGAGATCTCCTGTCACTTTTACTCTAAAGCTTAACTTGGTCTTAAATTAGATATACAGAAAAGGAAAGGGTTTTCTTTCACCAATGACAGGAGTAAAAAAAAAAGAAGAGAAGCACCTTATCAGCACAGTACAGAGTTCTTTTGCATTGTTTAGATGAGGAGTTCGGGGTGGGAGACATTAAAAGTGTAGTGTCTCTCGTTCAAGCGCTGTCCAAATATGTTAGATCACTTACCCTCCCAGCGCACAATTCGTCCTCTCCCACTCCGCTCCTCGCTCTCACCTCTGCTGCAAATGAAGGCCTGATGCTCGAGGTAAGTCCGTTTTTAGTGGGAAATTAACCTTCCCAGCAAACCCCTGGTCCCAGCCCATTCCCCACCACCACCTCTCTCTAACTCCTCCCAAAAGATAATGCACAAAACATGCAAACATGTCTTTTATTCATGGATTGGCAAAGTGAACAAATGACAATCATGGACCAAACAAAAATAATTTAATGGATATTTGCTGTGATTCTTGAATGACTAAGTATTTGTATTTTTATTGAGAAAATCAATTCAGGTTTTTTTTTCAGATCTGAGTTGGATACGTTTTGATCAGTATGTGATCATCATTGGTGACAAAACCAGAAGTTGCTGGGAATGCTCAGAAGTACTGGCAGTATCTGTGGTGCGAAAGCAGAATCAATATATGGTAGGAGACTGGCTCTGGCCAGGTTACTCCGCTCATAGTGTTCAGGGATGTGTAGGTTAGGTGTATTAGTCAGAGGTAAATGTAGAGTATGAGAATAGGCTAACAGGTCTGGGTGGGTTACTCTTTGGAGGGTCAGTGTGGGCATGTTCGGCCAAATGGTCTATTTCCACAATATAGGGATTCGACGATTCTATGCATTCTTCATAAAAAATGTCTTTGGTGCGAGGATCAGGGATGTCTCCGAGAAGTCTCAGGGCATACTGAAGGGGAGGGTTTACAGCCAGTGGTACACATTGGTATCAATAACATTGGCAGGAAATGTGACAAGATCCTGCAAGGAGAGTGCAGGGAGATTGGCCTGAGTGGAAACGCAGGATATCCAGGGTTGTAATCTTGGGTTAATCCTTCTGCTAGGTGGAAGTGGGATAAGGAAGATGAACAGAGAAAACTTTAATATGTGGTGGAAGAACTGGTTCAGGAAGTGGGTTTCAGATTTATGGCTCGTTGGGATTTTGTCCAGGGCAGGTGGGACCTGTAAAAAAGGACAGGGTCCATTTTAACTGGAGGGACACCAACATCCTGACAGGGAGGTTTGATGATGCATCTTGGGTGGAGTTAAATAAATAATGCAGGAGACTGAAAACCAGAGCAGCAGGACAACAAGCGAGCTGAAATTAGAGTTTAATCGAATAGACAGGCAGGGCCAGTCTAATGACTATGCTGAGGGAAATAATCATTGCAATTTTAAAAATGTGAGTGGAAATGGTAAGTTCAGTATTATCGGAGATCAAAAAAATAAGAATGGAGTGTGTGGAGTGCGCCAAAAGTATTAAAGGCGATAAACCAATCCAATAGAACTTAAGTAAATACCTTGTACCTAAATGCATGGAATATTTGGAAAAAATAACTGCACAAACAGAGTTAAAAAGATACGGCCCGGTGGGGAGGAAGGTCAGTGTTGGGAAGTGAAATGTCCAAGGGTACTCATTACTCAGACAAGAACGTACAGCAGGTTGAGTTACTGCATTGATTAAGAATGATATCAAGGCTGCATTAAAATGACATTAGCACAAGAGACCAAAATGACAAATCAGTTTGGATCCAAATAAAGCACATGGAACCAAACCTGCTTCTAGGAGTAATTTCATGCCACAATACTCCCATCCTCCAAACATACTTTCAAAAACCAGGGAATACCAATGGCTTGTGAGAAGGGCACAAGAGTGAGCAATCTGTATATACATATTGGCTTAATTAATCAATTTGGCAAGGGTAGTCTCAAATAACGATGCGCAGAATGTATGAGGGATTATTTTTTAAAACAACAAACCAGAAAACTGGCTTTTAGATTTGGTGTGAATAATGAGGAAGGAGTGATAAATCATCTTATAGTAGAGGATCCTCTAGAAAGAGTGACCATAACATGCTGGAGTTTCACATTTGGATTCAAAGATACAAGTGTTTTAGTATCGGGCAGTGATAATTATGTGGAAGGATTGGCCTGAATGGACTCGAAAAAATAACATTGAAGGGCAGAACATTTGAAGAACAATGGCAAATACATAGGAAGATAGTAAAAACACATCAATTAAAGTTTATTCCTGAGTGGAAGAGGAATTGTAAAAAAAGATAAAACGTCATTCATACCTTAACAAAGAAGATTATGATAAGATGAAAGTGATGTCCTGGTGGTATTATCGCCAACTGCTGATTCAGCGATCAAGATAATATTCTGGGAACTCAGATTCAAATGCCGCCACTGCAAATGCTGGAATCTAAATTCAACATCAATCTGCAATTAAGCTTTACAGATTAATGGTGAGATCACTTTCATTTCAAAATTATGTCTCCTTCGTATTGAGCACTCGAGTAAGGGGAAGAGCTGCTCTCTGTTCAAACTGTCCATAAACCTCATGCTCTTAATTGCCTCAATCAGGAACCCCTCTCAACCTCCTCTGCTTCAAAAACATCGAACCCCTCATCATCGTTTGAGTATTCTCTCTTGTCTTGTTACTTCTGAAATGTATCACCTCACATTTATCAGTCAAATCTCATCAGCCATTGATCTAGCCACCTGAACAAGCCCTTTATATCATCTTTAAACTAGCATGTTCCTCCTCACTGTGAACCACCCACCTAACCTTTGTGTCATCCATAACATTATTTATCATTTCCCCAAAATCCATCCCTCACATTCTCATCATCATCACTTATGAAGCTCATAGATAAGAATTGTCTTATTTCTTCTGTTCTTCAGATGTTGTTCAAACGAGAAGAATTAAGAATGCCAGTCTCTTGTTCTTCCTATTTTTGGTGAATTTACAGCGTGATGCAGTTGAGGTCTTTTTATGAGAGAGCCACAGATTTGTTTTGGACATGTAGCTGAATTCTCCTTTTATCCTATTCTTCTCTGTATGTTTTATTCATAATGCTTGCATGTGTTTAATATTGGACTAGGTCGGGCTTACTTCGTCTGCAATATTTGTATTTTATGTGGACCTGGTCAATGTTCTTTGTAACATTCCCTGCAATACTCAGAGCTGAAGGAATTCTTCATCTGCAGGATGGACACAGGCTCATATGATTGCTTGAAAGAGCTGGAGAGGTGAGGATAAAGATTTAATTAAATGCTGCACATATACACACGGTCGGAGATCAAATCATATCGCCAAGTCTACCTTGCATTTGAAACAAATTATTAGAACATATGCCCACTCTTCTTTAAATTGTAAAAAAAAGTTTTAATACGTGTTCTTAGAGCAGTATGGATCTTACAGCCGCTGGTGGGATTGCAAGCATAATTAAAGATTAATTATAGTTTTCTATTCCATTTAATGTAGTTCATATAGTTTATTAATATAAAATTATTTTTCCATTTTGTTTTAAAAAATTCAAAAAAAAAACAAAAAAAATATTTCTTTCAAACGGACATTGTTTTTACGAGCTTTTCAAGGTCGGGGAGGGGTCGACAAAACAAACTAGAAAAGTCTACATATGTTTCAAAAGTCTTCTTCTTTGTTTCAAATGTACAAGTTTTTTTTGTTTCAAAAACTATTTTTAAATAGGAAGATGTGCCTTTATTCTGGAGAGTCCGACACGTGTTCAGCTCTGGAGAAGACATTCTTCTTCGAGAAATTTATTGCAGAGGAATATTTTTGTTGAGTTAGTTTTCCAAATGGTTGATTTAATTTATTTTTAATATGTTTGATATGTATACGGATATATTTTCTATTTCAATATCATGCAAAATTCTGTTTATAAGTGTAATAATATTAAGGCCATATAATTCAGGTAGAGAGAGAGATAGCTGGAAGTTATTATCCAGCAAAATCAGTCAGATAGATGGATGACTGTCAGGACAGGTAAGAAGGTCGTTCAAAAGTCTCCAGTGGCTATTCCTCTATCAAACAGATGTTCAGTATTTGGAACTGTTGAAGGGGGTAGTCTCTCTGAGGAAAATTGAAGAGCCTTGGACTGTTGGAACAAATCTTATGATAGGCAGCGATTGAGAAGATTTTGTATAATTATTGCGACAGGGGTCTCTCCTGTCAGGGGCATAAACAGGACATTCTGTGGCAGTGGGCGAAAATTTAGGATAGTTTATTGGTTTCCCGGTACTAGGATTAAGAACGTCTCTGAAAGTCTTAAGCATATTGTTAAAGGTGTGATTTAGAACCCATAAATTATTGTATATATTGGTATGAATGACATTTTTAGGGAACAGACTAAAACAGTCTGGAGTGAATTAAAGAGGTGATGTAATGGATTAAAAATAAAACCTTAAAATGGTAATTTCTGACAAATTCAAGCAGGGAAGAAAAAAAAGAAAGATTAAAGGAGAAAAAATCAATGGCACGAAGAGCTGCTGTGCTGTTAACGGATTCAGATTTTTGGGAGGTTGGAATGCCTTTAGAAATAGAAAAGGCCCGTTCCAAAAGGATCGGTCTAATCTAAACGGGAAAGCCACCTATAGCTTAGCAGGGAGACTTGCTCACCCATAAAGGCAGAACCTATATTGACAGACAAGGCAAGTAGAGGTACTCTAGGTAGCAGTGTAAATGGAAGGATGGATGGAGAAATTTCTGAATATGATGAGAACATGCCAGTTAGAAAAGAAAGATGAGAGAGTCAGAGTATAGAGTAATTCTGAAGAAATAGAATACATTTACTTCAGTGCAATGGGATTTACAGGCAAGGCTAATCTACTCAGTGCATGTTTCAGAACATGGGATTGGGACATCATAGCTATTATAGGAACTTGGGTGAAAGATGTTCAAGATCTTTCAATAAGAACAAAAAGAGGAGGAGGTGTGGTCTTTTTAGCCAAGGTTGGTATAATGCTGGCTCTGAGAACTTTTGCTGAGGACTCGCCTACTGATGTAGTGTGGGCTGAGATTAGAAACAGGAGAGGAGAGGTCACACTGCTTGGAGATTTTTTATAGCCTCCGCAGAGTTCCAGGGAGGTGGAAGAGAGGATTAGCAAAATTATTCTGGGTAGGAGTGAAAGGAACAGGGTGATCATTATGGGGGACTTTAACTTTCCTAACATTGACTAGAAATGCTATAACTCTCATACGTTGGATGGATCAGTTATTGACCAATGTGTACAGGAGGGTTTCCTGACACAGAATGTCAAAAAGCCAACAAGAGGGGAGGCCACAATGGATCTGGTGCTTGGTAGTGAGCCAGGCCAAGTGTTTGATTTAGTTGTAGTTTAACACTTTGGAGAGAGTGACCATAATTCAGTTATGTTTAGTTTAGTGATGGAAAGGGATAGGTACATGCCACAGGTCAAGAATTATCGATGGGGTAACGATGCGATTAGGCAAGAATTTGAATGCAAAGAATGGGGTAGCAAAATACAGCGGATGCAGATAGTGGAAATGTGGAGCTGGTTTCAGGAACAGTTATTGTGTGTCCTTGATAGGTATGTACCTGTCATACAGGGAAGAAGTGATAAGGTAAGGAACCGTGGTTTACAACAGAAATTGCACTTTTTGTTAAGAAGAAGATGGAGGCTTATGTGTTGATGAGGCAAGATGGTTCAGATGAGGTGATGGAGAGTTACAGATCATCTCGGATGGATTTAAAGAGAGAGTTAAGAAGAAAATAGAGAGGACACTAGCAGTCTTTAGCAAATAGAATAGAGGAGAACCCTAAAGAGGTATGTGAGGAATAAATGGATGATTAGGGTAGGAATAGGCCCAGTCAAAGACAGAAGTGGGAAGTTGAGTGTGGACCTTGTGGAGATCAGAGAGTTGCTAATTGAACATTTCTCATTGGTTTTCCCTCAGGAAAAGGTGAGTATTGTAGAGGAGAAGAATGAGGTATGAGATATTAGACTAGAAACGATCGAGGTTAGTTACGAACAGGTGTTATCAATTCTGGAAGGAGTGAAAGTAGAGAAACCCCCTGGACCGAAGGGCGATTTATCCAAGGATTCTCTGCGAATCTAGGGAGGAGATAGCAGAGCCTTTGGCTTTGATATTTGAGTCATCATTGTCTACAGGTTTAGTACCCGAGGACTGGAGGATTGCAAATTTTATGCCCTTGTTCAAGAAGGGTAATAGAGATGACCCAAGCAATTATAGACCAGTGAGCCTTGCTTCTGTTGTAGAAAATGTATTGGAAAGGATTATAAGAGATAACATTTATAATCATCTAGCAAGCAACAATTTGATTTCAGATAGTCAATATGGTTTCGTCAAAAGCAGATCCTGTCTCACAAATCTCATTGATTTTTTTGACAAGGTGACCAATCATGTAGATGAGGGTAGGGCAGATGACCTGGTATGCATCGACTTCAGTAAAGCCTTTGATAAGGTTCAACGTGGTAGGCTGTTGGAGAAAATGCAGAGGCGTAGAATTCACGTGAATTAGCAGTTTGGATTTGAAACTAGCTTTCTGAAAGAAGGCAGAGAGTGGTGGTTAATGGAAAATATTCAGCCTGGAGTCCGGTTTCAGCCTGGGGGTGTGCCACAAGTGTCTGTTTTGGGACCACTGCTGTTTGACATTTTTATAAATGACTTAGACGCAGGCACTGGTGAATGAAGTAGTAAATTTGCAGATGACACGAAAGTCGGTGAAGTTGTGAGCAGTTTGGAAGAATGTTACAGGTTGCAGGGGGACTTGGATAAACAGCAGAATTGGGCTGAGAGGTGGCAAATGGAGTTCAATCCAGCTAAATGTGAGGTGATGCACTTTGGGAAGAATAACAGAAAGGCAGAGTACTGGGTCAATGGAAAGATCCCTGGTAGTGTGGATATGCAGAGTGATCTTGGAGTCCATGTGAATAGAGCCCTGAAAGTTGCCACCCAGGTTGATAGTGCTGTTAAGGTGGCATGCAGTTTGTTAGGGTTCATTCGTAGAGGGATTTATTTCCGGAACCACAATATCATGCTGCAACTATACAAAACGCTGTTGCGGCTACACTTGGAATATTGTGTACAATTCTGGTCGCCCCATTACAAAAAGGATGTGGAAGCATTGGAAAATGTGGAGAGTAGATTTACCAGGATGGTGCCTGGTCTGGAGGGAAGGTCATATGAGTAAAGGCTGAGAGACTTGAGTCTGTTCTCATTGGAAAGAAGAAGCCTAAGAGGGAATTTGTTAGAGACATGCAAGATGATCAGAGGATGAGATGGGTAGACAGTTAACGTCATTTTGCTAGGATGTTAACGTTAGCATATACGAGGGGGTATAGCTACAAATTGAGGGGTGATAGATTTAAGACAGACGTCGGAGACAGGTTCGTTTCACAGAGAGATATAAGGGCTTGGAATGCCCTACCTGCTAATGTAGTCAACTCAGCCACGTTAGGGGGACTTAAACCATCCTTAGATAAGCACATGGATGATTTTGAGATAGTATAGGGGACGAGCTGAGAATACTTCAAAGGTCAGTGCATCATAG
Source organism: Chiloscyllium punctatum (assembly GCF_047496795.1). Classification (NCBI taxonomy): domain Eukaryota; kingdom Metazoa; phylum Chordata; class Chondrichthyes; order Orectolobiformes; family Hemiscylliidae; genus Chiloscyllium; species Chiloscyllium punctatum. The sequence goes on from NC_092759.1 coordinate 89,070,969, forward strand.
AGGGCCTAATGGTTTGGTTCTGATGGGAGGGATGAATCCAGTTGGGAGCTGGAAGGCGGAGTCATTAGATGGAATGGAAGGGAGGAGTATGGGCAGCAAATGGAGTAAGGGCATGGGTAGCAAGGTTATTTCAAATTGGAGAAGTCAATGTTACATCTTCCATGTGGTAAGCTTGCCAGGCAGATGAGCTGTTGTTCCTCCAATTTGCGGTCTGCCTCACCAAGGCAACAGAGGAGGCCAGGGGTGGTTATGTCAGAAAGGGAGTTGGAAGGGGAATTCAAATGGGCGGTGACTGGGAGGTCAGTTTGGCCCTTGCAGGCCCGGCTGTGATGCTCAGTGAAATGCGCTCTTAGTTTATGTTCGGTCTCCCCAATGTAGAAAAGACCACATCGGGAGCACCTGATGCAGTAAACTCGGTTGAAAGAGAGGCAGGTGAACCTCTGTCTGACCAGCAAGTACTGATTGAAGCCCTATAAGTAGGTGGAAGAGGTGGTCTTCCAGCATTTGTGGTTGCAGGAGAAGGTACCTGGTGGTTATGGGGGAGATTGGTGGGGAGTGTAGCATGATAACGAAGGGAACAGTCTTGTGGGAGATGTGCCAGCTGGTGGGATCCAAACCTAGTTTACTGCATCTGGTGCACCCGACCTGGTCTTCACTGCATCAGGAAGACCAAATGTAAATGAAGTGAATGATTTGATGAGTATTGCAGTCAGGCTTCTAAGGGCTGACCTGACCTCCCAATCACTTCATATTTCAATTCTCCCCCCCTCCCCCCCACCCCCAAATCCCTTTCTGACATGGCCATCCTTGGCCTCCTCCATTGCCACAATGAACCAAACCATAAACTGGAGGAACAAGACCTGATATGTAACCTGTGCAGCCCACACCCTGGGGACTCAACATTGAATTCTCCAATTTCAAATAACCTTCCTTCTAATCCTACAATTCCCTTCCCAGGCCTTGCCCTCCTTGGCTTCCTCTGAACACTTGATCCAGCTACCAACTGGATTCAGTCCTCCCATCACCAACTGGCTGATACCCTTTATGTGGGTTCACTTATGCCCATCTCGCCACTCTGCCTCCTCCTCCCTCAACCGCCCCTTTATCTATAGACCCCTTACTCCTAACCACAGTCCTGATGAAGGCTTATATCCTAGGTGTTGACTTCTCAATGTCTTGACGCTGCCTTGCTTATTCTGTTCTTCCAGCCTCCTGCATGTCTATTTTGGATTCCAATAGCTGCTGTATTTTTTTTTAATTGTCTTCTTGTGGAATAGGCAGGAGAGAGGGAATGTGTTGCATCTGATTTTTATCCAATAGTTTTGATGGGCTGAATGGCTTTCTTATTTGACTGTGAAACCAGCTAGAGTTGCTGTAGGGGTTCTTTCTTTTTAACCGTGGAAATATTTATTGCCCAGCAGTGCTTTTGATTAATGTTACCTATACATTAACAGAACAAGCTTGAATGTTGTTCAGATTCGATACTTTAATCGGTGACTCATTGTTCTGAACATTATGTAATCTCCACAGAACATCCCCACCACTGATCGCATTACAGAGGGAAAAACATTGATGAAGCATCTGAAGATGTTTGTGCCGAAGAAGCTACCCTGCGATTGTCCACAGAGATAACCAGGCACTGAGAGGACATATGTCCACCAGCCCCATTGTGTTCTGAATGATCCAACCAGTGGGAAGTTTACAACTGATTTCCATCAAATTCAATTTTGTTCAGTCTCCTTGTCACCTTGCTCAGTCAATTACTGCCATGATGTCAGGGCCAGTCACTCTGATGGTGTGTTCACATCTTTTGTTTATGTCAATTGGCCAAGGTGTATGTGTAGGGAGTGTTTCCTTCTCTCAGAGGGTAGTGACGGTTGGGACCAGACAGTTAGGGAGGCGACATCACTGAAATGTTTCAGGGGTGCGAGTGGGTGTCAATGAATTTTGACACATCAGAGAATCGAGTTCTATAATGAATTGCGCATGAAAGAAAAATTGCATCCAAAATCTTCTCTACTATGATATTGGTTGTCCCTGAGATATCACTACTAACTTCCTCAAGTTCCCAAGTATTCATGTATTTCTCCATGGTAAACATAGTGTAGAAATATTCATTGAGGACTTCACCTATCTCTTATGGTTCAACACGTACTTGTCCACTTTGATCTTCGAGGGGTCCTATTTTCACTGTAGCTATTGCTTTTTCTTTTAGTATATTTAAAGTGCCTTTTTGGATTCATTCTAATCTTCTCAGCCAAGGCTCTTTCTTGCCCCTTTTTCATCCTACTGATTTCCTTCTTCCACAGACTCCTGTATCTCTTATGTATCTCCAGGGATTCCCTTGATCCCAGCTGCTTGTACCTGAACCACGCCCCAAGTTTGAACATGAACCTGTGGACCTGTTTTGTCCCTCTCCATAACTATTTGAAGATTAATAGAACTGTGGTTACTGTCCCAAAGTGCTCCCTACTATTAACTCAGTCGCCTGTCCTGCCCTATTCCTAAGAAAATTTTGAGTTTTGCCACTTCCCGAGTTGGACACTCTATATACCACTTGAGGAAACTTGCCTGACGCATTTACAGATTTTATGTCATCAATCCCTTAACGCTCAGGCAGTTCCAGTCTATGTTACAAAAAATAAAATCCCCTATTATGATAACCCTATTGCTCCTGCAGTATCTCCCTTCTCTCCCTGCATATTTGTTACTCTCATTCCTATTGACTATTTGGGGGCCTATAGTACACGTCACCATCCCCTTCCTATTTCTTACCTCCACCCACAAAGCCTCATTGGGTGATCCATCAGTTATTTTATCTCTGATTACTGCTGTTGTACTCCCCTTAATCAGAAATGCAACTCCCTTCCCCTCCTTCTGCCATCTCTGTCTTGTTTAAAACACATTTACCCTGGTACATTAAGCTGTCAGTCCTATCCATCACTAAGCTATGTTTCTATTCTGGCTATAATATATCAGTTCCACCTATATATTCACACCCTGAGCTCATCGGCCTTACCTGTAGGCCTTCTTGCATTGAAATAGATGCAATTTAATCCAAAAGGCAGTACTTTCTCTCTGTCGTTTTCCAGTCTAATCTTACTGATTTCAGATTACTGTATCACCTTCCAGCCTTGCACTTGCCTCGCTGCTCTTGAGGATAGTACCCCCTGCCAAACTACCCCCTGCCACCCAGTGCAAGTCTCTGACGGTAATCTTCCTCTCAGGAGATTACCACTGTCAAGGTTTTTTTAAAAAAATGTTTCTCCTAGCTCTCTGTAATCACACTGCAGGACCTCGTCCCTATTTATGCGAGTATCATTTGTGCTAACGTGCATAATGATTTCTGGCTGCTCCCCCTCCCCCTTGAGAATGTTCTGCAGCCACTTGGAGACATCCTTGACCCTAGCACCTGGGAGGTAACCCACCATCCTGGATTCCCGTTTGTGACCACAGAATCTCCGATCTGTTCCTCTAACAATCGACCCTCCTATATTTAACGTCCTGTTTACTTATATTCTTTCCCGCTGTGCCTCAGAGCCAGTGGGAGTACGACCAACCTGTCTACTGCTGCTTTCCCCTGAACGGTCATCGCCCCCAACAATCCAAAATGGTATACTTGTTTTTGAGAGGAATGGCCACACCTGACTCCTGCCCTTCCTGCCTCCCATTGCCATTCCTGGTGGTCGCCCATCTACTCCCTGCCTGGAATAGGACATGATGCAAGGATCGCCTGTTGGATTAAATTGTGTTTATTTAAATGCAACAGGACTGACAGGTAAGGCTAATGAACTCAGGGCGATGAATGTTAGACTGGAATATTACAGTCATTAAAGAAACATAACTAGGGGCGTGTCTTGGGTGTGGCCACCACACTAAAGCATTTATCTATGAAGTTCTCAGTATCTCGGATGACCCTGCGTGCATCCGAGATTACAGCACCTACAGTGTGGAAACTAGCCCTTCTGCCCAACAAGTCTGCACCGACCCACTGAAGAGCAGCCCACCCAGACCCACTCCCCTACACCCAATGCTATGAGCAGTTTAGCATGACCAATTCACCTAACCTGCACATCTTTGGACTGTGGGAGGAAACCGCAACACCCAGAGGAAACCCACACAGACACGGGGAGTATATGCAAACTCCACACATACCGAGGCTGGTTTTGGACCCTGGTCCCTGGTGCTGTGAAACAGCAGTGCTAACCACTGAGCGACCGTGCCACCCAGCTCGAGCTCCCTAACACGGTACCCCTTTAAAGTACAGGAGGACGCCATTGGCCATTAGGTATGAATCAGCTCCAAAAATGTCCCCCAAGCACCTCCTATTTGCTAGCCCTCTCTCTATTGCCCGTTAAATTCATAATTTTCAAATATATATCCTGTTCACTTTTGAATCTTCATCCACAACTTTCCCAGCCGGTCAATTCCAATTCGAAACAGCTCTCTAAATAAGACATTTTTCCTTATTTCACTCCGAGCGCTTTTGCTGACAACCTTGAAATTAGAATTCCTTGATACTGTAATGCCAACTAACAGAGTATTCTTTTTCGACTCTGCAACATTTTTCATACTTTTGAGCACCGCAATAAATTCACATATTTGTCTGTTCTGCTCCAGGAACAATAAGCCTTGCAAGAACTATAACAAACACTATAATGGAAAAACAAGCAGAAAACTAGTCATCAGGATTTATGAACATCAACTAGCCACAAAAGACGTGACCCCAACAATAATTTTTTACATACCGATGAGGAAGTACGTCACTTTGACTAAGTCTGCATATCCATCCTAGGACAGGCCAAACAGAGACAAGCACAAGCATTCCTGGAAAAATGGCATTCCAACCGGAACTCCATCAACAAACACATCAATTTTGACTCCATCTACCACCCTCTGAGAAAAAAGGGCCGAAAATGACATCATCGTCACAGGAAATTACAATACCAACCCAAGGAAACCGAAACACTTAAATAGAAAGTGGATGATAACACCGGCACTTCACTGGAGGCTCACTTACTGAGTACAGTCAATGGAACAAACCAGGAACTGCCATTAGCTATTGCTTCAGAATAGATCAGAGTGCTCATGGCTGCCACCACACAGAATCATTGAATGAAAATGTGAGCCTGCACCACCAAATGCATATCCAAAGAGTTTTTTTAAAAGATTGTGAGACTACCTGCTCAATCACCCGCCAAGGCAATGCATTCCAGACACATGTCACCAGGGGTAGAATGGCGGATCTGTGGTTAGCAATCCTGCCTTAGAACACTGGGGACCCAGGTTTGATTCCAGCCTTGGGTGACTGTCTGTATGGATTTTGCGCATTCTCCCTGTGTCTGCGTGGTTTCCTCGAGGTAATCCAGTTTCCTCCCACAATACGATGATGTGCAGCTTAGGTGAATTGGCCGTGCTTAATTGCCCATATTGTTCATGGATGTGTAGGTTAGGTGCATTAGTCAGGGGTAAATATAGGAGGAACGTGTTTGGGTGGGTTAGTCTTCGGAGGGTCAATGTGGATTGGTTGGGCAAAAGAGCATATGTCCGCACAGTAGGGATTTTATATTCAATGTCTGTGCCACCCTCTCAGTTCAAAACAGACTCACAAATCCTCTCTCAATCCCCTGCCTTTCACTTTAAGCATGTATCCCTTTGTTTTTGACCCTTTGAGTAAGGGAAACATTTGCTGTCTGTTCATCATCTCCATTCCCCTTATGCTCTTGTACACCTGTACCAGGTTCCCTCCTCAACCTTCCGTGCTGCAATGAAAAATGGAGCAAATTTAGCCCTCGCCCTTCACAGTCTGAGTACTCACTTGTCTTGTTAATTCAGATGTGCATATTCTCACATTTATCAGTGTTAAACTTCATCGGCCATTAATCTGGATATAGAAATGATCTGTTTATATCGTTCTGTAGCCTAACCATTTCCTCCTCACTGTGAACCACCCAGCTAATCTTTGTGTCATCCCCATTAGTTATCATTCAACTGCCATCCATCTTCCACATTCTCACCATAATCATTTATGAATATCACAAACAAATCTTGATTTCCTTCCTATTCTCCAAATGTTATTCACAGAAGAAGAATTAAGAATTCCAGTCTCTTGCTATTCTTTTTTTTGGGAATTTACAAAGTGATGTAGTTAATACCTATTATGAGGGAGCTGCAAATTGCATTTTCAACATAGAGTTGAATTCACCTTTTAAACTCTGCCCCTCAGCATGTCTTATTCATAAAATGTATACCTAATTTAGAATGAACAATGGTTTGGCACCTTGCTGTGGAACATTCGCCTTTTGTGTGGCACTGTTCTTTGTAAGAATAGTCAGAACTGAAGAATTTTTCATCTGCAGGATGGACACAGACTCATTGCTTGAATCAGCTAATGTGATGAGGATAAATACTCAATTCACTTCTACGTTATGGACAAACTGCAGGAGATCAAATCATATTCTCATGTCTACCTTGAAGTGGAAGCAAATACATAGTGATAAAAAAAATTCAAAAATGTTGAGACGCCATACTGGGGGGTGGGGGGGGGGGCGGGGGGGGTGGTGGGGGGGGTGGGGTTGTTGGAACATGTCATCTGATTTTGATGGAGATGCAGAAATACAGAGTGAATGTGCAGTCTGAATAAGAATCAACTGTTTTAAAAAGAAATACATTAAATCATAATTTTCAATGGAACCAGATCCCAGTTTTCCTGAACAGTGATAATTTTTCACCCAACCTCACTTTTGCTAAAGCAAGTTTTTTTCCCAGTCTCTAAAACTTCATTAGCCATTCTTCCTCTGCGTTCTGACTCTTTTTTTAACACTCCTACTTCCCTTGTATTGCCCCTTCTGTTGCTATATACTCTCCCATTGATGATATCTCTTCACGTCTTTCTTCTCCCACTCCCACTGTAAGTTACACCAGTTCCCTAGTTACTCCCATTTCCACTGGCCATCCCTTGCTCTTTTTGCTTTCAAACTAGGGAGATGGGATCTGCTGGTTTCATGCTGCTATTGGTCATCAGTCAACAATGAGATTGGGATTATCAATGTCCAATACGAACAGACAATAGTGTGTGTCTGTCACTGTCCAATACAATATGAAAAGGATGGTTCTGTTACCCATACAGAGTGGAACTTTTTTCTGCCTCTGTGTCACAGTGCTCAAGCAAACAGCCTCATCACAAACAGGACAAACCTCTCCTCAGAATCAGAAGTCCAAGCATCAGCTTTTCCTAAAACGTTGTGAGGACAGTGACCACATTGTTCAAACAAGCCGTGTTCAATCATTTTGCTCTTTACCATTTTAACTGATTTTCCAATGTCATTTGAAGTGTGATCAGAGTAACGTCCCTTGCATCAAAGTAATATTTATCTCAAGTAGCATCATTACCCCTCAGCAAACTGTGGAAAATGGGAATCAGAGGAAATTCTTTGCTGGCAACTTCCTCATTGAACAATGATACCTTCCCTCGAGCTATTGGGAATGACACATAAACTCAGCCTTTGCTAGTGCCTTCCAAACCATGGATGGATTTGACTTATTAATAACATCAAGATACATCTGTTTTCACAGTTTGGTCTAAAGTCTCAGAAAAGTAAGACCTTGCTGGTTGAGTGTCAACACAATGAAATCAGAGGATTATGATAAGATAACGATTCTGATTATTTTCAACCAGTTACTTTCTGAGGACTGATCGTAAGATGTCAGTGCCACTGAGATCAACAGCGTCCAACAGCGTCTCATCACATTGGCTCAAGGCTTCAACATTCCCCAATTCTACTTCATTCTCCAGCTCATTTGCCATGTTCGCCAGATATATGAGGCCCTATGAGCCTCTGGAACCTGCCACACCACCCATGCCCTGTGCTCTGAGTCCAACCCGTCTCCTTTTCACATTTCTCACATTTGGGGACCTAGATGATGCACATCTGAATCTCTCCTTACCTTTCATCTGATCCATCCCTTCTCCCAAGTCCACTTCCTGTCGTGTATTCACCATCCCTCCTAAACTTCTGCGCTCTAATGCTGAATGTTCTGGACTCAGCAAAGGTCTCAGCTTTATCCCGCTGTGCGCCCACTTTAATGAATTTCAGTAACGACATAATGTTGAAATCCTCTTTCACCATCTTCTCCTCGGTGTCCATTTCTTTGGACAAGAGTCCACTCCCCATCCCACAGACCCTTCACTCAGTTCCATCACTGTCCCTCCACCTGGGCACATTCCTCTGGTGTTTACTTGAGCTCAATCTGTTCATTGAGAACTTTCCATGTGACACTCATTGTCTTAATTTCTCTGCATCCCCCTCACCGTATCCAACCTATCACCCTCTGAACAGACTGTACGCTGTATGCTTCGATCCAACCATGACTGTGTTATTCAGCCGGTGTTGATAAGGGTGGTGGACTCACTTCTCCATTTCAGAGGCTGAGTTCCAGCTCTCAGATACTTCCACATATCAACTGTTGGTCCATAACCTTTCCATGGCACATCAGACCATTTTATGAACTAAATCTGACAACATTTCATCTGGAGATTCCCACCCACTCGCCCCCACCTAACAGTCCCGAAGCTGATGGTCCTCTGATAGCAGAGCTCGCTTTTATATTGTCCTGAAAATCCACAAACAGGACTGCCTGGGCAACCCATTGCTTCAGCCTGCTCCTGACACACAGAGGGGTGCGCATGGATACACACGTGGGTTCAAGTTACATCTGTACCTTCATGGGGTACATAGACCATTCCTTGTTCCAGTTCTTTCCACCCCCCATCCACAACATTTTCTCCGATATGTAGATGATATCATAGCTGCTGTTGCTCTCTCTTGTCCAGAAATGGACAAGTTTATCGTTTCCAATTTGCACTCCTCCCTCACATTCACCTGGTCTATCTCTGACTCCTCCTTTCCTTTCCTTGACATCTGTGCTTCTATTTCTGGGTATAGACGGGTCACTGATATCGAGTATTAACATACCAACTCCCACAGCTACCTGGAGTATACATCCTCACACCCTGTTTCCTACAAAGGCTCCATTCCATTCCCCCAGTTCCTCTGTCTACACCGCATTGCTTCTGATGATGTCAGCTTCAGAAATGTGCCTCTGATATGTCCACCTTCTTCCTCAACCCAGACTTCCCCAGCACCGTTGTCGACAGGGCCCCCAACTAGTTCTGTCCCACCTGCTGCGCTTCGACCCTCACCCCCTCTCCTCCCTCCTGCAACAGCGTGAAGAGTTCCCCTTGTCCTTACCTACCATCCCACCAGCATTCACATTCAGAGGATCATCAGTCTGCATATGCCACAACCAGACACATATTTGCCTCCTCTCCCTTTTACCGCCTCCTGAAGTGATCATTTCCTCCAGGACACGCTGGTCTGCTCGTTATTAACTCCCCACACTTCCCCCCCACCCACACCGCCCCCCTACCACCTCACCACAATTCCACTTCACTTTCCCCTGACAGAGGTGTAACACTTTCCCATTTACCTCCTCCCTCCTCACTATTGAAGGGCCCAAACATACCTTGCTGGTGAAGCAGCATCCTACCAACATTTCCCACAATCCGGTTGACTACATTCACTGCTCACATTGTGGTCTGCTCTACATTGGGGAAACTAAAGGCACACTGGGTGACCACTTCACAGAATAACCAAGCTGGACCTATGCAAAAGACTCTGAGTTTCCAGTTGCCTGCCAGTTTAATACACCTTCCTATTCCCTAGCCAATATCTCAGCGTCAGACTTGCTGCAGTGTTCCAGGACATTTCAACGCAAGCTGGAAGAACAACACCTCATTTTTCGCGGGTAGTTCCTGCAGCCATTCAGACTCAAAATAACGTTCAATAATTTTAAGGACTGAACTCCTCAATGCCCATACCCGTACACCAGGCCTAGTTCTCACGTGCCCTTCCATGACTCACCCCCTATTGTTAGCTACTAACAGTCTCCATTAACAAGTATTCAGCCTCTGCTGTATATTAATCAACATTTCCAGGGCTACCATCCATTCTGAGGAAGGGCCACTGAACTAGAAACGTTAATTCTGATTTCTCTGCGCAGATGCTGCACACCTTTTGCAGCAACTTCGTTTTTTGTTTCAACAATGTCTCACGATGGTTTTGTATCACGATGCAATACGTCATGGATATTTAGAGCTGTCAAACATAGGAACTTTGTAATTTCTCATTTAATGTCCACAAAAAATACTCGAGATTCAACTGAGATAGCAGCTTTGCTTATATCGTGCAGATCAGTCAATTTGTCACAGTTAAGAAAGAAAAAGTAATCGATAGAGGGAAACTCAGCATGTCTGGCACCCTCTGAGCAGAGATACAGAGAATTACCTTTGATGTCAATATGACTTTTTCAGAACAGTGTCACATCATATTCGATATGTTAACTTTGTTTCTCTCTGCAGATACTTCCTCATCTGTTGTGCTTCTCCATCATTTTTTATTTGTGTTTCATGTTTCCGTATCACTATATTTCATGTTTCTTGACAGGGCTGCATGCTGAATTTGGTTATATATGGACAATGTAGTCCTTTCGTGTTCCTATTATAGTTGGTGTGTCTGTGACACTGTGTTACGGCCGAAATCTGTTTCTTCTTTAAGATTCAAAGGAAAGAAAGAATTTTTTTTCTGATTATCCTGTAAATCTCAGGAACTCCACTTTGTTTGAAAATACATTTTAGAGGCAGCTGACATTTCATAAGATAATAGGAATAGATTATTGATTGTGGAGCACTCTGTGTCCTTCATTGAACTAGTTTGTCTACTCCCTTTTCAAAGGCTTTGATTATATATCACAGAATTATTTACAGCAAAAGTGGGGGAAACTCTGCACATTGTCTCTTCCAGCTTGGAATGACTATATCTCTACTGTTAGTCTCCTGTATTGTCTCCATTGCCCTTCACATTTTGTTTAGTGTCTGCTTTTAATTGTAAGTATCCTGCCAGATATGAACAATATGATCAATCTCAAACAAAAAAAAACAGAAGTTAGAGGGCAAGCTCAGCAGATCTCACAGTATCTGTGAAGAGAAATCAAAGTTAATGTTTCAGGTCCGGTGATCTTACTCAATCTGTATTCCCAATGATTAAATGGTGTGTATATACAATATAGTTCACTTTATCACATTTAATATTATCCTTTTAGTTCACATTATCATTCAGCATTGCACCTCCCAAATGTTGGCTGTTTCCTTGTTATGCATTAGGTTTAATTCTGTCTGTCAGAAAGAGGGATGATGACTGGGGACCATCATTACACTCCCCATGCAGTCTCCACAGCCACTGCTCCCATTCCACCTATCTCCCAGCCAATATCATGTTCATTCGAACCTGACTCATTAATTAGTCTTAATGAATATGTTCATTGTAATTATCGCTTTAAGTTTTGGACTGAGGGCAAAATGCGTAGAAAAATATGGTTTACAGCAAATAAAACTGCACTTAGAAGTCTGTCAATTTATATAACTAAATTATTGAAGCATATTCCTTATGGAAGTTCCAAAGTTGCATTATTAGATCAGTGAGAGGAACATTCAGAGAAGTCCACACTTCCTGTCTATGTTCAGGGCAACTGTGCCCAGTGACAGTCTGTTGGCGAGCGTTTGTTCCCGTGGAGGAGAGATCAGCACAGTAACAACATCCTGATTGTGGAGGGGTGTGGGGGTGAGTGGAAGGATTCTGGAGAGATGGTTACTGCGTAGTAAACGGACAAGAGAGCAGAATCATGTCGCCTACGAAAAGAAAATATTCTTATTCTTCCTCACAACTGACTTCACTAGATCTGGGTGAATCTTGTACACCAGTCAATGAAGGCAAGCATGCAGGTACAGCAGGTAGTGAAGAAGGCTAATAGCATGCTGGCTTCCATAACAAGAGGAATTGAGTATAGAAGCAAAAAGGTGCTTCTGCAGCTGTACAGGGCCCTGGTGAGACCACACCTGCAGTACAGTGTGCAGTTCTGGTCTCAAATTTGAGGAAAGACATTCTGGTTATTCAGGGAGTGCAGCATAGGTTCACGAGGTCAATTCCTGGAATGGCGGGATTACCTTACACTGAAAGACTGAAGCGACTGGGCTTGTATAACCTTGAGTTTAGAAGACTGAGAGGGAATCTGATTGAGACATATAAGATTATGAAAGGATTGGACACTCTGGCAGCAGGAAACATGTTTCTGCTGATGGGTGAGTGCCGAACCAGAGGACACAGCTTAAAAATACGGGCTAGACCATTTAGGACAGAGATGAGGAGAAACTTCTGCACCCAGAGAGTGGTGGCTGTGTGGCATGGTCTGCCCCAGAGGGCAGTGGAGGCCCAGTCTCTGGATTCATTTAAGAAAGAGTTGGATAGAGCTCTCAAAGATAGTGGAATCAAGGGTTATGGAGATAAGGGCAGGAAGAGGATACTGATTAGGAATGATCAGCCATGATCATATTGAATGGCGGTGCAGGCTAGAAGGGCTGAATGGCCTACTCCTGCACCGATTGTCTATAGTCTATTGTGTATTGTCTTTTGTCAATTAATGATGTGAGATGTGACAAATAGGAAGCAATGTCAACATGTAGTCCAGTCCAGATATATTGTGAACCGAATGTGCTGTATTGAAAGCTGGGACTGTTGTTCTGACTGTGATTGATGTCAGTCTCCATGCAATGCAACATTGTCACTGGAGGGTTTCCCTCTCCTATTAGTAAGAGGCTTCATTCAGTGCGTTATCCCAGTGTAGTAACAGATGCATCAGCTCCAACAGTAACAGAGATCAACAGCTGCATAGATCTGAATCTGAGAATAGCGGACTGGAACATTACAACTATGGAGAAGAAGTTTCCTTAGAGTCTTTTCAAGATTTCCCCACTTGGGGATGTTGTGGTTCTGTTCGCCGAGCTGGGAATTTGCCTTGCAAACGTTTCGTCCCCTGTCTTGGTGATATCCTCAGTGTTTGGGAGCCTCCTGCGAAGCGTTTCTGTGCTGTTTCCTCCGGCATTTATAGTGGCCTGTCTCTGCCGCTTCCGGTTGTTAGTTCCAGCTGTCCGCTGTAGTGGCCGGTATATTTGCTCCAGGTCGATGTGTTTGTTAATAGAGTCTGTGGATGAGTGCCATGCCTCTAGGAATTCCCTGGCTGTTCTCTGTTTCCTTCACTCATCAATCAACTTTGTCACTTTCTCCAATAATTCTATTAAGTTGGTAAGATATGACCTTCCCCGCAATAAACCATGTTGCCTCTCACTGATAAGACCATTTTCATCCAAATGAGAATAAATCGTATCCCTCAGTATTTTCTCTCACAGCTTCCCTACCCCAGACGTCAGTCTCACCGGTCTATAATGAACTAGATTATTCATGCTTCCCTTCTTAAACAAGGGGATTAGAAACTTTTCAGTCCTCCCCTCAGTTGTGTTCAAGGATGTTACAAAGATATCTGTTAAGGCCCTAGCTATTTCCTCTCTCCCTTCCTTCAGTAATTTTGGATTGATGTTGGCAGCCTTTCTGCGGCAATGAGCCGTGTAAATAGAGCCAATGGTTGGGAGATTGGAGTCCGTCATAGTCTGGGCTGTGAACGCAATCTTCTGTGGTTTCTGATGGCCCTGGGCAGAGTGTGACTGTACCAGGCCATTACACACCCGGACAGTACGTTCACAATAGTGCATATGTAGAAATAGTGCATGCTAAATATCCTGAGCCAAGTGAGGAAGCGGTGACGTTTTTGAACCACCTTGACTGTCACACCCATGTGAGAGGTCCAGGGTAGGTTGCCAGTTATCATCACTCTGAGGAACCTGACGCTCTGCACTGTCTCGACCGTTGAAGTAGATAGGGGCTTGTTCCCCTCCTTTCGTTCTAAAGTCAATGACCAGTTCTTTACTTATGCCGAATTTGAGAGGGAGGTTATTATCATTCCACCATGCCACCAAACCCACTATCTCCTTACTGTGTTCAGACTCATCGTTGTTTGATATCCCTCCTGCTTTGGTGATGTCAGCAGCAAATTCACAGTTGGCATTGTTTGGAATTTGGCAACACAGCCACGTATGTACAGGGAGTACAGTAGGGGGCTGAGGACACAGACGTTTGTGTACAGGTAGTACAGTAGGTGACTGAGGACACAGCCGTGTGTGTACAGGGAGTACAGTAGGGGACTGAGGACACAGCTGTGTGTGTACAGGGAGTACAGTAGGGGACTGAGGACACAGCTCTGTGTGTACCGGAATACAGTAGGGGACTGAGGACGCAGCTGTGTATGTACCGGAGTACAGTAGGGGGCTGAGGACACAGCCGTGGGTTTACATTGTGTACAGTAGGGGATGGAGGACACAGCCATGGGAGTACAGGGTGTACAGTAGGGGGCTGAGGGACGCAGTCGTGTGTGTACAGGGAGTACAGTAGTGTGCTGAGGAAATAGAAATGGGTGTACAGGGAGTACAGTGGGGGATTGATGGCACAGCCGTGGACGTACAGGGAGTACAGTAGGGGGCTGAGGACACAGCCGTGTGTGTACAGGGAGTACAGTAGCGAACTGAGGGCACATCTCTTGGTGCTCAGGGAGTACAGTCGGGATGAGGACACAGTCTTGCGTGTACAGGGAATATGGTAGCGGGCTGAGGGCACAGCCGTCGCTGTACAGGGAGTACAGTAGGGGGCTGAGGACACAGCCGTGTGTGTACAGGGAGTACAGTAGGGGGCTGAGGACACAGCCACGTGTGGACAGGGAGTACAGTAGGGGGCTGACGACACAGCCGTGTGTGGACAGGGAGTACAGTAGGGGGCTGAGGACACAGCCGCGTGTGGACAGGGAGTACAGTAGGGGGCTGAGGACACATCCGTGTGCGTACAGGGAGTACAGTAGGGGGCTGAGGACACAGCCGTGTGTGTACAGGGAGTACAGTAGGGGGCTGAGGGCACAGCCGTCGCTGTACAGGGAGTACAGTAGGGGCAGAGGGCACAGCCGTCGCCGTACAGGGAGTACAGAAGGGGGCTGAGGGCACAGCTGTGTGTGTACAGGGAGTACAGTAGGGGGCTGAGGGCACAGCCGTCGCTGTACAGGGAGTACAGTAGGGGGCTGAGGGCACAGCCGTCGTTGTACAGGGGGTACAGTAGGGGACTGAGGACACAGCCGTGTGTGTACAGGGAGTGCAGTAGGGGGCTGAGGGACACAGCCCTGTGTGTACAGGGAGTACAGTAGCGGGCTGACGACACAGCCATGTGTGTACACGGAGTACAGTAGGGGGCTGAGGGCACAGCCGTGTGTGTACAGGGAGTACAGTAGGGGGCTGAGGGCACAGCCGTGTGTGTACAGGGAGTACAGTAGGGGGCTGAGGGCACAGCGGTCGCTGTACAGGGAGTAAAGTAGGGGGCTGAGGGCACAACCGTCGTTGTACAGGGGGTACAGTAGGGGACTGAGGACACAGCCATCGCTGTACAGGGAGTACAGTAGGGGGCTGAGGGCACAGCCATCGTTGTACAGGGGGTACAGTAGGGGACTGAGGACACAGCCGTGTGTGTACAGGTAGTGCAGTAGGGGGCTGAGGGACACAGCCCTTTGTGTACAGGGAGTACAGTAGCGGGCTGACGACACAGCCGTGTGTGTACAGGGAGTACAGTAGGGGGCTGAGGGCACAGCCGTCGCTGTACAGGGAGTACAGTAGGGGGCTGAGGGTACAGCTGTGTGTGTACAGGGAGTACAGTTGGGGGCTGAGGGTACAGCCGTCGCTGCACAGGGAGTACAGTAGGGGGCTGAGGGCACAGCCCTGTGTTTACAGGGGGTACGGTAGGGGGTTGAGGACACAGCCCTGTGTTTACAGGGGGTACAGTAGGGGGTTGAGGACACAGCCCTGTGTTTACAGGGAGTACAGTAAGGGGCTGAGGACACATGCTCCAGGAGCTCCAGTGTTGAGTGTTATTGTGGCAGAGGTGCAAATACCTATCTTCACTCATTGTGGTCTGTGGTTCAGAAACCCGGGGGATCCAGTTGCAGAGGGTGGAGCCGTGACTAAGGTCACGGAATTTTGAGATCAGTCTGGAGGGGGTAATGATGTTTACGGTGGAACTGTCGTCATTGAGCAGGAGTCTAGTGTAGGTGTCTTTGGTGTCCAGATGTCCTAAGGATGAGTGCAGGGCTCGGGATGCGGCATCTGTTGTGGACCCGTTACCTCAGTCGGCATATTATAGGAGATCAAGTCAGGCTGGGAGATTGGAGGTGATGTGGGCCATAACCAGCCTTTTAAATCACTCCATGTTTATTGGTGTTACAGCCATTGGGCTGTAATCATTAAGTCATTAAAACATGAGCTTTCTCACTTACAAGGTAAATGTTATGATTTGGAGATGCTGGTATTGGACTGGGGTGTACAAAGTTAAAAATCACACAACACCTTTTTATAGTCCAACAGGTTTAATTGGAAGCACAATGATGAAGGTTGATGTTGGTCTTCTTAAAGAGGGTTGGGACTTCAGCTTGTGGGAGGGTAAGGCTGAAATTGTATGTGAATACTTCTGCCAGTTGGTCCTCCCAGGATCTGAGTGCTCAGCCGGGAACACTATCCAGGGCCGTCGCTTTCCTTGATTTGACCTGCAGGAAGACTGATCATGCCTGCAGCGGTGACAGCGGGCACAGGCACATTCGAGGCTATCGGGGCAGGTTTCAGCCGGGCAGTCACACAGATATTCATCACAGACATCTCCTCACCGACCTCCCTCCATCGTCATCAATACACAGTGACATGGTTGGTGTGAGCACCACTCAATTAGTGTTGAGACGGAGTGACATCAATAGACTGCGATTGTGAGCCATAATGAAGTAAACTCACAACAAAAGGGGGTAGGGTGTGCTTCTACTGAGAGTTAGTGGTGCAGGGAGTGAAGACTTTACAGGTGTAATTCAAGTCAAGCCACTGCTTCAACCTGAATGGAGTCAAGCACCTTGAGTGTTGTGCCTTGGAGAGGGTGGACGGTCCTTAGGGAGCCAGGAAATGTATTATACATGCACAAACTGAATAAAGGAATAAAGGGCAGTTTTGCGAAGTTTGCAGATGATATTGAGGAAGTGGGGAAGCTGCAGAAAGGCTTGAAAGGTTTAGGACTGTGGGAAAACACGTGGATGATGGAACACAATATGGGAATGTGTGAGAATATTCACTTTGGTAGGTGGAATAGAGGAGACACGATGTTCTAATAGGATCCATTAAATCTGAAGTACAAAAGGATTTTGAGGCACTCGTCCTCTCTTACCGTTAATGTGCATGTTCAGTTGGCAGTTAGGAATGCAAAAGCAATGTTCGCATTCATTTCAAGAGAGCAAGAATGCAAGACGGGAGACATACTGCTAAGAATGTAATGGGCTATGGACAGGCGGCATTTGGACAATTGTGAGCTGTTTTGGACACTATCTCTGGGGAAAGATCTTCTGATGTTGGAGGTGATCCATCCTGGGGATGACGGCTTGTCATCTGAGTGGCAGTGTGTGTACTCAATGAAATTTAGAAGAATTGTGGGGTGGGGAGGGGGGTGGTTGGATGGTCTGATTGAAACGAATGAATTACTGCAAAGATTGATACAGTAAGTATGCAGAAGATATTTCCACTTTTCCTAGAGACAATGACAAAATGGCACAGTATCAGAGTGAAGGAATGGGCTGAATGGCCTAAATCTATTGCTATATCTCATTTCGTTTCGGTCATAGGGTCTATTATTCAGTAAAGACTTGTAAGTCTCTGACCTGCTCTTGTAACCCTTGTATTTGTATGTCGATTTGACTTCACGTTCTGTTCAATGGTAACCCCTGTGATATGGACGGTGGGAAGATTCAGTGTCAGCCAGGACTCCATTAATATTTTGAATATGAGCAGCTGTCAGTGAGTCTCATCGGGCGGGAGGACATTCTCTCTACGATGATTGTAATTTTCTGTCTGGTATTTTCGAAGGATTGATCCTGTTACACCAGTATTGTTGATTTAAACAAAACAGGTGCAATTTATCACAGCACTCAGCAACAATATGTCATCGAATACTGAACACCCTTCTAATAACAGAAAAGTCTAAAATGTTCAATATTAGAAACACTGCTTTTCTGTTCGTGTTCAAATCAGATAACCTGTCCCATCGAGATGCTCAATTCGAACTATTCTTTAAAAAAGTTTTTTTTTTCGATGTCGGCATCGCTGGATGCCCAGTTGCCCTTGAGAAGGTGGTGATGAGCTGTCTTCTCGAATTGCTGCAATCTACCTGCTGTGTGGTGACCCACTAGTGATTAAAGAGGGAATTCCAAGACTTTCACGCAGCAACAGTGAAGGAACGGCAATACATTTCTAAATCAGGATGTTGACTGGTTTGGAGGAGAATTTGAAGATGGTGGTGTTCCCAAAAGTCTACTGCCCTTGTCATTCCAGATGGAATTGTGCGTGAGATTGGAAGGAGCTGTCTGAGGATTTTTGGGGAATTTCTCCATTGTGTCTTGTAGATAGTGCACACTGCTGCTCCTGAGTGACCATGGTGAAGGAAGTGAATGCTTGTGGATGTGGTGCAAATCAAATGGGCTGCTTTGTCCTGGATTGTGTCAAGCTTCTTTAGTGTTGTTGGGGCTGAACCCATTCAGGCAAGTGAGGAAGTTCCATCTCATTCCTGACTTCTGCTTTGTAGATGATGGACAGGCTTTGGGTAGTCAGTTTCTCCTGCAGTATTCCTAGCCTCTGATCTGCTGTTATATTCATGTGGCGAGTCCAGTTGAGTTTCTGGTCAATAATGCCCCCCCCCCCCCCCCCCAGGATATTGATAGTGGGGGATTTTAATGGCGTTAATGATGCTGAATACAATGTGGTTATATTGTTTCTTAATGATGACAGTCATTGTCTGAATTTATGTGGCGCAAATGTTACTTGCCACTTGCCAGCCCAAGCCTGGATATTGCCCAGATATTGTTGCTTTGGGCATGGACTGCTTCCGTATCTGAGCATTTGCCAATTGTGCTGAACATTGTGCAGTCATCATCGAATATCCCCACTTCTGACCTTATGATGGAAGGAAGGTCATTATTGAAGCAGCTGAAGATGTTTGGACCTAGGACCTTGGACCTAAGGGACTACTGCAGAGATGTTCTGGAGCAGAGATGACTGACCTCCAACAATAATGACCATCTTCCTATCTGTCAGGTATGAATCCAATAATGGAGTGTTGGCCCACGATACTGTTTTTGCTTGGGGTCCTTGATGTCACATTTGGCAGAATGCAGCCTTGATGTCAAGGGCTGGAATTCAGTTCTTTTTTCAATGTTTGCACCAAAGCTGTGACGAGTTCAGGAGCTGAGTGACTCTGGCAAAACCCAAAGTGGGCGTCACTGAGCAGGTTATTTTTGAGCAGGTGCTGCTTGATAGCACTGTTGATGACACCTTCCATCATTTTACTGTTGATGGAGAGTAGACTGATAAGGCGGTATTTGGACGGGTCTAATTTGTCCTGCGTTTTATGTATAGAACACACTTGAGCAGTTTTTCCCAATTATTGGTTTGTAAACATACTGGAACAGCTTGACGAGGGGAATGGGATGTTCTGGAGTACAAGTCTTCTGGACTATTGCCGGCATGTTATCAGGGCCCATAGGCTTTGCAGTATCCAGTGCCTTCAACCTTTTCTTGATGTCAGTTAATCCAATTTGCTGAAGGCTACTATCTGTAATGATGGGGACCACCGAAGGAGGCCGAAATGGATCATCCACTTGAAACTTCTGACTGAAGATTGCAACGAAAGCTTCAGCCTTATAATTTGCACTGATGTGCTGGGCTCTTCCATCTTTGAGGTTGGGGATATTTGTGGAGACTCCTACTCTGGTGAGTTGCTTAATCGTCCGCCACCATACACAATCGAATTAGTAGGACTGCAGATGCACAGGTTCTGTGATCGCGAAGCTCTATTTGTCCCTTGCTGTTTATGCTATCTGGCACCAAGTATTTCTGTTTGGAAGCTTCAGCAGATGAACATTTTATCTTTATATATTCCTGGTTCTGCTCCTGGCATGCCCTCCTGCCCTCCTCCATTGAACTAGGGTTAAATCTCTGGTTTGATGCTAATGGTTGAGTGGGGGACATGCTTGGCCGTGACGTTACAGATTGTGCTGGAGTATCGTTCTGCTGCTATTGATGGACCACAGTGTCGTATAGATGCGCAGTCTTGAGTTGCTAGGTCTGCGAAAAGTCTGTGCCATTTCGCATGGTGGTAGTGCCACACAACACGATAGAATTTATGGAGACAATAGACTTGGTCTCCACAAGGACAGTGTGGTGGTCACTTTTACCGATACTGTCATGGACATATACATCTGCAGTTGGTAGATTAGTAAGGTATGTTTTTTACCCTCTCGTTCATTCCGTCACCACCTTCTGCAGACCCAATGTAATAGCTATGCCCTTAGGAGCCGACCAGCATGATCAGTATTCCTGCTGCCAAACCACTCATAACAGTCGACTTTGAAATCCCCCAGCCAGAGTACACTTTCTGCCCTTGCCACAGTCAATGCTTTTTCCAAGTGTTGTTTAACATGGAGGAAGACTGATTCAGCTGAGGAACAACGTTACGTGGTAATCAGTAAGAGACTACTTTCTCTATGTTTAATTTGTGTTATTTCTGTAAGGTATGATTCCGTGAGTATGACTATGTCAGACTGTTGCTTGACTAGTCTGTAAGGCAATTGTTCCAATGTTAGCACCAGACCTCAGGTGTGAGTAAGGAAGACTTTGCAGGTTCTACAGTGATGTTTCTCATGGTGACTTTTCCGGTGCCTATTTCCATGCCAGGTGGCCCATCCAGTTTCACTTGTTTGAAACTTTGTAGCAATTGGAACAACTGAATGGCTCATTAGACCGTTTCAGAGGGCGATTTGGAGTCAATGACATTGCTTTGGTTCTGGAGTTGCATCTCAGCCAGACCAGGTGAAAATGGAAGATTCCTTCATTGCAGGATATTAGGGAACCAGGTGGAGTTTTCTGACAATCGGCAATGATTTCATTCTCAGCAGTAGATTCCTAATTCCAGGGATATTTTTACATTATTGAATTGAATTTCCACCGTCTGCAGTGGCGGGATTCAACTTGGATCCACAGAACAGGAGCTGATTTTTCTGGATTGATAATCTATTGGTAATACCATGAGACCGACTTGGAACCACATGTTGTACTCAGCTGTCATTTCTTGTGTTACCCTGTTTTTTATTCATTGCTTATGCTATTCTGGAATCTCATCCTTCATTAAATCCTGATTGAAATACACCGTCATGAATGTCTTCTCGACTGCTCAGATGTCATTCAGTCTGTTTTGTTTGAACAGACATTTCAAGACAGCTGTACACCAGAGAAGAGCAGGAACAGTTAATGGGTGATTGTGCACTGTATCTGCCGCCGGACCAGTATGTCTGTCCAGGAAGCATTTATTGTGGGTCAGAAAACCTCAATTATTATGGCATGGATGGAGGCCATTCAGCCCATCGTGGAGTCACAAGCTCTCCAAATGCACAATTGGAGTTAGAGAGAGAGTGTGACGAGAGATTTTGTGAGAGAGAAGTAAACAGAGAGAGAGAGAGCAAGTGAAGGGAGATAAACTGAGAGAGGAGAGAAAGGGGAGCGACTGACTGAGTGTGAGAGGAAGAGGTGTTAGATGAGGGTGAAGTTAAATAGATCAGAAGACTGCATTATGGTAGATAAATATGGACAGACAGAAGTTAGAAGCTTTATTTAGAATTTCCTCTGGACGGCAAGCCCTTTGTCTGGGCTCCATACACTGTGAGCACTGCTGATAATGGCTGTCATCCCAGATTATTTATTTCCAACAATATCACAGAGCTGGGTTACTGACAGTTAAACAGAACCCATTAGGCTAATAGATTGATTTCGCTGCTCGTTGGATGCTGCCTGAACTGCTGTGCTCTTCCAGCACCACTAATCCAGTATTTGATTTTCAGCATCTGCAGTCATTGTTTTTACCTTAATGATTGATAATGTTTGCACACCACTTTCCGAGTTATGTAATTTACATTTCAATTTATATAGCTCAATATCAGGAGTGTATTTTAACAACCTTATCTTTTTGTACTTTGCATATATTGGTGTGTGCAGAAAATCATTTTGTTCCTATATTTTATGTTGCATAAACGCATTTCATTGATATTGTCTCTGCTGATTGCAGATGTATTCTTGAATCTGTTCTTCATATGAGTTATAAAGAGTAACATTCCAATTGTGGTAAATGGGGAACATCACTGTCCCTCCACCCATTCTAATCAGCCATGTCCCCCAGTCCTCTCCATCTTCTGGCTTTCCCCAATATCATAATCAAAATGTAATTGAAATCCATTAAAAGACACTTAATGACAGTTACTTAACATCGATAACATCAACAGCATGACCCACACCTGCCCTCTCTGATCCTGGAATAACAATCTGCACTGTGTTTGCCATGTGCAATTCTCTGTTAACGTATCCATAGCGTTTGTTTGTTGTAACCCACGTTTCTTTTGGCACATTTTGCCATCAGATCATGAATGATAGATGTTTTCTCAATGTTTTACTGATTTTGCAATGACTGATCTGTAGTTATGGGATTTATTTTTGTATTTATGAACAGAGAAGCATGTTTATGTTCCGTTAAACATCTGGCATTACTTCCATATCCAAGGCCGACTGAATGATTCCACACAACCAATCTGCCATCTCCAACATTCTTTCCTTCAGTCACACTCGCATATCACACTCAGAATGCTTAAATGTTCAACGTTATTTTGAATTTTAATAAAGTAGCATTGAATTCAAAGGGGTTAACTGGAGATATTTGTTCAGCGATTGTCATTATGTCAGTCTCCATGGATCGAATGGGTCCTTAGAGGGTTTCTCTCTTCTATCAATAAGGGAATGCTTTCCCATAGTGTGAGTGGGTGCATGTCCAACAGCAGTAACAGGGATTAGCAGCTTCAGAGAGAAGGGCAGGAGAGATGGAAATCTGGGGACATTCGACTGGAATGTTCCAATAATGGATAGGAGTTTATCCTATGGTCTTTACCGACTTTCCCAGCCTTGGATATCATTAGCATCACGGATTGAAGATGTACTGCTGGTGATTCAAATTGGTTAATATCCTGTCCTTGCTATAGTTGGTGTTCCTGGTAAATCACTCTGTCTGTTTAGTGAAATGGTCTGAACTGATTCGATGCTCGTTATATGCAGATTTTGGAAAGGTGCAAGCGAATGTTTTCAGCTCCAATCAAAGATTCCATTCCGTAGAAATTATAACTAGCAAACTATTATTTACAAATTACTCACCAATACTCGAGGATAAAACACACTGTTCTCAACCTCTTTGATTCATTTTCTCCTGCAAAGTGTACATCTCCATATCCTCCCCACATACCAATCCTGTCCGGTCCCACCATTAAGACCGTCCCAGTCTCCTCCTCAGCCTCAGT
Source organism: Chiloscyllium punctatum (assembly GCF_047496795.1). Lineage (NCBI taxonomy): Eukaryota > Metazoa > Chordata > Chondrichthyes > Orectolobiformes > Hemiscylliidae > Chiloscyllium > Chiloscyllium punctatum. The sequence goes on from NC_092759.1 coordinate 89,094,417, forward strand.
TCAATTCCTGAATAAACCATCGTTTGTTCCTTTGTTAATTCCAGATACATCTGTTTCAAGTCCCTTCTAACCACGTGTCCATTGCAAAATAATTGCACTTGAGATGTTTAACTTGTTCTCTGCACAAAATCTGAAAGATGGGCAGACAGTGTACGGTGGGGCACGTCATTGGCTCGTATTCTAGAGTCACAGAATAATAACCTGTCGATATCGGCTTGCCTTATGCCCATTAGAGAAGGCAGTGGGTCATCATTCTCTGGTCAAGTCTCTGTTTAACTGCAAACCCACGGCAATTTGTTTTACTATTTAAGGTCCTGTGGAACAGGTGAACAGCCACTCAGTTCAAGATCGGCATAACATGCTGGCCTGACCAGAGCTGCACACATCCCGTGAGGGCAGAATAAAAGGAAAAGTAGCTCCCTTCCTCTGCCTGCATCCCATATTCCAATGGCTCATTTCCATTCCGGTAGCTAGTCATTCACTGTTTTAGATGGATTCTTTGTGATTGAGTCTCGTCAAAGAGTGATGTCCATCTCCTTGGGCACCTCTTGTGCTGGCTTTATTGATGCTGACCTACAGATGTGAGGATGTTTTTAAATTCTACATCAGTGGCAGTGCATCGTAAATCAATGGTTTCCTGTGTCACATGAAAGAAATGGAGCCAGCAAAGTGAGGGAAAGGAATTATTGTGACCAAGCCTGAGAGTGTTGTTGAGGCAGTATTTGGGGTATTGAGGACAGATTTTCTATCCTTTATATGAAGTGATCTCCATACCACAGAGAGAGTGAAGAGGAGTTCCACCAGATTAATCCCTGGGATAATGGCACCATGAGGAGTGAGTAAAGGTTGATCTGTAGCACTGTGAGGGAATGAGGTGATTGCATTGAACCCTGAGGGGGATGGACAATCACTCCTTATATTCGAAACAGACAATGGGAAGGTGATAAATTCCATGACTGCAATTTCACTCAGGATGCATCATTCGGGATAGTTTAAATGCCTGAGCGGACGTTACGCCCACCCACCCGAACCCCTACTCCCCATTGCGAGAGATGGAGAAGTCCAAGTTTTGAATAAACTCTCCCTACCTTAATACAGTGCAGTTGGTGTGTGATCCTGCACTGAATGTCATATTATCCACCACCCTGACAGCAGCCACTGCACCTTCATTCTAAAACAGTTAACTATTCCCACCAGCTACTGACCTTCATGAAGAACATGAATCTATCTTCTCGGAGATGCACGGTGCCTCCTTAAGGTTCAGACCCGAAGACTATAAGACATTGGAGCATAAATCCGGACAGTTAGCCCATCGGGTCTGCTCTGTCATTCAATCATCACTGATAGGTTTCTCAAACCCATGCTCCGACCTTCTCCCTGTAACCCTTCATCCCCTGGATAATCAAAAACTATCTATCTCCGTCTCAAATATACTCAATGACCTGACCCCACAGCCATCTGTGGCAACACATTTCAAAGAGTCACCATTCTATGGTTAAATAACTTTCTCCTTATCACTCTTCCAAAAAGTGTTCCCTTTCATTCAAGGCTGTGCCCTCGGATTCTAATCCAATGGAAACACCTTATCAGCATCCACTCTCTCCAGGTCATTCAGTATCCTGTCCATTTCAATTACATTTCCTCTCATCCTTTCAAAATGTATCAAGTATAGACCCAGAGTACTCAACATTCCTCATGCAATAAGCTTTTCATTCCTATGACCATTCTCGTGAAAATTTTCTGAACATGCTGCAGGACCAGTACATCCTTCCTGAGGTATGGAGCTCAAAAATGAGCACAATACTCCAAATGTCATCTGACCAGAGCCGTATACAGTTAGTTCTTATATTCAATTCTTCTCGTAGTAAATCCTCCCAATCATAATTGCAATTGCCCTCCTATCTACTGCCTCAAACAGCAAGCTGACCTTGAGAGAACCCTGCACTAGAACTCCCAAGTCCCTTTGCACTTCAGATTTCTGAATTTTCTCGCCATTTAGAAAATAGACTTTGCCTCTCTTCTTCGTGCCAAAGTGCATGACCTCACACTTTCCAACGTTGGAATGCATCTGACGATCTCTTTACATGTCCAAATCCTTGTTCGGCCTCTCCGCATCCTCAATACGACCTGACCATCTCCCTATCTTCGTATCGTCTGCAAACCTAACCAGAGTGCTCTCAATTCCCTCATCTAGATTCGTTAATGTAACAAGTAAAAAATTATGATTCCAACACTGAGCATTCTGGATCACCAGTTGTCACTGGCTGCCATCCTGGGAAGTACTCTATTATCCCCACTCTCTGCTTTCTGCCAGACAGACAAGCTTATATCCATGCCACTACCTTGCCTCTAACACCACGGACCCTTATCATACTCAGTAATCTCCTGTGTGACACCTTGCCAAAGGCATTCTTGAACTCCAGAGAGATAACATCCATTTGCTGTGCTTGGTCGAGCTGCTCATTTCCTCTTCAAAGAATTCCAATAGGTTTGTCAGGCATTAACTTGCCTTGATGAAATCATGCCGACTTTGCCCTATTTTACCAAACACTGTCACGTATTCAGAAATCTCATCCATCACAATGGATTCCAGGATCTTACCCATGACAGAGGATAAACTATTCATAGTGGGGGTTTTTGTCTTTTTCCTTACTCCCTTGTTAAAAAGGTTTAAAAGGTTTCCAGTGCTCTGGGATCGTTCCTTACTCTAGTGATTCCTGAAAGATAACCACGATTGCCTCCATTCCTCTGCAGCTATCTCCCTTATAATACTGGGATGTTGTCCATCTGGTCAACGTTATTTAACATCTTCGGGCCATTACATTATTTTTCTAGCATGTTCTCCATGGCGGGGGCCATCATGCTCAGCTCTGGCCCCTCAATCTCTTGAATGTTTAAGGTATTACTCGTGCCTTCCACCATGAAAGCTAATACAAAGTAATTATTCAGTTCCTTGGCCATTTTCTCGTTCCCCACTGCTATCTCTCCAGTATCATTTCCCAGCAGTCCAATGTTCACTTTTGCCGCTCTTTTGTACTTTATATATTGTAAGAAAATGTTACAGTCTTCCTTTATCTTACTGGCAAGGTTACCCCATATTTAATAATCTCCCTCCTTATTTTATTTTATTTGCCCTCTGTTTTGTCTTTGTAAGCTTCCCAATCCTCAGGTTTCCCACATTATATCCTTTGTATTTTGCTTTTATGCTATACCTGACTTCCCTAGTCAGCTATGGTTGCATCATCCTCCCTATATAAGCCTCTTTTTCCTCAGGATAAATCTCTGCTGTGCCCTGAATTACTCCAAAAATCTCCTGCCATTGCTGTTGTACTGTCTTTCCTGCTGGGCCCGTCTCCCAGTCAATTCTACCCAGCTCCTCCCTCATGTCCCTGTAATTGCCTTTATTCAGCTGCAATATGGTTACTTCTGATTCTAACTTCTCCATTTGAAATTGCAGAGTAAATTCAATCATATTATGATCACTGTCACCTTAAGCTCCCATCATCTAGTCTGCCTGCACAAGCTGCTCCAAAAAGCCATCTCGTAGACATTCCACAAATTCCTTTTCCTGCCAACCACTGTCCATCTGAATTCCCAGTTCATCTGTATAATAAAATCCCACATGATCACTGTAACTTTGCATTTCCTACAGATCTTTCTAGCTCCTGGTGTATCTTACACCCAAGCTCTCTCTATATAACTCCAACTGCATTTTTTCACCTTTTTGATTCCTCAATTCTACCGACACAGATTCTACACCATCTGACCTTATTTGATTTATGATTATTGATTATTGATTCAATTCCATTCTTAATACTGAGACAACTCTATCTCTCTGCCCACCTGCCTATCTTTTCGACAGGATGAATATCGTTGAATATTCAGCTCTTGCAGCGATGTCACTGTAATGCCCAATATGTCGTACCTCCCAATTTATGGATGAGTCACAAGCTCATTTACCTTATTCCTTACACTGCATGTATTCCGATATAATAGTTCCGTCCTGTATTACCCGTTGCTCTTCTCATTGTCATTTGTTTGTCCAGCCGTTGGTACCTACACGGACCCTGACCAGTGGATCATTTCTCCCCGGTCCAAGTTCTGCAACCCAGATGATATATCCCAAACCCGAGCACCATGTAGGCAACACAACCTTCAGAACTCTTAATCCCGATCACAGAGAAGAGTATCTATGCTTTTAACTATACTATCCCCAATTATCCATCATTGGGCAGCATGTAACACAGGAATGCTGCCTCACAGTCTAGGTATTTGGGTTCATTTCCAATCTCTAAACCTTGTCTTTGTGGACTTTGTACATTCTTCCTGTGTCTGCATTGGGAGCATTAACTCTTTTCTCTCTCCACAGTACGTCTCTGTGTTTGCTTCAGATTTCTACCATCCACAGTATTTTTGTTTTTGTTCGATGGGGAAATGCAGCAAATGCGATAGGTTTTTGTAAAAGCAGCCGTGGTTCGTGGGTTCCCCTGGGTGTTTAGGAATCTTGCCCGGCCACTTCTCTGAGTGCAGTGTCCCTGGATATCCATTCCATCTCTCTCTGTTCCCTCAGTCCATCGTCACGACATGCAGACTTGCCTTGTGCCACCCATGGGACTCCCCACACCCCATTGCCTGGCACCAGATACTCCCTTCGTAGGACTGTGCGCACAATGACACTGGAAACTTTCTGACCCGCTGGGGATGCTGGGTAAAGACCCTGCTTTTGAAAGGAACAAAATAACTAGAATCCAGTTGAATAGCAAAGCTGAGTAAACTGGCTGAATTACATCCACCTGCTCTGACATTTGCTAATCTTCTGTTTATCCTCGGCCATCTGCATATAGATGATCAATATGTATGCCTTGTCAAGCAGGTTTGGTGGCGGGGATAGATATCAGATCTGGTGGTCATTGGACTGATTCAGTGGTCTCACTTTCCTGACGTCACACTTAAGTTTTTATTATCAAGTCTATCCAGTTTAAAGAAAAGACCTTGCTGGAGTTGTGCTGAAAGGATACTTGAACTTTGGAGACATAAGAATATGTCACGTGCGAGTGAGGTCACTAATCGTAAGGTCACACAGTTAAATACATGATCAACGTGCTGGTCGGGGAGGCAGCACATTCGATATGTGGATCATTGGGATTTCCGAGTCGGTAGGATATACACAAAAAGGACGGTATGAACCTGAACTGGCAGCAGTTTACGATATGTGGATTATTGGGATTCACGGGTCAGTAGGATACACACAAGAAGGACGGGATGCACATGAACTGATAACAATCTCCGATATGTGGATCATTGAGATTCCCGGGTTGGTAGGATATAAACAAGATGGACAGGATGGACTTGAACTGGTAGCAATCTCCTGGCAGGCAGGTTTGCTATAGTCCTTTATGAGGGTTTAGAATAGTGTGTGGCGGCGGTGGGGGAGGGGTGTGTGGAACCACAACAGTAGGTCCACAGGTACAGTGACTGAGGAGGAGTTGGAGACTAATCCCAGTACAGCTAAGACCAACAAAACAAAACAGAGGGTACTGAATACAGTGGCCTGGCAGTCTGAAGTGTGCTGATTTTAATATGAGGAATCTGTTTGAACAGATATTTCGATATCGCTGCATGTCAGAAAATAGGAAGAGATAATGGTTAATTAACAGTGTCCTTCACTGGACCAGCTTGTCTCTCCAGGCTCCAAAAATTGTTACTGTGTGGGTCAGAGAACTTTAGAATTAATACAACACAGATGGAGGCCATTCAGCCCACTATGCGTCCATGAGTTCTCCAATTTGTCAACTTGAAAGTAGAGGGAATGATCGGAGCTAGACTGAGAGGGAGAGAAATAAACAGAGAGAAAGACAGTGCAGTGAGATACACAGAGTGAAAAAAATGAGCGACAGGGTGAGTGATTGAGAGCAAGGGTTGTCAGACGAATGTGAAGTTAGATCAGGAGACAGCATGAGGAGAAATACACAGAAACTTTTCTGAGAAACTCTCACAGACTGTAAGCCATTTGTCTGGTGCCATACCCTGTGAGCACCATGCTGATACTGGCTGTCATCCCAGATCATTTATCGCCAATAACATCCCAGAGCTGAGTTGCTGACAGCTAAACACAATCCAATAGACCAATAGATTGGTTCCAGGGAGAAGGTGGATTAATTTAAATATTCTAGGCCAACAGGAACTTGTAGCCCCTCTAGACACTGCGTGAGAGGCAGGGGAACTGGGAACATCAGATGGTAGTGGTTCGCAAGAAAAGGAATTTTAGGAATGTTTATGAGATGGCTTTTTGGAGCAACTTCTAGTGGAGTCCACTCGGGAACAGATGATATTGGATTTAATGATGCAGGATTCCTAAGAGAGATTACGGTGAAGGTAAACTTCAGAAGCAAGGATCGGAACATGGACGAATTTATTCTGCAATTTGAGAGAGAGAAGATAGAATCAGAGATAACAGTATTTCAGCTGAATAAAGGCTACTGCAGAGGCATAAGGGAGAAGCTGGGTAGAATTGACTGGGAAAGAGGTCAAGCATAAAAGACAAGGGAATAGCAATGGCAGCAGATTCCAAGATTAATCCAGGAGACAGAGCCGTGATCCTTGCCGAGGAATAGAGGCATGGTACAGGGAGGATGAGACAGCCAGCACTGACGAGGGAAGTCAGGGATTGCATACAAGCAAAAGAGTAAGCGCACAATGTGATGAAGGACAGTGGGAAACGTGAGAATTGGAAAACTTACAAAGACTAACAGAGGGCAAAAAAAGGACAGAGAAGATTAGATATGGAGATAAGCTACCCAGTAATAGAAAGGAGACAGTAAGAAGTTCTTTAGATAGATAAAGTGCAAAAAAGAGGCAAAAGTGAATATGGACCACTGGAAAATGATCCTGGAGAAACACTCCTGGGAAACAAAGAAATGAATGAGGCATCAATGTTCATGCTGGAAGACACGAGTAATTTCCCAATAAAATGAAGAAAGTGATAGGGCAGAGCTGAGTATGGTGGTCATCACCAAGAAGAACATTTTAGAAAACTGAATGGCCTAAATTTGGATAAAATAACCGGAACCATATGGACTAAACCCCAGCATTGTAAGGGAGATAGTTGAAGATGTCGTGAAAGTGAAAGTGGTAATCTTTCAGGAATGACTAAAATCAGGAAAGTTTGGAAAATTGCTAACGTGATACTCTATTTAATAAGGGAGTTAGGCAGAAGATGGAAAATTACAGACTGATTAGCCTAACCTTGGTTGTGGGTAACATCCTGGAATCCATCGTGAAGGATGGGATTTCTGAATACTTGGAAGTATTTAGTAAAATAGTGCAAAGTCAGCATTGTTTCATCAATGGGAGGTCATGCCTGAAAAACCTGCTGGAATACTTTGAGGGAGTAACGAGCAGATTTGACCAAGGAGAACAAGTAGATGTTATCCACCTGCTTCTCTAAATTCCTTTGATAAGGTGCCACGCAGGAAGCTATTGAGAAAGATTAGAGCCCCTGGTGTTACAGGCAAGGTGCTAGTTTGGATAGATGTTGGCTGTCTGACAGAAAACAGAGAGTGGGGATAAAAATGTCCTTCTCAGGATGGCATCCAGTTACAAGTGGTATTCCTTAAGACTCAGTGTTGGGATCACAACAATTCACTTTGTGCAATAATGGTCTACGTGAAGGAACAGAGGGCATTCTGGCTAAGTTTTCAAACATTGCAAAGATGGAATGGAGGGATAGGGAGCATCGAAGAGGTGGTTCGGCTGCAAGAGGGTGCAGTAGCTCCCCTCTGATGCTCGCCTTCCAGACCACCAACCTCAGGATACAACACATCATCCTCCGCCACCAACAGTCAGACCACACCACCAGAGATATATTTCCCTCCCCACCCCTATCAGCATTCTGCAGAGACCATTCCCTTCACGACTCCCTCGTTAGATTCACACATCACCCCTCCCACAACCCAAGAAGCCACCTTCCACTTCCGGAACCTTCCCTTGCCATTGCAAGAGGTATGAAAGCTGTGCCAACAACATCCTCCTCAACTCCATCCAAGGCCCCAAAGGATCCTTCCACATCAGGCAGGGAATATCCTGTGAATTCAAACACCTCATCTACTCTGTCCATTGCTCCTGGTCTCTGCGACACTGGGGAAACATGACGTCAACTTGCAGAACGGTTCAGGGTGCACACACCCAACAACCCCACTTCCCTGTGGCTGAATACTACTCCTCCAAGGACATGCAAGTTCTTGGCCTTCTTCACTGCCACATTCTAGCCACCAGACCTCTGGAGGAAGAGTGCATCGTCTTCCACCTTGGGAACCTTCAACCACACCGTATCCAGCGCAATGTCACCAGTTTCCTCATCTCCCCTCCCTCCACCTTATCCCAGATCTAACCCTCCATCTGAGCACTGCCTGTTGAACTGTCCTACCTGTCTATCTTCCTTCCCGTCTATCCACTCCACCTTCCACTCTCACCACTCACCTTCATTTAGCCATCGCCTTCCAAGCTACCTTCCTCCCAGCCCCTCCCATTCATCTCTCAACCCCCTTCCGCCCTTCCAATTCATTCGTGATAAAGGCTTTATGACTGAAACATCGAATATCCTGCTCCTCAGAGTCCGCCTGACTGGCTGCGCTTTTCTAGCACCACACTTTTAGACTCTGATCTCCAGCATCTGCGGTCCTTACTTTCTACTGCTGAAGGATTTGCACAGGTTAGGGGAGTGAGCAAATAAGTGGCAGATGGAGTATAACATGGGCAAATGTGAGATCATGCAGTTTGCCAAGAAAAATAAAGGCATGGACTATTTTCTAAGTAGCGAGCAAGTTCAGAAGACTTGAGGAGACGGGGGGTGGGGGTGGGGGGTCCAATCCAAGGATCTTGAAAAGTAAATCTGCAGGTTGTCAGCAGTTGGAAAGGCAAATAAAATGATTCCAGTTATTTCAAGAGGGATTGATTTTAATGCAGGGATGTACATCTAAGGCTCTATAAGATTTTGGCCATGCTACATTTGGATTATTGTGCACAGTTTTGGGTCCCATATCTCAGGAAGGATGTACTGGATCTGGAGCATTCTCCGATGAGATTCACGAAAGTGGTCCCCAGAATGAAAAGCTTAACAATTGAAGAACATCTGAGGGTTCTTGGTCTATATTTGATCTAGTTCAGAAGGATGTTAGGAGGTCTAATTGAAACTTACAAAATATTGAATGACCAGGTCAGGGAGGATTTTGGGAAGATATTTCCAATGCAGGGGAAACTTGGACCCGAAGGGAAAGAGTAAAGAGAAGACCTTTTCAAGCACACATAAAGACGAACCTCTTCAGCCAGAGAGTGGTGAATCTAGGGAATGCACTGCTACAGAAGGCTGTCGAGGCCAGGTAATTGAGTATATTTAAGAGTAAGACAGATAGGTTCTTGATTGTAAAGGGAATGAAGGGTTATAGATAGAAAGCACAAGAATGGGTTTAAGAAGCTTAACAGTCATCATTGAATGGTGGAGCAGGCTCAATGGCCTGAAAGGCCAAATTTCTGCTCCAATGTCTTCTGGTCATATGGTTAATATTGGCTCTCCTCATTCCTCATCGGAGATGTACACTGGAGTTTGATTTTCTTATGATTTATTAAGGGCAACATCCCAATACTGATAACTGGGAAATATCATGTTTCCTCCCTCCAGTCTCTGCAGCCATGTCCCCAATATCATAATCACACTGAAATTGAAAAGCAATGCATTGTACTTAATCACAGTTGATTGACATCGACAACATTAACAGTAGGACATTCACCTGTCCTCTCTGATCCTCGGAAAACCATCTGAATTGTGTGTCACATCATATTCTCTGTTAACATATCCATGACATTTGTCTATTATAACTCATGTTGTCGTGGGCACATTTGCCTGTCAGATTATGGACTAGAAAAGGTCTCTCCCTATTTTACTGACATTATAATCACTGATCGGTAGTTACAGACTGTATGTTTCCATTCATAAACGGAGATACTTGGTTATGTTCTGACAATCCTTTGACATTACTCCCATATCAGAGGCAGAGTGAATGATTACACGGTATCAATCTATCAGCTCCAATATTCCTTCCCTCAGCCACCCCGACATATCCCAAGTTAAATGAGTAAATTTTAAACATTCCTTTGAATTTTAATAAAATCAATATTGAACACAAAGGGGTTTAATTGAGCTATTTGTTCAGTGACTGTGATTAATGTCCATCTCCGTGGATCCTAATTATCACAGTAGAGAGTTTCAATCGTTGAAAGATAAATGGGCTCTATTCAATGTGTTATCCCATAGTTTGAGTAGGAACATCACTGACAGCACTAACAGGGACCAGCAGCTCGAGAGAGAGAGAGGGGGAGGAGAGATCAGAATCTTGAGAACTTTAGACAGGAACGTTGCAATAATTGTTCATAATCTGAGGGCCATGGATTGGAATGTTCCAACAATGGATCAAAATCTGAGAACATTACACTGGAATGTTCCAACAATGGACAGGAGTTTATCCTTGGGTTTTTACTGACTTTCTCAGCCTTGGATATCATTAGCATATCATATCCAGGATATCTTTGGATTATTCAAGGTGGTTACTATCCCATCCTCGCGATAGTTGGTGTTCCTGTTACGTCATTATATTTGTCAACTAAACCGGGTTGAACTGAATTTCTGCTCATGATATGTAAATTGTGGAAAGTGCAAGTCAATATCTTCGGTTCCAAACAAAAATTCATTTCCTTATATGTTATAAGTATCAAACTACGATTTATAAGTTACTCACTGATATGCGAGAAGGAACCAGACTCTTCTCAAACTCCATAATCCATTTTGTCCTTCACAGATTTATATCTCCATGTCCTCCCCACACACCAATCCTCTCCAATACCACCATCATGATATCCCAGTCTCGTCCTCAGTCTCAGTGCAATATCTGAATAAACCATTTGTGCCTTTGTTCAATCCGGATGCAACAGTTTCAAGTTCCTTGTAACCACATGTCTGTCACTAAATAATTGCTCTTGAGAATGCTTAACTTGTTCCTGCACATAAGGGAAGACAGCTTATGGTGGTCAAGCCATTTACTCATAATCTAGAGCCACAGAATAATGGTCTGTTGATATATCATGAAGGAAATCGGGAAGTTTAAAAGCAAACTTTATCATTTGTTATAAAAACCAATCTGCTTCCCTCAAGTCGTTTAGGGAAGTAATATGTCATGCTTCCATCGTCAGGTTTCTGTGTGACTTCTGTGATGAACACCTGGGTGTACTGTACCTTTGAGAGAATTAAAAACCAACAATAACTACCTGACAGCACCAAGAGTTCTGAAAAATAGATATAATGTAACATTTGGTTGAACAACCCAATTAGCTAATTGTCTCGAAACAAATTCAGCAAAACATTTTAAATTTTACCCCAAAATACCCACCTCCAACCAATTTTCAATTTATTATATTGACAATCTTAACAGCCAATGATACAATACAATAGTTTGGCGGTACAAGACCATGGAAAATTGAACAGTTCAGAGGAGAACTGCCAACCCACCTGCATGCAAATACTGTCTGAAAAATAGCTCGCCCTTAGGTACCTTTATTGATTAGTAACTGGTGAAGCAGAGCACACAAGATGAAAAGAAGACAGGAATATGGAGAACAACCGAAAGCTTCCTGGTTTGAGATAAGAAGTTTTGTTTTGTAATTCTTAATTAGGAGTTTTATCGGAATAGTATTAGAGGGGGAAGGTCAAAGATAGATTAGAGGAAGAATTTGAAAATGGTCGTTTGTTTATCATTCTCTGTATTACTTTAAGAAATAAAGTTGTTAAATTTTACTTTAAATAGATCTGGACTCTAGAATTATCACAAATTACAGCATGGGATAAATCTTTTCTCTGTTGCTGGTTTTAATTAAGCAGGAAGATTTATCCTGTGTTGTAACCCTACAAACCCACAGCTATGTGTTTTACTCTTTATGGTACTGTGGAACAGCTGAATCAGCCACTCAGTTCAAGATCTGGATAACATGCTGCCCTGACCAGGGCTTCACACATCCCTTGAGAGAAGAACTAAGGTAAAGATAGCTCCCTTTCTCTGCCTGTTTTCTGTATTGCTACATGTGATTTCCATTCAGGTACGCGATCATCCCCTATTTTAGGTGTATTCAATCTCATTGAAATTTTCCCCAAGAGTGATACACATCTCCATAGTTATCTCTGGTGCTGGCTTTATTGATGCTACGTACAGATGTAAGGGACTGATAAGTTCCATGTCAGTCATTGTGTATAGATAAGGAATGGCTCTTTGTGGCACAGGAAAGAAATGGCGATGTATACGTGAGAGAAAATATGTTTTTTGACAATCCCTGAGAGTGTTGCTGAGGCAGTATTTGGGGAATTGTGGATAGACTTTCTCTCAAGTTTCACCAGACTAATCCCTGGGATGATGGCACCATGAGCAGTGAGTGAAACTCAGTGAGAGAATAAGAGGTGATTGCATTGAACCTTAAGGGGGATGGACAATCACTCATAATGTTCTAAACAAACACTGATATGGTGATAAATTCATGGCTTTTTTTCCCACTCAGATTACATGATTCTCGATAGTTTAACAGCCGTTGAGAACGTTCCACCCAACCACCCCCACTCCCTATTTCTACTGAGACAGAGAGAGAAAGAGAGGAGAAAGGGAGGAGAGAGAGAGAGGGAAGTTCAGGCTTTTGAATAAACTCTCCCAACATTAATACAGTTCAATTGGTGCGTGATCCTACCATGAATGTTATGTTATCCCGACAGCAGCAGCAATACCTTCATTATAAATGTGTCAACTATTTCCAGCAGTGTAGAGAGAAGGAAAGTCTTTTTTCGCCACTGGAAAGAAACGAAGATGTCTAAGAGGAAAAAGAGTTGTTATGATCATCTCCGAGAGTGTTGTTGAGGCAGTATTTGGGATATTGTGGACAGACATTCTCTCCTTTATAAGGAATGATCGCCTTGCCACAGAGACAGTGCAATGGACTTTCACCAGACTAATCCCTGGGATTATGGTACCATGAGGACACAGTGAAGATTAATCTCTGGCGTTGTGAGAGAATGAGAGGCGATTGCATTGAAACTTGAGGAAGAGGGACAGTCACACACAATGTTCTAAATAGACATTGGTACGGTGAAAAATTCCATGGTTTCTGTTTTACTTGGGTTGCATGAGTGTCGATAGTTTAAGAGCCTCTGAGAATATTCCCCTCACTCCACACCCGATCCCCATGAAGCATGAGAGAGACAGAGGGCCAGTGTTTGAATAAACTCTCCCAACGTTAATACAGTTCATTTAGTGCGTAGTCCTGCACTGAATGTCTCGTTATCCACAATCCCTACAGCAACCACAATACCCTCATGCTAAAACAGTTAACTTTTCCCACCAGATTCTGACCTCCATGGAGAACATAGGTGTGTCTTCTCGGAGATGGAAAATGCCTCCTTGAGACTTGGCAAAAATCATTTGGGTTCCCTCCTCATTGTCAGCAAACTATGTTAAAGCAGCACATGTTCTACAAACAATGGAACCATGTTTAACATCATGGAGTCCTCTAGCAGTGCAGTCTCGATTTCATTGGTTTGTCATGATGGAACATCTGTGAACCCCACTTGTTCCTGTATAACTATCTCGTGGGGATGAACAGCCTCCTCCTGGTCTCATGGAACAGGTTTACTAGTCTAATTGGGCTCTGCCAGCTCGATGCACTGAACAGACCACTCTCCTTCCTGTGTAACAGGCAGGAGTATTGAATCTGCTGTCACTCTTCCTGTTCCTGAATGCGAGCTCATACCCGTGTGCAACCAGCTTGAGATGCTGAATGAGCTCCTCTTTTAACTGTGAAAATGTACAATGTCTGGCCGTGCTGTTACATAAATGTTACCGACACTTTAACAGCACAAACCGGAATGCTGTCCGGGTCTTGCTGCAAATGGACACAGAATGGTTGAGGAGCTGATGGGGGACAAAATGTTCTGAACATTCTGTCATCTTCAGTCATCATACCTACTTCAGAGCTTTTGATGAGAAAATACATTGTTGGAGCAGCTGAAGATGTTTGTTCTGAGGAGGCTAACCTGAGGATCTCCTGCAGAGATGTCCCGAGACTGAGAGGATTGTTGGCGACTGACCCCAAACCTCTTTATTTGTGTTCTGAAAGACCCCGTCCAGTGGGAAGGTTACATCTGATCCACATTCAGCTTCAAATAGGTAGGTGGTCCCGATGCCATCCTCAGTCAAACACTGCCTTGCTATCAAAGCCATTCGCTCTTTCCTGAGCACCTGTGTTCGCCTCTTGTTCATATTAATAGGTGACGGTGTATGTGCAGGGAGTGCTTTCCACTTAAAGAAGGTAATCAATGTCAGCAATTATCTGGGTTAGAGAGCTAGGGCAGCTTTATCGCTGAAAGCATTTAAAGAGAAGTTAGATGGATTTTTGACCTGTCAGAGAGCTAACGGGTGAAGAATTGGGCATTAAAGAGGAGTTACTGTCAACAGTAGATCAGCCATGATGTTATGCAATGGCTTGATCGTCCGAATTACGAGATCCGGTTCGTTTTCTCCTCATATTCAGTCATTGCAATGTTAATGGCTGTAATTTTCACGAATGTTCTTTTATTGAACGTTACAATCAGAGAGAGTAATGTATTTTGTGAGTCATCTCGTGTTGAGGTATGGGGACTGTATTCACGGTGAATCTGAGTCTATAATATCACCAACAAATGAACCATATTTGCATAGAGGAAACACTCTGTAAAGAGACCAGAGGCGTCTGTTGAAACAAATAGAACTTTCCAACCGACACCAAACCATGTGTGACAGTCTTGAGGGACTGAATGAGATCCTGTGTTACTGCTGACCAGGTATTTGAAGCAAGTGGCCTCCATCTGCTCCTTGCAGGAGGTGTGAGGGGGTTGAATAGAACATAGCAACACAGGACTGAGCAGCAGGAGTGAGCCATTAGATACTTTGTCACCGCTCCAGGTGCTTTGGGTCACAGCAGCACGTTTCTGTCTGTATACCATTTTACTACAAATTATACAATAAGAACTTTGAATAAATGCAAACATCTAGGCACCACGGTCCTCTGGGGAAGGGAATTTCCACTTGAACAGCCCTTTGCGAATTTCTCATTTGTGTTCCAACAAATGTTGGAGGGTCACTGTGTCCTTTTCCAGTCCCATTTCTCCACTGGTTACACCCATCTTAAATGCATCCAGTTTAGTGAGGTGGCCAATGATTTAGGTCTCAGGCTAGGCCTGAAAAATGTGAGACACAGAAAGTTGAACTCATAACAAATGGTAAAATGATAGAGTGCCCCAAATTGTTATTCTGCCTTTGAAGTTATTCTGCTCACACAAGCTACTGGTAGTCGGATTTCTTTCTGGAACAGTGGGATTTGGCTGAATTCCCTTCGTTTCAGGCAGAGGAGAGATTCCAATGAATCCTCACCAGGAATCCTTCACAAGTGGTAAAGATAACTCCGGGAGTTTCTGGTCTCACACTTTGCTATCGGGTGGAACAAAGTAAGTGGGAGGGATCAATCGGCTGCTGCTTCTCAGACAGGGAACATTTTTCTCCCTCTCTGTGTTGGAACATACAATTTTGTCAACTGAACATCAAACTGGTCCATGTACGATCTCCTGGAACATTCTCTGGAAAACCTGATAATGGATTATATGCAGGTGAGTCGTTGGTCTTGTTGTACGCAATTCCTTCCAATCGCAAAAAAGTCCCCACTTTATAAGTTGATGACATGCTTACATTTGTCTGTGTAATTTGTAAATATTGTTAGGTGTCTTCATAGTATGTGTTTTAATATCAATGCATCTTTATCTTAAAGTTTATTCTCTAGCTTTAGTCTCCCTGACAGGAGATAATATGCATCCAGCTAATACACTTTCCAAAAGTCATGGCTGGTTCAATACTATTTCTCAGCTAACATCAAAACTGCTAATCCCCCATAACAAAAGGCCGGCATTCCAGGAATGAGTAAAGGGAAACCTCTTTGAAAATAATTATATCCTTTTAATTTAGTTTAGGCGATCAATCCTGCACACAGTACATCATTTGTGGTCTCAGCAATGCCCTGCACAGATGCAGTAAAACATTCCTGCCATTAAATTTGATACCTTTTGCCAAAAACAGCATCATTCCACTTACCTTCCAAATTATTTGCTGATTCTGACTTCATATGATTCATGTCGCAAGAACATGGAAACCTCCTGTATCACAGAGTTCGGCAATCTCTCTCCATTTAAATTGTTTACCATTATTTCATCTTTCATGCCAAAATAGACAACTTAGGTTAAGTTATTTCTGCTGAAGGTTTGCTCACTAACCTTCCCAGTTTCTATCACATTGCAGACTCACTACCTCCATTTGAATGACCATCTTGGTGTATGAGCTAATTGAGCTCCAACCCATTCCCTCCCCTTCCTCCAGATCTTTGATAAAGATTATTGATCATTGATGACCCCACAGAGATGTCTGAGGCACTCCATCAGTTACAGCTTTTCAGCCTGAAAATAAACATTTATCTCTACTTTCTATTTCCTGTAAGCGACAGCTTCCCTGTTCCTGTGTAGCAGCTGAGGTGGGTTGAATGGTCTCCTCCTGGACTGTGTAGTGTACTGAACGAGCTGAATGACTTCATTCTATACTCCTGTGTAATTCCTTAGAGGGGCAGAATGGTCTCCTCCTGTGTTATTGTAATGATCCTGTCTGACAGAATGGAGTGGTCCCCAACCCTGTAACAGCATCGAGGGGTGGAATGAGGGAAAAACACATGGGGTAGGGACAGAAGTATATCTCTGTTACAGCCTCGAGGGTGGATTGAGGGAACAGAACATGGGGTAGGGACAGCAGTATATCTCTGTTACAGCCTCGAGGGTGGATTGAGGGAGCAACACATGGGATAGGGGAAGAAGTTGCCCATTCGGCTGCACCATTCAGAATGTTCATGGCTGATCCGATTGTGTCTGACCATCCATTTCCTGTCTGTTCCCAATAAACACTGACCCTTCTGTCTAGTAAAGATCAGTCGAGCTCAGCCTTTAATACCTTCAATAACCGAGTCTTCACTGCTCCCTGAGGATGAGGACACCACGGATAGCACAACACTTAATGGAAAAGGACATCCTTATTTCATTGGGGGAATAATATTTTAAAACTATGTTAACTGAACATCAAATCACCACCTCTTTTCAGACATAAGGACAGAATAATTAAGTATACTTAGGAACATAATCCATTCCCGACTCCAGACCTATCCCACATTCCCGCTGATCCTTACCAAACAAATATGTATCGCACCCAGCCTCTGCTGCTGTCTCAGGAAGAGAATGCCTGAGAGCATAATACCGCAGGAGCATTAAGGAAATGAGCAGATTGAGGCCATTCAGCCTATCGAGTCGGAAATTCCATTCAATAATTTCTTATATGTACCTCAACCTCATTCTTCTGCCTTCTCCATAGAATCCTTGACCCCCTTACAAATCAAAAACATATCGATTTGTGTCTTAACGACACTAGCATCTGTGTATCTGTATGTGAGTAAGTGTTTGTGCGTGTGTCTGTGCATATGTCCGCCTCTGTTTGTGTGTGTGTGTATGTGTATGTGCCGGTGTGTGTGCGAGTTTGTGTCCATGTGCTTGTTACCTGTGTGTTTGCATGTCTACATCTGTCTGTCTGTGTTTCAGCCTGTGTTTCTATCTGTATTTATGTCGATTTGTATGTGACTGTATATGTATTTGTGTGCTTATACGTGTATGTATACCTATCTCCTTGTAAGTATTGTGTGTGTTCGTCTGTATATTTCGGTGTTTGAGTCTCTGTGCAGTGAGGTATCTGTGTTTTGCTTTTTGGAAGTGCAAGGACTATTGTTGGAACGGCCACTGGGTTTAAAGTGAGAATTGTCTTTCACTGGACATTGCTCTGTAACTGGTCAGTAGGACGTTAATGTTTCAGATTCTCCACACGAGGCATCCTGGTCCTCTCCAGCTCTTTAAGAGTCCTCCCCACATGACGGGGGGAAGGGAGTGAGAGAACGGATATCGGGCACTCCACTACCCGGCTTGGCCCATTCTATCCTATTCAGGCTGTTTCTCCTGCAATGGGAGAAAGGGATGGAGGGAGAGTGGGAGTGGGTGACCCGGCTGTATGTGCTGGTGTAGGTGGAGGGAGTTCTGAGGTGTCTGGAATGAGTCAGTCAACAATTTTGAATCCATATAGTATTATTATTTGCTGAATTCAATAGTGAGAGTGGTAGTGCCTGAGCCTTATTTGGAGACAGAGCGTGAACCTTGTTCGGGGTTAGGTGCTATAACAGTGAGTGTGAGGGAGCAGAGAGTATATGGTCACTCTGATCCTAACAGAGCGAGGAGGATATTGTTGCTTGCCCAATATTGTGGGACATTTCTTCAGATCTTCTCAGCGTCGAGGGGAGCCTACCCGAATGTCTTGTCCAAGTCGGTCACTAATAATGACACAGACCTGTCCCTCAGCTTCCACAGAATCCTTTCAGGTCGAACTTACAGATAGCAAGGAGAAGCACATATTGGTGTGTTATATACCAAACCAAAACGGTAGCAGAAAGTAAGCATCATATGCTCTGGAAATTAGATAGGCAAGTATTGTGGATACCGCAGTCTTATTGGATGGTCTCAAGTTGTATCTAAACTGTGTTAAGTAAGTGACTGCTGAAGCTGTGAAAAATAAGTTCCATAAGTTTATATGAGGTGGGTTGAAGAGTATGTTGCGAAGCAAACTAGGGAGCAGGTTATTTCGGATTTGGTGTTGTGTGGTCAGAAGGACGAATTATTAACCTTGGTCTGAAGCAGCCTTTAAGGAATAATGGCATTTATAAGATGCATTTTACAAGGTGTCTAAGACAATATAGAATGCTTGAATATTCTTGTCAAACATCATGGAAGACTGGAGGCTAGAGTTTCAAGATATCTTCAGTGAATTTGCAAAGTATAAAATAACATTCAGTGGGAGACAAGCAATGGTTATTAGAGTCATAGAGTCCGACAACATGGAGACAGGCCCCTCAGCCCAAACTGGTCCATTCCGACCAAAATGCCCATCCACGCTGACCCCATTTCCCTGCCATTGTCCCGTATCCTTCTAATCCATTCCTATTTGTATATTTGTTCAAATGCCTTTTAAATGTTGGTAATGTATCCGCCTCAACCACTTCTCATTCCATATGTGTAACAGCTCCTGAGTTAAAAAGTTGTTCCTCAGGTTCCCTTTCATTCTGTCCCCTCTGACCTTAAACTGATGCCCACTAGTCTGTGATTACCCAACCCTGGGGGAAAAGACTGTGTGCATTCACTCTATCCATGCCTGACATGATCTTATAAACTTCAATATGATCCTCCCTCAGCCTCATGCACACAAAAGTCAAAAGTCCTAGCTTGTCCAACCTCTTTCTGTAACTCAGACCATTGAGACCTTGGCAACACCCTTATATTTTTTTTCTGTACTCTTTCCAGTTTAATAACATCCTTCCTATAGCAAAGTGAACAAAACTGAACATACCGCTACCAATATGGCCTCACCTGCATCCTGTATAACTGCAACATAACTCTCTAATTTCGATACTCAGTGATATAAACCGATTAAGGCCAGTGTGCCAAAAGCTTTCTTCAATGTCTACCTCTGAATCAACTTCCAGAGAACCATGCACCTGAATCCAAGGTCCCTCTGATCCACTACACTCCTTAGGACCCAACCATTCACCATGAAACTCCATACTCGATTTGACTTTCTAAAATGCAAGAACTTACACTGATCTACATTAAAATCCATTTGCCATTTCTCAGCCACTTCTCCAGCTAATCAAGTACTGCTGTAATTTCTGAAATTTCTGATAACCTTCCTCACTCTCCATGATGCCGCTTATTTTAGTACAGTCTTCAAACTTACAAATCATGCCTGTACATTACCATGTAAATCATAGATCTATGTAAAATGTAGTGGTCCCAGCTTCCACCCCTGAGGCATTCCACTATTCACAGGCCTCCAGTCTTACCAGCATGTTTACACTATTACTCTCTGCTTCCTACCTTCAAAGCAATTTGGAATCTAATTTGTCAGCTCCCCCTCAATTCCATGCGATCTAACCTTCCTGAGTGGTGTACCATGTGGAAACTTATTGAAGGCCTTACTGGAATTCATCCAGACTACGTATACCATCCGGACCTCCTCAAAGTTGCTGGTCACTTTAGCAAAGATCTCCAACAAAATTGTGAGTCATGCTCTCTCTTTGCACAAAGTTCCGTGCTGAATTTGATGAAGGGCTTTTGCCCAAAACATCGATTTTCCTATTCCTCGGATGCTGCCTGACTTGCTCTGCTTTTCCAGCACCATTCTAATCTTACTCCGCTCCAGACCCTGTCTTTCCAAATGCATGTATGTCCAATCTCTCCGAATCTTCTAAAGTAACCTACCCACTAGCTTTTAGGATTACTGGTCTTTCGTTCCCAGATTTATCTTTGTAGCATTTCTTGAATACTGGCTCAGCATTCACTATATTACAGTTGTCCAGGACTTCAATCGTTGGCCAGCGATGATAGAAAAGAGGCAAGCAATGCTCCCGCAATTTCCTCTCTATCCTCCTATCCTTCTGTGGTGTTCCTGAATATATCTGGTCATGACCAGGAGTTTTTAGAAATACTGCAAAGTCGGAAACATACGTCTATTTATTTCAGGTACAAGACCAAAGAGTGACAAAGTGACTCAATGATGGTTAACAAAACAAATTAGAAAATATGTTCATCAGAGGAAGTGACTTCAGAAGAATTCCAGCTATTGTGGAAACCTGAGAATTCTCAGAAATTAACGATCCAAAAAATGGAAGGCCATGAAACTGAAAAGGAAATCAAAAAGCGAACATACATGCTAACAAACAGGAACACAAAGACTGCATCAATCTGCGATCTATATTTCAAAGGAAACAAAATAAAAGCAACGTCAAATGTGGAAATTTGTAATCGGGAGAGGAGAGGTCATTGTGGAGAACAGGGAAATGGCCAGGAACACAAACAGTTACTTTGCATCTGTCTTCATGGAGGAAGATCCAGAAAATCACCCAGTAACACCAAGTGATCATATCGGACTCCTGGAGCTGAAGACATAACGTCATTTCATATCAGTAACAAGGTAGTACTTGAACATGGAGCTGGATTGAGCATTGCTAAGACTGACGAAACAGATGTACTTCCTATCAAAATGTCGGAAATAAATCACCAATAGAAGTATTAATTGCACTGTCGATGACTGTGTTATATTTTCCTGTACATTCTGCAGAGACCGGAAACTATTGTGGATAAACGTGAATCAAGCACTATAGATGAATGGAAGGGATCCAAACAGCTACAAATGGAAAAATACATAGCGTGGAGAACTGTAGACCAGCTAACTTGACATTTGTAGGGAAACTGTTGGAATCTATAACACAGGATGACATTTTTGATATTTAGAAATTAATAGCAACAATGGAGAGAATCAGCATGCATTTCTGATAGAGAAATCATACTTGATAAACCTCGGAATTGTTTGAAGTTGTTTCTTACAGCATAGATAATGGGGAACCAGTAGACATGGCATATATTGGAACTTCGGAAGGGTTTCTATAAGATCTCAGTGAGTTGGTAAATGCAATGAATGTGAAGTGTATTTGGAGGAATATATGTAAGTGGAAAATTAAAGTTTGGTTTGCCTTCATTTAAGAGAGTCAGAACATTGATGTAAAGACATGTTGAAGCAGTTTCACAGCGTGTTGATGGGACTGTACCTGGAGTATTGTGTACAGTTTTGGTGACTGAATCTCAGAAATAATATACTGACCACAGAGGAAGTGCAATGGACATTCTCCAGATTAATCACTTAGATGGTGAGATTGCCTGAGGAGGAACTCGGCCTGTGTTCTCTCGAGTTTCAAAGAATGAGAGGTGGGTCACAGTGAAATTTAGAAAATTCACAAAACATATGACAAGTTGGCAATTAACAGAACACTTCCCTCGCTGTCTATTCCACATTCAAGGCAAATAATGGCAGGATCTGGGACAGGCCAGTTAAGGCTACAATAAGGAGGAAATTCATCACTTGGAGGGGACTGACTAATACAGGGGCATGGAAAGCAAATGACAGGCAAGATTAGGGAGAATCTCCAGATATTCTACAAGTTTCTCCAGCTTCAGAATAACCAGGGAATAGGTAGAACTCATTAGTGACTTGCCAAGTTGCATCCAAATCAACTTTAATGGTAGGAGACAGAGGGTGGTGATAGAAGGCTGTTTGTGTGATTGGAGGCTAGTGTCCAATGGTGTACCACAGGAATCAGTGCTGTGTCTCTTAATTTTTGTGATTCGGGGATGTTGGTGTTGGACTGGGGTTGACAAAGCTAAAAATTGCATAACACCAGGTTATACTCCAAAAAGTTTATTCGGTGGCACTAGCTTTCGAAGTGCTTGATCAAAGTGCACAGTCACCTGATGAAGATGCAGCACTTTGAAAACTCGTGCCTCCAAATAAACCTGTTGGACTATAAGCTGATGTTTCCTGATTTTAAACCTTATCATAAAGGATGCAGCTGTGAATATGGACGAGGGCTTGGGGTGTCATAAGTAAGTTTGTGTTTGATACAAAGATTGGCCGGGTAGATGACAGTAATAAGGAAGGCCTTATGTTACAGGAACATACAGATGGAATGGTCAGATGGTCACATCAATGGCAGATGGAATGTAACCCTAATAAATATGAAGTCATGCACTTTGGAAGAAGGAACCAGGCAGGGTCGGGCTCAATGAATGGCAGCCCACTAGGAAGATCAGAGGGTGCTTCTCCACATATCCCTGAATGTGGCTGGATAGGGTAACACACAATTTGTGAAAGCGCACGGGAGCGTAAACACAGCCTTCACACGTCGAAGCATAGATTATAAGAGCTATGTGGAACTTTCGTTAGCCAAGATGGAATACTGTGTGTAGTTCTGGGAGCTACATGACAGGAAGGATGTGATTGCACTGGAGGGGGTGCAGAGGAGATTCACCAGGATGTTCCCTGTGATGGAGCATATCAGCTATGGAGAGAGGCTGGGTAAGCTCGGGTTGTTTAGTTTGGAGCAGAGAAAGCTAAGGGGGACGTGAATCAGGAGGATAAGATTACGAGGGACATGGACGGGGTGGATAGATAACAGCTGGTCCTTTTAAACAAAGGGACACACTTTTAAAGTAAAGGGTTTGAGACTTAGTGAGGATTTGAGGACTGTTTTTCACCCAAAGTATGTTGGGTCTGGGATGCACTTCGTGAGAGGGGAATTGTCATGATAACCCCAAAACCATTAGAAAATACATGGTTGTGCACTTGAAATGCCATAAGATTCACAGCGACGGGTTTTGTGTTGGAAAGTGGGGCTACTGTAGACCGTGCTGTATTTCTGATAGTGCAGAGTCTGTGCTTCTGTGATTGTATAGCTGTGGAAGGTCAATCATTCAGTAGCTCAAGATAGGAATTGATGGGTTTCTGAAGAAAATCTTATCACAGTGTATATGATTGAACTTGTAATATCTTCTGAAAATACGCCAATGGCAAAATTAAGAGAAAAAGGTGCAGCTTTCTTACAGTTTGATACCAGATAATTGAGGACAGGGAAATAGCAGATGAATGGAGCAAATACTTCGGTTATGCATTCACAGAAAAAAAATAACATTTCCTCGCAATACGAGGGAACTTTAGTCTGGTGAGAAAAAGGGAATAGAATGAAATTAGCAACTAAAACGTTTTAGAGAAAATATTGGACTGAAATTAATGGGCATGGACAAAGTCACGAGAGGTTTATGAAATAGGAATCATACTTGAGAAAGTGGCTTTTAGCAAAATTATGGAGAAGGTATCAACGCAATACGACTGGAATCTCAGAAAGACTTTTGATAAAGCCCCAAGCCATTTGTGCAAATTCGAATTCAGTGGGACTGGGGCTAATATATTGTTATGGTTTTAGAATCGGAGAGCTGGCAGGAAACAGTGAGTAGGAATGAAACCATGTTTTTCTGAATGGAAGTCTTGGAGGATATAACAGGGATCGAGATTTGGCATCCAGCTATTCCCAATACACATCATATCTTTGGTTGAGGGGCTCAATTGCAATATTCCCAAGTCTGCTGACAGTACTAAACGAGGCCTGTGAGTGGATGAGGAGGATTTAGGAAAGGCTCCAAGGTGATTGAGACAAGTGGAGTGACTGGGCAAATACGTACCAGTTGGAGAGCAATGGGAGAGATGAGAGGTTGTGTACTTTGATGGGAACAATATAATGGCATCCTATCATTTGAAAAGGGATTGGTTGAAAATGTTGATCTATAAATGAACTAAAGCTGCATTTTTGTTTATTTCTGCGAAGCTATCCGAGTCCATGTAGGTTAATGAGTTCTGAACACGGAAGTCAATACTGGGAATGGCATTGGCATGCTGTATACAGTGTACATAGACCCAGCTAGTGGGGAGCTGTAACAGTGAAAAGAATCTGGATCTCCCTGTACACCAGTCACTGAAAGCAATATTGCAGGAGCAGAAAACAGGTCGGAAGATAAGTGATTTATTCACCTTCATTTCAGGGGATTAGAATACAGGAGTAAGGGTCATTTACTGCAACTGTACAGAGCCTTGGTGGGACCCCATCTCGAAAATTGTGCAGTATTGTGTGCAGTTTTGTTGTCCTTACCTAATAAAGGGCAAACCTGACATTGAGGGAGTGCAGTGAAGGATGAGCAGACTGATCTCTGGGATGACAGGTTAGTTGTGGGAGCAGAATTTGGGGTGACTGGGCCTGTATTCCATGAGCTTTAGGAAAATGAGTGGAGATATCAGTGAGATATATAACACTCTGACAGGGTATGACAGATTGGAAGCAGGGATGATAGTTCACTTTGTAGAAAACAGTTCACGAATCGTATTGAACTCACATCGTACTTAATAAACAAGCGTTATCAAAGAACTGCCTATATATTGATGGGCCGAAGGCACTGTATTTCATAATGTTTAAACATATTTTGAGATATGAACATTGTGTGGGCAAAACTGCATTGAGGAGATGTTCGCCCATGAAATAGCATGGGGAAAGCTCAACGTGCTGAATGGCCTCCTCCTCTCCCGATGTTTCTGTGCAGTCTGTGGGAAAGCTCTGTAAATGTTGTCACAATTCCAACCTCGGGCGACCCTCTATGTGGAGTTTGAACATCCTCCCCACGCCTGTGTGGGTTTTCTCCCAGTGCTCCAGTTTCCTGCCACAGTCCAAAGATGTGCAGTTTAAAGTGGAGTGCCAATAGTGCCCAGGGCTGCGTAGGTTAGGTGGGTTAGTTATGGGAAATGAAGGGTTACATGGATACGATTGGGGGGCACGTCCAGGTGGGATGTCGTTTGGTGGGTAGTGTGGATTTAATGGACGGAATGTCCTGCCTCCACACTGTCGAGGTTCTATGACAATGACAACAAATTTAGGCTATGCAAACACCCAGTGGGTATATACCTGATCCATTCTCCTCAAGGTCTCGTATGTAGTTTTCTCTCATTCCAAGAGTAATCTGTTAAAGCCTTTCACCCCAGGAAACCGTGAAATGAAATATCTCTGAACTGCTTCCAATGTAATTATATCCTTTCTCAGATAAGGAGACACAAAAAACTAATCTCACACTCAGATCATACTGTTTATAATGGCTTTATAATGTCTTTGGAACCCTCTTTCCCACGGAGCAATGGAAGCAGAGATATTGAATATTTTTTTGAGGCACAGACGGAAGGTTCATGAATAAGAACAGAGTTAAGGATTATCGAGGAATGGGCAGCAATGCGCAGTGTGGGGGAAATGTAGACAGTGGTATCAAATAACACGGCTTCAGAACCACCAGGAATATAATGTAAAATGAAATGATAATATCGATAAAATGTTAAGAGAGAATACAAGATGGCGGCGATCCAGAAGGTCTGGTTTGCTTGGCTCTGCATCACAGCACGGGCAAAGTGTTTCTCTAACCCACCCCATCCCAGCCATTTACCTAAATTTCAACACTAAAAGAGCGATAGAATCTTTACTAATCCCGTTTTGTCAAAGGGAGATAACAAAACATGGGAAAGGATCGAGTCAGTCCCAACAAGCGGTGAACCCGTCAGAAACATCGAGCATGCCTGAGGCTGTAGCTGCAACCCACTCTGCTCGTTTAATAGACCCAGTCCCTCACCAGGCCTTGGTCACTGAGTTCACCAAGTTACGTGAAATGATTGAAGCCATGATTGAAGAACCGTTCAGCCGCGGCTCGAGCCGCTCTCAGCCATGCCACAGAAACATGAGCAGCAACTTGACAGCCTTGGAAACAGAACAGACAATGCCAAGGGCCGAACTGCAGTGTCAGAGACCGTGATCGATTCCTCTCGGGAGAGGATCCTCCCCCATGAAAACAGGTCTGCATCTTAACTGAAGAAGATGACGACCTCGAGAACAGGGGTAAGATGAAGAATATTCACATCGTTGGTTTGCTGGAGCGGACAGAAGGTGATCAGCTGGTGAGTTTTTTCAAGAACTGGCTGCAGCAATCCCTTCACTTCGAAACTGAGGAGGGACGGGTGAAGACTGAGAAAGTACATCGGGTTATGGCATGGAAGTCAGACTCAGACCAACGCCTTCATCCTGTCCTTGTTCGATTATACAGTTATGGGGACAAACAAAGACTGATGGAATCTTTCAGAACCCAGGGGTTCTGAAATCCAATGGGTTTAATTGAAAAGAGCTCCAGGATGATGTTCTTTCAGGACTTTTCAGCGGTGGTGATTCAGGAAAGAAAATCTTTTGATGATATCAAGAGAAGAGTAAGGGAACTCAGGATTCAGTATTCCTTACAGTTCCCCGCTGTGTTCCGTATTGCTTTGAAAGGATCCTTGAACCCTTCTGACTCTCCAGAGAAAGCGAAAACTTTTAAAGTAAGCTGGATATTTAGATAATCATGTTTCAATGTTAAAGAAATTTTGTTGATTTTTTTGCTATTAACCAGTGTTAAATTATAGCTGGGAATGGGTTGAGTCCCCATTTTTAACGTCCTCATTAGTACTACTTCTTTTTTTCTTTCTTTGCTTGTGTCTGGGTTGCAGCTCAAGCTGGAGGGGTTACAAAGGTATTTGTGTTGACTAAGTGCCGGCCGAAGGGCAGTTCAAGCCCGATTTTTGTTGTTAATTGCCCTGGATTCCATATTGGTAGCGGGCACAAGATAAAGATTTGAGACATGTAAGCATTCCCAGTGGGCGGTGGGGGGTAAATTCCCCAATCAAGTGTCATTGGCATTTTGGATTTTATTACATTTTTTGGTTTTTTTATGTGTTTAGCTTTGGAAAGTTTTGAGAGCTTGTTAGTTGTAGTAGTTTTAGTTTGTACAGTTTTTAGGCTCAATGAGTCTTTTTTTCATTAATGATCAGCGATGTGTAATTCGATGTGAAACTCTAGAATTGAAATGTTGCTACAGTGTGTTATGGATAATGATGTGCTTAAATGTTGTACCTGGAACATTAAGGGGAGCCATCTGCCAGTCAAGAGGAAAAATGTATTTTCTAATCTTCAAAACGAGAGGATGGATGTTGTCCTATTGCAGGAGATGCACCTTGATGACAAGGAACATTTGACATTACAGCAGGGCGGGTTTGATCGGATTTATTTCTCGTCTTTTAATACTAGGAGTAGGGGAGAAGCCATACTAGGGAAGAAGAATCTTATTTAAATTACTAGATTGTATTAGACAATCATGGAAGGATCATCATCCCCAAAGTCTTGAACTATGGGAAATAATACAGTATTTTGAATGTTTATTGCTACCCGGCGCACCCTCTTAAAATCCTGGTAGATTCATTTTCCAAATTAAGTTATCTTGCATCGTAGCACATGATTGTAGGAGGAGATTTCAACTGTCTTATGGACCCACAGTGTACAGAATGTCCAAATGTCCCCCAGTACCCTCGATATAATGTAAGCAATTAGTGGATATGTGTGCAGAACTAGAGCTGGTGGATGTCTGGAGGCAGATCCAAATCACAAGTAGGGATTTTATTTTCTCCTTTAACCCGCACAAATGGCACACGAGGGTTGATCTCTTCCCCATCCCTGCAACAATCTTAGATACGGTGGCATCCTACACAATTGGGAATATTACCCTAACATACCTGCCCCAGAAGTAAGATAGAAGTAACATAAGATGATGTTGTATGCAGATGAGGGTCTTATATTTTTGTCAAATCCCACAGTTTCAGCAGCTCACATGATGCAATGCATTAATTCGCTTATCACCTTTTCGGGCTATTAGATTAATTTTACACATTTGTGGCCTTCCCTGTGGGAGGTCTCAGAGAAATACCTCATGTTGAAGGAAAATTCTGGTTTCCTTTCAAATGGTCACGGGGGTGGTTTCCCTATTTTAGTATATTCATTACATCCGTCTTTGATCATTTATTTAACGTGAACTATGTCCATTTGTTTGACAAAATTAAACAAGACTGTCAAAGATGGGAGGCACTTCTAATATCCTGGTTAGGTCAGATAGCGGTTCTTAAAATGAATGTCCTTCCTCATTTACTATACCCCGTGTGAATGGTTGAACTATGGGAAATAATACAGTATTTTGAATGTTTATTGCCACCTGGCGCACCCTCTTAAACTTCTGGTAGATGCATTTTCCAAAGTAAGTTATCTTGCATCATGGCAGATTATTGTAGAAGGACATTTCAACTGTCTTATGGACCCACACAGATATTTCCCAGACAGATATTTTGGAGACTCAATGGCTGATTTAGCTCTTTTATTTGGATCTATAGGCGACTCTTTATCAAGCTAACCAAATTGAAACTACCCCACAGAGTGTGGGGAGTAGATCTTCCAGATTAAAAGCTATCAATTAAGCTCTTTATTATCCTATGTTACTGTGTGGACCACTGAGGACTCGGTGTCAATATGGTTAGATATTGAACCCTCTCAGACAATGTGAACTCTTACTAGTCTGTTGTTCTTAGACAAAATGAAAACATTTATGGAGTATTATCAGAACCCAATAATTATCAATAAAGTTAAAGCATGAATGCCAATGCGTCAGCTCGAGGGCAATATAGGCGATGTTTCTTACCCCTATAATTCATATACCGAATTGTCAATCGGGGATAATGGATTCCATGTTTAAACTATGGGAAGCCAGGGGTGTACCTTGCTTCAGTGATTTAGAATTAATAAAATCCCTACAGTGTGTAAATAGGTCCTTGGGCCCAACAAGTCGACTTCGACCCACCCAGACCCATTCCCCTACCATCATATATTTACCCTGACTAATGCTCCAACCTACACATCCCTGAACACTATGGGTGATTTATCAATAGCCAATTCATCTAACCTGCACATCTTTGGACCCTGGTGCTGTGAGGCTGCAGTGCTATCTACTGAGCCACCACGTATTATTTTAAAGAGAAAGAATGACATCATTTGATCAAATAACTCGTAAGTATGGACTACCTAGTGGAGGCGTCTTTTGTTTTTTTGTCCAGATAAGAGATTTGATTTTTAAAAAATACACCTTTAACAGACTCTTACAGATCCGATAGAGAGAAGTGGGTGCTTATTGCTTAGAGTACACTCTCTGTGAGTACCCTTTTTCATTAGTTGGAGTGTGTTCCCTCAGACGAGACTGTGCAGCTTTGGGATGGCTGCGAGAGAGAGTTGGGGGTTCTGAACAACTCGGAGAGATTGAGAGGACATTTGTGAAAATGCTCGAAGGATTTTGATCTGTAATAGGACCCATTCCATGCAGTTGAAAATTCTTCAGTGGGTCTATCTGACCCCAGATTGTCTCTCAAAATGTAAAGTGGGATTATCTAAGCATGTGGTAAATGCAGAATGACTACAGGCACTCTTATGCTTGATTGTTGTCCTGCTGCAGGCTTCATATATATTGGAGCACTGTGTTAGGTGTGATAGAGTAGGTTTTGGGGACTGAATTGGAGATGGACCCGGGTTTTCCTTTCCTGGGCCTGCTCAGGGTACCTGACGGAGATGCACACGAGGAAAAGCATTATATCCTTACTTTCTGTGCTGGGAAACATGTTCTGTTGTGTTGGATGTCTAAAAACCCGGGTCTGTTGGGTCGTCGTAAGTTCTTCATGGAGAATATCCCTTTGGACTTTCTCACTAGTATGGTGCATCAAAAAAAACCAGAGATTTACATAAGACATGGCAGCCCTTTTTGGATTACCACGATGCAGGTTTATCTGTCACATTAAGAAGGGCTTTTATATAGTCATGACAATATTGTCTAATGAATCTAATACACAATGAGAAACAATTATGAACATAAAGATGCGTATCAGTTAATGCTCTTCAAGAACGAGAGCTATCGTTTTGTTATGCTGAGCTGTACTGTGTATTCATTATTTATTGTTTATTTTTGTTTTTCTTCTGTCCATTTAACGTTTTTAACTTGTTTTCTATGTACATGCGCATTAGTGTAATTCTGTTCAGTTATTTGAGTTGTGTTGTTCTTGAGTTATTAAAATATTAAAAATCTCTTTTCAATAAAATTATTTTTTTAAATTAAAATGCTAACGTTGATAGAATAGAGTTCCAAAGAACTCTCATTAGTGAGACCACTCATGCTGGTTTACCGTGAGGGTCATCACATTTCGGGTGATGGGGTGACGTTGAGAGAGAGTCCCCTTCATGGTAACCTCTGTCAGTGTGAGGAACTGAACCTGTGCTGTTGGCCTCCCTCTGCATCACAAACCTGCCGTCCAGCCAACTGAGTGGGAGATAGTGCAACTGTTACACACAGAAACAGTCACATGCAAAGGGCAAGAGAAACACTCATAACAAGGAAAATGGCAAATTCAGATAACGGTCAAGATAACGGCTGAGGGTAAATACGTTCTCTACTCGAAATTGTATTTTATAACAAGACATGTTTAGAATCTGTCTTTGATTTAATATCATTAAGGTGAGTCAAGTGAAATAACCAGAATTACTAAGTGTGATTGGAATCTATAACCATAAAATAAGTGTAGATTTCTTGCTTGGTCTGTATAAAGCATGCTGACCGTCATATGAAAGTATAAAGCAGATGGAATATATTGTTAGGAGAGTGCGTTCCATGGGAAATGCCCTCGAACAGGCACTTGAAGAAAAATGGGGTAAAAGTACCGGAGTGCTATCTGATCAATCATGATGGGTGGGAGAATCGGGCTGGTATTGAATGAGAGGGACACCATGGGGTGGGGTAGGTAGCTAATGAGGTGAGTTCGATAAGATAGCACCAGCAAACTAGCTCAGCTTTGTACAGACAATCCCTCTTCACATTCAACGAAAATGAAACTGAGACAAATTACTGTTTTATACAGCTCAATGTAATGAAGATTCTGCAGTCCTTCCTCCCTCCCAGTTACAAAGCTGCAGGACAAATGCTCATTCAAAACTCTCTATCGCCTGAACTCATACTAATATACCATTCACTCATAATTCTTCATAATACTGACCCGTGTTGCATGATACTGTCGAAATGTCTTCATTTCAGCATTCTGGAAACAGTGAACATATCTTTCCATGACATTTTGTCTCGGTCTCCCCCTCCCTGTCTCTTTCCCAAAACACACATATTTACAGTCATACGGTTCTCCAGACGGAAACAGGCCCCTTCGGCCCAGATGGTCCATGGCGAACAAAATGTCCATCTACACTCATCCAATTTCTCTGCCCTTGCTCTGTATCCTCTAATCCTTTCCTATCTGTTTCTTTGTCGAAATGCCTTTTCAATGTTGTTATTGTACCCATCTCAACCACTTCTACTGGTAGCTCATCCCATAAGTATACCATACTCTGTGTAAAAAAGTTGCCCCTACGGGTTAATTTTCATTGTATTCCTCTCGAAGCGTTAACAGATGTCCTCTAGTCCTCGATTCCCCAACCTTGCGAAAAAAATTAAAGTGTTCAACCCTATGCACGTCTCTCATAATTTGATAAGATCTACACTCATTGTTGTGGTTCTGTTCGACGAGCTGGGAATTGGTGTTGCAGACGTTTCGTCCCCTGTCTAGGTGACATCCTCAGTGCTTGGGGGCCTCCTGTGAAGCGCCTCTGTGATTTTTCCTCCGGCATTTATAGTGGTTTGTATCTGCTGCTTCCGGTTGTCAGTTCCAGCTGTCCGCTGAAATGTCTGGAACACAAATTCCCAGCTCGGCTAACAGAACTACAACAACGAACACCCGAGCTACAAATCTTCTCACAAACTATCTACACTTCTGTAAGAACCCCTTCAGTTTCCTAGGCTGTAAAGAAATAAGTTCTAACCTGTCCAACTTCTCCCTATAACTTAAACCCTTTGGCCCAGGAAACAACTCTGAAATTTCTTCTACACTCTTTCTAATTCAATAATATCCTTTCTAGAGCAAGGTGAACAAAACTGAACCCAATACTCCAACTGCAGCCTTACCAACTTCCTGTATAATTGCAACATAACGTCACAACTTTTATACTCAATGCCCTGATGAAGGCCTGTGTGCCAACCGCCTTCTTCACTGTCCTGTATATCTGTGACTCAAACTTCAGACAACCGTGCACCTAATCTCTAATGTCCTTTGTTCCACTACACTCCTTAAAGCATTCTCTTTCATCATTAAACACCTACCTGGATTTGACTTTCCAAATTGCAAGACGTCATCCTTGCCTATGTTAAACTTCACATGCTATTTCTCAGCCCACTTCCACTGCCAATTAAGGTACTGCTGCAATTTCTGGTAATGTTCCTCATTGGACCCCTTCTATTTTAGTGTCATCTGCAAACGTACTAACCTTGCGTTGTGCACTCTCGTCCAAATCATTGAACAGCAAAGGGCCCAGGACAGACTCCTGAGGCACTCCACGAGACACAGGCCTCCAGTCCAACAAGCATACCTCCACCATAGCCATTTGCTTCCTAACGCCATGCCAATTGTGTTGCCAATTTGCCAGATTACCTTGGAGTCTATGCGATCTAATCTTCTCGAGCTGCCTACCATGTGGAACCTTATCAAAGGCTTTACTGAAATCCATATAGACTATGTCCACCGCCCTGCCTTCGTCAACCTTCCTGGTCACTTCCTCAAAAAACTACGAACAAAATTTGTCAGGCATGATCTGCCATGCACAAAGCTATGCTGACTTCTCCAAATCAAACTCTTTCTTTCCAAATCCATGCACATCTTATCTCTCAGCACCTTCTCAAGTGGTTTACCGAAAACAGATGTGAAGCTTACTGGTGCATACTTCCCAGGCATTTATTTGCAGCCCTTCTTGAAGAAAGTCACTCCATTTGCTACTGCCCAGTCTTCCGGGACTTTGCCCCTGAACTGTCTTCTCTCGCCTCTTTCAGTGCTCTTGGATATATCTGGTCAGGACCAAGAGATTTAACTGACATTATGCATTCTAATATGTTCAACAACACCTCTACAGTGATATTAACGGTACCAAGATATGAAACTAACCCCACCAAAGGTAACAGATATTCATGAATTTCTTCATGGTAAACACAGAGGGGAAATTGAGGACCTCACCCATCTGTTGTGGTTTTACACATGAATGTCCACTTTGCATTTTAAGGCATCCTATTTTCTCTCTAGTCGCTCTTTTTCTTTACTATACTGAAAGCACATCTTTGGATTCCCTACTTTTCTAAGCCATGGCTATGTCATACCCCCTTTTCGCCTTGCTGATTTCCTTCTTCAGTAAACTCCTGCATCCCTTGGGTCTCTCCAGAGATTGTATTGATTCAAGCTGCCTGAACCTGAGCCACGCCTCCTTTTTTCCTGGTCAGAGCCTGATTATCTCTTGTCATCCAGGGTTCTCTCTTCCTGCCTCACTTTCCCTTCACCCTCACAGGAACATATAGACCTTGAACTTGAGATATCTCACTTTTAAAGGTCTCCCACTTACCAGAGATCCTTTTGCCTGAAACCAAGCTACTCCAATCAACGTTTGCAAGTCCCTGTCTATTTCCAACAAAATTCGTCTCGCCCAAAATTAGAACTTGAATCTGTGGACCAATTCTGTCCCTGCCATAACTGTTTTAAAATTAACACAATTCTAGTCACCGGTCCCAAAATGCTCCCCCACTTTACCTCCATCACCTATCCTGCCCTATGTCCCAACAGTAGGTCGAGTTTGTCCCTTCCCGAGTAGGACCGTCTACATGCTGCTTGTGGAAGCTTTGCTGAACACACTTAAGTAATTTCTTTCCATCTTAGTCCTTAAACCTCTGGAAGTTCCAGTCTATGTTAGTATAATTAAAATCACCTATTATGACAAGCCTTTTGCTCCTGCAAGTCTCGCCACTCTCCCTGCATATTTGTTTCTCTAATTCCCATTGATTATTTGGAGGCTTATAGTGCAACCACTATAACATCACCATCCCCCTCTTACTTCTTTGCACCATCCACAAAACCTCACTCAACATTATCTCAGTTATTTCATCTTTAATACTGGAGTGGTATGCGCCTGAGTCGGAACGATTGGTATTTAAACTGTTTCAATTTACATCTCTCCTTCCCAGTGATTGTCACACACACAGCACCCCTTGTCAAGGCGCAATGGAGATACAGAGCTGTAAATGGATGAGAGCTGCACATCCTGTCACTGCCAGCATTCGCTGCAAGTTTCCCCACACTGTGCCGTGATCTATCACAGCGTTACCGAACAATGCAAAAACCTGGGGCTATATGAATAAACCAGTGCGGACTGCATAGCTCCTCACGCTGGACATTTAGCCCAGTATTATAGATCCAGCATTGGTGTTGGCTGCACAGAGTTCCACTCTGGACATTGCTGGGTTGCATTCAGCAGTTCGCTAGCTGGATCTATACTGCTCCATCCTGAATATATAACGGATGGGCTGGTTATGTGAGTTGGATTGTGAATGTGAGAGAACTAAACTTCTGGCAATGCCTTTATTTTGTGTTTTCATTCTTGTGATTGGACCCTTCAAATCCTGACTCATCCGATTAGACCCATCCCTCTGGATGAGTGATGGTGACTGTTGTTACAGCATCTGAGTCTGCACCATGACCAACAAATGGAGCAGAGGCTGCAGAGAGGACAGTCTCCATAAAATTGCATGAGGGAATCAGTCAGATCAGCCGTGCTCTTAGTGAATGGTGGGGCAGGATTGTGTGGACCATGAATGCAATTTATTCATATATTTCTGTTTGTTAGAGGCAACAAAACCCTTCTCTCCCAGTGCCCAAAGCTGGTGGGGAGTGAGTCACCTCCTGCTATCCCTGCGTAACAGGATCCTGGGGCCTCACAAGCCTCTAGATTTCCCAGTGACTGTCTCGAGCAGTTGAGTGACTCCCTCCTGTTCCTGTGTCCCAGTCTCGATCAGTTGAATGACACCCTCCTGTTCCTGTGTCCCAGTCTCGAGCAGTTGAGGGACTTCTTCCTGTTCCTATGTCGCAGTCTCGGCAGTTGAGTGAATGCCTCCTGTTCCTGTGTCCCAGTCTCGAGCAGTTGAGTGACTGCCTCCTGTTCCTGTGTCCCAGTCTCGAGCAGTTGAGTGACTGCCTCCTGTTCCTGTATCCCAGTCTCGAGCAGTTGAGTGACTGCCTCCTGTTCCTGTGTCCCAGTCTCGAGCAGTTGAGTGACTGCCTCCTGTTCCTGTATCCCAGTCTCGAGCAGTTGAGTGACTGCCTCCTGTTCCTGTGTCCCAGTCTCGAGCAGTTGAGTGACTGCCTCCTGTTCCTGTTTCCCAGTCTTGAGCGGTTGAGTGACTCCCGCCTGTTCCTGTGTCCCAGTCTCGGGCATGTTGAGTGACTGCCTCCTGTGCCTGTGTCCCAGTCTTGAGCAGTTGAGTGACTGCCTCCTGTTTCTGTGTCCCAGTCTTGAGCAACTGATTGATGCCTCCTGATCCCAAGTTTGTGAAAATAGATGTCCTCCTCTTGCTGCTGACTCACTGGCTCGAATCGCTCTGTGCTCACCTGCTGCTCCTGTGGAATGGACTTGAGGGACTAAATGGCCTCTTCACATCCCTTACAGCTTCTCTTGACTAAAGGCCATTCTCCTGTTTCTGTAAAATACCATCAAAATCTGAATGATGCATTTTTGTATTTGACTCTCAGTAATTGAGCAAACAAACTGACTGACAGAATTCAGAACCGGAATAGCCTCTTCCTGTTCCAGTGTTATACACTCAAGTGTCAACAGAGTCTCAGTGATGTACAGCACGGAAAAAAGACCTTTCGATCCAGTTGTCCATTCTG
The DNA here is from genome assembly GCF_047496795.1 of Chiloscyllium punctatum. Classification (NCBI taxonomy): domain Eukaryota; kingdom Metazoa; phylum Chordata; class Chondrichthyes; order Orectolobiformes; family Hemiscylliidae; genus Chiloscyllium; species Chiloscyllium punctatum. The sequence continues at coordinate 89,130,755 of NC_092759.1, forward strand.
ACCAAATATCCTAAATTTATCTCGTCCCCCTTGCCAGCACTTGGCCCATCTCCCTCTAAACCCTTCCCATGCATGTACCTATTCAAATGCCTTTTAAACGGTGTAACTGGACCTGCCTCCACCCACCTCTTTTGGGTGCTCAATCCATACACACAGCACTCTGTCTTTGAAAGTGTTGTACCTCATTTCCCTTTATAAATCTTTCTCCTCTCACCTTAAACCTTTGTCCTCTAATTTTCGACTCGCCTATGCTGGGGTAAAGACTTTGACTGTTTACCTTATCTCTGCCCCTCATGACTTTATAAACCGCTATAAGGTCACCCCTCAGCTTCAACCTTTGAAAATAGCCCCAGCCTATTCAAACTCTCCCTGTAGCTCAAATCCTGCAACACCTGCAACATTTTAAAAAATCTCTTCTGCACTCTTTCAAGTTTGACAATATCTTTCCGACAGCAGGGAGACCAGAATTAAAGGCAATATTACAAAAATGGCCAAACCAATGTCCTGTACAGATTTAACATGTCATGCAAATGCTTCGACTCAAAGCACGCACCAATAAAGGGACGATCACCAAGTGTCTTCTTCACCACGCTGTCTACCTGTGACGGCACTTTCAAGGAACGGAGAACCTGCACCACCAGGTGACACAGTACCTCAGTGACTGGCATTGCTACCTCACAGCACAGCGATCTGGGTTTAATTCCATTCTTGAATGAGTGCCTGTCTGGTGTTTGCACATTCTCTCCGTGTCTGCGTGAGTTTCTTCCGGGTGTTACATTTTCCCTCCACAGTACAAAGATACACAGGTAAGGGTAGATTGGTCATGCTCAATTGCCCCAAGTACCCTGCGATGTGTAGGCGAGGTGGATTAGCCATGGGAAATGCAGGCTCGGAGGGATAGGGTAGGGGTGTATCCAGTGGGATACATTTTCCGAGGGTCGATGTGGCCTCGATGGGCCGAAAAGCCTGTTTCCTCCCGGTAGGGATTCGATAATTTCAATGGAGTTCTCTTTGATTGGTCACTTTTGACAGGACTTGACCGACATATCTTGCCCTGATTTATCTTGCAAAATGCCTCACATTTATCAAATTAAATTCCATCTGCCACCGCTCGGTTCACCTAACCAAGTTTCCACTGTGTTCTGAGATATCATTCTTCACTGCCGACTACACCACCAAATTTGTAATTATCTACAACCTTACTGACCATACTTCATATACTCAAATGTAAATGATTTGTATCAGTGACAAAAGGCAGTTGACCCACGATTGATCTTTGTGGCACGTCACTTGTCACAGGTCTCCAAGTTTAATGAACAAATGTCCACTGTCACAGCCTGTCTCCAATATTCAAGAAAATGTTGGATCTAAATGGTGAGCTTTCCCTGGATCCCAGGCAGTCTAACCTTGTTAACCAGTCTACCATGTAGAACGTTCGATGAGAAAGTGAGGACTGTAGATGCTGGAGATCAGAGCTGAAAATGTGATGCTGGAAAAGCGCAGCAGGTCAGGCAGCATCCAAGGAACAGGAGAATCGATGTTTCGGGCATAGCCCACAGTTTGGTTTTCTTACTGAATTCCATAAAGACAACATCCACTATCCTGCCTCATCAATCATCTTCATCACTTCCTCAAAAATTCCACCGAGTCAGTGAGACATGATCTCCAATATACAAAGCCCTCTTCAGTCCTTATCTTTCCTAATGCATATACATCCTTTCCTTCCACCCCCTCCAACAATTTAGTCACCATTGACGTCAGGCTCACCAGTCTATAGTTACATGGTTTTTCCTTCCTTTCTTAAAAGATGACACTACGTTAGGAGCCCTCCAGTAATTTGGCAACTCACATGTGGAAATCAATGATACAAATCCAACGGCAAAATGCAGAGCAATCTCTTTCGTAGCTTCCCACAAACTTGTGCGATACAACTGATCAGGTCCCAGGGATTTGTTCACCTTTATGTGTTTTACAATGTCCAACACCTCCTTGTAATACAGATACTTTTCAAGCTATCACTATACATTTCTTCATTCTCTCGCTCTTGTAACTACCTCCACATTAAATACTGAGGAGAAATACTCGTTTCATATCCCTCCCATCTCTTGTGGTTCCACACATAGATAGCCTTCCTGATCTTTAAGGTGCCCTATTCTCTCCCAAGGTAATCTTTTGCCATGAAAAGATTTGTAGAATTTCTTCAATACCTCGTTAACCCTATTTCTAATTTTTGTGGCCCGATTTCCGAGTTGACTATACACTTATTGCCCTTATACTCCTCTGGGGATCCACTTGCTCTCAGCTCTGTTTACCTGACATATGCCTCCTTTCTTACCTTGACCTGAGGGTCAATATATCTAGCCATCCAGCACTCCCTGCACCCACCAGACTTGCCCATCTCACTAATGGGAACACGTTGGCTCTTGACTCTCTGAAACGAAGTTTTGATTGCCTTGCATTTTCCAACCATCACTTTACCTGCGAATGGAGTATTCGAATTGGCCTTTCACAGGCTTCGCCTAACACTTTCAAAATTGGCCTTGTTTAAAGTTAGAGCTTTATTGTTTACATCAGGTCTTTCCTATTCCATAACTAGTGTAAAAGAATATTTATGCGTAACAGACTTGAAATGTTAAATAAATACTTCCTGCCCCTCTGTAACAGGCTCGAGAGGCTGAATGGGATTCTCCACTCCCTGTATAACAGCCACGAGACTTTAAATCACACATCAACCCTGGATTACGAGCAGCCAATAAACTGTATCTGATGGAGGTCCATCCCTTCTCAGTTACAGAATCAATGAACTCCAGGTGTCCTCTCAGTGACACCTCAAACAGCTGCAGCGACAAATCCTTTTATTTTGAATGCTTTTGTTGGCAAAATGTACTAATAGTCCAGCGTTCCACCTTTTCTAGTAGCAACAGGCTAATATGGACTGAATGGCCTTCTCCTATCCCTCTGTAAGAGGCCCATAGGCACCGAATTGCTTCGTCCTGTTCCTGAGCAGCAGTCTCAATGCTCTTTCTCAAGGTTATGAAAGGATTTGAAAACAGGGCATTTAAAACCCGGAATAGCCTTACATTGGTCAATAAGTACCGTACTGAAGGTTAAGGCATCTAGAAACTTGCCCATCCATCGTTTTTTTTTAATGGAGCCGATCTGTTATTTTATAACTGCTTACTTTCATAAACAGAGTGAAACATATATAGACCCCTGCAGTTTTCTGTTAATACTCTCATATACAAGGCAAAAAAGATTTAAAAGATTGAAAGGTTTATGGTCCATCCCTCAGCAACTCTCATCCATTTCATCCAAACACAGTAAATGTTCCCTTTTATAGTGTTATGAAAAGTGATGCATGGAACTGGTTAACTGATCCTATTTGTTCAGTGACTGTGATTAATGCCAGTCTCCATGGATTCTAATTATCCCAGTGGTGGGTTTCCCTCTTTTAATGATAAATGGGCGCCGTTCAATGTGTTATCCCATAACATGAGCAGAGCATCACCGACAGCACTGACAGGGATCAGCAGCTCCAGAGAAAAGGGGAGCAGAGATCAGAATCTGAGAACATTAGACTGGACTGTTCCAACAATGGATCAGAATCTGAGAACATTAGACTGGAATGTTCGAAACATGGAACAGAAACAGAGAACATTCGCCTGGAATATTCCAACAATAGACAGGAGTTTATCTGCTCATGTTTGGTATCTTTCTGCATATGATTGGTTGACATTATCATCGCAGATCTATCGTGCTCTTCTCATTATTCAATATTTTTATTATCCCTTCCTGGCTATCGTTGGTGTTCCTGGTAAGTGTCACTGTATAAACTATAAACTAGTTATGACTGTATTTCTGTTCTTTCATACATTCTACACTTCTACTCACTATTATTGTTCCTGTTGAATCTCACAATCCAGATATTCACCATCCAGACCACTACTAACTACGTCAATGAAGGTGTTCAATTACTGTCTCCCTCTCTGCTCTGGCAGTGTTACTCATGGGTCTCTATGTTGAACTACTTAGTTCCAGTGGAGAACTACAATTTATTGTATCATAGCCTTTGTTGTTTAAATATTAAGAGCATGGAGGACACTCTCCACTGTTCTGGTTACAAACTCCACTTCCTTCCACTGTTTCCATACCATTCCTGGCCAATATCTGCTGATGAAGCAGACAAGTCACAACTGTGGGTGATCCCTTTGACCATGAGCTGATTCCTGACACCATTCCCTGAACATTTCTAACTTGAAATACTCCCCACTCCAGAATATATAGCACTGGTTTATTCCATCTGCTGTTTGAACCTTGAGCTATGAAATACAGTCTTAATGAAGCCAATAATCTGCTGCTGATGCTCCTGGCTTCAAACCTGCCGAAGCAAATCTGATTCGACCTCACACCAAACTCGCATCCATCTGTCATTCATGTACACGCGGATGTATATTGCTCTTGTGTCTGGCAATGCCTTTATTTTAACATTCTCAAACACTTTATCTCATCTGTCCATGAAACTTCTCTCGTTCTCTCTCTGCCGATTATCCAAAAGCCTGCCAGTTGTTCGTATTTAAAATAGTTTCCTCCATGTGCGTTCCTTCTCAAACAATGAGTTTTGCATTCAACCACGCATATCGCGCGCACACACGGACTCTTTCTCTCACACTCTGATGAACACACACACACACACACGCAGAGAGAGCCATCCTTCCCATTGGAGACGGTAATCTGATGCGAGTATAGTTTGCATATGATAGTAAAGTTTGCAATACTCTCTATGCTGGCAGATAGTGCAGTTTACTGAGCAACACACTAGCATGGTCTGCACAGCTCTTTATGCTGGGCTGTCATCTTGTCCCAGTTTATGTTGTTTGTGGTGTTCTGTGAAGAAGATTGAGAATTTGATATAACAAACCACTTCAGCTGATCTGACAATGCCTTTATTCAATGTTCTTATTCTTGTAATTACACTCTCGAAGATTTCACTTCTCCAGTTAGTCCCACTGCCCTGTCTATTTCCCCATATTTCCACAACCTCCTCCCAGTTAATTAACTCTCTGTTTCTGTCTTTAATGTGAATCTCTCTGTCCCTCTGTATCTTTCCCTGGCCTTGGGTTTTGGCTATATTTTTTAGCAAGTGCTGGCATTGTGTAGCTCAGAAACAGTGAAATGGTGTGTGTCAGGCTGTTTTTCACTTCCCGGTATGTCCCATGTGATTGCCCATGGACAGGCGTGTTTCAGAAGTTATGAGACACATCCTTGTAACTTGGACTGTACCGGTATTTGCCAACTCAGGTGACCTTGCGTTCAGTAACACGGGAAAGCTCTTTGAGTAAAGTACCAGGCATCTAAATTGTGTGACAATGCTGTCACGGTTTTTAAAAAAGGTTATTTTCCCTTTTTTTAACAAGAGATCTTAAAGTCCAAACTGCCTACTGTAAACGGCTCAAGTAAATAACTTTTAGGGTTTTAGGGTTTTTAATAAATAGTAGTAACAATGGCCAGCTCAGACAGACCAGACTTTCTAGTTTTTTCCTTACGGCTGTAAGTCAACAGGTGCTTGTGTCCCAGAAGGGTTGGAAGTTTTTGTAAATTATCCCTAGCTGCTATTCTCTCTGAAGCTTCACTTGATGCTGTTTACTCCTGGATTGGAGAACTGTATGTCTAAATGCTCCTTTTTAACATGGAGTGTGTTTAGGTGATGTTAGTATAATGGAACTGTTCATTTGTAGAAGGTATTGTATCCATTATTCAGTTAAGGTTTCCAATAGTTAAGTTATTCTAAAATCCTCTTCATTTTGTATGGATTTTCATTGGAGTGTTTAAATTATTATGTTTTAATTAATGGTGAGTGGTTTGGCGAGTAGCATCATATCTGGAAATTCAACTTCGCATCTGCCTTTAAAATAAGAAAATGTTGGCATCCAAGCTACCTTCTTGAAATAGTTTGAGATAGTCTGGTTGGTCTATAGTAAACTGGGGTATCTCGTCTGGTTCTAAATCGGTAATACCAAATTGGGTTTAGAATTACAATCCCTACAGTGTGCAAACAGGCCATTCGACCCAACAAGTCCACACCGACCCACCGAGGAGTAACCTACCCAGACCCATTCCTCTATCCTATTGTTACACATTTACTCCAACTAAGGTACCTAACCTACACATCCCTGAAAAATATGAACAATTTAGCATGGCCAATTCACCTGACATGCACATCTTTGGATTGTGGGAGGAAAGCAGAGAATCCAGAATAAGCTCATGCAAACACTGGAGAGTGTGCACCGGGAGGCTATTGGGTTCAAAGGTCGTGTATGGTAGTTGTTGCGGATGTTGAATTCGATTGGTTTAAAACATGTTTTGGGTATAAAGGTTCTTTCAGTCACTGAGAGTTCTCTGGGTGTGGAAGAAGTGAAGTTGGGGGTTTTACAAAAGGTAATGAAGATAAAGCTGTAGGAATTGGCAGACAAGCTGGAGTTGGGGTTGTGTTTGTCTGTGAGAAAATGAGAGCTAATTGCAGCTATAGCTCGGCAATTACATTTGGTGGAACTACCATCAGACTCTTTGGAAATGGTTCGAATTCAATTTCAAATGAGGCACCTTGAACATGAGAAGGAATTGAAACCATTTAAATTAAAATGAGAAGTAGAAAGAAAAGAAAATGAAGAAGAAAGAGAGAAAAAAGAGAGAAGAAAAGCAGAGAGTTTCAACTTCAATAGTTAGCAATTAGAGAGGAAAGTTGACATAAAAGGCGGAGATGAAGGTAGACGGTCGACTGGATGAGGAGGATAGTCAGGATGAGCAAACCTTTAGTAGCCAAAGGCTTGATGGGCATCTGTTTAAGTATGTCCAGGCATTATCTAAATTTGATGAGAAGGATGGGGAAGCCTTTTTAATTTCATTTGATAAAGTGGCTAAACAAATGCAGTGATCAGTTACCATGTGGACTTAGTTGGTCCACACAGAGCTGATAGGTTTTTGCATACCGATCAGTAGAGGAATCTGGCCAGTGTGGGGTGGTGAAGAAAGCCACCTGAAATGCATATGAGCTTGGGCCAGAAGCCTACAGACAGCATTTCTGGAATCGAAATCAAGCTGCCTCGCTAAACGCACATTGAGTTTGAAAGAATCAAACAAAGTAATTTTGAAAGGTGCGGAAGGGCATTAAAAACAGAGCAAAACTATGGCACACTTAGAGAGATTCTTATTTTGGAGAACTTCAACAATTCACTTCCTGCAGTCGTGAGAACTCGTGTGCAAGAGCAGAGAGTAACAATGGCAAGACCAGAAGCTGAAATGTCTGATGATGATGATTGAGTTCAGAAATCAAAGTTTGGTTTCAGTGAGAGATTGAGAAGAATGTGCGAGTTCTTCTTAAAACATATACCTGTGAGAGTAAGGTTAACTGGCATAGGCTAGGAGTATCAGGTAAAGAGGTTGGAGCATTAAGAGGTACAGAAGTATGTAATTCGTTTATGCTGAGACATGAGGAGCTATGTCATTCAGAGGGACTATTGGAGAGATGAGGAGTGCTCCATTATGTAACGTGTGGTTGGAGTGTAGAGTGGAAACATCAACAGATTTATTCCACAACGGGGAAGGAGGTCTTGAACTTGGTGTTGGCGTTACAACATTTCAGCATTTAAATTGCCACTAACATACCTGAGACAAATCTTTATCACTGATAGTGACCCCTTAACATTTTTGGAGACGTTCAGGCGAAAAAATAACAGTCTGTTGCGATTAAAACATTTACCTGTGAAAGTAAGGTTTATTAGCATAGGCCAGGAGTAGCAGGTAAAGAGGTTAGAGCATTAAGATGTACAGAAGTATGTAATCCTTGTATGCTGAGACCTGAGGAGCTATGTCATTCAGAAGGACTATTGGAGAGATGAGAAGTGCTCCTTTATGTAATGTGTGGTTGGAGTGTCCAGTGGAAACATCAACAGATTTATTCCACAATGGGGAAGGAGGTCTTGAACTTGGTGTTGGCGTTACAACATTTCAGCATTTAAATTGCGAATAACATACCTGAGACAAATCTTTATCACTGATCGTGACCCCTTAACGTCTTTTGGAGAAGTTTATGGAGAAGAATACCAGTCTGTTTCAATTAAGCTTATTATTGCTGCCATTCAATTTGAAATTATATAGGTGACAGGGTGAGAAAACCTAAGTTTTGACACATTCTGGAGACTTGGATGAAGAAAGACAAAGGCATTCTATGGCAGGAGTAAAATGACTGAAATCTAATCTCGTTGAGAACATTTATATGCTCAGAGTCAATATAATATATATGTATTGCAGTCATAGAATCACAGAGTCATAGAGATGTACAGCATGGAAGCAGACACTTCAGTCCAACCTGTCCATGCAGACCAGCTATCCCAACCCAATCTCGTCCCACCTGCCAGCAGCCGGCCGATATCCCTCCAAACCCTTCCTATTCAAATACCCATCCAAATGCCTCTTAAATGTTGTAATTGTACCAGCTTCCACCAAATCCTCTGGCAGCTCATTCCATCCACGTACCACCCTCTACGTGAAAAGAGTTGCCCTTAGATCTCTTTTATATCTTTGCCCTCTCACCCTAAACCTATTCCCTCTAGTTCTGGACTTCCTGACCCCAGGGAAAAGACTTTGCCTATTTATCCTATACATGCCCCACATAATTTTGTTAATATCTATAAGGTCACCCATCAGACTCCGACGCTCCAGGTAAAACAGCCCCAGCCTGTTCAGCCTCTCCCTACAGCTCAAATCCTCCAGCCCTTGTAAATCTTTTCTGAACCTTATCAAGTTTCACAACATCTTTCCGATAGGAAGGAGACGAGAATTGCACGCCATATTCCAACAGTGGCCTAACCAATGTCCTGTCCAGCCGCAACATGACCTCCCAACTCCTGTACTCAATACTATGACTAATAAGGGAAAACATATCAAGCGCCTTCTTCACTATCCTATCTACCTGCTACTAATAAAGGATGATTAGGAGGTCTAAAATGAATCCATCTTTGTATAATGATAGATCATTTTATTAAAGGTGGAGTTGTGAGGATACTATCACTATAAAAAAGGTTATTTTCTCTTGCTTTTTTTAAAGAGAGGTTTTAAAGGCAGAGGTGGCGAACTGCTGTCTGAAAACAGTTTAAGTAAATAACTGAGGAGACCTTTAGGTTTTATTAAATAGTGGTAACAATGGAAGGGCAGTGGCCAGCTCTCCCAGACCAGGTTTATTCGTTTTGTTTTTAGCTGCAGCATTCAGAAGCTGCTGGAGATCCCAGCAGGGTTAGAAGTTCCAATACATGATCCCTAGCTGCTTTTCTCTCTGAGATGGTTGTTGATGTTGATTTCTCCTGGATCAAAAAACTGCATGTAAGAATCTGTATTTGAATATATCTTTGTGCCAAGCCGTGTATACCAAGAAGGTACAGTATCTACTGTTTGTGCAATTGTTCCACATATAAGCTATCCCAAAATGGTATTTTCTTTGATTGTATTTTTACTAAAGCATTTGAATAGATTATATTCAGCTTAATGTCGAGTGCTTTGAACAGTCACAACATATCTGGGAAGCACACTTCACATCTATATTCAAAATAAGGAAACGTTTGGGTCTAAGTGGCCTTCTTAAAACATTCTGGGGGGATCTGGTTTGGTCCACAACACTTGTAGCCGAGGGGTTCCTGACTGACCCCTGTTATTGAAAAGTTAGTGGAGGTGCTGGGGATGGTTTGCTGGAGCTTGTGCTGTGAGCTTCCTCAGACGTTCAGAGAAACTGGTGGATTTGGTGACCCAACTTTGGATGGAGCATGGGGACTATGGTAACAGCATCTGGATGTGTAACATGAACACCAAATGGAACAGAGGCTGCAGACAGGGAAGCTCTGAAACCACGGAGTGAGTGTGTGTAGGGAAAGGGATCTGCTGGATCCACCCCGCGTTTTCCAGGAACAGCTTCCCAAGCCCCACTTAACCCAGGATCAGAGTGTGAGGGGGCCCTGATTGAACAAGGAGCAGGTCACAGAGCGGTGTCACCTCCTTCAACACGACCTGCAGCTTTACACCAGGGGGAGGATGGTGCTGTCAGGGGCTGTTAGGTTCACTGTTTCATTCAGCTTCTATGATCTGGAACTTTCCATGCTGGAGTGGTTGACATATTCATCATCTCCCAATATCTCAACATCAATGTCACCATTCGGTGACAGAGGATGTATATGGTGGATGAGGTCAATACATTGCTTCTCCCTCAGCGGGAAGCTGCCAGGTGTATCCTTATTTTCCCAGTATAGTGGGATTCCCAAGATGTACATGGTATCTGCAGAGTAGCCATTACATGGGGAGAGGTAGAGGAACTGAAGGAGCTCTCACTCTATTCATGTTAAAGTGTGTACATGTACAATACATCATGTTGGTGAATACCCCTATCCTGAAAGCAGCCACAGTTCCTTCATTCAGAAGCAGGCAGCCATTCCCATCGTCTATGGGTTTCCATGTAGAAAGGAATAATTGTGTCTTGGATAAAAGCCGACCCCTTGATACACGTTTCAAAACACCATCCCCACCACCAACTAACTCCAACAAAATATTCCATGTGTACGGAGAGCAATGGGGTCACTTGCAGTGTCAAGGAGCAGACGATCAGGGATGGAGCAAAACCTCCCATGTCTGAACAGGTCTGAGTGAAGCCCCCAGTACACAGTATCACTAAGTCCTGTAATCCCTCTCCATTTCAGTAACATACTGCCTTCTACTACTCCTGTAAATGAAATTACAGGTTATATTTTGTTGTATTGCACCTGCCAAATTATTATCCATTGCTTTTAACTTTCTGTATCTATTTGCAGACACTCCACCCTCTCTTGATAATTTAATCTCTTGCTTATCCAAGCGACATCACCAAACTCAGTATCTGTATATCTTTTCCATCCTCCTGATCATTGATATAGATTGTAAATAGTTGAGGTAACCGCACTGGTCATTGTGTGACTCCACTGGTGACATTCTGTCAAGCTGATTAAGACTGACTTATCCGGAGAGCCTCCTTCCTGTTTGATACACCGTCCTCCCCCTTTACAGTGTCACACGGTCGAAATGCTGAGTATGGACGAAGAGCATCAGTCAGGAATCCAACCCCTCGAATCTGCTCCGCCATTGAATATAATTATGGCTAATGTTATCGCGGCCTCTGTTCCACTTTCCTGCTATCTCTCCATCCTAAGACACCTTCTTTGCAGGAATCAGTTGAAGGAATCATCTCTGCACTCCGTGCAATGTAACAATACACTTTCTTCATTGAGTAGAAAAAATCTTTACATACTACTCCAATGTGATCTCACTAAGATCCTGTACAAGAGGCAGCAAAAGATTTACCAGGCTGCTGAAAGGTTCCCACCCAGTTTAGAGCTGTCTCAGCACTCTAGGGTAATACACAGCATTGTTTAAAATCATTGTCCTTTTCTACTCCACATGCATAACGGGAGATCTGGAGAAAATCTCACAATGATGCTTGAGAAGAGCATAAATAAAGTGGCGAGATGACCTCTAACATTAATTTTAATTAGAATCTGACCTTTGAAAAGGTGTCAGAGTACTGGAGAACAATTAATACGATTCCGCTTCGCAGTAATCATGATTTGAAAATGCCGGTGTTGGACTGGAGTGTCCAAAGTTAAAAATCAGGCAACACCAGGTTATAGTCCAACAGGTTTAATTGGAATCACACTAGCTTTCGGAGAGCTGCAACTTCATCAGGTGATTGTGAAAAACAAAATTGCAAGGCACCGCATTTATAGCAAAAAATTACAGTATGATGTTACTGAAATTACACATTGAAAAATACCTTTATTATCTGTTGAGTCTTTCATCTGTTCGAATACCATGATAGTTTAGCTTCTTCCGTGTGTAAATCAAAAAAAAAACTTTTTTAAAAAGTTGCATTCTCAGGTTAACTGTAACAATTGGTTTAGCTAGACAATATGTCGAAGGTGTTAGCACCCTGTGTTCTCTGTCTACGCCATGATGTTTAGATCAATTCTAATCTAAAAAGTCAGATAACAGAGTTTTACTGTATTCATGCAGTTTTTGAGCAAAGTAAAATGTAACTCTGCAAGTACAAATTCACCCCCCAAAATGTATGTGTGTCTGTGGGTCTTTGTGTCTGTCTGTGCGTATGTCTGTCTGGCTTGGTGGTTGTGAGTGTGAGAGAGAGTGTATATGTGTGTGTAGTGAGTGCAGTGTGCCTTAATTATGTGAAGAGGTGCACGTGTGAGTGTGAGAGTGTGTGTGTGTCTGGGGTGGGGATTTGAGAGTGTCTGTCAGAGAGGGTATGTGTGCCTGCATGAGTGTATAGTGGTCTAAATCTCTGAGAGGATGCATGTATGAGTATGGGAGCATGTTTGTCTGTAAGGGTGTGTGCGATTGTCAGTATGCGTGTCTGTGTATATGTGTGTCCGTGTGTGTGTATAGGAGTGCCTGTGTGTATGTATGTGTGTGTGTGTGTGTGTGTGTGTGTGTGTGTGTGTGTAGGTGTGCCTGTGTGTGTATATAGTGAAATGGTGATCACCTGTAATGTGACATGAACTCAAGTCCCGGTTGAGGCCCTCCCTATGGGTACCAAACTTAGCTATCAGCCCCTGCTCGATCACCTTTCGCTGTTGCCTGTCCAGACGTCCGCCTTGGAGGATGGTCACCCGAAGGTCCGAGGTCAAATGTCCTGTACTGCAGAAGTGTTCCCCAACTGGGAGTCAGCACTTCTGGTCTGTTGAGTGTTGTGCGGTACCCAATCATCCTTTGCTGTAGTCTTTGCTCGGTTTTCCCAGTGTATCATGCCTCAGGGCACCCTTGCCTGCAACGTATAAGATAGACAGTGTTGGCTGAGTCACATGATTACCTGCCACGTACATGGTGGGAAGTGTCCTCACATGTAATTTTGATACCCATGTCTACATTCTGACACGTCTTGCAGCGCCTACCGTGACAAGGTTGTATGGAGTTGTCCTGAAAGCTGGGCAGCTTGCTATGAACAATGATCTGTTGGAGGTTTGGCGGTTATTTAAAGGCAAGCAGTGGAGGTGTGGGGAAGGTCTTGGCGTGGTGCTCATTCTCATTGATAATATGTTGCAGGTCACGAAGAACATGGCGTAGTTTTTCAGCTCCTGGGAAATACTTAACAACGAAGGGTACCCTGTCGGTTCTCACAGCAAGGAACCGTAATGACCTCCTCAGGAGACAGACACGTGCTGCAACCGACAGGGTACCCTTCGTTGTTAAGTACTTCCCAGGAGTTGAAAAACTTCACCATGTACTTCTTGACCTGCAACACATTATCAATGAGAATGAGCACCTCACCACGACCTTCCCACACCTCCACTGCTTTCCTTTAAACAACCGCCAAACCTCAAACAGATCATTGTTCATAGCACGTTGCCGGGCTCTCAGGACAACTCCAAAAAACCCTGTCATGGTAGGCGCTGCAAGACGTGTCCAATTGTGGACATGGATACCACCATTACACGTGGGGAAACCTCCCACCGTGTACGTGGCAGGTACTCATGTAACTCAGCCAACGTTTTCTATCTTATACTTTGCAGGCAAGGATGCCCTGAGTCATGGTACATTGGGGAAACCGAGCAAAGGCTATGACAATGGATGAATGGGCACTGCACAACAATCAACAGACAGGAGGGTTCCCTCCCAGTTGGGGAACACTTCAGTGGTGCAGGACATTTGACCTCGGACCTTCGGTTGACCATCCTCCAAGGCGGAATTCGGGAGAGGCAACAGCGAAAAGTGGCCGAGCAGGGGCTGATAGCTAAGTTCCATACTCATAGCGAGGGCCTCAACCGAGACCTGAGGTTCATGTCACACTACAGGTGACTACCATTTCACTATACACACACACACACACACACACTCACACCAACACAAAGCCACTCCTATACACACATATACACATGGAACACACACACTCCCACACTCAGACATGCATCCTCTCAGAGACTTAGACCACTTTACACTCATGCACACACATATATCCGCTGTCTCATAGACACTCACAACCCCTCACCCCAGACACACACACATTCCCACACTCACACATACACCCCCTCACAGATTTAAGACATTCTACACTCACTACACATATAAATATACTTTCTCTCACACTCACAACCCCCAACCCAGACAGACACACACACGCAGACAGACACAAATATCCACACACAATTGTTACATTTAACCTGAGAAAGCAACTTTTAATAATTTTTTTTTGATATACAAATGAAAGAATTGAAACTGTCATGGTATTCGAACAGATGAAAGACTCAATAGACAATCAAGGTATTTTTCAATGTATAATTTCAGTTACATCACACTAAATTTTTAATATAAATTCTGTGCCTTGCAATTGCGTCCTCCACAATCACCTGATGAAGAAGCGTCGCTCCGAAAGCTAGTGTGCTTCCAGTTAAACCTGTTTGACGAGAACCTGCTGTTGTGTGATTTTTAACTTCACAGTATGGGTGGTAGAGATAGACCAGGGAAATATAGGCGAACGATCATTGTTAAGGAAACTACTGGAGAAAACACAGAAGGAGAAAATTGAGCTCCAGTCAGAGTAGCAAGGTTTGATCAGGGATAATCATCATGATTTTATCAGAAGAAAGTCACATCTAATGAATTTGACTGAATTAGTTTGAGGAGGTCGCTTATTTAGTTTTGCAGCAAGGCCTTTGACAAAGCCCCATATTGGAAAATTTAAAATACAGTAAAGTCTCATGCAATCAAGGCTAACGTGACAAGTAACAACAAAAAGTTTCTTAGTGTCAGGAGACAGAGGGTGGTGGGATAAGACTGTTCGTGTGATTGGAGACCAGTGTTCCCTGGTGTACCACAGGGATCAGTTCTGTGTCCCTTATTATTTGTGGTATTTATAAATGGTGCAGATGTGAATGAAGGGGGTGGGTGAAGGGGGTGGGGTTTGTGATTAGTACGTTTGTGATAAGTAAGTCTGCTGGTTGGTTGGCTGTGAGGAGAAAGGCCTTATGTTACAGAAAGATACAGGTGGAATGGTCAGATAGTCAGATCAAGGGCAGATGGGACATAACGCTGATAAATATGAGGTGATACACTGTGGAAGAAGGAACCAGACAGGGGAGTGCTCAATGAATGGCAGCACATTGGGAAGCTCAGAGGGTGCTTCTCCACTCATCACTGAATGGGACCGAGCAGGGTAATGGACTAGTTAAGATCTGGACCTTAGGTGTAGCATTTATCAATCGGGGTGTAGATTATAAGAGCTATACAGGGCTTTGGTTAGGCCAAGATGGAGTACTGTATGTAGCTCTAGAAGCCACTTAAAAGGAAGGATATGGTTGTACTGGATGGTATGCAGAGGAGATTCACCAGGATGTTCCCTGTGATGGAGCATATCAGCTATGGAGAGAAGCTGGCTAAGCTCGGGTTATTTACATTGGATCAGAGAAGGCTGAGGGGGATGTGATTCAGAAGGCAAAGATTATGAGAAGCATGGACATGGATGGATAGATAGCAGCTGTTCCTTTTAGTCAGTGAGTCGAGAACAAGTGGGAAAAACTTTTAAAGTGAAGGGTTTGAGGATTCTTGTTCGCCCAAAGGCTGTTGGGGTCTGGAATGCACTTCCTGAGAGCGGAATTATCACAGGTAACCTCACAACCATCAAAAGGTACTTGAACGAGCACGTGGAAGTGTCATAACATTCCCTGCTATGGGCCTGGTGTTGGAAAGTGGTACTAAAATAGGTCGTGCTGTATTTTTGTTGGTCTATGCTCTTGTGAGTGTATGGTGTGGAAGGTCAATTATTGAGTAGCTAAAGGCAGGATTGATGGGTTTCTGAAGAGTATATTCACAAGGGTTATAAGAGTGAACTGTAATAGCTTGTCAAATCATGTCAATGTGAGAAGTATGAGAAAATAAGTGCAGCTTCCTTACAATCAAACCAGAGAATGGGCAATGGAGAACAGTGAAATGGCAGTACTATGAAACTTCAGTTCTGTCTTCACAGAACTTTCTAACAATACGAGAAAAACCAATTCGGGTGTGGAAAGGGTTCTAGTACATGGAACATAGAACATAGTAAATAAAAGATTTAGGAGAAATTATTGGGACTGAAAGTAATGGTCAGAAACAACAGTAACACGGATTTAGGAAATGGGGATTATGTTTGAGAAACGGTCTGGAAGACAAGTATTTGGTTTTTCAGGAAAGTTTTGGGAAAGCTAGTTTGCAAAATAAAATCTGAGTGGATTGGGGCGAATATATGGCCATGTTTCTAGAATGGGAAAGCTGGCAGGAAACAGTGAATCGAAATAAACAGACTCGTCAAGCAACAACCTGACATTGTCTGTAAGGTACGATTCAGTGAGTATGACTATATCCCAGACACCCCATCACCTTCCCTGGATATGTCCTGTCTCACCAGCAGAAGAGACAGAGAACAGCCAGGGAATTCCTAGAGGCATGGCACTCATCCACAGTATCAACCAATAAGCACATCGACCTGGACCCAATATACCAACCACTGCAGCGGACAGCTGGAACTGACAGCCGGAAGCGGCAGATACAAATCACTGCAACTGCCGGAGGAAAGATCACAGAAGCGCATCACAGGAGGTCCGCAAGCACTGAGGATGTCACCTAGACGGGGGATGAAACATCTGCAACACAAATTCCCAGCTCAGCGAACAGAACCAAAACAACGAGCACCCGAGCCACAAATCTTCTCACAAACTTAGAACAGACACAGCAGAAGTGGCAGCGCAATCAGATGCAATTGGGAGGGAATTGCTCTGGGAGTCCTCAACAACGAATCCGTATCCCATGAAGTCTTATGGTGTTAGTTTGCCTATGGGAAAGAAAACCTCCTACTGATTACGATGTACCAACCTCTCTTAACTGATGAATCAGTACTCTTCCATGCTGAACAACACTTGGAGGAAGCCCTGAGCGTAGCAAGGACACAACTTTGTGCTCTGGGTGGGGGATTTCAATGTCCAGCACCACGTGGGGTTCAGCTGCAGCATTACTGATCGAACTGGTGGTGTTCTAAAGGATATAACTGCTAGACTGGATCTGCTGCAGTTCGTGAAGGAACTAACAAGAGGGAAGAGACATATTTGACCTCATCCGTACTAATCTGCCAGTTGCAGAAGTATCTCTCCATGACAGTATCTGTAAGAGTGACCACCGCATCGTCATTATGGAGACAAATTCACACCTTCACATTGAGAATAGCCTCCATCATATTGGGTGGCACTGTCACTGTACTAAATAGGACAGACTTCGAACAGATCTAGCAGTTCAATTCTGGGTTTCCATAAGGTGTTGTGAGTCATCAATTGTACAACCTCATGGCCCGGCACATCCCCCTTGCAACAATTACCATCAAGCCAGAGGATCAGCCGTGGTTCAATGGAGTGTGCAGGATGGCAGGAGCAGCACCAGGCATCCCTGAAAATGATGTGTCAGCCTGACGAAACTACCACACAGGACAACTTGTGTGCCAAACAGCATAAGCAATCAGTAAAAGAGAGAGCTATGTGATCCCAAAAGCAACGGATCAGATCTAAGATCTGCAGTTCTTTCACATCTCGTCGAGGAATGGTAGGGACAATCAAACAAGTCATTAGAGGAGGAGATTCCACAAATATCCCCATCCTTAATGATGCAATAGCCCAGCACTTCAGTGCAAAAGATAAGGTTGATGCATTCACAACAATCTTCAGTCAGAAATGCTGAGTGAATGATCCATCTTGGCCTCCTTCAGTGTTCCTCAGTAATTCAGTTACCAGTCATCAGCAATTCCATTTAGTCCACGCGATGTCCAGAAACGGTTGTAGACACTGGATACTTCAAAGGGTACATACCCTGACTACATTCTGGCTATAGTACTGAAAACTTGTGCTCGAGAACTTGCCACATCCCTAGCCAAGCAGTTCCCATACAGTTGCAACAATGACATTTACCTGATTGTGTGGAAAAATACCCAAGTATCTCCTATAAATATAAAAAGCAGAACAAATCCAATCGAGCCAATTACCAACCCATCAGTCTACCCGCAATCATTAGTAAAGTGATGGAAGGTGTCAGTCCTTTCAAGCAGTACCTGCTCAGCAATAACTTGGTCAATGACGCCAGTTTGAAGTCCACCAGAGCCACTCAGCTCCTGACCTCATTATCTCAAACATGGACAAAAGAGCTGAATTCCAGAGGTGGGGGGAGAGAGACAGGGGCTTTAAATCAAAGCTGCCTTCGACCAAGTGTGGCATCAAGTAGCCTTAGCAAAACTGCAATCAATGGGTATCCGGGTCAAACTCCCCGCTGGTACGAATCACACCTGACACGTAGGAAGATGGTCATGGCTGATGAAGGTCAGTCAACTCAGCTCCAGGACAAGTCTGTAGGAATCCCTCGGGCAGTGGTTTAGGCCCAAGCGTCTTCAGGACTGCTTCATCAATGGCTTGCATCGATTATAATGTCAGAAGGGGGGATGCTCGCCAATGATTGCACAATGTTCAGCAACATTTGTGGCTCCACAGATACTGAAATAATCCATGTCCACATGCAACAATATCTGGACAGTATCCAGGCTGACAAGTGGCACGTAATATTGACGCCACACAAATGCCAGACTCTGACCATCACCACTAAACTCCAATCTAAAAACTGCCCCTTGGCATTCAATGGTGCGACTATCACTGAGTCCCCCAGTAGCAAAATCCTGGGGGGTAATCATTGCTCAGAAACTCACTGGACTCGCCCACAGTAACTGCAAGAGCAGGTCAGAAGCTATGAATACTGCGGTGAGTAACTCACATCCTGACTTCCAAAAGTCTGTCCAGCATCTACAATGCATTAGTCAGAGGTGTTATAGATTACTCCCCATTTTCCTGGATGATTGCAGCCCCAGCAACATCAAGAAGCTTGATACCATCCAGGACAAAGCAACGAGTTTGAGTGTCGTTTCATCCGCAATGCTCCACCATCAACGTTCAGCAGCAGACTTTTACTATCTACAAGTTGCACTGAAATGATTCACCAAAGATCCTCAGACACCATCTTCCCAACTCATGACCACGTCTATCCAGAAGGACAAGAGCAGCAGCTGTATGGGAACACCACCATCTTCAAGTTCCCCTCCAAGCCAATCATCACCCTGACTTGGAAATATATCACCGTTCCTTCACTGTCCTCCTCCTTTACCGGTGTTTCGTGTAGTTTGTGGGAAAATTGTCACAAACTCTCAGATGTTAGGAAGGAGGTCTCTGCAGGGGCGACAGGATTGTGTTTACCGTTCCCTTTTCCAATACTGAGGCTGCTGCCGCGTGTTCTGTCTGGTTTTATCCTTTAAGACCTCGGAACAGTTTGATACAATAGAGTGTTTTGCTTGGCCGATTCAGAGACCATTGAAGAGTGTATCACATGTCTGTGCATCTGGAGTCACTTTTAGGCCAGACCAGGAAAGCACGGGAGATTCACTTCCTGAAAGTACATTGGGGAAGGAGATCGATGTTTACAATCAACATTGGCTTCAAGGTCACTGTTACTGACACCAGATTTTGCATCTTAATATTTTATTAATTATTTGTAACTTCCAGAATCTGCCAGAGCATTTGTCTGGTCTGGATTAGTAATCCAGTGACATCTCCACATTAGCACCATCTCCACATGGGGACCTATCAGAAACCACACTGAGCAGGTTATTTCTGTGCTGCTTGACAGCTCTGTCAAAAAGAACTCCCTCTAATTTGTCTATCGTGACTGTACTGAGGGAGTAGTAATTTGTCAGATATGTTATTAATTGTTTTGAACTTCCACCAGCTGCCAGAGCATTAGTAATCCAGTGACATTTCCACAACAGAACCAGCTCCACATGGGGACCTATCAGAAACCACACTGATCAGGTTTTTTTCTGTGCTGCTTGACAGCTCTGTCAAAAAGAACTCCCATTAACTTGACTGCCGTGATGGGAGTGAGGGGGTGGTAAATGGTCAGATTGTAATTATTCTCCTCTGAGGGGACTGGACGTAGCTGAGTAATTTTCCACATTGCCAGGGAGATGTCAGAGTTGGAGCTTGAATGAAACAGTTTCCCCAGGGACACGGCTTGTTGTGCAGCACAAGTCTTCAGTTCAATTGCAGGAATGGGGTCAGGGCCCATTGCCTTTGTCGTATCTACTGTGTTCAGCTGTTTCTTCATCTCACGTGCAGAGAATCGAATTGATTAAAGACTGGCATCTGTGATTCTGCGGGCATCATGGCGATGGTGAAGTGGATCATCGATTCAACACTTCTGGCTGAGGATCGGGCAGATACTGCATTTTTGTCTTTTACACTGATGCGCTGGTCTGTTCCATTATCTACAATGGGGATGTTTGTGGAGCCCTTTCCTCCAGTCATTTGTTTAACCATCCATCACCACTTATGACTGAATGTGGCAGGACTGCGAAACTTCGATCAGATCTGTTGCTCAGGTGCGGTAACATTAATGGGTTAGCATCAGGTTTAGGTTCACATGGTTCTGACCCTGACATGTTCATCCACAGTCATTACTGAAACATAGATCATGTTGATTGTAATGACAGACTAAGGAGATTACCCCTGGTCAAAATTTTACAGGTGGTGGTTGTATGGTGTTCTGCTTCTCCTGCTATTGTGGTTTACAGCACTCCATGAATACGCAGTTTTGAGCTGCAAGATCTGAAATGCAACTCTGTTGTCTGTCCCCTCGTTCACAACGAGACTCTTTCACCCATCAACCCTGTACTCAGTGACCGGCTCTGGTTTCTGATGTGGTAACACTTTCATTTTCATATTCTCACTCAGCTGAGGTCATGCTTCTAATGTGACACAATCCATAAAAAAATAACTGGTTTTAATTCAATTGTTTAATTCATCTGAATCTTTTTCCTTGAGTAATACCATCTTCTGTCTTTAAATTGAATGTGTTTCCCTCTGGTTCTCTCCCTGACCATGATGAAGAGCCCTGTAGTGTCAGTGATACCAGCCTTATGTATTTTCAGAGCCAAGGAACTCTTTGGATTCCCAATCATCTTCACCACATTGTATGTTTTCTCTTTTGTTTTGATGCCTTATGGCTGGCTTATCCTCCCATGAGTACGTTTCATCTTTTTTTGGGAGAGTTTCTGATATCCTCCGAATTATCCCGCATAAGTTCCTGCCATTGCTGCTCCATGGTCTTCCCTACTCGGCTTCCCTTCCAATTTACTCTGGCCAGCTCCTTCCTCATGTCTTTGTAGTTACATTGCTCAATTATAATCACATTACTTCAAAAAGAGAGCAATAGATATAAACCGAAAGAAGAATTTTTGAGAGATGGGACATAAAGAATAATTGGCAAATTTCTTAACTAGATACAAAGAGAGAATGAGAGAGAGGATATAGACGAGGAAATGTGAAAAATTAGAAAACTTGATTATCTAAAGAAGTAGATGTACATCCCTCAATGTTTTGGTAATTCCGGTGTGCTGTAGTCCTTTGTACAGTACATGTACAACAGAGGAATCTGTTCAAATGCTGGGTCTGATGCCAGAATTTTAATCTCCAATAATACGATAGACACTAGCTTTGGAAAGAACCCAGCAGGTCAATATATTGAATTCCCTGTAGAAAATGGATTAACTGAAATACGTTGCGATACCACAAGCAAGAATTTATAATACACATCCTGATAAGAATGAGAGTATAGTGTAGAGAATTCCAGAAAAAGGAGGGAACATTGAGAAAAGGGGAACATATCACGTTAGATGAGCATGAAGTAATGCTTCATCAATTTTATACATCATGTGCATCATTTTTCGATAACTGTTATTCATTTAGAATGTGTTGTGCACACATGAAAAATATCTGCACACACATTGATTAAACAGTGTATACAAAATCATTTTTCTGATATTGAAATGGTCCTGTTGTCATGCTACCAGGATACATGAACACCAACTGGTCACTAAAAGACACGACCCACTATCACTATGTTCCATAATACAGAAAAAGAAGGGCACCATTTTGACTGTAACAACACACACATACTAAGACACGCAAGGACGTTCTGAGAGAAATGGCATTGTAACCAGAAGTCCATCAGTAAAAACATCAATTTATATCCTATCTACCTTATCTTGTAATAAAGAAAACTGGAAACGACATCACCCACCTTAAGAAACCAAGACCTATAAATAGAGAGGCGGGACATACCACCAGAGCTTCAGCGGAGACTCTCACTGATGATGTCACTTAGTCATGGTGATGAAACTTCCGAAAACAAACCTTCAAGTTCAGCAAGCTAACTTGCATACATAAAAATTGTTGTTTTTAATTAATTAGTGGAATTTAGGAGTTCTCTGTCACCCACTTTTCAAAAGATTATGATGTGAGATTAGCGTTTCTGGGTGTGTGGTTTCAATTAACAGAGGGTTTCGACATTGATGTCATAACAGTTTGGGGCCTTGCCGTATGAGATTTGGACCGACTTGAACAGATTGGGGGTACAAAAGGTCCCAGCAGATTTCCACACGTGGCAATTATTGACCGAGATCTTCAAATATAACCGATGAGAAAATTCATTAAATTCTGTTAACTTGTGGTCGGTTCAATTAAAACTGAGAGAAATGGCTTTTAACATTACTAAAGAGGTTCCCAAATTTTCCAAAGAAGTTTAGAAAGGCAGAAGACGGAATATATTTAGAATTAGCAAGTAGGTTAGAATTGGGTTTAACCAGGGACAAAAGGAAAGCTGAAATTGTAATGGAGTTGGTCAAGCACTTTGGTGTGTCAGAGAAACAGGCAACTGCAGTAGAGTTAGAAAAGACTTAAATTGCAAATGCACGGTTTGTGAAAATTTGTAGCTCAGGTTGAGGTTTAGGGTGTAGGTTTGCTCGCTAAGCTGTAGGATTGATATCCAGACATTTCATTACCTGGCTAGGTAACATCATCAGTGGCGACCTCCAAGTGAAGCGAAGCTGTTGTCTCCTGCTTTCTATTTATATGTTTGTCCTGGATGGGGTTCTTGGGGTTTATGGTGATGTCATTTCCTGTTCGTTTTCTGAGAGGTTGATAGATGGTATCTAGATATATGTGTTTGTTTAGGACGTTGTGGTCGGATCTATCCTGGGACAGGCTAAGCAAAGACATGCCCGAGAATTCCTAGAGGCCTGGCACTCCAACCATTTGTATTTTCACTCTTTCTGGCATGTTACTCAAGAGTGAGATAATTTGTTGAATTAGGACAGAAATTAAGGATGGGGAGAGAAATATCAAGATTGGGGAACTAACAGTAAGAGTGAGTGACAGATTGTCAGTCCCAGGAATGCAGTGTGTTCTTGTGAATGATTTAATAGGATCCAAGGCGGGAGAGTCATCCCTTGTGGTGGAGAAGTCAAATGAAAACTAGGGAACTGAGGAGTTAAAGCAAATATACCCAGGAATTTTCCAGACTGTGTAGTAACAAGACCCCACTGTCATAAGTTAACAGCAAAAAGGACAAACAAAAGAAAAAGACAAAAGAGTTGATGTTCAATTAACTGACACCCTGTTTGATGTAATGGTGCAGGAAAAACCTGAACGTGGAGAAAAACGGTAGGTTAGTGCAGAAGGGAAATGGGCCGAAGTGCACCAGATTGTGTTATTGGTCGCATACCGTGTTACGGATAGCACATCAACTAACTGCAGGTGGTCACCTAAGTTTACAGAAGACTCAGGCTAAAGTACATAACCAATTCTAGTGGCCCGCAATGCACAAGGACGTGGTTATTTTTTGTTGTACATGTAACACATGCCAAATGGTAGATAAGTCACAGGCAGTAATAAAACCAGCACCTTAGTTGCAAATTCCTGCATTCGAAGACCCTTTCACGTGGGTTGTGATTAATTGTGTAGCTCCCCTTTCTAAAATAAAAATAAAAGAAACCAATATTTGCTGAGCATAATGGATGTGTCTATCAGATTTCCAGAGGCAATTCCATTATGGAGTGTTAAGGCAAAAAGGGAGGTGAAGGAGTTGGTAGCTTGTTTTACTCGCTGTGGGCTCCGCATAGAGATTCAGTCAGACCAAGGGTCTCATTTTACCGCTCAGCTGTTTAAGGAAGTCATGGATAGCTTAGGCATACAGCACTTCAAATCAAGGGCGTCCCATCCTGAATCCCAGGGAGCCTTGGGAAGTTAGCATCATACGCTGAAGACCATGTCAACAACGTACTGTCAGTATTGGCCAAATGATTGGGACAAAGGTGTCACATTAAATTGCTTATCATCGAAGATGCTCGAAATAAATCTACTCAGTTTACTTCCTTTGAGTTAATGTTCGTACATGAAGTGAAATCCTTTTAATGGAATTAAGTCTAAATTGACAGGACCAAAGTCGGAGATCTCACACTTGGACTATGTATGTGGGTGAGGGAGAGATTAGATGGAGTAGGTGAGTTAGCTCAACAGCACCTGAAGAGGTCACAGCATTGAGTAAAGCAGGTGGCAGATAAAAACTCTGAAACAGCGTAGAGTGAAGCAGGTGGGGATGACGTATTAGTAGTTTAAATAATGCTCAGGATACCAGAAGCCAACTGAATTTGAATATTATTGTTCCGACACGTGGAAAGCAATCAAATTATGAGAATTATTGTACCATGGGGAGGATATAAACCCAGCATTTTAAACACTAGGGGAAGAGCCACTGCCATCCAACAGCAGAGTAACGGCTGCAGAGCAGGAGTGCGAACTGTCCCTCTCAGAAGCACTCTCTATCAAAGATACATGTTCATGTCAAACTTACTTGCAGTAAAACAAAACGTGACCCGGGGAGATCAGCGACTGGAAGAGAGAACACAGCGGGGAAGATAGAGACTGTATGGTCTTGAGATTGCAAGGTTTAATATGTAGGTTGGTAGAACAGCATATTTTTATGGAGTTGGAAACAGATAGTAAGTAGCTAAGAAAAGATGGTCTTGTATTTTTGAAGAGCTGTTGTTTAGTGATCACTCTTGACGTTAACAAACTAATTTGTGAATGTTTGTTTAAATAGTGGAATGTAGGAGATCTGTGTCACTCATATTTTAACAGATTACGAGGTGAGGCGAGCTTTTCTGGGTGTTTGGTTTGAATTAACAGAGAGGTTTGATTCCACCTTGGAAATGTCCATCCAAGCTAACCCCATTTCCCTGCAGTTGGCCCATATCCTTCTCGTCCTTTCCCATCCACATGTTTATCCAAATGCTTTTAAAATGTTGTTAATGTACCCCCCTCAACCACATCTGCTGGCAGCTCATCCATGTACCAGCCTTCTGTGTAAAGAAGTGGCTCCTCAGATTCCCTTTTATTCCTTCCCCTCTCAATGTAAACTGATCCCCTCAAATCCTCAATTCTCTAAATCTTGCAAAAGGACTGAGAGCAGTCGCCCTATCCATACCCTTCATGATCCTATACAGCTCTATAACGTCCCCCCTCAGTCTCCTACACTCTATAGAAAAGGTCCTCGCTTGTCCAACGTCTCCCTATAACTCAGACCATTGGGTCCTGGCAACATCCATTTTAATTTCTTCTGCATG
Organism: Chiloscyllium punctatum; assembly: GCF_047496795.1. Taxonomy (NCBI): domain Eukaryota; kingdom Metazoa; phylum Chordata; class Chondrichthyes; order Orectolobiformes; family Hemiscylliidae; genus Chiloscyllium; species Chiloscyllium punctatum. The sequence goes on from NC_092759.1 coordinate 89,156,346, forward strand.
CTTTCTAATTTCATTAAATGCTCCCTAATACAAAGTGACAAAAACTGAACAGAATGCTCCAAGTGTGGCCTTACCAAGGTTCTGTATAACTGCAGCATAAATCCCCAACTTCCATACTCAATGTCCGGCCTGTTGAAGGTCAGTGTGTCAAATGCCTTCTTCACTGCCTTGTCTACCTGTGACTCCACTCTTAGAGAACCGTGCACCTGAACGCCAAGGTCTCTCTGCCCACTACACCACTTAAGGTCCTCCCATTCACCATGAAACTGCTACCTTGAGTTCAGTTTCCAAAATGCAAGACATCATGCATCTATATTAAATTCTATTTGCCATTTGTCGGCCCACTTCCCTACCTGATTAAGGTCCTGCTGCAATTTCTGATAAACTTCCTCACTGATCACACTACCAATTATATTACTGTCATCTGCAAACTGACTAATCATGCCTTGTACATTGTCAACCAATTCATAGATAATAAACAGCAATGGACCCAGCTCCGGTCTGACAAGCATTCTTCCATTAAACCCCCTACTTCCTACCATCAAGCCAACTGTGTATTCAATGGGCCAGTTCCCGCAGCATTACACGTGATGGAACCTTACAGAATATGTGGAAACATATCAAAGGCCTCACTGAAACCCATAGAGACTACGTTTACCATTCGGCCCTCATCAAACTTCTTGGTCACTTCATCAACGAACTCTAACAAATTTGGGAAGCATGATCTCCCAATCACAAGTCTATGCTGACTGCTCCAAATCAAACCCTGTGTAAGTAATGGGTGCAGTCAATGGTATGCTGTCCTTCATTGTAAGATGATTCAAGTTCGTAAGTAATGCCATCTTTCTACTGTTGTAGTTCCTTGCTGAGATAGTGGTTGGGACACTCTCTACAGATTTGATCTCCTTTGTAACGAATGATCTCCTTACCATAGACATGCGTGATGGTATCACGAGGATAGAGTGAAGAAGCTGAGTGTTTAATCAGTAGAACTTTGAGAGAAGAAGAAATGGTGATGTTAAACACGAGGAGTGGCAGCGATCACTTATTTCCAAAAGTCACATTGATAGGGTGAGAAATTCCATACTTTACCCAGGATTGATTGGTTTGATTTATTGCCACATGTACCTCAGTGCAGGGAACACTTTATTTATGAGCAGTGGAGGCAGGTCATAGTAAGCATGGCCAGACAGATCATAGGGTGGAAATAGACTTGGACAGAGTAAGACATACAGGTTACACTGAACAGGACATGCACTAGACAAGGTCAACATGAACAAGATCAGCATTATTTGATCTTAGAGAGTCCATTCATCAGTCTAACGTGACCTTCCTAATAGTTTATATGCCTAAATTAACTCGCCCCATGTTATTGGGCTGTCGGTGTGTGAACCCGTACTGAATGTCAGGTTGCTCACAATTCCAAACAGCAGCCACAATACCTTCCATGAAACAGGTAGCCATTCCCACCAGCTTCCGCCCTCCATAGAGAACACCAGGCTGTCTTGTCAGAGATGATTATTGCCTTCTTGTGACTTCAAACATGACATATGGCTTCCCTCCTCTCCACTAGAAAACTACGTTAAAGTCCCACGTGTGTCTCATGAGCGACGGAGCTACGAGGAACAACGTGGAGCAGTCTGTCTGTGCAGACTCTGCCCCACTTGGTCATTATATTAGAGCATCAATTAGGAGACAGCGAGGACTGCGGTTGCTGGAGATCAGAGTAGACAAAAGTTTGCTGGAAAAGCACAGCAGGTGAATCGACGTTCCTGGCATAAGCTATTCATCAGGAATCAGTATCAATTACCTCATTCTGCCTCTGTGTAAGTGCATTGAGGTGGGATTGGCCTCCTACTGTTCCTGTGAAAGTGACTCAAGGGACTGAATGACTTCTTCTGAGTCTGATTGGACAGGGCCAAAGGCCTTACTGGGTTATCCCTGGTTCCTGTTTAACGGCTCAATGTGCTGACAAGTGTGATGATGCTGCAGCTTTAAGAGGTTATTTTGTTCTGGTTTCTTTTAAGCGAGAGATTGAACGATCGTTACAAAGTTGGTTAGTTAAGACCACTTGAGTAACAGCAAGGGAGGCCTTGGGTTTATTTTAATGCAGTCTGAATGAGTGTGATCAGCTCTCACATATTAGGATCTCCGGGTTTTGCTTTGTCAGTAACATCAGAAACTATTGGGGTCTCCACAGAGTTGGAAGCTTCAGTGACTTTCTCCTGGCAGCTACTCTTGCTGACATTTCTCTTGATGCAGTTTTTAATTTCTGGGTTGGAGAGATATTTGTGACATTCTGTGTCTGAATTTTCCTTTTTGCCAAGGGCTGTGTTTAAAGGATTTTCCTATATTGGAACAGTTCATTAGTAATAGTTGTTGTGGTTCTTTTCGCCGAGCTGGGATTTTTTGTTGCAGACATTTCGTCCCCTGTCAAGGTGACATCCTCAGATTCAATCAATAAGCACATCGACCTGGACCCAATATACCGGCCAATGCAGCGGACAGCTGGAACTGATAACCGGAAGGGGCAGAGACAAATCACTATAAATTCCGGAGGAAAGATCACAGAAGCGCTTCACAGGAGGCTCCCAAGCACTGAGGATGTCACCTAGACAGGGGATGAAACGTCTTCAACACAAATTCCCAGCTCAGCGAACAGAACCACAACAACGAGCACCCGAGCTACAAATCTTCTCATAAACTTGAATTAGTAATAGTTCCTAGATCTGTTATTCTGTTAATTTGTCCAATAGAATTACGTTATTCTAAATTCCTCTTTCTTTGGTTTTATTTCATCTTTCGTGTTTAAGTAAATGGCATTTTGCATCACACCGAGTAGTCACACTGTATCTGGAACGGACAGTTTACATTTTCTTAAAATTAAGATAACGTTAGAGTCTCGGCGACGCCTTCAAATATTATTGAGGAGCTTTTGTGTGGTCCATCACACTAGACTCCATCTCTTCATGAGTAATAGGCTGGAGGCACTGAAAGGGCTGTCCCTGCCCTTCTCCAATAGTGTGAATGGGCCGAATGACTTCCTCATATTCCTGTGAAACCAGCTTGAGGTGCGGAATGAACTCTTATTTTACTGTGGCAATGTGCAGTCTCAGGCAATCTTTTTACATGAATGTTATTGATTCTTTAAAAGCACAAGCCTCAATAGAGTTTGGGTCCTGCTGCACATGGACACAGACCAGTTCAGGACCTGACGGGGGCGTCAGATTATTCTGAACATTGTGGAATCTTCAGTGACCATCCCCACTTCTGATCTTATAGTGGGGAGGGTGGTGGTGGGGGTGGGGAGACATTGATGAAGCAGCTGAAGCTGTTTGTGAAGAGAAAGCTACCATGAGGATCTCCCACAGAGGTGACCCAGGACTGAGATGATGAACATCTTCCTTTGTGCCATGTTTGATTTCAAACACTGGAGAGTTTACTCTGATTCCCATTAAGTCCAGTTTTGTTAAGCTCCTTGATGTCAACAGAAGTCAACCACTGCCTTGATATCAGGGCTAGTCATTTTTGCCTAAACCCTTGTGTCAATCTCTTTTGTTCATATCAATAAGCCATGATAGAGGAGCAGCAAGTGTTTTCTTCAAACAGGTGGGATTGAATGTCAGGATTTTTCTCCTCAAGGGTGTTCGGGGAGTTAGATGACTGAAAGTATCTGAAGAGGAGGTAGATGGATATTGACCTGCCAGAGAGTTGAGGGCTATGAAGTATTGAGTATGAAAGAGGATTTGCGACCAAGAGCAAATCAACCACGATCTTAGTGAAGGACAAGACAGGTGAGGTATGGGGTCTGCATTCACAATGAATCTGGGTCTACAACATGATCAACAAATGAAAGACAAATTTCAGAGACGGGAAGCTCTGTAAAGAGAGATGACGGGCCTCTTTCATACCCAACCTGGGTTTTCCAATTACATTTCCAAAATCACTTCAAAGCGTGGTGACAGCCTTGAAGGACTGATGCACCAGGTTATAGTTGTAAGTAGCCTCCAACTGCTCCTGCCTAGCAGATTTGATGGGCTGAATGGAACACAGAGACATGGGACTGAGGAGCAGGAGCGGGTCATTAGATACTTTGAGCCTTCTCCACCAGACACTAAAATTGTGGTTGATCAAGTTATGGTCGCAGCACCACTTTCCTGTCTGTGTCCAAATATCTTTGCCTCACTTGCCTGTCAAATAATTAACGAACGCAGCCTTGGGCCCATGAGAACATAGAAGCACAATAAAAACTTCCAGTGAAGAGAATTCCATCGTAAAAGGTCCTTTCAGAATTTTTCATCTTCCCTCTTGTAGAATCAGAGAGTCATGCAGAAAGGAAACAGACCCGTTACTCCAATCTGTTCAAATCTCAAATCTGATTTAGTCCCATTTTCCAGCATTTGGCCAATATTCCTCCTTTATCAGACCCGTTTTAAATGTGTGATTGAACCCCCTTTGACCACTTCCTCTGACAGCACTTTCTGTACACACAATACTCTCTGTGTGAAACGTTTAACTTCAGGTCCCTTCTAAATCATTCGCCCTCTCGCCTTCAACCTATGTCCTCTTGTTCTGGACTGCCCTATCCTGGGATCAGAACATGGCGATTCAGAATATCCATACCCCTGATAATTTTATAAACCTCTATTATGTCACCCCTCAGCCTCTGAGGAGAAAGCACCTCAACCTAATCAACCACTCCCTGAAGCTCAAAACTTTAGTTCTGGAACATCTGTGTAAATCTTTTCTGCAGACAATCGAATTATACACAGTATTCTTAAAATAGCCTCACCAACATCCTGTACAGATGCAACATGCCACCGCAACTCCTATACTCAGTGCTCTGACTGATTAAGGCAAATGTGCCAAATGTGTTCTGCACCAGTTTGTCTACCTGCGACTCCACTTTCAAGGAACAATGTACCTGCAGCCCTATGTCCCTTTGTTTCACAACACTCCCCAGGAATTTACCATTAAGTGGTAACTTCTGCCCTGATTTGCCTTCCCAAAATGCAATTTATCTAATTTAAACTTCATCTGTCAGTCCTTGCCCCTTTGCCCCATCTAACTGTGGCCTCGTTGTACTCTGAGGTAATCTACTACACCACCTTTCTGATGTAATCTGTAAACTTACTAACTATGGCCCCGATATTCACATCCAAATCCTTTACATAAATGATGAAATGCAGTGAACTCAGTACTGATTCTTACAGCACACATTTGCTCACAAGCCTCAAGTCTGAAAAATATCCCTCTTCCTTCAAGCCAATTGGAATGAGCTTCCCCATGTGACCGAAACTTACTAATCTGTCCACCAATCGAAATGTTATGAACACCTTGCTGAGGTCCATATATACAATGTCTACCAAACTGCCTTCATCAATCTTCTTCGTCACCTCTTCAAAAAACTCAATCAAATTAATGAGTCATGATTCCCCATGCAGGAAGCCACGTTGTCTACCCTGATCAGCCCTTGTCTTCCCAAACGTATGTCAATCCCATCCCTCAGAATCCCCACCAACAACCTATCCACCACTGACATCAGGCTCACCGGTCTATAGTTCCCTGACTTTTTGGGTCACTGTTTCCTTTCTCGTCCCACTCCTCCACTGCTCGCAACAAATGTTAAATGTAACCAGGTTGGTGATATCAGTCTCAGACTAGGTCAGTGTCAGTTTTAGGAACACGTCAGGCTAGTTTCTTTAATCTGCTAAAATAGCACGTTTATGATCAAGAGCAATGTTACTCAAACTACGAGGGAAAGATGAATGGCGATCTGTTTGGATATTGCAAATAAAGAATCGATATCTCCCTTTCTAAAAACACTGGCGCACGTGTGCGCGTGCAAACACACACACACACACACACACACACACACACACACACACACACACACACACACACACACAACCGATAAACAAAATCTCTGCAAGTTCAAGTTGAAAGAACGTTGTCGACGTATTAGTCTAACTCATGACGAAAGGAAAAATTGAGAGATTGTCCCAAATGTTATTCTGCTTCTGAAGATATTCTACTCACACAAACTGCGAATAATGGGATTTCATCCTGGAGCAGTTGGATTTCGCTGAATTCCCTTTGCTTTAGGCAGTGAGGAGATTCCAATGAATTCTGGTCAGGATTGCCCAAAGGGTAGCACAGTGGCTCAGAGCACCAGGGACTTGGTTTCGATTGCAGCGTCGGGTGACTCTCTGTGTGGGGTTTTCATATTCTCCCCTTGTCTGTGTGAGTTTCTAATGAATGCTCCAGTTTCCTCCCACAGTCCAAAGCTGTGCAGGTTAGGTGGAGTGTTCATGCTAAATTGTCCATAGTGTTCAGGAATTTCTAGGTTAGGCGCATTAGTCAGGGGTAAAAGTAAGGGAACCAGTCTGCGAAAGTTACTCTTTGGAAAGTTGTATAGACTTGTTGGGATGAAGGGCCTGTTTTTACTCTTCAGGAATTCTACAAAAATAAGAATGGTAACGATGACTGTGGAGCTTTTTTTTACCGTTTGCACACATTGCTGTGATGAAGAACAATGAAGGAGAGAGAATTCAATAGTCTGTTCGTTCTCGGGCAGATTATATTTTCTCCCTCTCTGAGTTGAATCACACAGTAATGTCATCCTCTCCCAAAATGGACCATGTGAGGTCTCCTTGTACATTATCCAAACTATGTCTCCATCACATTCCCTGTTCCATGTAGGTGCATCATTGCCGTTATCATACACAGTGCCATATCCTTCGCAGAAAATGGTCTCGGTCGATTTGAGGATATGTTTAGATATCTCTGCGTCATTAAAAAATAAAATGTTTAATGTATTCAGAATACCTGTGTTAAAATGAATGCATTTTGTAACAAAGACAAATTGTTGGAAAACCTCGGCAGGTCTGTCAGCATCCAGATGCCTTTTACATGCTGTAGTTTTTTCCAGCCTCCATCATTCCTGTTGCCGCTCATTCCATACGCACACCACACTGTGCGTGAAAAGATGCCCCTTAGGCCTCTTCAAAATCTTTCCCCTCTCACTTTCAACCAATGCCCTTTGGTTTTGGACGCTCATAACCTGGGGGAAACCCCTGACTACTCACCCTATCCATGAACGTTCCGATTTTATAAACATCTTATGCTACGAAATGTGACTCCAATCAACACGAGAATGGCTGTGTTTTCAGTCATCCAGGGCCTAAATTCTCAAATTCAATACTGACACTTCATCTGTCTCCATCAGGTCACAATTCTAAAACCGTTTTGATCATTTTGTTCAGATGCATCCTGAGACACGTCTGTGGCTTTACACCAAAGCCTTTGTGCCCGGAGGCAGGACACTAGCACCACTCGGCAATACCCATAAAGCTGTAACATTATTCTCCTGTGTGTTTGTTCACCAGTCTGTTCTGACACGCTGTGACATACGTCTGCAACAGGCAGGACTTGAATTCAGACTATTTAGTCAAGAGATAGGAACATTACCACACAAGTTCAGGAACTGGAATCAAATCGAGAGCTCTGGCTCAGAGGCAGGGACACTACGCACTACACTACCATACCCTGATTTTGGGTCATATGTTAAGTGCCAGCTTTCAGCTCGGTATGGATTTATTATAATCAGGTTAGCATTGCTGAACTACACAAAACGCTTCGTATTGTTAAACAAGTGCAAGACATTTGTCTCAACTGTAGGATGTTGAGTGCACGTGCTATGTCATCAAAATTAACTATGACACCTTTAATTGCTTTATCTGTAGTCTACAATATTAGGGATAGAATTCCTGCAGACACACTCTGCACAATGAAGGGTCTCAAATAGATATTTATTACTGAACACCAGAGACGGAGAAAGAGCATAATTTCTGGCCCCAAAGCACTGACCAGCATTACCCACCAAAAACGTGTGTGACTGCTCTCTTCCTAAAACCATGAAATGATACCAGGCCGCTGATTACTGTCCAGCCTCTCCTCCCCACTGACTTTGTCTGCAATCAATCCCTCATCCCCCTAACCACACAAGGTAAACTAAGCTCAGGGTCTTTGTGAAAATCAAGGCCGGAGTGTGCAGGCCTCCTGGAGATGGGGAGGGAATTTTAAAATTAAACAAGTAAGGTGAGGAGGTAGTAATATCACACACTGGGCTGAGGAATGGCAGATGGTGTTTAGATTGGTTTCATGCGAGGAATTGGATTTAGTAAATCAAATAAGAGCGGGGTCTATACAATTAAAAGTAGGGTCTTTGGCAGTGTTGTAGGACAATGACCTAGGCCGTCAAGTACAATTCTTTAAAGTTTGCATCTCATATAGATAGTGTGGTCAAAAGTATATTCAGCACACTTGTCAGACCTTTGAGTATCAGAATTCGGACGTCATGTTGAGGTTATACAGGATATTGGTGAAACCTCTTCTGGAATATGGTATCCAGTCTGGTCACCCTGCCCGCTCATTCCATTGGCACACCACCCTCTGGGTGAAAAAGCTGCCCCTTAGGTCACTTTTAAATTTTTCCCCTCTAACCTTAAAACTATGTCCACTAGTTTTGGACTCCCCAAACCCTTAGAAATTGACCTTGATATTATTAAGCTGGAGAAGGTTCAGAAGAAATATTTCACAACTGGGAAGGAGGCCTTGAGATTGGTGTTGGCGTAACAACATTTCAGCATTTACATTGCCTATAACGTGTCTGAGACAAATCTCTGTACTGATCACAACGTCTGAACATTTTTAGAGGAATTTAGGGAAAAAAACTTCCAGTCTACAAAACCTTCCAAATTACATTCAATTCCAACTTACACAGATGACAGGACAAGAAACCGTACTTGCTGCCAAGTTGTCGAGACTAGGATGAAGAAAAACTGAGACGTTCTGTAGCAGAAGTAAACTGATTGAAATAGAATGCGGTTGTGAATGTTTGTTGCTTAGTGTCAATGCAATATATATGTATTGTAGTCTACAAAAACAGGAAAAATAAAGAGTTTAAAAGAGGCCTTCTTTGTATATTGGTGTTTCTTTTTTCAAACAGAACGTTGTCACGGTGCTGTCACGTTAAAAAGGATATTTTCTCTTGTTTTTTTTAGGAGACGTCTTAGAAGCAGACATGCCGAACTGCCGCCTGAAAATAGCTTAAGTAAATAACTGAGAAGGCCTTTAGGCTGGACTAAAACATTGGTAACAATGGTAGGGCAGTGGCCAGCTCTCCCAGACCAGGTCTTCTCGTTTTGTTTTTGCTGCAGCATTCAAAATCTGCTTAGGCTTCCAGAAGGGGTGGAAGTTTCACTACATGATCCCAGTTGCTATTCTCTCTGAAAACTCTCTTAAAGTTGCTTCTTCCTGGATTGGAGAACTGCACAGAAGATTCTGTGTTTGAATTTATCTTTATGCCAGGGGGTGTGTTTATGGGATGTTCTGTATTAGCGCAGTTAATTAGTAGAAGGCACTGTATCTATTGTTTGCATAGTTGTTCCAGTAGAGAAGCTCTCCCCAATTGTTCTTCTCTTTGATTGTAATTGGAGCGTTTGAATGGATTGCATTTTGCTTAACATTGAATGGGTTGAACAGTTGCAACATCTGGAACAAACAGTTCGCATCTACGTCGTAAAAAAGGAAACGTTAGGGTCCAAGCTGCCTTCTTAAAATATTTTGACGGAGTCAAAAGAGTCCCAGATATTGACTGGGAAAGCTATAGCTCGAGTTCGTTAGATGGGTCGGTGTTTGTCCAATGTGTGCAGGAGGGTTTCCTGACACAATATGTAGACAGGCCAAAAAGAGGTGAGGCTATACTGGATTTGGTTCTAGGTAATGAACCAGGACAGGTGTTAGACTTGGAGGTAGGTGAGCACTTCGTGAACAGTGACCACAACTCGGTTACTTTTACTCTAGTGATGGAGAGGGATACGTGTGCACTGCAGGGCAACAGTTATAGCTGGGGGCAGGGAAATTATGATGAGGTGAGGCATGACTTAGGAAGGGTGGATTGGAAAAATAGGCTTCAAGGGAAGAACACAAATGATATGAGGAGATTGTTCAAGAAACAGCTAATGGGTATCCTTGATAAGTATGTACCAGTCAGACAGGGAGTAAAGGGTCTTGTGAGGGAGCCGTGGTTTAATAAGGAATTGGAATTCCTTGTGAAAGGGAAGAGGGCGGCCTATGTAAAGATGAGGTGTGAAGGTTCAGTTGGGGCGATTGAGAGTTATAAGGTAGTCAGGAATGATCTATAGAGAGAGCTAAGAGCAGCGAGAAGGGGACATGAAAAGTCCTTAGTTGGTAGGATTAGGGAAAACCCAAAGGCTTTCTATAGGTATGTCAGGAATAAAAGGATGACTAGGGTAGGTATCGGTCCAGTCAAGGATAGTAGTGGGAAGTTGTGTGTGGAGGCAGAGGAGATTGGTGAGACACTAAATCAATACTTTTCGTCAGTATTCACTCAGGAACAGGACACTGTTGCTGATGTGGATATTGAGTCACAAGTGATTAGAATGGATGGCCTTGAGGTACGTAGGGAAGAGGTCTGGGGAATACTGGAAAGGATGAAAATAGATAAGTCCCCTGGGCCTGATGGCATTTATCCTAGGATCCTCTGGGAAGCTAGGGAGGAGATAGCGGAGCCATTGGCCTTGATTTTTATGTCGTCGTTGTCTACGGGAATAGAACCAGAAGACTGGAGGATAGCGAATGTAGTCCCCTTGTTCAAGAAGGGGGGGCAGGGATAGCCTGAATAACTATAGACCAGTCAGTCTCACTTCTGTTGTGGGCAAAGTCTTAGAGAGAATTGTAAGGGAGAGGATTTATGAACGTCTGGATAGGAATAATGTGATCAAGGATAGTCAGCATGGTTTTGTGAAGGGCAGGTCATGCCTCACAAACCTTATTGAATTCCTTGAGAAGGTGACCAAGGACGAGGGTAAAACAGTGATGTGGTGTATATGGATTTTAGCAAGGCGTTCGATAAGGTACCCCATGGCAGGCTCATGCAAAAACTATGGAGGTATGGCATTGAGGGTGCATTAGAGGTTTGGATTAGGAATTGGCTGGCTGGAAGGAGACAGAGGGTAGTAGTTGATGGTATAGGTTCATCTTGGAGCGCAGTAACTAGCGGTGTTCCACAAGGATCTGTTTTGGGACCATTGCTGTTTGTCATTTTTATAAATGACCTGGAGGAGGGGCTTGAAGGCTGGGTGAGCAAGTTTGCGGATGACACGCAAGTCGGTGGAGTTGTGGACAGCGAAGAAGGATGTGGCAGGTTACAGCGCGATATAGATAAGTTGCAGAGCTGGGCCATAAGGTGGCAAATGGAATTCAATGTAGCTAAGTGTGAAGTCATTCACTTTGGTAGGAGTAACAAGAAGATGGATTACTGGGCTAATGGTAGACTACTTGGTAGTGTGGATGATCAGAGGGATCTTGGTGTCCATGTACATAGATCTTTGAAAGTTGCCACCCAGGTAAATAGTGCTGTGAAGAAGGCATATGGTGTACTGGGATTTATTGGTAGAGGAATTGAGTTCCGGAGTCCTGAGGTCATGTTGCAATTGTATAAGACTCTGGTGCGGCCTCATCTGGAGTATTGTGTGCAGTTTTGGTCGCCATACTATAGGAAGGATGTGGAGGCATTGGAACGAGTGCAGAGGAGGTTTACCAGGATGTTGCCTGGCATGGTAGGAAGATAGTATGAGGAAAGGCTGAGGCACTTGGGGGACTTTTCTCATTGGAGAAAAGAAGGTTTAGGGGAGATTTGATAGAGGTGTATAAGATGATTAGGGGTTTAGATAGGGTTGACAGTGAGAACCTTTTTCCACGTATGGAGTCAGCTGTTACTAGGGGACACAGCTTGAAATTAAGGGGTGGTAGGTATAGGACAGATGTTAGGGGTAGATTTTTTACTCAGCGGGTTGTGAGTTCATGGAATGCCCTGCCAGTAGCAGTGGTGGACTCTCCCTCTTTATGGTCATTTAAGCGGGCATTGGACAAGCATATGGAAGTTATTGGGCTAGTGTAGGTTAGGTAGGCTTCGGTCGGTGCAACATCGAGGGCCGAAGGGCCTGTACTGCGCTGTATTTTTCTATGTTCTATGTTCTATCTTCTATGAGTCCGACCATGTCCATAATACTTGCAGCTGAGGATAGTCTGACTGACTCCTGTTATTGAAAAGTTAGTGGAGGCGCTGGACGTTGTGCTGTGAGCTACCTCAGACATTCAGGGAGACCTGGGGATTTGGTGACCCAACTCTGGATGGAGCCTGGTGACTTAGTTACCGCATCTGGGTCTGTAACATGAACAACAAATGGAGCAGAGGCTGTAAAGAGGGGAAGCTCTGAAACCACGGAGTGAGTGTGTCTGGGGAAAGGGATCTGCTGGATCCACCCCGGGTTTTCCATGAACAGCTTCCCAAGCCCCACTTAACCCAGGATCAGAGTGTGAGGGGGCCCTGACTGAACAAGGAGCTGGTCACAGAGCGGGGTCACCTCCTTCAACACGACCTGCAGCTTCACACCAGGGGGAGGATGGTGCTGTCAGGGGCTGTTAGGGTCACTGTTTCATTCAGCTTCTATGATCTGGAACTTTCCATGCTGGAGTGGTTGACATATTCATCATCTCCCAACATCTCAACATCAATGTCACCATTCGGTGACAGAGGATATATATTGAGGATGAGATGAATGCTTTTTCTCTCCGCAGAGAGGTAACGTATGTATCCGTGTTTTCTCAATATAGCAGGATTTCCAGTGATGTTCATGCCTGTGTGGGGTCCCCATGTCAATGGGGAGAGCTAGAGAAACTGAAGGAGCTCTCACTACATTAATGTTACAGTGTGCCCATGCACAGGACATCACGTTGGTGAATACTCACTGTCCTGGCATTATCCAGCTGTGATGCCAAAGGGCAAGTTTTGAAAAATGGGATCAGAATAGCTGGGTGGTTGATTTTGACTGGTTCGGTGGTAATGGTTGAGTGGGGGATATGTCAGAGACATTTGAGGACCAATGAACTGATGAGGAAACTTAAAATAGAATGCAAACATACAAGAAGCATAAGGATGATCAAACGCTTCTCTCGATACTTGATGGGAAAGTGAAGGCAAGGACACATGTGGAATGGTGAATATCCACACAAGATAATTTCGTGCAGAGAACTAGGAAATTGCTGAGAAACTAAACAGTTACTTTCATGCCTATCTTACTAGAGGCAAGATTAACTGATGGAAAAACTCAGTTTATGTTCTCCAGTGATTGCCAAAATTAAAGGAGAATGCAGTGAAGCTTAGAAAGTTCACATGGAGAGACGGACTGACGCAGGGGCAGGGAGGTGTGTTGCCAGGCAAGGTTAGGGAGAATCCCAAGATGTTCTCCACGTACAGCAATCAGAACAGAATAACCAGAAAACAAATAGGGCCCATTAGAGACCAAGGGAGCACTCTGTGTGTGAAGCTGGAGAACATTGATCGATTTCTACATGAGAGCTCTATATCTGTTTTACTTCGGAGAAGGAGATTGCAGGGACAGATTTCAAGAAGATGGATTGGGAAGATCTTAAACAGACTGATATAAGATGTGAGCAGAGATCGGAGGGTTTGGCTGGTACAAAATTGGACTGATTGCCAGGTCTGGTTGAGTTGTATCACAGGCTGCTGTTAGAGACAAGGGACAAAAGGCCTTGACTCAAATTTTTAATTCGAATCTGGCCACAGGGAAGTTGGAGCTGCCAGATGACTAGAGAACAACTAATGCGGTCCTACATTACAGGAAGGATGGTGGAAATAGTAGGGAGAACTGTAAACCAGTATGTATTCGATCAGTATTAGGGTAAGTTTTGGAGAAAATAGGAAAGGAGAAAATTGATCACTATTTAGGTTTAATTAAGGATAATCTGCATGATATCATTAGAGGGAAGTCATACCAAATGAATGTTATTGTATATTTTTGAGCTTGTTGTTTATATGGTTTTTCAGTAAGGCCTTTGACAAAGGCCATATGGGAAACTGATTTTTTTTAAAAAGTCATGATATCAAGGGTAACTTAGTGAGTGACATCAAACATTGTCTTATTGGCAGGAGACAGAGGGTGGAGGCAAAAAGACTATTTGTGTGACTGGAGACCACTGTCCCCTGGTGTACCACAGGGATCAGTGCTGTGTCCTTATTATTTGTGGCATTCACAAATGATCCAGATGTGAATGTGTAGGGGGATGGGAGAGTGTGATAATTAAGTTTGTATTTGACACAAAGATTGGCCGTGTGGTTGGCAGTGAGGAGGAAGGCCTTATGTTACAGGAAGATACAGATGGAATGTTCAGATGGTCAGATGGATAGTAACCCTGATAAATATGAGGTGATGTACGTTGGAAGAAGGAACCAAAAATCGGAGTATACAATGAATGGCAGCTCACTAGGAAGCTCAGAAGGTGTTTCTCCACAGATCCCTGAATGTGACTGCACAGGTTAACAAGTTAGGGAAAAAGTGAGGACTGCAGATGTTTCAGATCAGAATCACGAAGTGTTGATCCGGAAAAGCAGTCGGTTGGGCAGCATCCAAGGAGCAGGACAGCCGACGTTTCGAATATAAGCTTTTCATCAGGAATGATCAGTCACATTCCTGATGAAGAGCTTATTCTCGAAACATCGACTTTCCTGCTTCTCGGATGCTGGCTGATCCGTTGTGCTTTTCCAGCAACACACTTTTTGACTGAGGTTAATAGATTAGTTAAGAAGGCAGCGGGAATCATAGGCGCAGCCTTCATTCGTCAACATATACATTGTCAGAGCTATAAAGTCTATGGTTAGGCCAAAATGGAATATTGTGTGTAGTTCTGGAAACCTTTTTACAGGAATGATGTAATTGTATTGGAGTGGTGCAGAGGAGATTCACCAGGATGTAAACTGGGATGGGGAATATCAGCCATGGAGAGAGGCTGGATAAGCTTGGGTTGTTTACTTTGGAGCACAGAAGGCTGAGGGAGAGGTAATTGGGAAGGGTAAGATTACGAGGGCGATTTTCAGAAAGATTTTTGCTGAAGTCCCAAGCCCAGTGTGCAAAATCAAATCTTATGGAATAATGGCGAATATTTGGACATGGGTTCAGAAAGGGACAGCTGGCAGGAAAGAGTGAGTAAAAGTTTTTTGATTTTGATTTTATGACCAGGTGTATTTTACAGGATAAATATAATAAAATACAGCGAAAAGCGTCCACTTGTTGCCACAAAATGGTGCCATTTTGAATAATTGAAGAAAATGGAATAAAAAAGGATACAGTTTGAAGAAAGCTGATGCATTGTGAACCAGCTCCTCACCATCGACCACCGCTGCAAGCAAATCCCTCCATGACAGCTACATCACCATCTACACAAGACCCCAGTAACATTGAAGATGCTGATCCTCTGGCACCATCTTTTCCACTGGGCAGATACTCCTCCATCACCGGCTCGTTGCCCCCTGTGCCAGACCGTTCGAATGTCAGAGACAAGTCTCTTACTGCTATACCCACATCATTGAAGTTACCATGATGGTCTTCCACCATCTGCTTCATCACCACCAATCAGCAATCAGCAGGACCCAATCAGCAACAAGTCTCTAATCTGCAGGAATCACCGTTTGCTCCTGTGCTCTATCTCCCCCACGTTGCCTCTGCTGATGTAGCAGCTGCCAATTCCAGGTCCTGTGGTTGGTCTGGAAAAATAAGTAAGGACTCACTCTCCTCCGCATTGCGCTCAGCTTGAGGTTCAAACCCTGGGTCCAGCTTGAGTCAGTAAGTTACAGAGAGAAAAGTGGGGGAGAAAATAAGAAAAAAGAAGCATGCAAGAGTGCACAAGCTCCAGCAAAGCAGCCCTTAGACCAGAAACACTGGAATAAAAGGATCATTTTATTGGAGACAAAGGCTTGTGGGGTATCTCAGGAATATGTCCTTGGATCCTAGCTATTCGTAAACATCTCAAACATTTGGTTGAATGAATCAATTGCAATATATCTCAGTCTGCTGTAGGAGAAACGCATTGAGGAGATCCTGGGCCATGATGAGAACGCGGAGGCTCACTGTGTTGAATGACATACTCCTTTCCTGAGGTTACTGTGCAATCTGTGGGAATGCTCTGTAAATATTGTCACAAGCTCTCAGATGTTAGGAAGGAGGCCTCTGCAGGGTCGACAGGACTGTGTTTCCCATTCCCTTTTCCGATATCGAGGCTGGTGCCGGGTGTTCTGTTCGGGTTATCCTTTAAGACCTCGGAGCAGTTTAATACAATTCAGTGTCTTACTTGGCTGTTTCAGAGACCATTGTTTATCACATGTCTGTGTGTCTGGAGTCACTTTTAGGCCAGACCAAGAAAGCACGGGAGATTCACTTCCTGAAAGTACATTGGAGAAGCAAGTTGGTGGTTACAATCGACATTGGCTTCACGGTCATTGTTACTGACACCAGATTTTAGACCTCGACATTTTATTAATTGCTTTTAACTTCCACCAGCTGCTAGAGCATTTGTTTGGTCTGGGTTAGTAATCCAGTGACATTTCCACAACAGCATCAGTTCCAAATGGGGACCTATCGGAAACCAAACTGAGCAGGTAATTTTTGTGCTGCTTCACAGCTCTGTCAAAAAGACCTCCCACCCATTTGACTGTCGTAATGGAGTTGAGCCGGTCATATTGGTCATACTCTAATTATTTTCCTCTTAATAGACTTGTCATAATAATTTTCCACATTGTCGAATAGATGTCAGACTTGGAAATGGAAATAAATAGCTTCCCAAGGGACACGGCTTGTCGTACATTGTCGAAGTCGTACCTACTGTGTTCAGTTGTTTCTTCATGTCACATAGAGCGAATCAAATTGTTTGAAAACTGTCATCTGTGATTCTGTGGGCATCCTGACAAGGTGAGTTGAATCATAAACTCAACACTTCTGGCTGAGTATGGTGTAGATAGGAATCCTTGTCTATTGCCCTGATGTGCAGGTCTGTTCCATTATTTAGGATAGGGACATGTATATGACCCTGTCCTGCAGTGAGTTGATTAATCCATTTATGACTGGGTGTGGCAGGGCTGCTGAGCTTCGATCTGATCTGTTCGTCTTGGGATCATTGCGCCCTCTCTATCACATGTTAGTTCTGCTGTTTGGAATGTAACCAGTCAAGTGTGGTCGCTATATCGGGTTCTCATCAGTTTTAGGAGCACATGGTCCTGACCCTGACATGTTTACCCACATGCGTCACTGAACCATAGTTCAGCTTGATGGTAATTGTAGACTGAGTGATTACCCAGGGACAAAAGTTAGATTATAGCTTTATATAATTCTGCTTCTGTTGTTGCTGTGGTTTACTGCACCACATGGAATACACGGTGTGAGCTGCAATATCTCTCATACAGTTCTGCTGCCTGTCCCGCAGTTCACACCGAGACCCATTCATCCATCAGCCATGTACTCAGTGACCTACTCTGGTTTCTGATGTGGTACACGTCCAATTTTATATTCTCATTATATTCTCCATGGTGTCACACTTACAGTTTGTCACATTCCTCAACACGCTTTAATATATTCACCTGAATCCTTTCCCTTCCAGTATGTGCGACCTTCTGTGTTTAGAGTGAATACATCTCCTGCTGTTTCTCTCCCTAAGAGTAAGAGCTCTGTAGTGTCAGTGATGCCAGCCTTACATAGTTTCAGAACCAATGAATTTGTGCATCTTTTGTTATCTTGCACTTCCTGGTATATGGCGCTCCAGGTTGGACAGAGGGTTGGAGCAATGTTGACGCTCATCTTTGAAAAACAGAAATCGCTGGAGAAGTTAAGCAGGTCTGGCAGCACCTGTGGAGTGAAAGTAGAGTTAATCATTGGTTCCAGTGATCATTCTTAAAGGCTCACAGATTCTTTTTATATGTTCTGGTTTCAGATTTCCGGTATCAACAGTTATTTGTTTAACTGAAAATGTGTTTTGTTCATTTCTGGAGAAACACAGCAGATCTGCAGCATCTACAGAGACAGAGACACAGAGTTAGCGTTTCAAGTCCAGTGTGACACTTCTTCAGAACAGAAAAGGATTGGGAAAAGGGCTTTTTAATCCCTTGCCAGAGGTAGTGGAGGCGTGACGGGAAACAGTGTGGAGGCGCAATGCCACTGACGAATGGACTTTTGTTTGTGGTAAAAGAGAATCAAATGTAAAATAAGTATACATTAGATTGTAAAGGGGGGCATTGGGTTCCTTAATTGAGTGCAAGACAAACGATTCATAAACAGGGCAAGTTCATTGGGAGACCAAGAGAAGGAATGTATAAAGACTTGAGAACAGCCATAAAGGCGTCATGCTGTGAAGTTGTGGAATTGAATATCTACTCCGACAGTCTGTAACGTATCAAAGTGAAATGTGAGGTGTTACTCGAGCCTGGGTTGTGCTTCATTTGAACATTGCAGCTGCCCAGGACTGAAATGTTAGCATGACAGCAAGGTAGGTTATTGAAATGGGAAACAATGAGACGGTCAGGGATCTTCCTACAGACAGAATGGGAGTGTTCCTCAGTGCAGTCTCTGTTTGGTCTCCCCAGTGTAAAGGAGACTGCATTGTGAACAGCAATGACAGGAGACTGGATTGAAAGATTACAAGTGAAATGTTGCTTCTTCTGGAAAGTATGTGTTGGGTTGTCAAGACATGAGGAAAAAGTTAACGATCTTTTCAAATGTCCAAGTGTATTTCCTCTTATATGTAGACTACATCGTTACACAACTTGGAGAGAGTAAGTACTACAGGTGCGAGAGGACAGAGTTAATAAACTTGGAGCTGGATAAACACAGAAGACCAGAGAGAATAAAAGGAGCAAAAAGGCAATATTTTGATATTGGACCTTTCGTCAGGACTGCTGCGGTGGAGGGGAGCCCAGAAGTGGAGTGATGGGATATGGAAGGGCGAAGGGTTGGCATGATGGTGGTGTATGCATGCAGGTATGAGGTTACTGTGATTGGTCAGTGAAAGGGTAGAGCGGATATATGAGTGAGAAGATGGACAGGTGGGTCTGGTCAGGAAGAAGGGACATGGGATAAGACTGCGTGTGAAGGGATTTTGAAGCTTGTGCAGTCGATATTCAGGCCATTGGGCTATCAGCTTCAAAGGTAACCTCTCAGGTGGTGTTCCCCTGACAGTGGACAGGCTAAGGATGAGCATGTGCTGAAAATGTGTTGCTGGAAAAGCGCAGCAGGTCAGGAGAATCGACGTTTCGGGCATAAGCCCTTCTTCAGGAATTCCTGAAGAAGGGCTGATGCCCGAAACGTCAATTCTCCTGCTCCTTGGATGCTGCCTGACCTGCTGCGCCTTTCCAGCAACACATTTTCAGCTCTGATCTCCAGCATCTGCAGTCCTCACTTTCTCCTTTAGGTTGAGCATGTCCCCAGATGAGTTGGAGGGGGAATTAAAATGGAAGGTAACTGAAAAGTCGGGTTGGTTGTTGTGTTCAGAGCACTGGTGCTCCATACAGAGCCTGATCCTGCCCCACCAAGCACGTCTCCAACTCCCGATGTGGTCTCCTCTCTATCAGGGAGACCAAAGGGAGTTTCAGGGACCTAGTCATGGAGCATCTGCTCTCTGCACGCTTTAACCAACCCTACATTCCAGTTGCCATTCATTTGAATTACTCGCTCACACTGCCTCACCACCGACCCCCCCCCCCCCCCCCCCGCCCCCGACCAACCCCTTACTCATCCAGCGACAGGTCCATTCTTGGCGTCTCTACTGTCAGAGTGAGACCAAATAGAAACTAGGGATCACAACCTGATCTGGATTAGTGGTGCTGGAAGAGCACAGCAGTTCAGGCAGCCTCCAATGAGCAGCGAAATCGACGTTTCGGGCAAAAGCCCTTCATCAGGAATAAAGGCAGTGACCCTGAAGCGTGGAGATATAAGCTAGAGGAGGGTGGGGGTGGGGAGAGAGTAGCATAGAGTACAATGGGTGAGTGGGGGAGGAGATGAAGGTGATAGGTCAAGGAGGAGAGGGTGGAGTGGATAGGTGGAAAAGAAGATAGGCAGGTCGGACAAGTCAAGGAGACAGTAACTGAACTGGAAGTTTGAAACTAGGATGAGGTGGGGGAAGGGGAAATGAGGAAGCTGTTGAAGTTCACATTGATGCCCTGGGGTTGAACTGTTCCGAGGCGGAAGATGAGGCGTTCTTCCTCCAGGCGTCTGGTGGTGAGGGAGCGGCGGTGAAGGA
This sequence comes from Chiloscyllium punctatum, assembly GCF_047496795.1. Taxonomy (NCBI): domain Eukaryota; kingdom Metazoa; phylum Chordata; class Chondrichthyes; order Orectolobiformes; family Hemiscylliidae; genus Chiloscyllium; species Chiloscyllium punctatum. The sequence continues at coordinate 89,176,512 of NC_092759.1, forward strand.
GGCTGGCCTGACCTGTGAGGGAAGAACAAAAGGAAAGATAACTCCCTTCCTCTGCCTGTTTCCCATATTCCTACAGCTCATTTCCATTCATGTGGGTGACCATTCCTTATTTCACTGCATTTTTTCTTAGTCTTTCCCTGAGTGTGATGTTCATCTCCCGCAGAAACTCTGCTGTTGGCTTTGTTGATGCTCACATATAGATGTTAGCAGCTTTTAAATACCACGTCAGGCGCAGTGTAGTGAGAAGTAAAGGCTTTTTACGCCATAGGAAAGAAACGGAGATGTCTCAATGAGGAAAATAAATTATTGTGATCAAACCTAAGAGTGTTGTTGAGGCAGTCTTTGGGACATTGTGGACAGATTGTCTTTCCTTTTTAAGAAATAATCGCCCTGCCACAGAGAGAGTGCACACATTTTTCACCAGACCAATCCCTGGGATGGTGGTAAAATGATGTGTGAATGAAGAATATTCTTTAGCGCTGTGAGAGACTAAAAGATGATTTCATTGAAACTTAAGAGGAATGGACAGCCTCTCATGATGTTCAGAACAGATATTGATACGGTGATAAAATCATGGCTTGTTTTTCTCGAGTTACAAGACCCTCTGAGGACGTTCCCCTCACCCCACCCCCACTCCATATATCGATACAGGGAGAGAGAGAGAGAGAGAGAGAGAGAGAGAGAGAGAGAGAGAGAGTCCGATTTTGAATATAGTGCATTTGGTTTATTATCCTACACTGAACATCACGTGATTCAAAATCCAGATTAAGATGTTGAATGAGCTCCTCTTTTAACTGTGTCTGACAGCACTGTTACATGAATGTTACCAACACTTTAACAGCAAAGCTTGAATGCTGCCCGGGTCTTACTGAACACGGACACATGCTACATCAGGAGCTGATGGGAGACAAAATGTTCTGAACATTGTGTAACCCTCAGTGACCATCCCCACCTCCGGACTTATGATGGGGAAAGACACTGATGAAGCAGCTGAAGATGTTTGTGCTGAGGAATCTACCTTGAGGATCTCCTGAAGAGACTTCCCGGAACTGAGATGATTTTCGGCCCCCACCCACAGGCATCTCCCTTCGGGGTCTGAAAGACCCCAGCCAGTGGGGAGGGGACACCTGATTCCCATTAAGCTCAAATAAGATGGCACTTCCAGTCAAATTCTCAGACATTCTCAGTCAAATACTGCCTTGATATCAAGGCTATCCACTCTTTGCTGAGCCCCTGTGTTCCCCTCTTGTTCATATCAATAGGTGACTGTGTCTGTATGGGAGTGTTTCCCTCTCACAGAGGGTAGTGAAAGTCAGGAATTATCTTGTCTCGAGAGCGAGGGGAGCTACATCACTGAAAGTATTTAAAAAAGGTGATAGATGGATTTTTCATCTGCCAGAGAGCTGAGAGGATGTGAAGGATTGGACATGAAAGATGAGTTAATACGAACAGCAGATCGGCCATGATCGTATACAATGTCTTGATTATCCGAACGGCCTGATCCTGTTCCTTATGTTCTCATATTCTGTAATTACAAAGTTAATGGTTGTAATTTTCCTGCATGTTCTGTTCATGAACATTCCAGTCAGAGAAAGCAAAGTACTTTATGAGTCATCACTTAGTGAGGTCTGGGGGCTGAATTCGCAGTGAATCTGGGTCTATACCATGACCAACAAATGAAGCACAAATTTCAGAGAGGAGACACTCTGTAAAGAGACCAGAGTTGTCTTTCGAACCCAGCCTGGGTTTTGAAGTAACATTTTCCAACACACACCAAACGATGTTTGACAGCTTGGAGGGACTGAATGAGATCCTGTGTTATTGTGGACCATGTATTTGGAGCAAGATGCCTCCGTCAGCACCAGTGCAGGAGGTTTGAGGGGCTGAATTGAACATAGGAACATAGGACTGAGGAGCAGGAGTGGGTCATTAGACACGTTGTTACTGCCCCACAAGGCACTAAGATCGTAGCTGCTCTGATTGCAGTTTCAGCAGCACTTTTCAATCTGCATACAATTTTCTCACATGCGCTTGTCTGTCAAATGATTGAGTACAGCACAACTTTGAACAAATGCAAACATCCAGGCACCACAAACGTTTGATAAAGGGAATTGCCACATAAACAGTCCAATAAGAATTTCTCATTCATGTTCTGACAAATGTTAGAGAGTCACTGTGTCCTTTTCCAGTCCAATCCTCCACCGATTACAACAAATTTTAAATGTAGCCAGTTTAGTGTTATGGCCAATTGTATAGGACTCAGACGGGGTCATTTTTGAGAAAAATGTGAAATGTAGGAAGTTGAACTCACAACAAATGGTAAAAGATAGAGTGTCCCAAATGTTCTACTGACTTTGAAATTATTCTGCTCACACAAGCTGCTGGTAATGGGGTTTATTTGTGGAATAGTTGGATTTGGCTGAACTCCCTTTGCTTCCAGCAGTGGAGAGATTCCAACGAGTCCTAACTAGGAATCCTTCACAAGTGGTGAACATAACTCAGGGATTTTATTGTCTCACATTTTGCTATCTGGTGGACAAAGTAAGAGAGAGAGATCAATCAGCTGCTGCTTCTCAGGCAGGGAACATTTTCCCCCCTCTCTGTGTTGAACCATACAATAATGTCAACTGAACATCAAACTGGGCCATGTGTGCTCTCCTGGAGCATTCTCTGGAAGGGATGATAATGGACGATATGAAGGTGCATCATCGCTGTTGTTGTACACAGTGTCTTTCATTAGATAAAAATGTCCCTGCTTCATCATCTGATGACATGTTTATATGCGTCTGTGTAATTTGTAAATATGGGTCGATGTCTATATAGTACGTGTGTTGATATTAATACATCTTATTCTTAAAATTGTTCTCCAGCTTTAAACTCCATAACAAGAGGAAACATGCATCCAGATGAAACACTTTTCAGAAAGTCATATATGGTTCAAGAAGATTTCTCATCTCAGATCAAAACTGATAACCCCCATAACAAAAGGCCTTCCTTCCTGGAATGTGTGAAGGGAAACATGCATGAAAATCTTCTGAAAGGATTATATTTTTTTTACATTTAGGCGATCAAAACTGCACACAGTGTATCCGATGTGGTCTCAAAAATGCCCCGTTCAGATGCAGTAAAACATTCCTCATTAAAGGTGATAACTTTTGCCAGAAACAGTATCATTCCACTTACCTTCCAAATCACTTGCTGCATCTGCAGACTGACTTCATATGATTCACCTCCCAGGAACATGGAAACGGCCAATATCACAGAGTTCTGCAATCTCTCTCCAAATAAATTGTTCACCATTGTTTTATCCTTCCTGCCACAGTAGACAACTCACCTTATGATCTTTCTGCTGAAGGTTTGCTCACTAACCTTCCCCGTCTGTATCACATTGCAGACTCAGTACTTCCATTTGACGACATCTTGAATGATCATCTTGGTGATGCGCTAATTGAGCTTTGCGCCATTCAGTTTCCTTCCACCAGATCTTTGATACAGATTATTTGTCATTGATGATCCCACAGTGATCTCTAGAGGACTACACTAGTTACAGCTTTGCAAACTGAAAATAAATATTTACCTCTACTCTCTATTTCCTGTTAGCGACAGCTTCCCCGTTCCTGTGTAGCACCTAAGGTGAGTTGAATCGTCTCCTCCTGGCCTGTGTAATGTACTCAACGAGCTGAATTACTTCATTCTCTATCCCTGTGTAACTCCTTCAAGGGGCAGAATGGTCTTCTCCCGTCTCATTGTAACGATCCTGCCTGACTGAAAGGGTGGTCCCCTACATTGTAACACCATCGAGAGGTGGATTGAGCGAAAACACATGGGATAGGTGCAATAGTATATCTCTGCAACAGCCGAGAGGGGTGGATTGAGGGAACAACACAAGGGGTAGGGGGAGCAGTATATCTCTGTGATAACCTTGAGGGGTGGATAGAGGGAACAACACATAGGGAAGGGGCCGAAGTATATCTCTGTAATAGACTCAAGCGTGGATTGAGGGCACAGCGCATGGGGTAGGGGCAGCAGTTGGCCTTTTGGCTGCACCATTCAGAATGCTCATAACTAATCCAATTGTGTCTGACTATTGACTGTCCTGTCCAGCAAAGATCAGTCAAGCTCAGCGTTGAACATCTTCAATAACCGAGTATTCACTGTTCCCTGAGGATGAGTACACCACAGATGGCACAACACTAAAGTGAAAGGAATGTCCTTACTTCATTCTGGGACCCGTTTTTTTTAAACCGTGTTAACCTAACATCAAATCACCACTTCTTTTCAGACATAAATACACAATAATTAGGAATAAACATAAAGCATTCTGGACTTCAAACCTGTTCCACATTCCCGCTGACCCTTTCCAATCAAATATGTATCAAACCCAATGACCAGCATTCTTCCTGTATCACCCTCTGCTTCCTACCACCAAGCCAATTTTGTACCTAATTTGCCAGCTCCCCCTCAATTCCATGTGATCTCGCCTTTCAGAGCAGCGGAACATGTGGAACCTTATTGAGGCCTGACTGGAATGCAAATAGACTATGTATACCATCCTGCCCTCCTCAACGTTGCTGGTCACTTCATCAAAGAACTCCAAGCAATTTATGAGTCATGATCTCCCAAGCACAAAGAAGTGCTGAATTTCATGAAGGACTTTTGCCCGAAACATCGATATTCTTGCTCCTCGGATGCTGCCTGACCTCCTCTGCTTTTCCAGCACAATTCTAATCATACACCGAATCACATCCTGTCTTTCCAAATGCATGTATATCCAATCTCTCTGAATCTTCTCAAGTAACTTACCCACTAGAATTTTAGGTTTGCTGTTCTTTAGTTCCCAGATTTACCTTTGTAGCCTTTCTTGAATAAGGGCACAGCATTCGCTACCCTCCAGTCGTCTGGGACCTGACCAGCGATGATGGAAAAGAACCAACCAGGGCTCCCGCAATTTCTTATCTATCCTTCTCAAGTGTTTCTGAATATATCTGGTCAGGACCAGGAGGTTTTAGAAATACTGCAAAGTCTGAAAAATACGCCTATTTATTTCAGGTACAAACACCAAAACGTCAGAAAGTGACTCAATGATGGTTAACATCACAAATTAGAAAACGTGTTAATCACAGGAAGTGACTTCAGACGAATTCCAGATATTGTGGGAAGCTGTGAATTCTCAGAAGTTTACAATCCAGAAAAGGAACACCATGAAACTGATAAGGAAATCAAAAAGGGAGCGTGCCTGCTAACAAACAGGAACATAAAGACTGCATAAATCAACGATCTATATTTCAAAAGAAACAAGATAAAAGCAAGGTCAAATGTGGAAATTTGTAATTGGGAGAGGAGAGGTTATTGTGGAGAACAGGGAAATGGCCACGAAAATAACCAGTTACTTTGCATCTGTCTTCATGGAGTAATATCCATGAAATCACCCAGTAATTCCCAAGTGATCATATTGGCCTTCCGGTAGCGAAAGACATAAAGTCAATTCATATCAGTAACAAGGTAGTACTTGAACATGTAGCTGGATTGAGCATTGCTAAGTCTAACGAAACAGATGTACTTCCCATCAAAACGTCAGAAATAAATCAGCAACAGTAGTAATAATTGCACTGTCGATGACTGTTTTGTTTTCCTGTACAAACTGCAGACCAATTAATAGACATTTGTAGGGAAACTGTTGGAATCTATAACACAGGATGACATTTTTGATATTTCGAAATTAACAGCAACAATGGAGAGAATCAGTATGCGTTTCTGGTAGAGAAATCATACTTGATAAACTTCGGAATTGTTTGCAGTTGTTTCTTACAACATAGATAATGGGGAACGAGTAGTAGTTACAGATATTGGATTCTCGGAAGGGTTTCTATAAGATCTCAGTGAGTCCGTAAATGCAATGAATGTGAAGGGTGTTCGGAGGAACATTTGTCAGTGGAAAGTTAAAGTTTGGTTCGCCTTCATTTAAGAGAGTCAGAACATTGATGTAAAGACACGTTGAAGCAGTGTCACAGCGTGTTGGTGGGACTATACCTGGAGTATTGTGCACAGTTTTGGTGACCGAATCTCAGAAAGAATATACTGACCACAGAGGAAGTGCAACGGACATTCTCCAGATTAATCCTTCAAATGGTGAGATTGTCTGATGAGGAAACTCGGCCTGTGTTCTCTAGAGTTTTAAAAATGAGAGGTGAGTTACAGTGAAATTTCGAAAATTCACAAAACATATCACAAGTTGGAAATGAACAAAACTCTTCCTCACTTTCTATTCCACATTAAAGGCAAATAATGGCAGGATCTGGGACAGGCCAGTTAAATCTGCAATAGGGAAGAAATTCATCACTTGGAGGGGACTAATTAACACAGGAGCAGGGAAGCCTACTGGCAGGCAAGATTAGTGAGAATCTCCAGATATTCTACAAGAGTGTCCAGCGGAACAGAATAACCAGGGAACAGATAGGACAAGTTGCCAAGTTGCAACCAAATCACCTTTAGGGGTAGGAGACAGAGGGTGGTGGTAGAAGGCTGTTTGTGTTTGGTGGCTAGTGTCCAGTGGTGTACCACATGGATCAGTGTTGTGTCTCTTAATATTTGGGATTCGGAGGTGTTGGTGTTGGACTGCGGTGGACAAAGTTAAAAATTACATAACACCAGGTTATTCTCCAAAAGGTGTATTCAGTGGCATTTGCCTTCGTAGCGCTTCATCAAAGAGCACAACCACCTGATGAAGACGGAATGCTTCAAAAGCTCATGCTTCCAAATAAACCTTTTTGGAGAATAGAGACGAAAATGTGTTGCTGGAAAAGCGCAGCAGGTCAGTCAGCATCGAAGGAAGAGGAGAATCGATGTTTCGGGCATGAGCCCTTCTTCAGGAAGGAGGAAAGTGTGTCCAGAAAACTAAGATAAAAGGTAGGGAGGAGGGACTTGGGGGAGGGGCGTTGGGAATGCAAAAGGTAGAAGGAGATCAAGGTGAGGGTGATAGGCCAGAGTGGGGGTGGGGGCGGAGAGGTCAGGAAGAACATTGCAGGTTAGGAAGGCGGTGCTGAGTTCGAGGGATTTGACTGAGGCACGGTGGGGGGAGGAAAAATGAGGAAACTGGAGAAATCTGAGTTCATCCCTTGTGGTTGGAGGGTTCCTAGGCGGAAGATGAGGCGCTTTTCCTCCAATTGTCGTGTTGCCATGGTCTGGCGGTGGAGGAGTCCAAGGACCTGCATGTCCTTGGTGGAGTGGGAGGGGGAGTTGAACTATTGAGCCAAGGGGTGGTTGGTTGGTTGGTCCGGGTGTCCCAGAAGTGTTCTCTGAAACATTCCACAAGTAGGCAGCCTGCCTCCCCAATATAGAGGAGGCCACATCAGGTGCAGCGGATGCAGTAAATGATGTGTGTGGAGGTGCAGGTGAATTTTTGGCGGATATGGAAGTATCCCTTGGGGCCTTGGAGGGAAGTAAGGGGGGAGGTGTGGGTGCAAGTTTTGCATTTCTTGCGGTTGCAGGGGGAGGTGCCGGGAGTGGAGGTTGGGTTGGTGTGAGGTGTGAATCTGACGAGGGAGTCACGGAACGCTGATAGTGGAGGGGAGGGAAATATATCCCTGGTGGTGGGATCCGTTTGGAAAAGGCGGAAATGACGGCGGATGATACGCTGTATATGGAGGTTGGTGGGGTGGTAAGTGAGGAACAGTGGGGCTCTGTCCTGGTGGCGGTTGGAGGCGTGGGGCTCAATGGCGGAGGAGCGGGAAGTGGAGGGGATGTGGTGGAGGGCATTGTCGACCACGTCTGGGGGAGAAATTGCGATCCTTGAAGAAGGAGGCCATCTGGGTTGTACGGTATTGGAACTGGTCCTCCTGGGAGCAGATGCGGTGGAAACAAAGGAATTGGGATTATGGGATAGCGTTTTTACAGGGGGCAGGGTGGGAGGAGGTGTAGTCTAGGTATCTGTGGGAGTCGGTCGGTTTATAGGAAATGTCCGCGTTGATTCGGTCGCCTGAGATAGAAATGGAAAGGTCTAGGAAGGGGAGGGAGGAGTCTGAGAGGGTTCAGGTGAATTTGAGGTCGGGGTGGAAGGTGTTGGCAAAGTGGATGAACTGTTCAACCTCTTAGTGGGAGCACGAGGCAGCGCCGATACAGTCATTGATGTAGCGGAAGAAAAGGTGGGGATGATGCCAATGTAGCTGTGGAAGATGGACTGTTCCACATATTCTAAGAAGAGGCATGTATAGCTGGGGCCTATGCACGTGCCCATGGCTACTCCTTTGGTTTGGAGGGAGTGGGAGGATTGGAAAGAGAAGTTGTTCAGGGTGAGGACCAGTTCAGTCAGTCGAAGGAGGGTGTCAGTGGAGGGGTACTGGTTGGTACGGCGGGAAAGGAAGAAGCGGAGGGCTTTGAGGCCTTCATGATGGGGGATGGAGGTGTACAGGGACTGGATGCCCATGGTGAAGATAAGGCGTTGGGGATCAGGGAAGCGAAAATCATGGAGGAGGGGGAAGGCGTAGGTGGTGTCCCGAACGTAGGTGGGGAGTTCTTGGACTAAGGGGGACAGGACCGTGTCGAGGTATGCAGAGATGAGTTCGGTGGGGCAGGAGCATGCTGAGACAATGGGTCGGCCGGGGCAGTCAGGTTTGTGGATTTTGGGCAGGAGGTAGAAACGGGCGGTGCGGGGTTGTAGGACTATGAGGTTGGAGGCGGTGGATGGGAGATCCCCTGAGGTGATGAGGTTATGGATGTTCTGGGAGATGATGGTTTGGTGGTTGGAGGTGGGGTGATGGTCAAGGGGGCGGTAGGAGGAGGTGTCCGCGAGCTGGCGTTTAGCCTCAGCGGTGTAAAGGTCGGTGTGCCAAACTACTACCGCGTCTCCCTTGTCTGCCGGTTTGATAGTGAAGTTGGGGTTAGAGAATAACCTAGTGTTATGCAATTTTTTACTTTGTCCACCCCAGTCCAACACCAATACCACTGAATCACAAATATTAAGAGACACAGCATTGATCCCCGTGGTACACCATTGGACTCCAAATAAATAAGCTGATATTTTGTGATTTTAAACATTATCATATAGGATGTAGCTATGAATATGGACGAGGCATGGGGGTGTCGTAAGTAAGTTTGTGTTTGATACAAAGATTGGCCGGTTAGTTGGCAGTGAGGAGGAAGGCCTTATGTTACAGGAAGATACAGATGGAATGGTCAAATGGTCACATCAATGGCAGATGAAATGTAAACCTGATAAATATCAGGTGATGCACTTTGGAAGAAGGAACCAGGCAGGAGGACTCAATGAATGGCAGCACACTAGGAAGCTCAGAGGGTGCTTCTCCACACTTACCTGAATGTGGCTGGACAGGGGAACACACAATTTGAGAAAGCGTATGGGAGCGTAAAAACAGCCTTCTCACATTGAAGCATAGATTAAAAGAGCTATGCGGAACTTTCATTAGCCAAGATGGAATACTGTGTGCAGTTCTGGGAGCTACATTACAGGAAGGATGTGATTGCACTTGAGGGGGTGCAGAGGAGATTCACCAGGATGTTCCCTGTGATGGAGCATATCAGCTATGGAGAGAGGCCTGGTAAGCTCGGGTTGTATAGTTTGGAGCTGAGACGGCTAAGGGGGACGTGAGTCAGGAGGATATGATTACGAGGGACATGGACGGGGTGGATAGATATCAGCTGGTCCTTTTAATCAAAGGGACACACTTTTAAAGTGAAGGGTTTGAGGCTCAGTGAGGATTTGAGGACTGTTTTTCACCCAAAGTTTGGTGGGGTCTGGGATGCACTTCGTGACAGGGGAATTGTCATGGTAACCTCAAAAACATTAGAAAATACATGGTTATGCCTTAAGATTCACAGCGACGGGTTTTGTGTTGGAAAGTGGGGCTAATGTAGACGTGCTGTATTTCTGATAGTACAGAGTATGTGCTTCTGTGATTGTATGGCTGTGGAGGATCAATCATTCAGTAGCTTTAGATAGGAATTGATGGGTGTCTGAAGAATATCTTATCACAGTGTATATGGGTGAACTTGTAATATCTTCTGAAAATACATTAATGGCAAAATTAAGAGAAAAAGGTGCTGCTTTCTTACAGTCTGATACCAGATAATTGAGTACAGGAAAATAACAGATCAATGGAGCAAATACTTCAGTTATGCCTTCACAGAATAAAAAAATAAATAAATAACATTTCCTCGCAATACTAGGGAACTTTAGTCTGGTGAGAAAAGGGGAATAGAATGAAATTAGCAACTAAAATGTTTTAGAGAAAATATTGGAAAATATTGAAAATATTAATAGGCATAGACAAAGTCAACAGAGGTTTATGAAATAGGAATCATATTTGAGCAATATTATGGAGAAGGTATCAACGCAATACGATTGGAATCTCGGAAAGAATTTTTGATAAAGCCCCAAGCCTATTGTGCAAATTTGAATCGTATGGGACTAGGGCTAATATATGGTCATGGTTTTAGAATGGTAGAGCTGGCAGGAAACAGTGAGTAGGAACAAAACCATGTTTTTTGAAAGGAAGGCTTGAAGGATATAAAAAGGATCGAGATTTGGCATCCAGCTATTCCTAATACACATCATATTTTTGGTTGAGGGGCTCAATTGCAATCTTCCCAAGTCTGCTGACAGCACTAAATGAAGTCAGCTTGTGAGTGGATGAGGATGATGTAAAAATGGTTCCAAAGTGATTGAGACAAGTGGAGTGACTGGGCAAATACCTGGCAGATGGAGAGAAATGGCAGAGATGACAGGTTGTGTACTTTGATGGGATCAGTTGAATGACAGCCTATCATTTGAAAAGTGATTGGTTGAAAAATTAGATAAATAAATGAACTCAAGCTGCATTTTTGTTTATTTCTGCGCAGCCTTCCAAGTCCATGTAGGGCAGTGTGTTCTGAACACGAAAGTCAAGACTGGGAATGGCATTGGCACGCTGTATACAGTGTACATAGACTCAGAAAGTAGGGAGCTGTAACATTGAAAAGAATCTGGATCTCCCTGTATACCAGTCACTGAAAGCAATATTGCATGAGCAGAAAGCAGGTAGGAGGATAAATGATGTATTCACCTTCATTTCAGGGGGATTTAGAATTCAAGAGTAAGGGTCATTTACGGCAACTGTACAAGGCCTTGGTGGGACCCCAACTCGAACATTGTGCTGTGTTGTGTGCAGTTTTGGTGTCCTTACCTTATAAAGGGCAAACCTGATATTGAGGGAGTATAGTGAAGGATGACCAGACTGATCTCTGGGATGACAGGTTAGTTGTGGGAGCAGAGTTTGGGGTGACTCGGCCTGTATTCCATGGGCTTTAGGAAGATAGGTGGAGATCTCAGTGAGATATATAACACTCTGACAGGGTGTGACAGATTGGAAGCAGGGATGATATTTCACTTTATAGAAAATGGTTCACGAATCGCATTGCAGTCAAATCATACTTAATAAACAAGCGTTCTCAGAGAACTCCCTATTTATTGATGGGCCGAAGGCACTATATTTCATAATGTTTAAACATATTTTGGGATATGAACATTGTGTGGGGAAACTGCATTGAGGAAATGTTCGGCCATGAAATAGCATGAGGAAAGCTCAATGTGTTGAATGACCTCCTCCTCTCCCGATGGTTCTGTGCAGTCTGTGGGAAAGCTCTGTAAATGTTGTCACAAACTTTCAGATGTTAGGAAGGATGTTTATGCAGGGTCAACAGAACTGTGTTTCCCATTCCCGTTTCTGATAACGAGGTTGATGCCGGATGTTCCGTCAGGTTTTATCCTTTAAGACCTCAGAATAGTTTGATACAATTGAGTGTCTCACTTGGCCGATTCAGAGACTATGCCTGTGTGTCCGGAGTCACTTTTTGGCCAAGAAGCACGGGAGATTCACTTCCTGAAAGTACATTGGGGAAGGGTATCGATGTGAACAATCAACATTGGACAGTATTACTGACACCAGATTTTAGGTATCGATATTTTATTAATTATTTTTAATTTCCACCAGCTGCCAGAGCATTGACCTGTTCTGGATTCGTAATCCAATGATATGTCCACTACAGCACCATCTCCACATCGGGACATATTGGAAACCATACTGACCTGATTATTTCGGTGCTACTGGACCGCTCTATCGAAACGTATCCCCACCAATGTGACTGTCGTGTTGGGACTCAGGGGATGGTAATTGGTCAGATTGTAATTAATCTCCTATTCAAGGACTGGATATAGTTGAGTAATTTTCCTCATTGCCAGGGAGATATCAAAGTTGGAGCTGGAATGAAACGTGGGATGGCGTTTTTTACAGGGGGGAGTGTGGGAAGAGGTGTAATCTAGATAGCTGTGGGAGTCAGTCGGTTTATAGTATACGTCCGTGCTGAGTCGGTCGTCCGAGAGAGAGATGGAGGTGTCCAAGAAGGGGAGGGAGGAGTCTGAGACTGTCCAGGTAAATTTGAGGTCGGGGTGGAAGGTGTTCGTAAAGTGAATGAACTGTTTAACCTCCTCGTGGGAGCACGAGGTAGCTCCGATACAGTCATCAATGTAGCGGAGGAAAAGGTGGGGGTATATTCTCAATTCCTTCCCCTTCACCGCATCTGCTCCCAGGAGGACCAATTCCAATACCGAACAACCCAGATGGCCTCCTTCTTCAAACACTGCAATTTCCCCTCAGACGTGATTGACGATGCTCTCCACCGCATCTCCTCCACTTCCCGCTCCTCCGCCCTTGAACCCCACCACTCCAATCGCCAACAAGACAGAGCCCCACGAGTCCTCCTCTACCACCCCACCAACCTCCAGTAACATCGGATCATCCTTCGTCATTTCCGCCACCTCCAAACGGACCCAACCACCAAGGATATATTTCCCTCCCCACCCCTATCAGCGTACCAGAAAGAGCACTCCCTCCATGACTCCCTTGTCAGATCCACACCCCCCACCAACCCAACCTCCACTCCTGGCACCTTCCCCTGCAACTGCAAAAAATGCAAAACTTACACCCACACCTCCCCCTTCGCTTCGCTCCAAGGTCCCAATGGATCCTTCAATATCCATCAGAAATTCACCTGCACCTCCACATCATTTACTGCATCCGCTGCACCCGATGTGGTCTCCTATACATTGGGGAGACAGGCCGCCTACTTGCAGAACATTTCAGTCAACACCTCTGGGACACCGGCACCAACCAACACAACCACCCTGTGGCTGAACACTTTAATTCCCCCTCCCACTCCACCAAGGATGTGCAGGTCCTTGGCCTCCTCCATCGCCAGACCATGGCAACACGACGCCTGGAGGAAGAGCGACTCATCTTCCGCCTAGGAACCCTCCAGCCCCTGGGGATGAATGCAGATTTCTCCTTCTTCCACATTTCCCCTCCCCCCACCTTTTCTCAGTCCCAACCCTCAGACTCAGCACCGCCTTCTTGACCAGCAATCTTCTTCTCGAACTCTCCACCCCCACCCCCTCTCCAGCCTATCACCCTCACCTTAACCTCCTTCCACCTATCGCATTCCCAATGCCCCTCTCCCAAGTCCCTCCTCCCTACCTTTTATCCTAGCCTGCTTGGCATACCCTCCTCATTCCTGAACAAGGGCTTATGCCCAGAACGTCGATCCTCCTTCTCCTTTGATGCTGCCTGACCTGCTGCGCTTTTCTAGCAACACATTTTTAAACAACTACCTCATTGTCCACTTTAATTTGAGGAATGTCCGAATCAGTATCCTCTGAAATTGTTTTTTCCTTCGGTGCCGTAATCATTAACAACTTGTTCTCTGGCTGTCCTTACCTGTCAAAGTACCTTTTGAGCATATTCACATGACATACGCTGTGAGATTTCTTTCTTTCTGGAGTCCCTATCAAGTATTTACCCTCACTCAATATGCGTTGTATTTGATAAGGCCTACTAAACCTTGTTTTTCAAGGTTCACCTATAACTGGAAGTAACAGTAATATCTTATCCCCGATCGCAAAATTGCATTTTTTAAATTTCTTGTCCGCTTCCTGTTTTATTGTATGTTGCATTTCTTTTAAATGCTGTCGAGCCAACTCTCCAGCGCTATTAATTGTTCCTTAAATTTTGAGATCTAGTCCCAATGTGTGGCCTTTGAACTCTAATTTACTATTTTCTCCTTAATCAATTTTAATTGTCCCCTCACTTAATGCCCCAAAAATAATTGTAATGGAACGAATTTGCTCTGTTAATTTGGGGCATCCCTGATCACAATAAATGCAAATGGAATTCCCTAATCCTAATCATCTGGATAATCCTGATTATAAGCCATCAACATGGTCTTTAATGCTTAATGTCACCTTTCTAGTGCTCCCTGCAATTGTGGATGGTTTGCAGTAGATTTGAATTGCTTCATTCCTAAGACATTATAGTGATTAATTCGATGTGAAGTTTAAACTTTGATCTCACTGTATCTTCATTGGTAGTCCGTATCTATTTTTTAAAAAAGGAGTAATTCCTTTCCAATTCTTTTAGCTGTGATACTGCACCTTGGGATGGCCTCTGGAAATCTAGTCGATGCATCCATTATTGTTTAAAAAATACTGATGCCCACTCTTTTGATTGTGGTCTGGGACCTAGCCAATCAATTAAGACTCCTATAAAAGGTTCCTCAAATGCCGGAACAGTTAAGAAAGGTGCAGGTTTTATTATCGCATGTGCTTTTCCAATTACCTGACATGTGTGATGCATCTGGCAAAATTCAACTACATCCTGTTGCAGTCCAAGCCGGTAAAATGTCTCCGTAGTCAGTCTGTTTTTTTTCCCTCACTCCTAACTGACTTCTAGGTGGTAACTCATGCACCATTCCATCACCTCCTTTCTGTACCCCATTGGCAATGTGATTTAGAACATAGAACATAGAAGAATACAGCGCAGTACAGGCCCTTCGGCCCTCTATGTTGCGCCGATCAAAGCCCACCTAACCTACACTAACCCACTATCCTCCATATACCTATCCAATGCCCGTTTAAATACCCATAAAGAGGGAGAGTCCACTACTGCTACTGGCAGGGCATTCCATGAACTTACGACTCGCTGAGTGAAGAACCTACCCCTAACATCAGTCCTATATCTACCCCCCCTTAATTTAAATCTATGCCCCCTTGTAATAGCTGACTCCATACGTGGAAAAAGGTTCTCACTGTCAACCCTATCTAAACCCCTAATCATCTTGTACACCTCTATCAAATCACCCCTAAACCTTCTTTTCTCCAAAGAAAACAACCCCAAGTGCCTCAGCCTTTCCTCATAGGATCTTCCTACCATACCAGGCAACATCCTGGTAAACTTCCTCTGCACCCGTTCCAGTGCCTCCACATCCTTCCTATAGTATGGCGACCAAAACTGCACACAATATTCCAGATGCGGCCGCACCAGAGTCTTATACAACTGCAGCATGACCTCAGGACTCCGGAACTCAATTCCTCTACCAATAAAAGCCAGTACGCCATATGCCTTCTTCACTGCACTATTTACCTGGGTGGCAACTTTCAGAGATCTGTGTACATGGACACCAAGATCCCTCTGCTCTTCCACACTACCAAGTAGTCTACCATTAGCCCAGTAATCCATCTTTTTATTACTCTTACCAAAGTGAATCACTTCACACTTAGCTACATTGAACTCCATTTGCCACCTTTCTGCCCAGCTCTGCAGCTTCTCTATATCCCGCTGTAACCTGCCATATCCTTCCTCACTGTCTACAACTCCTCCGACTTTTGTATCATCCGCAAACTTGCTCACCCAACCTTCTAACCCTTCCTCCAGGTCATTTATAAAAATGACAAACAGCAATGGTCCCAAAACAGATCCCTGCGGAACACCGCTAGTGACGGCACTCCAAGATGAACCTTTGCCATCAACTACTACCCTCTGTCTACTTCCAGAGAGCCAATTCCTAATCGAAACCTCCAACTCACCCTCAATGCCATATCTCTGTATTTTCTGCAGTAGCCTACCATGGGGGACCTTATCAAACGCCTTACTTAAATCCATATATACCACATCTACCGCTTTCCCCTCATCTACCTCCTTAGTCACCTTCTCAAAGAATTCAATAAGGTTTGTGAGGCACGACCTGCCCTTCACAAAACCATGCTGACTATCCTTGATCACATCATTCTTATCCAGATGTGCATAAATCCTATCCCTTACAATTCTCTCTAAGACTTTGCCCACAACAGAATTTGATGAACCTCTTCCCATATCTCATCTCCTTGAATATATGATAGTCTCTATTTCCTCATTTGGACATCATTTTTAAGGTAATAAAGCTCAGGGATACATTCAAAATTCCTAACGTATGTGCTTTTTGATACAACTGCTTTAAACATTTATCTTTCTGCTGTGACTCAATTAGTTTAGCTGAGCAAAAAATATTCACATGATCACCTATTTGCTCCTGTTTTGTCTCAAATTTCTGATGGAACAAAGTATCTGCTCATGCCACTTAAACTTCCTTATCTTTACATTTTTGATATTTTGTGTTTCAACTGGTGTCATTGGGACTTTATTACCCACAATCAGGAAAGTTTTCAGGATAAGATTCCTACATTGACTCAGTTGCCTGCATATCCACTTTTCAACGGGAGTGGCAGTAATCCTACCACTGAATCAGCTAGTTTTTCCGCAAGGACAAATTGTATTCCTGGAGTTGAGAGTTTCTCCAATACCTCTACCACAATTTCCCCACACTTTTCTGGACATGCTCACTTTACATGATTTTGCATCTTATGTCTCATGGTGAATTGCCTTTCACAGTACCTTTTCTGGGAATATTCCTTCAGGACTACATATCTCCTTATCTATTCACAGAGGATCCTGTGTCTCTTAATATTGCATCCTCTTTACCTGTCCTATGTGAATAAACTTTCCCTTTGCAGGTATATTTTCTAAGCAGATCTGGCACTCCCTCCGTAACAAACCTCCCATCAGATTCTACACTCTGATGCAGATTTCTAGTTTCCACTGTGCATTCTGTTACCGCTCCATCAAAACTCCCAGATTTATACCTTTTTCCTGCGTCTGTGTTTTTTTTCTGAACCCACCAAAACAGTGATTTCATGTGCCCTAATTTGTTGCAATGAAAACACCGGAGTTTTTAAAAAAATCGTCTTTACCTCGTTCAAGTATTGCCTTCACCGAGATCTACGTCTCCCTTTCTACGTGGAGATTTCTCTTTGCCCCAATTGCTATCCATCATGGACTGAAATTGACTCTGGAAGCGAAAACAAGTTTTGTAACAATAATCACTAGTCATAATCATCAGCCACTTCAGCTGCCAGTCTTGCCTTTATAACTCTAGTATCTTCCAAATGAAGTTGCACTATGTGAATGCTTAAACTCCTCCAAAGTAATTGTCTATCTCAGAGCATTGTAGGTTTGCTCTCTTTTTAAAGCTCTTATCCATTTATCAAAATTACATTGTTTGATTCTTTCAAACTCAATATTTGGTTGGACCAGGATCCTTTCTTAAATTCTTGAAACGTTGTCTGTAGACTTTTTGCACATGCTCATATGTATATTTTCCCCACCTCATAATCCCCAGATCCCTCCTCTGATCGTGTTGCGCATACCTCACTAGCTCTATCTACAAGTTTTGTCTGGGTTAACAAAACCTACATGGTCACTGGCCACTGAAATTCTTGAGCCACTTTCCTACTCATCAAATTTTGGCAAGCTATGAATATACTGAAACACGTTTCTCACCAGGCTTTGGACTCACCATGGGTTTGCCCATCTTCAGTCTGTTCCTCAGTAAGCTGACCTTCAGCCTTCATCCTCATCCTTTAAAGCTGACTTTCCATTCTAAGTGTCCACCTCTGAAGCTCAAATGCTCCCTCTTTTACTTTCTCTCCTGCTGAAGCTATTTATTATATTTTTCTCTTTCCTCTGTTAAACCTATTCGTTATCTTTCTTCCTCTTCTGATTTTAGTCGTAGCTCAAACTGCTTCATCTCTGCATCCAACTCAAGCTGCTTCTTTTGCGATTGAAGTTTAGTCATCTCCACAGATCCTGATGGTGTTTCCAGCAAATTAGAATGCTGAGCTACTGCTGCAATCATCTCATCTTTACTCACATTAAACGGTAGCTTTAACTCCCTTTGTATTCGAATTCCTGCGACTTGGACTTATGTGCATTTTGTAAAACCCCCAAGGTCACTTTCTCCACCTTCAAAACAAGCTTGGTTCCTGCAAGAACTATTGCTACCTGAAGCTCTGTTTACTCACCAAATCAACACACGAAATAAGAGACAATATCACCTGCCACTCGCTGCCTAAATTCCGCAAAGGCCCCCTAATCTGTTATGGACCAGACCCGACCCCTCAAAACATTTTAAGCAGGTAGCCGGATGGTAAAGTTGCTACTTGTTGAAGATTAGTGTATAGCTGATATTCCCAGAGTGAATTAGCTGGTCAGACTGCCGAGTTTTAAACATATGACATTTATTTGCCAAATTACCAAATTAAACATAAGGAACCGAAAACAGAATACCTGAATAACGTATTGTATCCGAACCTGACAGGCTATTCCGATTTAAGGATGCTGTTCCAATATACTTGCAACAATTCCAAGAAACAAAACCCCTTAGCACCAAGAATAAAACTGACACAACTGCTTACAGGTTATAATGTCGGAAGGGCAGAAGGAGGCAGAGAGCGTCCAGTGACTCTGACTCAACAAACCCCTGAACTGATCCAACCTGTCCAGTTGTGGGAGCTGGACAGGTCCTCCTGATTATACAGGGTACTTTTTAAAGACTTGAAAGGCTTCTGGACGAGGCATTATCTGTTAGGTATAAACAAAAGGACCCCAACGAACCTTTCAAAATTCTGACATGTTGGAATCTTGGGCCCTTTAGACACTCTTTCAAAAATCATTGATAACATAACCCTGTAAAAGGACTGGCTTTGTGAGAACATGCCACATTTGGCTTTGGACTGAATTCCAAAAATGTAAGTCTTACCGCTTTGAAGCCAATATAATGTATTAAGGTGTTTGTTAGTTTACATAAAACAATGCTCAATCATATTGTGTGTTGAAGAGTCTGCATTGTGACGAGTGGAATGTTCCGACAGATCCACACTTCCTGTGTATGGTCAGGGTAAATATATCCACTGAGAATCTGTTGCTTGGCGCCTGTTATAGTCAAGGAGAGACCAGCATGGAAACCACATCTGGATTGTGATTTGTTTTTTGGATGGTCATGTTGGAGCGTTCAGGTGGTTACAGCATTACAAATGAATAACACAGCAGAATCATCTAGCCCGCGATAAGAAAACGTCCATAATTCTCCCTCACAATTAACTTCACGAGAGCAATTGGTGATGGGAGATGTGACCATTAGCCAGCGATGTCAACATTCACTTCAATCCAGTTGTTATTTTGAACTGAAGGCCACATTCTGAAAGGAGTTATCTGGATCTGTTTGTTCAGTGACTGTGATTGATGTCTGTCTCCATGGATCCTACTTATGTCACTGGATGGTTTTCCTCTTCTATATATATGGGGCTTCTTCCAGTGCTTTATCCCATTATTGCTGCAGATGTATCACCAGCAACACTGACAAGGATCAGCAGTTGCAGCGACAGGGAAAGGAGACATCAGAATCTGAGAACCATAGACTGGAATGTTCCAACAATGGGCCAGAATCTGAGAACAGTAGATGCAATGTTTCAACAGTGGATCAGAATCTGAGAGCATTAGACTGGAATGACGCACCAATGGTTCAGATTCTAAAAAAGTAGACTGGAATGCTGCAACAATGGACAGGAGTTTATCTTGGGGTCATTTGTATTTTTCCTGGTATTGACACATATTACCAGATCGGATATTAGGTGTACTGCTGATTATTCAGGCTGGTTAGTATCCCATGCTAACTATTGTTGGTGTTCCTGGTAAGTCTCCCCATCTCTATCTACTTATTAATCCCATAGTGAACTTCAGTGCTATTTCTGTTATCTATATTTAGTAAATACTGAAAATATTGTCTTCAGTTTCAAATGCAAATCCATTCATTACCCACAAATTTCAGAACTGCCCACACCCCCGCCCACACAAACATCTGAAAACAAGACTGTTCACAATCACAAATTACCTATTTTCCCCGAATTGATTTATGTCTTGGTACTTTCTCCATCACCAAAGCTGCCTACTCTCAGCTTCATTGTATCGCCAGACCCCATCTTGACGTCAGTGCGTGTGCTAAATAAACCATTATCTAGACCTTGGTAAAAGTCAGAATTTATGGTTCCTGTTCTCTTCTAATCACTCTTTCTGTTCCAAATGTTTCCATCAAAATCTTGTTCTTGTCTGTAAAGTAAATTCAAAACAGGATCACGGTGTCAGAGTCGTAATGTCGCTGGCCACGTAATTCAGTGGCCCAGGTAACTACACTACGGACACTGTTTCAAATCCTATCACAGATGATGACAGAACTTATATTCAAATGACAGGAACTGGAAATAAAAGTGAATTTTACTAATATAATCCCACCAGCACTTTGTCAATAAGTTTATCTATTTCACTGTTGTCCTTTGGTGAAGAAATCTCACATTATTGTCTGATCTGCATTAAGACTGACGTCAGACCCAATACCTTAATGAATGGCTTCACAGTAAAAGGCATTTAGTGAGGTCCACAAATGCTGCCCTGTCAATGATGCAGACATTCCATGAAAGGTAGAGGGAAAAAAATGCTGCTAGAGATCAGAAACAAAAGGAACGAGTAAGTGCCAGAGAAACTGAACAGATTTAGCAGCCTCAGGTCGAGAGAAAAATAGAAGTGACATTTCGCGTCCAATCACCATACATCAGAACTGAATGCAGCTGGGAAATAGTGCGTTTGATGTTGATTACATGGATGGCTGTTGTGAAAGAGAGAAGGAATGATTTGAATAGATAGAGAAAGAGAGAGGTAGAGAGAAAGAAACAAACAGAGGGATTGCTGATGATCAGCTGGAGTGGAAATAAAAGTCCAGACTAATCTTATTTATTTTTCTCCTGTTCCCATATTACAGAAATTCATACCCATGTAAAATGTACATCAAAGTCTCGGTTTGAAGTGAGTTATGTCTCTTTGCCTCTCTTTCTTGAGTGTGATCATCTTCTTTTATTCAGTAATGGGATGCTGGGCCAGTATATAATTCCCTTTCCTCATTGTCCCTGAGAAGGTGTTGGTGAGCTGCCTTCCTGACCCACTGCAGTCTGTGGGCTGTAAGTAGTCAGTGCTGAGGTCCGCCCGGTTTCATTTCTTTGAGACTTTGTAGTGAGTGATATAACCGAGCGTCTGGCTTGGACATTTCAAACTACAACTCTGTGTAAACCACAGTGCGGTGGGTCTGGACTCACATGTAAGTCTGACAGGGTGAAGACAGTAGATTTCCTTCCCTGAAGTGCATGAGTGTGCCAGGTAGGATAAACGCAATGGTTTCATTAGATTCTGAATTCCTGATATATTAGTGAATGCACATTCCAACATTTGCCATGGTGGGATTCGAAACCGGGGTCTCCGTTATCATCTGGGTCCCTGGGTTAATATTCCAGAGATAATACAGCTAGGCCATCACCACCGCAGCATCTCCAACCATCTCCAATGGCAATAGTGATGTTGTTGTTGGCGTGGCTGTGCTTAAAGCATAGCGTTTTTGAAGGCAACAAAATGATTTGGCAAAACAGACCATCGTTCTCAGTTTGTATTTATGCGAAGGTGAGATGATGGGAAGTATTCTTGGTGAAAAGGGGGTGGATGTCCTTGGTCATGAGCCACTGATAGAATTCATACGGAGCAGTAGGTAATCAGCCCAGTAATGTATAGTGTCCTTCATTGCAAAATGATGGAAGTATAAGTATGAAGACTCCTGACTGAAGTTGCAGAGTGATATTGAGACAGGACTTGGGGCGCTGTGAACAGAATTTCTCTCCTTTATGAGGAATGATCTCCTTGCCACAATGAGACAGAATAAAGGCAATACACCAGAGTAATCCCTGCGTTGATGGAACCACGAGGAGAGTGTGAAGGAAATGAGTGCTTAATCTGTAACGCGACAAAAGAATAAAAAGTGATTGCAATAAAACTTGAGCGCTATGGACCAATATTCATTATTTTCAAAACTAAACATTGATACCGTGAAATATTACGTGTTTCCCGCAATATATGTTTTCTCATTTGGACAAATATATGATAGGGAATGTTAAGAAGGACATGGGCCAAGTACAGGAAAATGGAGTTAGCATGGATGGACATTTTAGTCTGAATGGACCAGTTTGGGCTAAAGGGCCTGTCGAACTCTATGACTCTGTGATAGTTTACATGTCTCTGTGGACCCCCCATGTTGGGTGAGAGACAGCTCCAGTTTCTGAACAAACTCTCTCCGTCTCAATGCACGGTTAGAGTGAGACCCTGCACTGAGCATCATGTTGTTCATAAACTTGTCAGCAGCCACATTCTGACAGGGTTGGTCATTCTCAAAAGCTTCTGACCTCCATGCAGAAGACTAGCCTTGTCTTCTCGGAGATGGATGATGCCTCCTTGAGATGTGTCACAAACCATCCGCTGTGCCTTCTTACCATCAGCAAACCATGTTAATGTAACACACGTGAAACATTAGCAATGGAGCCAGGAGGCACGACATGGAGCAGTCTGTCCGTGCAGCCTCTGCTTCATTAGTTTGTAGTGTTGCAGCATCAATGACATCCTCCTATTTCAGTGTAACAGTTTGGACGGGCTGAATGGCCTCTTCTGTTCGTGTGTCAATATTTTGGGTGGCTGAATATCCTCTTCCTCGTTCCAGGGAAGTGGTCCATTATTGGGTGACCCGTGGTAGCTGCTTACCTGCATGTTGTGCTGACTAGATTCCTTATCTTCCTGTATAATAATAGACAAACAGGAGGCTGGAAGAAACAGCAAGTCAGGCAGCATCAGGAGGTGGAGAAGTCAACACTTCAAGTATAGCTATTCTTCAGGATTGCGAGTGGGGGTAAGGAGAACTGCAGATAAAGAGGGAAGGGAGTGGATGGGATGGGGAGAGCAGCAGGATTGTGAGGTAGCAGATAGGTGAACACAAGTGGTGGGTACAACCTGGTTGGTCGATTGGAGGGATGAATCTGGTTGGGAGCTAGAAGGTGGGGTCATTTGGTGGAATGGAAGAGAGAAGGCGGGGCTGGAAAGGGAGTAGGGCCATGGTTGGGAAGGATATTTCAAATTGGAGAACCCAATGTTGAGTCCTCCAGGTTGTAGGCTAACCAGGCAGAAGGTAAGATGTTGTTCGTCCAATCTGACTCACTGTGGCAACAGAGGAGGCCAACGAGGTCATGTTGGAAAGGAATTGGGAAGGGGAATTGAAATGGGTGGTGACTGGCAGTTCAGGTCGGCCGCTGTGAGCCCGGCTGTGATGCTGGGTGAAATGAGCCCTTAGTTTACGTTGCTCTCCCCGATGTAGAGAAGCCCACATCAGGTGCACCTGATGCAGTAAACGAGGTTGAAGGAGAGTCAGGTGACCTATGTTTCACGTCAAAGGACTGTTTGGGGCCTTGGATGAGCTGAGGGAGGTGGTGTGCCAGCAGATGATGCATTTTATTCATCTGCAGGGTCAGTTGCCAGTGGGGATTGCGGGTTAGGTGGGGAGTGTGGCACGAACCAAAATTAGTGAAGTGATTGGTCCTTATGGAAGATGTGCCAGGTTGATGGGATCCAAACTAGTTTACCGTATCTGGCACTCCTGATGTGGTCTTCTCTATATCAGGGAGACCAAATGTAAACTGAGGGGAATGCTTTGGTGAGCATCTCATCTGGGCCTGTAAGGGCTGATCTGACGTCCCAATCACCTCCAATTTCAATTCCCCCTCCCACTCCATTTCCGACATGGCCATCCTTGACCTCCTCCATTGCCTCAACGAACCAAAGCACAAACTGGAGGAACAACACTTCATATTCTACCGATGTAGCCTACATTGGTACATTGGGGACTCAACATTGAGTTCTCCAATTTCTAGTAACCTCCCTTCCAATACCCGACTCCCTGCCCAGCCTCTCGCCCTTCCATTGCTCTGATCAACTCATCTTCCAGCTCTCAACTGGATTCATTCCTCCCATTGACCAACCCGGTGGTACCCTCTACCTGTGTTCCCCACCTCACCACACCGCCTCCTCCTACTCTTGCACCTCGACTCTTTATCTGTACATACCGTTACCCCCACCCCAGTCATGAAGAAAGCTTATGCCCAAGGACTGGACTTCTTCTCTTGATGCTGCCTGGCCTGTTGTGTTCTTCCAGCCTCCTGCATTCCAACATTTGTAGTTTTTTTAAAAAAAACTCTTCTTGTGCAATAGGTAAGAGATAGTAAATGGGCTGTGCCTCTTCTTATCCAATAGGTTCAATGGGCTGAATGGCGTTCTCACATTTCAGTGACACCAGCTTGAGAAACAGAATGAGCTGCTCTTTTTTAGTTCTTTGAAAATGTTCAGGGTCCAGTAGTACTGTTACACTAATGTTACCTAGACGTTAACAGCATGACCTTGAATGTTGACCAGGTTTTGATGCTTTATATGATATTTTCTGAGCATTCTCACTTCTGATCTAATGACGGAGGGTAAGACGTTGATGAACCAACTGAAGATGTTTGTGCCGAGGAAGCTACATGGAGGATCGCCAACATAGATATCTAGGGACTGAGAGGATTGATCTGCACCAGCCACATGGTGTCCTGAATGGCCCAACCACTTAGAAGTCTACAACTGATTCCCATTAGGTTCAATGTTATTTAGTCTCCTTGACACCTTCCTCAGTTACGCCCTGCAGTGATGTCAGGGTCAGTCACTCTGATACTGTGCTCATATATTTTGTTCATGTCAAAGGTCAAGGTAAATCTGTGGGGACTGTTTCCTTCTCTCAGAGGGTAGTGACTGTTCGGGCCTCTCTATTCCAGACAGCTATATCTCTGAAATGTTTGAGGGAACAGAATGGTGCTAAAGGATCTTGACACATCAGGGAGTTGAGGGCTACGAAGAATTGGGCAGAGAAGAGAAATTAATGCTGGGAGAGATCAGCCCTGACCTTATTGAAGGGAAGGGCAGGCTTTACGGGCTATACAGGCTATATAGCCTGGTGTTATTCCCGTGTACCCCATAGTCCAGACACTTTGTTGCCTTTTCCATTTCCTGTGTTATTGACTTCAAGTCGCTGAATAGCCTGATCGTGTTGCTGCATGATCTGGAATGGGTTTAATTCTATGGCCTTGAGGATTGATTGGCCTTCTCCTGTAACTGTATATCATACTCCAAGGGCTGAAAAGCCTTATCCTGTTCTGGTGTAACTGAAATCCATATAGACCAGATCTACCACCCTTGGAGAAAGTGAACACTGCAGATGATGGAGATCAGAGTTGCAAAGTGTGGCACTGGAAATGCCTAGCTGGTCAGGCAGCATTCAAGAAGCAGGAGTATCGAAACCTTGGACATTCCTAATGATAGGCTTATGCCCAAAACGTCGATTTTCCTTCCCCTCAAATGCTGCCTGACCTGCTGTGTTTGTCCAGCACCACACGTTTGGACGCCTACTGGCCCGCCCTAGTCAATCTTCCTGGTCACGTCATCAAAGAAATTTAACAAATTCTTCAGGCATGAACTTCCACTCAAAAAGCCATGCTTACTATTCCTAATCAAACCCTGTTTTCTGAATGCATGTACATCTTATCCTTCAGAATCTTCTCAAGTAATGTACCTATCACGTATGTTACGCTTACTGGTCTGTATTTCCCAAGCTTTATTTTTTCAGTCCTTCTTGATTAAGTGCACAACATTTGCTATCCTTCAGTCTTCTGGGATCTCACCTGTGGTAACTGATGATCAAAATTATCAGCCAGGGCCCCCTGTACACCTCCACGGATTTCCGTGATCCAAGCTGCCTCTACCTGAGCCACGCCTCCACATTTTGTTTGGTCAAAGCTTAAACATTTCTTGTTATCCAGGTTTCCTCATTTCTGTCAACGTTCCTTTCCTCCTCACAGGAATATATAGATCTTAAACTCCCACTTGCTGGAGGTCCCTTTGCTTGCAAACAGACTACTCCGATCAACCCCTGCAAACTCCTGTCTGAGTCCATCAAAATTAACCTTGCCCCAATTTTGAACTTGAATCTGTGGACCAACTTCTTCCCTCACCATAACTATTTTAAAATTAACAGAACAATGGTCACTGGTCCCAAGGTGTCATTTACTGTCACCTCACTCACCTATCCTGATATATTTCGTGAGTAGATCAAATATTACCCCTTCCCGATTAGGACCCTCTATATACTGCTGGAGGAATCTTCCCTGATGCACTTAATTAAGTCCATCCCAACAAATCCCTTCATGCTTTGGCAGTTCCAGTCTGTGTTATAAAAATTAAAACCCCTATTATGACAACCCGAATGTTCCCTGCATGTCTCCCCAAACTCGCTAGATATTTTTGTTTCTGTAATTCCTGTTGACAGTTTGGGGGCCTATATTACAACCCCAATAAAGACACCATCCACTTCTTATTTCTTAGTTCAACCCACAAAGCCTCACTGAATGATTCATCAGTTATTTTATCTCTGATCAGTGCTTTCTACTCCCCTTGATGAGAAATGCAACTCCCCTCCCTCTTTCCACCATCTCTGTCCCTCCTAATGCATTTATCCTGTTACATTAAGCTGTCAGTCCTACCCATCCCTCAGCCATGTTTCTGTAATAGCAAGTCTATCCAGCGCCGATTATCTAACCACACCCTGAATTCATTGGCCTTGTCTGTCAGCCCATTCACATTGAAATAAATGCAATTTAATCAACACGCATTCCTTGCTCCCTATCATGTTCCAGCCTGATCTGTCTCTTCAACGTAGTATTTCTGAATACTGTATCTCCTTCCAGCCTCACACTTGCCTCCCTGTTCTTGAGGATACCACCTCCTGCCAATCTCGTTTAAACACTCCCTTGTAGCACGAGCAAAACTGGCTGCAAAGATATTGGTACCCCGTCCAGTGCATGTGCATGTGCCACCGGTCCCTCTTGAACAGGTCAACTCTGTCACAGAAAAGCTCCGAATGATCTAAAAATATGAATCCCTCCCCCTGCACCAATTCTTTCGTCACATACTCATCTGCCATATCCTCCTGTTCTTACCTACACTAGCTCATGACACTGGAAGATATCAGGTGACTGTCAAGGTCCTGTTTTTTAACTTTTCTTCGAGCTCTCAGTAATCACTCTGTAGGACCACATTCCTATGTCTACCTGTGTCATTTGTGCCAACGTGCACAATGACTCCTAACAGTTCACCAACACCCCCACCCCCAAATCCGAGAACGTTCAGCAGACACTCAAAGACATCCCAGACACTGACAACTGAGAGGGAAAACACCATCCTGGTTTGCCGTTTGAGGCCACAGAATCTCTTATATCTAAGACCCTGTTTACCTTTATCCTTTCCCATTGCTCCCCAGAACCAGTCGTAATGCAACTAAGCTGGCTATTGCTGCTTTCCCCTAAACGGTCATTTCTTGGCATCCATCTCCCAACACTACAAAATCAGTATCAAAAATGGTATACTTGTTTTCGAGAGGAATGCCACAGGGGATTCCTGCACGCTCTGCCTACTCCCTTCCCCATTCCTGGTTGTCGCCCAGCTACTCTCTGCCTGGAGCACGACAGGAAGCAAGGAACGCCAGTTCGATTAAATTGCGTTTATTTAAATGCAACACGGCTGACAGGTAAGGCTGATGAACTCAGGGCGTGGATCTTTACATGGGACTGGGTTATGACAGTCTTTAAAGGAACAAAGGATGGACTTGGGTGTGACCACCCCTAAAGCTCTTACCTCTGAATTGCTCTGTATATGGATGATCCGAAGAGCAGTCAACTCCAGATCCCGAACACGGTCTCCCAGGAACTGCAGCTGGTTGCACTGCCCACACGTGTAGTCATCAGGGATAGTCGAAATCTCACTCAGCTCCCACATCCCGCAGGAGGAACGTGCAACTGCCCTAACTGCCATCTCAACTGTCAAAGTAGCATTAAAAAGACTTTACGTGAGCTTACCTGTACCTTTTGCTGATCCACTGCTCACCGAAGCCTCTGGAACCAAAGCTTTACTACCTCCTCTGCCACTAACAGCACGTCAATAGACCACTCCACATTTAGTTTTGGCTAGGGCAGGAGGGAAACACTGCAGCGATGTATTGTTTGGGCCTTAAGCACTCTTCACACCAGGCCCATACTTAGACTTGGAGAGTGTCTTGCTGAGGATTTCCTCCTAGTAGTAGTGACTGCGCTGATGCAAATATTCACCCTGACATCCAATCCACGTTGTCGCAGTCCTCTTGTCGTTTCTGTCTATTAGTACTGCATTTATGAATTCCTTGAATCTATTGATTGCTTTCCAAACTGTGTCTGATTCCGGAGGTAGAGATGCTGATGTTCCAGTGAATACAGGCTATTTGGAAAGGTTTACCATTAGACATATGAGCTCGATAATGCCCATCCGCTCGCTGACTCTGTTTTTCCTTTCAATCAGGGTACATTTATTCTGATAACCTTCAATTCCATTTTCCAGCATTTTGCCTGTAACCCTTGTTTAAAACTCTGTGCATTTCAGCCTTGAACATATTTAGTGATCATTCCTCAACAGCCATCGCAATTTTATACAATTGTTTCCCTCTCACCGAGTTGAGACTTGATGGTCTTTCATCCTATGACTTTTTGTCTAGCACTCTGTGTGGAAGTTGAACCTCTGTGGCAAGAGGCAAAACAAAAAAAAAGCAACACAAAGATTAAGAGCCCGTAATCTCCTCCCTCATCTTCCACATCAGTCTAAGATACAGTTCATCCAGATCAAGGGACTTGCCCATTTTATACCATGCACCAACTTCCAATTCTTCCTCAGCTTTTGTGTTAATTTGCTCAATGTCAAACTGTCAGGAACAGACATTGAATACAGTAACTGCTTCTCCAAAGTGAAGACCAATATGTAGTACGTCTTTGACATATCCTCTGGCTCTATGCACAGGTTGCCTCCTCGATCCTTAATACTCCCTATTCTTTCTCTTGTTACCATCTTACCCTTAATAAACCGATAAAATGTCTTTGGAGTCTTAAAAATATTGCCCACTAATTTTTTTATCACCATCCCCCACCCCCCTTTTGCTCTTTTACTTACTTTTTGAGTTTAGCCCTACGCGTTATCACCTCTTCTGGGACATCCATTGACCTGTTCACTTTATGCCTCATTAGATTAGATTAGATTACTTACAGTGTGGAAACAAGCCCTTCGGCCCAACAAGTCCACACCGCCCCGCCGAAGCGCAACCCACCCATACCCCTACATCTACCCCTTACCTAACACTATGGGCAATTTAATATGGCCAATTCACCTGACCTGCACATCTTTGGAGTGTGGGAAGAAACCGGAGCACCCGGAGGAAACCCACGCAGACACGGGGAGAATGTGCAAACTCCACACAGAGAGTCGCCTGTTTTAAGCTTCTCTTTCATTTTTAATTCCATTCTGAATATTTGTAGATATCCCAGTCTCTCCGGGCTTGTTTTGCTTCATTTCATCTTTGGACTAACATGTTGTTGTGACACTCTCATCAATTCCATTGTGAGCATGTGATCCCCACCAACCCCCACCTACACGCTGTTCTGTTACAGTTTCACCCAGAAATAACTGTACTGTGGCCAGATCCTGCCTTTTTTATGATACATTCTGCCTCCCTCCTACAAATAATTTTTATTTTTCAAACCTTTTTCTTTTGATCTTTTCCTTAACAAGCTAAAAATGCTTCAGTCACGGTCACTGGTAACCCCAATGCTCTCCCAATCCTGTCTGCAGCACCTGACTGGCTTCGTTCCCCACAGTGAGTCCCAGCACTGCCCCACTCTTTGTTGTATCTGCTCCATGTTGGTATAAGAGTCTCTCTGGAATAAATGCCAAGTCATCTTCCCCTCTTTAAAAAAAAATCACTGCCCTAATGAATATTTGGAATTGAAATGTATCAATATAATAATCCTATTATTGTTTTTACACACCTCAGTGAATTGTTTATATATCTGCTGCTGTATTTTCTTTTATCTGAGAGTCGATAATATATCCCCAGCAGTGCATCTGTCATCGTTTGGATCCTAACCTCAACCCACAAAGCGTCATTTGAATACCCTTCCAAGATATGATGCTAGCTAAATGCAGTCATTGACTCCATAATTAATAAGGCAACACGACCTTCTCTTTTACCCCTCTCGTGTGCTGCCCATAGTTCTTGCATCACAGAATATTGAGTTGTCAGCCCTGAACTCCCTCAAACACATCTCTGTGATGGCGAAAATGTCACACTCCAAAAATGTCATCTAAATCCCTTATCACATCTGTCGGTTCGATAATATTCCCAGCATTAAAGTAAAAGACATCCAGCCTGGAATATAACACATCTATACCTTGCAGTTCTTCAGTCATTTACTATTTGTTATCAAGCTGCCTTTCCATGAACTAAAACTGTAACTCTGGGAATGAATGAATAATTGTTGAGTTGTAATTTATTTTTTAATTAATGTGTTAATCAAATGCAACGTTCCAGAACTGAACAGTCAGCTCCAAATACCTTACTGTGCTCAGTGTGCAGAGGGGTCAGCTCTGAGTAATGGAAAAAGTGAGGACTGCAGATGCTGGAGATCAGAGTCGAAAAGTATGGTGCTGGTAAAGCACAACAAGTCAGGCAGCATCCGAGGAGCAGGAGAGTGAAAACTTTGGGCACAGTCCCTTCATCAGGAAGACATTGGTGTGTTCACATTTTTTCCATTCCATGATTCATGGGACATTTGGAACGGTACTTACTCAGGAGGACAGCGCTGTATATAGCCCTGAAATGGAAAGCAGTCAATCAGTTGTTTGGACAGGGAGTAGACAAAGTGAGCTGAAATACAGACTGATTGAAATACAAACATAACGATATATAAGTCCCCTGTACCAGACAGGAAGCACCAGAGGTTACCAGAGGAAGTGAGGGAAGAGATTGCTGCGCGTTTGTAGATGATCCTTGCGTCCCCACTGTCCACTGAAGTATTGCCTGATGATTGGAGGTTGGCAAGTTATTCGCTTGTTCAGGAAAGGCAATAGGGATAATCCTGCGAAATACTGGCCAGTCAGTCTTACTTCTGTATTGGGAAACGTATTGGAGAGGATTCTGAGAAACAGAATTTATGATTACTTGGAAAATAATAGATTGATTAGATATAGTCAGCATGACGTTATGACGGGCAATCATGCCTCACAAAACTTATTGAATTCTTTAAAGATGGGATCAAACACATTGATAAAGGTAGAGCAGTGGATGTGATGCACATGGATTTTAGCAAGGTGGTTGATAAGTTACCAAAAGATCGGCTCATTCAGAAAGTAAGGAGGCATGGGGTACAGGGAAACAGCGAAATCTGTGTGTGTGGATACAAAATTGACTGACCTGTAGAAGACTAATGGTGGTAGAACATGTAAAGTATTCAGCCTGGAGCTTGGTGAGCAGTGGCATTCTTCAGGAATCGGTTCTGGGACTGCTGTTCTTTGTGATTTTTACAAATGACTTGGATGATGAAGTGAAAGGGCGCTTTAGTAAGTTTTACAATGTAATAAAGATGTTGGAGTTATGGATAGAGTGAAGGGCTGTCTTAGGTTGTAATTGGACATTGACAGGATGCAGAATTGACTGGTAAATGGAAGATGGAGTTCAACATGGATAAGTGTAAAGCGATTCATTTTTGAAGGTCGAATTCGAATGCAGAATACAGGTTTAAAGGCAGGATTATTGGCAGACTAGAGGACCATAGGGATCGTGTGGTCTATATCATAGGACGCTCAATGTTATCACCCAAGCTGATAAGGTTATTAAGATGTATGGTGTTTACATTAGCCAGGGATTGAGTTTAAGAACCGCAAGGTTATGCTGCAGCGCCAAAAATCTCTGGTTGGACTACACTTAGAATATTGTGTTCAGTTCTAGTCGCCTCAGTACTGCAAAGATGTTGAGGCTTCAGAGACGGTGCCGGGGAGATATACCAGGATGCTGCCTAGACTGGATGGCATGTCTTAAAAAGAAGCGTTGAGGGAGCTAGGGCTTTTCTCCTTGGAGCAATAAAGAATGGGAATTGACTTCATAGAGGTGTATAAGATGTTGAGAGATATAGGCAGAATTGGTAGCCAGAGACTTTCTCGCAGAATGGAAATGGCTATCTCGAGAGGGCATAGGTTTAGTATGATGAGAAGAAGGTTTGAGGAGATGTCAGAGGTCGGTTCTTTAAATAGAGAGTGGTGGGTGCTTGGAATGCACTGCCAGCAGCGTTAGTAGAGTCAGCTGCATTACAGATATTTACATGACTATTGGATAGGCACATGAATGATAGTACAATGAAGGGTATGTCAGTTAGTCTGAACTTCGAGTAGGATAAATGTTCGTCAGGACGTCAAAGCTTGAAGGGTCTGCACTATGTTGAACTGTTCTGTGTTTTATGTTTCACCCAGCCTGTAGATTCTTATCAATTATTGCATGTGTGAGGGAGTGATGTATGTGAGATTAGGAAGCTGGGGAGGGGCGTTAACCCAAAGCTTCCAGTTATGTCGTTCATTGTTACATTCACCTGAATGTCAGTACAATATGTGTGGTGTCCTACATCAGGCAGACTCCGCCAAGTTCAGTTATTAACGCAATTCTTGACTTGTCATTTGCTGCTGTTTTCTTCAGATTAAAACTGTTGGGTGACCCATGTATTAATCAAATGTTTGCTATGTTTCGTGAATTGCGCAAAACTAAGATGTCAACTATGATTATTCGACTGAACTATAATCTCTGAAAATAATTAGGTTGATTCGATATTTATGGAACAAAAATATAAACTCCTGTCAAGATTTTCTAACACAGAAATAAAGAATGTTCATTTTATTTTCTATCGAACAAAGAACATGGATGTAACTCTTTTGGCGATCAGAATTAAACACGCAATATCATGATTCAAAACAATGCATTGTCACTCCAACATTTTGAAAGTGGTTGGCTTCTGAATGATTATATATTCAGGGTGAGCAAACGATTGAACAATCAAATAGAATTGGAGTTCTTATGTATTTATATATAATCAATCAGATTAATTTCTAACTGAAATGTACAAGCTTCAACTATTTGTCAGCGAATTAGAAATGTCTATAGTTCAACATGCACTGTGAATATTAAACGAAATAAATGATTTGTGCTATCAAATTTTAGTGAACAATAATTTGAAAACATTTAACTTTTAGAAAGAATGTTATTTAATTTGAAATGCAGACAGTGAACAAAAACGATGAACATATTATCGTGTAAGTGAAAAGTCAAACCTTTTCAAAGAGATTTGTGCCAAAGCAATGACAGATTTGTTTGAGTAGTTGGAACACAACATTTAAAATATTCATATTCTGAGCAATAATTAGACTATATAATGAAGCTGACCTTGCAATAGTTGCATTTTAAATGCTTATGCTGCACTAAATAATCAGATATTCGTAAGCATTTAGAATGGGAAATAATCGGATACTGACTTTTATTCGCATCAGACACATGATAGACAGCAAAACTTTAAAGTACAGGAGGAGGCCATTGGCCACTGTGTGTACATCAGCTCCAGGAACGTCTCCCAAGTGCCTCCCATTTGCCAGCCTTATCTCTGCAGCCTGTTAAATTCATATTTCCAAATACATATCCAATTCTATTTTTTAATGTTCATCCACAACTCTCCCAGGCATTTCCATTCCAAATCTTAACAACTCTCTCAATAAAGAAGTGTTTCCTTATCTCATTCCTGGCTCTTTTGCTGACAATCTTGGAATTAGAACTCCTTGATGCTGTAATGTCAACTAACGGAAACAGAGTATTCCTGTTTTACTCTACAACTTTTTTTCATATGTTTGAGCACTGCAATAAGTTCACATATTTATCTGTTCTGCTCAAGGAAGAATAAGCCTTACAAGAAATGTTATAAGCACTACATCGGAAAAACAGTCAGAAAACTAGCCACCTGGATACATGAACAACAACTGGCCAGAAAAAAAGACATGACCCACTATCACTAGTATCCTTACATACAGATGAGGAAGTACACGATTTTTACTGGGTCTGCACATCCATCTAGGACAAGCCAAACAGGGACACGCACGAGAATTCCTAGAAAAATAGCATTCAAACCGAAACTCTATCAACATACATATCAATTTTGATTCCATCGAACACTCTCTGACAAAAGAACCGGACATAAAATCACCAATACTGGAAATTACATCACTGACTCAAAGAAACCTAAACACTTAAATAGCAACCATGACATAACACCAGCACTTCACCAGAGGCTCACTGATAATGTTCCCTAGTACAGTGATGAACCATCTGAAAATGTACTCTCCGGCTCAGCGAGCAAACTGACATCCAGAAGAAGCGCAATTTCTCTCATCCTCCCTTTAACTAAATCCTTCATTCCAGTTATCATTCCCATTATTTTAAGGTTATTTGTATTGTTCTGCAAAGTAATATAGTGTCTTTCTGTGTGTGGTTGAATGTGTGTGTATGTGTGAGAGAGAGCGAGAGAGAGAGAAAGAATAATCCTCTGTAATCTCTGGATTACTCCCCGTGCCATGTGGAAAAGAGGGATGGGTGAGGAAGACAGTAGAGCTTAACATGTTGTTAAAAATCTAGTTCAGGGGTGAGAGTTCCAGATTGTTGTATCATTGGGATCTCTTCCAGGACAGGTGGGGACCTGTACAAAAAAGACAGGTTGTATCTTAACTGTACAAGCACCAACATCCTTGTGGGGACGTTTTCTAGTGCAAGTCAGATGGATTTGTATAAACCAGGAGAGTGAGAACCAAAGCAGAAGATCAGGAACTGAGCAGAAGGTAGAGGTGAATAGGATATCAGGCACGGCCAGTCTAATGACCATGCCGAGAGAAGGAATCAAAACAGCGAGTTGGGAGTTGGAATAAATTATAGAGATGAGGTGCAGATTTTTCAGAGATTATCAAGTAAGGATGGAGAGTGTGGGGGATGTGAGGGAGTGAGGTGTGTGAGATCAGGGAGACAGTGCACAAGAAAATGTTAAAGGGAAGAGGTTGGGCTGGGGAATTGTGTGATAAACAACTGGCAGCAAAACACGGGAAAACTTGCTGCTTGTCAAACTGAATACCTGGGAAAGAATTTATTATGCTTCAGATAAATAACACCCTTATTGCTAGAGGTCTGTATTGTAATGGAGGAAAAGCTGTCTTCATATTATGGCTGTAGCTTTAATAATGGTTGCATACAGCTAGAATGGTGTCAGTGTTGTTATTGGACAATGCGTGCACTGAGCATTTGAATTACACTAGATGGTCCCAGAGATGGCTGGGCTGCCTTTGGTTGAGTGAGTGCTGAAGATGCATGAGATGATGCTGGTTTGTAATATAGCCACTTACTAAGTACAGTCAAAGGAACAAAGCAGCAACTGCCATTGTTAATTATTTCAGAATATACCAGAGTGTTCATGGCTGCCACTGCAAAGAATTATGCAATGAAAAAACAGGCCAATCACGTCTGTGCCCGCAAGTGCATATCCAAAGACATTTTAAACGTTTGTAAGGTTACCTGCCTCAATCACCCTCCTCGACAACGCGTTCCAGATTCATACCACCCTCTCAGTTCGAAACACATTCCACAAATCCTTTCTCAATCCCCTGACGTTCACTTTAAAAGTCTGTCCCTTTGTTTTTGATCCTTTGACTAAGGAAAACAGCTGCTGACTGTTCATCCTCTCCATACCCCTTATGCTCTTGTACAGCTGTACCATATTCCCTCCTCAACCTTCCCTGCTGCAAAGAAAAAACGAGCAAATTAATCCCACCTCTTTCATACTCACTTTTGAGTACTCACTTGTCTTGTTACTTCTGAATTACATCTTCCCAAATTATCGATGTTAAATTTAATCAGACCGTTGATCTAGCTATCTGAATAATCTGTTTCTATCCTCCTGTAGTCTAATAATTCCCTCCTGACTGTGACCCACCCAGCTCATCTTTGTGTCATTCACAACATGGTCATCATTCCACTGCTCCCCACCTTCCACATTCTCACAACCGTCATTTCTGAATATGGCAAATAAACCGTGATTTCCTTCCTGTTCTCCAGATGTTATTCAGACGATGATTTGACAATTCCAGTCTCTTGCTTTTCCTATTTTGGTGAATTTATTCTGCCACTCCCACTGTAAGTTACACAAATTCCCCAGTTCCTCCCACTTTCTCTGGCCATCCCTTCCCCTTTTTGCTTTCCAACTGGGATGATGGGAACCGCTGGCTTCTGGGCTGCTATTTGTCATCAGTCAATGATGAGATTGAGATGATCAATGTCCAATAGGAACAGACAATAGTGTGTTTCTGTCACTGACTGATCCATCGTGAACAGGGTGGTTTTATTCCTCATGGTACAGAGTGGAGTGTCTTTATATCTCTCTGTCACAGCGCTTAACCAACCAGCCTCATCACAAATAGAACAAACCTCTCCTCAGAATCAGAAATCCATGCATCAGTTTTACCTTAAACATTGTGAGTAGAGTGAGCACATTGTTCAAACAGGCTGTGTACTGGCCTTTTGTTCTTTATTCATTTAACTGATCTTCCAATGTCAGTTGAGGTGAGATCAGACTAACTTGCTTTGCATTAAAGTAGTATTTGACCCATGTGACATCAGGGATCCTGAGTAAACTGTGGTCAATGAGAACCGCAGGAAATTCTGTGCTGGTAATTTCCTCACTGAACAATGACACTTTCCCCAGAGCTATTGGGAATGACAAATAAACTCTGCCCTTGCTAGTGCCTACCAAAACCATGGATAATTTTTTTTTAATAACATCAAGACATATTATATTTTCACAGTTTGGTCTCAAGTCTCCGAAAAGAAGGACCTTGCTGCTTGAGTGTCACTCCAGTGAAATCAGGATGTTACAATAAGATTACATTCCCAATTATTTTCAACCAGTTACTTTCTGAGGTCTGATCGTGCGATGTCAGTACCACTTAGATTAACGTTTTCTCTGTCCAGCAGAATCGCATTATATTGTCTCAAGGCTGCACCACTCCACAATTCTAATTTATTTACCGGCTCATTCGTCGTGCGAAACAGATGTACTGGGCACACAATTTGCAACAAGGTCGAGATGTCCTCGACCCTCTGGAAACTTCCTCCCCTCCCATACCTGCCTACTGACTCCATGCCCTCCCCCAACTCCACCTCCTGTCGTTTATTCACCATCCCTCCTTAACTTCCACTCTCTGACGCTGAATGTTCTGTACTAATCAAATATCTGAACTTTACCTCTTTGTGCCCTCACTTTAATGAATTTTAGGAATGACATTAAGTTGAGCTCTTCCGCTGTCTTCGCCTCAGAGCCCATTTCTTTCGGCAAGATTCCTCTCCCTGTCCCATATACACTCTCCCTCCACCTGGACCCCTCCCTCTGGCCTTCACCTGAACTAAATCGGTTCATTGAGAAATCTGAACATGACATTGGTTGTCTTAATTTCTCTTCACTCCCCTCACCAAATCCATACTATCAATGTCCGAACGACCTACACTCCATGGGCTTAGATCCAACCCTGACTGAGTTATTCAGCCTATGCCGATAAGGGTGGTGCTGCTATAGTCTGGTTGACTGACCTCGACATTGCAAAGGTTGAACGCCCACTCTCAGGTACCTCCTCTAATCTCCCCCTGGGCCATGACCCTACCATTGCACATCAGGCCATTGTATCAACAACAATAACTGACCACATTTCATCTGGAGATTTATGCCCCACTCTCCCCACCCCCCAACTGCCCTCGAGCTGATGGTCCTCTGATAGCAGAGCTTGCTTCTATCTCCTCTCAAAAATTCACAAACAGAACTGCCCGGGCAGACCCATTGCTTCAGCCTGCTCCTGCCACACAGAGGAAGTGCATGGATAAACACTTGGGCCCCAGTTATGCCTGTTTCTTCTTGGGGACTTCGACCATTCCCTGATCCAGTTCTACTCCAACCCCCCACCCACATCTCTTTGTCCGATACATAGATGATATCATCGCTGCTGCATCTCTCTCTTCTCTGGAATTGGAAAAGTTCACCGATTTCGCTTGGACTTTGAAACTCTCCATCACTTTCACCTGGTCGATCTCTGGCTCCTTACTTCCTTTCCTCAACATTTTTGCTTCCATTTCTGGGGATAGACAAGCCACTGATATCCAGTATTATCCCACCGACTCCCACCGACTCCTAGAGTATACATCCTCACACCTGGTTTCCTGCATAGACTCAATTCCATTCCCCCAGTTCCTCCGACTCCACTGCATTGCTTCTGCTGATACTAAATTCAATAAGGAAGCCTTTGAAATGTCCACCTTGTTCCTCCATCAAGGGATTAGCCATCATTGTTTTCAATAGGGTCCTCAACCGAGTCTGACCCATCTCATGCACTTCTAGCCAACCCCTCCCCTTCCCTCAAGCAACAGAGTTTCCCTTGCCCTTACCTACTATCCCAGCCGCATTCACATGCAGAGGATCATCAGCCCGCATTTCCCCCACCTCCAGCGAGATTTCCCCACCTGCACATATTCACCTCTCCTCCCCTGTCCACCTTCTAGAGGGATCATTCCCTCCAGGACACACTGGTCTACTCTTTATTCACTCCCACTCCAGGTCCACTTCACTTTCCCCTGCCGGAGGGGTGACACATTCCCATTTACCTCCCTCCTCATCAGTATCAAAGGGCCCAACTATACCTTCCAGGTGAAGCAGCACCTTACCAACAATTCCCATAATGCGGTCTACTACATGCGCTGCTCACAATGTGGTCTCCTCTACATTGAGGAATTGAAGGGTAGACTGGGTGACCGCTTCACAGAACATCCAAGTTGGACGGCTGCAAATGACTCTGAGTTTTCAGTTGCCTGCCAGTTTAACAGCCCATCCTATTCCTTGACCAATATCTCTGTGTCAGGCTTGCTGCAGTGTTCCAGGCAAATTCAGCGCAAGCTGAAAGAACTACACCTCATTTTCCATGTGCGGACTCTGCAGCCCTTTAGATTCAAAATCAAGTTCAATAATTTTCGGGCCTGAACTCCCCAATGTCCTAGCCACCTACCTATACATCAGGCCGGGTTGTCACATAGCCTTCCATTACTCACACCCTAGTGTTAGCTACTAACAGTCTCCATTAAGAGCTGTCCAGTCTCTTCTGCATATAAATGAACATTTTCCGTATTACCGTCAGTTCTGAGGAAGGGGCATTGGACCTGAAACGTTAACTCTGATTTCTTTGCACAGATGCTCCCAGACCTGCTGAGCGATTACAGCAACTTCTGTTTTGTTTCAACATTTTCATGGCAAGTTCTCACAATGCAATACGTCATCGATATTTAGAGCCCTGTCAAACATAGGAACTTTGTAATTTCTCAATTAATGTCCATAACAAATTACTCGAGATTCAACTGAGAGATAACAGCTTTGCTGCTATCATTCAGATCAGACACTTTGTCACAGTTCAGAAAGAAGAAAGAAATCAAAAGAGTTGGAGCGAAACTCAGTCGATCTGGCAACATCTGAGCAGAGATGCAAAAAATTAACCTTTGATTCTAATAGGACTTTCCAGAACAGTGTCACATCATATGACATATGTTAATTCTGTTGCTCTCTGCAGACACTTCCTCACCTTTTCCGTTTCTCCAGCATTTTCTGTTTGTTTTTCATGTTTCCATTATCTCTATATTTCATGTTTCTTGACAGGTCTACATGTTGACCTTGTTAATATTTGGACAATGTGGTCCTTCCATGTTTCTATTACAGTTGGTGTGTGTCTCTGATACCTGAATTACAGCCGAAATCTGTTTCTTCTTTAAGACAGGAAGTAACAAAAAATTGAACATGTTGTACATCTCAGGAAATCTATTTTGTTTGAAAATACATTTTAGAGGCAGCTGAACTTCATGAATTAATAGGGATAGATTTTTGATGATGGAACACTGTGTCCTTCATTGAACTAGCTTGTCTCCCCAATCTCCAAAAGCTTTCAATGCATAACTTAGAATTATTCCAGCAAAGGTGGTGAAAACTCAGCCCATTGTCTCTTCCAGTTTGGAATGAGCGATATCTCTACTATTATTCTCCTGTATTGTCCCCATAGCCCTGTACATTTTGTTATTAGCATCTGCTTTTAATTGTAAGCATCCTGCCTGATATGAACAACATGATCAATCTCAAACAAAAACAGACGTTGGAGGGAAAGCTCAGCAGGTCTGGCTGTATCTGTGAAGAGACATCAAAGTCAATGCTTCAGATGCGGTGACACTAGTTAATCTGTATTCCCAATGATTAAATGGTGTGTATATAAAATATAGTTCACTTTATCACATTTAAAATTATCCTGTTCAGTTCACATTGTCATTGAGCATCGCATCTCCCAAACGTTGGCTCGTTCCTTGTTGTGAACTATATTTAATTCTATCTGACGTTAAGAGAGATAATAACTGGGGAATATCATTATACTCCCCATGCAGTCTCCACAGCCACTACCCCCATTCCGCCC
Source organism: Chiloscyllium punctatum (assembly GCF_047496795.1). Classification (NCBI taxonomy): domain Eukaryota; kingdom Metazoa; phylum Chordata; class Chondrichthyes; order Orectolobiformes; family Hemiscylliidae; genus Chiloscyllium; species Chiloscyllium punctatum. The sequence continues at coordinate 89,217,110 of NC_092759.1, forward strand.
TATCTACGAGCTAAACCTGACTTATTAATTCATAAGTCTTAATGAATAAGTTCACTTTTGGTTTCGGACTGAGGGGAAAAATAGTGAAAAATGATTGCTTTACAGCAAATAAAACTGCATTAAGATGTTTATCAATTTGTATAAATTAATTACTGAAACATATCCTATATGGAAAGTCCAACGTTTCTTTATTAGAGCAGCGAGAGGACCATTCAGAGAAGTCCAAACTTCCTGTCTATGTTCAGGGCAATTGTGCCCAGTGACAGTCTGTTGGCTGGGGTTTGTTCCCGTGAAGGAGAGATCAGCACAGTAACAACATCCTGATTGTGTTTCTTTTTTTAAGTGGAGGGGCAGAGATTCGGGGTACGATGGTGACAGCATTGCAATTGTACAACAGGGCAGAATCATCTCGCCTGCGATAAGAATACGTCCATCATTCCCCATCACAATTGACTTCACTCGGGGAATTAGTGATGGGAGATGCGACCAATTGCCAGCGATGTCAGCATCCAGTCCAGTCCAGTTATATTATGAACTGAATGTGTTGTATTGAAAGCTAGAGCTGTTTGCTCAGTGACTGCGATTGATGTCAGTCTCCGTGCATTGTAACTGTGTCCTATTGGTGAAGGGCTTCACTCAATGCGCTATCCCAGCCGAGGAGCCGATGCATCAGCTCCAACAGTAACAGAGCTCATCAGCTGCACAGACGTGGAGAGGGCAGATCTGAATCTGCGAATAATGGACTGGATAATTACACAAATGGAGAGGAGGCTTTCCTTGGGTCTTTTCAACATTTCCCTCTGCTGGAAATTTCTACCTTATCGGATATTATTGGTGCTGATTGGGCGGGGTGGAGAGTGTGTGACTAACCTATGGTGGAGGAGCGATGCTCCAAAAGCTAGTGTGCTTCCAATTAAACCTGTTGGACTATGACCTGGCGTTGTGTAATTTTTAACTTTGTACACCCTGGTCCAACACCGGCATCTCCAAATCATAACCTATTCTCGCTATTTTTGGAGTTCTCTACTTCTGTCCATTCATTAATCCCATAAACAATTTTGAACTTCATTGCAATTTCTGTTATCTGTATTTGCCCATGAAAGAAACTTTTATCTTCAATTTCAATTGCAGTTTCCATTCATCTGAATTGCAGACCACACCCTTACATCTGAGAACAAAACTGTGCACAACCTCGAGATCCCTTTTTGCCCTGAACTGATTTATGTCTCTTGTTCTCTCTGTCACGAACCCTGTCCACTACCAGCTCATAATATCTCCAGTCTCCATCTCTGCGTCAGTGCTGTGTCTGAACAAACCATTGTCTGCACGTTGGTAAAATTCAGACTTTATATTTCAAGCTCTCTTCTGGCCACTTTTCCAGTTACAAGTATTTCAATCACAAAATTGTTCTTGTCTCGGACGTTACTTCATGATTAGGACAATATATCAGAGTAGGAATGTCGCTGGATATAATTCAGGAGCAAAGCTTATTAAACGAAAGACTTTGTTTCGAGCGATTTGTTTCAAGTCTTACCACAGCTGATGGCAGAATTTAAATAAAAATAATAAGAATTGGAATAAAAGTGAATTTCACGAAAAACAACTATAAAACCCACATTTTGTCTGAAAAATTTCCCGTTACATTGACGACCGTCGGGAAAGAAATCTAACGTTCCTACCCGGTCTGGGTTAAGTGTGACTTCATATTGGCTTGAGGAATGGCGTCAGAGTCAGGGCAATTAGTGATGAGTAACAAATGCTGCCCTTGGCAGAGATGCCAACTTCCCATGAAATAACAAATTTGAAGGTTAAACCAAATAAAGAAAGATGTTGGAGATCTGAAATTGCATAAATAATTCAAAGAACAGATCAGAAAGTGCTGGGAAGCTTTTCTGAACTGAAAGTAGCTGGATAATAGTGTGAACAATGCTGGTGACAGGGAAGTCTGCTTTGAAGGGCAGGAGGAGTGAGTTGAATCGATAGAGAAAGAGAGAGATAGAAGAAAAAGAACAAACAAAGGGAATGATGATCAGCTGGGATGGAAATAAAATGTGAGATCCTCCTCATTTATTTTTAACTTTTCCCATCTTCCTGAATATCATGCCCATGGCGGTACATGTATCCCCCGCTTTTCAAAAATTCGCTTTTTTTCCACTTCCCTTTCCGAAAAACCTCCATTACGTCCTGTTTTCACTAACCAAAAGAAATCCGAAGAGGATTTTCACTTTTAACAAGAAAAGTAAATATTTCACACATAAATTAATGCTACTTCACTTTATGCTTTTTCAGCTTATGAAAGGCTTTGTAGGAACACTCTACTTTCAGATACCAAGGGAATTCTGGATCTATCGAAGATCATGTTTAAAGTGATTTGATCCCACCTGTCTGTGTTCCCTGAGTGTCGTCATGTTCTTATATTTATTAATGGGATATAGGAATCGCTGGTTGGGCAGCATTAGTTCACTTTGTTGATTGCCCTTGAGAAGATCTTGAGCCTCACAGGGCACTGAGACAGAATGAGGCATACAAGGTGACAGCTGCACAGGAGCAGTGCGATTCAAGATCGACTTTAGCAAGATTGACATTATTTGAAAAATTAGAGATGTCAATTCGTCAGTCTAATTACGGTAGGGAAGAAGGTGTTCCTGAGCATGCTGGTCCATGTTTTCAAGTCTCTGTATCTCCTCACTTTTGGAAGAGGTTGTTGGAGATCATTACCATTTTGGGAGAGATATTTGATGTTGCCAGCCTTTCACTGACAACGAGAAGCATAAATGGATGGAAGATTGTCCTTCATGATAGTCTGGGCTGTGCACAAATCCGTCTGTAGTTTATTATGGTTCTGGGAAGAGCAGTTACCGTCACACTATTATGCACATGAATAGAATGCTTTCCGTTGCCAGTATGCAGAGCACTGGGAGAAGGCAGTTCCAAAATATTTAGATGTAACAATTGACCGTTAAATGGATATCTACATCCTGATTGCTGTTTTGACAACAATTGAAATTTAACCAATAAATTTAAATTATGTCTAAGATACAAAATTGAGTTTATTTTATTGCCAACATCCAACCAAAGAGCCATCGCATGCTTCAAAAGAATAGAGAAGCCATCACCATGACAATGAGGGAGAAAGAGACAGACGCGTATAAGGAGAGAGAGAAAACACAGCGAGGAAAACAGAAAGACAGTCAGTAAAACAGAGAACGGAAACAAACCAAGAAACAAGCAGTCACAAGAACAGGAAGAAGGGGAGATAGTAAGTTCTGGGAAAGAAGCAGAAGACAGAGAGAAGGAAAACACGGAACAGACAGTGTGAGAGAAATAGTAAGATACAAAGCACACAGGGAGCTGGGGATGGGGTCACAGTGTGCTGGGGGTGGGGATCAGAGACAACTGGGAGTGAGCACTGGAGGAACTGGGGGAAGGGAGGTGAGGATTTACTTTGAACTGTACCAAGATATACAGGCAAAGCATAGTAATCAATGATGTACAGAACAATGGCTATAAAATATGTTTGAGAGCCATGCAGGTTATGCTGCACAGGGCGTGGGTGAGGCGAGATCAACAAGAACAAGATCAGCATTATCTGAGATTAGAGAGTACACTCATCAGTCTAATAACAGTCAGGAAGAAACTGTTTTTGAACCAGCTGCTCAGTGTTTTCAAGCTTCTGTACCTTTTAGCCTGATGGAAGAGGTTGTAGGAGATTATTACTGGGGTCTGATGGGTTCTTTGTTATAATGTTATAACAAAGAACATTCCAGCACAGTAACAGGCCATTCGTTGGGACAAGTCTGTGCCGATCCAAATCCTCTATCTAAGCCTGTCGCCAATTTTCTAAGAATCTGTATCTCTTTGTTCCCTGCCCATTCATGTAAGTTTCCAGAAACATCTTAAAATAAACTACTGGTCACAGTTCACCATTTTGAGAAACTCCCTCCCCCTACTATTCTCTGCCTCCTGTTGCCCAGCCAGTTCTTTATTCACCAGCTCGCGCACCATGTGACTTCACTTTCGACATACCCCGACCATGGGGAAACATACCAAACGCCTTCCTGAGTCTACATACATGACATCTACAGACCCTCCCTCATCAATAACCTTTGTCACTTCCTCAAAGAATTCCATTCATTTGGTAAGACATGACCTTCTCTGCACAAAAACATGTTGCCTATCACTGGTAAGACTATTTTCATTCAAACAAGAATTATTCCAATCTCTGGACCCTGTCTTTGTGGAGTATTTTTTACAATCTCCCTGTGTCTGCATTGGGAGAATTAACTCTTTTCTCTCTCCACAGTATGTTTCTACGTTTGTTTCAGGCTTCTGCCATCTGCAGTATATTTACTTGTATTGGATGGAGAATTGCTGCAAATATGATGGGTTTGTTGTAAAAGTGGCGCTGGTGCTCGGGCTCCCCGAGTACATGGGAATCTTGCCCACCTACTTATGTGAGTGCATGTCTCTGATTACCTGCTCTGTCTCTCTCAATCCCTGAGTCCATCCGTAACTGCATGCAGCCTTTCATCGAGCCACCCCGTGATTCCACACACCCCATCGCCTGGTACTGGATGCTCCTTACGCAAGGAGCGCACAAAGACACTGGGCACTTTCTGACCCTCCAGGGATGCGGGGCAAAGACTCTGCCATTAAAAGGAACAGAATAGCTAAAATCCAATTGCACAACAAAGCAGAGTAAACAGGCTGAATGGCAGCCATCTATTTCTGGCATTTTCTGGTCTTTTGGACTAATTCTGTTTATCCTCGTCCATCTACAAATAGATGCTCCATATGTATAACTTGTCATACAGGTTTGGTGAAGGTGATAGATATCAGATCCTATGGTCATTGCAACTGATTCATTGGGCTCCACTTTCCTGGTTAATGAGATCACACTAAGTTTTTATTGTCTAGTCTATCCATTTCAAAGTGAAGATCTTGCCGGAGTTGTGCTGAAAGGATTTTGAATGTTGGAGAGACGAGATTATGCCACGTGTCAGTGAGGTTAGGAATAGGAAGGCAGTACAGTTAAAAACATGGCCAAAGAGCTGGTAGGATAGGCAGCACTTCCAATATGTGGATCATTTGGATTCCCGGGTTGGTAGGATATACACAAGAAGGACAGGATGCATCGGAACTGGCAGCAATCTCCGATATGTGGGTCATTGGAATCCTGGGTCAGTATGAAATAGACAAGAAGGACGGGATGGGCGTGAACTATCATCAATCTCCTGGCAGGCAGGTTTGCTATTGTCACTCAGGAGGGTTTAAACTAGTGTGTTGGTGGGTGGGCGGGGGGGGGGGGTATGGGGAGCCAGAGCAGTATGTCCACAAGCACATGACTGAAGAATAGTTGGAGACTAATCCCAGTACAGCTAAGACCAACAAAAAACTGGCAGAGGGGAGTGAACACAATAGGGCTGGCAGTCTGAAGTGTGCTGATTTTAATGTGAGCAGTATGACAGGCAAGACAGATGAGCTTGGAGCTTGGAGTTTGAATGAGTATATATAACTTTGATATAAATATTACAGAGATTTGGTTGAGAGAGGGATCAGAAAACAGTTAATCCAATAGGTGCAGAGAGAGTTGAAGAATGTGCATTGAGAGGCTGGAGATTGTTGTTTGAAGCATAATAATTATCCAGCAGTTTGTTGGAATTGGACAGTGTGTGATGCAATGTACAGATAGAAGGGACAAGGGAGGAAACAGAAATTGTCTGTTTGCAATATGTTCTGCTTTACTGACAGTCTTTTCTAATCTCCTATTACCAGAGAATAGACGAGGACAATTTATATCAGGGAAACTCAAACCAAATATCAGGTCAGGATCTGATGGAGTTGGGCTGAAGTGTATTCATTTCAATGGAAGAATGATTATGGTTAAGACCGATGAACTGACAGCCTGAATCCGTGCATGGGACTATGATGTTGCAGCTTTACAGAGACTTGGTTGAGAGAGGGAAAGGACTGGCTGTTCAACATTTCAGGGTTTCATTGTTTTATGCGAGATGGAGAGGAAGGTAAAAGAGGTGGACGAGGTGTTTTACTAATAAGAATGCTACATCTGTACTTCAAGAGGGCATACAGGAGGGATCATCCACTGCAGCAATATGGGTAAAGTTCAAAAATAAGATGGCTGCAAGCACTGCGTTATTATAATACCTCCAACAACCACGTAGGGATTGATGAACAGATATGTACGTCGATTAAGGAAAGGTGTATTAAAAACAGAGTGGTCAAAGTGAGTGACTTTAATATCTCCAGTAATGACTGGGAGTCCCTTGGAGCAAGAGGCTTAGATGGGGCAGAATTTATTAACTGCAACAGTATGTGGATAGTCCAACGAGAGGAAGAGCCATACTGGACCTCATATTGGCCAATGAGCCTGGCCAGGTGACTGACCTTTCAGTGGGACATAATTTTAGAAAGAGTCTATGACCTCTTACACATCCTTGAAATACCCTAGACTCATTCTCTAATGAAAAGTGTAAGTGTTTTGGAGGTGGTTCAACGGAGGTTTACTAGATTGATAGCTGAAATGACTGAGTTGTCTCATGGATAATGTGTAGAAAGGCTGTTATTACAAACAGTTTTACTGCAAATTGAACCCAAACTCTGGGTCAGATATGTGGATAACACCTTTGTAATCATTAAAACACAGAAATAGAGAACACACACCGGATCATTAATGTCACACTCACAGGAATCCGATTCACTAGAGAGAATGAAAATGACAACCAACTTTCATTCCTAGACGTGACGGTACAGAAAACACCGAACGGAGAATTCACCACAAAGGTATACAGGAAAGCCATACACACAGACCGAGTCCTGAACTACGAAAACAAAAACCCCAACAGACACAAAAGAAGTTGCATCAAGACATTAGTCAAAATGGCCACAACACACTGTAGTACACCAAAACTGCAAAAAGAGGAAGAAGAACACCTATGCAATGTATTCGCAAAAACGGATACCCGCACAATTTCATCAATGCCGGAGGAATGATCGCAGAAGCGATTCACAGGAGGCTCCCAAGCACTGAGGATGTCACCTAGACAGGGGACGAAACGTCTGCAACACAAATTCCCAGCTCGGCGAACAGAACCACAACAACGAGCACCCGAGCTACAAATCTTCTCACAAACTTTAAACACATTTTATTACTGAGGAAGAAAGGACATGTTCCGATTGGACATTCTTCGTCTGAACCGTGCTCGGACCAGAGTCCGCGTGAATCCTAACCAAGGAGGTAGACCGAGCTTTAAACTGATTACGAGTGTGTCTGTGTGCGGGGTGGGGGTTTTGTTATAGGGTTTAATTAGAAAAGAGCAGGTAAGAATACAGATCTCAGGAGAGGTTATTAAAATCTCCAGCATAGACGCAAATAGGACAGAGTGTATGGAAAGAGTAAGCAATCAAACTTCAATCACACTGGACAAACAATTGGCAATGAGAAGAGGGACCATTAATACAAGATTGAAGGGTTATATCTGAATGCGTGCAGTATAAGGAAGAGGGTAAATGAGCTTGTGGCATAGACTGAAATTGGTAGATATGATGTGATGGGCATCACAGAGAAGTGGCTGCAAGGGGATCAGGATATGCAAGGACATATATCCAATGGAAAAGACAGAGGGAGTGGGTTTACATTATTAATAAGAAATGAAATTAAATTAACAATAAGAAAGGAAGTAAGGTCAGATGGTGTAGAATCTGCATGGTAGAATTGAGGAACCACAAAGGTAAGACAAACACAGTTGGAGACTTGCACAGGCCTCCAAAGAGTAGTCAGGAGCTGGGGCACAAGATACAACAGGAGATAGACAGGATCTGTAGAAAAGGCAAAGTTACAGTGTTCATGGGGGATTTCAATATGCAAGTGCAATAGGAAACCAGGTTGGTAGTAAATCGCAGGAAAAGGAATTTGAAGAATGTCAACGCGATAGCTTTTTGGAGCATCATGTGGTGGAGCCCACTCGGGAACAGATGACGCTGGATTTAATGACGCAGGCTAGACAAGGGAGCTTAAGGTGAAGGAAAACTTCAGAAGCAGTAATCAGAACATGGTTGAATCTATTCTGCAATTTGAGAGCGAAGATAGAATCAGAGTTAACAGTATTTCAGCTGAATAAAGGCAACTGGAGAGGCATAAGGGAGAAGCTGGGTAGAATTGACTGGGTAGAATGTGAGGACTGCAGATGCTGGAGATCAGAGCTGAAAAAGTGTTGCTGGAATAGCGCAGCAGGTCAGGCAGCATCCAAGGAGCAGGAGAATCGACGTTTCGGCCATGAGCCCTTCTTCAGGAATGAAGAAAGTGTGTCCAGCAGTGTCAGATAAAAGGTAGGGAGGAGGGACTTGGGGGAGGGGCGTTGGAAATGCGATAGGTAGAAGGAGGTCAAGGTGAGGGTGATAGGCCGGAGTGGAGGTGGGAGTGGAGTGGTGAGGAAGAAGATTGCAGGTTAGGAAGGTGGGCTGAGTTGAGGGATTTGACTGAGACAAGGTGAGGGGAGGGGAAATGAGGAAACTGGAGAAATCGGAGTTCATCCCTTGTGGTTGGAGGGTTCCTAGGCAGAAGATGAGGTGCTCTTCCTCCAACCGTCATGTTGCTATGGTCTGGCGATGGAAAAGTCCAATGACCTGCATGTCCTTGGTGGAGTGGGAGGGGGAGTTGAAGTGTTGAGCCACGGTGTGGTTGGGTTGGTTGGTCCGGGTGTCCCACAGGTGTAGTCTGAAACGTTCTGCAAGTAGGCAGCCTGTCTCCCCAATATAGAGGAGGCCACATTGGGTGCAGCGGATGCAATAAATGATGTGTGTGGGGGTGCAGGTGAATTTGAGGCGGATATGGAAGTATCCCTTGGGGCCTTGGAAGGAAGTAAGGGGGGTGTAGTGGGCGCAAGTTTTGCATTTCTTGGGGTTGCAGGGGAGGGTGCCGGGAGTGGAGGTTGGGTTGGTGGGGGATGTGGATCTGACGAGGGAGTCGGGGAGGGAGTGGCCTTTTCGGAACACTGATAGGGGAGGGGAGGGAAATATATCCCTGATGGTGGGGTCCGTTTGGAGGTGGCAGAAATGACGACGGATGATACGCTGTATATGGAGGTTGGTAAGGTGGGAGGTGAGGACAAGTGGGGTTCTGTCCTGGTGGTGATTGGAGGGGTGGGGCTCAAGGGCGAAGGAGCGAGAAGTGGAGGAGATGCGGTGGAGGGAATCGTCGATCACGACTGGAGGGAAATTCTAGTCTTTGAAGAAGGAGGCCATCTGGGTTGTTTGGTATTGGAACTGATCCTCCTGGGAGCAGATGCAGCGGAGAGGAAGGAATTGGGAATATGGGATGGCGTTTTTACAGGGGGCAGGGTGGGAGGAGGTGTAGTCTAGTTATCTGTGGGAGTCGGTCGGTTTATAGTAAATGTCCGCGTTGATTCGGTCGCCCGAGATAGAAATGGAAAGGTCTAGGAAGGGGAGGGAGGAGTCTGAGACGGTTCAGGTGAATTTGAGGTCGGTGTGGAAGGTGTTGGTAAAGTGGATGAATTGTTCAACCTCCTCGTGGGAGCACGAGGCAGCGCCAATACAGTCATCGATGTAGCAAAGGAAAAGGTGGGGAATGGTACCAGTGTGGCTGCGGAAGATGGACTGTTCCACATATCCTACGAAGAGGCAGGCATAGCTGGGGCCCATGCTGGTGTCCAAGGCTACTCCTTTGGTTTGGAGGAAGTGGGAGGATTGGAAGGAGAAGTTGTTCAGGGTGAGGACCAGTTCAGTCAGTCGAAAGAGGGTGTCAGTGGAAGGGTCCTGGTTGGTTCAGCGGGAAAGGAAGAAGCGGAGGGCTTTTAGTCCTTCGTGATTGTGAATTGACCTGGACAGGCGTTTATCAGGAAAGACAGGGGAACAGCAATGGCTGGAGATTCCACGATAATTTAAATGACACTGCAGTGATTCATGCTGAGTAATAGAGGCATGGTACAGGGTGGATGAGGCAACCAGGGCTGACAAGGGAAGTCAGGGATGCATATAAGCAAAAAGCAAGCAGAGTGAAGGGCAGTGGGGAACTGGAGAACCTGGGCCAACAGAAGGCAAGAAAAAATAAATAAGAAGGGAGAAGATTAAATATGGGGGTAAGCTAACCAGTAATATAAAGGAAACTGTAAGAGATTCTTTAGATATATAAAGTGCAAAAGAGAGGTAAATGTAAATTGGACCACTGGGAAATTATGCTGGAAAGACAGCAGTGGGAAGCAAAGAAATGGCTGAGGAATTTTGCATCAGTCTTCACGGTGGAATACACGAGTCATTTCCAAGGTTTGAAGAGAGTTAGAGGGCAGTCCTAAATACAGTGGCCATTACCAAGAAGAACATGTTAGAAAACAGGAATGGCCTGAATGTGGATAACTCACCTGGACCAGATGGACTACACGTTAGCCTTGAACAGGAGATCGCTGAAGAGTTAATGTAAGTGTCAGTGGTAATCTTTCAGGAATGACTAAAATCAGGAAAGGGCCAAGTGGCTGTATAATTGCAAACATGGCACCCGGTTTAATAAGGGAGTTAGGCAGAAGATGGAAAACTGCAGACTGATTAGCCTAACCTTGGTTGTGGGTAACATCATGGAATCCATCGTGAAGAATGGGGTTTCTGAATGTTCGAAGGCTTTTGGTAAAATAGGACAGAGTCAGCATGGTTTCATCAAGGGAAGGTCATACCTGACAAACCAGGTAGAATACTTTGAGGGAGTAATGTGCAGATTTGATCAAGGAGAACCGATAGGTGTTATCCATCTGCACCTCAAGAATCCTTTGACAAGGTGCCATGCGTGAGACAATTGAGAAAGATATGGGTCCATGGTGTTAGAGGCACGGTGGAAGTTGAAGTTTGGCTGTCTGACAGAAAGCAGAGACTGTGGATTAAAGTGTCCTTCTCAGGATGGCAGCCAGTGACAAGTGGTGTTCCACAAGAGTGAGTTTTGGGACCACAACTTTTCACTTTGTGCATTCATTATTGATATGACGGAACTGAGGGCATTCTGGCCAAGCTTTCAAACAGTGCATAGATAGATAGATGGACAGGTAGCATTGAAGAGGTGGTTCGGCTGCAGGAGTGTGCTCTAGAGCATCTCCTCAACTGCCCAAAACTCCGCCCTTGGACTTCACTCTTCCAACGACAACCAGTTAGAACCTCTCTGGTGCTCGCCTTCCATCCCACCAACCTCAGGATACAATGCATCATCCTCCACCATTTCTGCCACCAACAGTCAGACTCCACCACCAGAGATGTACGTCTCTCCCTACCCCTATCATCATACTGCTGAGACCATTCCCTCACAGCTCCCTCGTCATGTCCACGCAACCCCAACAAGCCACCTTCCACTCCCGACACTTTCCTTTTGCCACTATAACAGATATGAAACCTTTGCCAACACCTCCCTCCTCACCTCCACCCAAGGCCCCAAACGATCCTTCCACATCAGGCAGATAACATCCTGTGCATCCAAACACCTCTTCTAGTCTGTCCATTGCTCCTGGTCTCCACTACATTGGCGAGACAGGACGTCAACTTGCAGAACGGTTCAGGGAACACTCTTGGACACACATACCCAACAACCCCACTGCTCTGTGGCTGAATACTTCAACTCCCCCACCGACTCCGCCAAGGCTTTGCAGGTTTGCGGCCTCATCCCCTGCCAAATTCTAGCCACGTGACGTCTGAAGGAAGAACGCATCATCTTCTGCCTTTGGACGCCCCAAACACACGGTATCAAGGACAATTTTACCAGTTTCCTCATCTCCCCTCACTCCACCTTATCCCTGATCAAACCCTCCAACTCAGAACCGCCATCTTGAACTGTCCTACCTGTCCTCTTCCTTCCCATCTATCCACTCCACCTTCCACTCTGACCTATCGCTACCACCACCCACCTTCATCTAGCTGTCGCCTTCCAATCTACCTTCCTCCCAGCACCAGCCCCTCTCATTTATCTCTCTGGCTCCTTCCGCCCACCCCACATTCCTGTTGAAGGTTTTATGCCCGAAACATCGAATCTCTGCTCCTCGGATGCTGCCTGACAGACTTTACTTTTCTATAACCACATTTTTTGACTCTGATCTCCAGCATCTACGGTCCTCACTTTCACCTGCTGAAGGATTTTTACAGGTTTGGAGAGTGAGTAAAGAAGTGGCAGATGTAGTACAATGTGGAAAAGCATTTTGCCAGGATGAATAGAGGCAAGGACTATTTTATAAATAGCAAGCAAATTCAGAAATCTGAAGTGCAAAAAGACTAGGGCGTTCTAGTTCAGGCGTCTTGAAAGGTAAAGTTGCAGGTTGTCAGTGAAGACAAATACAATGATGGCATTTATTTCAAGAAGGCTTCAATATAAAAGCAGGGATGTACTTCTAAGGCTCTACAAGGCTTTGGTCAGGCTACATTCGGATTATTGTGTGCAGGTTTGGGTCCCATATCACAGGAAGGATGTACTGGTCTTGGAGCGTTTTCAGACGAGTTTCACGAGAATGGTGACAGGAATGAAAAGCTTAACATATGAAGAATATTTGAGGGCTCTGGGTCTGTATTTGATAGAGTTCAGAAAGATGTCAGGAGGTCTAATTGAAACTCACAGAATACTAAATGTCCTGGGTCAGAGTGGATTTTGGGAAGATATATCCAATGGTAGGAAAGACTAGTACCCGAAGGGACAGAGTAAAGTGAAGACCTTTTCAAACAGAGATAAAGAGAGACCTCTTCAGCCAGAGAGCGCTGAATCGATGGAATTCACTGCCACAGAGGCCACAGAGGGCTGTCGAGTCCAGATCATTGAGTACATTTAAGAGTGAGACAGATAGGTTCTTGACTGTAAAGGGGATCAATGGTTACAGGTCGAAAGCGGGAGAATGGGTTGAGAAGCTTAACAGCCATCATTGAATGGCAGAGCAGGCTCAATTTGCTGAATGGCCAAATTTCTGCTCCAATGTCTTCTGGTCCTATGGTTAATATTGGCTCTCCTCATTCCTCATTGGAGTTGTATCCTTGAATTTGATCATCAAGTGATTTACAAAGAGTAATGTTTCACTACTGATGAATGGGAAATATCATGTTCCCTCCCTCCAGTCTCAGCACCGTGTCCCCAACAACATCATCACACTGCAATTGAAATCCAATGGTGCTTAATCACAGTTGATTGACATCGATAACATTAACAGCATTACCCTCACCTGCTCTCTCTGATTCTCGAATAACCACCTGAATTGTCTGTCACGTCATCTTCTCTGTTACCATATCCATGTCATTTGTCCGTTATCACTCATGTTGCCGTAGGCACATTTTCCTGTCAGATTCTGGACTAGAAAAGTTCTCGCTATATTTTACTGACATTATAATCTCTGATCAGTAGTTACAGACTGTATGTTTCCATTTATAAACGGAGAAACTTGCTTATGTTCTGACAATCCTTTGACGTTACTCCCATATCCAAGGCAGATTGAATGATTGCACGCATTCAATCTCCCATCTCCAATATTCCATCCCTCAGTCACTCCCACATATCCCATGCCAAGTTTTAAACGTTCTTTTGAAGTTTATTAAAATCATTATTAAATTGAAAAGGGTTAACTGGAGCTATTTGTTCAGTGACTGTGATTAATTTCAATCTCCTTGGATCCTAATTATCCCAGTGGAGAGTTTCCATCTTTGAATGATAAGTAGGCTTTTTCAGAGTGTTATCCCGTAGAATGAGTAGGAGCATCACTGACAGCACTAACAGGGATCATCAGCTCGAGAGAAAGGGGGAGTAGAAATCAGAATCTGAGAACATTAGACTGGAAAGTTTCAATAATGGTTCAGAATGGGAGGACCTTCGATTGGAATGTTCTAATAGTGAATCAGAATCTAAGATCAGTAAAATGGAAGGTTACAATAATGGATCAGAATCTGAGATCATTAGACTGGAATGGTTCAACAATCGATCAGAATCTGAGAATATTAGACTGGCATATTACAATAACAGACAGGGGTTTATTCTGGGGACTTTACTTTCTTTCTCGGCCTTGGATATCATTAGCATCACGGATCCAGGATATCCTTTGGATTATTCAAGGTGGTTCCTATCCCATCCTCGCGTTAGTTTGTGTTCCTGGTAAGCCATTATATTTGTCTACTAAACCGGGTTGAACTGAATTTCTGCTCATGATATATAAAATTTGGAAAGTGCAAGACAATGTCTTCAGTTACAAACAAAAACACCTTTTCTTATATTAATCAGTAACAAACTACTATTTCTCAATTACTCACTGATATGCAAGAAGGAACCAGACTGTTCTCAAACTCCATAATCCATTTTGTCCTTCACAGATTTACATCTCTATCTCGTCCCCACTCACCAATCCTGTCCAATACCACCGTCATGATATACCAGTCTCGTCCTCAGTCTCATTGCGACTTCTGAATAAATCATAAATGTGCCTTTGTTTAATCCGGATGAAACAGTCCTTTTAACTATATGTCCGTCACTAAAAAATTGCTCTGGAGGATGTTAAACTTGTTGTCTGTACAAATGGGACGAGTTTATGGTGTTCAAGACTCATACTCTAGAGCCACAGAATAATAGTCTGTTGATATCTCATGAGGGAAATTAAAAGCAACTATTTTCATTTGCCATAAAAGCCCATCTGCTTGCCCCAAGTCCTTAAGCGAAGACAATATGTCATTCTTCCCTGGTCAGATTTCAGTGTGACTTCTGTGATGAACATGTGGGTGTTCTGCACCTTTAACAGAATTAAGAGCTAGCAATAACTACCTGACAGCACCAAGTCTTCTGAAAATTAGATTTAATGTAACATTTGGTTGAACGTCTCAATTAGCTTATTTTCTCAAGACATAAACAAATTCAGCCAAATAGTTTAAATTATAACCCAAAATGCCCAGCTCCAATCAAGTGTGAATTTAGTAGATTGATAATCTTAAAAGCCAATGTCACAGTCCAATGGTTTGGGGGTACAAGACCGCGGGAAATTGACAGTTGAGAGGAGAACTGCCAAGTTACCAGCAGGCAAAGACTGCCTGAAAATTAGCTCTCCTCTCGGTAACTTTATTGATTAGTAACTGGTAAAAGCAGAATCTCAAAGAAGAAAAGAAGACAGGAATATGGAGAAGAACCGAAAGCTTCTTGGTTTTGAGATAAGAAGTTTTGTTTTGTAAATCTTAATTAGGAGTCTAATCGGACCAGTATAGTCGGGGGTTGGGGTGGGGGGTGGGGGGAGATAAAATATAGCTTAGAGGAAAAAGCTGTAAATATTCGTTCGTCTATTATTCCCTATTATACTTTAAGAAATAAAGTTGTTAATTGTTACTTCAAATAGTTTTGGACTCTAGAATTATCATGGATTACTGCAGTGGATAATTATTTTCCCTGTTGCTGGTTTTACATTAGTCAGGAGAATGTATCCTGTGTTGTAACACTACAATCCCACAGGAATGTGCTTTTCTCTTTACTGTCGTGTGGAAGAGCTGAACCAAACACTCAGTTCAAGATCGGCATAACATGCTGCCCTGACCAGGGCTGAAGACATCCTGTGAGAGAAGAACAGAAGTAAAGATAGCTCCCTTCCTCTGCCTGTTTCCCGTATTCCTATAGCTCAGTTCTATTCAGATAGGTGATCATCCCCTATTTTAGGTGTATTCAATCTCATTGAAATTCTCCCCGAGAGTGATGCACATCTCCACAAGCATCTCTGGTGTTGGCTTTATTGATGCTAACGTACAGATGCAAGGAACTTATACATTCCATGTCAGTCATAGCGCATAGAGAAGGAATGGCTTTTTGTGGCACAGGAAAGAAATGGCGATGTCTAAGTGAGAGAAAAGGATTATTGCAATCATCCCCGAGACCGTTGTTGAGGCAGTATTTGGGGTACTCTGGATAGCCTTTCTCTCAAGTTTCACCAGACTAATCCATGGGATGATGGCACCTCGAGAAGCGAGTGAACCTGTGTGAGAGAATAAGAGATGACTGTACTGAACCTGAAGGAGGATGGACAGTCACTCATGATGTTCTAAACAGGCACTGATACGATGATAAATTCCATGGCTTTTATTAACTCGGGTTAAATGATTGTCAATAGGTTAAGAGCCTCAGAGGACGTTCCCCTCAGCCCACCCCACTCCATATATTGATTGAGAGAGACAGAGGGTCAGTCTTTGATTAACTTCTCCCCACATTAATACAGTGCATTTAGTGTGTGATCCTGCATTAAACGTCATGATATCCACAATCCCGACAACAGCCACAATACCTTCATTCTAAAACAGTTAACTATTCCCCCAGCTTCTGACGTCCATGGAGAACTTGGGTCTGTGTCTCAGAGATGGAAGATGCCTCTCTGAGACTTGAGACAAAGCATCTGGTACCTTCCTCACTGCCAGCAAACCACGTCAAAGTGTCATGTGTCCCACAGGTAATGGAGCCATGAAGAACATCGTGGATCCGTCTCTGAGTGCATTCTCTGCTCCATTGATTTGTCAGGTTGGAGCATCAATGACACCCTCCTGTTCCTGTATAAGTGTCTTGAGGTGCTGAATGGCCTCCTCCAGGTCCCATGGAACAGGTTCATGGGTCTGACGTGGCTCTGCCTGTTCCTGTTTAACAACTTGATGTGATAATCAGACCCCTTCTCTTCCTGTGGAACAGGCAGGAGGATTGAATCGGCTATTCCTCTCTTTGTTCAGTAGTTTCGATTGGCTGAATGGCTTCTACATATCCGTTTCTAATGTGCCTGAGATGCTGAATAAGCTGTTCATTTAACTGTGGAAATGTAGAGTGTCTGGCCTTGCTGTTACATGAATGTTACCGACACTTTAACAGCACAAGCCTGAATGCTGTCTGGGACTTACTGCACATGGACACAGACTAGTCCAGGAGCTGAGGTGCGACACATTGTTCTGGTCATTGAGTGATCTTCAGTGACCATCCCCGTTTCTGATCTTATGATGAGGAAAGACAGTGATGAACCAGCTGAAAATGTTTGTTTTGAGGCACTTACCCTAAGGATCTCCTGCAGAGATGTCCCAGGACTGAGAAGATTATCGGTCACCGACCAGAAACATCTTCCTTTGTGCTCTGAAAGACCCCAACCAGTGGGGTGGGTACACCTGATTCCCATTAAGCTCAAGTAAGATGGTCCTGATGCCATCCTCAGTCAAATGCTACCTTGATATCAAGGCCATTCACTCTTTCCTGAGCCCCTGTGTTCACCTCTTGGTCATATCAATAGATGATGGTGTCTGTGTTGGGAGTGTTTTCCTCTCATAGAGGGTAATCAATGCCAGGAAGTATCTGGGCTAGATAGTGAGGGGAGTTACATCACTGAAAGTATTCAAAGAGGTGGTACATGAATTTTGGCCTGTCAAAGAGCTAAAGGGTGTGAAGAATTGGACATTAAAGACCAGTTATTGCTAACAGGAGGTCGGCCATGATGATATACAATGGGTTGATCGTCCGAGTCACCTAATCTTGCTTCTTATATTCTCATATTCTGTAATTACAAAATTAATAATTGTAATTTTCCTGAACGTTCTGTTATTGAATGTTGCAGTAACAGGGAATAAAGTATTTTGTGAGTCATCTCAGGGTGAGGTATGGGGGCTGTATTCACAGTGAATCTGGGTTTCCAACATGACCAACAAATGAAGCCCAAGTTACACAGAGGAGACACTCTGTAAAGGGACCAGAGGTGTCTTTCGAAACCAGCCTAGTTTTCCAAATAACATTTTCCAAAACACACCAAACCGTGTGTGACAGTCTTGAGGGATTGAATGATATCCTGTGTTACGGTGCACCAGGTATTTGGAGCAGGTGGCCTCCATCTGTTAATATCAGGAGTTGTGAGGAGCTGAATAGAACATAGGGACATAGGACTGAGCGGCAGGAGTGGGCTATTAGACACTTTGTCACCGCTCCACTACTCACAAATTCCATGGGCGATGTGAATGTGGTCTCAGCAGAATTTTTCTGTCTGTATGCCATTTTCCTGCATTCACTTGTCTGTCAAATGTCACCAAATATAACTTTGAATAAATGCAAGCATCCAGGCACCACAAACTTCTGGGGAAGGGAATTTCCACTTGAACAGCCCTTTGAAAATTTCTCATTTGTGTTTCAACCAATGTTGAAAGGTCACTCCGTCCTTTTCCAGTCCCACTCCTCCACTGGTTACACCAATCTTAAATGGAACCAGTTTTGTGATGTGACCAATGATGTGGGTCTCAGAGTAGGTCATTTTCTAGAAACGTGTGAGACACAGAAAGTTGAACTCATAACAAATGGTAAAATGATAGTGCGCGAAACGCTATTCTGCCTTTGAAGTTATTCTGCACACACAAACTACTTGTCGTGGGGTTTCACTCTGGAACAGTTGAATTTGGCTGAATTCCCTTTGTTTCAGGCAGTGGAGAGATTCCAGTGAATTCTCACCAGAAATCCTTCACAAGTGGTAAAGATAACACAGGGATTTTATGGTCTCATACTTTGCTCTCGGATGGAACAAATTAAGAGAGAGAGATCAATAGGCTGCAGCTTCTCAGGCAGGGGACATTTTTCTCCCTCTCTGTGTTGAAACATACGATAATGTCAACGGAACACCAAACTAGACCATGTGTGCTCTTCTGAAACATTCTCTGGAAAACCCGATTATAGATTAAATGCCAGTGCATTCGTTTCAATCGCAAAAAAGTCCCCACTTTAAAATTTGAAGACATGCTTACATGTGTCTGTGTAAATTTTAAATATTGGTAGGTGTCTTCATAGTATGTGTGTTAATATAAATGCATCTTTTTCTTAAAGTTTATTCGCTAGCTTTAGTCTCCCTGACAAGAGATAATATGCATCCAGTTGATACACTCTTCAGAAAGTCATGGATGGTTTAATTCTATTTCTCAGCTGAGATCGAAACTGATAATCCCCGATAACAAAAGGCCGGCATTCCAGGAATGAGTAAAGGGAAACCTCTTTGAAAATCTTCGAAAATAATTAAATCCTTTCATTTTAGTTTCGGGGATCAAAACAGCACACAGTGCATCAAATGTGGTCACAGCAATGCCCTGTGCCGATGCAGTTAAACATTCCTGCGATGAAATCTGATACCTTTTGCGAAAAACAGCATCATTCCACTTACCTTCCAAATCACTTGCTGCATCTGTAGACTGAATTCATATGATTCATGTCCCAGGAACATGGAAACCGCCTGAATCACAGAGTTCTACAATCTCTCTGCATTTACATTGTTTACCATTCTTTTATCCTTCATGCCAAAATACACAACCTACCTTATATTATTTCTGCTGAAGGTTTGCTCACTAACCTTCCCTGTCTGTTTCACATTGCAGACACACTACCTTCATTTGATGACACATTAAATAACCATCTTGGTGTACGAGCTAATTGAGCTCCAAGCAATTCCCTCCCCTTCCTTCAGATCTTTGATACAAATTGTTGAACATTGATGACCCCACAGTGATCTCTGAGGCACTCCATCAGTTACAGCTTTGCATCCTGAAAATAAACATTTGTCTCTACTCTCTACTTCCTGTTAGCGACTGATCTTTGCTGGACAGGAGAGTCGAGTCAATGTTCCCTGCTCCTGGGTAGGCGTTCAGGCGTGTTGAATGGCCTCCTGCTGGGTTGCGTAACGGACTCAACGAGCTGAATTACTTCATTCTATATTGCTGTGCAATTCATTAGAGTGACAGAATGGTCTCCTCCTGTCTCATTGTATCGATCCTGTCTGATTGAATGGGGTGGTCCCCTACCATATAATAGCCACGAGGGTGGATTGAGGGAACAACAGGTGTAGGGGTAACAGTTGGTCATTTGGCTGCACTATTCAGAATGCTCATGGCTGATCCTAATGTGTCTGTCCATCCTGTCTGTTCCCAATAAACATTGACTCTCCTGTCCAACAAAGATAAGTCAAGCTCAGACTTATACACTTAATGGCAAGGTCCTAGGGAGTGTCGCTGAACAAAGAGACCTTAGAGTGGAGGTTCATAGCTCTTTGAAAGTGGAGTCGCAGGTAGATAGGATAGTGAAGAAGGCTTTTGGTATGCTTTCCTTTATTGGTCAGACTATTGAGTACAGGAGTTAGGAGGTCATGTTGCGGCTGTACAGGACATTGGTTAGGCCACTGTTGAAATATTGCGTGCAATACAGTGGGAGGCAAGCAATGTTTGTTGGAGTCATAGAGTCAGACAACACGGAAATAGGCCCTTCTGCCCAAACACGTCCATTCCAACCAAAATGTCCACCCACACTAACTCCATTTCCCTGACATTGCCCTGTATCTTTCTAATCCTTTCCTGTCCATGAATTTGTACAAATGCCTTTTAAATGTTGCGAATATTCCCTCCTCAACCTCTTCCACTGGCACATCATTCCATATGCGTATCACCCCTGTGTGAAAAGCAGTTGGTCCTCAGGTTCCCTTTTATTGTTTCCCCTCTGAACTTAAACTGATGCCCTCTTATCCGTGAATGCCTAACCCTGGAAAAAGGAACTGAGTGCATTCACTCTGTCCGTCCTTCCCATGACCTTATACACTTCTCTCAGATTCCCCCTCAGCCTCATACATCTAAAGTAAAAAGTCCGAGCTTGTCCAACCTCTCCCAATAACTCAGACCATTGAGTCCTTTGCAACATTCTTGTAAATTTCTTCTGCACTCTTTCCAGTTTAATACCATCCTTCCCAGAGCAAAGTGAACGCAGCTGAACATAACGCTCCCAGTATGGCCTCACCAACATCCTGTATAATTGCAACTTAACTCCCTAATTTACATACTCAGTGATATACACTGATGAAAGCAAGTGTGCCAAAAGCTTTCTTCACTGCCATATCTACCTCTGAATCAGATTTCAGAGAACCATGTACCTGAATTCCAAGGTCCCTCTGTTCCACTACACTCTTTAGGACCCAACCATTCACCATGAAACTCCAACCTTGATCTGACTTTCTAAAATGCAAGAACTTACACTGGTCTATATTAAAATCCATTTGCCATTTCTCAGCCACTTCTCCAGGTGATGAAGGCACTGCTGTATTTTCTGAAATTTCTGATAACTTTCCTCACTCTCCACGCTGCTGCCTATTTTAGTGTTGTCTTCAAACTTACAAATCATGTCTGTTCATTCTCATCTAAACCATAGATCTACGTAATATGTAGTGGACCCAGCACTAACCCGTGAGGCTTTCCATTAATCACAGGCCTCCAGGCTGAAAGGCATCCTTCCACTATTACCCTCTGCTTCCCACCATCAAGGCAATTTTGTACCTAATTTGGCAGCTCCTCCTCAATTTCATTCGATCTCACCTTCCACAGCAACGTACCATGTGGAAGCTTATTGAAGGCCTTACTGGAATCCATAAAGCATACATACACCATCCTGCCCTCCTCAACGTTGCTAGTCACTTAATCAAAGAATTCGAACAAATTTGTGAGCCATGATCTCCCATGCACAAAGCCGTGCTGAGTTTGATGATGGGCTTTTCCCCAAAACGTTGATTTTCCTGTTCCTCGGATGCTGCTTGACCTGTTGTGCTTTTCTAGCACCACTCTAATCTTGCTCCTAATTACACCCTGTCTTTCCAAATGCATATATATCTTATCTCTCAGAACCTGTTCAAGTAAGTTACCTACAACAGATTTTACGTTTACTGGTCTACAGTTCCCACGTTTTTCTTTGTAGCCCTTCTTGAGTAAGGACACAGCATTCGCTGTCCTCCAGTCCTTCATGACTTCACCCGTTGGGCAGCAATGATGCAAAAATATCAGCCAACGCTCCGGAAATTCCTTCTATGTCCTCCTGCAGTGTTCCTGAATATATCTGATCAGGATCAGGAAATTTATAGAAATATTGCAAAGTCTTTTTATTTCAGGTACAAGCACCAAAGAAAGGGAAAGTGACACAATGATGTTTAACATAACAAATTCGAAAATGTAATAATCATAGGAAATGGCTTCAGAAGAATTTCAGTCATTGTGGAAACCTGAGAGTTCTCAGAAATTCACGATCCAGAAACTAGGGCCATGAAACTGATTAGGAAAGCAAAAAGAGAACATGAATGCTAACAAACAGGAACCAAAACACTGCATAAATCTACAATGTGTATATCAAAGGAAACAAAGTAAAACCAAGGACGAATATGGAAATTGGTAATTGGGAGAGGAGAGCTTATTGTGAAGGACAGGGAAATGGCCAAGAACATAATCAGTTGCTTTGTATCTGTCTTCAAGGAGGAAGATCCATAAAATCAGCCAGTAATACCAAGTGATCATGTAGCGCTTGTGCCACTGAAGACAAAAAGTCAATTTATATCACTAACAAGGTAGTATTTGAAAGTGTAACTGGATTGAGAATTGCTCAGCCTGACAAACCTGACGTACTTCATATTAAAATGGCAGACATAAATCAGCAACAGAGGTATAAATTGCACTGTCAATGACTGTGTTTTATTTTCCCGTGTATTCTGCAGAGGCCGGAAGCCATTCCGGACAAATGGAAGTTATTAAACGTGGTCCAAGCACTATAGATGAATGGAAGAGATCCAAATATCTATAAAGGGAAGAAGACATAGATTGGAGAACTGCCGACCAATTAACTTGACATCTGCAGCGAAACTGTTGGAACCTATTATGCAGCATGTGATATTGGTTATTTAGAAATTAATAGGATCAATGGAGAGAATCCACACGTATTTCTGACAGATGTCCAACTCTATGTGCTATTAGTTGTTAAACCCCATCTACCACCCCCTGAGAAAAGGAACAGAAAGTGACTTCGCCACAGGAAATGACATCAACAACCCAAAGAAACCCTTTAAAAGAAAGCAGGAATGTGTAGCATCGCTTCGCCAGAGGGCCACTGAAGAATGTCCTTCCTGAGAGAGAAGTTGTGATGGTAACTTCACAACCATTAGAAAATACACGGCTGTGCACTTGAAATGCCATAATATTCACAGCTACGGGTCTTGTGTCGGAAAATGGGACTAATGTAGACCGTGCTGTATTGTTGATGGTACAAAGTCTGTGCTTCAGTGTTTGTATGGCTATGGAAGCTCAATCATTGAGTAACTTAAGATAGGAATTGATGGGTTTCTGAAGAGTATAATAACAACGGTTTTAAGATTGAACTTGTAATATCTTCTGAAAATATGTCAATGGCAAAATTAAGGGAAAAGAAGGTGCAGCTTTCTTACAGTCTGATAGCAGTCAATTGAGGACAGGGAAAAGGCAGAACTATGGAGCAAATACTTTAGTTATGTCTACACAGAAGAAAATAAAACAAAAAAGAAAACTTCCCAACATTACTAGTGAACATTAGTCTGTTGAGAAAAAGGGAACAGAATGAAATTAGTAACCAAACAGTTTTAGAGGAAGTATTGGAACTGAAAGTAATGAGCGCAGACAAAATCAACAGAGATTGATCAAATGGGAATCATATTTGAGAAAGTGGCGTTTAGTGTAATTATGGAGAAGCAATCAATGCAATATGATTGCATTTTTAGAAAGATTTTTGATAAAGCCCCAAGTCTATTATGCAAATTCAAATCCTCTGGGACTGGGACTAATATGGTTTTAGAATGGGACAGCTGGCTGGAAGCAGTGAGTAGGAATAAAACAACATGTTTTTTTTTGAAAGGAAGGCTTGGAGGATATAGCAAGGATAGGAGTTTGGGCTCCAGATATTCCCAATACACATCATATATTTTGTTGAGTGGATCAAATTCAATATTTCCAAGTTTACTGATGGCACTAAACAATATCGGATTGTGAGTGGGTGAGCAGGATGTCAAAAAACTGCAAGGTGATTGCGACAAGTGGAGTGTCTGTGTAAATACATGGCAGATGGAGAACAATTGGGGAGTGCAGGATATGGTCCATGGAGGATATGTGATATTGTGACCTTTGATGGTAAAAACAGAACGGGAGCCTATCATTTGAAAAGGGATTGTTTGAAAAATGTTAATAAATGAAGGAACTTAAGCTGCATTTTTGTTTCCTTCTGTACAGCCCTCTGAGGTCAGTGTAGGGCAGTGAGATCTGAATCCAGAAGTCAATACTAGGAATGTATTGGCACGATGACCAGTGTACACAGACCCAACAAGTGGGGAGCTGTAACATTGAAAAGGATCTGGATCTCCCTGTGCACCAGTCACTGAAGGCAATTTTGCAGTAGCAAAAAACAGATAGGCAGATAGATCGTGTATTCACCTTCATTTCAGGGGGATTTGAATCCAGGAGTAAGGGTATTTTACTGCAGCTGAGCAGGGCCTTGGTGAGACCTCATCTCGAACATTGTGCAGTATTGTGTATAGTTTTGGTCTCCTTACCTAATAAAGGACAAACCTGACATTGAGGGAGAGCAGTAAAGGATAACCAGACTCATCTCTGGGATGACAGGCTTGTTGTGAGAGCAGTGTTTGCGGAGGCTATGCCTGTATTCCATGGGCTTTAGAAAAATGAGTGGAGATCTCAGTGAAATATATAAAACTCTGTTAGGGCGAGACAGATTGGAAACAGGGGTGACAATTCCCCTGGCTGGGACATCAGAACAAGGGGCCACAGTATTATGTACAGACAGGCCACTCTGCATTGAGTTGAGAATAAATGTCTGCACTCAGAGACTGGTGAACCTGGGGTACTATCTCCCAGATCAAGCTCTGGAAACCAAGGCACTCTTTCTCTTTTCTGATATCAAGGCTGGTGCCGAGTATTCTGTCTGTTTTTTTCCTTTAAGAACTCGGAGCAGTGTGATACAATTAATTGTCTTGCTTGGCCATTTCAGAGACCATTGAAGAGTTTATCACATGTCTGTGTGTCTGGAGTCACTTTTAGGCCAGACCAGGAAAACACGGGAGATTCACTTCCTGAAAGTACATTGGGAAAGGAGATCGAAGTTTAAAATCAACATTGGATGCAAGGTCACTGTTCCCATGACCAGATTATAGATCTTGATATTGTATTAATTGTTTTTAACTTCCACCAGCTGGCAGAGCATTACCCTGTATTGGATTAGTAATCCAGTGAGATTTCCACAACAGCATCATCTCCACATAGGAACCTATCGGAAACCACACTGAGCCGGTTATTTCGGGACTGCTTGACAGCTCTGTCAAATTGAACTGCCACCAATTTGATTATTGTGAAGGGACTGAGGGGGTGTTAAATGGTCAGAATGTAATTATTCACCTATTAGGGGACTAGACATAGTTGAGTAATTTTCCACATTGCCAGGGAGTTGTCAGAGTTGGAGCTGGAATGAAGCAGCTTCCCCAGGGACACGGCTTGTTGTGCAGCACAAGTCTTCAGTCCTATTGCAGGAATGGGGTCAGGGTCCATTGTCTTTTTCGTATCTACTGTGTTCAGCTGTTTCTTCGTGTCACATGCAGCGAATCAATTGGTTGAACAATACCAACTGTGATTCTGTAGATGTCATGGCGAGGATGAGTTGGATCATCCTTTCAACACCTCTGGCTGAGGATGGTGCAGATACTACCTCCTTGTCTTTTTCACTAATGTGCACGGCTGTTCTATTATTTAGGATGGGGGTATTTCTGGAGTCCTCTCTTCCAGTAAGTTGTTTAATAGTACACCGACATTTATGTCTGGATGTGGCAGGACTGCAGAGCTCAGATCTGATCTGTTGGTCTTGGGATCATTTCGTTCTCTCTATCAGATGTTAGTTCTGCTGTTTGGAATGAAACCACTCAAGCGCTGTAGCTGTAATGGTTTGTCATCAGCTTTAGGTACACATGGTTCTGACCTTGGCATGTTTACCCACACTCGTCACTGAACCATCACTCGGCTTGATGATAATAGTAGACTGATGGAATATCCTGGGGAAAATGTTACAGATTATGTTTGAATACAATCCTGCTTGTGTTGATGCTGTTGTCTAAAGCATCACGTGATAGCCCAGTTTGAGCTGCAATATCTGCAATTCAATTCTACTGACTGTCCCCCAGTTCACATCGAGACCCATTCACCGATCAGCCGTGTACTCAGTGACCTCACCTGGTGTCTGATGCGGTAATACTTCCATTTTAATATTCTCATTCTGCTTATGGTTCTCCTTGGTGCCATGCTTCCAATTTTTTACATTACTCAAATCCTTTAACATATTCATCTGAATCTTTTCCTTTCTCGTAATGCCATCTTCTGCATTTGAATTGAATGTATTTCTTTCTGGTTTTCTCCCTGACCATGATTAAGAGCTCTGTGGTGTCAGTGATGCCAGCCTTATGCAGTTTCTGAGCAAATGAATGTGTGCACTTTGCGTTATTGTTCAGTCCCCAATGTAGGGTGCTCCATGTTGAACAGGGCGTTTGAGCAGCTTTCACACACGTCATTGGAACTTGTTCAAAAACAGAAGTTGCTGAAGAAACCAAGCAGGTCTGGCGGCATCTTCTGTAGTGAATGCAGATTTAATCTTTCTGGTCCAATGACCCTCTACAAAGCTCGCAGTTTCTCCAGCAATTTTTGTTTTTATTTCTAGTGTCCATAGTTATTTGTTTAATTGAAAATTTTTGCTGTGCCTATTCGTTTCTGCAGAAACTCAGCAGGTCTGGTAGAATCTGCAGAGACAGAGAAACAGAGATGGCGTTACAAGCCCAGTGTGACTTTTTCAGAACTGAGAAAGGTTGGAAACTGGGCTTTGTAATCCTTTGCCAGAGATGGGTGATGGGTGACTTGAAAAAAGAGGGCATGGCAAAGGGTAAACGAGCTATTAGCAGTGGTGAACGAGAAGATAATGCAAAATGGGTTTCAATTAAGGTGTGAATGGGGGAAAGGGGTTCTCTCTAACTGAGTGTAAGATAAAGAAGACACAACCACACAAGGTCATAGGGAGAACAGGAGGGTGAATGTTGACCATGTAGCATTAAATAGATCTAGATCTATACGTTTTGATAGTATACATCATCACTGCCTTCACACTATGGAATTCAGGTGCTTGACCGCTTATTAGCACGAGTAAGAGTTTCATGCTGCCTGAGTTTTGTAACATAGAGCAGAACTAACAGTATGACATTTAGGTTGTTTTCTTTACATGTCATTTTTAATATTCTTTCCAATTTGCAGTGCTTATCTTTGATCTTGAAGTTAGTATCAGATGGAGTGTACGAGTTTGAGGGGTTGCATTCTAGAAGTTTATCATATCATGGGAGGCATGGATAGACAAAAAGCGAAGGTCTTTTCTGCAGGTTCGGGAAGTTCAAACACAAATGCATCTCTTTAAGGTGGAAGGGGGAAACTTGAAAGGGACAAAGTGACAACATTTTTTACACAGAGGTCGATGTATGCATGGAATGAGCTGCCAGAGAAACAGTGGTAGATGCTTGTACAGCTGGAATATTTCAAAGACATTTGGACCAACATATGAAGGGGAAACGTTTTAAGGCATATGGGCCAAGTGCAAGCAGATGAGATTAGTTTAGTTAAGAAAACCTGATCAGCATGGACAAGTTGGACCAAATGGTGTGTTTGTGCACGATATGACTGTATGAATCTAGAAAGTGAGGAAAATGTACGAAAAGATGTGATGTAATATATTGGAAAGAAATATAAAAACATGCATCATGAGCTTTCGCATCTACATAAAAAAACAGCTTGAAGATTCATGTATGAGCTGAAGCAGAAGTGAAGTGAGGAAAGTAAATTGAGGCCATTAGGAGGGTGTGACTGGAGAACTTGCCACAGGGAACAGGCAGATAATGTACACTATTAATTTAAATCACTCCTCAGGGGAAAGTACTGTAAGCATGTCAATGGTATAAACAAAATGGTAATAGGAGGGAAGTTCTTGAACTGTCTCTAACAAAAGGAACAAGGTTTTTGTCTAACAGATAAGAATAAGGGTAGGCAGGTCAGCAGTAATTCATAGTTAATTTTAAAAGAAGTGGTCACAGAGTGACTAGTGGCACTGTGTGAAATATTCCATATCTCTCTGGATTACAGGAGTGCTCCAGTGAAACTGGAGAACCTCCAATGTGGCGCCAGTCTTTAAGAAAGGAATGAGACAGAACGCAGGAACAATTTAGCCTAAGCATTATTGCTGGGAATATGCTAGAGCCTGTTATTAAGGAAGGAATTTCAGGGCACTTAGAAAAGCGTAATGCAGAGTTGGCATCGTTTTATGACGGGAAACTATTTTTGTCCAGTAAAATCATGCAAATTATATTTTAGAGATCCCTGAGAATGTCAAGATTAGAGTCATGCTGGAAAAGCATAGCATGTCTGGCAGCATCTAAGCAGCTGGAAAATAAATGATTCGGGCAGGAGCACTTCATCAGGAACCCCTGAGAAAGTGACAGGCAGATTTAATAAAGGGAACTGGTCAACATGAGGCTTTCCAGAGATTTTTCACAAGGTATCACAAAATAAACGTTCTGTCACAAGCCAGAGGCTCGTAGTATGATGAATAATATATTAGCATGGTATGACAGTTGCTTAACACATAGAAATCAGAGAGTCAGGATTAATGGATCTTTATGATAAAAACGTATCTACTGGATTATCACAAATATCAGGCCGATGACATCAGATATTTTCAATCTATACTGATAGCCTGACGGTGGGAGCTGACTGCAACATACATCCGAGTTTGTGGATGACACTGAGAACCAAAATGCTGGCTTTTTTTTTAATGAAGAGGACTCCCAAAAAAGGAGCAGTACAAAGGGATTGGAGTTTCCTGTGTTTGAATCATAACGTCAGCATGCTGATGCAGCAAGTAACTGGGTTGGTTCATGAGGCAGCTTCCTGGAATGAAAGGGTTGAATTATTGAATACATCTAAAGTGGTGTGGCGATTATTCATTGTGGTTGAAACGAATGAGGGTGATATTACTGAAATGTACAAGATACAGAGAGGGGTGGTCAAGGTAAATGCTGAGAAGGTGTTTCCCCAGAGTCTCGAACTCGAGGCGGTAGATACCAAATAAGGAACATCGATTTCAATCTGAGGTGAAAAATGATGTACTCTCTCAGAATGTAGTGAACGTCTGGAATTTCCTAACCTAGAGAGTTGTGGAGGGATACAGGGAATTGGATAGGAAAGTGGAGTTGAGCCCGGAAGTACATCAGCCATGTTCTTATTGAATGAGAGTTCAGGCTTGAGGGGCCGAATAGCTGACTCATGTTCCTACTTCTTAAGTTTTTATATCATGATTTTGGAAAGCAATTAGTTATTTTCCTGGAAGTCGTGTTGTACAATGTTGCATTCGTGAAAGGAGATAATTTGCCTGAGTTAACCCTGGATGGGATATGGGGGCTTTATTCAGAGCAATTCCAGAGCAGAAGTTTCAGAGTGGGGTATCCTGGAAAAAGGGATTGCGGCTGGGGGTCACTTCCTGACCAAGCCTGGAATTTCCAAGTGCATTTCCGATACTACACTTAACCAGCGGCGTGGCCTCGATCTGCCTGTTTGTAGCAGGTCTGAAGGGCTGAATCGAACATCAGAACAAAGGGCTGAGGGACACGAGTGGGCCAATCGGCCCTTTGACACTACTCCACTAGTAAATAAGGTCATGGCTCCTCTCATTGTGCTCCAAGCTGCACTTTTCTCTCCATGCAGCATTATCCCTGATTCATCTGTCTATGGAAAATCAGACAAAGCCATAAAAAGATAATACAATATTATATTATATTAACATAAAGATTCAGCCATCCCAAACTTCTGGGAAAGAGAATTCCCACTTGAATGAAATCCCACTTTGTGAATTTTTCCTCACTCCGGCTCTGACTGTGGATGGAGGGTGTCACTGTTTCCTTTTCTAGTACCGCTCCTCCACTGCTCACAACAAATTTTAAATGTAACCAGGTTGGTGATATGACCGATGATAAAGGTCTCAGACTGGGTCAGGTTTAGTGATAGGAACAAGTCAGGCAGATTTCTTTCATCAGCCGCAGGTAACAAATAGGGCTAACGGAGCAGCATGTTAGATTTGTGGTCAGTACTGCTGCCTCATATCAGCAAGGAGCTAAGCTCAATTCCAAACTCGTCCGACACTCTATGTGGAGTTTGAACATTCTTCCCGTGTCTGTGTGTTTTTCTTCCCAGTTCTCCAGTTTCCTCCCACAGTTCAAAGATATACAGCTTAGTTTGATTGGCCATGCTAAATTACCCTGTGTGACCAGGAATGTGTAGGTTAAGTGGGTTAGTCATGGGAAATGCAGGGTTACATGGATAGGGTAAGGGGACAGGTCTAGATAGGATAATGTCCGGTGGATTGGTGTGGAATCGATGGGTCGAATGTCCCTGCTGCCACACTGTAGGGGTTCAATGACAACGGCGTCAAGTTTGGGCTATACAAACTCCCAGTTGGTATATACCTGATCCACTCGCCACAAGGCTTTGTATATTTAAATAAGATCAGCTCTCATTCCAAGGGTAGCCTGTTAAAGTCGCCATAATATCAGCCCTTCATGCATGGAATAAATGAAGTGAAACATCTATGAACTGCTTCCAGTGTTATTATATCCTTGCTCAGAGAAGAATGCAAAAATAAAGCTAATCTCACACACCGATGAGTCAGTTTATTTTTGTTTTCTCGGAGTGCAGTGAGTCTTATGTACACTCTTCCCTGCAGAACATGGGAAGCAGAGATATTGAATACTTTTGAGGCAAGTTCACGAATCACAAAGGAGTCAAGGATTACCGAGTAGCAATGTGCAGTGTTGGGGAAACTGTAGACAGTGGTTCCCAATGACACGGCTCTAGAAAATCCAGGAATTAAACAAAATGGATAAGATCGATAAAGTTTTAAAGGGGAAACAAGATTGCAGCGATCTGAAAGGTCTGCTTTGCTGAGCTCTGCATCACAGTAATGCTCTATCCCACCCCACCACAGTCATTTACTTAAAGGTCAACACTAAAAGAGCTACCGAATCCTGACTGATGCCAATTTGTCAAGTGGAAATGACAAAACATGGGAAAGGATCGACTAAGTCCCAACACACAGGGCACCTGTCAGAAGCTGTCTGCATGCCTCTGGCCGCACCTGCAACCCCCTCTGCTCGTTCGATGGACCCAGTTACTTACCAGGTCTTGGTCACCGAGTTCACCAAGTTACATGAAATGATTGAAGGCATGATTGAAGAAACGTTCAGCAGGAGGCTAGAACCACTCCCAGCCATGCTCCAAAAAATATGAGCAGCAAATTGAAAGCCTTGGAAACAGAATGGATGAGGTCGAGCGTCAAACTGCAGGGACAGAGTCTGTTAGCGATTCCTCTAAGAAGCGGATCCTAGCCCTTGGAAAACAGGTCCGTACCTTAACTGAACAATTTGACAACCTCAAAAACAGAGGCAGACTGAAGAATGTTCATATCATCGGTCTGCTGGAGACATAAAGTGTTCAGCCAATGAGTTTTTTTCGAGAACAGGCTGCCGTGTTCCTTCACTTCGAAGCTGAAGAGGGACGAGTGAAGAATGAGACAGTTCATCGGGTTATATAAAGCAGGTCAGACTCAGACCAACGCCCTCACCATGTTCTTGTGCGATTACGTAGTTTCAGAGACAATCAAAGACTTATGGAAGTTGGCAGAACACAGGGAAAAGATCCGACGAGGGCTCCAGGATTATGTTCTTCCAGGTCTTTTCAGCGGCAGTGATTCAGGAAAGAAAATCTTTTGATGATATCAAGAGAAGATGAAGGGAACTTGAGATTCAGTATTCCTTAATGAAACCAGCGGTGCTCCGTATGCTTTCAATAGTTCTACGCAGTGGTGGATCTTTCAATAGATCCATTGACGCTCCAGAGGACGCGAAAACTTTGTGGACACTATAAAGCAGGCTGGATGCTTTAATAGATATCGATAATCATTCTTCTCTCGTTTTAAAGAACGTTTGTTGAATCTTTCTGGGTATTAAGTAATGTTAAATTACAGTCAGGGATGGGTAGAGTACACAATTTTAACTTGATTAATATTGCATTTCGTTTTTCTCGTGCTTAGTTTGTGTGTCGGGTTCGGCTCAAGCTGGAGGGAGTTATGAAGCTGATCATGAAGACTGAATGCCTACGTTAGGGCAGTTCAATCCCGATGTTTGTGATTAATTGCCCGGGATGCAGTATTGATAATGGGGCAGAAGATAAAGACTTGCGACGTGCAACTGCCCCCAGTGGGGGGGAGGGGTAAATGCCCCTCCTGAGTGCCATTGGCATTTTTTAGCCTGTTTTTGTTTATTTTTATATGTATTTAGTTGTAGAACATTTTGAAAGTGTGTTAGTTGTTGTGGTTTTAGTTAGTATTTTTTAGGCTCGATTAGTATTTTTTCATTGATGCTCAGTGATTTGTCATTCAAGTTCTTCCTCTCTGGATTTCAAATATTGTTCCAGTGTGTTATGGCTAATGTCATGCTTCAATGGTGTATCTGGAGCATTAAGGGGAGGCAGTTAAAAGGAAAAAGGTACTTTCTAGCCTTAACTAGGAGAGGGTGGATATTGTCCTATTGCAGCAGATGCACCTCGATGACAAGGAATATTTGATGTTACAGTAGGGCGGGTTTGAACGGGTTTTTATTTTCGTCTTCTAATACTAGGAGTAGGGGAGAAGCTATACTGGATTAGAAGAATCTTCCATTTAAATTACTAGATTGTATTTGATACTCACGGAAGGATCACAATCCCCCAAGCCTTGAACTATGGTAAATAATCCAATATTTTGAACATTATTTGCGACCCCCACCCCCACCCGGCATACCCTCATAAAATCCTGGTAGATGCATTTTCTTGCATCATGGCATACTATCGTAGAAGGAGATTTCAACTGTCTTATGGAACCCACAGTGGACAGAATGTCCGAAGGTCCCTCAATACCCTCGTTATAATGTAAGTAATTGGTGGATTTGTGTGCAGAACTAGAGCTGGTGGATGTCTGGAGGCACATCTACCTCACAAGTAGGGATTTTAATATCTTCTTTAACCCGCAGAAATGCCACACCAGGTTTGATTTCTTCCCCATCCCTGCAACAATCTTAGATTCGGTGGCATCCTGCACAATTGGGAATATTATTATTTCTGACCATACTTATTGATAAAGATTTGGGGAAATATAATAGATTCGAGACACTGGCGGATGTATCCCTTTATTGTTAACACTAGTTAGTATTTCTGCAATGAATTCAGATCTTTCTAAGCCATTAATTCAGATTCAACCAGTAAGCCATCCATTCTATGGGAAATTGTTAAGGCTTATGCCAAGGGAATAATTATCCCTTAGGATGTAGCAGAAGGGGGAGCAGGAACGCTGGTTTGAGGCACAGCTGAGGGCAGCCGAGAGGGCATACTGTGATAGACCCTCAGTAGCTAAGCTGCAGAGGATCACAACGCTTCGGTCTACAGTGAATTCCACGCTCACACAGACAGCCAAGAAGGAACTTACTTTTGCAAAACGAAGGCTGTTTGAACATGGTGATAAGGCAGGCAGGTATTTATTCTTTCTTGCCAGGAATGCGAGCGCCCCTCAAACCATTACCTCAATTAGGGAAGGTATTGGGATCTTTACCTTCAATTCCAAAAAGATTAGTGTCTCCTGTCCAAGATTTTTCTCCGAATTATTTCAGACTGAGCATTATGTGGATAGATGGATTAAGATGGAGTCATTTTTCATTTTACAGGAGTAGCCCCTGAAGAAGTGGTGTGCCTTAATGCACCATTGTCAGCACAGGAGGGTGTGAAGCAGCTTCAGAATGCAAAGGTGCACGTTCCTGACAGATTTCCTCGTGAATTTTATAGATAATTTATAAACCTATTGTCAGGGCTGATGTTTAACATGTTCTGTCACTCATACAGTCACGAACCCATCCCTCCATCCTTAACAGAGGCTCATATCTCTCTGATGCTGTAGAAAGGAAGACCCTGCAGGATTGTGCTTCTTACACGCCAATCTCACTTTTAAATGTTGGTTTCAAAATCATGTCTTAGACTCGTGCATTAAGGCTGGAAACTTTGCTGCCTTCTGTTGCCAAAGAGGACCAAACAGGCTTTATAAAGGGCCGCAGATCTTCCTACAATGTGAAGAGTTTACCAATATGATCCCAGAGTGTCAACAACAATCTGTCCAGGGATTATTGATCTCTTTTGATGAGGGAAAGCATTTGATTGGGTTGAGTGGCTGGATCTCTTCTGTAAATTAGAACGGTTTGGTCTATGTAAAGTTTTTATCAAGTGGGTAAGGGTCCTTTACCGCGATCCTCTTGCTGTGGTTCTCACTAATGGTGTGGCCAACCAGTAATATTGATATTTCTCCAGTCAGCCGACAAGGTTGACACCTTTCACCATTGTTGTTTACGTTGAGGATTGAGCCACTGGCGGAGGCCATCCGTAGGGATGTCAACATATCTTACCCAGAGGTGGGATAGAAGGCACGTAAGATTACATTGTATGCAGATGAGGGTCTTATGTTTTTTGTCAAATCCCACAATTTTGGTTGTTCATGTGATGCAATGCATTGATTCGCTTGTTGCCTTTCTGGGCGATAAGATTAATTTTACAAAGTTGGAGGCCATGCCTATGGGAGGACTTAGGGAAATACCTGATACTGAGGGCAAATCCTGGTTTCCTTTTAAATGGTCACGGGGGTGGTTTCCCTATTTCAGTATATTCATTACATCTGTCTTTGATCATTTATTTAACGTGAACTGCGTCCATTTGTTTGACAAAATTAAACAAGACCTTCAAAGATGGGAGGCATTTCAAATATCCTGGCGAGATCGGATAGCTGTTATTAAAATGAATGTCCTTCCTCATTTCCTACACCGCGTGTGAATGTTTTCTTTGATGTTTCCCAGACAGATATTTCGGAAATAGAATGGCTGGTTTAGCTCTATTATTTGGCACCATAAGCGATTCCTTATCAAGCTAACAAAATTGCAACTGCCCCACATATTGTGGGGGGTAGATCTCCCAAATTAAAAGCTTTCACTTAAGCTTTTTTTATCATCCTATATTCGTGCCTGGGAATTATGGAGTATTGTCAAAAACTAATGATTATCAATACTGTTAAAACTTGAAGAACAATGCGTCAGATCGAGGGCAATACAGCCAAAACCATGTTTCTTACCGCTTTAATTGCTACACTGAGTTGTCAACCGGGGATAATGGATTCCAGGTTTAAACTGTGGGCAGCCAGGGCGGTACCTTGCTTGAGTGATTTAGAATTAGTAGAATCCCTAAAGTGTGGATACAAGCCCTTGGGCCCAGCAAGTCAACTTCGATCCTCTGAAGAGTAACCCACCCAGACCCATTCCCCTACCATTCTATACTTACCCTGACTAATGTCTGAACTTACAGATCCTTGAACACTTTGAATGATTTAGCATTGGCCAATTCATCTAACTTGCACATCTTTGTGACTGTGGGAGGAAACCTACGCAGTCACAGTTGAGAACATACTAACTCCACACAGCCAGTCACCCAAGGCTGGAACCAAACCCGTGACCCTGGTGCGGTGAATCAGCAGTGCAAACCACTGAGCCACCACGTGTTACTTGAGGGAGAAACAATGATATCATTTGATCAAATAACTCGTAAGTATGAACTACCTAGTAGAGATTTCTTCTGTTTTTTTTCCAGATTAGAGATTTGATTTTAAAAACACACACTTTTAACAGACTCTTATAGACCCGATACAGAGAAGCGGGTGCTTACTGCTAAGAATACACTCTCTGTCAGTACCCTTTATCATTTGTTGGAGAGTGTCCCCTCAGACAAGACTGTGCAGCTTCGTGATGTCTGTGCGAGAGAGTTGGGGGGTTTAGATCTCTTTGGAGACATGGGAGGATATTTGTGAAAATGCTCGAAAGATTTTGATCTGTAAAAAGGACCAATTCCATGCAGTTGCAAATTCTTCATAGGGCCTATCTAACACCAGATATTCTCTCAAAGTTCAAAGTGGGATTATCTTCAGCATGTCCTAAATACAGAATGACTACAGGCACTCTTACTCATTGTATGTGGTCCTGCTGCAGGTTTCGTATATATTGGAGCACTGTGTTCGGTGTGGTAGAGTGGGTCTTGGGAGACCGAATTGGAGACGGACACGGTTTCTCTTCTCCTGCACCTGCCCAGAGTATCTTATGCAGATGCACATGGGAAAAAATATATCCTTACTTTCTGTGCTCGGAAATAATATTCTGTTGTGTTGGATGTCTGAAACTCCCAGGATGTGTTGGGTCTTTGTAAGCTCATCATGGAAAATATCCCTTTGGACATTCTCACCAGTATGGTGCACCAAGAAACAGAGATTAATATAAGTCATAGAGTCATAGAGATGTACAGCATAGAAACAGACCCTTCAGTCCAACCAGTCCATGCCGACCACATATCCGAATACAATCTAGTCCCACCTGCCAGCACCAGGCCCATAACCCTCCAAGCCCTTCCTATTCAATATACTCATCCAAATGCCTCTTAAATGTTGCACTTGTGCCAGCCTCCCCGACTTCACCTGGCAGTTCATTACATACACGTACCACCCTCTGTGTGAAATAGTTACCCTGTAGGTCTCTTTTATATCTTACTCCTCTCACCTTAAAATTATGCCCTCCACTTCTGGACTCCCTGACCCCAGGGAAAAGACTTTCCCTATATACCCTATCCATGCCCCTTATATTTTTGAAAACCTGCATAATGTCATCCCTCAGCATCCAAATCTCCAGCAAAAGCAGCCTCAGCCTATTCAGCCTCTCTCTATGGGTCAAATCCTCCAATCCTTATAAATCTTTTCTGAACCCTTTCAAGTTTCTCAACATTTTTCCGATAGGAAGGAGAGCAGAATTGCATGCAATATTCCAACAGTGGCCTAACCAATATCCTGTACAGCTGCAACATGACCTCTCAACTCCTGTACTCAATACTCTGACCAATAAAGGAAAGCATACCAAACGCCTTCTTCACTATCGTATCTACTTGCAACTCCCCTTTCAAGGAGCTATGAACCTGCACTCCAAGGTCTCTTTGTTCAGCAAAACTCCCTGGGACCTTACCATTAAGTGTATAAGTCCTGCTATGATTTGCTTTCCCAAAATGCAGCACCTCGCATTTATCTGAATTAAACTCCATCTGCCACTTCTCAGCCCATTTTGTCAATATCCTGTTGTAATCGGAGGTGACCTCTTCGCTGTTCACTGTACCTCAAATTTTGGTGTCATCTGCAAACGTACTAACTGTATCTCATATGCTCGCAGCCAAATCATTTATGTCAATGACAAAAAGTAGTGAATCCGGCACCGATCCTTGTGGCACTCCACTGGTCACAGGCCTCCAGTCTAAAAAACAATCGTCCACCACCACCCTCTGTCTTCTACCTTTGACCCAGTTCTGTATCCAAATGGCTAGTTCTTCCTGTATTCCATGAGACCTAACCTGGCTAATCAGTCTCCTAAGGGGAACCTTGTCGAAACCCTTACTGAAGTCCATATGGATCACATCTATCCCTCTGCCCTCATCAATCCTCTTTGATACTTCCTCAAAAAACTCAATCAAGTTTGTGAGACATGATTGGCCACGCACAAAGCCATGTTGACTGTCCTTAATCAGTCCTTGCCTTTCCAAATACATGCACATCCTGTCCCTCAGGATTCCCTCCAACAACTTGACCACCACCAACGTCAGGCTCATTGGTCTATAGTTCCCTGGCTTGTCCTTACCACCCTTCTTAAACAGTGGCACCACGTTAGCCACCTCCAGTCTTGTGGCACCTCACCAGTGACTATCCATATTACAACAATCTCAGCAAGAGGCCCAGCAAACACTTCTTTAGCTTCCCACAGATTTCTAGGTTACACTTAATCAGTTCCTGGGGATTTATCCACCTTTAACCGTTTTAAGACACCCAGCACTTCCTCCTCTGTAATATGGACATTTTGCAAGGTGTCACCATCTATTTCCCTACATGTGATATCTTCCATATCCTTTTCCACAGTAAATACTGATGCAGAATACTCGTTTAGTACCTCCCCCACACTTCCTGTGCTAGGAAAAGTATTGTGTTGTGTCTGATGTTTGAAACACCCTCGCCTCGCCCCCCCACCCACCCCCCGGGTCTGTTGGCTCGTCGTAAGCTCATCATGGAGAATATCCCTTTGGACGTTTTCACCTGTATGGTGCACCAGAAAGCAGAGATTTATATAAGATATAGCAATCTTTTTTGGATTATCACGATTAGGCTTATGTGCCTCTCTAAAAATGGCTTTTATATAGCAATGACGATAATGTCTAATGAATCTAATATGATGAATTGTGAACATATGAATGTATATCAGTTAATGCTCTGAGAGAACAAGAGCTATCGATTTCTTATTCTGAGCTGTATTATTTATTCATTATTTTTGTTTTTCTTCTGTCCGTTTATAGACTTTAACTTATTTTGTATGTAATGCACCTGGGTGAAATATTGTTCAGTTATTTGAGTTGTTTTGTTATTGTTTTAATATAATAATAAAAATCTATTTTTCAGTCAAAAAATTTAAAAAACAATTAAAATGCTAACATTGATAGATTAGAGTCCCAAAGAACTCTCATTAGAGAGACCACTCATGGTCGTTTACACTGAATGTCACCACACCATGGGTGATGGGGTGAGGTTGAGAGAGCATCCCCTTCATGGTAACCTCAGTCAGTGTGGGGAATTGAACCTGCGCTGGTGGCCTCCCTCTGCATCACAAACCACCC
Source organism: Chiloscyllium punctatum (assembly GCF_047496795.1). Lineage (NCBI taxonomy): Eukaryota > Metazoa > Chordata > Chondrichthyes > Orectolobiformes > Hemiscylliidae > Chiloscyllium > Chiloscyllium punctatum. The sequence goes on from NC_092759.1 coordinate 89,255,816, forward strand.
ATCCAGCCATCTGAGTGGGAGACTGTGTAACTGTTACACACAGAATCAGTCACAGACAAAGGGCAAAAGAAACATTCATGACACAAAAAAGGTATATTTGAGATAATCGTCACGATAACGGCTGAGGATAAAAACGTTCTCTGCTCGAAATTGTATTTTACATTGAGACAAGTGTTTGGAAGCTTTCTTTTACTGAATACAATAAGGTGAGACAAGTGAAATAACCAGAATGACTAATTGTGATTGCATATCGATAACCGTAAAATAAGTGCATGTTTTTGATTGGTCTGTGGAAAGCATGCTGACTGCTGCATGAATTTATAAATCAGATGAAATATATTGTTAGGAGAGTCTGTCCCCATGGGAAATGCCTTCGGAACACATGCAAGAAGAAACACTGGGTAAAAAGTTTCTGAGAATCGTCTGCTCGGTAACAGGAAGCTGGGAGTTGAATGACTGAAAGTTCCTGTAACGTGGAGCTGAGAAAACCATCATTTCACCTCCAAACGTATTGAATGTTAGAGCATGTTTGAAGTACTGAATGGCCTCATGATGGATTTCAATTGTGCGTGATTTGAAAAAAGTACATCTCTACTCCATCCTCTTACATGTTACACACTGGGGCACAGCCGCTTTACTGAAAGTGCGAATAAGTTGGAACATTATCTGGAAAATTCCATAATTGTCATTCTCCAGAATATTCTATAACTCTGTGGGGGGCATTAGAGATGCAGAGAGAAAGAGAGGGATGGTGCTGTATGCAGTAGTGAGAGTGGGAGAGCATGAGCCTTGTTCGGGAACCGGGGCTATAACAGACATACAGTGAGTGTGAGGGAGCAGAGAGAATATGGTGACCCTTATCCTAACAGAGTGGGGAAGGTTATTGAAGCTTGTCCTATTTTACTGGACATTTCTTCAGACTGCAGATACTGCACTGAGCTGGGTGGTGAGCTCTGACCATGCTCTGTGTGTGTGGTGGTGTGATCCCTCTGGGAAGAGAATGGTCCCCCTTTGTACTAGCTCATCCACCAGGACCTCCGTGCCCCTGTCAACAAACCGTGGTGTAATTTCCCCTTCGCTGCCATGCTCGGGGTAAACTGTGCAGGGCAGCTCCAAACAGAGAAAGCTCAACCGTGTGCCCCTTGGCCTTTTGAAGATGGCCCCAGTGTCAGGGGTCATGGAATATCCAGGGGTATACGGGCGATTTTGAGTACCTCCAGTCAAGATGGGTGGGAGAATCGGCCTGGCATTGTATGAGAGGGACACAATGGAGTGGGGTGGGTATTTAATGAGATGAGTTTGGTAAGATAGCACCAGAAATCTAGCTCAGCCTCGTGCAGACAACCCGTCTGTCACAGTCAAAGAAAATGTCACTCAGGCAGATTTTTGTTAGATTCAGCCCAGTGAGGCGAAGACTCTGCTGTCCTCACTCCCAGTTACAAGCTGCAAAAGAAATGCTCATCCAAAACTCTCCATCGCCTGAACTCACAGCAATATCCCTTTCACTCATAATTCTTCTTAATACTGACCCGTGTTGCATGATACTATCAAAATGTCTTATAAGAACCCTCTCAGCTCCTACGCTGTAAAGAAATAAGTTCTAACATCTCCAACCTCTGCCTATAACTTAGAGACTTTAGCCCAGGCAACATCTTTGTAAATTTGTTCTACACTCTTTCTCGTTCAATAATATCCTTTCTAGAGCAAGGTGAACAAAACTGAACACAATACTCCAACGGCAGCCTTACCAACATCCTGTACAACTGCAACATAACGTCCCAACTTCTATACTCAATGCGCTGATGATGACCAGTGTGCCAACAACCTTCTTCATTGTCCTGTGTATCCGTAACTCAAATTTCAGGCAACCGCGCACCTGATCTCCAACGTCCATTTGTTCCACTACACTCCCTAAGGCCCTTTCATTCATCAGTAAACTCCTACATGGATTCGACTTTCCAAAATGCAAGACGTCACACTTATCTGTTTTAAAGTCAAATTGTTATTTCTGAGCCCACTTCCTCAGCTGACCAAGGTACTGCTGCAATTTCTGATAATGTTCCTCACTGTAAATGATGTCTCCTAATTTAGAGTCATGTGAAAACTTACTAACCTTGCGTTGTGCACTCTGGTCCAAATCATTGGTATAAGATAATGAACAGCAATGGGCCCAGGACCGACCACTGAGGCACTCCATTAGTCACAGGCCTCCAGTCCGACAGCATACCTCCACCATAGCCATTTGCTTCATAACGTCAAGCCAATTGTGTCACCAATTTGCCAGTTTACATTGAAGTCCATGTAATCTAACCTTCCAGAGCGGCCTACCATGTGGAACCTGATCAATGGCCCTACTGAAATCCAGATAGACTATGTCCACCACCCTGCCCTTGTCACCTTTATGGTCACTTCCTCAAAAACTCTAACTAAAATTCTCAGGCATGATCTGCCACACACAAAGCTATGCTGACTGTTCCAAGTCAAACTCTGTCTTTCCAAATGCATGCATATCTTATATCTCAGAACCTTCTCAAGCGGTTTACCGAAAACAGATGTGAAGCTTACTGGTCTATCTTTCCCAGGCTTTTCTTTGCAGCCCTCTTGAATAAGTGCACATTTGTTATCACCCAGTCTTCCGGGTCCTTGGCCCCTAAACTGTCTTCTCTCGCCACCTGCAGTGCTCTTGGATATATCTTGTCAGGACCAAGAGATTTATCTGACTTTATGCATTCTAATATGTCCATCAGTACCTCTACTGTGATATGGACTGTACCAAGCTATCACAACTAACCTTCCAAAGGTCACAGGTCGTCCTGTCTTTCTTCCTGGTAAACACAGAGGGGAAATTGAGGATTTCACCCATCTCTTGAATTTTTATACATGCATGCCCATTTTGGATTTTAAGGCGTCCTATTGTCTCTCTGGTTGTTCTTTTTCTTTTCTATACTGGATTTGGATTCGCACTAATCTGCTCAGCCAAGGCAATCTCATACCCCCTTTTCGCCCTACTGATTTCCTTCCTCGGTAATCTCCTGTACCCCCTGTGCAACGCCAGGGCTTCCCTTGGTCCCAGCTGCCTTTACCTGAGCCATGCCTCATTTTTTGTCTGGTCAGACCCTCAATATTTCTTGTCATCCACGGATCTCTCTTCCAGCCTCACTTTCCCTTCACCCTCACAGAAACATATAGACCTTGAACTTGAGCCATCTCACTTTTGAAGCCTTCCCACTTTCCCGGGATCCTTTTATCTGGAAACACACTACTCCAATCAAGCCCTGTAATCCCCTGCCTAATTCCAACAAAATACGCCTTACCCCAATTTAGAACTTGATTCTGTGGACCAATTTTCTCCCTACCATAACTATTTTAAAACTAGTACAGCTCTAGTCACTATTCCCAAAATGCTCGCCCACTTTACCTCCGTCACCTATCCGAACTTATTTCCGAACAGTAGGTCGAGTTTGTCCCTTCCCCAATAGGAATCTCTCAATATTGCGTGTGGAAGCTTTCCTGAACACACTTAACAAATTACGTTCCATCTAAGTTCTTAACCATCTGGAAGTCCCAGTCTATGTTAGGAAAATTAAAATCACCTATTATGACAACCCTATTGCTCCTGCAAGTTTCACCCATCTCCCTGCATATTTGTTCCTCTAATTCCCATTGATTATTTGGAGGCTTATAGGGCAACCACTATACCATCACCATCCCCCTCTTACTTCTTTGTACCGTTCACAAAACCTCATTGGATATTATCTCATTTATTTCAACTTTAAATACTAGAATGATATGCGCCTTAATCAGAGCTATTAGTATTTAAATTGTTTCCATTTATATCTCTTCCTCACATTGATTTTCACATTCGCAGCACCCCTAGTCAAGGTACAGTACAGATATGGAGCTGTAAATGGATGGGAACTGCACATTCTGTCACTTCCAGCATTGGTTACATTTTTCCCCACACTGGGCAGTGATCTAACACAGTGTTAACGAACAATGCAACAGCATGGGTTTGTATATGAATGACCCAGTGCAGATTGCACAGCTCCCCATGCTGGACATTTAGTCCAGGATTATAGATCCAGCATTGGTGTGGGCTGCATAGAGTTTCACTCTGGACATTGCTGGGTTACATACAGCTGAACACTAGCCGGATCTACACGGTGCTCCATCCTGAATATGCAATGGATGGGCTGTTATGTGAGTTGGATTGCGAATGTGAGAATACAAAACATCTGACAATGCCTTTGTTTTGTGTTTTCATTCTTGTCATTGGACCCCTCAAATTCTGACTCATCCTGTTAGACCCGACCCTCTGGATGAGTCATGGTGAGTGTTGTTGCAGCATCTGAGTCTGCAACATGACCAAGAAATGGAGCAGAGGCTGCAGAGAGGTGAGTATCCGTAAAATGGAATGAGGGAATCACAATCAGATCAGCCGTGGTCTTAGTGAATGGTGGGGCAGGATTGAATGGACTACTAATGCAATTTATTTATATATTTCTGTTTGTTCCAAGCAAACTCCCCTTCTCTCCCAGTGTGCCATACTGGTGGGGATTGACTCACCTCCTGCTGTCCTTGCTTAACAGGATGCTGGGGCCTCACAACCTCCAGATTTCCCTGTGCCCCAGTTTCGAGCTCTAAGTGACTCCCTCCTTTCCCTGTGCCCCAGTCTCAAGCAGTTGAATGACTGCGTTCTGTTCCTGTGTCCCAATCTTGGGCAGCTGTATGACTGCTTCCTGATCCAAGGTTTGTGAAAGTAAATGTCCCCCTCCTGCTACTGACTAACAGGCTCTTATAGCTCTGTGCTCACCTGCTGTTCCTGTGGAATTGAGTAGAGGGCCTGAATGGCCTCTTCACATCCCTTACAGCTTCTCTTGACTAAAAGCCTTTCTCCTGTTTCTGTAAAACACCATCAAAATCTGAATGATGTATTTTTGTATTTTACTCTCAGCAATTGAACAAACAAGTTGCCTGAAAGAATTCAGAAGCTGAATAGCCTCCTCCTGTTCCTGTGTTATACACTCAAGAGGCAATAGAGTTTCAGAGATGTACAGCACGGAAAAATACCTTTCGGTCTGATCGCCCATACCGACCAAATAGCCGAAATAAATCTCGTCCCCCTTGTCAGCACTTGGTCCATCTCCCTCTAAACACTTCCCATGCATGTATCAATCCAAATGCTTTTTAAATGGTGTAACTGTACCTGCCTCCACCACCTCTTTTGGCTGTTCAATCCATACACACAACAGTCTCTGTGTGAAAACGTTGTCCCTCATGTTCCTTTTTAAGTTTTTCCACTCTCACCTTAAACCTTTGTCTTCTAATTTTGGACTCGCCTATCCTGGGTAAAAGACGTTGACTGTTTACCTTATCTATGCCCCTCATGATTTTATAAAACTCTTCAACGTCACCCCTCAGCCTCAACACTAGAAAATAGTCCCAGCCTGTTCAAACTCTCCCTGTGGCTCTAACCCACCAACACCTGCAACATTATTTTAAGTCTCTTCTGCACCCTTTCAAGTTTGACAACATCTTTCCGACAGCAGGGTGACCAGAATTAAAGGCAATATTACAAAAGTGGCCAAACCAATGTCCTGAACGGATGCAACACGTCGTAAAAATGTTTCGACTCAAAGCACGTACCAAAAAGGGAAGATCACCAAGTGCCTTCTTCACTGCGCTGTTTACCTGTGACAGCACTTTTAAGGAACGGAGAACCTGTACCACAAGGTGACACAGTAGCTCAGTGACTCTCATTGCTGCTTCAGAGCGCAGCGATCTGGGTTTAATTCCATCTTTGAATGACTGCCTGTGTGGAGTTTGCACATTCTCCCCGTGTCTGCATGAGTTTTCTCCGGATGTTATGTTTTCCTCCGACAGTGTAAAGATATACAGATATGGGTAGATTGGCCATGCTCAATTGCGTAAAGTCCCCAGGGATGTGTAGGCGAGGTGGATTAGCCATGGGAAATGCAGGCTCAGAGGGATAAAGTAGGGTCTTGTCCGATGGGATACTGTTTAGAGGGTCGGTGTGGCCTCGATGGGCCGAATAGGCTGTTTCCTCACTGTTGGGATTCGATACTTTCTATGGAGTTCTCCTTGATTGGCAGCTTTCGACAGGGCCCTAACTATATGTCTTAGCAAAATGCAACACCTCACATTTAACTAAAATAAATTCCATCTGCCACTCCTCAGCACACCTAAGTGAAGTCCCATTATAGTCTGAGAGATCATTCTTCACTGTCGTGTACACCACCAAATTTGGTATTATCTACAAACTTACTGACCATACTTCATATACTCAAATGTAAATGATTTGTATCAGTGACAAAAGGTAATGGACCCATGATTGATCTTTGCGGCATACCACTGGTCACAGGTCTCCAAGTTTAATGAACAAATGTCACTGTCACGCCCTGTTTCCAATGTTCAAGAAAATTTTGGATCTAACAGGCGGGTTTCCCTGGATCCCAGGCAGTCTAACCTTGTTAACCAGTCTACCATGTAGAACATTTTGGTTTTCTTACCGAATTCCATAAAGACAACATCCACTGTCCTGCCGTCATCAATCATCTTCATCACTTCCTCAAAAAATTCCACCCAGTCAGTGGGATGTGATATCCAATGTACAAAGCCCTCTTCAGACCTTGTCTTTCCAAATGCATATCGATCTTTTCCTCGAAATCCCCTCCAACAAATTAGTCACCATTGACGTCAGGCTCACCGATCTATGGTTACCTGTTTTTTTCCTTACTTTCTTAAATAATGACACTATGTCATCAGCCCTCCTGAATTTTCACACCTCATCTGTGGAAATCAATGTTACAAATATATTAGCAAAATGCTAAACAATCTCTTTCTTAGCTTCCCACAAACATCTGGGATACAACTGCTCCAGTCCCAGGGATTTATTCACCTTTATGTGTTTTAAAATGTCTAACATCTCCTTGCAATATAGACACTTTCAAGATATCACTCTATATTTCTTCATTCTCTCGCTCTTGTAACCTCCTCCACATTAAATACTGAAAAGAAATACATGTTTCGTATCCCTTCACTCTCCTGTGGTTCCACACATAGGTAGCCTTACTGATCTTTAAGGGGCCCTATTCTCTCCCTAGTTAATCTTTTGCCATTAAAGGATTTGTAGAATTTCTTTAATGCCTCGTTAACCCTATTTCTAAAGCCATCTCATGTCCACATTTTTCTGGCCCGATTTCCCCATTTACTACACACGTACTGCCTTTATATTCCTCTCAGGTTTCGGTTGATCTCAGCTCTGTTTACCTGACATATGCCTCCTTCCTTACCTTGACCAGAGCATCAATATATCTAGCCATCCAGCACTCCCTGCAACCACCAACCTTGCCCATCTCACTAATGGGAACACATTGTCTCTGGACTCTCTGAAACCAGGTTTTGATGGCCTTGCATTTTCCAACCATCCCTTTACCTGTGAATAGGGTATTCCAATCAGCCTTTCACAGGGCTCGCCTAACACTTTCAAAATTGGCCTTGGTCAAAGTTAGAACTTTAATGCTTACATCGGGTCTTTCCTATTCCACAACTAGTTTAAAACTAATATTTATGCGTAACAGACTTGAAAGTTAAATAAACACTTCCTGCCCCTCTGTAACAGGCTCGAGAGGCTGAATGGGCTCCTCGTGTCCCTGTATAACAGCCACCAGGCATTAAATGACACAGCAACCCGTGGATTACGAGCAGCTGTTAAACTGTATCTGATGTCGGTCCAACACTTCTCAGTTACAGAAGCACAAACAACACAATGTACTCCAGATGCCCTCTCAGTAACACCTCATACAGCTGCAGTTACATATCTCTTCATTTTGAATGATGCTGTTGGCAAGATGTGCCAATATTTTAGATTTCCACCTTTTCAAGTAGCAACAGGCTAATATGGGCTGAATGGCCTTCTCTTTTCACTTTGTAAAATACCTTGATTGTCTGTTGAGTCTTTCATCTGTTCGAATATCATGATAGTTTCATTTCTTTCGTGTGTAAATTACAAAACCTTTTTCTTTTAAAGTTGCATTCTCAGGTTAGCAGTAACAACGAGTGTTAGTTAGACAATATTTTGAAGGTGTTAGCCCCTGTGTTCTCTGTCTATGACCTGATGTTTAGATTGATTCTAATCTGAAAAGTGAGATAACAGAGTTCTACATGAATGCATGCAGTTTTTGAGCAAAGTACAATGTAACTCTGCAAGTACAAATTCACCCTACAAAATATATGTGTGCATGTGGGTCTTTGTCAGTTTGTATGTGTGTTCTTGTCTTAGTTGGAGGTTGTGAGTATGAGAGGGAGTGTATATGTGTGTGTAGTGATGTAGAGTGTCTTAAGTCTGTGAGGGTGTGCATGTGTGAGTGTGGGAGTGGTGTGCGTGTCTGGGATGGGGGGATTTGAGTATCAGTGAGAGAGAGTGAAAATGTGTGTGCATGAGTGTAGAGTGGTCTAAGTCTCTGAGCGGATGCCTGTGAGAGTGTTTGTGTCTGTAAGGGTGTGTGTATATCTGTGTGCGTGTCTGTGTATATGTGTCTCCGTATGTATGTGTGTGTATATGAGTACCACTGTGTGTGTGTGTGTATAGTGCAATGGTGGTCACCTGCAATGTGACATGAACCCAAGGCCCCAGTGGAGGCCCTCCCTATGGGAACCGAAATTTGTAATCAGCCTCTGCTCGGCCACTTTTCGGTGCTGCCAGTACTAAAGTCCGCCTTGAAGGATGGTCACCAGAAGGTCCGAGGTTGAATATCCAGGACCACTGAATTGTTCCCCAACTGGGAGGGAACCCTCCTGTCTGTTGATTGTTATGCACTGCCCATTCATCCTTTGTCGTAGCCTTTGTTTCCCAGTGTTTGTTCAGTGACTGTGCTTAATGCCAATCTCCTTGGATTCTAATTATCCTAGTGGAGGTTTTCCATCTTTTAATGATAAATGGGCGCCGTTCGATGTTTTATCCCATAACATGAGCGGGAGCATCACTGACAGCACTGATAGGGATCAGCAGACCCAGAAAGTGGGGGAGGAGAGATCAGTATCTGAGAACATTAGACTGGAATGTTCCAACAATGGATCAGAATCTGAAAACATTCGACTGGAATGTTCCAACAATAGACAGGAGCTTATCCGATTATGTTTGGCGTCTTTCTGCATTTTATTGGCGGTCGTTATCATTGCGGATCTATTACGCTCTGTTCATTATTCAATATTTTTATTATCCTTCCCTGGGTATCGTTGGTGTTCCTGGTAAGTGTCAACGTCCAGATTTTTTTTGTTATATAAACCAGCTATGACACTATTACTGTTCTTTTATATAGTCTACACTTCTTGTCACTATTATTTTTCTGTTGAAACTCTCATTCCAGATAATTAGTCTACAGACCACTACTAACTACATCAATGAAGGTGTTCAATTACTGGCTCCATCTCTGAGCTGGCATTGTTACTCTCTATGTTGACCTACTCAGTTCCAGTGGAGAACTACAATTTATTTTATCATGGCCTTTGTTATTTAAATATTAAGAGCATGGAGGTCACTCTCTAATGTTCTGGTTACAAACTGCACTTCCTGCCATTGTTTCCATCACATCCCTGGCTAATGTCTGCGGCTGAAGTAGACAAGTCACTACTATGGGAGATTCCTTTGACCATGAGCTGATTCCTGACACAATTCGCTGACCATTACGAACTTGAAATACTCACCACTCCAGAATATATCTCACTGGTTTATTCCATCTCCTGTTTGAACCTTGAACTATGAAATACAGTCTTAATGAAGCCAATAATCTGCTGCTGACACTCCCGGCTTCAAACCTGTCAAAGCAAATCTGATTCGACCTCACACCAAACTCCCATCCGTCTGTCATTCATGTGAACGCCGATGTATATTGCTATTGTGTCTGGCAACGCCTTTATTTTGATATTCACAAATACTTTATATTAATCTGTCCATGAAACTTCCCTCGTTCTCTCTGTTGGTGAACAAAAAGCCTGCTAGTTGTTCTTATTTAAAATAGTTTCCTCCATATGCGTTCCTTCTCAAACAATGAGTTTCGCATTCAACCACACACACACACACACACACACACACACACACACACACACACACACACACACACACACACACACACACACACACACACAGCAAACCTTCCCATTGTAGGCAGTAATCTGATGCGTATGATAGTAAAGTGTGCCATACTCTCCATGCTAGGCAGATAGTGCAGTTTACTGATCAACACACTAGCATGGTCTGCACAGCTCCCCAGGCTGGGCTGTCATCTTGTCCCAGTTTATGTTGTTTATGGTTTTTTCTGTTAAGCAGATTGAGAATTTGATATAACAAACCATTTCAGCTGATCTGACAATGCCTTTATTTAATGTTCTCATTCTTGTAATTTTATTCACGAAGACCTCACTCCTCCAGTTAGTCCTCCTGCCCTGTCTTTTTCCCCATATTTCCACAACATCTTTTCAGTTAATTAACTGTCTGTTTCTGTCTTTAATATGAATCTCTCTGTCCCTCTGTATCTTTCCCTGGCCTTGGGTTTTGGCTCCCTAGTGTATCGAGTGCTGGCATTGTGTAGCTCAGAAATACTGAAATGGTGTGTGTCAAGCTGTTGTTTACTTCCTGGTATGTCCCATGTGATGGTCCATGGACAGGAGTGTTTCAGAAGGTATGAGACAAATCCTTGTAACTTGGTCTGTCCCTGAATTTGTCCCTCTCAGGTGACCTTGCAATAAGTAACACTAGGAAGCCCGTTGAGTGAAGGACCAGGCATCTAAATTGCCTGACAATGCTGTCACTTTTTTAAAATAAAACGTTAATTTCTCATTTTTTTTTAGTAAGAGGTCTTAAAGGCCAAACTGCTGACTGAAAACAGCTCAAGTAAATAACTGACGGGGCGTTTAGTGTTTTTAATAAATAGTAGTAACAATGGCCAGCACGCACAGACCAGGCTTTCTAGTTTGGTTTTTCTTGTAGCTGTAACAATCACCGGGTGCTTGGGGTCCCAAAGGGGTTGGAAGTTTTAGTAAATTATCCCTAGCTGCTACTCTCTCTAAAGCCTCACTTGATGGTGTTTCCTCCTGGATTGGAGAACTGTATGTAAGAATGCATGTCTGGATGTTCCTTTTTGCCAAGGGGTGTGTTTAGGTGATGTAAATAGATTGAACAGTTCATTTATAGAACGTACTGTATCCATTATTCGGTTAAGTTATCCAATAGTTAAGTTATTCTAAATTCCTCTTCATTTTGTATGGATTTTCATTAGAGGATAGTGAGGTAGAGCAACCCTATGGTAGCCAAAGGCCTGATCAGGATCTGTTTAAATACGTCCAGGCATTATCTAAATTTGATGAGAATGATGGGGGAACCTTTTAAATTTCATTTCAGAAAGTGGCTAAACAAGTGCAGCGGCCAGAGAACATGTGGATTTAGTTTATCCAAACAAAGCTGATAGGTATTTGCATCCCTATCGGAAGAGGTGAAGAAAGCCATCTGAAGTGCATATGAGCTTGTGCAGGAAGCCGACAGTGTTTCAGGAATCTAAAATAGCATCCCTGGTTAAACACACGTTGTGCTTGAAAGAATCAAACAAAGTAATTTTGAAAGGTGGGGAAGGGTATTAAAAACAGAGCAAACCTATGACACTCTGAGAGAGACTCTAGTTTTGGAGAAGTTCAACAATTCACTTCCTGCAGTCATGAGAACTCATGTGGAAGAGCCGAGAGTTACAATGGGAAGGTTAGAAGCTGAAATGGATGGTGATGATTGGGTTCAGAAATCAAAGATTGGTTTCTGTGAAGGATTGAGAAGAATGTGCGAGATCCTCTTAAAACATACACTTGTGAGAGTAACGTTTCCTGGCATAGGCCAGGAGTAGCAGGTGAAGCGGTTACAGCATTTAGTGGTACAGAAGGATGTAATATTTTTATGCTCACACATGAGGCCCCATCACTAAACCATCATCTCCCAGACCATACAGAAACCCCATCACCAAACCATCATCTCCCAGACCATACAGAAACCCCATCACCAAACCATCATCTCCCAGACCATACAGAAACCCCATCACCAAACCATCATCTCCCAGACCATACAGAAACCCCATCACCAAACCATCATCTCCCAGACCATACAGAAACCCCATCACCAAAGCATCATCTCCCAGACCATACAGAAACCCCATCACCAAACCATCATCTCCCAGATGATACAGAAACCTCGACAATGACGCCAACCCCCCATCACCAAACCATCATCTCCCAGACCATACAGAACCTCATCACCTCAGGAGATCTCTCACCAACAGCTTCCAACCTCATAGTCCGGGAACCCCGCACTGCCCGGTTCTACCTCCTTCCCAAGATCCACAAGCCTGACCAACCTGGCCGACCCATTGTCTCAGCATGCTCCTGCCCCACTGAACTCATTTCTACCTACCTCGACACTGTCCTATCCCCCCTAGTCCAGGAACTCCCCACATACGTTCGAGACACCCCCCATGCCCTCCACCTCCTCCAAGACTTCCGTTTCCCTGGCCCCCAAGGCCTTATCTTCACCATGCATATCCAATCCCTCTACTCCTCCATCCGCCATGACCAGGGCCTCCAAGCCCTCCGTTTTTTCCTCTCCAGACGTCCCCAACAGTACCCTTCCACCGACACTCTCATTTGTTTGGCTGAACTGGTCCTCACCCTTAACAATTTCTCCTTTGAATCCTCCCACTTCCTCCAGACCAAAGGGTAGCCATGGGTACACGTATGGGCCCCAGCTATGCGTGTCTCTTTGTTGGCTATGTAGAGCAGTTGATCTTCCGTAATTACACCGGCACCACTCCCCACCTCTTCCTCCGCTACATTGATGACTGCATTGGCGCCACCTCATGCTCCCGCGAGGAGGTTGAGCAATTCATCAACTTCTCCAACACATTCCACCCTGACCTTAAATTTATCTGGACCATCTCTGACACCTCGCTCCCCTTCCAGGGACCTCTCCATCTCCATTTATGACGGCTAACTTGACAATTACATTTTTTACAAACCCACCGACTCCCACAGCTACCTGGATTACACCTCTTCCCACCCTACCTCTTGGAGAAATGCCATCCTGTATTCCCAATTCCTCCGTCTCCACTGTATCTGCTCCCAGGAGGACCAGTTCCACCATAGGACACACCAGATGGCCTCCTTCTTTAGAGAGCGCAAATTCACTTCCCACGTGGTTAAAGATGCCCTCCAACGCATCTCGTCCACATCCCGCACCTCCGCCCTCAGACCCCACCCCTCCAACCGTAACAAGGACAGAACGCCCCTGGTGCTCACCTTCCACCCTACCAACCTTCGCATAAACCAAATCATCCGCCGACATTTCCGCCACCTCCAAAAAGACCCCACTACCAGGGATATATTTCCCTCCGCACCCCTTTCCGCCTTCTGCAAAGACCGCTTCCTCCGTGACTACCTGGTCAGGTCCACGCCCACAAACAACCCACCCTCCAATCCTGGCACTTTCCCCTGCCACCGCAGGAACTGTAAAACCTGCGCCCACACCTCCTCCCTCACCTCTATCCAAGGCCCTAAAGGAGCCTTCCACATCCATCAAAGTTTTACTTGCACATCCACTAATATCATTTATTGTATCCGTTGCTCCCGATGCGGTCTCCTCTACATTGGGGAGACTGGGCGCCTCCTAGCAGAGCGCTTTAGGGAACATCTCCGGGACACCCGCACCAATCAACCACACCGCCCCGTGGCCCAACATTTCAACTCCCCCTCCCACTCTGCCGAGGACATGGAGGTCGTGGGCCTTCTTCACCGCCGCTCCCTCACCACCAGACGCCTGGAGGAAGAACGCCTCATCTTCCGCCTCGGAACACTTCAACCCCAGGGCATCAATTTGGGCTTCAACAGCTTCCTCATTTCCCCTTTCCCCACCTCACCCCAGTTCTAAACTTCCAGCGCAGTAATTGTCACCTTGACTTGCCCGGACTTGTCCTACCTGCCTATCTTCGTTTCCACCTATCCACTCCAACCTCTCCTCCTTGACCTATTACCTTCATCCCTTCCCCCACTCACCCATTGTACTCTATGCTACTTTCTCCCCACCCCCACCCTCCTCTAGCTTATCTCTGCGCTTCAGGCTCACTGCCTTTTATTCCTGATGAAGGGCTTTTGCCCGAAATGTCGATTTCGAAGCTACTTGGATGCTGCCGGAACTGCTGTGCTCTTCCAGCACTACTAATCCAGAATCAGGAGCTATGTCATTCAGAGGGACTATTGGAGAGATGAGAAGTGCTCCATTATGTAACATGTGGTTGGAGTGTCCAGTGGAAACATCAACAGATTTATTCCACAATGGGGAAGGGGGCCTTGAGCTTGGTGTTGGCGTTACAACATTTCAGCATTTAAATTGCGATTAACATACATGAGACAAATCTTTATCACTGATCGTGACCTCTTAAAGTTTTTGGAGAAATTTAGGGAGAAAAATACCAGTCTGTTTCGACTGAGCTTATTCTTGCTGCCATTCAATTTGAAATTATAAAGTTGACAGGGCGAGAAAAAATAAGTTTTGACACAGTGTGGAGACTTGGATGAAGAAAAACAAAAGGCATTCTGTGGCAGGAGTAAAATGACTGAAATCGAATCAAGTTGTTAACATTTGTATGCTCAGAGTCATTGTAATATATATTCATTCCAGTCTACTAATAGAGTTAGATTAGGAGGTCTAAAATGAATCCACCATTGTATATTGATGGACTATTTTATTACCAATGGAGTCGGGAGGATACTATCCCTGTAAAAAGGTTATTTTCTCTTGGAATTTTTTTGAAGAGACGCTTTAAAGGCGGAGGTGCAGAACTGTGTCTGAAAACAGTTTAAGTAAATAACTGAGAAAGCCTTTAGGTTTTATTAAAACGGTGATAACAATGGAAGGGTAGTGGCCAGCTCTCCCACACCAGGTTTCCTCGTTTTGTTTTTAGCTGCAGCATCCAGAAGCTGTTCGGAGTCCGAGAATGGTTGGAAGTCTCAATACATGATCCCTCGCTGTTTTCTCTCTGAGATCTCTGTTGATGTTCATTTCTCCTGGATAAGAAAATTGCATGCAAGAATCTGTATTTGAATATATCTTTGTGCCAAGCAGTGTAGACCAAGGAGGTACGGTATCTATTGTTTGTTTAAGTGTTCCACATATAAGCCATCCTGAAATGTTCTTTTCTTTGATTGTATTTTAACTAAAGCATTTAAATAGATTATATTTTGCTTATTGTCGAGTGGTTTGACCAGTCAGCACATATCTAGAAAGCACACTTCACATCTATATTCAAAATAACGAAAGGTTTGGGTCAAAGCGGCCTTCTTAAAATATTTTGCGGGAATCTGGTCTGGTCCACAACACTTATAGACGAGGGGTTTCTGACTGACTCCTGTTATTGAAAAGTTAGTGCAGCAGCTGGGGATGGTTCGCTGTAGGTTGTGCTGTGAGCTGCCTCAGACATTCAGGGAGACCTGATGATTTGGTGACCCAACTTTGGATGGAGCCTGGGGACTGTAGTTACAACACCTGGGTCTGCAACATGAACAACAAATGCAGCAGAGGCTGCAGAGAGGGGAAGCTCTGAAACCACGGAGTGAGTGCGTCTGGGGAAAGGGATCTGCTGTATCCACCCCGGGTTTTCCAGGAACAGCTTCCCAAACTCCACTTAACCCGGGAGCAGAGTGTGAGTGGACCCTGACTGAATAAGGAGCTGGTCACAGAGCGGGGTCACCTCCTTCAACACGACCTGCAGCTTCACACCAGGGGGAGGATGGTGCTGTCAGTGGCTGTTCGGGTCACAGTTTCATTCAGCTTCTATGTTCTGGAACTTTTCAAACAGGACTGGGAGACATAGCCATCATCTCCCAGTATGTTGCCATCAATGTAACCATTCAGTGATGGAGGATATATATGGTGGATGAGGTAAATACATTGTTTCACCCACAGCAGGGAGCTGCCAGGTGTATCCAGTATAATGGGATTCCTGATGGTGTACATGGCATCTGCGGAATAGCCGTGTCAATGGGGAGAGGTAGAGGAACTGAAGGAACACTCTCTGTATTAACCTTGCAGCGTGTCCATCACAGTACATCATGTTGGTGAATACCCCTGTCAAGACAGCAACCACAGCCTCTTCATTCACAAGCAGGCAGTCGTTCCCATCGTCTTCAGATCTCCATGTAGAAAGGAATGAATGTATCTTGGATAAAGGCCATCCCCTTGATACATGTTTGATAACAGCATCCCCCATCACCAACCAAACACTTCAAAACATTCCATGTGTACGAAGAGCAATGGGGTCACTTGGAGCATCAAGGAGCAGATGATCAGGGATAGAGCAAAACCTCCCATGTCTGAACGGGGCTGAGTGAACCCCCCAGTACACAGTATCATTAATCCCTGTAATCCCTCTCCATTTCAGTAACATACTTCCTTCCATTATTCCTGTAACTGTAATGACAGGTTATATCATGTTATATTGCAGCTGCCAAATTATTCTCCATTGCCTTTACCTCTCTGTATCTATCTGTAGACCCTCTCCCCTCTCTTGATAATTTAATCTCTTGCTTATCACAGCAACATCACCAAACTCAGTATCTCTACATCTGTTCCATCCTCCTGATCATTGATATAGATTGTGAATAGTGGAGGACCCAGCACTGGTCACTGTGTGACTCCACTGGTGACGTTCTGTCAAACTGATTTAGACTGATTTATCCGGAGAGCCTGCTTCCTGTTTCATACATAATCCTCCCCCATTACTGTGTAACACAGTCGTAAAGCTGAATATGAACAAGGAACATCAGTCAGGAATCCAACCCTTCGAACCTGCTCCGCTATGGAATACAATCATGGCTGATGTCATCGCGGCCTCTGTTCCACTTTCCTACCGTCTCTCAATCCTCAAACTATAGTCTCTTGTTGTAGATTGCGCCACATGAAAAAATATCTACTCCACAGCTACACTTTCAATTACGTTTAGCATTTTACAGATCTCAATGACCTCTCCTTTTATTCTTTTAAACTCGAGAGTATAGGCCTAAACTGCTCAATTTCTCTTCATAAGACAAACACTTCAAATATGGAATCATTCTAATGAAGCTCTTCTGAATTGCCTCCAATGGAAATACCTCATTCTGCAGGACACCCAAACTGTACTCCAGTTACAGCCTCACTAATGCCTTGCATCGCTACAGCAACACTCCCTACCTTTCTACTCTATCCTTTTACAAATAAACGATGAAGTTATGCTTCCATTCCTCATTACTTCAAGTACCCGCAAGCAAGTTTTCTGTGATCTGCAAGCAGGCACCCAGATCCCTCTGCACTTAAGAACTTTGAAGTTTCTCTCCATTTAGATAATAATTTGTCTTTTTATTCGGCTGGCCAACTTGAATAACCCCATATTTATCCACTTTAATTTTCATTGTCAAATGTTTGCCCATTCACCCAACCTATCCATATAGTTTTTAAATCTCTTGCATCATCATTCCGAAGTAATTTCCCACCAAAGTTTGTGTTCTGAAAATGTAGCTATAGTGTTTTCTATCCCGTCAACCGACTAATAATGTCGATCACAAATGGTTGAGGCATGAGAACTGAAATCTATGGCACCCAACAAATTGCATTTTCCAATAGAAAATGACACAGTTAATTCATCTGACTGCATTTTGTTGGTTAACCAATCCTCCATCCAAGCCAATAAATTACTCCTAAACCACTGCTGTCTGATCTTACCACTCACTCTTTGGAGAAGGGACGTATCTGAATCCTCCATGAAGACCAGATATATTCCATTTCCAGGATTCCCACTATCCACCTTGTTTGTCACATCTTTAAATAACTCAAGAAAACACTTCAATCATGATTTATCCTTTGCAAAACCATGTTGACTCCGATGAATTGTGTTTTACGTTTGCAAATGTCCACAACAATTGATTAGAATAATTTGCCTTAAATTACAATACTTTATTGTTACATTTTACTCCCTAATGTATTCAGTTATTATAAGTTCTTCCCTTTCTAAAACCTTGACGTTTTCTTTGAATTCCTGTTTGATGAGCAAAAGGATTTTAAGAGATGTGCTCCAATTGCTGCATAAGCAGTATGTGTGGCTGACTAGACTCATTATCCTGCTGGTGTACAAAATCATTGGGATGAAGTCTTTCTGGCGTTCCCATGTTGTCACCTCCAAGGCCAGAATGACCACCTCTTGTTGATGCGTTAGAGGGGTGGGGGATTATGGAATTTTCCCGTTGCTGTGTAACATTTTGAGGGTCTGATGGGTCTTCTCATATTCCTCCATAATCGGTGGAGATACTGAACGGTCTCCTCATGTATCCCAGAGATGGGACCAAGGGAGCGATTGGTCTTCTCTTGTTCCCATAATACAAACACGTGTCGGAATTACCTCCTCCTTTCTCATAAAAGAAGTCTCAGATAGTTTTTATCCTGATCCAATTCTCTTGCAACAGACTCGGTGGGTCTGAATGGCCTCCTGTTATCCCAGTGTAACAGACCTCCTGTCACTGTGTGACCGCTTTCAGTTCCTATGTTACAGACTTGAGATGGCTGAATTGACTGATCTTGTTACTGTATAATAGGATACTGGTGCTGCATGGCCTACTCTGGGGCCAGTGTTATAGATTCAAGGGGCTGATTGGCCTCCTCCTGTAAATATACATTCAGCTCCAGGGGCTGAACAACCTTGTCCTCTTCTGGTGTAATAGGGTCAAGGCCTGAATATCCTCCTGTTGTTCCTGTGTAACAGGCTGGAGAACGGAATGGATTTCTCCATTATCTGTGTAATTGTCTTCAGTTGATGACTCCTTCCTGTCATCTATGTTGAAATAAGATCTTCTTTCATTTTTGTAAACTCCAATGGCTATTGTATCAACCTGATCATCCTTTCATTATAAGCTAGCACCTTCATTGCAGGAATCAGTTGAGGGATCCATCTCTGAGCTGCTTCCAATATAACAACATCCTTTCTTCATTGAAGAGACTAAATCTGTACACACTACTCCAGATGTGATCTCACTAAGATCCTGTACAGCAGCAGCAATGCTTTACCACCCTGCTGTAAGGTTCGCACCCAAGTTAGAGCTGTCTCAGCTCTCTGGGGGAAATACAGAGCATTGTTGAGAGATCATTGTCCTTCTCTACTCCACTAGCATAATGGGAGATCTGGAGAAAATGTCACTTAAAAAGATCATAAATGATGTGGTGAGATGATCTCTACCATTAATCTCCCCAAATCCCACATCGCTCAGATTCTACACAATCTTGTAATGTGGAGTGTAAAAACAGCAAGGAGGAGCAAATATTGATGGGAGTTATATATCAAAGTGAAAGCTGCAATACAAATGCTGGACATGTTATAAAACAGGAAAATGAGATATACACATTTGTGGGTACTGCAGTAATAATGTCCTGTTTACATTATATCTAAACTGTGTTAACCCAACTGAATGCTAATGCTGGGAAAAATGGATTTCATGAACATGTGTTAGATGGTGGCGTTAACATTTTGTCGAGCACGGAGCTAGAGATCAGGTTATTTAGGAATTGGTGTTGGATGATCAGAAAAGCTAATTGAAAACTTTGCTCTAGAGGACATTTTGGGATCAGTGACCACCATGCATTGGTTTTCTTTTATGCCGTTTGAGTACACGGTAGTTTTTGGTTTATTTGAAGTAATCATTATAAATTTGAATCATGCAAGCCCTGAAGGTGTGAGGAGAAAGTGGGGACTACAGCTGCTGGAGATCAGTGGCGCTGGAAAAGCACAGTCAGTCAGTGTACCAGGAGCAGGAGCATTGTCGTTTCGGGCACAACCCTTCATCAGGAATGAGACTTATGGGTCAAGGGAGCTGAGAGATAAATGAGAAGGGGATGTGGCAGGAGGCAGGTAGCTAGAAATGCGATAAGTAGATGAAGGTGGGTTGAAAGTGATAGGTGATGAAGGGAGACAGAACGCCTCATCTACTGCATCCTTTAAACTCGGTGTGGTCTTCTCTACATTGACGAGACATCATTTCAGAGAACATCGCTGGAACAGCCACATTGACCAACTCCACCATCTTGTGGTTGAACACTTTACCTCCCCTTTCCACTCCACCAAGGACGTGAGAGTCCTGGGCCTCCTCCATCGCCAAACCCTAACCACCCGAAGCATGGATGAAGAAAGGTTCCTCTTCTGCCTTGGGACCCTCCAACCACAGGGGATTAATGTAGCTTTCACCCGTTTCTCCATTTACCCTAACTCCACCATACCCCAGTCCAATCTTCCAACTCAGCACCATCCCCCCTTTTGAACGTTCCTATGTGTTCATCTTCCTTCCCTCAATCTCGTCCACCCTCCTCTCCGACCTAACCCTTTCAGCCTCACCTTTAACTACCTATTAGGTCAAAGGAAGCAGCTTAGAGAAATGCCAAGTGTTGTAGCAAGCCAGTGGATTCGGAGAAATGTAGGACCCAGCAACGGATGACCAAGAAACTGATAAGGAAATCAAAAAGCGAAACAGCATGCAAACAAAAGAAAACCATAAAGACTGCTAACGAAAACCATAAAGACTGTTAAAGAGAAACATAAAGACTGCTAAAAAAAAAGTGCATCAGTGTAAGAAACATAAGTAAAAACAAGGTCAAATGTGGAACAGTAGGAGTGTGGACAGGGTAATCTATTGAAGAGAAAAGAGAAATCACAGGGGAAAGAAACAGTTTCTTTGGGACTATCTTCAAGGCAGAATATCCAGAAATTCTCCTAGAAATACCAAGTGACATTGGGACTTGTGTAAGTAAAGTCTAAGACCATTCTTATCAGTGTTGAGGTCATCTTTGAAAAGAAAGCTGGATTGAGTATCTATAAATCTGACAGATCAGATGTACTTCATACAAGAATTTCAGAGGAAGCAGCAATAGACGTATTGATTGCATCTCAGATTTTCATGTTATTTTCCAATACATTCCGGACAGATATTAACCAATCTGGATTTGGCAAAAGTTATAAATATTATCCAACAGTTTAAGAAACGATGAAGGTAGAGAGTGGTGAACTACAGATCAGTTAACTTGTAATCCGTTGTCGGGTGTCTCTTGGGCTGAATTACAAAGAACGTGTTACTGGATATATAGAAGGTAATGGGAAAACTGGGGAGGATGATAATGCATCGATGAAACGAAAACCATACGTGGCAAACATTTTTTGGAATGGTTTGAAGATGATTCTTGTGTACGTAGGCATCAAGGAGCTAATGGACAACGTATCGTTGGATATTCAGGAGGATCTTTCTTTAAGAACTCTCCCACTAACATCATAAGGAAAGTTAAAGTGAAAGGAATTGGGAAGAACGCATGCAAATAGGAAACGAAAAATTAGGTTTACATTCATGTGAATGCAATTGCAATATAGAAGATGTTGTGCACCAGTTGCATAGAGTGTTACTGAGACTAAACTTAGAGTATTGTGCACCGTTTGGAGTCCCAATCTAAGATAGAATATACTGACTACAGAGGAACTGCAAAAGGTATTTTCCAGACTAATCCATAAAATGGCAAGATTGTCTGATGGGGAAACTCAGCCTGTGATCTCGAGTTTCAAAACATGAGAGGTGATTGTAGTGAAACTTAGAAACTTAGGAACATTGAGGGGACTGAATAACAGAGGGACATGGAGAAGTGCAAGCAGGCGAGATTAGAGAGAATCCCACAATATTCTACACGGTCAAGTAGACCATAATAATTAGCAAACAGTGTCCATTAGAAACCAAAGGGGCAATCTGTGTGTCAACCCAGAGAACATTGATAGATTGTTACATGTAAACATCACAGCTGTTTTACTTGGGACAAGGAGGATGCAGGTACAGAATTCGAGAAGATGGACTGGAAAGCACTTGAAGAGATTGATGTAAAATCCGAGCGGAGGTTTGAGGCTTTGGTTCGTATAAAACTGGATGGATCCGCAGGTCTGGATACTGTTGGAGTCAAGGGAGGAAATTTTAATTTGAATCGGACCATAGGGGAGGTACCAGAGGACTTAAGAACAGCTAATATGATTACATTTCATAGTAAGGGTGGTAGAGATTTGCCAAGGTAACTATAGATGAACGAGTACTAGATCACTGTTCAGGAAACTATTGGAGTAAATAGAGAAGGAGAAAATCGAACACCAATCAGAATCTCAAGGTTTGATCAGGGGTAATCATCATGACTTTATCAGAGTGAAGTCACACCTAATGAATTTGATTGAATTAATTTGAGGAGGTCGCTAATTTAGTTTTGATGCAATGCCTTTGACAAATTTCCACATGGGAAACTGAAAAAAATAAAGTAAAATCTCAGGGTATCGAGGATAACTTGACAAGTTACAACGAAAATTGTCTTAGTGTCAGGAGGCAGAGGGTGGAGTGAGAAGGCTGTTTTTGTGATTGGAGACCAGTGTCCCCTGGTGTACCACAGGGATCAGTGCTGTGTCCCTTATTGTTTGTAGCATTCATAAATGGTATAGATGTCAATCTGGAGGGGGGGGTGGAGGGGTGGGAGTTGTGATAAGTAAGTTTGTGTTTGACACAAAGATTGGCCGGGTGGTTGGCAGTGAGGAGGAAGTTCTGATTTTACAGGAAAATACAAGTGGAATGATCAGATGGGCAGATCAATGGCACATGGAATGTGATTCTGATAAATATGAGGTGATGTACATTGGAAGGAGAAACTAGACATGGGGTGTACACAATGATTGGCAGCACACTAGGGAGCTCAGAGGGTGTTTCTCCACACATCCCTGAATGTGACTGAACAGGGTAATGGACCAGTTAAGAATTGAACTTGGGTGGAGCGTTTATTAATCAGGGAGTAGATTATAAGTGCTATACAGGGATTGGTTTAGTCCATGATGGAGTACTGTATGTCGTTCTGGGAGCCTCATTACAGGAAGGATGTGATTGTACTGGAGGGGGTTGCAGAGGAGATTCATCAGGATTTTCCCTGGGGTGGAGCATATCAGCTATGGAGAGAGGCTGGATAAGCTCGGGTTGTTTACTTTGGAGCAGAGAAGGCTGAGGGAGATGTGCTTCAGAAGGATAAGTTAACAAGGGGTATGGACAGGGTGGATAGACAGTAGCTGTTCCTTTTAGACAGAGGGTCAAGAACAAAGGAGCACACTTTTAAAGTGAAAGGTTTGAGGTTCAGAGAGGATTTAAAGATTACTTTTTTTCACCCAGAGGGTGTTGAGGTCTGGAATGTACTTCCTGAGAGGGGAGTTATCACGGCTAATCTCTCAATCGTTAAGTATACTTGGCCGAGCACTTGGAAGTGTCATAACATTCCAGGCTATATGCCTGGTGTTGGAAATTGGGACTAATATAGATCGTGCTGTATTTCTGTTGGTACAGAGACTATGCTCCTGTGCGTGTATGATGTGGAGCTGAGCAGCTTAAGACAGGAATTGATAGGTTTCTGAAGATAATGTTCACAAAGGTTATAAGAGTGAACTGTTATAGCTTGTCAAATTATGTCAATGTGAGAAGTATGAAAAAACAGTGCGGGTTCCTTCTAGTTTGAAACCAGAGAATGGAGAATGGGAAACAGGGAAATGGCAAAACTATGAATCCACAACTTCAGTTCTGTCTTCACAGAACTTTCTGAATATACCAGGAAAGTCCAGTGTGGGAAACGAAATAGTACATGGAACATAGAACATAGTAAGTAAATGGTTTGGGAGAAACTATTGGGACTGAAAATAATGGTCATAGACAACACTAACATAGATTTATGAAATGGGAATTATGTTTCAGAAACTGACTGGGAGACAAATGAAAGAGAAGCAATGGATGTAAAACACGTGGATTTTCAGAAAAAATTGTTGCTAAACCTCCCAGCCTAATTTGCAAAATCAAATCTTAGTGGATTGGAGCGAATATATGGACGAGCTTCTAGAATGGGACAGCTGGCAGGAAACAGTGAATAGAAATAAACAGTCACGTGAAGCAACAGCCTGAGATTGTATTTAAGGTATGGTTCTGTGAGTATGACTATGTCCCTGACACCCCATCAGCTTCCCTGGATATCTCCTCTCTCACCAGCAGGACATACACAACAGAAATGGCGGCACGGTGGGATACAGTTGGAAGGGAATTGTTCTGGGAGTCCTCAACAGTGTCTCTGTATCCCATGATGACTCATAGTGTTAGTTTGCACATGGAAAAGGCAACCTCCTGCTGATTACCATGTAGCAGCCTCTCTCAGCTGATGAGTCAGTACTCCTCCATGCTGATCAACACTTGGAGGAAGCTCTGACGGTGGCAAGGGCACAAAACGTACTTTGGGTGAGGGATTTCAATGTCCACCATCAAGAGTAGCTCAGCTGCAGCATTACTGATTGAGCTGGTCGTGTCCCAAAGGATATAACTGATAGACTGGGTCTACGGCAGGTGGTGAAGGAACCCACAAGAGGGAAAAGCCATATTTGACCACAGCCTTACTAATCTGCCAGTTGCACAAGTATCTGTCCAAGACAGTGTCGGATAAGAGTGACCACTGCATAGTCATTGTGGAGATAAAATCACACCTTCACATTGAGAATAACCTCCATAATTCTGGGTGGCACTATCACCGTGCTAAATAGAACAGACTTCAAACAGAACTAGCAGCTCAAATCTGGGTTTCCATAACGTGTTGTGGGGCATCAATAGCAGCAGAATTGTACTCCAGCACAACCCCATGGCCTGGCATATCCCCCTCACAACAATTACCATCAAGACAGAGGATCAACCTTGATTCGATGGAGTGTGCAGGAGGGCAGGAGCAGCACCGGGCATACCTGAAAATGAGGTGTCAGCCCGATGAAGCCACCAACCAGGACTGCTTGTGCATCAAACAGCACAAGCAGTAAGTGACAGGCAGAGCTAAGTGATTCCACAAGGAACGGTTCAGGTCTCTGCAGTCCTTCCACTTCTAGTTGAGAATAGTTATGGACAATTAAACAAGTCATTGGAGGAGGAGATTCCACAAGTATCTCCATCCTGAATGATGGAAGAGACCAGCACTTCAGTGCAAAAGATAACGTTTATGCATTCGCAATAATCTTCAGTCAGAAGTACTGAGTGGATGATCCATCTCGGCCTCCGCCAGTGGTCCTCAGCAATTCAGTTACCAGTCATCAGCCAATTTGGTTCAGTCCACGCGATATCCAGATTCAGTTGGAGACACTGGATACTGCAGAGTGTACATACTCCGACAACATTCTGGCTATAGTACTGAAAGGTTGTGCTCCAGACCTCGTCACTGCCATAGCTAAGCTGTTCCAATACAGTTACAACAATGACATTTCCCCGATTACGTCGAAAATTACCCCAAGTATCTCCTGTATATAAAAAGCAGAACAAATCCAATCCGGCCAATTACCACCCCATCAGTCTTCTCTCGATCATCAGTAAAGTGGTGGAAGGTCTCAGTGCTTTCAAGCAGCATCTGCTCAGCAATAACCTGGTCAATGACGCCCAGTTTGGGCTCCACCAGGGCCACTAAGCTCCTGACCTCATTACCGTGGTTCAAACATGGACAAAAGAGCTGACTTCCAGAGGTGGGGTGAGAGCGATAGCACTTTAAAACAAGGCTCTCTTCGACCAAGTGTGGTATCAAGGGGTCTTAGCAAAACTGGAATCAATGGGTATCAGGGGCAAAACTCCCCACTGGTTAGAATCATACCTGACACGTAGGAAGATGGTCATGGTTGATAAAGGTCAATCAACTCAGCTCGAAGTCTGTCGGAGGCCTTCGGGCAGTGGCCTAGACCCAAACATCTTCAGGGCTGCTTGAGCAATGACCTTGCCTCCATTTTAAGGTCAGAAGTGGGGATGTTCGCCAATGATTGCACCATGTTCAGCAACATTTGTGGTTCTTCAGATACTGAAGCAGACCATGTCCAAATGCCACAAGATCTGGACAGTATCCAGGCTGACAAATGGCAAGTAATATTCACGCCACACAAATGCCAGACCGTGACCATCACCAATAAAATACAATCTAACCTGCCCCTTGTCATTCAATGGTGTTACTATCTCTGAATCCACAGTGGACTGCAGCGGTTCAAGGCAGCTCACCACCACCTTGTCAAGGGGCAACCAGGGACAGGCAATAAATGCTGACCCAGCCAGTCACACCCAGATTCAGGAAATAAATATTATTTAAATATAATAACAGAGGAAGGTTTCTGGGATATCACAGAGATCAGTGCTCAGGCCCCATTTGTTCACACTACCCATTAAACATTTGGTTGCAGGAATCGAATACAATATATCCCAACCTGCTGACAGAACTAAAGGATGTTGGATTGGGAGTGGGTGAGGAGGTTGTAAAAAAGCTTCAAGGTGACTAAGACAAGAGGAGTGAATGGGCAAATACGTGGCAGATGGAGAGCAATGTGGGGAGAGGTGACAGTGTGCCCTTTGGTGGGAACAATAGACTGGAAGCCTATCGTTTGAAAAGGGATTGTTTGCAACATGTTGATCTACAAAGGGACGCTTGCTCCTTTTTGTTGTTTCCTTCTGCGCAGCCTCTGAGGTCCCTGCAGCACAGTGAGGTCTGAACCCACAAGGCAATACTGGGAATGGCATTGGCACACTGCCCAGTGTACATAGAATGACCAAGTAGGGAACTGTAACAATGGAAAGGATCTGGATCTCCCTGCAGACCAGTCACTGAAAGCAATATTGCAGGAGCAGAAAGCAGTTAGGAAGGTAAATGGGGTGTTGACCTTCATTTCAGGGGGATTTGAGTTCAGGAGTAAGGGTGTCTTACTGCAGCTGTACAGGGCCTTAGTGAGACCCCATCTTGAACATTGTTCAATATTGTGTGCAGGTTTGGTCTCTGTACCTAATAAAGGGCAAACCCAACAATGAGGGAGAGCAGCGAAAGATGACCAGACCGATCTCGAGGATGACAGGCTTGCTGTGGGAGCAGAGTTTGGGGGCGACTGGGCCTGTATTCCATGGGGTTTAGGAAAATGTGTGAAGATCTCAGTGAGATCTATAAAACTCTGACAGGGTGGGACAGAATGGAAGCAGGGATGTGCTGTGATGTCTAAAACAAGTGGCCGCAGTATTAGATACAGACAGGCTATTCTGCACTGAGATGACAATAAATGTCTGCCCTCAGAGACTGGAGAAATTGGGGAATGCGCTCGCACATGGAAACCAAGACACTCAATATAAATACAGATTTAGAGACAGTAAAGGGATGGTGGGAGAGCAGGAGTACGGTGGGGAAATGAAGGGCGAGGTATCATTGTATTTAATTGGGAGCAAACTCGATGTACCAAAGGGACTACTGCACTTCCTATTTTATAGCTTCCCACGGTTAATCACATTAACAGATATATTCATTGTGTGGGATAAGTGCATTGTGGAGATGTTTGAACATGAAAGACAATGAGGAAGGCTCAATGTGATGTATGGCCTACTCCATTCCTGATGTTTCTGTGTAGTCTGTGGGAAAGCTGTTTAAATGCTGTCACAAGCTCTCAGATGTTAGGAAGGAGGTTTCTGCAGGGTCAACAGGACTGTTTTTCCCGTTCCCTTTTTCCGATACTAAGGCTGGGGCCGGGTGTTCTGTCCAGGTTTATCCTTTAAGACCTCAGAGCAGTTTGATACAATACAGTGTCTTGTTTGGCCGATTCAAAGATCATTGAAAAGTTTTATCACAAGTATATGTCTGCAGTCATAGATAATCATAGATAATCATAGATAACAGCCTCCAGTCTGACAAGTATCCTTCCACTAAACCCTCTGCTTCCTACCATCAAGCCAACTGTGTATCCAATTGGCCAGTTCCCCCAGCATTCCACGTGATGTAACCTTCCAGAGCAGCCTGCCATGTGGAACCTTAACAAAGGCCTTACTGAAATCCTTGGAGACTACGTCTACCACTCTGTCCTCGTCAACCTTCCTTGTCACTTCATCAAAGAACTCTAACAAATTTGGGAAGCATGATCTCCCACTCACAAGTCTATGCTGACTGCTCTGAATCAAACCCTGTGTAAGTAATGGGTGCAGACAATGGTCTGCTGTGCTTCATTGTAAGATGATCCGAGTGCATAAGTAAAGCCAAATTCCTGCTGTTGTAGAGCCTTGCTGAGAGAGCATTTGGGGCACTCTCTACAGATTTGATCTCCTTTGTAAGGAATAGTCTCCTTACCACAGACACCAGTGATGGTAACAGGAGGATAGAGTGAAGAAGCTGAGTGTTTAATCTGTAGTACTGTGAGAGACGAAGAAATGGTGACGCTGAAACACGAGGAGTGGCAGCGATCTCTTATTTCCAAAAGAGACATTGACAGGGAGAGAAATTCCATTCTTTACCCAGGATTGATTGGTTTGATTTATTGTCACGTGTACCTCAGTCCAGGGAAACACTTTGTTTATGAGCAGTGGAGGCAGGCCATAGTAAGCATGGCCAGACAGATCATAGGGTGGAAATAGACTTGGACAGAGTAAGACATACAGGTTACACTGCACAGGACGTGCACTAGACAAGGTCAACATGAACAAGATCAGCATTATTTGAACTTAGAGAGTCCATTCATCAGTGTAACGTGACATTCCTAATAGTTTATATGCCTTATTTAACTGTGCAGTTGGCGAGTGAACGCGTACTGAACGTCAGGTTGCTCACAATCCCCAACAGCAGCCACAATACTTTCCATCTGAAACAGGTAGCTTTTCTCAACAGCTTCTGCACTGCACAGAGAACACCAGGCTGGCATCTCAGAGATGAAAGATGCCTTCTTGAGACTTCACACAAGACATAAGGCTTCCCTCCTCACCACTAGAAAACCACATTAAAGTCCCACGTGTGTATCATAAGCAACGGAGCCAGGAGGAACAACGTGGAGCAGTCTGTCTGTGCAGCCTCTGCCCCACTTGTTCATCATGTTAGAGCATCAGTCTGGAGACAGTAAGGAGTGCCAATGCTGGAGATCAGAGTAGAACCTCGATTGCTGCAAATGTACAGCGGGTCAGGCAGCATCCGAGGACCAGGAGAATCGATGTTTCGGGAATAAGACATTCATCAGGAATCAGCATCAATTGCCTCATTATGTCCCTGTGCAAGTACGTTGAGGGGGAATGGCCTCTCACTGTTTCTGTGCAAGTGACTCAAGGAGCTGAATGGCCTCATCCCATTGCTGTGTAAGTGACCCAAGGGTCTGAATGGCTTATTCCTCGTCCGATTGGACAGGGTCAAGGGCCGGATTGGTTACCCCTGGTTCTTTTTGAAAGCTCGATGTACTGACAAGTGTGATGATACTGCAGTTTTAAGAGGTTATTTTGTCCGGGTTTCTTTTAAGAGAGAGATTGAATAACCATTACCAAGCTGGATAGTTAAGACCACTCGAGTAAACAACGAGGGAGGCTTTGTGTTTATTTTAATGCAGCCTGAATGGGTGTGGCCAGCTCTCACAGATTAGGATCTCTGGGTTTTGGTTTCTCAGTAACATCAGAAACAATTGGGGTCTCCACAGAGTTGGAAGCTTCAGTGAATGTCTCCTGCTACTTTCCCTGAGTTTTCTCTTGGTGCTGTTTTTAATTCCTGGATTAGAGAAATGTTTGTGACAAGCTGTGTCTGAATATTGTTTTCTGCCAAGGGCTGTGTTTATGTGATTTTCCTATATTGGAACATTTCATTAGTAATAGTTCATAGGTCTATTATTCTGTTAACTTGTCCAATAGAATTAAGTTATTCTAGATTCCTCTTTCTTTGGTTTCATTTTATCTTTCGTGTTTCAATAAATGGTATTTTGCTTCACACCCAGGACTTTGACCTGTCACATTGCGTCTAGAACAGACACTTTACATTTCCATTAAAATAAAAAAAGAGTCTAGGCTACCACCTTCAAATATTTTCGAGGGGCTCTGGTGTGGCCCATCACACTAGACTCCTTCTCTTTCTGAGTAATAGGCTGGAGGCACTGAATGGGCTGTCCCTATTCTTCTCCAATAGTGTCAATGGGCTGAATGGCTTCCTCATATTCCTGTGGAACCAGCGTGAGATGCTGAATGAACTCTATTTTACTGTGGCAATGTGCAGTGTCAGGCAGTGCTGTTACATGAATATTGCAGCACTTTAACAGCACAACTCTCAATGGAGTCTGGGTCTTGCTGCTCATGGACAGAGACCAGTTCAGCAGCTGACGGGGGACAAAATGTTCAGAACATTGTGGAATGTTCGGTGACCATCCCCACTTCTGATCTTATGGTGGGGAGGGTGAGGGTGGGGAGACATTGATGAAGCAGCTGAAGCTGTTTGTGAAGAGGAAGCTGTCCTGAGGATCTCCCAAAGAGGTGACCCAGGACTGAGATGATGAACATCTTCCTTTGTGCCATGTTTGACTCCAAACACTGGAGAGTTTACTCTGATTCCCATTAAGTCCAGCTCCTTGATGTCAACAGAAGTCAACCATTGCCTTGATATCGGGGCCAGTCATTTTTACCTGGACCCTTGTCTGAACTTCTTTTGTTCACATCAATAAGCCATGATATAAGAGCAGCAAGTGTTTTCTTCAAACAGGTGGGATTGACTGTCAGGATTTCACTTCTCAGGAGTGTTCTGGGAGCGAGATTACTGAAAGTATTTGAAGAGGAGGTCGATGGATATTGACCTGTCAGAGTGGTGAGAGCTATGAAGAATTGGGTATGAAAGATGATTTGAGACCAGGAGCAGATCAGTCACGATCTTAGTGAAGGGCAAGGCAGGCTTGGGGGGTGAACGACCTGCCCCTGTTTCTGATGTTCTCACATTCTGTTATTGGAAGGTTAGTGGGTGTTATTTTCATGGATGTTCTGGTATTGCATATTGCAGTCAGGAAGAGCAGATGATTTTGTGAGCCATCTCTGAGTGAGGTATATGGGCTGTATTCACAGAGAATCTGGGTCTACAACGTGACCAACAACTGAAGCACAAGTTGCAGAGAGGGGAAGCTCTATAAAGAGAGATGAGGGGACTCTTTCATACCCGTGCCTGGATTTTCCAATTACGTTTCCCAAATCACCTCAAAGCGTGTGTGACAGTCTTGAGGGACTGATTGTTCTCCTCTGGTTCTGTGCACCAGGTCATAGGAGTAAGTGGCCTCCAACTGTTCCTGTCTAGCAGGTATGAGGGGCTGAGTAGAACACAGAAACATGGGACTGAGGAACAGGAGTGGGCCATTCGATATTTTGACCCTTCCCCACCAGGAACTAAGATTCTGGCTGATCAGGTTGGGGTCTCAGGCCCACTTTCCTGTCTGTATCCCAATATCGGTGACTCACTTCTCTGTCAAATATTTAGTAATGCAGCTTTCAATCAATTTGAACATAGAGGCACAATAAACTTCCAGTGAAGAGAATTCCCACTTGAATGGTCCTTTGAGAATTTTTCGTCACCCCTCTTACAGAATCAGAGAGTCATGCAGAACAGAAACAGACCCGTTAGTCCAATCTGTTCACTCCGATCAGATATCAAATCTGATCCAGTCCCATTTGCCAGCATTTGGCCAATATCCCTCCTCTCAGATACTTTTTAAATGTGCGATTGTAACCGCCTTCAGCACTTCCTCTGACAGCACTTTCTGTACACACACCACGCTCTGTGTGAAACATTTATCTTCAGGTCCCTTCCAAATCATTCGTCCTCTCGCCTTCAACCTATGCTCTCCTGTTCTGGAATCCCCTACCCTGGAGAGCAGAACGTGGCTGTTCAGAATATCCATGCCCCTGATGGTTTTATAGACCTCTATAATGTCACCCCTCAGCCTCTGACACTCCAGGGGGAAACACCTCAACCTAACCAGCCTCTCCCAAAAGCTCAAACCTCCAGTCCTGGGACATCTGTGTAAGTCATTTCTGCAGAAAACCGAGTTGTACGCAGTTTCTTAAAGTGGCCTCACCAACGTCCTGTACAGATGTAACATACCACCACAACTCCTATACTCAATGCTTTGACTGATTAAGGCAAATGTGCCAAATGTGTTCTGCACCTCTCTGTCTACCTGCGACTCCACTTTCAAGGAACAATGCATCTGCAGCACTGTGTCCCTTTGTTTCACAACACGCCCCAGGACCTGACTATGAAGTATATAATGTCTACCCTGATTTGCCTTTCCAAAATGCAAAGTTTCAATTTATCTAAATTAAACTTCATCTGTTCATCTTGACGCTTTGTCCAATCTAATTGCGGTCTTGTTGTACTCTGAGATTATCTACTACACCACATTTCTGATGTCATCTGTAACCTTAACTAACTATGGCCCCAATATTCACATCTGAATCCTTTACATGAATGATGAAATGCAGCCAATTATGACTAGCTTCCTCTGTATCCCATGTGACTGAAACTTACTAATCTGTCTACCAATCGGAATGAAATACTAGGTATGAAGGTAGGATGAGTAGGTTAGGTTTATGTTCACTAGATAAAAGGAGATGGGGGTGGGGACCTGATTAAGGTTTGCAAAATCATGAAGGGTATAGCCAGGGTGGATAGAGACAAGCTTTTTCCCAGGTAGAAGGATTCAATAATGAGAGTTTGTGCTTTCAAAGTGAGAGGTGGAAAGTTTAAGGGGGAATACACGCGGTAAGTACTTCACACAGAGGGTGGTGGGCATTTGGAACGCGTTGCTAGCAGAGGTGGTAGAGGCACAGTCGATTCAGTTAAGATGCGTCTGGACAGATGTATGAGTAGGTGGGGAGCAGCGGAAGACAGATGCTTAAGAATTGACCGATAGATTTAGACAGTACATTTGGATCGGCTCAGGCTTGGAGGGCGAAGAGCCTGTTCCTGGGCTGTAAATTTTCTTTGGTCTTTGTTCTTTAAATGAACACATTGCTGAAGTCCACATCGACAATGTCTACCAAATTGCCTTCATCAATCGTCTTTGTCACCTCTTCAAAAAACTCAACCAAATTAATGAGACATGATTTCCCATGCAGAAAGCCATGTTGTCTACTCCGATCAGCCCTTGCCTTCCCAAATGTATGTAAATCCTGTCCCTCAGAATCCCCTCCAACAACTTACCTACCACTGACATCAGGCTCACGGGTCTATAGTTCCCCGGCTTTTTGGGTCACTGTTTCCTTTTCTAGTCCCACTCCTCCACTGCTCACAACAAATGTTAAATGTGACCAGGTTGGTGATATGGCCGATGATATTGGTCTCAGACTGGGTCAGGGTCAGTTTTAGGAACAAGTCAGGCTCGTTTCTTTAATCTGCTAAAACAACACGTTTATGATCCAGAGCAATGTTACTCAAACTATGATGGAAAGATGAATAGCAAACTGTTTGGGTATTGCAATTATATAATCAAGATTTCCCTTTCTAAAAACACTGACACACACACACACACACACACACACACACACACACACACACACACACACACACACACACACACACACACACACACACACAAAATCTCTGCAATTTTAACTTGAAATAACTTGGTCCAAATATTATTGAAACTCGTGACAAAGGAAAAATTGAGAGATGTCCAAAACGTTGTTCTGCTTCTGAAGATATTGTACTCACACAGCTGCTAGCAATGGGATTTCATCCTGGGAGAGTTTGGATTTGGCTGAATTCCCTTTGCTTTAGGCAGTGAGTAGATTCCAGTGAATTCTGGTTCGGGATCATCCAAAGGGTAGCCTGGTGGTGAGCACTGCTGTCTCACAGCACCAGGGACGTGGGGTCGATTCCAGCCTTGGGTGACTGTCTGTGTGGAGTTTGCACATTCTCCCCTTGTCTGTGTGAGCTTCTAATGGGTGATACAGTTTCCTACCACAAACTGTGTAGGTTCAGTGGATTGGTCATGCTAAATTGTCTGTAGTATTCAGGGATTTCGACGTTATGTGCAATAGTCAGAGGTAAATATAGGGGAATGGGTTGGGCAGGTTGGTGTGGACTTGCTGGGTCGGAGGGCATGTTTCCACACTGCAGGGATTCCATAAAAATAAGAATAGTAACGATGACTGTAGAGGTTTTTTTAGTTCACACATTGCTGTGATGAGGAACAATGAAGGAAAGAGAGTGCAATAGGCCATTCCTTCTCAGGCAGATTACATTTTCTCCCTCTCTGAGATGAATCACACAGTAATGTCATCCTCTCCCAAACTGGACCATGTGAGGCCTCCTTGTACACTGTCCAAACTATGTCTCCATCACATTCCCTGCTCCATGTAGGTGCATCATTGCTGCTGTCATAGACAGAGCCATACCCTTAGCAGAAAATGGTCTTGGTCAATTTGAAGATATGTTTATATGTCCCTGCGTCATTAAAAAATAAAAATGTTTAATTTATTCAGAATACCAGTGTTAAACTGAATGCATTTTTTAAAGAAATACAGAAATTGCTGGAAAGGCTCGCCAGGTCTCTCAGTACCCAGATGCTGTAGTTGTGCCAGCCTCCACTACTTCCTCTGGCAGCTTATTCCATACGCACACCACCCTCTGTGTGAAATGGTGCCCTTTAGGCTTCCTCAAAACCTTTCCCCTCTCACTTTCCACCAAAGCCCTCTAGTTTTAACCTGGGGGAAAACCCCTGACTACTCAACCTATCTATGGCCATTTTGATTTTATAAACCTTTACTGCTGCAAAATGTGACTCCAATCAACACGAATGGCTGTACTTTCAGTCATCCTGGGCCTAAATTCTGAAATTCAATACTGACACCTCTTCCTTCTCAATCAAGTCACAATTCTAAATTCATTTTAATCAGTTTGTTCAGATGTATCCTGAGACACTTCTGTGGGCTTTACGCCTAGACATCTGTGCCGGGAGGCAGGGACACTAGCATCGCTCGACAATACCCATAAAGCTGTAACATTATTCTCCTGTGTGTTTGTTCATCAGACTGTCCTGACATGCTGGGTCATACCTCTGCAACAGGCAGGACTTGAATCCAGGCCTTCTATCCCAGAGCTAGGAACACTACCACACAAGTTCAGGAATTGGAATCAAATACAGAGCCCGGCTCAGAGACAGGGACACTACCCACTTCACTACCATACCCAGATGTTGGGTCATATTTTAGTGCCCACTTTCAGCTCGGTGTGGATTTATTATAATCAGGTTCCCATTACTGAACTACACAAAACACTTTGTATTGTTAAACAAATGCAAGATATTTGTCTCAACTGTAGGATATTGACTGTACTTACTCTGCCAACGAAATTAACTATAAACATCTTTAATTGCTATTAACTGTAGTCTGCAATATTAAGGAAAGAAATACGGCAGACTCACTCTTCCCAATGAGGGGTCTCAAATAGATATTTATTACTGAACACCAGAGATGAATGAAGAGCTTAATTTCTGACCCCAAAACACAGATCACTCTTACCCAACTCTCACGTGTGACTGCCCTTTTCCTAAATCCATGAAATGACACCAGGCTGCTGATTACTGTCCAGTCTCTCCTCCCCACTGACTGTGTCTGCAATCTGTCTCTCCTCCCCCTAACCACACAAGGCAACCCAAGCTCAGGGTCTTTGTGAAAATCAAGGCCGGAGTGTGCAGGGCTCCTGCAGAGGGATGGGCATTTTAAAATTGAAGGGGGAGGGGGAGGTGGCAGTAATATCACACACTGGGCTGAGGGGTGGCTGACGGAGTTTAGTTTGGATTAATGCGAGGTATTGGATTTGGTAAATCAAACAACAGCAGGACCTATACAATTAAAAGAAGAGCCTTTGGCAGTGTTTTAGAACAGAAACATAGGCAGTCAGGTTTAATTCTTTAAAATGTGCATCTCATATAGATAGTGTGGTTAAGAAGGTGTTTAACACACATGTCTTCATAGGACAGACCTTTGAGTATCGGAATTGGGATGTCATGTTGAGGTTGTACAGGACATTGGTGAGACCTCTGTGTCCAGTCTGGTCACCCTGCCCGCTCATTCCATAGGCACACCAACCTCTGGGTGAAAAAGCTGCCCGTTAGGTCACTTTTAAATGTTTCCCCTCTCACCTTAAGCCTATGTCCTCTAGTTTTGGACTCCCCGTACCCTTAGAAAATACCTTGACTATTAACTTTGATATTACTGACCTTGATATTATTAAGCTGGAGAGGACTGAGAAGAGATTAACCTGGATGTTGCTGGGAAAGGAGGGAGTGAGCTATAAGGAGAGGCTGGATCGGCTGGGACTTTATTCATTGAAGAATATGAGATTAAGCAGTAACTTTACACAGGTTTATAAAATAATGAGGGTTACAGAGAAGCTGAAGGGAGGGCTGATGTCTTTTCTCTAGAGTTGAGGATTCTAAACTGAGGGATTTTTAAGGGGCGAGGAAAAAAGATTTACGAAAGTCATGAGAGGTAATTATGTCAGACAGAATCTTGCTTGTGTGTGAAATGAACTTCCAGAGGAAGCGGTGAAAGCAGGGACAGTTACAACGTTTAAAGGACATTTAGATCAGTACATGGATAAGACAGCGGTTGGAATGCTGCTGTGGGCAGCTGCCCTCACCCTCCCCTTCTCTGAATGAATCCCTGTTAGTTTTCACCCTCTGCCAATGCCTGTGCAGTGGCGTGTGGAGGCCAGCAGAGGGTGGCATTGCATCACTTTAAGCACCACAGAGACTGCCAGACCCGCCCCACACAGAGACACACAGATACACACACGGGGATGGTTAGGGCACGGCGTGAAGCTCATCTGGTAACTTAAATGAAACATAAAAAAATGCTCAATTCGAATCGTAAACTGTTAAAATATGAGTGACAGACAACTCCCAAATTCCACTGTTTAAATATAAACATCAATTTATTTTTTCACTCTGAAAGTGAACATTTTACATGAACTATTCACAACTCTGGGACCCTCTTTCTCTTAACTGCTTATTACCCGACTCCAGCTCTATAGCAATATACTGTTTCTGGGTCTGCCATCTTCTCATATCACAGGTGCTTGTAAGATCTCAGTTCAGAATAGCATTCCCTCTCTCTTGAAGGTACAATATACCCTTTCAACTCCATCACATTATACCCTGATGAATATTGATAAGTGGGACCTATCCAGATTTCTCTTGCTCTGTGGTTTGTCAATATTTCATTCGCTCCGTCTGGTGTGTTCAGGACTTATGTTGCTCCATTGACAGCATGTCATTATTAGACTCTGTCCATAGGAATATATCAGCATTTCACTTGCTCACACTCGTGTATGTGGGGCAGGATTTCAGTTTTTTCATGGGGACTGTGATGCTATGACAATCTCAATGTTTGTAGATAAGACCAAACTGGAAGAATTGTAAAGTCTTTGGAGGAGAGTGTGGAACTCTAACAGGACAATCACACGTTGGTGCAGTGTTCAGGTTTATGGCAGATGGGGATTAGTGCAGAGCAGTTTGAGGTGATACACTTTGGTAGGAAAGACAATGAAAGACTGTTTAAAACAGGCTGTGCCATGAAAACGGGGCTGCAGGAGCAGAGGGCCCTGGGTGTATATGAGCACAGATTGTTGAAGATATCAGGTCAAGTGAGGAGAGCAGTAACTATCAGAGATTAGTTTCAGCATCTGAGCTGTTTTCAGGGGGAGGTGTAGGAGGGAGTCTCCGGGCTCCCTTCCTGGGAGGTGGTGGTGACGATGTGTTGTGAGCCCACCCTTCTGCCCAATGAGAACATGGGGATTCCACTTGTACCAGCTCGACACAAAATGGAGATGGCATCAGGGCCACAGCTTCTAAGTTGTGCCGGGGGGAAACGGAGCTGCCAGTGGGTTTAAAGTGAGAATTGCCCTTCACTGAACATTGCTCCTTACTCGGTCGGTGGGACGTGGATGTTTCAGAATCTCCACACGAGGCGTCCCGGTCCTCTCGACTCGTACCAGGGTCCTCCCCACATGGCGGGGGGAGGGGGGTGAGGGAACGGATATCGGGCACTCCACCACCCAGCTTGACCCGTTCTGTCCTATTCCAGGCTGGTGGTGGTGACGATGTGTTGTGAGCCCACCATCCTGGAATGAGAGGGTGTAAGTGGTTGGCCCTGCTGTTAGTGTTAGTGTAGGTGGGGAGGGGGTCATGGTGAGGTGTCCGTAGGGAGTCAGTCCACAGTGTTGTATCCATGCAGTGTTATTAATGTGGGGGTGAAGTGGAGGGTGGGGGGGAGAGAGGGGGAGAGAGAGAGACAGAGACAGAGACAGAGAGAGAAGGTGCTGGATGCGGCAGTGAGAGTGGTGGACCATGAGCCTTGTTCGGGGGTCGGTGCTATAACAGATATACAGTGAGTGTGAGGGAGCAGAGAGAATACAGTGACCCTTACCCTGACAGAGCGGGGAAGGTTATTGAAGCTTGTCCTGTATTGCTGGACATTTCTTCAGACAGCAGATATTGTACTGAACTGGGTGGGGAGCTCAGACCATGCTCGGTGGTTTTGTTTGTGTCGCCTCCTCTGGGAAGAGAATGGTCCCCCTCTGTACTAGCCCATCCACCAGGACCTCCGTACCCCTGTTGAAAAACCGTGGTGTAATTCTCCCTTATCTGCCATTCTCGGGGTAAACTGTGCAGGAAAGCTCCTAACGGAGAAAGCTCAATCGTGTGCCCAATGGCCTTTTAAAGATGACATCAGTGTCAGGGATCACGGAATATCCAGGGGCATCTGGGTGATGGTGTGTACCTCCAGCCGTGAAGGACTCCATTTACAACGTTGTGGAACAAATGCTCATCCAAAACTCTCCATCATCTGACCTCACACCAATATCCCTTTTTCCCATCTTTCCTGGAAGACAGGCACTTGTTACAGGATGTTATCGAAGTGTCCACATTTCAGCATTCTGAAACCTGGGAACACATCCTTCCATGACACTGTCTCTCAGTCTCCCCCTCTCTGTCTATACCCCAAACCCCTCCCATGTGATGATATCTAAACTGATTCCCCCGCCTGGTCTCTCTGGCAGTGATGTTCACACCCACAGCACACCCTTGTCAGGGCAACAATGGAGACATGGAGCTGTAAATGGATGGGAGATGCACATCCTGTCACTTCCAGCCCGGTCTGCAAGTTTCCACTCGCTGGGCAGGGATCTAACACAGTGTCACTGAGCAACGCACTGGGGTGGTGTACACAGTCCCACATGCTGGGAGGGTAACTGCTCCTGGTTTACAGATCAATATACTGGGGTGGGGTACACAGCTCTACATGCAGGGAGGGTAACTGCTCCTGGGTTACAGATCAATGCACTGGGGTGGGGTGCACAGTACTACATGCTGGGAATGTAACTGCTCCTGGGTTACAGATCAATGCACTGGGGTGGGATACACAGTCCTACATGCTGGGAGGGTAACTGCTCCTGGTTTACAAATTAATTCACGGGTGATGACTGCACAGTTCCCTGTGCTGGTCAGTCATTCGGGTTGAGGTTTATACATACTGCAATGATGTGGTCTGTGCAGCTCCCCATGCTGGACAGATATCTACTCCGGGGTTATAGATCAATGCACTGCTGTGGTCTGCACAGCTCCCCGTCCTGGACAGATATCTAGTCCGGGTTTATAGATCAATGCACTGCTGTGGTCTGCGCAGTGTTCCACTCTGGCCAGATTGCTGGGTTGTATTGACCAGTGTAATGGATGAATTTGGACAGATTGCAGGGTTTGTACTGAGCAGCACACTGGCCTGGTCTGCACTGTGTTCCACAGTGAACAGCTATCTCCTCTGGGTGTGTGGTGTCTGGGCTGGTTCTGTGAGGTGGATTGAGAATGTGGTATATCGAACCATTTCAGCTGATCAGGCAATGCCTTTAGTTCCCATTCCTGTGATTGGACCCTCCATCTCTCACCCCATTAACGTTACAGTGTGTCCAGGTACAGTACATCATGTTGGTGGGGTGGGTAGGGGGGGGGGAAAGGTGATGGACAGGTCAAGGGGTTCCCCAGAACGTTCTGTCCCCAAAATTCTATAACTGACATTCCTCGGAACGTTCTGTCCCCGACATTCTGTAACTGACATTCCCCGGAACGTTCTGTCCCCAACATTCTATAACTGCCATTCCCCGGAATGTTCTGTCCCCGACATTCTATAACTGACATTCCCCAGAACGTTCCGTCCCCAACATTCTATAACTGACATTCCCCGGAATGTTTCGTCCCTGACATTCCATAACTGACATTCCCCGGAATGTTCTGTCCCTGACATTCTATAACTGACATTCCCCGGAACGTTCTGTCCCTGACATTGTTTGTGAACGGCCGGACGTCAGTGAATTGAACAAACGATAAGATCCCGAGGGAAGAGATCCCGTTCCAGGGAGAAGGAGACACTGTTCCGAAGGGCCCTCGGGCAGTTAAAGGGGGAATACGTTTTCCCTGTGTTTACATTTCTCCACGACACAGGATCAACCACAATTTAGACCAAAATACTGAAATTCCCAAACTCCGCTTGTCTTCAGGAAACTGGGAGAGAATCCTTCAGGACAGCAACATTCCCACCCTCCGTATTAGGAACTGGGAAGGAGTGACCTGTGTCTGCTGTGGAGTGATCGAGTGTGTGGGAATGTTCTAGAAACCACCTGTCCTTATGAGTGTGTCTCTGTGTGTTTGGGAAGGGAGGGTTTATTGTGGTTTATGTCACATTTTATTCAGTAATTCCGACCTTCCTATTTGTTATTCCAGCTCCAATTATTTTAATAAATCCCTGAATACAGGGACACATTTGAAAATCTCACTGGGTCCCCGATCAAACGGGTCCCTTTGCCTCCAGGCTGATGGATAATGGGTTTGTTTTCCTTCCTCACAGTTAACGTAGTGACCATCTACGTCCTGCTTTATAAAGATTGTGGATTGTCTCCATATGTCAGACGTTACCTGGGGGCCATGGCAGCGGCGGATCTCCTGGTCATTATCCTCGACCTGATCCT
This sequence comes from Chiloscyllium punctatum, assembly GCF_047496795.1. NCBI lineage: Eukaryota > Metazoa > Chordata > Chondrichthyes > Orectolobiformes > Hemiscylliidae > Chiloscyllium > Chiloscyllium punctatum. Next base: position 89,296,752 of record NC_092759.1, read on the forward strand.
GAGACACATTCCCATTGTTTATCGGGAACAGTTTTATTTCCTGTACTCCGTCCCCGTGTGTAATATCCACGCCGTCCTGCTTTATGCAGCCACTGACTGCTCTGTCTGGTTCACCGTCACTTTCACCTTTGATCGGTTTGTGGCCATTTGTTGCCAGAAGCTGAAAAGTAAATATTGCAGTGAGAAAACGGCGGCTGTGGTTCTGGGAGCAGTGACTGTGCTGAGCTGTTTAAAGAACATTTCCTGGTATTTTATTCTCACGGCTCGATATGCGCTGATGAACTTCCCCTGGTTTTGTGGTATAATAATTGCTGTTCGAAGGTCCATTGTCTGGGTCACAATCGAGTCCGTCCACTACATTCTAACCCCGTGTGTCCCATTTCTCCTGATTCTGCTGCTCAATGTTCTCACCGTCAGACACATTTTAGTGACCAGCAGAGCCCGCAGGAGACTCCGCGCTCACACCAATGGGGACGCTCAGTCTGACACAGAAATGAGAAACCGAAAAAAATCCATCATTTTACTGTTTGTGATCTCGGCCAATTTCATCCTGTTATGGTCAACGTTCATGCTGTATTCTATATGGAGACGGATGTATGATTTTGGGTTTTGGTCTGTGTATTTCGATCTCTTTGTGCAGGAATTGGGCTTCATGCTGCAGCTCCTCAGTTGCTGCACAAACACCGCGATTTATGCTGTGACCCAGACTAAGTTCAGGCAGCAGCTGAAGAATGTGCTGAAATATCCCTTCACCCAAATCCATCCATCCATCAAATTCCCTCATTAATCAATCCATCCGGGATTTTCTCATTTCAGTTCAGTGTTTCAGCGATGGAGCAGACTGTCGCTATGGTAACAAACTGAGGGTAGCGCTGGTTTGTCCATCCTTATCCCACAGGCGGGTAACAGGGAAACATTTCAATGTTTCTCACAACTCAGGGGCCAGTGAGAAAAGGCACCATCCCACTGACTGTATCCATCACTTTCATTTGTAAAATATAAAAATGTTGATTAAAGTGTGCTGAGCAGCAGAGTGACCGATGTTGTTGTGTGTCTTTGTGTTAGAGAAGCTGAGCTGGAGAGAGACAGACTCAGCCCTAAGTTCTGGTCCTCAGGGAAGGGGTGGGCACCGCACCCTGTGCTCAGGAGCTGGGTTTAACTCCCTCTGATCCCCCCACTCCAACCTGGCCTCCCCATTTCCTCTCCCCCACTCTTCCTCCTCAATTCTCTCTCTCTCTCTCTTCCACCACCTCTCCTCTTCATTCTCCCTCATCCCCCTCTCTCACAACACCCCCAAAACTGGTTTCTCCACCTGCCTCCATTCTTCCCTCTCCCCTCCCCCTCACTCTATCTCTCTTGCCGCCTCTGTCTGCCTTCTGCAATTCCATCTCTACCACTTTTCCCCCCCCTCCTCCCTTATCCCATCCCCACCATCGCACACGCAGCCTCACCACCAATACCCCAGTCTCTGGGTCAGAGGGGAAGGGAAGGACCAGGGAGACAGAGTGTGGCAGTTAGACAGCGAGGGAGGGAGAAAGATTCATCCGAAGAGAAACGGAAGGAGGTGGAGAGAGAGAGAGAGTCACCGAGGAAGCGGGATCGAGAGTGGGAGAAGGTGGAGAGAGAGCGAGGGGCAGGGAGAGAGAGGGGCAAGAGAGAGATAGGGTGAGGAAAGGAAAGAGAGATACACGGGAGGAGATAATGAGAGTGAGGGTTGGGAGAGAGAGAGTGGGCGAGAGAAAGGGTGAGACTGAGAGAGGGGTGAGGGAGGGGGCAAGAGAGAAAGGGAGAGAGAGAGAGAGACGGGACGAGAGAGAGAAAGGGCGATAGAGAGAAATGGAGAGAGAGAGCAAGGGTAAGAAGGAGACGGGAGTGTGTGGGGGGTGGTCGAGAGAGAGGGGGGCAGGAGAGAGAGAGGGTGAGAGCGAGCGTGAGGGGGCAAGAGAGGACGAGACAGAGAGAGAGAGGGAGGGAGGGAGAAAGTGGGAGAGTGAGGGAGGGAGAGTGTGGGCAAGAGAAAGATAGAGGGGTGTGTGTGTGTGAGAGAGAAGGAGAGAGAGAGAGGGAGACGGGCGAGAGAGACCGCCAGGGAGAGGGGTGACAGAGGAGAAGAGGTTGCGAGAGCGAGAGAAAGGGGATGAGAGAGCGGGAATGAGGCAGAGAGTTTGTGAGAGAGACGTGGGGGGGGAGTGAGAGAGAGGCGACTAGCGAGTGACAGAGGTGACAGAGAGTGGGGCGTGAAAGAGAGAGATTGAGAGAGACAGAGAGAGAGAGGGTAGAGAGAGAGAGGAGGCGGGAGTGGGAGGGAGGGTCGAGAGAGACAGAGAGGGAGAGCGAGAAAGAGAGAGAGAGAGAGATGAGAGAGGGCGACGGGGTTGAGAGAGGAAGAGAGCGTGCGAGAGCGTGAGTGAGATGGGATGAGAGCGCAAAGGAGGGAGAGGTGTGTCGAGAGAGAGATGTCAAGAGTGATAGAGGGAAGTGAGAGATGACGACAGGGAGAGGATGACAGAGAGAGAAGCCATAATGAGAGAAAGAGTCGCAGAGAGATGAAGAAAGGAGGTGAGCAAGGGAGAGAGAGTGTGCATGAGAGAGACAGTGAGAGAAAGAGGGGGCGAGAGAGAGAGCGGTCAAAATGGAGGGAGAGAGGGGGCAGATACGAGAGAGAGTGCGAGAGAGAGAGGGAGAGAGATGGTCGAGAGAGAGAGGATTGATAGAGAGAGAGGGGGGGCTGGATAGAGAGAGGGCAACAGAGAAACAGAGGGGGGGAGTGAGAGAGAGAGGCCACGAGAGAGGGAGAGGGAGCGAGAGATAGGGGAGAGCGAGATGGAGAAATGGGGCAAGTGAGAGGTAGAGAGAGAGAGGAGGCAAGAGATGGAGGGAAGGCCATAAGAGACAGAAAGAGAGACAGAGAGAGACAGACAGAGACGAAGAAAGAGTGATGAGGCAAGAGTGAATGAGGAAGACAGTGGGGAGAGAGAGAGAACAGACGGACCAAATAAAGAGAGGTGCGAGAGTGGTGGGGCGAGAGAGAGGGGGGGGGGGGTGGTGATAGACAGAGGGATAAAGAGAGAGAGGGAGAGAGCGAGAGAGGGAGAACGAGAGAGAGAGAACGAGAGAGAGAGAGAATAAAAAGAGAACGAGAGAGAACAAGAGAGAGGGAGAAAGGTGCAAGAGAGAGGGAAAGAGGGGGCAGTTACGAGAGAGTGAGAGAGCAAGAGAGAGGGGAGAGCGAGGGAGGGAGACAGGGAGAGAGTGAGCGAAAGAGAGCAAGAGAGGGGCGAGAGAGGGGCGACAGAGAGAGAGAGAGGAGACAATGGGGGGGAGAGAGGGCACGATGGGGGAGAGAGAAGGTACGAGAGAAGTGGAGGGAGGGGACGAGACGGTGACAGAGACGGGATTATGGGGGGAGAGAGAGGGGACGATGGAGTGAGAGAGAGGGCACGAGAAAGGGAGAGAGAGGGGAGAGAGAGGGAGAGAGGGGGGACGATGGGGGGTGCAGAGGGGACAAGAGAGGGAGAGAGAGGGGAGAGAGAGGGTGAGAGGAGGGACGATTGGGGGAGAGAGGGGGACAAAAGAGAGAGAGGGAGGGGATGAGAGGGGGAGAGAGAGGGGAGACCGATGGGACGATGGGAGGAAAGCGAGGGGACGAGAGAGGGATAGAGAGGGGAGAGAGAGGGAGGGAGGGGGACCATGGGAGAGAGAGGGGACGAGAGAGGGGATGAGAGAAGGCGAGAGAGGGGACGATGGGGCGAGATAGAGGGGAGAGAGAGGGAGAGAGAGGGGACGATGTGGGGAGAGAGAGGGGATTTAGAGTGAAGAGAGAGGAGATGATGGGGGAGAGAGAGGGGAGAGAGGGGACGACGGGCAGTAGAAAGACGGAGAGAGACGGGTCGATGGAGGGAGAGAGGGGGAGACAGAGGGGAGAGAGAGAGAGGGAGAGAGACTGGACGATGTGGAGAGAGAGAGGGGAGCAAGAGTGGAGAGAGAGAGGTGAGAGAGAGGGAGAGAGAGGGGATGACGGGGGAGAGAGAGGACGATGGGAGGAGAGAGAGGAGAGTCAGGGAGATAGAGGAGAGAGAGGGAGAGAGAGGGGACAATGGGGGAGAGAGAGGGGAGGATGGGGTGAGAGAGAGGGTAGAGGGAGGGAGAGAGAGGGGAGGATGGGGGAGAGAATGAGGACAATGGTGGGAGAGAGAGGGGATGAGACAGGGGGAGAGAGAGGGGGAGATAGGTGCACAGAGAGGGGACGATGGGGGAGAAAGGGGGAGAGAGAGGGTTAGAGAGGGGTGATGTGGGAGAGAGGGAACAAGGGATTGAAAGGGGAGTGAGAGAGAGGGGACGATGGGGGATGAGAGAGGTGATGATGGGGGAGAGAGGGTGGACGAGAGAAGGAGAGGGAGGGGTCGAGAGGAGGAGAGAGAGGGGAGAGGAAAGGAGAGAGGGGGATGATAGGGGAGAGACGGGGAGAAAGAGAGGGAGAGAGAGGGGACGATGGAGGGAGAGAGAGCGAGGAGAGAGAGGGGAGAGAGAGGGGAGAGAGAGGGGACGATGGGAGCAGAGAGAGGGGATGGGGACAGAGAGGGGACGATGGGGAAGGGTGTATGGAGAGGGAGAGAGAGTGGAAGAGAGAGGGGATGGAGAGGGGTGGAGAGAGGGGAGAGAGGGGGATGATGGGGGGAGAGAGAGGGGCGAGTCGGGGACAGAGAGGGGAGAGAATGGAGAGAGAGGGAGAGAGAGGGGACAATGGTGGGATAGAGAGGGCACTATGGGGAGAGAGAGGGGACGACGGGGGAGAGATTGGGGTGACAGAGGGGACGATGGGGAAGAGAGAGGGCATGATGGAGGAGAGAGTGAAGGGAGACAGAGGGGACGACGGGGGAGAGAGAGTGGATGAGAGATGGAGAGAGAGGGGACGATGGGGGAGTGAAAGGGGACCTGAGGGAGAGAGAGAGGACACGATGTGGGGAGAGATTAGGGACTATGGTGGGAGAGAGAGGGTACGAGACAGGGAGAAAGTGGGGACAAAAGGGGGAGAGAGAGGGGACGATGGGGGAGAGAGGGGGCGAGAGGGAGAGAGAGGGCCCTGGAGGAGAGAGACGGTCGGGGGGAAAGGGGGGACGAACGAAGGATTGAGACAGGAGGGGGAGAGAGAGGGGACAATGGGGTGTGAGAGAGGAGATGGTGGGGGGTGAGAGAGGGGACGAGAGGGGGAGCGAGACGGGAGAGAGAGGGAGAGAGAGGGGACGATGGAGACAGAGAGGGAGAGAGGGAAGAGAGAGGGGAGAGAGAGGGGACGACGTGGAGGTGAGGAGAGAGAGGGAGAGAGGGGACGATGGGGGAGAGAGAGGTGATGAGATGGGGAGAGAGAGGGGACAATGCAGTGAGACAGGGGAACGAGAGGGGAAGAGAGAGGGAACGATGGGTGAGAGAGAGGGGACGATGGGTGGAGAGAGAGGGGACGAATGGTGGAGAGAGACGGGCCGAATGAGGGGGGAGAGAGGATGAGAGCAGGAGGGAGGGGGGACTAATGCGGGAGAGAGAGGGGACGATAGGGGGAGTGTTGGGGCAGAGAGAGAGGGAGAGAGAGAGGGGGGGACGATGAGAGAGAGTGAGGGGACAAGAGAGGGGCGAGAGAGGGGAAAGAGAGGTGACGAGAGGGGTGGAGAGAGAGGTGATGAGAGGGGGAGACAGGGGACGAGAGGAAGGATAAAGGGGATGAGAGCGGGATAGAGAGGGGACGAGGGAGGGAGAGAGAGGCGGAAAGGGAGGGGGCGAGAGAAGGGAGAGAAAGAGGAGAGAGAGGGGAGGGAGAGGTGACGAGAGGAGTGGAGTGAGGGGACGAGCGGGGAGAGAGGGGGGACGATGGGGGGAGAGAGGTGATGGGGAGCGAGGGGACGAAAGGGGGAGAGAGAGGAGTCGAGAGAAGGAAAGAGAGGGGAGGATGGGGGGAGAGAGAGTGGGAGTGAGAGGGGAGAGGTGGGCGAGGGAGGGGCTAAGAGAGGGAGAGAGAGAGGGGAAGAGAGAGAGGGGAAGAGAGAGGGAGAGAGAGGGGGAGAGAGAGGGGAGAGAGAGGGGTCGATGGGGGGAGACAGAGGGGATTAGAGGAGGAGAGAGAAGGAACAAGAGAAGGAAAGAGAGGGGACGATGGGGGGAGAGAGGGGGAGTGAGAGGGGGAGAGAGAGGGAAAGAGAGGTGGGACAACTGGGGGAGAGGGCGAGAGAGAGAGGACGAGGGTGGAGAGAGAGAGGGGACCAGAGAGGGAGAAAGATGTGCGGGAGAGAGAGGGGACGATGGGAGGAGAGAGAGGGGACGAGAGGAGAGAGAGAGGGACTGGATGAGAGAGAAGGGACGAGAGGTGGAGAGAGAGGGGAGGATGGGGAAAGAGAAGGGATGATGAGGGCGAGAGAGGGGATGGAGGTGAGAGAGAAGGGACGAGAGGGGGAGAGAGAGGGAACGATGGGGAGAGAGAGGGGACAAGAGGAGGAGAGAGAGTGGTGGGAATGAGAGGGGAGGAGAAAGAGAGAGGGGACGAGAGGAGGAGAGAGAGGAGTGGGAGTGAGAGGGGAGAGAGAGGGGATGATGGGGGAGACAGAGGGGACGAGAGAGGGAGAGAGAGGGGACGATGTGATGAGAGTGAGGGGACGAAAGGGGAGAGAGAGGGGAGAGAGATGGAGAGAGAGGGGAGAGAGATGGAGAGAGAGGGGACGATGGGGGAGAGAGAGGGGAGAGAGAAGGAGTGAGAGGTGACGATGTGGGAAGAGAGAGAGAGAACGGGGACGATGGGTGGCCAGAGAGGAGACGATGCGGGAAGAGAGAGACAAGAGAGAGGAGAGAGAGAGGGAGAGAGAGGGGACGATGGGGGGAGATGGGGAGAGGGAGGGTAGGAGAGGTGGGACAATAAGGGGCGAGAGAGAGGACGAGGGTGGAGAGAGAGGAGACGAGAGAGGGAGAGAGAGGGGACGGGAGAGAGGGGGGACTATGGGACGAGACAGAGGCGACGAGAGGGCGAGAGAGAGGGGAAGAGAGAGGGGGAGAGAGAGAAGGAGAGGGAGGGAGAGGGGTCGAGAGAGGGGAGAGGGGGGACAGGAGAGGGGAGAGAGAGGTGACGAGAGGGGGAGAGAGAGGGGACGAGAGAGAGTGGAAGAGAAAGGGTGAGAAAGGTGATGAGGTGGGGAGCGGGGGGACGAGAGGGGGATAGAGAGGCGACCAGAGAAGGAGAGAGTGGGGACGGAGCGAGAGGGGAGGAGAGTGAGAGAGAAGGGACGAGGGTGGAAGAGAGAGGGGACGATGGGGGAGAGAGAGGGGACAAATGAGGGGGAGAGGAGACGAGAGCGGGAGAGAGGAGAACCAATGATGGAGAGAGAGGGGATGAGAGAGAGGGAGAGAGGGGAGAGAGAGGAAGACAGAGGTGACTATGGGGGAGAGAGAGGGGACGAGAGGGGGAGAGAGAGGGGATGATAAGGAAGGGGGAGAGAGAGGAGAGAGAGGGGAGAGAGAAGAGAGAGAGGTGACGAGAGGGAGCGAGAGAGGGTAAGTGAGAGACGGAGGGGAAGAGAGAGGGGGAGATATTGAGGGAGAGAGTGGGGACGAGGGGGGGAGAGAGGGGACGAGAGAGGGGGGAGAGAGAGGTAACGAGACGGGGAGAGAGAGGGAAGACAAAGGGAGAGAGAGAGGTAGAGAGAGGGGACAAGAGAGTGAGAGACAGAGGGGAAGAGTGAGGGAGAGAGGGGTAGAGAGAGGGGACGACAGTGGGGAGAGAGAGGGAGAGAGAGAGGGGTCGATGTGGGGAGAGAGAGGGGATGATGGGGGTGAGAGAGGGGACGATGGGGTGAGACAGAGGGGACGAGAGAGGGAGAGAGAGGGGACGATGGGGGAGAGAGATGGAACAATGGGTGCAGAGGGGGAGAGAGGGAGAGAGAGGGGACAAGAGAGGGGCGAGAGAGGGGAAAGAGAGGTGACGCGAGGGGTGGAGAGAGAGGTGACGAGTGGGATAGAGAGGGGACGCGAGGGGCGAGAAAGGGGACGAGAAAGGAATACAGAGGGGTGAAATGGAGGGGGTGAGAGAGGGGATAGAAAGCGGAGAGAGAGGGGATGAGAGGAGGAGAGAGAGGGAATGAGAGAGGTGAGAGAGAGGGGAGAGAGAGGTGACGAGAGGAGTGGAGTGAGGGGACGAGAGGGGAGAGAGAGGGGATGATGGGGGAGAGAGGTGATGGGGGAACGAGGGGACGAGAGGGGGAGAGAGAGGGGACGAGAGAAGGACAGAGAGGGGACGATGGGAGGAGAGGGGAGTGAGACGGGGAGAGATTGAGGGAGAGAGAGGGAACGAGGGGGGGAGAGAGGGGACGAGAGAGGGGAGAGAGAGGTAACGAGAGGGGTAACGAGAGAGGGGAAGAGAGAGAGGGGGAAGAGGGAGAGAGAGGGGACAAGAGAGAGAGAGAGAGGGAGAGAGAGAGGGGATAAGAGAGGGAGAGTGAGGGGGAGAGAAAGGGGATGACGGTGTGGAGAGAGAGGGAGAGAGAGGGGTCAATGGGGGGAGAGAGAGGGGATGATGGGGGAGAGAGGGGACAATGGGGTGAGACTGAGGGGATGATGGGTGCAGAGGGGGAGAAAGGGAGAGAGAGGGGACATGAGAGGGGTGAGAGAGGGGAAAGAGAGGTGACGAGAGGGGTGTAGAGAGAGGTGAGGAGGGGGGAGAGCAGGGATGAGAGGGGGGAGAAAAGGGGACGAGAGAGGGATAGAGAGGGGGGAGAGGGAGGGGGTGAGAGAGGTGACAGAGAGGGGAGAGAGGGGAGAGAGAGGAGACGAGAGGATTGGAGTGAGGGGACGAGAGGGGAGAGAGAGGGGACGATGGGGGGAGAGAGGTGATGGGGGAGCGAGGTGACGAGAGAGGGAGAGAGAGGGGACGAGAGAAGGAAAGAGAGAGGACGATGGGGGGAGAGAGACGGGCAGTGAGATTGGGAGAGAGAGGATAAGAGAGGTGGGACAAGAGGGGGAGAGAGAGAGGACGAGGGTGGAGAGAGAGGGGACGAGAGAGGGAGAGAGAGGCGAGGGAGAGAGAGGGGACGATGGGGGAGAGAGAGCTGCGGGAGAGAGAGGGGACGATTGGGGGAGAGAGAGGGGACGAGAGGGGGAGAGAGTGTGGACGATGGGGATGAGGGGGAGAGAGAGGGAGGGAGCGGGGTCGAGAGAAGGACGGGAGAGGGGAGAGAGAGGTGACGAGAGGAGGAGATAGAGGGGACGAGAGAGAGGGGAAGAGAGAGGGTGAGAGAGGTGACGAGAGAGGGGAGCGAGGGGACGAGAGGGGGAGAGAGAGCGGAGAGAGAGGTGACGAGAGGAGATGAGTGATGGGACGAGAGGGGAGAGAGAGGGGACGATGGGGGGAGAGAGGTGATGGGGCGAGGGGACGAGAGGGGGAGAGAGAGGGGAACGAGAGAAGGAAAGAGAGGGGACGATGGGGGAGAGAGAGGGGGAGTGAAAGGGGGAGAGTGTGGACGATGGGGATGAGAGGGAGAGAGAGGGAGGGAGAGGGCTCGAGAGAGGGGAGAGAGGGGACAAGAGAGGGGTGAGAGAGGTGACGAGAGGGGGAGAGAGAGGGGATGAGAGCGAGAGGGGAAGAAAGAGGGTGAGAGTGGTGATGGGGGAGCGAGGGGACGAGAGAGGGAGAGAGGGGAAGAGAGAGAGAGGGGATGAGAGAGGGAGAGAGGGGGGAGAGAGAGGGGACGACGGTGGGGGGAGAGAGAGGGGTCGATGGGGGGAGAGAGAGGGGACGGTGGCGGGAGAGAAGGGACGATGTGGTGAGACAGAGGGGATGATGGGTGCAGAGGGGGAGAGAGGGAGAGAGGGGGGACAAGAGAGGGGCGAGAGAGGGGAAAGAGAGGTGACAAGTGGGGTGGAGAGAGAGGTGAGGAGAGGGGGACAGCGGGGAAGACAGGGGGGAGAAAGGGGACGAGACAGGGATAGAGAGGGGACGAGGGAGGGAGAGAGGGGGGGGAATGAAGGGGGCGAGAGAGGGGAAAGGGGAGAGAAAGGGAACAAGGGAGGGAGAGGGGAAGAGAGAGAGAGGGGAAGAAAGAGAGAGAGAGAGGGGGTGACAGAGGGGGAAGAGAGAGGGAGAGAGAAGGATCGATGGGGGAGGGAGAGGCGATGATGGGGGAGACAGAGGGGACGAGAGGGGGAGAGTGAGGGGAAGAGAGAGAGCGGGGAAGAGGGGGGAGAGGGAGGGAGAGAGAGGGGTCAAGGGAGGGAGAGAGGGGAAGAGAGAGAGAGGGGAAGAGAGAGGGAGAGAGGGGGATCGATGTGCTGAAGGTAGAGGGGATGATGGGAGGAGAGAGAGGGGACGATGGGGTGAGACAGAGGGGACGAGAGGGGGAGAGAGAGGGGGTCATGGGGGAGAGAGAGGGAACGATGGGTGCAGAGGGGTAGAGAGGGAGAGAGGGGACAATGGGGGAGAGAGGGGGACAAAGGAGGGGCGAGAGGGTGGAAAGAGAGGTGACGAGAGGGGTGGAGAGAGAGGTGAGGAGAGGGGGAGAGCAGGGACGAGAGGGGGGAGAAAGGGGCCGAGAGAGGGATAGAGTGGGGACGAGGGAGGGAGAGAGAGGGTGAATGGAGGGGGCGAAAGAGGGGAAAGGAGAGAGAGAGGGGACAAGGGAGGGAGAGAGAGGGGAAGAGAGAGGGAGAGAGGAGGAAGAGAGAGGGAGAGAGAGGGGAAGAGAGGGAGGGGGAAGAGAGAGGGAGAGAGGGGAGGGAGAGAGAGGACGACGGTGAGGAGAGAGGGGGTTGATGGGGGAGGGAGAGGGGACGATGGGGGGGAGAAAGAGGGGACGATGGGGTGAGACAGAGGGGACGAGAGAGGGAGAGAGAGGGGACCATGGGGGAGAGAGAGGAAACGATGGGTTCAGAGGGAGAGAGAGGGGACAATGGGGGAAAGAGAGGGGACAAGAGAGGGGCGATGTGGGGAGAGAGCGGGGAGAGAGAGAGGTGATGAGAGGAGTGGAGTGAGGGGACGAGAGAAGGAAAGAGAAGGTGAGGGAGAGGGGAGAGAGAGGGAGAGAGAAGGGGCGATGGGGGGGAGAGAGAAGGGACGAGAGAGGGAGAGAGAGTGGACGATGGGGGAGAGAGGGAGAGAGAGGGAATGATGGGGTGAGATAGAGTGGATGATGGGGGAGAGAGAGGGGAAGAGAGAGAGAGAGAGTGGACAATAGGGGAGAGAGGGGAGGGAGAGGGAGGGAGAGGTGACGATGGGGGTGAGAGAGAGGGAGACAGAGGGAGAAAGAGGGGACGAATGAGGGAGAGAGTGTGAACGAGAGAGGGAGGGGGAGCAATGAGGGATAGAGAAGGGACAAGAGTGGGAGAGAGTGGGGGCAAGTGAGGGGGAGGGAGGGGACGAGGGGGGCAGAGAGAGGAGATGAGAGAGGGAGAGAGAGTGGTCGATGGGGGAGCGAGGGAGAGAGAGGGGACGATGGGGAGAGAGAGAGTGGACGATGGGGGGGCGATTGAAGAGAGCAGGGAGAGAGAGGGAGAGAGAGGGGACGATGGCGGGAGAGAGAGGGGTAGTGAGAGGAGGAGAGTGGTGATGAGAGGGGGAGCGAGGGGAAGAGAAAGGGGAGAGAGAGGGTAAGACAGATGGGACAAGAGGGGGAGAGAGAGAGAGGACCAGGGGGTAGAGAGAGGGGACGAGAGAGGTAGAGAGGGGACGAGAGTGGGACAGAGAGGTGAGGGAGAGGGGGGAGAGAGAGAGACAGGGGATGATAGGGGAGAGAGTGTGGATGAGATGGGGGGGACAATAAGGGATAGAGGGGGGACGAGAGTGGGAGAGAGTGGGGGCAAGTGAAGGAGAGGGAGGGGACAAGAGGGGGCGAGAGAGGAGATGAGAGAGGGAGAGAGAGTGGTCTATGGGGGAGAGAGGGAGAGAAAACGGCGATGGGGGAGAGAGGGGGGCAATTGAAGAGAGCAAGGAGAGAGGGAGAGAGAGGGGACGATGGCGGTAGAGAGAGGGGAAGAAAGAGGGGGAGAGAGGTGATGAGATGGGGGAGCGAGGGGAAGAGAGTGGGGTAGAGCGAGGCTAAGAGAGATGGGACAAGAAGGCGAGAGAGAGAGGAGGAGGGGGTAGAGAGAGGGGACGAGAGAGGTAGAGAGGAGACGAGAGTGGGACAGAGAGGGGAGAGAGAGTGGGGAGAGAGAGAGAGAGGGGATGATAGGGGAGAGAGTGTGGACGAGAGATGGAGAGGGGAACAATGAGGGATAGAGGGGGGACGAGAGTGGGAGAGAGTGGGGGCAAGTGACGGAAAGGGAGGGGACGAGAGCGGGAGAGAGAGGGGATGAGAGAGGGAGAGAGTGTGGTCGATGGGAGAGAGAGGGGACAATGGCGCGAGAGAGGGGGAAGAGAGAGGGGGAGTGAGGTGATGAGAGGGGTGAGCGAGGGGACGGGGGGGAGAAAGAGGGAAGAGAGATGGGACAAGAGAGAGAGAGAGAGAGAGGACGAAGGAGTAGAGAGGGGTGACGAGAGAGGTAGAGAGGATTGAGTGGGACAGAGAGGGGAGGGAGAGAGGGGAGAGAGGGAGAGAGAGGGGCTGATAGGGGAGAGAGAGGGGACAGGGGTGAGAGAGAAGGGACTAGAGGGGGAGAGAGAGGGGAGGATGGGGGAGAGGGAGAGAGAGGGGGAGAGAGGGGACAATGGGGGTGAGACAGGGGACGAGAAAGGGAGAGATAGGGAGGATGGGGAGAGGGAGAGAGAGGGGGAGAGAGGGGACGATGGGGGTGAGACAGCGGACGAGAGAGGGAGAGAGGGGACGATGGAGTAGAGAGATGGAGAGAGACGGAGAGAGAAGGAAGAGAGGGAGAAAGAGGGGACAATGGGGGAGAGACGGGGACAAGAGGGGGAGAGAGTGGAGATAAGAGAGGGAGAGAGAGAGGGGAAGAATGAGGGTGAGAGAGGGGACGATGGGGGGCGAGAGAGGGAGAGAGGGGGGCCAGAGCAGGTATGAGAGAGGAAGAGAGAGGGGACGTTTGGGGGGAGAGAGAGGAGACGAGAGTTGGGGAGAGAGAGGGAGAGAGAGGGGACGATGGCGCGAGAGAGGGGGAAGAGGGAGGGAAAGAAAGGGGATGATACGGTGAGAGAGAGGGGATGATGGGGGGTGAGAGAGTGAGAGAGAGTGGGAGAAAGAGGGGATGAGAGAGAGAGAGGGGGGACGAGGAAAGAGAGGGAGAGAGAGAGGGAGGACAATGGGGGGAGAGAGAGAGGATGAGGGAGGGAGAGAGAGGGGACGAGAGGGGAGAGAGAAAGGGGACGAGAGGGTAGAGAGAGGGAACGAAGGAGGGAGAGAGAAGGGTCAAGAGGGGGAGAGAGAGGGGATGAGGGAAGGACAGAGAGGGGACAATGGGGGGAGAGAGAGGGGACAAGGGAGGCAGAGAGAGGGCGAGAGAGGGAGAGAAAGGGGACAATACAGGGAGAGAGAGAGGGAATGATGGGGGGCGAGAGAGGGAGAGAGAGGGGACAAGGGAGAGGGGGCGATGGGGGATAGAGAGGGAATGTGAGGGGAAGAGAAAGGGGATGCAAGACGGGGACAACAGAGTGGACGAGAGAGGGGAAGAGAGAGAGGGAGAGAGAGGGGACAAGAGGGGAGATGAGACAGTGTGAGGGAGAGGGGACAATGAGGGGGAGAAAGGGGGAACAAGAGAGGGGGAGATGGCGAGAGAGGAGATGAGCAAAAGAGGGAGACAATGACACAGGAAGAGCAAGAGAGAGATAGAGCAAGAGCGAGATAGAGCGACAGACGGGGATAAGTGAGAGAGAGGGGAGAAAGCGACAGAGGGTGCAAGTGAGAGCGAAGGGCTGGAGAGAGTGAGGGTGGTGCAGGTGAGAGTGAGAGAGAGTGGGCGAGAGTGAGAAAGGGTGCAGAAGGGGAGAGTGGGCGAGAGCGAGTGAGGGGGCAGAGGGAGAGTGTGGGTGAGAGTGAGAGAGTGGGCGAGGGTGAGAATGGGAGAGAGTGAGAGTGGGCGAGAGAGAGAGAGTGGGAGAGAGAGAGAGAGTGGGCGCGAGAGAGAGTGGGCGAGAGAGTGTGTGAGAGAGAGAGATAGTGGGCAAGAGAGAGAGAGTGGGAGAGAGTAAGAGAGTGGGCGAGAGAGAGAGTGGGCGAGAGAGAGAGTGGGCGAGCAAAAGAGAGAGAGAGAGTGAGAGAGTGAGAGAGTGGGCGAGAGAGAGTGGGCGAGAGAGAGAGTGGGTGTGAGAGAGTGTGGGCGAGAGAGAGAGAGGGGGCAAGAGTGAGTGGGTGAGAGAGAGTGTGGGCGAGAGAAAGACTGGGCGAAAGAGAGAATGGGTGAGAGAGAGAGTGAGGGTGAGAGCTAGTGTGGGGGAAAGAGAAGGTGGGCAAGAGAGAGAGTGGGCGAGAGTGAGGGTGGGGGAGATAGAGATAGTGGAAGAGAGAGAGAGAGTGGGTGAGAGAGAAACTGGGCGAGTTAGGAGTTGGTGCGAGAGCGAGTGGGAGAGAGACAGAGTGGGCGAGAGAGACAGAGTGGGGCGAGAGTCGGTGAGAGAGAGAGTGGTGAGAGAAAGAGTGGGCGAGAGAGAGTGGGTGAGAGAGAGTGAAGGCGTGAGAGAGAGTGGGTGCGAGAGTGAGAGGGCGAGAGAGAGAGTGTGCGACAGAGAGTGGGCGAGAGAGAGTGGGCGAGCAAAAGAGTGGGAGTGAGAGAGTGGGGCTGAGACAGAGTGGGCGAGAGAGAGTGTGGGCGAGAGGGAGTGAGGTGGCAGAGGGAGAGTGGGCGAGAGAGAGTGGGCGAGCGTGAGAGAGTGGGCAAGAGTGAGTGGGTGAGAGAGAACGTGGGCGAGATAGAGACTGGGCGAAAGAGAGATTGGTTGAGAGAGTGGGCGAGAGACAGAAAGAGTGGGCGAAAGAGAGTGGGCGAGAGATAGAGTGGGCGAGAGAGAGAATGAGTGGGTGAGAGAGAGAGTGTGGGTGAGTGTGAGAGGGGGGAAGAGGGACAGAGTGGGCGAGAGAGATAGTGGGCAAGAGTGAGAGAGTGGGCGAGAGAGAGAGTGGGCAAGAGAGAGTGTGGTCAAGACAGAGAGAGTGAGAGAGTGGGCGAGAGAGAGTGGGCGAGAGAGAGAGTGGGAGAGAGTGAGAGAGTGGCAAGAGAGAGTGGGCGAGAGAGAGTGTGGGAGAGAGTGGGTGAGAGAGAGTGGGCGAGAGAGAGTGTGGGCGAGAGAGAGTGAGCGAGAGAGAGGGAGGGCGAGATAGTGTGGGCAAGAGAGAGTGTGGGCGATAGAGAAAGAGTAGGCAAGAGAAAGAGTGGGCGACAGAGAGTGGGTGAAGAGAGTGAAGGCGAGAGAGAGAGTGGGCGAGAGGGAGAGTGGGTGAGAGAGAGAGAATGGGCGAGAGTGAGAGAGTGGGTGAGAGAGTGAGAGGGCGAGAGAGAGAGTGGGCGAGAGAGAGAGTGGGTGAGAGAGTGTGTGACAGAGAGTTGGCAAGAGAGAGTGGGAGTGAGAGAGTGGGGGTGAGACAGAGAGGGCGAGAGAGAGTGTGGGCGAGAGTGAGTGAGGGGGCAGAGGGAGAGTGGGTGAGAGAGAGTGTGGGCGAGAGAGAGAGAGTGGGAGCGAGTGAGAGAGTGGGCAAGAGAGAGAGAATGGGCGAGAGAGAGTGTGGGCGAGAGAGAGAGTGGGCGGGAGTAAGAGAGTGGGTAAGAGGGAGTGGGTGAGAGAGAGTGGGCGAGAGAGAGAAAGAGTGGGCGAAAGAGCGTGGGCGAGAGAGAGTGTGGGCGAGAGAGAGAGTGAGTGGGCGAGAGAGAGAGTGTGGGTGAGATTGAGAGAGGGGAAGAGGGACATAGTGGGTGAGAAAGAGAGTGGGCGAGAGTGAGAGAGTGGGCGAGAGAGAGAGTGGGAGAGAGTGGGCGAGAGAGTGTGGGCTAGAGAATGTGGGCGAGAGAGAGTGTGGGCGAGACAGAGAGTGGGTGAGAGCGAGACTGGGCGAGAGTGAGAGAGTAGGCGAGAGAGAGCGCGGGCGAGAGAGAGAGTGGGTGAGAGAGAATGTGGGCGAGAGAGAATGTGGGCAAGAGAGAGTGTTGGCGAGAGAGAGAGTGGGCTAGAGAGAGAGTGGGCGGGAGAGAGAGTGGGCGAGAGAGAGTGAGAGTGGGCAAGAGTGAGAAAGTGGGCGAGAGAGAGCACGGGCGATAGAGACAGTGGGCGAGAGAGAGAGTGGGTGAGAGTGAGACTGGGCCAAAGAGAGAGTGGGTGAGAGAGAGTGGGTGAGAGAGAGTGGGCGAGAGTGTGACTGGGCGAGAGTAAGAGAGTGGGTGAGAGAGAGAGTGGGAGAGAGTGAGAGAGTGGGCAAGAGAGAGTAGGTGAGAGAGAGAGTGGGTGAGAAAGAGAGAGTGGGTGAGAGTGAGAATGGGCCAAAGAGAAAGTGGGTGAGAGAGAGTGCGTGATAGAGATTGGATGAGAGTGAGACTAGGCGAGAGTGAGAAAGTGGGCGAGAGAGAGAGTGGGAGAGAGTGGGCGAGAGAGAGTGTGGGCGAGAGTGAGAGAGTGGGCGAGAGAGAGATTGGGAGAGAGTGAGAGAGTGGGCGAGAGAGAGAGTGGGCGAGAGAGATAGTGGGAGAGAGTGAGAAAGTGGGCGAAAGAGTGTTGGCGAGAGAGAGAGTGGGCGATAGAGAGAGTGGGTGAGAGTGAGACTGGGCCAAAGAGAGAGTGGTTGAGAGAGTGGGCGAGAGTGTGACTGGGCAAGAGAGAGAGAGTGGGCGAGAGAGAGATTCGGCGAGAGTGAGAGAGTGGGCGAGAGAGAGTGGGCGTGAGAGGGTGTGAGCGAGAGAGAGTTGGGGTGAGAGAGAGTGGGCGAGAGAGAGAGTGCGGGAGAGAGAGTTGGCAAGACAGAGAGAGTGGGCGAAAGTGAGAGAGTGGACGAGAGAGAGAGTGGGCAAGAGTGAGAGAGTGGGCGAGAGAGAGAGTGGGCGAGAGAGATAGTGGGAGAGAGTGAGAAAGGGGGCGAAAGAGTGTTGGCGAGAGAGAGAGTGGGCGATAGAGAGAGTGGGTGAGAGTGAGACTGGTCCAAAGAGAGTGGTTGAGAGAGTGGGCGAGAGTGTGACTGGGCAAGAGAGAGAGAGTGGGTGAGAGAGAGATTGGGCGAGAGAGAGTGTGGGCGAGAGTGAGACTGGGCGAAAGAGAGAGAGTGGGCGAGAGAGAGAGTGGGTGAGCGAAAGGGTGGGAGAGAGAGAGTGTTGGCGAGAGAGAGAATGGGAGAGAGTGAGATTGGGCGAGATTGAAAGAGTGGGCGAGAGAGAGAGTGGGAGAGAGTGAGAGAGTGGGCGAGAGAGAGTGTAGGTGAGAGAGTGTTGGCCAGAGAGAGAATGGGCGAGAGTGAGAGAGTGGGCGAGAGAGAGCGCGGGCGAGAGAGAGTGTGGGCGAGACAGAGAGTTCCTGAGAGTGAGACTGGGCCAAAGAGAGAGTGGGTGAGAGAGCGTGGGCGAGATTGTGACTGGACGAGAGTGAGAGAGTGGGCGAGAGAGAGAATGGGCGAAAGAGAGAGAGTGGGCGAGCGAAAGAGAGAGAGAGTGAGAGAGTGGGCGCGAGAGAGTGGGCGAGAGAGAGAGTGGGTGCGAGAGAGTGTGGGCGAGAGAGAGAGAGTGGGCAAGAGTGAGTGGGTAAGAGAGATTGGGGGCGAGAGAGAGACTGGGTGAAAGATTTGGTGAGAGAGAGTGGGCGAGAGAGAGAAAGAGTGGGCGAGAGAGAGTGGGCGAGGGAGAGGGTGAGTGGGCGAGACAGAGAATGTGAGTGAGAGTGAGAGGGGGGAAGAGGGACATAGTGGGCGAGAGAGAGAGTGGGTGCGAGAGAGTGTGGGCGAGAGAGTGAGAGAGTGGGCAAGAGTGAGTGGGTAAGAAAGAGTGTGGGCGAGAGAGAGACTGGGTGAAAGATTTGGTAGAGAGAGTGGGCGAGAGAGAGAGAAAGAGTGGGCGAGAGAGAGTGGGCGAGGGAGAGGGTGAGTGGGCGAGACAGAGAATGTGAGTGAGAGTGAGAGGGGGGAAGAGGGACATAGTGGGCGAGAGAGAGAGTGGGCGAGAGAGAGTGTTGGCGAGAGAGAGTGGACGAGAGCGAGAGATTGAGCGAGAGAGATAGTGGGCAAGAGAGAATGTGGGCGAGACAGAGAGTGCGTGAGAGTGAGACTGGGCCAAAGAGAGAGTGGGCGAGAGAGAGAGTGAGAGAGTGAGAGAGTGGGAGAGAGATAGTGGGCGAGAGAGAGAGTGGGTGTGAGGGAGTGTGGGCAAGAGAGAGTGTGGGCGAGACAGAGAGTGGGTGAGAGTGAGACTGGGCGAGAGTGAGAGAGTGGGCGAGAGAGAGAGAGTGGGAGAGAGTAGGAGAGCGGGCGAGAGAGAGAGAGTGGGAGAGAGTGAGAGAGTGGGCAAGAGAGAGTGAGCGAGAGAGAGTGTGGGCGAGAGAGTGTGGGCGAGACAGAGAGTGGGTGAGAGTGAGACTGGGCGAGAGTGAGAGAGTGGGCGAGAGAGATTATGGGTGAGAGAGTGTTGGCGAGAGAGAGAAAGTGGGCGAAAGACAGAGTGAGTGAGAGTGAGACTGGGCCAAATAGAGACTAGTTGAGAGAGAGTGGGCGAGAGTGTGACTGGGCGAGAGTGAGAGAGTGGGCGAGAGAGAGAGTGGGAGAGCGTGAGAGAGTGGGCGAGAGTGAGAGAGAGGGCGAGAGAGAGTGGGCGAGAGAGAGAGTGGGAGAGAGTGAGAGAGTGGGCGAGAGAGAAAGAGAGTGGGCGAGAGAGAGTGTGGGTGAGAGAGAGTGTTGGCCAGAGAGAGAGTGGGCGAGAGTGAGAGAGTGGGCGAGAGAGAGCGGGCGAGAGAGATAGTGGGTGAGAGAGAGTGTGGGCGAGAGAGAGTGTGGGCGAGAGAGACTGGGCAAAAGAGAGAGTGGGCGAGAGTGAGAGAGTGGGCGAGAGAGAAGGTGGGCGAGAGAGAATGCGGGTGAGAGAGACTGTGCGAAAGAGAGAGTGGGCGAGTGTGAGAGGGGGCAAAGGATGAGTGGGCGAGAGATAGTGTGGGCGATAGAGTGTGAGACAGAGAGAGGGGTGAGAGAGTGGGCGAGAGAGTGTGGACGACAGTGAGAGTGGGGGGAGAGAGAGTGAGGGTGAGTGTGAGTGTGTGAGAGAGTGTGCGGCCGAGAGTGAGAGTGGGGGTGAGAGAGAGTGGGCGGGAGAGAGAGAGTGGGCAAGAGAGAATACACGCGAGAGAGAGTGTACTCGAGAGAGAGTGTGGGCGAGATAGAGTGTGGGCGAGACAGAGAGTGCGTGAGAGTGAGACTGGGCCAAAGAGAGAGTGGGAGAGAGAGTGGGCGACATTGTGACTGGACGAGAGTGAGAGAGTGGGCGAGAGAGAGAATGGGCGAGAGACAGTGTGTGCGAGATAGAGTGTGGGCGAGACAGAGATTGGGTGAGAGTGAGACTGGGCGAGAGTGAGAGAGTGGGCGAGAGAGAGAGAGTGGGAGAGAGTGAGAGAGCGGGCGAAAGAGAGAGAGTGGGAGAGAGTGAGAGAGTGGGCAAGATAGAGTGGGTGAGAGTGAGTGCGAGAGAGTGAGATTGCGGGCAAGAGAGAGTGAGCGAGAGAGAGTGTGGGCGAGAGAGTGTGGGCGAGACAGAGAGTGGGTGAGAGTGAGACTGGGCGAGAGTGAGAGAGTGGGCAAGAGAGAGAGTGGGCGAGAGAGATTGTGGGCGAGAGAGAGTGTTGGCGAGAGAGAGAGAGTGGGCGAAAGACAGAGTGAGTGAGAGTGAGACTGGGCCAAAGAGAAAGTAGGTGAGAGAGAGTGGGCGAGAGTGTGACTGGGCGAGAGTGAGAGAGTGGGCGAGAGAGAGAATGGGAGAGCGTGAGAGAGTGGGCGAGAGAGAGTGGGCGAGAGTTGGAGAGTGGGCGAAAGAGTGGGCGAGAGAGACAGTGGGAGAGAGTAAGAGAGTGGGCGAGAGAGAGTGTGGGTGAGAGAGAGTGTTGGCCAGAGAGAGAGTGGGCGAGAGTGAGAGAGTGGGCGAGAGAGAGAGCGGGCGAGAGAGAGAGTGAACGAGAGAGAGAGTGGGCGAGACAGTGACTGCGTGAGAGTGAGACTGGGCCAAAGAAAGAGTGGGAGAGAGAGAGTGGGCGAGATTGTGACTGGACGAGAGTGAGAGAGTGGGCGACAGAGAGAGTACGCGAGGGAGAGTGTGGTCGAGAGAGAGAGAGGGTGAGAGAGGGTGAGAGAGAGTGTGGGCGAGAGAGAGTGTGGGCGAGATAGAGACTGGGCGAGAGAGAGTGTTGGCGAGAAAGAAAGTGGGCGAGAGAGATAGTGGGTGAGAGAGAATGTGGGCGAGAGAGAGTGTGGGCGAGAGAGAGAGTGGGTGAGAGAGAGTGTGGGCGAGAGAGAGTGTGGGCGAGAGAGAGAGTGGGTGAGAGAGTGTGTGGGCGAGAGAGAGTGTGGGCGAGACAGAGTGTGGGCTAGAGAGACTGGGCAAAATAGAGAGTGGGTGAGAGTGAGAGAGTGGGCGAGAGAGAAGGTGGGCAAGAGAGAATGCGGGAGAGAGAGACTGTGCGAAAGAGAGAGTGGGCGAGTGTGAGAGGGGGCAAAGGATGAGTGGGCGAGAGAGAGTGTGGGCGAGAGAGTGTGAGACAGAGAGAGGGGAGAGAGTGTGGGCGAGACAGAGAGTGAGTGAGAGTGAGACTGGGCCAAAGAGTGAGTGGGTGAGAGAGTGTGGGCAAGAGTGAGACTGGGCGAGATTGAGAGAGTGGGCGAGAGAGAGAATGGGAGAGAGTGAGAGAGTGGGCGAGGGAGAGTGGACGACAGAGAGAGTGGGTGAGAGTGAGTCTGGGCGAGAGTGAAAGAGTGGGCGAGAGAGAGCGGGCGAGAGGGAGAGTGGGCGAGAGAGAGTGTGGGCGAGACAGAGAGTGAGTGAGAGTGAGACTGGGCCAAAGAGTGAGTGGGTGAGAGAGTGTGGGCAAGAGTGAGACTGGGCGAGAGTGAGAGAGTGGGCGAGAGAGAGAGTGGGAGAGAGTGAGAGAGTGGGCGAGGGAGAGTGGATGAGAGAGAGTGGGCGATAGAGAGAGAGTGGGCGAGAGAGAGTGGGCGAGAGAGAGTGGGCGAGAGAGAGTGGGCGAGAGAGAGAGAGTGGGCGAGAGAGAGTGGGCGAGAGAGAGTGAGGGCGAGAAAGAGAGTGGGCGAGAGAGAGTGTGTGTGAGGGAGTGTGGGCGAGAGAGAGAGAGTGGACAAGAGTGCGTGGGTAACAGAGAGTGTGGGTGAGAAAGAGACTGGGCGAAAGATTTGGTGAGAGAGAGTGGGCGAGAGAGAGAAAGAGTGTTCGAGAGAGATTGGGCGAGGGAGAGGGTGAGTGGGCGAGAGAGAGAATGTGGGTGAGAATGAGAGGGGGAAGAGGGACATAGTGGGTGAGAGAGAGAGAGTGGGGGAGAGAGAGAGAGTGGGCGAGAGTGAGAGAGTGGGCGAAAGAGAGAGTGGGCGAGAGAGAGAGTGGGCGAGAGAGAGTGTTGGCAAGAGAGAGTGGACGAGAGTGAGATAGTGGGCGGGAGAGAGAGAGTGGGTAAGAGAGAGTGTGGGCGAGAGAGAGAGGGTGAGAGAGATAGTGTGTGAGAGAGAGAGTGGGCGAGAGAGATAGTGGGTGAGAGAGAGTTTGGGCGAGAGAGAGTGTGCGCGCGAGAGAGTGTGGGCGAGAGAGACTGAGCAAAAGAGAGAGTGGGCGACAGTGAGAGAGTGGGCGAGAGAGAATGTGGGAGAGAGAGACTGTGCGAAAGAGAGAGTGGGCGAGTGTGAGAGGGGGCAGAGGATGAGTGGGCGAGAGAGAGTGTGGGCGAGAGAGAGTGGGGGTGAATGAGAGGGGTGAGAGAAAGAGTGAGGGTGAGAAAGTGGGCGAGAGAGTGTGAGAGAGAGAGAGGGTGAGAGAGTGTGCGAGAGAGTGTGGGCGACAGTGAGAGTGGGGGGAGAGAGAGTGAGGGTGAGAGAGATGTGTGAGAGAGTGTGCGGCTGAGAGGGACGATGGGAGTGAGAGAGAGTGGGCGAGAGAGAGAGAGTGGGCAAGAGAGAATACACGCGAGAGAGAGTGTACTCGAGAGTGGGTGTGGGCTACAGACAGTGTACGCGAGTGAGAGTGTGGGCGATAGTGAGAGAGGGGGCAGAGGGAGATATTGGGCAAGAGAAAGTGTGGGCAAGAGAGAGGGTGGTCGAGAAGTAGAGTGGGCGAAAATAGACAGTGGGCGAGAGAGAGAGAGTGGGCGAGAAATAGAGTGGGCGAGAAAGAAACAGTGGGCGAGAGAGAGAGTGTGGGCGAGAGAGATCGGCGAGAAAGAGTGTGTGAGAGGGAGAGTGTGTGTGAGAGAGAGAGCGGGCGAGAGAGAGAGTGGGCAAGAGAGAGAGAGTGGATCAGAGAGAGAGTGGGCGAGAGAGGTCGGCGAGAGGGAGAGTGTGTGAGAGGGAGAGTGTGTGAGAGAGAGAGTGTGTGTGAGAGAGAGAGTGGGTGAGAAATCGATTGGGCGAGAAAGAGACAGTGGGCGAGAGAGAGATTGTGGGCGAGAGATCGATGAGAGAGAGTGGGTGAGAGGGAGAGTGTGCGTGAGAGAGCGAGCGAGAGAGAGTGGGCAAGAGAGAGAGAGTGGATCCGAGAGAGTGTGGGCAAGAGAGAGAGAGTGGGTGAGAGAGATCGGCGAGAGGGACAGTGTGTGAGAGGGAGAGTGTGTGAGAGAGTGAGTGTGTGAGAGAGAGAGTGGGCGAGAGAGAGAGAGTGGGCGAGAGAGAGAGCGGGCGAGAGAGAGTGTGGGTAAGAAAGAAACGGGCAAGAGAGACAGAGAGAGAGAATGGGTGAGGGAGAGAGAATGGATGAGTGAGAGTGTGCGGGAGAGAGAGATAGTGGGCAAGAGAGAGTGGGCGAGAGAGATAGTGGGAGAGAGTGAGAAAGTGGGCGAGAGAGAGGATGGGAGAGAGAGAGTGGGCGATAGAGAGAGAGTGGGGAGGAGAGATAGGGTGTGAGTGAGAGTGGGCGAGAGAGAGCGAGAGTGGGCAAGAGAGAGAGTGGGTGAGAGAGAGACTGGGCGAGAGACAAGGTGGGTGAGAGAGAATGCGGAAGAGAGACACTATGCGAAAGAGAGAGTGGGCGAGTGTGAGAGGGGGCAGAGGATGAGTGGGCGAGAGAGAGTGCGGGCGAGAGAGAGTGGGGGAGAAAGAGTGGGCAAGAGAGAATACACGCGAGAGAGAGTGTACTCGAGAGAGAGTGTGGGCTACAGAGAGTGTACGCGAGAGAGAGAATGGGCGAGAGTGAGAGAGGGGGCAGAGGAAGATATTGGGCAAGAGAAATTGTGGGCAAGAGAGAGGGTGGGTGAGAAATAGAGTGGGTGAGAAAGAGACAGTGGGCGAGAGAGAGAGTTTGGGCGAGAGAGATCGGCGAGAGAGAGTGTGTGAGAGGGAGAGTGTGTGTGAGAGAGAGAGCGGGCGAAAGAGAGAGTGGATCAGAGAGAGTGTGGGCGAGAGAGATCGGCGAGAGAGAGTGGGTGAGAGGGAGACTGTGCGTGAGAGAGAGCGGGCGAGAGAGAGAGTGTGCACGAGAGAGAGTGGGAGATAGATAGAGTGGGCGAGAGAGTGTGTGGGCGAGAGGGAGAGTGGATGAGAGAGAAATTGGGGGAGAGAGAGAGTGGGCGAGGGAGAATGGGCGAGAGAGGGAGAATGGGTGAGAGACAGAGAGTGGGCGAGAGTGAGAGAGTGGGCGAGAGAGAGAGTGGGCGAGAGTGAGATAGTGGGCGAGAGAGAGTGGGCGAGAAAGAGAGAGTGGGCAAGAGAGAATACCCGCGAGAGAGAGTGTACTCGAGAGAGAGTGTGGGCTACAGAGAGTGTACGCGAGAGAGAGAATGGGCGAGAGTGAGAGAGGGGGCAGAGGAAGATATTGGGCAAGAGAAATTGTGGGCAAGAGAGAGGGTGGGCGAGAAATAGAGTGGGTGAGAAAGGGACAGTGGGCGAGAGAGAGAGTGTGGGCGAGAGAGATGGGCGAGAGAGAGTGTGTGAGAGGGAGAGTGTGTGTGAGAGAGAGAACGGGCGAAAGAGAGAGTGGATCAGAGAGAGTGTGAGCGAGAGAGATCGGCGAGAGAGAGTGGGTGAGAGGGAGAGTGTGCCTGAGAGAGAGCAGGCGAGAGAGAGAGTGTGCAAGAGAGAGAGTGGGAGATAGATAGAGTGGGCGAGAGAGTGTGTGGGCGAGAGGGAGAGTGGATGAGAGAGAAATTGGGGGAGAGAGAGAGTGGGCGAGGGAGAATGGGCGAGAGAGGGAGAATGGGTGAGAGATAGAGAGTGGGCGAGAGTGAGAGAGTGGGCGAGAGAGAGAGTGAGCGAGAGTGAGAGAGTGGGCGAGAGAGAGTGGGCGAGAAAGAGAGAGTGGGCAAGAGAGAATACCCGCGAGAGAGAGTGTACTCGAGAGAGAGTGTGGGCTACAGAGAGTGTACGCGAGAGAGAGAATGGGCGAGCGTGAGAGAGGGGGCAGAGGAAGATATTGGGCAAGAGAAATTGTGGGCAAGAGAGAGGGTGGGCGAGAAATAGAGTGGGTGAGAAAGGGACAGTGGGCGAGAGAGAGAGTGTGGGCGAGAGAGATGGGCGAGAGAGAGTGTGTGAGAGGGAGAGTGTGTGTGAGAGAGAGAGCGGGCGAAAGAGAGAGTGGATCAGAGAGAGTGTGGGCGAGAGATCGGCGAGAGAGAGTGGGTGAGAGGGAGACTGTGCGTGAGAGAGAGCGGGCGAGAGAGAGAGTGTGCAAGAGAGAGAGTGGGCGATAGAGAGAGTGGGCGAGAGAGTGTGTGGGCGAGAGGGAGAGTGGATGAGAGAGAAATTGGGGGAGAGTGTGTGGGCGAGAGGGAGAGTGGATGAGAGAGAAATTGGGGGAGAGAGAGAGTGGGCGAGGGAGAATGGGCGAGAGAGGGAGAATGGGTGAGAGATAGAGAGTGGGCGAGAGTGAGAGAGTGGGCGAGAGAGAGTGTGGGCGAGACAGAGAGAGAGAATGGGTGAGGGAGAGAGAATGGACGAGTGAGAGTGTGCGGGAGAGAGAGATAGTGGGCAAGAGAAAGTGTGGGCGAGAGTGAGAGAGTGGGCGAGAGAGATCGGCGAGAGGGAGAGTGTGTGAGAGAGTGAGTGTGTGAGAGAGAGTGGGCGAGGGAGAGAGAGCGGGCGAGAGAGAGTGTGGGTAAGAAAGAAATGGGCAAGAGAGTGAGTGGGCGAGAGTCGGTAAAAGAGCGTGGGCGAGAGTGTGGGCCAGTGAGGGTGGGCGAGAGAGAGAGAGTGGGCGAGAGAGAGTGGACGAGAGAGAGTGTCTGAGAGAGAGTGTGGGCAAGAGAGAGAGTGGGCGAGAGCGAGAGTGGGCGAAAGATAGAGTGCGCGAGAGAGAGTGTGGGCGAGACAGAGAGAGAGAATGGGTGAGGGAGAGAGAATGGACGAGTGAGAGTGTGCGGGAGAGAGAGATAGTGCGAAAGAGAGAGTGTGGGCGAGAGTGAGAGAGTGGGCGAGAGAGATCGGCGAGAGGGAGAGTGTGTGAGAGAGTGAGTGTGTGAGAGAGAGTGGGCGAGGGAGAGAGAGCGGGCGAGAGAGAGTGTGGGTAAGAAAGAAATGGGCAAGAGAGTGAGTGGGCGAGAGTCGGGAAAAGAGCGTGGGCGAGAGTGTGGGCCAGAGAGGGTGGGCGAGAGAGAGAGAGTGGGCGAGAGAGAGTGGACGAGAGAGAGTGAGTGAGAGAGAGTGTGGGCAGGAGAGAGAGTGGGCGAGAGCGAGAGTGGGCGAAAGATAGAGTGCGCGAGAGAGAGTGTGGGTGAGAGGGAGAGTGGATGAGAGAGAGATTGGGGAGAGAGAGAGTGGGCGAGGGAGAATGGGCGAGAGAGGGAGAATGGGTGAGAGATAGAGAGTGGGCGAGAGTGAGAGAGTGGGCGAGAGAGAGAGTGGGCGAGAGTGAGAGAGTGGGCGAGAGAGAGTGTGGGCGAGACAGAGAGAGAGAATGGGTGAGGGAGAGAGAATGGACGAGTGAGAGTGTGCGGGAGAGAGATATAGTGGGCAAGAGAGAGAGAGTGGGCGAGAGTGTGAGAGTGGGCGAGAGAGAGAGTGGGCGAGAGAGATAGTGGGAGAGAGTGACAAAGTGGGCGAGAGAGAGGATGGGAGAGAGAGAGTGGGCGATAGAGAGAGAGTGGGGGAGAGAGCGAGGGTGTGAGTGAGAGTGGGCGAGAGAGAGCGAGAGTGGGCAAGAGAGAGAGTGGGTGAGAGAGAGAGAGAGATCAGGCGAGAGAGAGACTGGGTGAGAGAGAAGGTGGGTGAGAGAGAATGCGGGAGAGAGAGACTGTGCGAAAGAGAGAGTGGGCGAGTGTGAGAGGGGGCAGAGGATGAGTGGGCGAGAGAGAGTGTGGGCGAGAGAGAGTGGGGGTGAGAGACAGGGGTGAGAGAAAGAGTGGGGGTGAGAGAGAGTGGGCGAGAGAGTGTGGGCGACAGTGAGAGTGGGGGGAGAGAGAGTGAGGGTGAGAGAGAGTTTGTGAGAGAGTGCGCGGCCGAGAGTGAGAGTGCGGGTGAGAGTGAGTGGGCGAGAAAGAGAGAGTGGGCAAGAGAGAAGACACGCGAGAGAGAGTGTACTCGAGAGAGAGTGTGGGCTACAGAGAGTGTACGCGAGAGAAAGAATGGGCGAGAGTGAGAGAGGGGGCAGAGGAAGATATTGGGCAAGAGAAAGTGTGGGCAAGAGAGAGGGTGGGCGAGAAATAGAGTGGGTGAGAAAGAGACAGTGGGCGAGAGAGAGAGTGTGGGCGAGAGAGATCGGCGAGAGGGAGAATGTGTGAGAGGGAGAGTGTGTGAGAGAGAGTGTGTGAGAGAGAGAGTGGGCGAGAAATAGAGTGGGCGAGAAAGAGACAGTGGGCGAGAGAGGGAGTGTGGGCGAGAGAGAGTGGGTGAGAGGGAGACTGTGCGTGAGAGAGAGGGGGCGAGAGAGAGAGTGGGCAAAAGAGAGAGAGTGGATCAGAGAGAGTGTGTGCGAGAGAGAGAGTGGGTGAGAGAGATCAGCGAGAGGGAGAGTGTGTGAGAGGGAGAGTGTGTGAGAGAGAGTGTGTGAGAGAGAGAGTGGGCGAGAGATAGAGAGTGGGCGAGAGAGAGAGCAGGCGAGAGAGAGTGTGGGTAAGAAAGAGATGGGCAAGAGAGTGAGAGGGTGAGAATCGGTGAGGGAGAGAGTGGGCGAGAGTGTGGGCGAGAGAGAGAGAGTGGGCGAGAGAGAGTGGGCGAGAGAGTGTGGGCGAGAGATAGAGTGGGCGAGAGAGAGTGTGGGCGAAAGATAGAGTGGGCGAGAGTGAGAGAGTGGGAGAGAGAGAGATTGGGGAGAGAGAGAGTGGGCGAGGGAGAATGGGCGAGAGAGGGAGAATGGGTGAGAGATAGAGAGTGGGCGAGAGTGAGAGAGTGGGCGAGAGTGAGAGAGTGGGCGAGAGAGTGTGTGGGCGAGACAGAGAGAGAGAATGGGTGAGGGAGAGAGAATGGACGAGTGAGAGCATGCGGGAGAGAGAGATAGTGGGCAAGGGAGAGAGAGTGGGCGAGAGTGAGAGAGTGGGCGAGAGAGAGACTGGGCGATAGAGAGAGTGGCGGAGAGAGAGAGGGTGTGAGTGAGAGTGGGCGAGAGAGAGAGAGTGGGCAAGAGAGAGAGTGGGCGAGAGAGAGAAGAGCGGGCGAGAGAGAGACTGGCCGAGAGAGAGTGGGCGAGAGAGAGATTGGGCGAGAGAGAGTGGGCGAGAGAGAGTGAGAGAGAGTGAGAGAGTGGGTGAGAGAGAGTGGGCGAGAGAGAGAATGGACAAGAGAGAGGGTGGGCGAGAGAGAGTGTTGGTGAGAGAGAGAGTGGGCGAGAGAGAGAGTGGGTGAGAGTGAGAGAGTGGGCGAGAGAGAGAGTGTGGGCAAGAGAGAAGACACGCGAGAGAGAGTGTACTCGAGAGAGAGTGTGGGCTACAGAGAGTGTACGCGAGAGAAAGAATGGGCGAGAGTGAGAGAGGGGGCAGAGGAAGATATTGGGCAAGAGAAAGTGTGGGCAAGAGAGAGGGTGGGCGAGAAATAGAGTGGGTGAGAAAGAGACAGTGGGCGAGAGAGAGAGTGTGGGCGAGAGAGATCGGCGAGAGGGAGAATGTGTGAGAGGGAGAGTGTGTGAGAGAGAGTGTGTGAGAGAGAGAGTGGGCGAGAAATAGAGTGGGCGAGAAAGAGACAGTGGGCGAGAGAGGGAGTGTGGGCGAGAGAGAGTGGGTGAGAGGGAGACTGTGCGTGAGAGAGAGGGGGCGAGAGAGAGAGTGGGCAAAAGAGAGAGAGTGGATCAGAGAGAGTGTGTGCGAGAGAGAGAGTGGGTGAGAGAGATCAGCGAGAGGGAGAGTGTGTGAGAGGGAGAGTGTGTGAGAGAGAGTGTGTGAGAGAGAGAGTGGGCGAGAGATAGAGAGTGGGCGAGAGAGAGAGCAGGCGAGAGAGAGTGTGGGTAAGAAAGAGATGGGCAAGAGAGTGAGAGGGTGAGAATCGGTGAGGGAGAGAGTGGGCGAGAGTGTGGGCGAGAGAGAGAGAGTGGGCGAGAGAGAGTGGGCGAGAGAGTGTGGGCGAGAGATAGAGTGGGCGAGAGAGAGTGTGGGCGAAAGATAGAGTGGGCGAGAGTGAGAGAGTGGGAGAGAGAGAGATTGGGGAGAGAGAGAGTGGGCGAGGGAGAATGGGCGAGAGAGGGAGAATGGGTGAGAGATAGAGAGTGGGCGAGAGTGAGAGAGTGGGCGAGAGTGAGAGAGTGGGCGAGAGAGTGTGTGGGCGAGACAGAGAGAGAGAATGGGTGAGGGAGAGAGAATGGACGAGTGAGAGCATGCGGGAGAGAGAGATAGTGGGCAAGGGAGAGAGAGTGGGCGAGAGTGAGAGAGTGGGCGAGAGAGAGACTGGGCGATAGAGAGAGTGGCGGAGAGAGAGAGGGTGTGAGTGAGAGTGGGCGAGAGAGAGAGAGTGGGCAAGAGAGAGAGTGGGCGAGAGAGAGAAGAGCGGGCGAGAGAGAGACTGGCCGAGAGAGAGTGGGCGAGAGAGAGATTGGGCGAGAGAGAGTGGGCGAGAGAGAGTGAGAGAGAGTGAGAGAGTGGGTGAGAGAGAGTGGGCGAGAGAGAGAATGGACAAGAGAGAGGGTGGGCGAGAGAGAGTGTTGGCGAGAGAGAGAGTGGGCGAGAGAGAGAGTGGGTGAGAGTGAGAGAGTGGGCGAGAGAGAGAGTGGGCGAGAGAGAGTGGAACAGAGAGAGAATGAGCAAGAGAGAGTGTGGGCGAGAGTGAGACTGGGCGAAAGAGAGAGAGTGGACGAGAGAGAGAGTGGGCGAGCGAAAGAGTGGGAGAGAGAGAGAGTGAGAGAGTGAAAGAGTGGGTGTGAGAGAGTGTGGGCGAGAGAGAGAGTGGGCAAGAGGGAGTGGATGAGAGAGAGTGTGTGCAAGTGAGACTGGGCGAAAGATTGCGTGAGAGAGAGTGGGCGAGAGTGAGAGAGTGAGCGAGAGAGAGTGTGGGAGAGAGTGAGAGAGTGGGCGAGAGAGAGAGTGGGAGAGAGTGAGAGAATGGGTGAGAGAGAGAGTGGGAAAGAGTGAGAGAGTGGGTGAGAGAGAGTGGGCAAGAGAGAGTGGGCGAGAGAGAGAGTGAGAGAGTGGTCGAGACAGAGAGTGGGCGAGAGAGAGAGTGGGTGAGAGAGAGTGGGCAAGGGAGAGTGTGGGCGAGACAGAGAGTGGGTGAGAGTGAGACTGGGCGAGAGTGAGAGAGTGTTCGAGAGAGAAAGTGGGCGAGAGAGAGAGAGAGAGTGTGCGAGAGACAGAGTGTGGGCGACAGTGAGAGAGTGGGCGAGAGAGAGCGCGGGCAATAGAGAAAGTGGGCGAGAGAGAGAGTGGGTGAGAGTGAGACTAGGCCAAGGAGAGAGTGGGTGGGAGAGAGTGGGCGAGAGAGAGAGAGTGGGAGAGAGTGAGAGAGTGGGCGAGAGAGAGTGGGAGAGAGTGAGAGTGGGAGAGAGAGAGTGGGCTAGAGAGAGAGAGTGGGAGAGAGCGAGAGAATGGGCGAGAGAGAGAGTGGGCATGAGAGAGTGTGGGCGAGAGTGAGTGGGTGAGAGCGAGACTGGGCGAGAGAGCGAGACTGGGCGAGAGAGAGAGAGTGGGCGAAAGAGAGAGTGGGCGAGAGAGAGAGTGGGCGAGAGAGAGAGAGTGGGCGAAAGTGAGAGAGTGTCCGAGAGAGAGTGTGGGTGATAGAGTGTGTTGGCTAGAGAGTGAGTGGGCGAGAGTGAGAGAGTGGGCGAGAGACAGAGTGGGCAAGAGAGAGTGTGGGCGAGATAGAGTGTGGGCGAGACAGAGAGTGAGTGAGAGAGTGTGGGCGAGAGAGAGTGTGGGTGAGGGAGAGTGGGTGAGAGTGAGACTGGGCGAGAGTGACACTGGGCGAGAGAGAGAGTGGGACAGATTGAGAGAGTGGGCGAGAGATAGTGGGCGAAAGAGAGAATGGGCGAGAGAGAGTGTGGGCGTGAGAGATTGTGGGTGAGAGTTAGTGTGGGCGAGAGAGAGTGGGTGAGAGTGAGACTGGGCGAGACTGAGAGACTGGGAGAGAGAGAGTGGGAGAGACTGAGAGACTGGGCGAGAGAGAGAGAATGTGCGAGAGAGGGTGTGGGCGAGAGAGAGTGTGGGCAAGAGAGAGTGGGCGAGAGTGAGAGAATGGGCGAGAGAGAGAGTGGGCGTGAGAGAGTGTGGGCGAGAGAGATTGGGTGAGAGTGAGACTGGGCGAGAGTGAGAGACTGGGCGAGAGAGAGAGTGGGAGAGAGTGAGAGAGTGGGCGCGAGAGAGAGTGGGCGACAGAGAGAGTGGGAGAGAGTGACAGAGTGGGCGAGAGAGAGAGTAGGAGGGAGTAAGAGAGTGGGCGAGTGAGAGAGGGGGCGAGACAGAGAGTGGTTGAGAGTAACACTGGGCCAAAGAGAGAGTGGGTGAGAGAGAGTGGGCGAGAGTCTGACTGGGCGAGAGTGAGAGAGTGGGTGAGAGAGAGAGTGGGCGAGTGAAAGAGTGGGAGAGAGAGAGAGTGAGAGATTAAGAGTGTGGGTGTGAGAGAGGGTGGGCGAGAGAGAAGAGTGGGAAAGAGGGAGTGGGTGAGAGAGAGTGTGGGCGAGAGAGAGACTGGATGAAATATTGGGTGAGAGAGAGTGGGCGAGAGTGAGAAAGAGTGGGCGAGAGAGATCAGTGGGCGAGAGATAGTGTGAGTGGGCGAGAGAGCGAGTGTGGGTGAGAGTGAGAGGGGGGAAGAGGCACATAGTGGGCGAGAGAGAGAGTGGGCAAGAGTGAGAGAGTGGGCGAGAGTGAGAGAGTGGGCGAGAGTGAGAGAGTGGGCGAGAGAGAGAGTGGGCGAGAGCGAGAGTGGGCGAAAGATAGAGTGCGCGAGAGAGAGTGTGGGTGAGAGGGAGAGTGGATGAAAGAGAGATTGGGGAGAGAGAGAGTGGGCGAGGGAGAATGGGCGAGAGAGGGAGAATGGGTGAGAGATAGAGAGTGGGCGAGAGTGAAAGAGTGGGCGAGAGAGAGAGTGGGCGAGAGTGAGAGAGTGGGCGAGAGAGAGTGTGGGCGAGACAGAGAGAGAGAATGGGTGAGGGAGAGAGAATGGACGAGTGAGAGTGTGCGGGAGAGAGATATAGTGGGCAAGAGAGAGAGAGTGGGCGAGAGTGTGAGAGTGGGCGAGAGAGAGAGTGGGCGAGAGAGATAGTGGGAGAGAGTGACAAAGTGGGCGAGAGAGAGGATGGGAGAGAGAGAGTGGGCGATAGAGAGAGAGTGGGGGAGAGAGAGAGGGTGTGAGTGAGAGTGGGCGAGAGAGAGCGAGAGTGGGCAAGAGAGAGAGTGGGTGAGAGAGAGAGAGAGATCAGGCGAGAGAGAGACTGGGCGAGAGAGAAGGTGGGTGAGAGAGAATGCGGGAGAGAGAGACTGTGCGAAAGAGAGAGTGGGCGAGTGTGAGAGGGGGCAGAGGATGAGTGGGCGAGAGAGAGTGTGGGCGAGAGAGAGTGGGGGTGAGAGACAGGGGTGAGAGAAAGAGTGGGGGTGAGAGAGAGTGGGCGAGAGAGTGTGTGAGAGAGAGAGGGGTGAGAGAGTGGGCGAGAGAGTGTGGGCGACAGTGAGAGTGGGGGGAGAGAGAGTGAGGGTGAGAGAGAGTTTGTGAGAGATTGCGCGGCCGAGAGTGAGAGTGCGGGTGAGAGTGAGTGGGCGAGAAAGAGAGAGTGGGCAAGAGAGAAGACACGCGAGAGAGAGTGTACTCGAGAGAGAGTGTGGGCTACAGAGAGTGTACGCGAGAGAAAGAATGGGCGAGAGTGAGAGAGGGGGCAGAGGAAGATATTGGGCAAGAGAAAGTGTGGGCAAGAGAGAGGGTGGGCGAGAAATAGAGTGGGTGAGAAAGAGACAGTGGGCGAGAGAGAGAGTGTGGGCGAGAGAGATCGGCGAGAGGGAGAATGTGTGAGAGAGAGAGTGGGCGAGAAATAGAGTGGGCGAGAAAGAGACAGTGGGCGAGAGAGGGAGTGTGGGCGAGAGAGAGTGGGTGAGAGGGAGACTGTGCGTGAGAGAGAGGGGGCGAGAGAGAGAGTGGGCAAAAGAGAGAGAGTGGATCAGAGAGAGTGTGTGCGAGAGAGAGAGTGGGTGAGAGAGATCAGCGAGAGGGAGAGTGTGTGAGAGGGAGAGTGTGTGAGAGAGAGTGTGTGAGAGAGAGAGTGGGCGAGAGATAGAGAGTGGGCGAGAGAGAGAGCAGGCGAGAGAGAGTGTGGGTAAGAAAGAGATGGGCAAGAGAGTGAGAGGGTGAGAATCGGTGAGGGAGAGAGTGGGCGAGAGTGTGGGCGAGAGAGAGAGAGTGGGCGAGAGAGAGTGGGCGAGAGAGTGTGGGCGAGAGATAGAGTGGGCGAGAGAGAGTGTGGGCGAAAGATAGAGTGGGCGAGAGTGAGAGAGTGGGAGAGAGAGAGATTGGGGAGAGAGAGAGTGGGCGAGGGAGAATGGGCGAGAGAGGGAGAATGGGTGAGAGATAGAGAGTGGGCGAGAGTGAGAGAGTGGGCGAGAGTGAGAGAGTGGGCGAGAGAGTGTGTGGGCGAGACAGAGAGAGAGAATGGGTGAGGGAGAGAGAATGGACGAGTGAGAGCATGCGGGAGAGAGAGATAGTGGGCAAGGGAGAGAGAGTGGGCGAGAGTGAGAGAGTGGGCGAGAGAGAGACTGGGCGATAGAGAGAGTGGCGGAGAGAGAGAGGGTGTGAGTGAGAGTGGGCGAGAGAGAGAGAGTGGGCAAGAGAGAGAGTGGGCGAGAGAGAGAAGAGCGGGCGAGAGAGAGACTGGCCGAGAGAGAGTGGGCGATAGAGAGATTGGGCGAGAGAGAGTGGGCGAGAGAGAGTGAGAGAGAGTGAGAGAGTGGGTGAGAGAGAGTGGGCGAGAGAGAGAATGGACAAGAGAGAGGGTGGGCGAGAGAGAGAGTGGGCGAGAGAGAGAGTGGGTGAGAGAGAGAGATTTGGGAAGAGAGAATGATTGGGCGAGGGAGAGTGGGTGTGAGAGGGAGAATGGGTGAGAGATAGAGAGCGGGCGTGAGAGGGTCTGAGCGAGAGAGAGTGCGGGTGAGAGAGAGTGGGCGAGAGAGTGAGTGGGCGAGGGATACAGAATGGGTGAGTGAGAGTGTGGGGGAGAGAGAGAGTGGGCAAGACAGAGAGAGTGGGCGAGAGTGAGAGAGTGGGCGAGAGAGAGAGTGGGCGAGAGTGAGAGAGTGGGCGAGAGAGAGAGTGGGCGAGAGAGATAGTGGGAGAGAGTGAGAAAGTGGGCGAAAGAGTGTTGGCGAGAGAGAGAGTGGGCGATAGAGAGAGTGGCTGAGAGTGAGACTGGGCCAAAGAGAGAGTGGTTGAGAGAGTGGGCGAGAGTGTGACTGGGCGAGAGAGAGAGTGGGTGAGAGAGAGTGTTGGCGAGAGAGAGAGTGGGCGAGAGAGAGAGTGGGTGAGAGTGAGAGAGTGGGCGAGAGAGAGAGTGGGCGAGAGAGAGTGGAACAGAGAGAGAATGAGCAAGAGAGAGTGTGGGCGAGAGTGAGACTGGGCGAAAGAGAGAGAGTGGACGAGAGAGAGAGTGGGCGAGCGAAAGAGTGGGAGAGAGAGAGAGTGAGAGAGTGAAAGAGTGGGTGTGAGAGAGTGTGGGCGAGAGAGAGAGTGGGCAAGAGGGAGTGGATGAGAGAGAGTGTGTGCAAGTGAGACTGGGCGAAAGATTGCGTGAGAGAGAGTGGGCGAGAGTGAGAGAGTGAGCGAGAGAGAGTGTGGGAGAGAGTGAGAGAGTGGGCGAGAGAGAGAGTGGGAGAGAGTGAGAGAATGGGTGAGAGAGAGAGTGGGAAAGAGTGAGAGAGTGGGTGAGAGAGAGTGGGCAAGAGAGAGTGGGCGAGAGAGAGAGAGTGAGAGAGTGGTCGAGACAGAGAGTGGGCGAGAGAGAGAGTGGGTGAGAGAGAGTGGGCAAGGGAGAGTGTGGGCGAGACAGAGAGTGGGTGAGAGTGAGACTGGGCGAGTGTGAGAGAGTGTTCGAGAGAGAAAGTGGGCGAGAGAGAGAGAGAGAGTGTGCGAGAGACAGAGTGTGGGCGACAGTGAGAGAGTGGGAGAGAGAGAGCGCGGGCAATAGAGAAAGTGGGCGAGAGAGAGAGTGGGTGAGAGTGAGACTAGGCCAAGGAGAGAGTGGGTGGGAGAGAGTGGGCGAGAGAGAGAGAGTGGGAGAGAGTGAGAGAGTGGGCGAGAGAGAGTGGGAGAGAGTGAGAGTGGGAGAGAGAGAGTGGGCTAGAGAGAGAGAGTGGGAGAGAGCGAGAGAATGGGCGAGAGAGAGAGTGGGCATGAGAGAGTGTGGGCGAGAGTGAGTGGGTGAGAGCGAGACTGGGCGAGAGAGAGAGAGTGGGCGAAAGAGAGAGTGGGCGAGAGAGAGAGTGGGCGAGAGTGAGAGAGTGTCCGAGAGAGAGTGTGGGTGATAGAGTGTGTTGGCTAGAGAGAGAGTGGGTGAGAGTGAGAGAGTGGGCGAGAGAGAGAGTGAGCGAGAGTGTGAGAGTGGGCTGGAGTGTGAGTGGGCGAGAGAGAGAGTGGGAGAGAGTGAGAGAGTGGGCGAGAGTGAGAGTGAGTGAGAGAGAGTGGGAGAGAGTGAGAGTGGGCGAGAGGGTGTGTTGGCGAGAGAGAGTGGGTGAGAGAGAGTGGGCGAGAGTGTGACTGGGCGAGAGTGAGAGAGTGGGCGAGAGAGAGAGTGGGAGAGAGTGAGAGAGTGGGCGAGAGAGAGTGGAACAGAGAGAGAATGAGCAAGAGAGAGTGTGGGCGAGAGTGAGACTGGGCGAAAGAGAGAGAGTGGACGAGAGAGAGAGTGGGCGAGCGAAAGAGTGGGAGAGAGAGAGTGAGAGAGTGAAAGAGTGGGTGTGAGAGAGTGTGGGCGAGAGAGAGAGAATGGGCAAGAGGGAGTGGTTGAGAGAGAGTGTGTGCAAGTGAGACTGGGCGAAAGATTGCGTGAGAGAGAGTGGGCGAGAGTGAGAGAGTGAGCGAGAGAGAGAGTGGGAGAGAGTGAGAGAATGGGTGAGAGAGAGAGTGGGAAAGAGTGAGAGAGTGGGTGAGAGAGAGTGGGCGAGAGAGAGTGGGCGAGAGAGAGAGAGTGAGAGAGTGGTCGAGACAGAGAGTGGGCGAGAGAGAGAGTGGGTGAGAGAGAGAGAGAGTGAGAGAGTGGTCGAGAGAGAAAGTGGGCGAGAGAGAGAGAAAGTGGGCGAGAGAGAGAGAAAGTGGGCGAGAGACAGAGTGTGGGCGAGAGACAGAGTGTGGGCGACAGTGAGAGAGTGGGCGAGAGAGAGCGCGGGCAATAGAGAAAGTGGGCGAGAGAGAGTGGGAGAGAGTGAGAGTAGGAGAGAGAGAGTGGGCTAGAGAGAGAGAGTGGGAGAGAGCGAGAGAATGGGCGAGAGAGAGAGTGGGCATGAGAGAGTGTGGGCGAGAGTGAGTGTGTGAGAGCGAGACTGGGCGAGAGAGAGAGAGTGGGCGAAAGAGAGAGTGGGCGAGAGAGAGAGTGGGCGAGAGAGAGAGAGTGGGCGAAAGTGAGAGAGTGTCCGAGAGAGAGTGTGGGTGATAGAGTGTGTTGGCTAGAGAGTGAGTGAGCGAGAGTGAGAGAGTGGGCGAGAGACAGAGTGGGCAAGAGAGAGTGTGGGCGAGATAGAGTGTGGGCGAGACAGAGAGTGAGTGAGAGAGTGTGGGCGAGAGAGAGTGTGGGTGAGGGAGAGTGGGTGAGAGTGAGACTGGGCGAGAGTGACACTGGGCGAGAGAGAGAGTGGGACAGATTGAGAGAGTGGGCGAGAGATAGTGGGCGAAAGAGAGAATGGGCGAGAGAGAGTGTGGGCGTGAGAGATTGTGGGTGAGAGTTAGTGTGGGCGAGAGAGAGTGGGTGAGAGTGAGACTGGGCGAGAGTGAGAGACTGGGAGAGAGAGAGTGGGAGAGACTGAGAGACTGGGCGAGAGAGAGAGTGGGCGAGAGAGAGAGAATGTGCGAGAGAGGGTGTGGGCGAGAGAGAGTGTGGGCAAGAGAGAGTGGGCGAGAGTGAGAGAATGGGCGAGAGAGAGAGTGGGCGTGAGAGAGTGTGGGCGAGAGAGATTGGGTGAGAGTGAGACTGGGCGAGAGTGAGAGACTGGGCGAGAGAGAGAGTGGGAGAGAGTAGGAGAGTGGGCGCGAGAGAGAGTGGGCGACAGAGAGAGTGGGAGAGAGTGACAGAGAGGGCGAGAGAGAGAGAGTAGGAGGGAGTAAGAGAGTGGGCGAGTGAGAGAGGGGGCGAGACAGAGAGTGGTTGAGAGTAACACTGGGCCAAAGAGAGAGTGGGTGAGAGAGAGTGGGCGAGAGTCTGACTGGGCGAGAGTGAGAGAGTGGGTGAGAGAGAGAGTGGGCGAGTGAAAGAGTGGGAGAGAGAGAGAGTGAGAGATTAAGAGTGTGGGTGTGAGAGAGGGTGGGCGAGAGAGAGAGTGGGAAAGAGGGAGTGGGTGAGAGAGAGTGTGGGCGAGAGAGAGACTGGATGAAATATTGGGTGAGAGAGAGTGGGCGAGAGTGAGAAAGAGTGGGCGAGAGAGATCAGTGGGCGAGAGATAGTGTGAGTGGGCGAGAGAGCGAGTGTGGGTGAGAGTGAGAGGGGGGAAGAGGCACATAGTGGGCGAGAGAGAGAGTGGGCAAGAGTGAGAGAGTGGGCGAGAGTGAGAGAGTGGGCGAGAGTGAGAGAGTGGGCGAGAGAGAGAGTGGGCGAGAGAGAGTGGGCGAGAGAGAGAGGGGGCAGAGGTAGATATTGGGCAAGAGAAAGTATTGGCGAGAGAGAGGGTGGGCGAGAAATAGAGTGGGCGAGAAAGAGACAGTGGGAGAGAGAGAGTGTGGGCGAGACAGATCGGCGAGAGAGAGTGTGTGAGAGGGAGAGTGTGTGTGAGAGAGAGCGGGCAAGAGAGAGAGTGGGCAAGAAAGAGAGAGTGGATGAGAGAGAGTGGGCGAGAGAGTGAGTGTGTGAGAGGGAGATTGTGTGTGAGAGAGTGTGTGGGAGAGAGTGGGCGAGAGAGAGAGCGGGCGAGAGAGAGTGGGCGAGAGAGAGTGTGGGTAAGAAAGAGATGGGCAAGAGAGTGAGTGGGCGAGAGTCGGTGAGAGAGAGAGTGGGCGAGAGAGTGTGGGCGAGAGAGAGAGTGGGCGAGAGAGAGTGGGCGACAGAAAGAGTGGGAGTGAGAGACTTGGGGTGAGAGAGTGGGCGAGAGAGAGTGTGGGCGAGAGTAAGTGAGGGGGCAGAGGAAGATAGTTGGCAAGAGAGAGTGTGGGCGAAAGAGAGGTTGGGCGAGAGAGAGTGTGTGCGAGGGAGAAAGAGTGTCGAGAGAGAGTGGGTGAAGGAAAGTGGGTGAGAGAGATGGTGGGTGAGAGAGAGAGTGGGCGAGAGAGAGAGGGGACGAATGATGGAGAGAGCGGGAGAGAGGGGGTGAGAGGGGACGAGAGATGGAGAGAGAGGGGACGATTGGGGAGAGAGAGGGGACGAGAGAGGGTGAGGGGGGAGAGAGTGGGTAGAGAGAGGGAGAGAGAGGGGACGATGGGAGGGGAGAGAGGGGACGAGAGAAGGAGAGAGAGTTGAGGATGGGGGAGAGACAGGGGACGATGTAGGAGAGAGAGGGGAGTGAGAGGGAGAGTGAGGGGACGATGGGGGAGAGAAAGGGGACGAGAGAGGGAGAGAGAGGGGACGATGGGGGAGATAGAGTGGACGAATGAGGGATTGAGTTGGGAATAGAGAGGGAGAGAGAAGATGATGTGGGGAGAGAGAGGGGACGGAGAAAGAGTGACAGAAGGGAGGATGGGGGAGAGAGAAGGGACGATGGGGGAGAGAGAGGGGACGATGGGGGGAGGGGGGAGAGAGCGTGAGAGAGGGTCGATGGGGGGTAAGAGAGGGGACGAGAGGGAGAGAGAGGGGACGATGGGGGAGAGAGAGAGAACAATGGGGGAGAGAGAGGGGACGAGAGTTGGGGAGAGAGAAGGGACGAGAGAGGGAGAGAGAGGGAGAAAAAGAGGACGATACCGGGAGAGAGAGGAGACGGTGGTGGCGAGAGAATGGGAGAGTGGGGGAGTGAGCGGGGCTAGGAGAGGGAGAGAGAGGGGACGAATGAGGGAGAGAGAGGGGAGAATGGGGGCGAGAGAGGGAGAGGGAGGGGGAGAGAGCGGGGATGAGAGAGGTAGAGAGAGAGGGGACGATGGGGGAGACAGAGGGGTCGAGAGAGCCAGAGGAAGTACGATGGGAGAGAAAGAGTGGAGGATGGGGGAGAGAGAAGGGACGATGGAGGAGAGAGAGGGGACGATGGGGGAGAGAGAGGGGACGAGAGAGGGAGATAGAGGGGCCGATGGGGAGAGACAGGGGACGAGAGAGGGAGAGAGGGGACGATGGGGTGGAGAGAGGACGATGGGGGAGATAGAGGGGACGAATGAGGGATTGAGTGGGGAAGAGGGAGGGAGAGAGAGGAGGATGTGGGGAGAGAGAGGGGACGAGAGAGGGAGACAGAGGGGAGGATGGGGAGAGAGAAGGGACGATAGGGGAGAGAGAGGGGACGATGGGGGTAGAGGGGGAGAGAGAGTGTGAGAGAGGGGACGATGGGGGGTGAGAGAGGGGACGATGGGGGTGAGAGAGGGGATGAGAGGGGGAGAGAGGGGAAAAATGGGGGAGAGAGGGGGACGAGAGGGAGAGAGAGGAGAAAGAGAGAGAGGGAGGACGAGAGTGGGAGAGAGCCAGGATAAGAGAGGGAGAGAGAGAGAACGATGGGGGAGAGAGAGGGGACGAGAGTGGGGGAGAGGGAGAGAAGAGACGAGAGAGAGAGAGAGAGTGAGAGAAAGAGGACGATACGGCGAGAGAGAGAAGACGGTGGTGGCGATAGAATGAGAGCGCGGGGGAGAGAGCAGGGATGAGAGAGGGAGAGAAAGGGAACGAATGAGGAAGAGAGAGGGGAGAATGGGGGCGAGAGAGGGAGAGGGAGGGGGAGAGCGTGGGGATGAGAGAGGGAGAGAGAAGGGGGACGATGGGGGAGACAGAGGGGACGATGGGGGGAGAGAGGGGACGATGGGGAGAGAGAGGGGACGATAGAGGGAAAGAGAGGGGAAGAGAGAGGGAGAGAATGGATGAGAGGAGGAGAGAGAGCGGACGAGAGAGAAAGTAGAGAGTGAGGGGGTGAGAGAGATGGGGAGAGAGAGATGGTGGGAGAGAGAGAGTGGAGGATGAGAGACAGTTGGCGAGATAGGGAATGGGGGAAGAGAGTGGAGGTGAGAGAGTGAGGGAGTGAGAGAAAGGGGGGGAGAAAGAGAGGGGTGAGAGAGAGAGCGTAGAGAGTGAGGGGTGAGAGAGATGGGGAGGGAGAGATAGTGGGAGAGAGAGAGTGGGGGTGAGAGAGTGTGGGCAAGAGAGAGAGTGCTGGTGAGAGATGGGCGAGATAGGGAATGGGGAAGAGAGTGGAGGTGAGAGGGTGAGGGGGTGAGAGAAAGAGGGGGTGAGAGAGAGGGTAGACTGTGAGGGGTGAGAGAGATATGGGGAGAGAGAGAGGGGAGAGAGAGTGGGGGCGAGAGAAAGAGGGAGCGGGAGAGAGGGAACGAGAGGGGGACAGAGGGGACGAGAGCAGGAGAGAAAGGGGACATGAGGGGGGACGAGAGAGGGGACGAGAGAAGGGATGATAGAGAGAGAGAGGATGGGGAGAGAGAGGGGAGGAGAGGGGATATGAGACGGGAAGGGAGAGGGGACAATGATGGGGAGAAAGGGAGGGCAAGAGAGGGGGGAGATGGCGAGAGAGAGAGGAGATGAGCAAAAGAGGGAGAGAATGACAGAGGAAGAGCAAGAGAGAGATAGAGCAAGAGCGATAGAGCGTGAGTGAGGGGGATAAGCGAGAGAGACGGGAGTAAGCGACAGAGGGTGCAAGTGAGAACAAAGGGCTGCAGAGAGTGAGGATGGTGCAGGTGAGAGTGAGAGAGAGTGGGCGAGAGTGAGAAAGGGGGCGAGAGGGAGTTTGGGCGAGAGTGAGTGAGGGGGCAGAGGGAGAGTGTGAGTGAGAGTGAGAGAGTGGGAGATAGAGAGAGTGGGCGAGACTGAGAGAGTGGGCGAGAGAGAGTGCACGCGAGAGAGAGTGTACGTGAGAGAGTGTGGGTGATAGTGAGAGGGGGCAGAGGGAGATAGTGGGAGAGAGTGAGAGAGTGGTCAAGGGAGAGTGGGCGAGAGAGAGAGTGGGCAAGAGACAGTGTGGGCAAGAGAGAGTGTGGGTGAGAGAGAGAGTGGGCGGGAGAGAGTGTGGGCAAGAGAGAGTGTGGGTGAGAGAGAGAGCGGGCGAGAGAGAGTGTGGGCGAGAGAGAGAGAGTGGGCGAGAGGGAGAGTGGGTGAGACAGAGTGGGTGAGAGAGAGTGGGCGAGAGAGAGAGTGGGTGTGAGAGAGTGGGCGAGAGAGAGAGAGTGGGTGTGAGAGAGTGGGTGAGAGAGAGAGAGCGGGCAAGAGAGAGAGTGGGTGAGAGAGAGTGGGCGAGAGAGAGAGAGTGGGTGAGAGAGAGTGGGCGAGAGAGAGTGGGCGAGAGAGAGAGAGTGGGTGTGAGAGAGTGGGCGAGAGAGAGAGTGGGCGAGAGAGAGAGTGGGTGAGAGAGAGTGGGCGAGAGAGAGAGTGGGCGAGAGAGAGTGTGGGTGAGAAAGAGTGGGCGAGAGAGAGTGGGTGAGAGAGAGTGGGCGAGAGAGAGAGTGGGCAAGAGAGAGAGAGTGGGCGAGAGAGAGAGTGGATGAGAAAGAGTGGGCTAGAGAGAGTGGCTGAGAGAGATAGTGAGAGAGAGATGAGTGCGAGAGGGGTGAGAGAGACAGGGTGAGATAGTAAGGGTGTGTGAGGGAGGGAGTGTGAGACAGAGAGAGGAAGTGAGAGAGAGAGACTGAGAAAGAGGGAGTGAGAGTGAGAGAGTGTGAGAGAGAGGGAGTAAGAGAGAGGGGTGAGCGAGAGGGGCGAGAGAGAGAGAGGGTGTTGAGAGAGGGGGTTTGAGAGAGAGATTGGGTGAGGGAGTAGGCGAGAGAGAGAGAGTGGGCAAGAGAGGGAGGGGTTGAGGAAGAGAGGGGGTGTGGAAGAGAAGGGGTGAGAGAGAGAGGTGTGAGAGGGAGAAGGGCTGAGAAAGGGGGTAAGAGAGGGGGTGAGAGAGAGGGATGCGGGTAGGAGAGAGAGGGAGTGACAGAGAGAGAGGAGTGAGAGAGAGAGGGGCTGTGAGACAGTAAGTGCGTGAGAGGGAGAGCGTGTGTGAGAGACCGTGGGAGATAGAGAGGCGGAGAGAGAGATGGGAGAGAGTTAGGGGGTGAGACAACGGGGCAGAGAGAGTGAGGGGAAGAGCGAGTGAGGGGGTGAGAAATGAGTGGGTGAGGAAGGGTGGGGTTTGAGAGAGAGATAGAGGCTGACAGAGTGAAAGCGTGAGTGAGAGGTGAGAGAAGGGTGAGAGAGAGGCGAGAGAGAGAGAGATAGGATGAGAGAAAGAGGAGGGTGAGAGAGAGAGCGAGGGGGGTGAGAGAGAATGGGCGAGACAGAGTGTGGACGAGAGAGAGTGGGCAGAGAGATTGTGGGCGAGAGAGAGAATGGCCGAGCAAGAGACTGGTGTGAGAGAGAGGGTGGGCGAGAGAGAGAAGTGAGAGAGAGAGGGTGGAGAGAGAGTGGTGAGAGAGACGGGGTGAGGTAGTGAGGGAGTGAGAGAGAGAGGGTGTGAGAGAGAGACATGATATGAGACAGAGGGAATGAGGGAGAGAGGTACTGAGAAAGAGACGGACTGAGAAAGAGGGAGTGAGAGTGAGAGTGAGTGAGAGAGAGAGGGGTGAGAGATAGAGATTAGAGAGAGAGTGGTCGAGAGAGAATG
This sequence comes from Chiloscyllium punctatum, assembly GCF_047496795.1. Classification (NCBI taxonomy): domain Eukaryota; kingdom Metazoa; phylum Chordata; class Chondrichthyes; order Orectolobiformes; family Hemiscylliidae; genus Chiloscyllium; species Chiloscyllium punctatum. The sequence continues at coordinate 89,339,062 of NC_092759.1, forward strand.
TAGGAGAGAGGGCGAGAGAGAGTGGGCGAGAGAGAGAGGTGAGAGAGAGATGGGTGCAAGAGGAGTGGGAGAGACAGGGTGAGATAGTGAGGGTGTGAGAGGGAAGGGGTGTGAGAGAGAGACAGGGCGTGAGAGAGGTGGAGTGAGAGTGAGAGTGGTGAGAGTGACAGGGTGTGAGAAAGAGAGGGTTTGAGAGAGAGAGTGGGCAAGAGAGAGAGTTGGCAAGAGAGAGAGTGGGCAAGAGAGATACTGGGCGAGAGCGAAGGTGGGTGAGAGTGCAAGGGGGTGAGAGAGAAGTGTGGGCGAGAGAGAGAGTCTGTGAGAGAGAGTGGGCGAGAGAGAGTGTGGGAGAGAGAGAGGGCGAGAGAGAGTGGGCGAGAGAGAGATTGGGCGAGAGAGAGAGTGGGCAAAAGAGAGACTGGGCGAAAGCGAGGGTGGGTGAGAGCGCGAGTGGGTGAGAGAGAAGAGTGGGCGAGAGAGAGAGTGTGTGAGAGAGAGTGGGCGAGAGAGAGTGTGGGAGAGACAGAGGGCGAGAGAGAGTGGGCGAGAGAGTGGGCGACAGAGAGAGGTGAGAGAGAGGGTGAGAGAGCGCGAGAGGGGTGAGAGAGAGGGGAGAGAGAGAGATGGGTGTGGGAGGGGTGAGAGAGACAGGGTGAGATAGTGAGGTTGTGAGAGGGAAGGGGTGTGAGAGAGAGACAGGGTGTGAGAGAGAGGGAGTGAGAGTGAGAGGGTGTGAGAGTGAGAGGGTGTGAGAGAGAGAGGGACGGAGAAGGAGGGAGTGAGAGTGAGCGCAAGAGGGGTGAGAGAGTGAGAGGGTGTGAGAGAGAGAGGGAGTGAGAGAGAGAGTGGCTGAGAGAGAGAGTGGGCGAGAGAGAGACTGGGCGATAGAGAGGGTGGGTAAGAGAGAGAGTGGGTGAGAGAGAGTGGGCGAGAGAGAGAGTGAGAGGGGGGCAGAAATAGAGAGTGGGCGCGAAAGAGAGTGGACAAGAGAGAGTGGCAGAGTGTAGGGGGCGAGGGAGAGAGAACGTGTGAGAGAGGGAGGTGAGAGAGAGAATGAGGGTGTGAGAGCGCGAGAGGGGTGAGAGAGAGAATGTCGAGAGCGAGAAGGTGTGAGGAAGAGAAGGGGGTGAGAGAGAGGGGGTGAGAGAGAACGTTAATGGCGAGAGAGAGGGGGTGAGAGAGAGGGATGAGAAAGAGTGAGAGGTGAGAGAGAAAGGTGAGATAGTGTGGGTGTGAGAGGGAAGGGGTGTGAGAGAGAGACAGGGCGTGAGAGAGAGAGGGAGTGAGAGTGAGAGGGTGTGAGAGTGAGAGGGTGTGAGAGAGAGGGACTGAGAAAGAGGGAGTGAGAGTGAGCGCGAGAGGCGTGAGAGAGTGAGAGGGTGTGAGAGAGAGAGGGAGTGAGAGAGAGAGAGGCTGAGAGAGAGAGTGAGCGTGAGAGAGAGAGTGGGCGAGAGAGAGTGGGCAAGAGAGAGACTGGGCGAGAGAGAGGGTGGGTGAGAGAGCGAGTGGGCGATAGAGAAGAGTGGGCGAGAGAGAAAGCGTGAGAGTGAGCGCGAGAGGGGTGAGAGAGTGAGAGGGTGTGAGAGAGAGAGGGAGTGAGAGAGAGAGTGGCTGAGAGAGAGAGTGAGCGAGAGAGAGAGTGGACGAGAGTGAGAGGGTGTGAGAGAGAGAGGGAGTGAGAGAGAGAGTGGCTGAGAGAGAGAGTGAGCGAGAGAGAGAGTGGACGAGAGAGAGAGTGGACAAGAGAGAGTGGCAGAGTGTAGGGGGCGAGGGAGAGAGAACGTGTGAGAGAGGGAGGTGAGAGAGAGAATGAGGGTGTGAGAGCGCGAGAGGGGTGAGAGAGAGAATGTCGAGAGCGAGAAGGTGTGAGGAAGAGAAGGGGGTGAGAGAGAGGGGGTGAGAGAGAGGGATGAGAAAGAGAGAGAGGTGAGAGAGAAAGGTGAGATAGTGTGGGTGTGAGTGGGAAGGGGTGTGAGAGAGAGACAGGGCGTGAGAGAGAGAGGGAGTGAGAGTGAGAGGGTGTGAGAGTGAGAGGGTGTGAGAGAGAGGGACTCAGAAAGAGGGAGTGAGAGTGAGCGCGAGAGGCGTGAGAGAGTGGGCAAGAGAGAGACTGGGCGAGAGAGAGGGTGGGTGAGAGAGCGAGTGGGCGATAGAGAAGAGTGGGCGAGAGAGAAAGCGTGAGAGTGAGCGCGAGAGGGGTGAGAGAGTGAGAGGGTGTGAGAGAGAGAGGGAGTGAGAGAGAGAGTGGCTGAGAGAGAGAGTGGGTGAGAGAGAGTGGGCGAGAGAGAGAGTGAGAGGGGGGCAGAAGTAGAGAGTGGGCTCGAAAGAGAGTGGGCAAGAGAGAGTGGGAGAGGGAGGGAGAACGTGTGAGAGAGGGAGGTGAGAGAGAGAATGAGGGTGAGAGAGCTTGAGAGGGGTGAGAGAGAGAATGTCGAGAGCGCGAAGGTGTGAGGAAGAGAAGGGGGTGAGAGAGAGGGGCTGAGAGAGGGGGTGAGAGAGAGTGGGAATGGCGAGAGAGAGGGGGTGAGAAGAGAGGGATGAGAAATAGAGAGGGGTGAGAGAGAGAGAGTGAGGGGAGAGCGTGAGAGGGGTGAAAGAGAGCCCAAATGGTGAGAGAGAGGGGTAAAACAGGGGGTGTGTGAGAGAGGGCTGTGAGTGAGAGCAGGAGTGAGTGAGAGGGGGAGAGAGTGAGAGAGAGGGGGAGAGAGGGAGGGAGAGAGAAATGGAGAGAGACAGGGGAAGGGGGTGAGATAGAGAAGTGGGTGAGAGAGAGAGGATGAGCGAAAGAGGGTGTGGGAGAGAGAAGGGGAGAGAGAGAAGGGGAGAGAGGCTGATGGGGTGGGAGAGTGAGGGGGTAAGAGAGAGGGGGGTGAGAGACAGGGAGAGAGATAGAGGGGGAGAGAGAGAAGGGGAAAGACGGGGGCAAAAGAGAGGGGCGAGAGAAAGGGGCAAGAGAGGGGGCCAGTGAGAAGGAGTGAGTGAGAGAGGAGGTGACAGAGAGAGGCGTGAGAGAGGGGTGAGCGAGAGCATGGGGTGAGAGAGAGAGAGGTGAGAGAGGGGGCAAGAGAGAGTGAGGGGTGACAGAGAGGGACGTGAGAGAGAGAGAGGGGTGAGAGAGGAGGAGAGAGATAGGGGCGAGAGAGAGGTGAAAGAGAGAGGGCTGAGAGAGCGAGAGTGGGGGAGAGAGAGGGGGGTGAGAGCGCCGGGGGGGGTGAAAAATAGAGGGTGAGAGATAGGGCGTGTGAGAGAGAGGCGTGAGAGAGAGGGGTGAGAGAGTGAGAGAGTGAGAGAGAGAGGGCTGAGGGAGTGTCATGAGAGAGATGGGTAGAGAGAGAGGCAGAGAGAGGGGTGAGAGAGAGGGGCGTGTGAGAGAGACAGGGGTGAGACAGAGAGGACTGAGAGAGAGGGGGTGAGACAGAGATGTAAGAGAGAGAGAGAGAGGGGGAGAGAGAGAAGAAGTGAGAGAGTGAGGGGGTGAGAGAGGGAGAGAGAGGGCTGAGAGAGAGGGAGCGTGAGAGAGCGAGGGGTGAGAGAGCGAGGATGAGAGAGAAAGTGTGAGATATAGAGTGTGGGTGAGATAGAGTTGGCGAGAGGGTTGGGCGAGAGAGATAGTGGGCAAGAGAGGGAGAGTGTGAGGAAGAGAGGGGGTGAGGAAGAGAGGGGGTGAGAGAGAGGGGAGTGAGAGGGAGAGGGGCTGAGAGAGGGGTGAGAGACAGAGGGATGCGGGTGGGAGAGAGAGGGGTTGACAGAGAGAGAGGGGTGAGAGAAAGAGAGGCTGTGAGAGAGTAAGGGCATGAGAGAGAAAGTAGTTGAGAAACAGTGGGGAGAGAGAGGTGGAAGGAGTGTGGGGAGAGAGTGAGGGGGTGAGAGAGAGGGGCAGAGAGAGAGGGGGAAGATAGCGCGAAGGGGAGAGAGAGTGAGGGTGTGAAAGATTGAAGGATTAAGAGAGAGGGAGTGAGAGACAGAGAGGGGGTGAGAGAGAGAGTCGGATGAGGGAGAGAGAGGGCTGAGAGTGAGGGGTGAGAGAGGTAGGGGTGAGAGAGGGGGCGTGAGTGAGAGAGAGGGGTGAGAGAGATAGTGAGGGGTGTAAAAGAGAGGGTTCGAGAGAGTGGGATGAGAGAGAGGGGAAGGGAAAGAGAGGGAGAGAGAGGGAGAGAGAGAGTAATGTAAGAAAGAGAGTGGTGAGAGTATGAGAGAGCTGAGAAAGGGGTGAGAGAGAGGGAGGAGTGTAAGAGAGAGAGGGGTAAAAGAGGGATGAGAGAGACCGGAGTGAGAGAGATAAGTGAGAGAGATAAGTGAGCGAGAGAGGAGGGAGAGAGAGAGAGACGGGGTGAGACAGAGGTGTCGAGAGAGAGGCAGTGTGTGAGAGAGGTCAGTGAAAGAGAGAGGGTGAGAGAGAGAGGGGTGACAGAGAGAGAGGAGTGAGAGAGAGAGGTGTGAGATAGAGAAGGGTGAGAGCGAGAGAGAGTGTGTGTGTGTAAGAGAGAGAGAGAGGTGAGAGAGAGGGTTGAGAGAGAGAGAGGTGTAAGAGAGAGAGGCTGAGAGAGAAGGGAGATAGGGGTGAGAGAGGAGGCGTGAGAGAGAGAGAGGGGTGACAGAGAGAGAGAAGGGCTGAGAGAGGAGGAGTGAGAGACAGAGAGGGAGCGAGAGAGAGTCGGGTGAGGGAGAGAGAGGGCTGAGAGAGGGGTGAACGAGAGAAAGAGAGGGGTGAGAGAGAGAGGGTGTGTGAGAGAGAGAGGATGAGAGAGAGGGGAGTGAGAGAGAGGAGGTGAGACAGACATGGGGTGAGAGAGGGTGAGAGAGGGGTGAGAGAGAGAGGAGTGAGAGAGAGAGGGGGATGAGTGAGAGAGCGTGTTGAGAGAGAGGCGGTGAGAGCGAGAGAGGGAGAGAGAGTGATGGGGTGAGAGAATCAGGGGGTGAGAGACGGGGGAGAGATAGAGGGAGTGTGTGAGAGACGGGGTGAAAGAAAGAGGGTGAGGGATAGGGGTGAGCGAGAGGGGTGAACGAAAGCATGGGGTGAGAGAGAGAGGGGTGAGAGAGAGAGAGAGGGGCGAGAGAGAGAGGGGGCGAGAGAAAGGCGGCGAGAGAGACGGGGTGCGACAGAGAGGGATTGTGTGACAGATGGGGTGAAAGAGAGAGAGGGTGTGGGAGAGCATGGGGTGTGAGAGAAAGGGGCAAGAGAGTGAGGGGTGAGAGAGAGAGGGGCGAGAGAGAGATGGGTGTGAGAGAGGGAGGGGAGAGAGAGAGTGAGAGAGAGTTGTGAGAGAGAGAGGTGTGAGAGAGAGATGGGTGTGAGTGAGAGAGGGGAGAGAGAGAGTGAGAGAGAGGGTTTTGAGAGAGGGGTGAGAGAGAGGGTGGATGAGAGAGAGTGGAGGCTGAGAGAGGGGTGAGAGAGATAGAGAGGTGTGAGAGAAAGGGATGCGGGTCGGAGAGAGAGTGGTTGACAGAGAGAAAGGGTGGGAGAGAGAGGAGGTGAGACAGACAGGTGGCGTGAGTGGGGGGTGAGAGAGAGGGTGAGAGAGAGGGGTGAGACAGAGAGAGGAGTGAGAGAGAGAGGGGATGAGTGAGAGAGGGTGTTGAGAGAGAGTTGGCGAGAGAGACAGGGGGTGAAATTGAGGGAGTGTGTGAGACGGGGCGAAAGAAAGAGAGGGTGAGGGAGAGGGGCATGAGTGAGAGAGAGAGGGGTGAGAGAGAGAGGTGAGAGAGCGAAGGGGATGAGAGAGATGGTGGTGTGAGCGGTTGAGAGAGAGTGGGTGAGTGGGTGAGAGAGAGTGGGTAAGAGAGAGCGTGGGTAAGCGTGGGAGAGAGGGTTAGTTGGTGAGAGAGAGAGATTGAGAGAAAGAGAGAGGGGGTGTGAGATAGTGGGGTTTGAGAGAGAGAGTGAGAGAGAGGGATGACTGAGGTAGTGAGTTGAGATAGAGAGAACGGGTGAGAGAGAGGGGTGTGAGGGAGAGGGGGTGAGAGAGAGAGTGCGTGTGAGAGATGGTGCTGAGAGAGAGAGAGGGGGGTGAGAGAGCGAGACGAGGTGAGACAGGGGGTGAGAGAGAGGGGGTGAGAGAGGCGGGGAGAGAGAGGGGTGTGAGAGAGAGGGGAGATGAGTGAGAGACGGTGTTGAGAGAGAGGCGGTGAGAGAGAGAGGGGAAGCGAGTAATGGGGTGAGATAGTGAGGGGGGTGAGAAACGGGCAGAGTTAGAGGGGGGAGAGAGAGAGAGGTGGAGAGAGAAAGGCAGCGAGAGAGACAGGGGGCGACAGATAGGGAGTGTGTGAGAGACGGTGTGAAAGAGAGAGAGAGGGTGAGGGAGTGGGGTGAGAGAGAGGGGTGAGCGAGAGCATGGGGTACGAGAGAAAGGGGTGAGAGAGAGGGGAGAGCAAGAGCATGGGGTGCGAGAGAGAGGGGTGAGAGAGAGAGGGGTGAGAGAGAGGGAGTGTGTGAGGGGGGTGAAAGAGTGAGAGGGTGAGAGAGGTGAGTGAGAGAGAGGAGTGAGAGCAAGAGAGAGAGGGGTGAGAGAGAGAGAGTTGTGAGTGAGAGAGGGTGTGAGAGACAGGGCTGAAAGAGAGGGTGAGAGAGAGGAGTGAGAGAGAGGGGTGAGAGAGAGAGGGGATGAGAGAGGGGTGAGAGAAATAGAGAGGGGAGTAAGAGAGAGCAGTGAGAGAGTGGGATGAGAGAGAGGGGGAGGGAGAGAGACCGGTGTAAGAGAGAGAGGGGTGAGAGTATGAGAGTGCTGAGAGAGGGGTAAAAGAGAGAGGGAGCAGTGTAAGAGAGAGAGACAGGTAAGACAGGGATGAGCGAGAAAGGGTGAGAGAGAGAGCTGAGAGAGAGGGGGGGGAGAGAGAGAGACGGGGTGCGAGAGAAAGGCCGAGAGAGAGGCAGTGTGTGAGAGAGGGCGGTGAGAGAGAGAGGGTGAAGAGGGGTGAGAGAGAGAGGGAGGAGTGTAAGAGAGAAGGGGTAAGAGAGGGATGAGAGAGAGAGAGAGGGGTAGAGAGCGGAGGGGAGAGACAGGTGAGAGAGAGAGAGAGCTGAGAGAGAAAGGGGGAGAGAGAGAGAGAGACGGGGTGCGAGAGAAGGGCCGAGAGAGAGGCAGTGTGTGAGAGAGGGCGGTGAAAGAGAGAGATAGTGAGAGGGTGGGATGAGTGAGAGAGGGGTGAGAGAGAAAAGGGTGAGAGCGACAAGGGTGACAGCGAGAGAGAGAGGGTGAGAGAAAGGGTAGAGAGGAAGTTAGGGGTGAGAGAGTTGGGCGTGACAGACAGAGAGTGGGGTGACAGAGAGAGAGAGGTTGAGAGAGAGAGGAGAGAGAGTGATGGGGTGAGAGACAGAGAGAAGTGAGAGACAGAGAGAGAATGAGAGAGAGAGTCGCGTGAGGGAGAGAGTGGGCTGAGAAAGGGGAGAGAAAGAGAGGGGTGAAAGAGACAGATAGGGGTTGAGAGAGAGGGACTGAGAGAGAGAGGGGTTGGGAGAGAGGAGGTGAGATAGACACGGGGTGAGAGAGGGGGGGTGAGAGAGAGGGTAAGAGAGAGTTGTTAGAGAGGGAGAGGTAAGAGAGAGAGGTGAGAGGCAAGGGTGAGAGAAGGCTGAGAGAGAAATGGGTGAGAGAGAGGGGTGGGAGAGAGAGATGGCAGAGAGAGGGGGTAAGAGAGAGTAAGGTGAGAGAGAGGGGGGTGAGAGAGAGAGGGGTGAGAGCTAGAGAGAGAGAGATGTGAGAGAGAGGGGTTGAGAGAGGGTTGAGAGATAGGGGTGTAAGAGAGAGGGTTGAGAGAGTTGGTTGAGAGAGAGGGGTAGAGAGAGAGGGGAGAGAGAGAGTTGTGTAAGAGAGAGAGGGTTGAGATTATAAGAGGGCTGAGAGACTGTTGCGAGTGAGAGGGAGGAGTGTAAGAGAGAGACTGGTTAAGAGAGGGATGAGTGAGAGGGAGAGAGAGTGATGTGAGAGAGAGAAAGGGTTGTGAGAGAGGGGGTGCAAGAGAGAGGGAGTGTGTGGGGGTGTGAAGGAGAGAGAGTGGTGAGAGAGAGAGAGGTGAGAAAGAGGGTTGAGAGAAAGAGGGGGGCGGGACAGAGAGGGTGAGAGAGAGGGCTGAGAGGGAGATGGGTGAGAGGGAAGGGGCGTGAGAGAGAGCGAGGGCTGAGAGAGAGGGGCGTGAGACAGAGACAGAGGGGTGAGAGGGAGTGTGGGCGAGAGAGTGTGTGGGCGAGAGAGAGAGAGTGGGCTAGAGACGGAGGGAGTGAGGAAGAGAGGGGTGAGAGAGAGGGGTGTGACAGAGAGAGGTTCTGAGAGTGGGGAGAGAGAGAGGGGTAAGAGAGAGAGACGCTGTGAGAGACTAAGAGCGTGAGAGAGAGTGAGTGAGATATAGTGGGTGAGAGAGAGAGGGCAGAGAGAGAGAGGGATGAGAGGGAGGGGTGAGAGAGGGAGGGGATGGGTGAGAGAGGGTGTTGAGAGAGAGGCGGTGAAAGAGAGAGAGGGGAGTGAGAGAGAGGAGGTGAGACAGATAGGGGGTGAGAGAGAGGGGTTAAGAGAGAGGGGGTAGGAGAGAGAGGAGGTGAGATACAGGGGAGAGATAGAGGGGTAGAGAGAGGGGGAGAGAGAGAGAGAGAGAGTGGAGAGAGTGAGGGAGATAGAGAGGGGCGAGAAAGAGAGGGGGCGAGAGAGACAAGGGTGAGAGAGAGGGAGTGTGTGACAGAGGAGAGTAAGAGAGAGAGTGAGGGCGAGAGAGCGGTGAGAGGGAGGCGTAAGAGAGTGAGGGTGAGAGAGGGGTGTGCGAGAGCATGGGGTGAGAGAGCGAGAGGGGTGAGAGAGAGAAGGGTGAGAACGAGAGAGAGAGGGGATGAGAGAGGGGTGAAAAAATAGAGAGGGGAGGAAGAGGGAGCAGTGAGAGAGTGGGATGAGAGAGAGGGCGAGAGTGAGAGAGGTGTAAGAGAGAGGGGTGAGACTATGAGAGGGCTGAGAGAGGGATGAGAGAGAGGGAGGAGTGTAAGAGATAGAGGGGTAAGAGACGGATGAGAGAGAGGGGTAAAGAGCAGCGGGGGGAGAGAGAGGTGAGAGAGAGAGAGGGTGGAGGGAAGGGGTGAGAGAGAGACGGGGCGCAAGAGAGGGTGCGAGGGAGATGCATTGTGTGAGAGAGGGCGGTGGAAGAGAGAGAGCGACTGAGAGACAGGGGGAGAGATAGAGGGAGTAGAAACAGGGGGAGACAGAGAGAGGGATGAGGGAGAGAGGGGGCGAGAGAGAGAGGGGGAGAGAAAGAGGTGGAGAGAGAAACAGGGGGCGAGAGGGAGGGAGTGTGTGAGAGACGGGGAGAAAGAGAGAGGGTGAGGGAGAGCGGTGAGTGAGAAGGGAGTGCGAGAGCATGGGGTGAGAGAGAGGGTTGAGAGAGAGGGAATGTGTGAGAGAGGGGAGTGAAAGAGAGAGGGTGAGAGAGTGTGTGTGAGAGAGAGGGGTGAGATAGAGAGGTGTGAGAGAGTGTGGGGGGTGAGAGAGAGAGAGGGCTGAGAGACGGGGGAGAGATATAGGGGGTGGAGAGAGGGGGAGACAGAGAGAAGGAGAGAGAGGGGCGAGAGAAAGGGGGCGAGAGAGTGAGGGGGACAGAAAGAGGTGGAGCGAGAAACAGGGAGCGAGAGGGAGGGAGTGTGTGAGAGACGGAGAGAACAAGAAAGGGTGAGGGAGAGTGGTGAATGAGAGGGGAGAGCGAGAGCATGGGGTGAGAGAGAGGGGTGAGAGAGAGGGAGTGTTTGAGAGAGGGGAGCGAAAGAGAGAGTGTGAGAGAGAGGGGTGATATAGAGAGGGGTGACAGAGTGAGGGGGTGAGAGAGAGAGGGGTGGGATAGAGAGAGGGGTGTGAGAGAGAGGGTGAGAGAGGGGATGAGAGGGAGATGGGTGAGAGAGAAGACGCGTGTGTGAGAGAGAGGGGTGAGAGAGAGAGGAATGAGACAGGCGGGGGTGAGAGGGAGGGTGAGAGAGAGGGTTGAGAGAGGGAGAGGGGTGACCAGGAGAGGGGTTGAGTGAGAGACGGTGTTGAGAGAGAGGCGGTGAAAGAGAGAGGGGGCGAGAGAGAGGAGGTGAAACAGACAGGGGTTGAGAGAGAGGCGGTGAGAGAGAGAGGGGTTGGGAGAGAGAGGAGGTGAGATAGACACGGGGTGAGAGAGGGGTGAGAGAGAGAGAGAGCTGAGAGACGGGGGAAAGAGAGAGAGATGGGGTGACAGAGCGAGGGGGTGAGAGAGAGGGAGTATGTGAGAGGTGGGTTGAAAGAGAGAGAGGGCGAGAGAGAGGGGTGAGGGAGAGAAGGGTGAGAGCGAGAGAGAGAGTGAGAGAGGGAGGCATGAGAGAGAGAGGGTGTGAGAGAGGGATGAGAGAGTGAGGGGGTGAGAAAGGGGGTGAGACAGAGCGGTGAGAGAGAGAGAGGTGAGAGAGAGAGATGGATGAGAGACAGAGAGGGTGTGAGAGAGAGAGTTGGGTGAGGGAGAGAGGGGGAGAGAGAGGGGTGAGAAAGAGAGGGGTGAAAAAGAGAGAGGGGTGAGAGAGAGATGGGGTGAGAGAGAGAGAGGGTAAGAGGGAGAGATTGAGGGATGAGAGAGAGAGGGTTGAGAGAGAGAGAGGGGTGAGTGAGATAGTGAAGTGAGATAGAGCGAACGGGGGAGAGAGAGAGGTGTGAGAGAGAGGGGGTGAGAGAGAGAGGGAGTGAGAGAGAGGGGGTGAGAGATAGAGAGAGTTGAGATAGGGTGGGGTGAGATAGAGAGGGGTGAGAGAGAGGGGGTCAGAGAGGGGGCTGAGAGAGAGGGTGAGAGAGAGTGGTGAGACAGAGAGAGGGTTGAGAGAGAGGGGGATGAGTGATAAAGGGTATTGAGAGCGAGGCGGTGAGAGAGAGAGTGGGAGAGAGAGTGACGAGGTGAGATAGTGAGCAGGTGAGATATAGAGTGGCTGAGAGACAGGGAGAGAGATAGAGGGAGAGAGAGAGGGAGAGAGAGAGGCGTGAGAGAGGGGGGCGAGAGTGAGAGATGGCGAGAGAGAAGGGGGTGAGAGAGAGGGAGTGTGTGAGAGACTGGGTGAAAGAGAGAGGGTGATGGAGGGGGTGAGAGAGGGGGAAGCGAGAGGATGGGGTGAGAGAGAGAGGGTGAGAGACAGAGGGGTGAGAGAGAGGGGGTGAGAGAGGGGTGAGCTAGAGAGAGACGGCGATAGAGACAGGGGGCGAGAGAGAGTGAGTTTGTGAGAGACGGGGTGAAAGAGAGAGAGGGTGAGGGAGAGGGGTGAGAGAGAGTGGAGAGCGAGAGGATAGTGTGAGAGAGAGAGGGTGAGAGAAAGAGGGGTGAGAGACAGAGTGATGAGAGAGTGGGGGTGAGACAGAGAGTGGTGAGGGAGAGAGGGGAGAGAGAGTGACGCGGTGAGAGAGTCAGGGGTGAGAGACAGGGGGAGAGATAGAGGGGGAGAGAGGGGGAGAGACAGCGGAGAGAGAGGGTGGAGAGTGTGAGGGGGAGAGAGAGGGGCGAGAGAGAGAGGACGCGAGAGAGAAAGGGGGCAACAGAGACAGGGGGCGAGACAGAGGGAGTGTGTGAGAGACGGGGTGTAAGAGATAGAGGGTGAGAGAGGGGTGAGAGAGAGAGAGGGCTGAGCCAGAGCATGGGGTGAGAGAGAGGGGTCAGAGAGAGAGGGGTGAGAGAGACGGGGGAGAGAGAGAGGGGTGAGATAAAGTGGGGGAGAGAGTGAGGAAGTGTGTGATGGGGTTAAAAGAGAGGGTGAGAGAGAGAGGGGGATGAGAGAGAGGGGGCGAGAGAGAGGGAGCGTGTGAGAGAGGGGGTGAAAGAGAGAGAGATTGAGAGGGAGAGGTGTGAGAGAGAGGGGTGAGAGAGAGGGGTGAGAGCGAGGGGTGAGAGCGAGAGAGAGAGGCGGTGAGAGAGAGAGAGAGGGGAGAGAGAGTGATGGGGTGAGTGAGGTGGTTAGAGAGAGAGGTTTGAGAGAATGGGTAGAGATAGAGGGGGAGAGAGAGGGGGGTTGAGTGAGAGAGGGGGGTGAGAGAGAGGAGGTGAGACACAGGGGTTGAGAGAGAGGCAGTGAGAGAGAGAGGCGTTGGGATAGAGAGGAGGTAAGACAGACACGGGGTGAGAGAGAGGGGGTGAGAGAGAGGGTGAGAGAGAGTGGTGAGAGAGGGAGAGATAAGAGAGAGAGGTAAGAGAGAGAGGGGTGAGAGAGGACTGAGAGAGAGATGGGTGAGAGAGGGGTAAGAGAGAGATGTAAGAGAGAGAGGGGTGAGCGAGAGAGAGAGAGGGGTGAGAGAGAGGAGTGAGAGGGAGATGGGTGAGAGAGAAGGGGTGTGAGAGAGAGAGAAGGGTGAGAGAGAGAGAGGGGTGAGAGAGGGGAGAGAAAGAGAGGGGTGAAAGAGACAGACAGGGGTTGAGAGAGAGGGACTGAGAGAGAGAGAGAGGGGTTGGGAGAGAGGAGGTGAGACAGACACGGGGTGAGAGGGGGGGTGAGAGAGAGGGTAAGAGAGAGTTGTTCGAGAGGGAGAGGTAAGAGAGAGAGGTGAGAGACAAGGGTGAGAGAAGGCTGAGAGAGAAATGGGTGAGAGAGAGGGGTGGGAGAGAGAGATGGCAAAGAGAGGGGGTAAGAGAGAGTGAGGTGAGAGAGAGGGGGGAGAGAGAGATGGGTGAGAGCTAGAGAGAGAGAGATGTGAGGGAGAGGGGTTGAGAGAGGGTTGAGAGATAGGGGTGTAAGAGAGAGAGGGTTGAGAGAGTTGGTTGAGGGAGAGGGTAGAGAGAGAGGGGAGAGAGAGAGTTGTGTAAGAGAGAGAGGGTTGAGATTATAAGAGGGCTGAGAGACTGTTGTGAGTGAGAGGGAGGAGTGTAAGAGAGAGACTGGTTAAGAGAGGGATGAGTGAGAAGGAGAGAGAGTGATGTGAGAGAGAGAAAAGGCTGTGAGAGAGGGGGTGCAAGAGAGAGGGAGTGTGTGGGGGTGTGAAAGAGAGAGAGTGGTGAGAGAGAGAGAGGTGAGAGAGAGGGTTGAGAGAAAGAGGGGGGCGGGACAGAGAGGGTGAGAGAGAGGGGTGAGAGGGAGATGGGTGAGAGGGAAGGGGCGAGAGAGCTGAGAGAGAGTGGGTTAGATAGAGTGGTGAGAGAGAGGGGTGAGAGAGAGTGGCGTGAGACAGAGACAGAGGGGTGAGAGGGAGTGTGGTCGAGAGAGTGTGTGGGCGAGAGAGAGAGAGTGGGCGAGAGACGGAGTGAGTGAGGAAGAGAGGGGTGAGAGAGAGAGGGGTGTGACAGAGAAAGGTTGTGAGAGTGGGGAGAGAGAGGGGTAAGAGAGAGAGACGCTGTGAGAGACTAAGAGCGTGAGAGAGAGTGAGTGAGAGATAGTGGGTGAGAGAGAGAGAGGGCAGAGAGAGAGAGGGGTGAGAGAGAGGGGTGAGAGAGGGAGGGGATGGGTGAGAGAGGGTGTTGAGAGAGAGGCGGTGAAAGAGAGAGAGGGGAGTGAGAGAGAGGAGGTGAGACAGATAGGGGGAGAGAGAGAGGGGTTAAGAGAGAGGGGGTCGGAGAGAGAGGAGGTGAGATACAGGGGAGAGATAGAGGGGTAGAGAGAGGGGGAGAGAGAGAGAGAGTGGAGAGTGTGAGGGGGAGATAGAGAGGGGCGAGAAAGAGAGGGGGCGAGAGAGACAAGGGTGAGAGAAATGGAGTGTGTGACAGAGGAGGGTGAGAGAGGGAGAGGGCGAGAGAGGGGTGAGAGGGAAGCATATGAGAGAGAGGGTGAGAGAGAGGGGTGTGCGAGAGCATGGGGTGAGAGAGCGAGAGGGGTGAGAGAGAGGGGGTGAGAGGGAGAAGGGTGAGAGCGAGAGAGAGAGACGGTGAGAGAGAGAGAGGATGAGAGAGGGGTGAGAAAAATAGAGAGGGGAGGAAGAGAGAGCAGTGAGAGAGTGGGATGAGAGAGAGGGCGAGAGAGAGCGGTGTAAGAGAGAGAGGGGTGAGAGAAAGGGGGAGATAGAGGTGTGAGAGAGAGGGGTGAGAGAGAGAGGGGATGAGTGAGAGAGGGTGTTGTGAGAGAGGTGGTGAAAGAGAGAGGGGAGTGAGAGAGAAGGAGGTGAGACAGATAGGGGGGAGATAGAGGGTTTAAAAGAAAGAGTGTGGTGAGAGAGAGAGGGGTGAGAGAGGGGGGCGTGAGACAGAGAGGGAGGGTTGAGAAAGAGATTGTGGGTGAGAGAGAGAGTGACCGAGAGATTGTGAGCGAGAGAGAATGTGGGTGAGAGAGTGTGGGTGAGAGAGAGTGTGGGCAAGAGACGGAGGGAATGAGGAAGAGAGGGGGTGAGAGAGAGGCGGGAAAGAGGGGGGAGAGAGGGAGGAGAAAGAGGGGGTTGAGAGGGTTGAGAGAGAGCGGGAGAGAGAGTGGATGGGATGGGGAGAGAGGGGCGAGAGAAGGGGGAGAGAGAGGGGTGAGAGAGAGGGATGAGAGAGTGGGGTGAAAGACCGGAGAGAGAGAGGGGAGTGAGAGAGGGGGAGAGACAAGTGGGAGAGAGGAGTGGGAGAGATATGGGGTGAGATGGGTGGAGAGAGAGGGGGAGCGAGAGGGGGGAGAGGGGGGAAGAGAGGGGTAAGAGAGAGGAGAGGTCGGGAGAGAGAGGAGGAGAGAGAGGGAGAGAGAGAGCGGGAGAGGGGGAGACAGAGGGGGAGAGCGGGGGTCAGAGAGAGGGGGAGAGAGGGAGGGGTGAGGGAGGGGGAGAGATGTGGCGAGAGAGAGTGGGGAGAGAGGGGGAGAGAGATGGGGAGAGAAAGGGGTAGGGAGGGGTGAGAGAGAGGAATGATAGAGGGGTGAGAGAGAGGGAGAGAGAGAGAGGGGGGTTGAGAGAGATGAGAGAGCGGGAGACAGATGGGGAAGGGGATGGGGAGAGAGGGGGAGAGAAGGGGTAGAGAGAGGAGTAGAAGGAGAGGGTAGCAGAGAGAGGGGTGAGAGAGAGGGGTGAGAGAGCGGTGAGGGAGTGGTGAGAGAGAGAGGGGAGTGAGAGAGGGGAGTGAGAGAGGGGTGTGAGAGGGGGAGAGACGGGAGGAGAGAGGAGTGTGAGAGAAGGGTGAATGAGAGGGGGATGGGAGAGATGGTGTGAGAGAAATGGGGTGAGATGGGTAGAGAGAGAGGGGAGAGAGGGGGAGAGAGGGGAAAGAGTGGAGGGAGAGAGGGGAGAGGTGGGGGAGAGAGAGGAGGAGAGCGAGGGAGAGAGAGCGGAGAGAGGGGGAGACAGAGGGGGGAGAGTGGGAGGCAGAGAGAGGGGGGAGAGTGGGGAGAGACGGGAGGAGGGAGGAGTGTGAGAGAAGGGTGAGAGAGAGTGGGAGGGGAGAGAGAGTGTGAGAGAAATGGGGTGAGATGAGTGGAGAGAGAGGGGAAAGAGAGGAGGGAGAGAGGGGAGTGGTGGGGGGAGAGAAGGGTAGAGAGAGGGGGAGAGAGAGAGGGGAGAGAGAGGGGGAGAGAGAGGGGGAGAGAGGGGTAAGAGAGAGGAATGAGAGAGGGGAGAGTGAGAGGGGAGAAGGGGAGTGGGGTGGGCGAGAGAGATGGGGGAGTGTGAGGGGTGAGAGAGTGGTGTGAGAGAGAGAGGGGTGAGATAGAGGGGTGAGACAGAGGGGAGGGGGAGAGTGGCGGGCGAGAGAGAGGGGTGAGAGAGAGGGAGGGGAGAGAGGGTGAGGTAGGGGAGAGAGGGGGAGAGGGGTGAGGGGGAGAGAGGGGGAGAGAGGGGGAGAGAGGGGAGAGTGAGAGAGGTGGAGTGAGAGAGGGGGAAGCGAGCACAAGAGGGGCAGACAGAGGGGGGGAAGAGAGAGAGAGGCCGGGAGAGAGAGAGAGAGGGTGACAGAGAGATGGATTGAGAATGAGAGGGAGTGTGAACGAGGAGTGAAAGAGAGGGGTGAGAGAAAGGGGTGAGAGAGAAGCGTGAGAGAAAGGGGTGAGAGAGGGGGGAGAGAGAGAGGGGAGAGAGGGGGAAGGGAGAGAGCGGTGGGAGGGGGAGAATGTTGGGGGAAGATTGGTGGGCGAGAGAGAGGGGTGAGAGAGAGGGGGAGAGTGGGGGGAAGAGAGGGGGGAGTGAGAGAGGTGGAGTGAGAGAGGAGTAGAGAGCACAAGAGGGGCAGAGAGAGAGAGGGGAAGAGAGAGAGAGGTGGGGGGAGAGAGGGTGAGAGAGAGATGGGTTGAGAGTGAGAGGGGGTGTGAGCGAGAGGGGGTGAGAGTCAGAGGAGGTGAGAGAGATGTGTGAGAGAGAGGTGTGAGAGAGTTGGGTAGAGAGAGGGGCAAGCAAGAGAGTGGGGCGGGAGAGGGGGCGAGTGAGTGAGAGAGAGAGGGGGCAAGCGAGAGAGAGGTGCAACTGAGCGAGAGGGAGGGGATGGAAATGAGAGAGAGAGTCTGAGAGAGTGAACGAGCGCACGAGAAGGGAACGAGAGAGAGAGAGAGAGAGAGAGAAAGATAGATAGAGAGGGGGCAGAGCGTGATACGGAGAGATAGAGGGCAAGCCAGAGACAGAGGGATGAGGGAGAGAGGGACGCGAGGGAGAGAGAGAGTCGGGTGAGAGAGAGGGTTTGGGTGGAGAGTGAGTGAGGGGGAGGGAGAGAGAGAGAGAGGGTGAGAAAGAGAGAATACGAGTGAGGGGGTGAGAGCAAGGGAGAGAGAGAGAGAGAGAGAGAGAGATGTCTCAGGGAGGACCAGTACAGAAGAGATGAAAGTAGGACCCTCACAAGATGATGTGAATGAAGCCTAGAATGTCGCTGTTCCTTACCCAGCTCTGTGTCTATGTCCTGTCTTCCAGGTCTGAATACAGAAGGTCACTAACCCCTCCCTGTGAGGTTTACTGTGAGTGATCTTACCGACTGCAGGATTTACTGAAGGCTCCACATCTCTCTCTCCGTCTATCTCTGGCTGACCAAGCGTCTTTGATGTGGTTATGGATGAGACAAGAGTTCGGAATTCGGCTGAGACAGGAACATCCTGATGACCTGCAGGAGACAGAGAAATAGACAGAATGGGAAATTAAACTGATGCAGTGAGGGTTACACATGGAGAATAGCACTGAATCCCACAGAGATCTGGAAATTCCCAGTCTCCATCCATGGCCTGTGCAGTTGCTTCCCTCTGGAGTGGAGAATGCTGTTGGCTCAGGATCTGGAGTAGCTGCAAGAGTGAGAGACACTGACAGATGCAGCAATTAGACCCACACAGTGAGGGATACCACATGGAGAGAGACTGAGTGATATCACCAGACTGCTGGAATGTATCAGGATCACACAGTGGTCATGATGAACGGGTTGTGATTCATGGTGCACGGGGATCAGTACTCAGTGAAAGGTGTGCTACGAGTGGGACAGGTGATGGCCTCATGCTATTCTCACCCGACTGTTCATCCAGATGTTAATGCCGGTGTTCAGTATAACCCATCGAACTGCTTAATATCCTTTTAGGAAGGAAATCTATAGTAGACAGCGGGCCTGGCCTACACATGATCAAGACCCAGAGCGATGGGGTTGACTGTAAACAGCTCTCTGTAATGATCCAGCAAGGCACTCAGCTCAAGGGCAGCTCAGGGTGGGCCTGCGATGCTGGCCAGCCAGAGACAGAACCATCCCATGAGTGAATTAAACACAACCCTGCTGGGAGCAGTGTCCTGGCCAATCATGTCGGTAAGCTCATGGGCAGGACTTTAAACTGACAGAGAGGATGTAGGGCCAGGGTTCAGGTGAAAGGAGCTTTCCAAATCCAAACAGAAATGGCAATGTAGCTGAAGACAAGCAGAATGGAACAGGAAGAGACAGAGTTTAACTGAAACTGTACATCAGTGAATTGGACTGTGACAAGAAATTGTGGAAAGAGTCAATCGTAATGTTCTTTTTTGGACTGGATAAAATCTCTGCAATAAGGTGGATGGACTGTGGCACAGAGATAAATGAGATTTAGTTGTGACAAGGTGAACAAAAGGTGGAACATGAATATTTTATTGTACACCTCCTTGAGGGGTGTCAGGGAGTGCAGGATGGGTAACCCTGACAGTAATGGGTAACAAAGGCATTACAGAGAAAGCATTTGGCCTCAGATGATGAAGCTGAATCAGTCTGAATGCAGATTCTGGGTAACACGTGTCAAAAACACAAGCAGGAGAACAGTTGAGAGGCTGCCTAACAGCATTTCATTGCTCAACTCTGTTACACATTCCAATGAATTCCTGTGTACTGAAAAGGCACTGTGATCATTTTGGGAGACTTCAGTCTTTGTATGATTTGGGACAGTCACATCGGCAAAAGTGATGTTCTCCGAACTCCTCTTTGAATGTTTTTGTCAGTGTTTCTTTGAATAACACGTTGTGGAAACGGCCAGGGAGGTGACTATCTCAGATCGACCGTTGGGTGATGACGCTGAGGGAAGGAGTAATGTCACACTGAGATATCCTCTGGGAAATTGTAGTGTAGTGGAATTCAGCAAGATGATGGATTTATAAAGAGACAATAAAGCACACCCTACAATCACCAAAGCCATTGACATGTGTTTGAAAGGAGAACTCACCAAGGTAAACAGGGGAAACTGATGTGTATGGCTGGAAATGGACAGTGCAAAACACTTATTGTCGTGGAGATGTACAGCACAGAAACAGGGCCTTCGGTCCAACTCATCCACACCACCCACATATCCTAACATAATCTCATCACATTTGCCAGCACTTGGCCCAAATCCCTCTCAACCCTTCCTGTTCGTATACCCATCCAGATGCCTTTTAAATGCAATCATTGTACCAGTCTCCACCACTTCATCTGGCAGGTGATTCCATATACGCAACTCCCTTCACATCAAAACGTTGTCCCTTAGATCCTTTTATATCTTTCCCCTCTCATCCTGACCCTGGGCCCTCCAGTTCTGGACTACCCCACCCCAGGGAAAAGACCTTGTCTGTTAAACCTATCCATGCCTCTCATGGTTTTATAAACCTCCATGTGGGTTACCCCTCAGCTTCAGACATTCCAGGGAAAACATACCCAGCCCATTTAACCTTTCCCTTTAGCTCAAATCCTCCAATCCTATCAGCGTCTTTGCAAATCTTTTCTGAAACCTTTCAATTTACACATCAATGTCCTGTATAGCCACAACATAACCTCCCAACTCCTCTACTCAATGCACTGATCAGTAAACACAAGCATACCAAACACCTACGCAACACTGCACTCCCCGCATCCCTGACTGATCCCTACTCAACACTGCACTCACCCCCTCCCTGACTGATCCCTATACAGCACTGCAATCTCTCCCTCCCTGGCTGATCCCTAACTAACACTGTAATCTCCCCATCCGTGACTGAACCCTATCCAAAACTGCAATCTCCCCTCCCTGACTGATCACTACCCAACACTGCACTCACCCCCTCCCTGACTGATCCCTAATCAACAGTGAAATCTCCCCCTCCCTGACTGATCACTACACAAACTGCAATCACCCCCACCCTGACAAATCCCTCCCCAACACTGCAATCACTCCCTTCTTGACTGATCCCCTTACCAACACTGCAATAGCCCCCTCCCTGACAGATTCCAAGCCAACGCTGCACTCACTCCCTCCCAAACTGATCCCAATCCAACACCGCACTCACCCCCTGCCTGACTGATCCCCTTCCCAACACTGCACTCACCGCTCCCTCACTGAGCCCTGCTCAACACTGCAACCTTCCCCACCCTGACCGATGCCTAACCAACACTGCTATCGCCCCCGTCTGATTGACCCCTACACAACACTGCAATCTCACCCCCTCGGACTGATCCCTCTCAACACTGCAATCTCCCCCTCCCTGACAGATCCCTACCCAACACTGCAATCTCCCACTCCCTGACTGATCACCACCCAACACTGCAATCTCCCCCTCTCAGACTGATACTTACCCAGCACTGCAATCTCCCACTCCCAGTCTGATCACTACAAAACAGTGCAATCATCCCCTCCCTGACTGGTCAATGCCCAATACTGCAATCTCCCCTCCCTGACTGATCCCTACCCAACACTACAATCTCCCCCTCCCTGACTGATCCCTACGCAACACTGCAATCTCCCCCTCCCTGACTGATCCCTACTCATCACTGCAATCTCCCCATCCCTGACTGATCCCTACTGATCACTCCAATCACCCCCTCCCTGACACTTCCCTACCCAACACTGCACTCACCCCTCCCTGACTGTTCCAAACCCAACACTGCAATCACTCACTCCCTGACTGATCCCTACCCAACAATGCAATCTCCCCCTCTCTGACTGATCCCTACCCAACTCTGCACTCTCCCCCTCCCGGACT
This sequence comes from Chiloscyllium punctatum, assembly GCF_047496795.1. Taxonomy (NCBI): domain Eukaryota; kingdom Metazoa; phylum Chordata; class Chondrichthyes; order Orectolobiformes; family Hemiscylliidae; genus Chiloscyllium; species Chiloscyllium punctatum. Next base: position 89,359,311 of record NC_092759.1, read on the forward strand.
AATCCCGACACAACACTGCAATCTCCCCCTCCCTGACTGATTCCTACACAACACTGCAATCTCCCCCTCCCTGACCTATCCCTACCCAACACTGCATTCACGCTCTCCCTGACTGATCCCTACCCAACACTGCAATCACCCCCTCCCTGACTGATCTGTAACCTTCCCTACACTCACCCCCTCCCTGAATGATCCTGAAACATGACTGCAATCACACCCTCCCTGACTGATTCCTACCCAATACTGCAATCACCCCCTCCCTGACTGATCCGTACTGTACCGTACCCTCACCCCCTCGCTGAATGATCCTAAAACAACACTGCAATCACCCCTCCCTGACTGATCCCAACCCAACACTGCAATCTTCCCCTCCCTGACTGATCCCTCCCAACGCTGCACTCACCCCCTCCCTGACTGATCACTACCCAACACTGCAATCTCCCCCTCCCTAACTGATCCCTACCCAACACTGCAATCTCCGCCTACATGACTGATCCCAACCCAACACTGCTATCTCCCCCTCCCTGACTAATCCCTCCCAACACTGCACTCACCCCCTCCCTGACTGATCACTAACCAACACAGCACTCACCCCCTCCCTGAATGATCCCTACGCAACACAGCAATCTCCCCCTCCCTGACTGATCCCTATACAACACTGCAATCACCCCCTCCCTGACTGATCCCTATACAACACTGCAATCACCCCTTCCCTGACTGATCCCTACCCAACATTGCAATCTCCGCCTACATGACTGATCCCAACCCAACACTGCAATCTCCCCCTCCCTGACTGATCCCTCCCAACGCTGCACTCACCCCCTCCCTGACTGATCACTACCCAACACTGCAATCTCCCCCTCCCTAACTGATCCCTACCCAACACTGCAATCTCCGCCTACATGACTGATCCCAACCCAACACTGCAATCTCCCCCTCCCTGACTAATCCCTCCCAACACTGCACTCACCCCCTCCCTGACTGATCACTAACCAACACAGCACTCACCCCCTCCCTGAATGATCCCTACGCAACACAGCAATCTCTCCCTCCCTGACTGTTCCCTATATAACACTGCAATCACCCCCTCCCTGACCTATCCCTACCCAACACTGCATTCACGCCCTCCCTGACTGATCCCTACCCAACACTGCAATCTCCCCCTCCCTGACTGATCCTTACTCAACACTGCACTCACCCCCTCCCTGAATGATCCCTACCAAACACTGCAATCTCCCCCTCCCTGACTGCTCCCTTCCCAAAACTGCAATCACCCCATCTCAGACTGATATTTACCCAGCACTGCAATCGCCCCCTCCCTGACTGATTCCTACCTAACATTGCAATCTTCCCCTCCCTGACTGATCCCTTCCCAACACTGCAATCTCCCCCTCCCTGACTGATCTTTACCCAATACAGCAATCTCCCCCTCCCTGACTGATCCCTACCCAACACTGCAATCACCCCCTCCCTGACTGATCCCTACCCAACACTGCAGTCTCCCCCCTCCCTGACTGATCCCTACCCAAAACTGCAATCTCCCCCTCCCTGACTGATCCCTACCCAACACTGCAACGTACCCCTCCCTGACTGATTCCTACCTAACATTGCAATCTTCCCCTCCCTGACTGATCCCTTCCCAACACTGCAATCTCCCCCTCCCTGACTGATCTTTACCCAATACAGCAATCTCCCCCTCCCTGAGTGATCCCAACCCAATACTGCAATCTCCCCCTCCCTGAGTATTCCCAACCCAATAATGCAATCGCCCCTCCCTGGCTCATCTCTTTCCAACACTGTAGATCCCCCTTCCCTGACTGAACCCCACCCAACAAAGCAATCTCCCCCGTCCCTAACCCATCTCTCCCAGATCAGGTCAGAGAGATGCAGGTATTAATAATTAATCCTGTCCTTTGTGTATTTGACTGTGACAACACTGAGAGAATACTATGTCCAGAGTGTTCGGTAGGGGGAATTCGAGGAAGATTTCCTCTAGATCTAAGTCCATTCTCAAACTAATCTGGGATATTTTCATGAGAACTGTTTCAGTGAAGATTCACTTTGAATCCTTTCTGTGCCTTGCTGTAGATAGCTGGGAACACTGATATCCTGGGCAGGACTGATCCTGGGAATTTTTATGGAAGCCAGATTAAATGGAGATTTCTGGGTCCCATTCCTTCACATGGAAGAGATGAAGTCTCAAAAGTGAACATTGAGATGCTGATGGTGTTGTCCAGTTACTTCTAAAAACAAGGTAAACAACCCAACCAGAATGTTTGGAGTGAGATGACAGTGGGGGAGCATTTTGGAACCAGTGACCATTGTTCTATTAATTTTGTAATCACTGTGGGGTGAGACAAAATGTTCCCCAGGTGCTCGTTCTACATTGGGGCAAAGCACATTTTGACAGAATTAGCCAGCAGCTTGCAGGGGTTGGTTGGAGAATTTTGTTTGCAGCCAAAGTAACCTGTGGTAAGTGCAAGTTCTTTAAAAGTTCTTTAATTACTCTACATTTATCCCTATCTAACGCAACTTACTTACACATCCATGAACACTACAGGCAATTGAGCAAGGCCAATTTACCTAACCTGCACATCTTTGGACTGTGGGAGGAAACCGGAGCACCTGGAGGAAACCCACGCAGACACGGGGAGAACATACAAACTCAGTTGGAATGGCATAGTGGCTCAGTGGTTGGCACTGCTGCCTCACAACGCCAGGGACCCGGGTTTGACCCCAGCCTATGGTGACTATCTGTGTGGAGTTTGCACATTCTCCCGGAATCTGCGTGGGCTTCCTCCGGGTGCTCCGGTTTTCTCCCAACAATCCAAAAATTCACAGGTCAGCTGAATTGGCCGTGCTAAATTGCCGCTAGTGCTAGGTGCATTCGTCCAGGGTAAATATTGGGCAGGGAGAATGGCTTTGGGTGGGTTACTCTTCGGCAGGTCGGTGTGGAATTGTTGGGTCAATGGCTTGCTTCCATACTGTAGGAAATCTAACCCTAACAGGATCTAACCCACGCAGACCATGCTGTGAGGTTAGAATTGAACCCAGATCCACGGTGCTGTGAGGCAGCAGTGCTCACCACTGAGCCACTGAGCTGGTCAGTGCTAGGCCCATTACTGTTTGTTATCTAGATCAATGATTTGGACGAGGATGTTTAAGGCATGATTAGTAAGTTTGCAGATTACAGTAAATTAAGTGAGGAAGGTTTTCTGCAATTGCAACAGGGCCTTGATCAGATGGGGAATTGTGCTGAGAAATGGCAAATGGAGTTTAATACAGACAAGGGGGAGATCGAGAATTTTGGAAAGTCACATCAAGATAGGGGTTTCATGGTGAATAGTAGGGACTGAAGGAGTGTAGTGGGACAGAGGGACCTTGGATTCCAGGACCACGGTTCTCTAAGAGTGGAGTCACCGGGAGACAGGGCAGTGAAGAAGGCTTTTGGCACAATGAGCCCTTCATCAGTCAGGGCATGGAATATCGAAGTTGGGAAGTTCTGTTGTAGTTGTACAGGATGTTAGTGAGGCCGCACTTGGAATATTGTGTTCAGTTTTACCCACCTTTCTATAGGAAGGATGTTATTAAACTGGAAAGAGTGCAGAAGGAATTTACAAGGAAGTTGCCAGAACTCAACTGGAATTATAGAGAGAGGTTGGACAAGCTATGACATTTTCTTTAGTGTGTAGGAGACTGAGGGGTGTCCTTATAGAGGTGTATAAGATCATGGGAGGCATGGATAGGGGTGAATGCACTCAGTCTTTATCCAAGGCTTGGGGAATCGAGAACGAAAGGGCATCCATTTAAGGTGAAAGCGGAATGATTAAAAGGGAACCTGAGGGACAATGCTTTTATCCAGAGGGTGGTACACATACGGAATGAACTGCCAGTGCAAGTACTCAAGGAGGATGTAATTAATAACATTTAAAAGGCACTTGGACAAATACATGGAGAGGAACGTATTGGAAGGATATGGGCCAAGTGCAGGGAAACGGGGTTAGTGTGGATGGACCAGTTTGGGCCAAAGAGCCTGTCTCCATGCTATAGAACTCTATGATTCTATGAACATACCCAAGTGTCCCATAATATAGAAGCATCCAAAGCAAAACGAACACGAGCTGGTACAAATGTGAAACAGTCCTGCAGAATTTGGCAGGATGCCAGCCTGGCCGTGCAGCGAAGGATTCCTGGCACAGGAGCTGTGGTGAGAACCCCATAGAGAACCGGGGAAGGAAGCTGGAAAGTTCACTCCACTCCGATAGCCTGGTTGACCCCCGCTGGGATAAGTCAGCTGGGATCCGGTCACCCAAGGGAAAACTATAGGCTGGGACCCAGCTAGGTCTCCGACACAATGAGCAGGACAGAACGTTGCAGGGAAATCTCACCCACATGGGACTACTCCAGTTACAATTGGGAAGAGCCCAATCCAGTGAAAGGAGTGTCTCTGGGGATGGGGATGCAGCCTCAGGTTACATTGACAATCTGGAAGGACAGTGTATGAGCTCCAAGAAGCTGCATGTGTCCTCTACACCTGCAAAACGGAGCAACACACATCAGGCCCTATTAGGAGGTGCCAGGAGCAAATACAATGCCAAGGAAACCAGGACTCCTCCAGAATGGGATAATGTGTGCCTTTGGTGTTCTACCTCCCCAGCGAGATAACAACAGCCCCCACACTGACACGTCCACACCCACCCACAAATGGGAACTCCCACTGCCTTTCTCCCAGGTAACTGCACCTTTTGCCCCCAGCCCTGACCCACAGACACACCCAGATTACATTGAATCATGTGGTTATCCAGTGTCAGACAGCTGATGGTCTCACTCCATACACAACAGCCGTTCCAGCCACTCAGCTGGTGGGCAGCACCAAAAAGGCTACTCTGTTTGATCCTGTCTCAAACTCAGATACATTTTTGAATGAGATAGACCGACAGTCTGTCATACACGGACTGAATGCTGACAAACAAACTAATTTAATCATCATGTGACTTTGTCCACCAGGCCCTGAGGGAAAACAGTGAGGGAAGGTCATCAATGATGAAATGAAGGCAGCCGTCCTCACTGCTCGAGAAAAGTCCCATCCCGGATTAGTGACAAACAGCGTAAGTACTTGTTCCAGGAGAACACCCACACTGACATGTCTCACTGTCAGTTACAGCAGCTCACCAAGGGCTCGGTTAATCAGAGCTGCAAGGACACTTTCAGTGGGGCACTGGGCTTGGTCCGAGGCATTCCAATTATCCCAAGTGACAAAGTTAGGATGGGGATCTTTGAAGTCGAAAGTATCGGAATTACATTTAAAAAAGTATTTGGATGGGTTATCATGATTCCCTCCCACATGCTATGGAGATAGAGGGGACATTGACAGGGACCACACTTACGTAAATGTGAAGGAACAGGCCATACCACGGCATTCCCACCGCCTGTCATTAACTAATTCGGCTCCTCTCACATCAAGCTGTGGTCATAACTGCACTCACCTTGATTTATCTCGGGATACCGGTGGTTAGGATTGCAGGCTGCAACAGATGGGTACGATCATGGTGGATAATACCTTGATACACCCTCAGGGACTGGTAGGTGGATGGAACTCCCCGGGTGATCACCTTAGTTTCATTCATTTGCAGTGTTTGAGTGTTCCTGGCTGGGCCCAGTATTGATTGCCTGTCCGCAGCTGCTCGGGAGCTGGTTTTGGTGGTGAGCCGCACCTTGAACTGTTGCAGGTGGTGGGCCCACAATGTCCTTCGGGAGGAAATTCCAGGAGTTTGGGCCAGCAGGTCTCATTCACTTGCATTTATTCTGCTCACTGAATGTTGGCTATGCATCACAATGCTGTATGGATTCTCAGAACGGAATATGTTTTGTCGAAACAGTGACGAGAGCCACAGTCACTCAGTGGTTGGACTGTTGCCTCACTGCGCCAGAGACCTGGGTTTGATTCCACTTTTGAGCGACTGTCTGTGTGGAGTTTGTACATTCTCCTTGCATCTGTATGGGTTTTCTCCCACTGTTCAATGATGGGCATTTTTGACAGATTGCCCGTAGTGTGGAGGGAAATTCAGGTGAGCTGGAATAGCCATGGGAAAGGTGGGGTTTCACAGATATCATCAGGGGATAGATCTGAGTTGGATTCTCTTCAGAGGGTCATTGTGGACTCGATGGGCTGAAGGACCTGTTTCTGCTCTGTAGGGATTCTATGATATCACTTATCAGCCATATGACAATCGGTTTGACCAATGTACAAAATGGCTTTCGCTCAAATAGCAGGCTACTCTGACAACAAACATAACCAGCTTTTAAAATTAGGTTTGCAATTCATTGTATAAGCTTCTTTCGATTCAAAAGACTGGGTGGGGGATGGGGATTGGGTGAAATGTTGCAGCCTCCTTGCTAAAACACAGATAGACAGCCAAGAGATGCAGTGTATATTGGACAAGTTATACTCCCAAATCACAAAAGCCAGACAGCAGCCAGATGGTTATCCCATCAGCATAATGTAAAAGGCAACAGTTCTCCTGGGCAGACATATCCCTAACAAGGTCTCGCCCAAACAAAGGAGGGCCCAGACAGGAAGGCACCGGGTCCTGCTACACAAAGAAACTAACGGGAACAAGCCATCCAAATGATTAGTAACGCTTCAAACTATGAACTGATTCTCCGAATTGGCCAGAAGGATAGAAAGTTCTGGGAAACCATCCAGAAATGAACAAAACCAGGGATCACCTGCAGACTGATCTCTTGAATTTTCTGGAGGCTTTCTGAGGTGACAAACATGGCAAGGGACAGAGACCAGCTCACCATCCACAGACAGGGAGAGAGAGAGGGAGAGAGACAAGCTGAAGAAAACCTCAGGAGCATGGGAGAAAGGGAGTGTGAAAAACCATTGAGAGAGAGAGAGCTGGAACCAACTGGAATACTGAGTGTCACCCCTTCCGTCTGTCCATGCTTCAACACCTGTTTGTCTCAGTCTGACTTCCCCTTCTCTCTTTGTCCTTCTCTCTCCCTATTTGTCTCTTTCTCTCAATCTGCCTTTCTCTCACACCCTCCCTCTCACTGTCTGTCTCTGCCCCATCTTTCTCTCATCCCCCTTCTCCATCCCCTCTCTCTCAACCTCTATCTCTTTTTCTCACCCTCCCTTTCTCTTTTTCTTTATTTCAGACCTGAAAGTGCTCACCCAATTTTGACCCCCCTCGAAAACATTTGCCCCTCATTTTAACTCTCCTCCCAAATTTATCCCCTTTCCCAAATACTTTCCCGCCCAAATACCTACCTTACCAACTGTGCCCCCTCAAATATTTTGCTGTCCCCCCAACATTGCTGTGAGCCCCAATCCCTGGGACAGAGGGAGTCGAGTGGAAAAGTGTGGAGCTGGAAAAGCCCAGCAGCTCGGCCTGAACCATCAACTCTCCTGCCTGACCCGCTGTGCTTCCCCAGCTCCACACTTTGTAACTCTGACTCTCCAGCATCTGCAGTCCTCACTTTCTCACACCGGTAAACGAATCTGGGTTGACTGACTCACCGAGGGCGATTTTAATGTACAGCAAGAGCCCAGTCCGAGAATTACAGAAGGTGTGCATCACAGATGGAGTCCTTTCTTCCCATCATCCCCCTCCGTCATTAAATGATCCTGGTCCGGTTCAGGATCCTCAGGATTGGTCCCTGAATGGTCTCATTGACTATCCTTCCTGTGAAGACCTCTTCTCCACCCTGTCTCAGATTTTGCATCACGTGCTATCCCTCCATCCATCTCTCTCTGACAACAGCCCCTCCTTTCTCCACCAACCCCAAAACCCTATCAAACCCTCCCCCTTTCTCTGGCTGTCCCACTCTCTCCTTGTCTCCCACTCTCCCCCTTCCCATGCAGACTCATAGCCGCTGGGCTGGAGGACGTAGTGCAGAGACTAATTCGCCTTTGACTGACTGCTGTAATGCACAGCAAGATCCCACTCTGAAACCATCGCCATTTACACACAGTCCTTCTCCCTCAGTATATGCCCTTCTCACTCTCTCTCTCTCCCTGTCTCTCTCACTCTGTCCTTTTCTCACTCCACCTCCTTGACTCTTCTGCCCATTTCTCTCTCTCCACTTTCTCCATCTCTACTCTCTCCATGTCTCTCTCTCTTTTTATCACTCTCACTTTCTTTTTCTCTTTTTCTCTATTTCAGACGCACTCAGAAAATTACCTCATGTTCCTTCCATTCACCCCCTCCCCACAGTGGGGGCAAAACCTGGGAGAGACCAGGCAAACTCTTCCCAATGCCCCTTCCCCCACTCACTGGGACGTAGCAGAGGGGTCCAGGGAGAAAGAGGGAGAGAAACTACTGCAGAGAATGAGAGATGGACGGACAGACAGTGAGAGAGAGGGAGAGAACAAGAGAAAGACAGGCAGGCAGAGGGGGGTAGAGGAAGTGAGAAGAACTGAGAGAGAGCAGGACAGAGACAGACAGAGAGAGAGAGAGTGAAACGCCAGGAAGAGAAATACAATGTCAGACAGATACAAGGTGAAAATGGGGAGAGAAAGACAGGGAGAGAAGTTCAGGCAGACAGCAAGACAGAAATCCCAGGGAGAGATATAGGACAGAGAAAGAGAGGAGTTGCAACAGCAGAGAGATAGAGCTGAGAGAGTGGGGTGGTAGTGGGGGCTGTGATGTGCCTCTAGTGATGTACAGACATGGATAGCAAGATCCCACAAAGCTGAGAGACAGATGCAGAGAGAGGTGAGCAAGGTTTTAGTTTTGTGAAAGACTGAATGATTAAGCATTCCTGAAAAACCTGGTGAGGTGACAAAGCAGGAAGGGAATCTACTGGGAAATGTAAACAGAAATTAGATGAGAAGGAAGTTGAGAGATAGGGATTGAAGGAAAGATGTGGGAGAGAGAACAGGCAACACAATACCAGAGCAGACTCGAGGGGCTGAATGGTCTCCTCCTGTTCCTATTTCGGATGGTCTTATATTCTTAACACTACCTCCCAGCTCTTGGCCCCCACACTGGAGGTGATGACTCCACAAGGCCCTGATCTGTAGAGTGCTTCACTCTTCCGTGAGTCTCAGAGGGAACCAGCCTCATTTCGATTGGAGTTGCAGCCTCTCAGTGAGAAGTGAAATCTCCTCGAGATTCCCCTCAGTCTCTCACTGTAAGGTGGAGCAGGCCAGTCACGGGGAAGCAAACAGCAGGCCAGATGTGCTTTGTCCTCCAGCTCCATTTCAGAAGGCCACATTGGAGTGGCTTGATTCCTTCATCAGCTTCCCGTGCTCTCCCTTCTGGGTTAGGGTGGGGGCAGAATGGCCTTGCTTCTGGCTCCTATTGATGTGCAGGCTGGCTATGATTGGGTTGTACACGGCATGCCCCTGGAGTGAGTTGGTTAGCTCAGTTGGCTGGGCAGTAAGCTTACCACATTTGCTAGAGTTACTCTGAAGGACTCTCCTTCCCAACCTCTCCCTCAGCTGGGCCATGGTGGCACTCTGATTAAAACACCACCAGACACTGCTCTGTAATGAGGAGCTGCCCCATGCTCTGGTAAGACTACGGTGACATTACATTGGTTTGTATCTGGAGCACTGTGTGCAGGACTAGTCACTGCATTGCCAGAGGGATGTTAGTGGATGGGGAAGGTTTACTGGATGAATCCCCACTGGAATGAACAGCACCTCTTTCCCCCAGTTAAGCCACCCTGACGGATTTTTTGTCATTGGAGACACAAGGACCAATTTACCTGAAACAGCAGCTGGATTTTATATTCATGGGCACCTGATAAGATTGGCTAATTTACACACACACATATACACACACACACACTCTCTCTCAGAGACAAGCACTCTCTCAAACACACACACACTCTCACTCCCTCAAACACATACACACACTCTCTCTCACACACACATACATTCCTCTCTCTCACACACACACACAAACACACACTCTCTCTTTCAAACACACACTCTCACTCCCTCAAACACACAACATTCCTCTCTCACACACACGCACACAAACACACACTCAGACAGACACGTACAAAAACACATAATCCCTCTCTCTCACACAGACACACAGAGGTACACACACATGCACTCTCTCTCACACACCCACGGGCAGACACTCGCTCTCTGTCTCTCTCTCTCTCACAGAGATACACACAACCACGATTACTGTACAAACGTGGAGGAAGTTTCATTGGAGAGATTACTTCTCCTCGGACTGAACCCTGATCTCGCTTGATGACTGCTCTAGGGAGACAGACAGCAACTGCAAATGACTAGTTGGATCTTCCTGTGCACCGCATCTTGCATCGACAGCGTTGGTCTGTTTGGTTGCCTGCTTTTCTAGAGAATCTCCAAGCAAAAAGTGACCATAGATTGACAATAGTTTTCTCCAATCCATGTTTCAGACACACGGTGATGTTATTTTTCACTGATTGTTTAAAAAGATCTGAATATTCTAAAATGGACGTGGCCTCCATCCCACACCATTTCCACAAGTCATGCTGACCTGCCTAATCACTTCTTGCTTTTCAAAATGCGTATAAATTGTATCTCAGAATGCCATCCAACAGCTTAACCCCACTGCCATCAGGCTCACAGCTCCATCGTTCAATGGCTGTTCCTTGTAGCCTTACTTCAATAATGGCACATCATTAATCAGCCTCCAGTGTTCAGGCACCTCACCTGTTGTCACTGATCGGTCCATCTGACCAGGCCATCTCCATCCTTCTGTAGCCTAAGCTATCCTCCCCAGTATTTATCACCCGACCAATCTTCATATCATTCATGAACCCACTGATTGACCCTCCATCATTCAAATCTAAATCTTTTCTCTCAGCCACGTCAGTAAGACCCCAACAGTGAGACAAGAACAAACAGAGATTTCTAACTGGGCCATCACTGTCTGCTTCCTGCCACTCAGCATTCTGTGCCAAATTCCTTGGATCTTGAGTTTTTATGTTCACTATCAGTTTCCAGTATGGGTCCTGATAAAAGCCTTCCGACCTCCAAGCAGACGACAGGAAAGTATTGCCCTTATTTACATACCTGGTCACCTCATTAAAAAGTGCAATCCTATTGGTCAGATCCGAGCTCCACTTAACACAACCATTCTGACTGTTCTTCATGAACTCCAGTCTCTTTAAATGCTGATTAATTCTGTCTCCCAAAATTGCTTCCAACATACGCCCCACCCACGATATTAGCCTGACTAGCCTGTAGCTGCCTCGTATATCCCATGCTCCTTCTTGAGTAACAGTACCACATGGTCAGTCCGACGACACCTCTCCTGTGGCCAGAGGGGATTTGAATATGTTTGCAAGTGTACCTGCTACTTCCTCCATCACCTCATTCGGTAAACCGAGATACATTTCCACCGTCTTTGGAGATTTATTGGGTTGTAAGAAGGCTAGACCACTCAGAACTATCTCTCCCTCTATATATGCTAATTCATTTAATTGTATCACAGAGCATCTTCACGATTTCATACCATTCCTGTCCCAATGAGCATTGACAAAATGCATCCATTCACTGTAGCCTCTGGGTCCATGCAAATATTCTCACTGTGTTCCACAACCTACTCTTTCTCTCATTATCAATTCACTTTAAGGTCACTGTAAAGTCCTTTCAGATTTTTATTTCCTCTCTTAGCACTCCTCGCTCCCGGGCAAATAGCCTGCAATACGATTTGGAGGAGTGTGGGATGTCATTCTGGATGTGGATTAGCATTGGGAAGCTCAGAAATAAGGAACACACGACTGTGCTGAGTGTGGGGCAGTGGGATTCATTTGGGATGAGCACAGGGAAGCTGAGGAATAAACCTCAGCCCTGCAGCATGAAAATATCCCTTTGAGCTGGCAGGTCAGTCACACGAAATGAAAACTTGATCCCTGGGAAAAGAGGGTGGTAACCAAATGATGACGGTCTGTTTGAACACAGTCTCTGGAATCTGGACGTGGGAATCATTGCTGAGCAGGGTATGTAGGAAGTAGAGGCAGAAATATACTGAACAATTTCAGATATTCCTCGTAGACCACAAGACATGGGACCAGAAATTAGGCCATTCAGCCCATCTGATAGTGTGGCACTCACTCAGTACTGACTCTCTTACAATGCAGGTATCCCCCAGACTGATGCGCCGACAGTGCAGCACTCACTCAGTCATGATCCTCTGACAGTGTTTCACTCCCTCAGTCCTGACTCTCTGACAGTGCAGCGCTTCCTCACTACTGACTCTCTGACAGTGCAGCGCTCCCTCAGTACTGTCTCTCTGACACTGCAGCGCTTCCGCAGTACTGACCTTCTCATGGTGCAACACTGCCCCCAGATTGCCCCGCTGACATTGCGGCAATCCCCCATTACTGACCCCTTGATAGCGCTGCACTCCCTCAGTAGTATCCTCTGACAGTGCAGCACTCCCTCAGTAATGACCCTCTGACAGTGCAGCACTCCCTCAGCACTGACCCTCTTTTTTTTCTATTTCATAGAGTCTTGTGGAAATTTGGGGACATTGGGTTTGCAGATTCTGAGGAAGCATGAGAGAAAGACACACAAACCAAACCCTGTCTGAAACTCTCTGCAATAGACTATTCAGAGGCACAGAGTCACAGAGATGCACAGCTTGGAAATGGACCCTCCTGTCCAACTCGTCCATACCAACCATCTCATTTCATTCTCATCTCATTTCATTCCATTTGCTAGCACTTGGCTGATATCCCTCTAAACTCTTCCTATTCACATACTCATCGTGATACCTTTTAAACGTCGCAATTGTACCAGCCCCCATCACTTCCTCTGGCAGCTACCTGCATGCCCTTGAATAAGTGCTCAAACATTCATACTGTCAATGCAAACTCTAATAAACAGCAACCTACGAAAGGCTATCGTTGTCAATTTCAACCGACCCTTAGCTTCTTCATTACGCTGATTTCAACACAGGTAAAGAAACATCCACCGTGACCCTGTAATAAAACTTATTTTCAAATTTGGCTTGCATGTGATTACCACACCCTCTAATAGTTGCCTGGAAGAAGTGGGTGAGGTGTACTCTCCTGCTCCAGTTCTTTGGTGTCCCACAGTGATGTTAGGGAGGGAGCTCCAGGACTTTGAACTGAATCATGTAAAGAGCTCTCTTACTGGAGTGCCCTTTTAAAGTTTGGAAGTGAATATAGACCAGGAGAACCCGAGAGCTGCTGTCTTGTCAGAGAGAGAGGACTGGTGGGTCACACACCTCAGTTGAGGGGCGAGTTTGAGAAGTTGGGGTCTTCATGGTAATTTCAGACATGATAGAGATTGAGCCAATAATGTTGTCATCACGAACCTGTTAGCTGTGGTAACTGATCCCCCTTTGTAGGAGAGGAATTCTATTCCTTTAATAGTGCAAGCTTGAGAATTCAACACTTAAGTCAAACTGTACGTACGCACTGGAGATCTGAACCATCAATACAGAGATTGCTGAAGAAGCTAAGCATGTCCGGCAGCATCTCTAAAGGGAGAGGAAGAAAGAGACAGAGAGAAAGTTCACCTTTCAATCCAGTGATTTCTGAGGAAAAGTTCCTTCAGGACAGACCGTTTGGAGGAATGGTCACTTGAAATGCGAATTGTTCCTCTCTCTATTCACCATTGCTACAGAATTTCCCCAGCCATCTGTTTGCTTCAGAATTTGATCTGACCTGATTCAAGTGTCACTGAGTAATTCAGTCTGTGTTCAATGTCCTGAGGCTGCTTCTGCTGAAAGTTGACAAACAGGTTTAAGGCTTTGTAAGGTAAAGTATTCTGAGGGCGGGCTACATGGGAGAACAGATACAGAACACAGGAACTTCACAAAGATCCTTCTCAATTTAACTTTGTGATGTTACCTCAGAAGGAACAGCTCAGACCTAACATTTCAGTTAATCAGTCAAGGGGAGTATATATGTCATGGCAAAGACTTGTTGTAAAGACTGTACAGAATCGAACATTAGTGACTATGTTAGTACGTGAAGTATTTTTTTATGAATAAAGTCTCTTTTTGAAATTGATTTAAATATTTTTTTCGAGAGGGATCAAGCATCTTGAGCTTGTGGAGGCATTGGCCTTTTCCCTAATCTTTCTTAAATATACGTTAGACAAGTTCGATACTCCCCGGGTATAGACATCAAACGATCATCAACGGGGAGGAGATGGTGGGATTGTCACGGGGGCTCAGTGTTGCCCCACCCGACCCGGGTTCGATTCCAGCCTCGGGCGACTGTCTGTGTGCAGTTGGCACATTTTCCCCGTGTTAGCCTCCGTGTGCAGCAGTTCCCTCCCACTGTCCAAAGATGTGCAGGCTAGGTGGGTTAGCCACAGGAAAAGAAGGATCCAGGGATTGGGGTGGGGTGGGGGATGGGATGCTCTGCCGAGGGTCAGTGTGAAACTCATAGGCCGAATGGCCTCCTCCCACATCTTAGGGATTGTATGATCAATCCAGAGACTCAGATAATGTTCTGGGCCCTGGGCTCCAATCCTGGGGGTGGCAGCCGGTCACCACAGTGAGAACAGGTTTGGGGTTGAAGACGGCACAAGGGGACAACAGGTTTGCTTTCTGAGGTGTTGAGGGCATAAATGTTCGGTCGATGTGCTTTGGGGATAAATATACTGAGGGGATGGTATCTAAGGTATTGAGGGAGCACTCTCTGTCAGTAAAGGTTGCAGATGGTCGAAAGGTACAGATGCACTTCATCGAACATAGAAAGTAGAACATAGAACATAGAACAGTACAGCACAGAACAGGCCTTTCAACCCACGATGTTGTGCCGACCATTGATCCTCGTGCTTCTGTGACCATATACATGTCCAGTAGTCTCTTAAATATCCTCAATGACCGTGCTTCCACAACGGCTGCTGGCATCGCATTCCATGCTCTCACAACTCTCTGCGTAAAGAACCCATCTCTGACATCTCCTCTATACATTTCGCCAAAGAGCTGAAAACTATGATCCCTTGTGTTAACAATTTCTGCCCTGGGAAAAAAGTGTCTGGCTATCAACTCCATCTATGCCTCTCATTATATTTTACAGCTCAAATAGGTGCACTCTCTTCCTTCTTTTTCCCAAAGACAAATGTCCGAGCTCAGTCAACCTCTCTTTGTTAGATAAGCCCTCCATTCCAGGCAGCATCCTGGTAAGCCTCCTCTGAACCCTCTTCAAAGCATCCACATCTTTCCTATAATAGGGCGACCAGAACTGAACACAGTATTCCAAGTGCGGTCAAACCAAAATTTTATAGAACTGCAACAAGATCTCACGACTCTTAAACACAATCCCCTGTTAATTAAAACCAAAACGCCATATGCTTTCTCAACAACCCTGTCCACTTGGGTGGGCATTTCAAGGGAATTATGTATCTGCACACCAAAATCCCTCTGTTCCTCCACACTGCCAACAATCTTGGCTTTAATCCTCTCCTCAGCTTTCAAGCTCGACCTTCCAAAACGCATCACTTCGCATTTATCCACGTAGAGCTCCATCTGCCACTTCTCAGCCCATCTCTGCATCCTGTCAATGTCACGCTGCAGCCTACAACAGTCCTCAATGCTGTCAACGACACCTCCAACCTTGGTGTCTTCTGCAAACTTGCTCATCCATCCTTCAATCTCCTCATCCAAGTCATTAATGAAAATAACAAAGAATCGAGGCCCAAGAACAGAGACCTGTGGAGCACCACTCACCACTGACTTCCAAGCAGAATACGTTCCTTCCACTAACCCTCGCTGTCTTCTGTCGACCAGCCAATTCTGTTTTCATTCAGCTAAATTTCCCTGTATCCCATTTCTCCTGACCTTCTGAACGAACCTACCATGGAGAACCTTATCAAATGCCTTACTGAAGTCCAGATACGCAACATCCACCGCTCGACCCTCATCAATGTGCCTCCTAACATCCTCAAAGAACTCAATAAGATTTGTGAGGCATGACCTGCCCTTCACAAAGCCGTGTTGACTGCATTTAATCAATACTCTTCCAAATGGTCATAAATCCTATCCCTCAGAATCCTTTCTAACAGCTTGCAGACAACAGACGTGAGACTGACTGGTCTGTCATTGCCGGGGATTTCCCTATTTCCTTTCTTGAAGAGAGGAATTACATTTGCCTCCCTCCAGTCCTCAGGTACGACTTCGGTGGAGAGCGAGGATGCAAAGATCTTCGTAAGGAGCGAAGCAATCACATTTCTCGCTTCCCAAAGCAGCCGAGGACAAATCTGGTCTGGCCCTGGCGACTTGTCAATCTTAATGTTAGTCAAAGTCTTCAACACATCCGCTTCCTCAATCTCTATCCGTTCCAGCATGCTTACCAGCTCCTCAATGGTTTCATTCACTACAAGGTCCTTTTCTTCAGTAAAGACGGAAGCAAAACAACTAGTTTAGAGCTTCTGATACCTCCGCAGACTCTATACACAAGTTCCCTATGCTATCCCTGATCGGCCCTAGACTTTCTTTGATCATTCTCTTACTCCTCACATACATGTAAAATGCCTTTGGATATTCCCTAATCCTTCCTGCCAAGCCTTTTTCATGCCCCTCCCTGGCCCTTCTCACACCATCTTTTAGCTAATTTTTCGCCTGCCTGTAATGCTCTAGAGCTGAGCAAGACTCTTGCTTCTTCCACCTTATGTAAGCTGCCTCCTTTCTTTTGCCGGGAAGCTCCTACGCTCTCGTCATCCAATGTTCCTTTATCTTTCCCTTTCTTGCCTGTCTCAGAGGAACACACATATGCACCACTCGCAACAACTATTCCTTAAACAGTCTCCACATGTCTGTAGTGCCCTTTCAATGGAACAATTGCTCCCAGTCCATGTTTCCCAACTCACATCTGATTGCATCATAGTTTCCTTTTCCCCAATGAAATAGCCTCCCATTGTGCCTGCTTCTCTCCTTCTCCATCGCTATGTAGAATGTAAGGCCGTTGTGGTCACTATCACCAAAATGCTCTCCCACCACAAGATCTGACACCTGCCCAGGCTCATTGCCCAGCACCAAATCCAAAATAGTCTCTCCCCTTGTCGGCCTGTCAACGTCCTGAGTCAGGTAACCCTCCTGAACACGCCATACAAAAACAGTTCCTTCCAAACCATTTGCTCGAACGAGGTTCCAATCAATATTGGGAAAGTTAAAGTCACCCATTTCAACAACCGTACTACATTAAATCTTATCCAAAATCTGCCGACCTATGCTGTCTTCAATCTCCCTGCTGCTATTGGGGGCCTGTAGGAAACCCCGAATGAAGTGACTGCTCCATTACTGTTCCTAATTTCCACCCATACTGACTCAGTAGGCAAACCCTCCTCGACAATGGCAACTTCTGTAGCTGTGGTACCCTCTCTGATTAGCAGTGTTACACGCCCTCCTCTTTCCCCACCCCAACCATTATTTTTAAATGTTCTAAAACCTGGAACATCCAGCAACCATTCCTGCCCCTAAGAAAGCCACGTCGCATTTATGGCCACAAATGATTCATCCAGTGATCCTATTTACAACTATACACAACTGCACTGTCACACTGAAGGAATACGCTGTTTTCAGCCTTTGCGCCGATAAACCCTTTAGCTTTGTTACCCAATGGCACATTGTTACAATGAGAAAGCGTTTGAGTGTTCTCTATCTGAAAGAAAGGCACTTGATTACACCTCCTGCGTGGACTCCAGTCCGTTCACATCTGACATGAGGGATGTTTCTCTCTCTGCTTTTCATCACATCCAGGATAGAAGAATGGCAGAAATGGTTGCTGCCTTCATTGACCTAAGAAGTGGATGCCGAAGGCTCATCTTGTAATGGGAACTATCCACAAGAGAACCTCTTAACAGGAACACAGTTCTGTCTTCTGTGCAGGGGATCATTGCACAAGCCCAGTATCAGGCTTTTACCAGATCATGTGCAGTCATTCTTCCTCGAACATTCACTTTATCCGACTCTAACCAGGTGGTGCTGTAAAAACTCAGCAGGTCTAGCAGCATCTGAAAAAAAAAACATCAGAGTTAACATTTCGACTCCAGTGACCATTCCTCAGAACTGACGATAACTAGGAAATGTTGGTCTATCTGCACAAGATATAGTGGGGGTTGGGGGAGGGTAAGGAATGAACGATAGGTACGGATAGAGTTCAAATAGAGAGAAGAACAGTTGGGCAATGGAGTGGATGATGATCTAGCTGGCAGGATGAAAAGTTGTTAATGGACACTGTTAGTGGCGAACCATATATAGTGTGCTATGGCAGGCTTTGTGACAACAAGGCTTGGCGCGAGAAATAGGGGATGAGGACATGGGAGAGTACAGGCCTGAAAAAAAATTGAAATTGATATGGGGTCTGAAGGGCTATGGAGTCCCCAAAGAGAAACTCAGGTGTGGTGCTTTCAGCATGCGCTGAGGCTCGCTGGAATTCTTCTTGAAGATAGAACTTGGATGTTCGGCAATGTGGTCACCCATCCCAAACGTCGTTTTCCAAGATAGTGGAAGCCACATTGCGAGCAGTGACTGTAGTAGAGTGGATTGCACGAAGTGCAGTTCATGTATTACTTCACCTGGAAGGTGTGATTGGGCCATTGGAAACAGAGGAGGGAAGACGTCAATGAACAGGTGAGGAGTGACGAGAAGCAAAAGGAGATATTATGAGAGAAATCATGAGGACAAGAAACCGAACAAAAAGGCACTTTACCTGAATGCTTGTCGCATTTGTAACATGTAGAGTTAATAGCACAAATCAACACGAATGAAAATGATTTAATAGCCATTAGAGAGACACGGCTGAAGGATGGCCATGACTGGGAGTTAAATATCTAAGAGTACGTGGTAATTTGGAAGGTCTGACAGCAGTGTAAGAAGTTGGTGTCTCTCTGTTATTCAAGACCGACATCAGGGCAGTGTGGAGAGACAATATATGTTCTATGGCGAAAGAGTTTAAACTAATTTGCGTGGAAAGTAGAAATTCTAAGAAGTAAACGTCACTGATAGGTGCAGTCTATAGACTAGCAAATAATAACATCACATTGGTGCAGACAAGAAACAAAGAAGCAAGCAATGCCTGTAAAAATGGGTCGGCTATGATCATTAGGGATTTTAATCTACATGTAGCTTGGTCGAACGAACTCAGTCTCAGTAACTTTCAGAAGGAGTTCATTTAGTGCAGCCTTGATAGCGTTCTTCAACAGTATGCAATGGAACCGACGAGGGAGAAAGCAATTCTCGATCAGGTCCTGTGCAGTGCAACAGGAATAATTAATGATCTCATAGTTAGGGATTCACTTGGAATGAGTGATCTCAGTATGGCAGAACTTACAATTCAGATGGGGAGTGTGAAGAGAAAATACAATACCAGGGGCCTGTGCATGTACAGGGGGCACAACAATAGAACGAGAGAGCACTTGGCTAAAGTAGAGTGGAAACAAAGGTTACATGGTGGGACAGATATCGAGCAGTGGAGGACTTCCAAAAAATATTTTTTTTTGTAGAATTACTCAGCAAAAGTTTATTCCAGGGAAAAGGTATGACTGTGAACAACGGGATAGGCTGCCCTGCGTTTCTTAGGAAATAAGGGAGGCTATCAAAGTTAAAGAGAAGGCATACCAAGCGGCCAGGAACATCATAAAACTGGAAGATTGGGAAACTTTTAAAGAAACATGAGAGGGAAAACGAGGACAGAATGCAGCGACAGATAGCAAAAGTTTCCATAAAATCATAAAACGAAAAAAAAGACTGGCTAAAGTAAAGGTTGGTCCTTTCGATGATGAGAAGGGTCATTTAGTTATGCGATGTGATGAAATGGCCGAGGCATTGAACAGGTATTTTGTGTCAGTCTTCACAGTGGAGGATACTAATAACATGCCAGTAACTGACAAGTAGACAAATGTAGGTGAGGACCTGGAAACAAACATTATTACGGAAGAGGTAGGGTCAGGCAAGCTAATGGAGCTGAGGATGGACATGACTCCTGACCGTGAAAGCATGCATCTCAGGGCATTAAAGGAAATGGCGGGAGAAACAACAAATGCACTAGAGGCAATTTTCAAATTGACTAGACAGTATGGAAGTCCCAGCAGATTGGAAAACAGCGAGTGTGACACCACTGTTTAAAAAGGGAGGTGGATAAAAAATTGGGAATTATTGATCAGTTCGCTTAAATTCTGCAGTGGGGAAGATGTTTGAGTCTGTTGTTGTGGTTCTGTTCGCCGAGCTGGGAATTTGTCTTGCAAACGTTTCGTCCCCTGTCTAGGTGACATCCTCAGTGTTTGGGAGCCTCCTGTGAAGCGCTTCTGTGCTGTTTCCTCTGGCATTTATAGTGGCCTGTCTCTGCCGCTTCCGGTTGTCAAATTCATGTTGCTTGTCGTCTGTGCGTGTGACTACTAGGGATAGCTGGTCGTGTCCTTTCGTGGCTAGTTGGTGTTCATGTATACGGATCGTTAACTGTCTTCCTGTTTGTCCGATGTAGTGTTTAGTGCAGTCCTTGCATGGGATTTTGTACACTACATTAGTTTTGCTCATGTTGAACAGCACTGTCCACCTCCATCGACAAAGCATTAGCCAAAGAAACAATAGCCAACCTGCTGGGCAGACATAACAGACAACAGGACGTTGAACCTATCAACAAAGACGGCATACTTAAACTACTGGACTTGTGCCTCACAACACACTTCACATTCAATAACCAAATATACGAACAAATCAATGGAACACCAATGGGCTCACCGATCTCTGGACTTATAGCAGAAGCACTAATGCAAAGGTTAGAACAAACAGTCTTACCACAACTTCATCCCAAACTCTGGGTCAGATACGTGGATGACACCTTTGTAATAATTAAGAACACAGAAATAGAGAAAAAACACCAGATCATCAACGCCACCCTCACAGGAATCCGATTCACTAGAGAGGAAGAAAAGGACAACCAACTCCCATTCCTAGATGTGATGGTACAGAGAACACCGAACGGAGAATTCACCACAAAGGTTTACAGGAAAGCCACACACACAGACCAAGTCCTAAACGATGAAAGCAACCACCCCAACACACACAAACGAAGTTGCATCAGGACACTATTCAAAAGGGCTACAACACACTGCAGCACAACAGAACTGCAAAAAGAGGAAGAGGAACACCTATACAAAGTATTCGCCAAAAACGGATACCCTCGCAATTTCATCAACAGATGCCTAAGGGAGAGACAACGGAACGAGGACATGCCGCAACCCAAAGGACTAGCCACACTACCATACATCAGGAGCATTTCTGAACTTACAGCCAGACTACTGCGACCACTAGGACTCATAACAGCACACAAACCAACAGCCACGCTCAGACATCAACTCACCACAACAAAGGACCCGATACCTAACATGAGCAAAACTAATGTAGTGTACAAAATCCCATGCAAGGACTGCAGAAAACACTACATCGGACAAACAGGAAGACAGTTAACGATCCGTATACACGAACACCAACTAGCACCGAAACGAGACGACCAGCTATCCTTAGTAGCTGCACACACAGACGACAAGCAACATGAATTCGACTGGGACAACACTACCATTATAGGGCATGCCAAACAGAGAACAGTCAGGGAATTCCTAGAGGCATGGCACTCATCCACAGACTCTATCAACAAACACATCGACCTGGACCCAATATACCGGCCACTACAGCGGACAGCTCGAACTGACAACCGGAAGCGGCAGAGACAGGCCACTATAAATGCCAGAGGAAACAGCACAGAAGCGCTTCACAGGAAGCTCCCAAGCACTGAGGATGTCACCTAGACAGGGGACGAAACGTTTGCTAGACAAATTCCCAGCTCGGCGAACAGAACCACAACAACGAACACCCGAGCTACAAATCTTCTCACAAACTTTGAATATTTGAGTCTATTATTAAGGAAGAATTAGCAGGACATCTCGATTGAAATTGGACAGATGCAACGTAGATTCGTGAAGGTTAAAGCAGAGATGTTATATTGCAGCTCTACAAGGTGCTGGTGAGGCTATTCTTGGTGAACTGTGTGCACTTTTGGTCCCCTTACTTGAAAACGGATATACTGGCACTGGGAGGAGTGGGGAGTGCAGAGGAGGTTCACGAGGTTGATTCCCGAGTTGACGGGGTTCGCCTTTAAAGGGAGACTCTGTAGATTCAGATTATTTTCTTTGTAATTTAGAAGAATGAGTGGGAATATTAATAAAACACAAAGCTTTGAAACGGAATAGATTAGATAAAATTAGAAAAGACGTTTCCACTTGCCGGTGAAACTCGGACAAAAGGGCATAGCCTCTGGATTACAGGGATCAGATTTAGGACTGAGTTAAGAAGGACCTTCTTCACCCAGACAGATGTTAATATATGGAATAACTTGCCCAGCGAAGAAGTTGATGCTTGTTCAATAAAAAAAGCTTTTACAGCTAAGAGCGACACTTCTTTAGAACAATAAAGGAAATAATGGATACAGGGAGAGTGCGAGTAAGCGGATTTGGGTCTTTAGAAAGATCAGCAATTATATCATTGAACGGCGGAGCAGGCTTGAAAGACCGGACAGCCTACTCCTGCTCGGGTTTTTAGGTTCTATGCATTTATGTGTCACAAAAGCAGCGATGCATGGCGAAGACTGCATGGGGCGAGTTGGTAGAGGTGTTGTGAATGAAGGCAGAGTGCAACAGAGTTTCCTGTAGGGAATGGTCCCTGTGGATGGTGGACAGGGATGGGAGAGGGATATCTGTCAAATGATGGCATTTCGCTCGAGGTGGTGGAAATTTAAAAAAAAAGAAATCGATTATCACTTGAAGCACCACTGCCAATACATTTGCCAACCTTAATAGGTGCGCCATTGAGAGCATTCTGGCTGGATGTATCACTATCTGGTATGAGACTTGTACCATTCAAGACTGGGGATGGATACAGCAAGTGGTGAACTCAACCTGGACAAAGGCCAACATATTATATGTTCGCACATTATTTATCCAGCTATGCTACTTAACTCTGCGATCTGCTTGTATTGATCGCAAGACAAAGCATTTCATCTTGCCTCAGTACACGTGAGAATAAATTCAATTCAATTTAATTGTGGAATATCGACGATCTGGATTTTTGGAGCAGGTTGTGGTCGAGCCAATTAGGGAACAGGTAATACTGGATTTAGAGATGTGCAATGAATCAGACGTACAAGGGAGCTGAAGATGAAGGAACCCTTAGGAGGCGGTGATGATAATGATTGAATTTACCCTGCAATTTGAAAGGGAGAATATACAATCAGAGGTAACAATATTAAAGTTGAATAAAGACAATTACAGAGGCATGAGGGAGGAGCTGGGTGAAATTGGTGAGGAGAGGAGCCTAGCCAGAAAGAAGGAAAGTGGAAATGCAATGGCTGGAGTGTCTGAGTCTAATTCAGCAGACACATCAAAGACACATCCTGTGGAAAATGAGGCATGGTGCAGGGAGAATGAGGCAACCATGGCTGACTGTGGAAGGCATCGATAGCATAAAGAAAGAGAGAAAACATATAATGTGGCGAAGGGCAGTGGGTAATAAGAGGAGTGGGAAGATCACAAAGACCCACAAAGGGCAACAACAAAACCAATGAGGAGGGAGGAGATGAAATATGAGGGAACTACTAATGGAAAGGAAGGCTGCAGTTGGTTCTTTATTCATATAAATGCAATAAAGAGGTAGAAGTGGACAATGGGCCACTGGAAAAAGACACTTGACAGGTAGTAGTTGGGAACAAGGAAATGGTTGAGGAACTGAAAAATTATTTTGTGCCGGTCTTCACAGTGGAAGACATGAGTTATACCCAACATCCGAAGAATGGGGGAGCAGATGTGAGTCTAGTGGCCATCACTGGGAAGGTTCAAGAAACACTGAATGGCCTGAAGGTGGATACATCATCTGGATCAGATGGAGTACCCTCCATATTTCTAAGGTAAACAACTGAAGAAATAGTGGATACATAAGTGGGTAACTTTCAGGAATCGCTGGAATCAGAAAGGGTGCTACAGGAATGAAAAATCATATCCGTGACACACTACTTTAAAAATAAACAACACACAAATCTGGCAAATTACTGACAAATCAGCCGAATCTTGCTTGTGAATAAGGTCTTGGAATCCATTGCGTTGTAAGAAATTTCTAAATACCTGAAAATGTATGTTAAAATAAGACAAAGTCATCATGGTTTCATCAGGGGAGGCCATGCTTGACAAATCTGCAAGAATTCCTCTTTGCGGAAGTAACGAGGAAAGTAGACCAAGGAGAGTCAATGGGAGTTATGTGTCTGGAATTCATGAAGGCCTTTGATATTTGCCACACCAGAGGTTACTGAATAAGATAATGGCCCATGCTGTCAGAGGCAAGGTGCGCTCGCAGGACAGAAAGCAGTGATTGGAAACAAAATGATCCTTCTCGGGGTGGCAGCTGGTGACATGTGGCGTTCGTAAAGACTGTGTTGGGACCACAAATATTCGTTTTCTCCGATAGTCATCGAGATAAAGTACCTGAGGGCAAAATGTGTTAATTTTCAGACTATGGGGCTGGAAAAGCACAGCAGTTCAGCTAGCATCGGAGGAGCAGTGAAATCGATGTTTCGGGCAAAGGCCCTTCATCAGGAATCAAGTAATACACTGTCAATGGGTCAGTGCTGAGGGAGTGCTACCTGAATTGCTGTGCTTTTCCAGCACCACTCTAATCTAGAATCTGGTTTCCACTATCTGCAGTCATTGTTTTTACCTAATTTCAGACAATGCAAAGGTAGAAGAACAGGTAGCATTGAGGAGGCGGGGATGCTGCAGAAGGATATGGACATGTAGTGAGCATTGGAAATTAAGTGGCAGATGGAGCATAATGTGGGAATGAGTGAGGTGATGCACTTTGATAGGACGAATTAAGATACGGACTGCTGTCTAAATGGGGCGAATATTCACATGTTTGGAGTGCAAATATACTTGAGAGTTTTAGCCGAGGATTGTCTCAAGATGAACTTGCATTTTGAATCTGTAGTTAGGAAGACAATTGCAAATATGACATTTATTTTTGGAATACTTGAATATAAAAGCAGGGATGCCCTTCCATGACTCTATAAGGGTTTGGTCAGACCACATCTGGATTACTGTACGTACGTTTGGTCCTCAAATTTCAGGAAGGATGCACTGGTCCTGGGGTGTGTTCAGAGGTGATTCACGATTATGGTCCCAGGAATGAAAAGCTTGACACATGAGGAACGTTTGAGTACTCTGAGTATACACTCAATGACGTTTAGAAGGATAGGAGGAAATCAGGTTGTTACTTATAGAATCGTGAATGGCCTGGATATAGCGGATACTGGGGAGATGCTTCTATTTTTAGTAGAGATTAGAACCCAAAGGCACAGCCTTGGAGAAAAGGGAAGACATTTGAGAGCAGTAATAAGAGGCGCTTTTCAACCGGAGAGTGGAGAATGCATGGAATTCATTGCCAGATAAGGCTGTGGAGACCAAGTTTTTGATTTTATGTAAGACTGAGATATGTAGCAGCGTGGTTGCCAAAGGGATCAAGGTTTATGGGGCGAAAGCAGGAGAATTGGGTTTACAAAGACATCTGCCATGATTTAATGGCAGAGCAGACTCATGCGCTGAATGGTTTAATTTCTGCTCCATTGTTTTATGAACGTATGCATCGTATAACCTCCATCTGAAAGTTCTCCTCCAAGGAACGTGTCAGCCTGACTGGAAGCATTGTCAGCGAAGATCTGATTTAGTGCTGATCCAGACTTGATGGGCCAAATGGTCCATTTCCGCCCTCCATCTTTTATTTTATCATTCTTCCGAAAAAAATCATTAATGCAATGACCAGACTTGTGGCCGGTCCCCTGACTCTTCTCTGAACAGGCCATTTCTAAAGTTCCAGCATCAATTCCCTGCTCTTATATTCCCACCTGCAGTCAAGAACAGAAACAATCTCCAACCCCTCGAGACCACTTGATATCTGGTCCAATCACCTTCAAACATTCGTGAATGCCAACTTAAATTTATCTTTTATTACCGTAAACCACTCAGTATTCACACTTTTATCATTATCCCCAAATTCATTATCACCCAGTTCATTGGATTGAATTCCTTTCAGCACTTCTTCTGCCAATTGTTTCCAATCTCCCTGCAGTTTATGGCTTTCTTCCTCATGGTTAACTACACGACTAATTGTTACATTATTTGCAAACTGCTAAATGATGGCCACGACAAGTAAGTATAAATAATTGACCTATATGTGAAAATAATGGAACTCATAGAACCCATGGTTCAAAATCTTGCAAAGGACAGCAGAATTGGAGACTGTAAAGAAAGTGATCTAAGATTCCAGAAGGATCTTAATCCAATGCGTATTTGGGTTGAAAAATGTCACATGGAGTTCAGTCTGGATAAATGGAAGGTATTGCATTTTGGGACTTCAAATAAGAGTAGGGTTTATACCATTAGTGATTGGGCGTTGCATAGTGTTGTGGAATACGAAGGCCAGGAATGAAAGTACACAATTCTTTTTAGTTTGCTTCATATATAGACGGAATGGTTACAAAATTGTCATCTTGCCTTCGTTGCTCAGTCCTTTGAGCGTAGGGGTTGGTATGTTATGTTGAAGTTGAATCGGACATTGGGTGAGGCCTCTTCTGGATTACTGCATCCAGTTCTTGTCGGCCAGTAATAGCAAGGAAATTATTCAGCTGGAGTATGTTTAGAAGAGGTATAACAGCATATTGCTAGTTGGGACGGTTTGAGTTCTAATGAAAGGCTGGATAGGCTGAGAATATTTTGACTCGAGCACTGGAGGTTAAAAGGCGACCTGATAGAAATGTATAAATTATTGAGAGTTCCGGATAGAGTTAACTGTAACTGCCTTTTCTCCAAGGAGGGGGACATCAAGACGAGAGCGCAAATGTTTAAGGTGAAAAGAGAGAAATTTAAAATAAGATATGAGTGGCTTTTTTTTTAACAAGGGATGGCTTATGTGTGCAATTCACTTCCCGAGGCAGAGATGAACGGAAGTACATTTACAATATTTACAGGATATTTGGATCGATAAATGAATTGGAAATTTTCAGTGAGATTAAAAAAGCTATTCATTTATTCCTAGTCCATTATTTCTTGCCCAGTGGGCAGTTCAGAATCAACCACGATATTATGGATCTGGAGTCATATGTCAGCCAAACCAGATAAGTATGGCATTTCCTTCCCTATCAGACATTAGTGAATCAGATCTACAACAACTGATTCAAGATCGTCATTAGACTCTTCAACTCTTGGTATTTATTGAAGTAAAATTCCAGTATCTGCCAGGCCAGGATTTGAACCCGTGACAACAGAATTAAATCTGGACATTCATATTAACAATAATATCGCAAGGACATTATTAAGGGCAGTTACAGGAGCCATCAGATGCGCATCGTTTAGTTTGTCGTTATGTTCAGCATGTGATTGCAGCGTCCTCGGCTTGAACCCACAACATGGCGGTCAGTTCTCTCAACGTTTTACTTTTGGTGAAATAGCAGAAGAAATTATTCGTTTTTTACATGATAATATTCTCTGAGGTAATGATTTGTTTTCCATTGAAATTCGTTCTCTGATAATTGTGCGTTTCATGTATCAGGATTTAAACCCAAACGTTTGGTGGTTGTTATGGGGGTCTTTAACTTTCCTGATATTCATTGGGAAAGCTATAGCTCAAGTTCGTTAGATGGGTCAGTGTTTCTCCAATGTGTGCAGGAGAGTTTCCTGACACAATATGTAGATAAGCCAACAAGAGGTGAGGCCATACTGGATTTGGTTCTGGGTAACGAACCAGGCCAGGTATTAGAACTCGAGGTAGGTGAGCACTTTGGGGACAGTGACCACAATTCAGTGATTTTTACTCTTGTGATGGAGAGGGATAAGTGTGTACTACAGGGCAAGAGTTATAGCTGGGGGCAGGGAAATTATGATGCGTTGAGGCATGCCTTAGGATGTGTGGAAGAGCGTAATTGATATGTGGAACTTGTTCAAGGAGCAACTATTGAGTGTCCTTGATAAGTACGTACCTATCAGGCAGGGAGGAAAGGGTCGTGTGAGGGAGCCGTGGTTTAAAAAGGAATTGGAATCCCTTGTTAAATGGAAGAGGGCGGCCTTTGTAAAGATGAGGCGTGAAGGTTCAATAGGGGCGATTGAGAGTTATAAGGTAGCCCGGAAGGACCTGAAGAGAGAGCTAAGAGCAGCAAGGAGGGGACATGAAAGGTCCTTCTTTGGTAGGATTAGGGAAAACCCTAAGGCTTTCTATAGGTATGTTAGGAATAAAAGAATGACTAGGGTAGGAATAGGTCCAATCAAGGATAGTAATGGGAAGTTGCGTGTGGAGGCTGAAGAGATTGGGGAGGCACTGAATGAATACTTTTCGTCAGTATTCACTCAGGAACAGGACATTGTTGTCGATATGAATACTGAGGCACGAATAAGTAGAATGGATGGCTTTGAGATATGTAGAGAAGAGGTGTTGGAAATTCTGGCAAGGGTGAAAATCGATAAGTCCCCTGGGCCTGATGGCATTTATCCTAGGATTCTCTGGGAAGCAAGGGAGGAGATTGCAGAGCCATTGGCCTTGAATTTTTTGTCCTCTTTGTCTACAGGAGTAGTGCCAGAGGACTGGAGGCTAGCAAACGTGGTTCCCTTGTTCAAGAAGGGGAGTAGGGATAATCCTAGTAACTATAGGCCAGTGAGTCTCACTTCTGTTGTGGGCAAAGTCTTAGAGAGAATTGTAAGGGATAGGATTTATGCACATCTGGATAAGAATAATGTGATCAAGGATAGTCAGCATGGTTTTGTGAAGGGCAGGTCGTGCCTCACAAACCTTATTGAATTCTTTGAGAAGGTGACTAAGGAGGTAGATGAGGGGAAAGCGGTAGATGTGGTATATATGGATTTTAGTAAGGCGTTTGATAAGGTCCCCCATGGTAGGCTACTGCAGAAAATACAGAGATATGGCATTGAGGGTGAGTTGGAGGTTTGGATTAGGAATTGGCTGGCTGGAAGAAGACAGAGGGTAGTAGTTGATGGCAAAGGTTCATCTTGGAGTGCCGTCACTAGCGGTGTTCCGCAAGGATCTGTTTTGGGACCATTGCTGTTTGTCATTTTTATAAATGACCTGGAGGAAGGGTTAGAAGTTTGGGTGAGCAAGTTTGCGGATGATACGAAAGTCGGAGGAGTTGTAGACAGTGAGGAAGGATGTGGCAAGTTACAGCGGGATATAGAGAAGCTGCAGAGCTGGGCAGAAAGGTGGCAAATGGAGTTCAATGTAGCTACGTGTGAGGTGATTCACTTTGGTAAGAGTAACAAAAAGATGGGGTACTGGGCTAATGGTCGGATACTTGGTAGTGTGGAAGAGCAGAGGGATCTTGGTGTCCATGTACACAGATCTCTGAAAGTTGCCACCCAGGTAAATAGTGTAGTGAAGAAGGCATATGGTGTACTGGCTTTTATTGGTAGAGGAATTGAGTTCCGGAGTCCTGAGGTCATGCTGCAGTTGTATAAGACTCTGGTGCGGCCGCATCTGGAATATTGTGTGCAGTTTTGGTCGCCATACTATAGGAAGGATGTGGAGGCACTGGAACGGGTGCAGAGGAGGTTTACCAGGATGTTGCCTGGTATGGTAGGAAGATCCTATGAGGAAAGTCTGGGGCACTTGGGGTTGTTTTCATTGGAGAAAAGAAGGTTTAGGGGTGACTTGATAGAGGTGTACAAGATGATTAGAGGGTTAGATAGGGTTGACAGTGAGAACCTTTTTCCACGTATAGAGTCAGCTATTACAAGGGGGCCTAGCTTTAAATTAAGGGGGGGTAGATATAGGACTGATGTTAGGGGTAGGTTCTTCACTCAGCGAGTCGTAAGTTCATGGAATGCCCTGCCAGTAGCAGTGGTGGACTCTCCCTCTTTATGGGTATTTAAGCGGGCATTGGATAGGTATATGGAGTATAGTGGGTCAGTGTAGGTTAGGTGGGCTTTGATCGGCGCAACATCGAGGGCCGAAGGGCCTGTACTGCGCTGTATTCTTCTATGTTCTATGTTCTATGTTCCATGTTCTCGAAGATGTCTCTCCCTCCCACTCTCCCTAACTCTCTTTTCCGTCCTTCGTCCCATTTGATGCAGGCATTGCACAATCTAACATACACTTTCACATTGATACCGTCCAGTCTGTGCCATCGCACTTGCTGTTGCTGGGTGACCGTGCCATAATCTCTTCATTGGCACCTTCAAATCATTCAATCCGTTTGGGAACCATGGCTGTGCGATCAATTCTCTTTTAGCAGCTTTGACTGACATGGACCGGAGATTATTGGAGCGTGAGGGTCAATAAAAGGACTGAGAATAATTGAGGAAAAGAGACTCTATTGGAAAAGAACATTTGCGGGCTTTTGCTATAGCCGAGTGGTATTATCGCTGGATTGTTAACGCAGAAAGGCAGGAAATATCTGGGCAGATTGGTTCGATTCCCACCACACCACCACGATGGTAGAATGTGCATGCAATAAATACCTACAATTAGGAATATGCCATCTGTTTCCCTTGAGGGAAGGAAAGTGTCGTCCTTTTCTAGTCTGGCCTCCACGTGAATCCAGACCGCAAGGCAATAAATGCTGCTGAGCCACCCCTCATGCTGTTACAGAATATATAACGGTTAATTCGGCTCTACCTAAACTATTGTCTGCAATGCACTTGAGTCCAGGGATGTGATCGGACTGGGAAAGGTGCAGGAGAGATTCACTCGGATAGTGTCTGGGCTAAGAGTTTCAGTCATGAAGAGAGACAGGACAGACTGGGGTTGTTTGTCACCGTGCAGAGGGGTTTGTGAGAAGGAATGATGCAGATGTACAAAATAATGCATAAGGTAGACTGAAATAAGCATTTCCCATTGATGGAAATATCGATCACAGGGGGCCAGAAATTTAATGAGAAAGGCAGAAATGTTTAAGTAGTTGTGTGGAAAAGCGCAATAGGCAGGCAGGTGTTGGAATTTGGAAAACACTGTCTGTAAGGGCCAGAGAGGCAGGAACCCTAATAACATGAAGAAATATTCAGATGTGAATATGTTATGCTAATAAGTATAAGGCTATGGGCTAAACGATTCGGGTCGTTAAGCAATTGTTTTTGACAAATGGAGCCACTACGAGTTGAAGGGTCTCCTTTGAAACTGTTGTCCTCGGTAGTATAGTGGTTAGAGTCGCCGCATGTTATGCGGGAGATAGAAGCTCAATTCCTCGCTGGGGCAGTGTAAATGTTTTAAAACTGTCGCTCCGTTCTCATTTGCGGGTTATTAATGCCTGTCCTTCTATTCTCCATGGAACATGTCACAGGAAGGACAGTGCTGTCTGAATCAGCATGGGGAATGACTGCAGCTCCCGGCGAGACAGAGTGTCTGTGAAAGTACAAGCACGTGACTTCTGCAACCTGTACCTTGTGTCTGTATTGGAATCTAAACCATTTCATCGAAAGAAGAAGGAAGTTGAAGAAGGAGCAGGGTAAAGCAATTCAGATGTGAGCGCAGAAACATTTTCCGCAGCATCATGAGGAAAACTGACAAACGGCTCTGACAAAGAGTTTGTCTTTCACAACTGTTGGTTCACAGAGGTGTTAATGTTCCATTTAAGCTCTTAAGAAATTGAATATCAATTTAACTGAAGACTTGAAATGTTAGAACACACCAGGCGATGAGTCACGTGCTGGAAACTGTGTTTACAAATCAGATGTTTGATGACTGATACTGATGCAATAGGCTGAAGGGCCATTTGCCATGCTTTTAAAAACTCAATGACTGTCTTTTTTAAACTGAACCAAAAAGGCAAAAACAAACTCACCAAGAAAATTTGCAAGCATTGAATATGTCTTCCTTGGTGCGAACGTGTTGAAATTCAGCTCTCTCACTGCTATTTCCCAATGTTGATTTCCAGTCTGGAAAAAAAAAAAGATTTTTTGCTCCTTATGAAAGTCTTAAATTGAATATGAATTCCTGACTTCACAAAACAGCAAAGATAGCAGTTCTGTCAGAGTCAGTGTTAATTTCATATTGGAGATAGAATCAAATGGGAAGGAACACTGAAATCAGTTGCCTTTGCCTACTCAGACTCAGTACTACAAAAATGATCCTTATTTAAGCATATAGAGTTTTACAAGGACTTAATAAGTTGGATGCAGAAAGTTTGGTTCCGTGACTAGAGCGCCTCAAATCGAGTGATTTGGAGATGCCGGTTTTGGACTGGGGTGTGCAAATTTGAAAATCACACAACTCCAGGTTACAGTCCAACAGCTGTAATTGGAAGTATTACCTTTTGGACAGTGCTCATGCATCAGGTGGTTGTGAAGTACACAGTTGTAAGACACAGAATTTATCGCACAAGATTACAGTGTGATGTAACTGAAATTATACACTGAAAAATACCTTGATTATTTGCGAAGTCTCCCATCTGTTAGAATGATCATGTTAGCGTCACTTCTTTCATATCTAAAGCTCAAAACGTTTAATTTTAATGTTACGTTCTCAGGTGAATTTTAACAATTGGTGTCAGCCCCCAGGTGCTGCAGCCTGTTCCATAATGTTTAGACTGATTCTATTTTTGTTAAAAATGAGTTAACAGAGACTTACATGGATTCATGCAGTTTTTGAGCAAAGTCCAATGCAAATCTGCAAGTACAAATTCACCCCACAAACGTGTATATGCGTGTGTGTGTGTGTGTGTGTAGGAGGGCCTCTGTGTGTAGACATGGCAATACGATTACCTGTATTGTGACATGAACCCAAGGTCCAGTTTGAGGCCATCCCCATGGGTACCGAACTTAGCTATTAGCCTCTGCTCGGGCACTTTTATCTGCTGGATTAGTGGTGCTGGAAGAGCACAGCAGTTCAGGCAGCATCAAACGAGCTGTGATTTCACTGCTCGTTGGATGCTGCCTGAACTGCTGTGCTCTTCCAGCACCACTAATTCAGCATTTGGTTTTCAGCATCTGCAGTCATTGATTTTTACCACTTTTATCTGCTGCCTGTTCCAACGTCCGCCTTGGAGGATAGTCACCGGAAGATCCGTGGTCGAATGTCCTGGATCACTGAAGTGCTCTCCAACTGGGAAGGGGCACACTTTTCTGTTGATTGATGTGCAGTGCCCATTCATCCATTGCTGTAGCCTCTGCTCGGTTTCACCAATGTAACATGCCTCAAAGCATCCTTGACTGCTGCTTGTTTTTTTTCGAGTAGCGTTAGTCTAAACATTATGGCACGGACACAGCACACAGGGACTAACACATTCAACATATCATCTGCGCTGATACTAATTGTTAAAGTTCACCTGAGAATGTAACTGTTAAAACAAAATATTGCGATTTACATAAGAAAGAAGTGAACCTAACATCGTCATTCTAATAGATGGAAGACTTAAAAAAATCACGGTATTTTAAAATGTATAATTTCAGTTACATCACACTGTAAACCTTTACTTTCAATTCTTTATCTTACAACTGTGTAGTCCACAACCACCTGATGAAGGAGAGGCTCTCCAAAAGCTGATGCTTACAATTAAACCTGTTGGACTATGACCTGGTGTGTGATATTTAACTTCGTATTATAATTCCGATTTAACAATTAAAACAGAGATGATGAAGCATTTATGCTCACAGATAGCTTTGGATCAGTGGACTTTCTTGTACGGGTGGGCTGTTGAGGAACGGTCATTAGGTGTAATCAGGCTGAGATCGGCAGATCTTCAAACAGCAAAGACATTAAGCATTTTGGGGAAAGGAAAGAAAGTGCAGTTCAAGGTTATCAGATCAGACATGAAACCATTCAATAGCGGAGCAGACTTGATGGTCTGAATGGTGTTTTTCTGTTCCTAAAATTGTTGGCATTAATATGAAGCTGGAAAACCAACCTGAGTAAAATGTGCCAAATTAAAAATGCGTGGACATCAAGAACACTGAACCGAGGTGAAATGTACAGAGAACAGCACACAAAGGGCAGACAATTTGGGTAAATGATCCGGAGTGATCAGTATAGCAAGGTAAACAGGAAAACCAATATTCAGTATCTACATTAGATGTGGCTCCACTTGACATGTAGTTAAATTTTACAAAAGACCATTGCCCTACCATTTTCCTGAAGCCCTCTCCGTTCTTGATTTAAACTGATTGAACGTCAGGGAATTGCAGCTGAAATTGCTGATGTGGACCTGTAACATGTAGGGAAGCGATTCTGACTGCTGCACAGCACCATTCTGCTTCAAAAGATCAGGCAGCATTTCATATTGATTTCTGTAAGAGTTAACCTTTAACAAGCCATGACAGTGAAAAGATTGAATCCTCATCACTATACTACCAGGGAAGATTTCTGTTAACACCACCCTTGACACCAGGAGATTCGTCATTCTATTCTTCCATCCTTCTGTGCATGATCCCCTCGGCTCTATTCCGGTCTTGTTGGTTGGTTTACAATACTGAAGCTATCCAGTCATCTGTTGCATTTCCGTTTCTAATTTATGAGACCTTCTCTCTGAGCTGGCAATGTGCTGGCTCAGTGGTGATAACACTGGCCTTGTAAACTAGAAAAGTGCTTGAAATACCCCATTCCTGTTTTTCATTCTCGTAACTTGAGGAAAACGGTTCGGCAGAATAGGATAAAACGGGCGTGAGCAATGATCCCGTTTGGCAGCAAGAATGAGGTGAGGCAGTACAAACCAGAGAGTAAAAAGAAAGAAGGTGCAAGTAACACTGGGACGGGAGGGGCTGAATGCTTCCTTTCTTTGCTGTAACCAGACACTGGCGTTGAAGTCTGAAATGGGGCAATAACAGCCCAGCGGGTGAAATCTTACTTTCTGCTTGTTTTCTCCAGACGCCTGTGTCACTCTTGGGGAAATGTATCTGCGTGCTTCAGTCTGTGGGTAAAAATGGGGTTCAGTTCCCCACTGGGTGTTAACACATTTTTCCCATCTCAAACTTCAATCCAATGTATTGTGTCTTACGAGATTAAAACGTTCCAGAGAAATTAGCATTGAGATGAACACGTGAAATGTCAGAGTTTACAAGGTTACAGAACAAGTACTGGGAAGTGAGATGATGGGACCCATTTCTGTGCTGTAAACTCATGATAATTCAATCATTTTTGAGGCGAAATATATCTGCAGTGACGTAATTCCAAAAACTGTGTTATGAAGAAACGGTGCAACTTCTTCTGCC
The DNA here is from genome assembly GCF_047496795.1 of Chiloscyllium punctatum. Classification (NCBI taxonomy): domain Eukaryota; kingdom Metazoa; phylum Chordata; class Chondrichthyes; order Orectolobiformes; family Hemiscylliidae; genus Chiloscyllium; species Chiloscyllium punctatum. The sequence goes on from NC_092759.1 coordinate 89,394,490, forward strand.
TTCATCACTGGTGGTCTAGTGGTTAGTATTCCGCTCTTTAACTGAGTGGCCTGGGTTTCATTTCCATTCAGGAAATCAGGACTTCTTGTTCCTGAGGCAGAGAGAACAGCTCGACCAGGAATCTGTTTAATGCCTGAGATCAGTCAATACCCAAGCCCTTGAAAGAATGGAAAAGTGCCTTCCCTGTCCCTACACAGTCGGACAGTTCATCCTTCTTCCTCATCTGATTCCACTTCCAAAGAGTTTTTCAAAAAACTGTCAGAACTGAGTCTCAGCTATGGAGTGGGTTATTTTCTGAAAACGAAACGTACCTATGAGCGATGTGTGGGGCTTTTCCAGGATTGCCATCTCTGACTGCGCTGGGACATGACTGGTGTTTTCTATGATATGGAAATGTCAGTGTTTGAGTTGGGTAGGCAAAGTAAAAAAAAACACACAACATCAGGGCATAGTCCAGCAGGTTTATTTGGTAGCATTAGCTTTCAGAGGGCCGCTCCTTCATCAGATGGGTGTCTTTCTGCAGAAACTTGATGTGTGTGTCAACATGCATGACCTTTTGGAAGATCATCAGGAGTTTAACCGACCTTTCGTGGTGTCGATGTTACCCATGACTTGGAGGTGTTATTTTTGGACTTGGGTGGATAAATTTAAAAATCACGCAAAGCCAGATTAGAGTCCCACAGCTGACAACCACCTGATGAAGAAGCAGCGCATGGAAAATTGGTGCTTCCAAATACACCTGTTCGGTACAGTCTGGTGCTGTGTAATTTTTAACTTAATTGTTCTTGGTAATGTTTCATTGATCGAAGACATTGAAAGAATTTTCGTTCCTGGAGATGAAAATTTCAAATATAATCCACCTCAGTGTCGCATGAAAGATTAGTTTCAATGTGTGATGAATCTCCACAATGCGACTGCGCCAAACAAATGTCGAACCTACAACCACATGATCAGTAGCCAACTATACGAATGGTTGTACCACTGGCCAGATGCACAGCTGAGATTTTACTCGCTGCAGAGCAGTGGTGCAAACAAGGACATGAGCAATAACAGTAACAGGCACAAGGTGAACAAAGGTAATCATCATCATTGATTCACTTAAAATTGTCGTTAAAAAAACTATCATTCACAATCTGATAAGACAATTAGTGAGGTCACTGCTGATGGAGGAATTTACAACTTCCTTTTATGCGTTTCTATCATAGTTTGAGGTTAACTACAGCCTAATCACAACATTGCATATTCCCATTAATTTTCAGTTTTAGATTACATTAATGACCTGTCCATATTTGCAGGAAACTGAATAACATGAAATGAGTGAAAACGTCCTTCCGGTGATGTAATTCAGTGCAGAGTCGACCAGAAAAGTATAGTGAAAGACTTGAAACATCACTCCCATTTCTCTCCGTAGCAATGCATTTTCCTGAGTTGAATATTTGCAGAACTTGTCTTTAATATCTATAGAATTAATTATTTTCCCGGGACAGATTATTCATAATACAATTAACGTCTGAGGTGTTGAAACCTATTTTACTTCAGATTAAAATAGTTGAATATCCTTCCCCCCCCCCACCCCCCGCCAAATGTCCTAATACTCCCTCCTCTTCCATGTAAATGGAAGCAGTTCCAAGTGAGGTTGGAGCTCCCAACCTCACGTTCCATAGATCCTTGCTGCTCCATATCAATTAAAGCTGCTCGAGTTAAAGTTGTAGCTCCCAGTCTGATGTCCCAATGCTCCCTGCTCCATGTTAATAAAAGCGGTCCAGTTGAGGTTGGATCTACCAGTCTGATGTCTCAATGCTCCCTGCTGCTTCATGTCAACAAAAGCTGCTCCAGATAAGGTTGCATCTCCCAGCCTGATGCCCCAATGCTCCCTGCTGCTCCATGTCAATAAAAGCTGCTCCAGTTGTGCTTGGAACTCCCAGACTGATGTCACAATACTTCCTGGTTCATGTCAGCAGACACTGCTCCAGATGAGGTGGGAGCTCCCAACCCTGGCAGCTCACACACCTCGATACCATCATAGAAATACTGCCCACTGACCATTTCCTCCACTGGAAACATTGGTGGAATATCCGCATCTTGAGAACCTAATCTTATTTTTAATCACCACTGAATCTTTATTCCAAAAGACTTTCTTTCTTAAACGTTATTTAGCATGTGCATACTGCAGTAAATCCGAAGTAAGATAATGGTGCCAGTTGACGTATGTTCAGTAAACATTACATCGTATTTTTCATTTTGAGTAACTACTCCTTAGCAAGGACAATGTTTGTAATGTAATCATACTCTTATTTCAGGTGAGGGAATGTGGTTTATATTATTTAAATTGAACTTTTTCACTGTGTAAAATTATTAAACGGATCTCAATTTCAAGACAAACTTGATCATGTTGACATCCATCTTGAAATGTGGCGTCTTCTTCATTCAGCCACACGGGTATTAGAACGAAACGTTTGTTAATGACATGCGTATAAAGACACTTGAAATCATTTTTCATGTTTATGCTACATTAATCTACGGTTATTGATCCACCGTTTACGTTCACTTCCTGCAGTTAACATGTTGACTTCTCCAGTTGTTCATAGTTCAATGTGATGCATCCAATGTGTGCATAACGAGAAGGAGTTTGCTTCCCACATCTTGCGTTTATCTGTGGCTTATGTCCAGCCTTCTTCAATGGCGAGAGCAAGGGGGAAAGGGCGAGACCAATGTGTAAGTCTGTCCGTGCCCATGCCCGGCACCCACATCGGCAATTCTCCACTGTGCATTTACAGCCATTTCTCGGTGGTCATGCACATATCCCCTGCCCTTTTTGAGATATCTCCATTATTTTGTGCTGTCTCTCTGTGCTCTTCTCACCAATATGAATAAATCTTATCCAACCTATCCAGGTTTCATCTGACAAAACCCTCATTAAGAATCCCATTGCATAAACATGCACTTCGCATCTCTCGTTATCTCATTTTCCTGGATCTCTTTCATATGATAAAAATTCACAGCAACTTGACTTGGAAAAGAAAAACGCGTTTCTTTTCATTATCCCAATCCGCATTTCAATGTAGTTTAGGCAACAGGCTCAAATTATTCTTTGAGATTTTATGATAGCGTAATGCATGGAAACTGACCATTGGAATTCCAATTTCAATAAGACAGCTGTGGTCATACAAAAACAGCAACAATGAAAATCGTCGATAAAAGCAACTAGAGTGGGACTCCGACCCACGCGTGCAGAGCACAATAGATTAGTAACCCATCACCTTAACCTCTCGACCACCTCGTCATACAGTCCTACATGCATGTGACCTTATGAATAATTGAACTGCGTAAATAATGCACAGCAGCAGATATTTCTCCCTGGTGTTGGTGAAATGATAATTAGCGCAGTTCAGATCCAAGTGTATGGTCTGACCTCTGGGTTGTGAAGCAAGCACACTCCCACTGTGACATTCGGCTCACAGTGATCTGAACAAAAATGAAGAAATGACTATGTAACAAGGTCTGTTGAATTCTGTGACGATTTAAAGTCAACAGAATGAAGAGTCCGTGAGAGCAGGAGGTGTAAAGTTGGCTGTGAGGAATTGTTTTCCAGACTGGAGGAGAGTGCATAGTGCTCAATGTCATTATTTGGAACACCTTTCTTCTGCTCAGATATTTTTGACACGCACCTGTGCACAGGACAGACAATTTCAAAATCCTAAATAAGGCTAAACTGACAATTGAATTCAACAATGCAAAAACCTTGATCTGTACCATTTTCCTGGGCCGTGCGACACCAAGTCACTGTATGAGCACAGCAACACAGTAAGCAATTGTCAGAAGGAAAATGAGTGCAGTGCCAGAGCGCATGCTGGGAGCAGCAGGTGACACACGGGGAAGTGCATTTCCCACAACAGGAACACTTCCCAAACAGCGGACTGTGGTGGAAGAATTCAGAGGGTGTTTACACTTTGGAATTTGATGCCAGAGACATAATGGAGGTCTGTCATTAAGTCCGTTCAAGATGAAGATTTTAGATTTCTACAGATGAAAAGCAAAATAAAAGGCTCATGGGTTAGTGCAAGCAAAAGTTGAAGTTGTATATTTTAACAACTACCTATCTTTGCAATGATTAGCTCACCACTTGCCTCACACGGGGTCACAACCACTGGTGAAGATGATTGTATAATCGCAGTTACCAGCCATTGAATCAGAGAAATTTGGTTTCCTTACCGTTAAGGTACAACCAGGAATGTGGAGGTAAGCATTAATGTGTCACTCCAGTGCTGCAGGTGACCAGTGCATGATATCGCTGTGCCAGTATAGTCGGCTGTGCTGTGCTGAAGTTTTTGGTCTAAGCCTCACATGGAGCAGCTTCAATTTGCCGTAATCTTGAGGGATACGGATGGCAGGTGATATTGAGCAAAGCCAAGTTTATGGGAAAGTATCAGTTTTTGTGGATTGTGAAGTGACCTTTTCTGGATAGTGGCTCCTTGACCAACAAACATACGGCAAATATTTATAACGTGAAGAGACATGTGAGAAGAGAGAGCCGAAGGCGATTTTTCAGCAGATGGATGACGTTTCCCGTTTCCACTGCGTTAAATTCCGGGAAAATAGATGTTGAGCTGATTTCATGTTATGCAGTTTGTTGCAAACTCGCAAAGGTCACTGTAATAATCAAAACAATTAAATTGATCGCATAGGACCAATTTTAGTCTGAACATCTTTCAGCTGAAATGGTGAGTGGCTGAAAAGTACAGAGGTTGCAAAATACAAACAAAGACATAGTCTACTTTTTGATGGAGATAAGAAAGCATGAAATATACCTAACATCCTGTGAATGTGATCAAATCTTTAAAGTAGGTGTTGTGTCTCCAAGTGACGATTCAATTGCTACTCATTTGGATGTAACTTCGGTCTGCAGTTATTTTAGGACATGAGCCCCATTTTCAATGCTTCATCTTGAAAAATATGCTACACTTTTCAAATCCATGAACTTTTTAGACTCAATCTTATTCAATATGCGTGTTCGTGAAATGCATTTGTGTCTGAAAAAAAGCGAAATTCGAAATTAATCCACGCCCACACTTTTCCTTTCTTTAAATGGTAAATTCCCTCCATTCTCTCCTTGTATGTTAGTTCGTGCATCTTTTAAAATCAGAAATCTACGTTTTAGTTCTGGAAAGTAATTTAGGATTTCAATAACTTTATTGAGTGGAAGAAACTCTCATCCAATTTTTTTTAATCATTCACTAGTGGTTTTGAAGCTCTAACTGAATTGGTAGATTCACTCGAAAGAGGGAACTTCCACGATTTAGTCACTTCAAACGTCACATTATTTGAAAATCTCTTTTGTTTCCGTTTAAGCTTGTGTGTTTCTGGTCCAGCATTTCCACATCTCATGAATAAACTCCTTCATTCTCTCTATCATGCCGATGAAACCGTTTATGTCCTTTCTAATGCTTTAACGTCTCAGTAAACCCCGTCCCTGGGATTCCTAATATCTTGCTATCTCGGAAGCAGCGTCTGTACCCTTTCTAAATTCTTCACATGTCTTTGGTGGAGAATGAGATCAAGGATTACACACAATTCTCCCACTGAGGGTGACCTAAAGATTTCACAGTTACGCGATGAACTCTTTGCTTTTTAAATATGATTTCTCTAACTCTTCATGACCTGCGTGATTCTCAGCTATTTCTACGGATAACTGAAGTTCAAATACATCGTAGTAGGGCTCTAGTCATTCCAGTGCAGACTGATTCTGGACAGTAAATATCATTACTAAAGGCCACCATGGATCTGAATTCAACACTTTCCACATAGTAATTATCGAAGCTATTGTGTATCATATTTCCGTATTCTTGCCCACTTTGTTCATCACTTCGTGTGTCTTTGCATTGAGTTCTACTGAATGATTAATTTGTGAATGAAGACATTCCCTTCACCTCTTATTCGAAACTCCACGGAGCATTGAATAATTGTACTCATATGCTTCCAGAGGAAAGTCCTCCCATTATTGGGATGAATCAGTGAACATTGCCCACGTATCCTCGAAGGCAAGGATTTCCTTCTCCAGTTTAGGAGAACATGACAGCACTGCACCCCATGTGTGCGTTCATTAAGACTAAAATAGTTGCAAGACTTTCAGGAAAAGATTTTGCAATCTGCTTGCATTGCTTGTAACAAAGTTACATTCCACATTGTGCTATGTTTGTGAATAATAGCATTTTCTGAATCTTGAGCAATGGCATTTAAATTTTGTCAGAACACCATTATTCACTGTTCTCTATTTCCCTTCCGGTTACCCATGTAATATCCTGTATTTTCTCTGTTTATCTTACTTTTTCAACAATTCAAACAATCTCACTCCTGATTACCAATCCGAGAGAATACCATAATTTTGTCAATTTATATGCAGTGTAGCTGTAGGGCGTGGTAACCAAGTGGAAAGGCATTGGTCACGTGAATCAAGTAGCAGTAGCGGGCTGGTGAAACTGTCCGTTCTATTGCAGTCATATTCAAAACAATTAACATAATATTTAGCCAAATCATCCTGTTAGAAAATTCAAAAAAACTAAAGAACTGCCAATGTTGAAAATCAAAATAAAGCAAAGGTTGCAGGAAAAGTTCAGAAAGTCTGGCACCATCTGTGGAGGGACGGACCCAGTGGATCTGAAAAGTTAACCATGATTCATTTGTGCAGATGCTGCCAGCTCTGCTGAGGTTTTACAACAATTTCTGTTTTTGTTTGAGATTGGCAGATGTTGCAGCAGGTTATGAAAACAGTGCTTTCTGGAGGCAAATAGACAGCACGGACTTGGTAGTGTGAAATGAACCAGGAATAACGAATAGTCGACAGTGTGACGCTGGAAAAGCACAGCAGGTCAGGCAGCATCCGAGAACCAGGAGAATCGACGTTTCAGGCATAAGGCCTTCATCAGGAATGAGGCTTGTGAGTCGGCCTGAGGTACACTGCTGCATCCAGGCGCCAACTCGCTGACACCTTTTCCTACCGCCACCGATCACAGCCTCACCTCACATCGTCTCCCAGACAATCACATTCTTATCGTCTCTGGAGAATCTGCCTTCCACAGCCTCCAACCTCATTGCCCATGAACCCCGCACTGCCCAATTCTACCTCCCTCCTAAGACCTGTCGTCTCAGCCTGCGCCTGTCCGAATCGACTCATCTTTTCCCACCTTAACACCTTCCTGTCTCCACATTCCAGCAAATCCCCACCTACATTCGTGACGCCACCTACGCACTTCACCTCCTCCAAAAGTTTTGTTTCCCTGGCCCCCAACACGTCATCTTCACCTTGGACATCCAGGCCCTGTACACATCCATCTACCATGACGAAAGTCTCCAAGCCCTCTGTTTATTCATCTCACTCCATCCCACCCAGTACACTTCCACTGACACCTTTATCAACGTGGCTGAACTGGTCCTCAACCTCAGCAACTTCTCGTTCCAATCCTCCCACTTCCTCCAAACCAAAGGGGAAGCCATGGGAACCCGCATCTGACCTAGCTATGCCTACCTGTTTGTCAGATGTGTGGAATTGTCCATCTTTCGCTGTTACACTGACACCAGTCTCCACATGTTCCGCTGCTACATTGATGAATGCATTGGCGCCAATTCGTGCTCCCATGAGGAGGTTCAACGGTTCACCAGCTTTCCCCGGACCTCAAATTCACCTGGATCATCTTGGCAACTTCCCTTCCCTGCCCAGCCGTGTCCATCACCGCGTCCAGCGAATGATTAATTACAGACATTTACTGCAAGCCCACTGACATCGACAGCTACCAATACTCCACCTCCTCCCACCTCACCTGGTCTTCACTACAACTTTTCCCAGGATGACCAATTCCACCTCAAAAAGCCCCAGTTGGTCTCCTTTTTCCATAATCGCAAATTCCCTTCCCACGTGGTTGACGATGTCCTCCAGTGCATCTCCTCAATTTCACATGTCACCGCCCTTGAACCCCACCGCCCCCTCAAAAATGACAGAACGGCAAGGTCCTCAACTTTCACCTCACCAACCTCCCATAAAACACATCATACTCCACCACTTCTACCATCTCCATACAGACCCTACCATCAGATATGTATTTGCCTCCTCACCCCTATCAGCATTCCAAAAAAGACAATTCCCTCCACGAACCCTTCGTCACATCTACAATTAGCCCACATCCCACTACTGGCATCTTTCCTTGCCACCGCAGGTAGGCTAAAACCCGCGCCCATACTACTCCACTCATCTCAGTCGAAGGTCCGAGGGGAGCCTTCCACATCCGTTAGAAATTCACCTGTACTACTTCCAATGTCATCTATTGCATCTGTTGAACCTATTGTGGTCTCCTCTACATTAGGGAGACAGGATACCTTCTTGCACATCATTTCAGAGAACATCTGTGGGACACCCGCACCCAGCAACTTCACCACCCCGTAACTGAACAATTCAACTCCCCCTCCTACTCTGTCAAAGACATACAGGTCCTGGGCCTCCTTCACTGCCAAACCATAACCACCCAATACCTGGAGGAGGAAAACCATATATTCAGTCTTGGAACTCTGTCACCTCAAAGGATTAGTGTGGATTTGAACAGTCCCAAGCCTCCAAATTGGCACCACCCTCTGGACCCGCTTCATCACTGTTCCTTCTGACCTATCATCTTCTCCTTCACCTTCATCCAACTATCGCTTTCCCAGCTACCTCCCAACAACCCCACACCCATTTATCTCTCAGACCTCGGAGTGAAGATGACCCTGGACTGCAGTGATCAGAGTGTGACTATGCTTTGCGTTTATTTTGGGTGAGGGCAAGCTGGATCTGACACGAGCGCTTAACACCTAAGCAATGGGAATGGTATCAGACAGCGTAGTTAGGATGGGCTGCAGTGAAGTGGAAAACTCTGTCAGGAGATGGGTGAGTACAACTGCATCACATCAACCAGACTTTAAGAGACATGCAAAAGGAGCAAATCAACTTCCGTGCAGGCACAATGACAGGGAATGTGGAAAGGAGACAATACAACACAGCGAGATGGACTGCAATTATTGATGAGAAAGGGTTCAATATTGAAGCTCTTTTACATACAGACTGTCGTCACATTGGAAAAAGGAATTTCCTGCAGTGTAACAGTGATATTTGCCTGTGACATCACAATTCCGAGAGACACTGTCATATTATCTTCTATAGCAGCGTAGCCTAGTGAGAGCATGATCGGCCCATCAATCAGAATTCAATTCTTCAAAGCTCTCCTCTGCGCTGTTCAACCTCTTTGCTGCTCCTGTATTCATATCTCAATTGCTTCACAGTGTATCTTTTTCTGCTTGCTACATCACGTAACCACTTGAATGTGATCTAATCACCAGTGTTTCCGCTTTAACCCATCTTTTGTAACTCCTGAGCTGACACAGGTACTCGTGACCAATTGGCCTTTCGAGCGCTCTAACTCTGGTATGATCTGAATGATAAAGTGTAATGTGTCTGATCCGCAGGACACACTGCAGAATTTCCCTACGCAGGATGGTGCTGTTTATCCCATCCCTGCAGACTCAGCTGCCTCCATTGATCGAGTATCACACAGTAACAGTGAAGATCTTTTGATGTCATCCTCAAAGGTACATGCTCCAAACTGCTGAAGACTGTGGGAAACTGCTGTGGTCAGCGCTAACACAGATGCCCAGCAGGAGACTGCTGGGCTCACAAACCAGAAATTAATTGATAAAATGATTTTTATTTTTAGTAGAATCCGATTCAGAATATCATCTTAACACCTCCCGGGGAGAAAGTGGACGTACGTGAGCGGACAGTCTCAACTGGTTCCAGCATTGACAATCTTGGTCTGTGCAACACCAAAAGCAGAAACCTGGAATTGTTTATCTTGCTTCTGAAAAACAGGTTAGTAAGATTTGAAGAGCTTAGATATTTCTTTCTTGTGTTCATGAAATGATCAAGAGCAGAGTACGATTCCACGAGTTTGGTCTGGCTTCTGTGTTATGGGCCCAGGGCACTCCACTGTGATATTTTGCTCACATGATCTGAACACACACAAAGAAATGCCTCAGTGAGAAGATCTGCTGAATCGGATTCCGTGAAGAAAAGTCGATGAATGAAAAGAGCCATAAGAGCGGAAATGTAGCAAATTATTTTCCAGACTCGACGAGATTGCATCGTGCTACTTCCAGGTGTCAATACCTGTACTAGTAGACTGAATCAGCGTTGGGTGTTATTGTACTGTATCTTTTATATAATGGTGCAAAAGCACAAGACTTTTGTACAGAGGGGACAACTACAAAATCCTCAATGAGGCAAAACACACAAATGAGGTAAACATCAGAGTAACCAGACAAACTGATGCTACGTCACGGGGTAAGCTTTCCTGCTCAGATTTCGCTGAAAATCGCTCTACGTCGAATTCCTGAGTTTGAGATTCGAACAATGAATGATGTATGACAATTAAAATTGCTCTGATCTCACAACTTCAGCATTTCATTCGCCCCCTTATGTATGTCTGGCAATTGTAATTGATCTTTCACTGCGTTACTTCTGCACACGTAGAGAAAAAATAACTAATAGAACAACGTTCATGTATGTGACTGGGATTTGACCCGATGCTGTTTCAGCCGATCGATTCTGCTGTAACTGAAATTGCTTCCACCTTTCCTGTGTCAGTAACAAGTTTGCACAGCTTAGTGGTGTGTTTTCATGCATTCAATTGGACCCAGCATCCTTTCTCAGGTCGAAATTTACTGCGATATAAAAACATAATGAATGACACGGGCAGCATTTACTGGAAGATAAAGACGTTAGGAATGAAATGGCCAGAGTTTACTTGATACCATGTCGGTAGAAGCGATGGAAATGAGGTTTACTGGGAGATAAAGCCACGAAGAAAAGAAAAGAAGATGTTTAATGGGATGATGGGATAGATAATGATTAATGCGACAAATACTTAGTTATGTTCGAAGAGAGGTTATCAAGCTGATGTGAAGTTGTTAAGAGTAAATACAAGTGAAATTCCCTCGTTTCGTTGAGTGGAAACTAGAGATTAGAGCTTCAAACCCAACAGGGCACGATCAAGAAGTTTGGAGGAGGTATTTTTGTTTTGAGAGTTATTGAATTCGGAGATGGATTTTCAGAAACAAAAACATTTTCGGAGCTGATTCCAGAATATTTGAAAAGCGCGTACAGACACACAAGGAGTTAATTTAACAGCGACAGGAATTCTGGCCTGCCTGGATGGGGATGCAAAAGTGAAACACTCTCAAATTGGTTAACATTCGTAGGAAAGAAATTGCATAACGCCTGCAACTGGAAATGTTATGTATAAGAAGAGCTGGTGGAGTTGGAAGGTGCAGATCTGCTTCTACATGAAATATTATATAATGTAAATGCACTGAGCTGTTTGGTTTAGCTCTGCACTGAATGGAAGTCTGTCAGCTCAGTCCGCTGTCTGATTGGTTTATGAGAAAAGTGAGACAAACAGCGTGGATTAATTCTCTCACTATCTCAGGTTTCCACAAATATCATCATCTCCCCCCGAACACCTGACCTGTAATACTGTGGTGCCTCTAGTGAGCAAGATTCGGCCTGTCGACGTAAAACATTATTATCATTGCCATCTGTTTCCTTGAACATGTGGTCATAAACAACTGAAAGAGGAGTGAATCCATTTAATACTCTTTGATTTCAGCTTGGAAAATCCTTCGACAAGTCTCAACCATATTCCAGTTTGACATCCTGTTCCTCCCAACAGCAAAATTACTTGTCCAGATCCTTTACCAGGTTTACTGACAACATTCAAACTCCACAATCTAATACTTTCGATTGGTTTATTGAGCTGTGCAGATCGCAGGAAACGGAATGATATGAAAAGAGTTAAGCAGACTTTCCCAGGATGTAATCCTGTGCTGTGTCAGCGATTTGAGGAAAGTCATCAAGCTGAAACTTAACCTCTGTTTCTCTATCCAGAGATGGATATTCACCTGGGGAATATTTGCAGATTTCCATTTAATACTTGGCATTTTCCTAAATACTAATTATTTCCCCACGTCAGCAACTGGAGTTTTCAAATAAATGCTACTTTACTCAACATTGTTTTCATCTGCGTTTCAGTGTAATGCTTCAATAATCCCGGGTGAATGTCAGTAACAGCATCTTTAGATTAGCATTGAACTTGCAACCTTGGCATTTTACGCACCTTTAAGTATTTGGCGCTGACCAATTGCGCGACTGGAGCCACAGACAGCGAATCGGTCACGTGACCTACACGTACCTGGAGAAATTTAACTCAACTGCTCTACTTCTGCTGTAACGAATGGATTCCCTACAGTATGATAACAAGCCCTTCGGAACAACAAGTCCACACCAACCCTCCGAAGAGTAACCCAACCAGAACCATTTCCCCTCTGACACAAGCACTATGGGCAATTTAGAATGGCCAACTCACCTTATCTGCACAATCTTTGGATTGTGGGAGAAAACTGGAACACCCAGAGGAAACCCACGCAGTCACAGGGAGAATATGCAAACTCTACACAGATAGTCGACCGAGACTGGAATCGAACTTGGGACCCTGTTGATGCAGTAATGTTAACCATTGAAACACAACACTGTGGGATCGTAGGTGGTGATGTGCTGCCCCACTGATACCTCAGACACTCACCCTTCTTCATTTCCCTGAACCATTTGGTTCTATAATTAAAGCTATAGCCGACAAGGTCAAACTGACATGAAATTGTGATTATTGAAGCATCAGGTTCACGAAAACGATACAACAGGGACACAAAAATGTGAAAAAATGGACTACATTGAAAAATGGGTTTCTCTTGGTTCCTGCATTGTTTACAGACAATGTTACATTGCCGCTGTTGCAGTGCATTTCCTTCGATCAGCTTCAATCGGCAAAGAATTCGAATCAATGAAACTTCACCAACTTAATTCTGAAGGTTCATACAGGTAAGATGAAACTTTTGCATTCATCAATAATCTTCACTATTCCTACATCCAAGAACACGTTGCACAGTTCTCTTGAATATTGAAGATGTAAACATGTTATGCAAGATTAAATTCAATTACCGTTTAAATTGTAAAGTAGGAAGAATGCACAGAAAGATTCAGCATGTCAAAAATTTATGTGACCAGAACTGGAGCCCAGCAGAGTGGAAATCTGTCCGTGAATCCAAATATCCACACGTTTGCTTGCTCCCTGTACTCAGTTGGAAACCTGTTTGAAGGAGTTTGAAGTCTGACAAAGGGCCTGAGAGAATCCTTCATTGTCTAATCTAAAGCTGCAATTGGAGCTGTCTACTCTGGCTGTGAGAGCGGTGGAGTAAAGGGGAGGAATTTGATATTCCGTAGTGTCGATTCACATTGCCCTCATCAGGTTATTGTTGAAAACCCTCTGTAAGAAACAGCACAGAAAGAGATGAACAGGAGGAGGCTATTCCAAACACGTGTCTTACCCGCCGTTTGATATAATCATGGCTGACCAAACACGTCAATGTCTTTCACCATTGCATCCACAACAACCTGCCACACAACGGGATAAAGACATTTGAACAATGGAAATTTTTTGCGCAAATTTGGGAGGGAAATGCGTTTCGGGACAGTGTGTTTCTGAACGAAATTTGCAGGTTTTGCGGGTGAGCATCCGATTCTGGTCTGATCATGTTCAAAACGATATGATTCCGTAAAAACTTACAACCAAGAATGTAAGGAATTTGCTCTGGTCAGTAGCAGGGATGAAAACTCCAAACGTCAGGAATTGGCGATGAATCAGTACAAAAATCAATGGTTCGGGTGAAACTTGAACTAAACTCCAATTCTGGTGCGGTTCAAATGCACAAACATTGAACAGCAATGTTCCCAAAGTCGGAGAAATCTAACACGCTTTTCATTGCGCCACAGAGCTGCACTCGCCACAATTTTACTGCACGCAAAGTTGCGGTTGTCGTGGACAAAATGTCGAGAAACATCAGGAGATGTGGAGAGTTTTTCAATGAATGGATCTTTTGTTTGCAAACAAGAACCGTGACATTCAGAAAGCAAATTGTTGAATGCCGCCGAACCTCAGGGTCCATGGCATAGAGTCATAGAGTCATTGAGATGCACAGCATGGAAACAGACCCTTCTGTCAACCCATCTAGTCCCACCTGCCAGCATCCGGACCATATACCTTATAAACTTTCTGTTCATATACCCATCCAAATGTCTCTTCAATATTGCAATTGTACCAGCCTCCACTACATCCTCTGGCAGCTCATAACATACACGTAACATCCTCTGCGTGAAAACGGTTCCCCTTTGGTCTCTTTTACATATTTCCCACTCACCCTAAACCTACACCTTCTACTTCTGGACTCTCCAACCCCAGGGAAAAGACTTTATCTATTTGCCCTATCCATGCTCCTCATAATTTTGTAAACCTCTATTAGATCACCCATCAGCCTTTGGCGCTCCAGGAAAAACAGCCCCAGCCTGTTCAGCGTCTCCCTATAGCTCAAATCCTCAAACTCTGGCAACATTCTTGTCAATCTTTTCTGAAACCTGTCAAGTTTCACAACATCTTTCCGAGAGGAAGGAGACCAGAATTGCATGCAACATTCCAACAGTGGACAAACCAATGTCCTGTACAGCTGCAACACCACCTCCTAACTCCTGTACTCAATACTCTGACCAATAAAGGAAAGCATACCAAACGCCTTCTTCGCTATCTTATCTGCCTGCGACTCCAATTTCAAGGAGCTAAGAATCTGCACTCCAATAACTCTTTGTTCAGCAACACTCCCTAGGAAATTACCATTAAGTGTATAAGTCCTGCTACGATTTGCTTTGCCAAAATGCAGCAGCTGGCATTTATCTGAATTAAGCTCCATCACTTCATCCCTTTTATTTAATCATGTTTTTAAAGCTTATCAGACTGCCAAACTGTGTTAGTCAGAATTACACCACTGTAGCTATACAATAAACCAAGGGCGTTAGTTCCCATTGTTGTTCTACTTCTGTCACTAAGTCTTTTTTTCCTAATTCTACTTTATATTATTCTACTGTCACTATTTGGTATTGTACTGCCACCTGTGCTACAATGATCTTCCAGCCCAGACTAACCTGTCATGATTAGATATTCAGCTACACCATCTACCACAATGTTTTCCTTTCCCAAGCTGACTCTACTCACCACTGATTAGATATATAATGTCATATCCTGCGACAAGTGTCTCAAGCAGGCTGTCTCTTCTATCAATTAATAATTTAAAGTAATGTCCTTCGTAGTTATTGTCACGACTTGTCCCAGTCTGCCATGATGATAGTTAGTAGTTGAGGCTGACTTTCCTAATTGTTATTATCTCAGCCTGCCTTTCAGCCCAGCCTGACTCTGCTAATTGGTGTAGGAGCATTCTACTATTTTTATCCCATCCTGCCACACTGGCCCCTTCCTGCCTCAGTGACCTTTTGATGCGTGGAGCATTCGACAGACCCCTTGGAATTAATCGCCAGTAGTTTCTATGCCTTCTCAAGTATTCAGCTAAATACTCCTGAAACGCTTTCATGACTCCTAGTTTTACCACACGTTCAAACAATTAATTCTAAATAAACGACACTCTCAGAGTGAAAACGTTCTTCCTATATCTCCTCTGAACATCCTCTCCCTTGCGTTTAACGGAGATCCCTGGTTGTTAACTCTTCCCATAAGAAGTTTAACCCTATCACACATACCGGTCCCCTTAATGTGCACCTTCATCACTTCCTCACTCAGCCTTCTCCGCACTCAGATAAAGACCCTGAGCAGAGCTCGTCTATCTTCACCATGGCGATAGCGTCGTGCTGGAAAAGTGTGACAGGTCAGGTAGCATCCGAGGAGCGGGAGAATCGACGTTTCTGACATAAGTCTTTCATCAGAAATGAGTCTTGTGGGTGGGGACTGAGAGGTAAATGGGAGGGTGTTGTGGTTGGGTTAAGGTAGCTGGGAAAGTGAATGGTGGATGGAGGCACAGAGAAGGTGATAAGTCAGAGGTGGAGAGATGAATGTGTCCGGAGGGTGGTGTGAGTTGGATGCTTCAGACTGTGATAATGTTGGGGGAGGGGAAATGAGGAAGCCGTTGAAATCAACATTTATCACGTGTGGTTGCAGGGTCCCAAGGCAGAATATGAGGCGTTCATCTTCCAGGCGTCAGGTGGAAATGGTTTGGTGGTGGTTCCCGAAACGTCGATTGTCCGGCTCTGCAATTCACATGACAGGAGAGATGTGAAAACCAAGGACTGAAAAAACGGAAAAAAACGTATAGATTCAGAGTTAATGGAATTCGACATGGTGCGGACAGAAACCATGTGGCCAGTTGAATCTGCACTGTGCCGTGGAAGAGATTCACACTCTCCCACTCTATCTTTCTAAACCAGCATTTGTGATCCACCTACAAAAATAAAAATTTCTCCAAAAGCTCAGCGAGTCAGGCAGCATCAGTGGAGAGAAATCAGAGTTAAAATTGCGAATTAAAAACAGTTCCGAGGAAGGGTCTGTTGACCCGAAATGGTCATTCTGTTTTTCCCGAGCTGCAATTCTGACTTTTGTTACTTATTTACAACTCTTACAGTCCATTTAGATTTTGTTTGCCATTGACCTGAATTGCACACCTTTGCACTGTGGGAAGGAATCGGAGCAGCCAGAGGAAACTCACACGGGAGAGAGAGAGCAGGAGTGTGCAAAGTCCACAGTCAATCAAACAAGACTTGAATGGAGTCGGGTTTCTGACGCTGAATGGCGCAGTTCCACTCACTGAGCCCGCCCAATATGCAAGTGCACGTCCTGGAAGCAAATTGAACCGACCTCACACAGTGACAAGCAGTGGTACAACCCAGGAATTCTATGCAAAAAGAAGTCTCTTTATTAATATTGGAAATTAACATTCGCTTAACAATCCAAACGCTCTTTTTTCAAATTACTTGGTCTATAGCCTTGCATGTCTTGGCATCACAAATCCACATCTGAATACTTCTGAAAGTTCTGAGGATTTCTGCCTCTGCAACCTTTGCATGCACTTACTTCCAGATTTTATTCAACGGCTGTTTCAAAACATTTGTATGCACATTCACTCAAATCTTTCCTCTTATATTTTTAAATTTATGGCACCCTACCCCTCCGCCGTGATCGATCTCACCACCAAAGAGAAACATTTATTTCAGTCTACACCATCCATATTCCTGATTATTCTGTATATCTCAATCATGTTTCCTCTCAATCTCTTCTGCTCTAATACAAACGCCTCCAGTCTATCCAATGTTTCTTCATAATTGAAACTTTTCTACTCAGACAATATTCTGGTAAATCTCTGCTGCATCATTTCCAGTGCTACCATCATTGTGCTATCATGAGAATTGCAGAAATGCACACAATAGACAAGTTAGAGCTAAATGCACAAGTGAAATAAATGATGTAGACGTCCACAGAAAGAGGAATTTTCGAATAATTTTTCTTTTCCTCAGTGCTGCGCGGTATCCTTTTCCAGATTCTGATGTTCCAATAATCTCTGATCTATGTGGTAAAAGCTTCTTCATGTGAATTGATGTCACAACCATTGTATCGAAATGGATTGACTGGTTTGAAGGTGAGCACGTGTTTCTTCTATGACGGCACAGAGGCGCAAGAAATGCCGAAGCTGGGAGTGCTCCTGGTCAAAAGTGGGGACGAAGAGCATATTTGTCTCCGTTTATTAGCACCCCTAGCTTCCGTGTTCTCCAACACTACGCAAAGCCCTTATCACTAACTGTATAACCGTACTCTTGTCGTTGTACCAAAATGCAATACCTTCCATTTATCCAGATTGAACTCCATGTTACATTTTTCAGTCCAACGACTCATTGGATTAATATCCTTTTGAATCTTAGATAATCTTCCTCACTGTCTACAATTCTGGCGTCACCTGCAAACCTACGAAGCATGCCTGCTGTGAGTTTCACTGTTCGCTCATATAGATCAATGATTCATATTTACTTGTAATGGCCGTGATTTAGCAGTGTGCAGATCATACAACAGTTCGTCATGCAATTAACCATGAGGAAAAAAGCCGCAGATGCAAGGAGATATTAAACAATTGGAAATGAAAATGGTGAAAGCAATTCATTCCAGACAAGTTGGTGATAGTGAAGCAAGTTCAAACTTCAAACCAGCCGCCCACGCTCCAGTTGTGGCACACAGCTGTAGATTGCTATAAACGTGAAAAGATTTTCCCTTCTGCCCCGTCTTTGACCAGGAGCACTCCCAACCTCGGAATTGCTTGCGCCTCTAAACCGTCATAGAAATACTGTGCATTCACCGGTTGTGTCACTGGAGCCCTCAAGTATCTGTGCGACCTCATTCCCATCCCGACTTCCAGTTGGATCTTCACGACTGCATTACTCAGTTCCTCTGATTCTGTGGCTGCGAATTGGGACTATTTGGCAGCAGTGATGACTGCCTTGTGGGGGGAAACTGGTGCAGTAGCCGATGTTAAACTGCATTACTATTGAAGCATACATTTCAACAACACCTGCACTTTCCCCGGAGTTTTTGATGTTTTGGAGAAATCTATTTATCTCAGCCTTCAGCATATTAATGATAGAATCACCACATCCACTGGGGAAACCGATATTAAACGGTCAGCCCATTCTGAGTTCCCACATATCTGCCACTGTGCGCTTAGCATTGATATTGTGCATTTGGTACGCTGCCTAACATTTCCTATGATACTGTAATTATTGCACGCATTCAGTGCGCTCGTCTGTGGAATGCTGTGACCGTATAGTAGTTAGTATTCTGCGTTATGGCCGTAGCAACCTTGGGTCGAATCCGAGTCACGGCAGTAATTACTCTCGCTGCCCCAGTTTTTGTAAAATTCAAAGGAATCAGTTGTTTTAACATGGTAATTTTCTCTAAGGTGATGATCTTCTCCCATCAAATTCTGCTCGCTCACATCTCTGTTTCATATGTCAGAATTCAAATCCACTCGTTCTCACAGATTTCTCTCCATCCTTCGATCACTAACTGAACTTTCCGTTCCACACCCCCATTTAATTAATTTAGAGATACCGGTGTTGGACTATGGTGTACAAAGTTAAAAATCACACAACACCAGGTTAGAGTCTACCAGATTTAACTAAGCACTAGTTTTCGGAGCGCTGCTCTTTCATCATGTGTTTGTGGAGTCATTTCCGATTTCACTAAAGTACTGCAGAATCTAACACTGACTTTCACATTGATACCGATCAGTCTGTGCTGCTGCGGTCACTGTTGCTGGGTGAACGTACACCAACCCCACCATCGGGACCTGCTGACCAGTTGATCCATTTGGTTACCGCTGTTGTGAGGCCAATCCTCAGGTAGCAGCTTTTACTGATATGGACTTGCGATTAATCGGGGTCATGTTGAGAAATATTACAGAGGGCAATATCGAGGAAAAGCGATTTCATTGAGAAAGATTAGTTTCACGGGTTTTCTGGCCGAGCACTATTACCACTGGACTGTTAATTCAGACACCAAGCAAATGAACCAGGGACCCGAGTTTGACTCCAACCATGCCAGGTGTTGGAATTGAGATTCCATAAATATCTGGAATTACGAATCTAATAACACCTATAAATCCATGGTCAATTGTTGAAAAAAACAAAACCATCAGGTTCGCTGACGTCCTTTGAGGAAGGAACATGCTATTCTTACCTGGTCGGGCCTCCATGTGACTCCAGACTCACTGCAATACGGTTGAGTCTCAACTGCCCGCTGTGCAATTAGGGATCGCAATAAATACTGCCAAGCCAGCAACCCCCTCATATTGTAACCGAATAGAAAAATAAAGTTCATTCGGCTCTAGCTAGATTACTGTGTGCAGTTCTGCAATTCACACTATAGCATGGATGTGATCGCACTGGGAACGTTGCAGGAGAGATTCACTGGGATATTGTCTGGGTTGAAGAATTTCAGTTATGTGGAAAGATTGGACAGACTGGGGTTGTTTGTCGCCGAGCAGAGGAGATTGGAGAAGACATGACTGAGATGCACAAAATGATGAGGGATATGGGTAGGCGAGACTGAAAGAAGCGTTTGTGATTGATGGAGGGATCGAACACTAGGGCCAAGAGATGTCGGGAAAAGGCAGAAAGGTTTGAGTAGATGTGAGGAAACGGTCAGAGAGGCAGAAACTCTATTAACCTGAAAAAAATTCAGATGTGAATTTGTGATGCCAAAACATATAAGACTATGGGCTAAATCATGGAAAACTTGATTCAGGTCGTTAAGCAGTTTTGTTGGACAAGTGCGGCTACAACAGGCTGAAGGGCCTCCTTCGATGTTGTTGTCCTCCACAGTATCGTGGTTAGTGTCCCCGCCTGTTACAGGGCTCAATTCCCCGCTGGGGCATTGTCAAGGTTTTAAACCTGTCGCTATGTTCCCCAGTGAAGGTTATTCATGTTTGGCCTTACATTCTCGATTGGATATGTCACAGGGAGGACAGTGCTGTCTGAATCAGCGTGGGGAAGGACTTCAGTTCCTGGGGAGAGAGTGTCAGTGAAAGTGCAAACACGTCACTTCAGCAAACTGCACATTGTGTTTGTGTTGCAATGAAAACCATTATATAGAGTTGTTCCTGACTCATGTGTTTATTCAAAGCAGGAATCTGAGGACTAAAACAGAGTAAACCCATTAAGATCTGAGTGCAGAAACATTTCCAGCAGCACTAATGAGGATGGACAGCGTAGAATCGCGTTTGGATGCATTTAATTCGGGTTGATGGGCGCAGCTTACTTTCACTAGGCGGAGTTACCAGTGTGTAAATGATACAGATAGTGTTCAATGTGATGGTACATTTGCTCAGTGGTTTGCACTGCTGTTAAGTCTGTAGGTTAGGTGGATTGGTCATGCGAAATTGTGCTGGTGTGTCCAGGGAGTGAAATCAGTAAGTGAATTAGCCATGGGTAACGCAGTGATAAGGTCAGCAGTCACACGTTGCCAGATTTTATTCCAGCAGGTTTATTTGAAATCACAAGCCAGAGGCCTGCGGAGATAGAGAAGGGAGCAAGGTCTCGTTGAGGTGCTGTTCAGAGTGTCCCTACAGACTCGATTGGCTGAACTGGACTTTCTGCATTGTAGGGAATCTGTGATTCTGTCAGAGAGGATACTGCCAGCGTTTACTGGGCTGCTAAGGCATTAGGGAAGATGCTGACAGCGTTCACTGGGGATGAAATTTTAGTTATTTGTGGTTTGGAAAATTTGAAACTAAACAAAGAAAAACTGAATGGAAGTTTTCCAGAGTATTTGAGGTTGGAGAGAGTAAATAGGTGGTAAATTCACTCTTTCAAGTTCGTATATTTCTGAACGTCAGGCTTTCAAAACCATCGATGTAGGATAAAGAAGTAATGGGAGTATCATTTCTGTCATTCAGAGAATCCGTTTCCAAAACATTTGGAAAGGCACATTTAGAGACACACAAGCAGTGAGTTTCAGCAGGAGAGAGACAGCCTGTGGCCAGGTAAAAGTGTAAAATTGGGGTTTGGGGGTTGAAAGGTGCGAAGAAACAATTCTAATTAGGACGACTTTAGATGTAATGAAATATTGGAAACGTATGCAGCTTAATAAGACTCAGAAAAAAAACAGAGTTTTTAAATATTTCTATTCATATTCCACATGAAGCATTATAAATGGAACTGAGCAGATTTTGTATATTGTCAAGGACAGATATTCCAGAATGAATGGGAAGTGACCAGTCTCTTGGAGATCGATTTCCTGCTTTAATCCCACGCCTTAAAGATGGGAGGACAATCGCCATGATGTTGGGTTCATTTGATACCCACTGAAATCTGCCAAAGTAAGTGAGCATCAAAACTGTCATCTTGTTTTGTAGTTTAACCTTATGTTTTTCTCAGCAGTATTTACTTTAGGCTGAAATAAATTCGTTGCAAAATTGAAGACAACGTTAAATGTTCCAATGAATTAAATCCAATTCACTTCCGATCATTGCAATGAACAGAGTGAAATTGCAGCAAAATTAACAAAATGAAACGAACAAAACTGCATTTCGGGGAATTTCACCCCGTTCAGGTTCAGCCTATGAGAAAGACCATTGAGCTACAACTTGACCTTCACTTCTCTCTCCGTATATACTTCTTCACGTGAGAGAGAAACTGTCTGAAGAAATTATGCGTCAAGACTAAATGTGCGTGTGAATGTGACGGGAATGTCATGTTTGCTGGTTCATTCTGAGACAGTTTCGACTCGGAATAAATCAAGGACAGGTATTCCTTCCAAGGACGTGGTCAATTCCTTGGATTTCGCTGGTATTATTCGCCGCTGAAAACAGAAACATAATGGTGTGCATTCGATTCCGCTCATGGAATTTCTTATCCCCTAGGTGCACCATACGTAATCTTGATGTGGTCACATGTGAGCCCCTTTGCCATGGTTAAGGTTAAGGCGACGGATTGCTCTTTGATTGCGCATGTGTGGATTTGTATCCTTCTCTGGCTGTTACTTCTATCAAATGCAGCTGTGGTTTCCTTTCGTATCTTGCATCTTTGGGATACATTGGATGGAGAATCTTGCTCTTGCCTTTCATTGCACCAGAGATTTGTGATAAATCGATACCTCATCAAAGTCGAAATAAAGCAATTTGATTCTGTTGCAAGTTAAATTGGGATAATGAAAATGGAGTGCAACGTTTCTTTCCTCCTTTTATTCCATCTTGACTTTCTATGAATTTACATCGAATGAAAGTGAAACAAATAAGGAGAGACCGGGTGCAATAGTATATCCAGTGGGATTGTGAATTTTGATGTAACACTCCACACAATGTTCTGATCAGTATTTTAAACAGTCAATTGAATTGGAACCGCAGAAAATGTCTCCAATTAAACGAATCTTTCATTTTTTTTACAACCTTTTGTTGTGTGAAACATACCACGATTCATCATCCTGTGTGACCACGAAGTTGGCAACAGAATAAGGTGCACAAATTTTCATTAGCATCACAACTTCTGCACATACCCATCCGTGGTGTGCCCAGTGCCATTTGTTGTCTCCAGACCGCAGCACATTTCTTGTTCATGAGCTTATAGGCCTAGTTCCGAAACTATCTGATCTGTTTGAGAATCCTTTTCTAGCACTTCAACCCATCCCCTCAGAATTTTAATTTATCAATAAAATAATGCATTAGACCAAATGATGTAGGATTGGAAGTCGGCCATTCAGCCCATCGAGTCTACTCCACCATTCAATGACTCATGGCTGATCTGATAATCCTCAACTCAATTCTCCTGCATTGCCTCTGCATAGCTTCATCGTCTTTCTGGTTAAATATCTGTCTGGCACAGTTTGAAAATACACAATAACTTAGCATCAACAACAGTTTTGGAAGAAGTTCCACCGATTCACTGGCTCTTGAGCAAAGAAATTACTCCTCATTTCAGAATTAAATAGGCAATATCTAATTCTGAGTTCATGTCCCCTGGTGCTCTCCTCATACCAGAGAGTAAACCACCTGCCGTAACTACCCTGTCAAGATCCCATGCATATTGAAAGTTTATAAATGTTATTATGTGATAAGATATCCAATCCGCCTCCTTTTCTTCAAAGAGAATAATCCCAGCCTAACCAATCATTCCACGAAGCTCCATTTTCTCAAGTGTTGACAACATATTCATAAATCTCTGCTGTCCCCTGCAGCGTCCTTACATATTCTTAAGGCAGGTGGAGAAATGTATGCGAAGAAACGGTTGAAATTTCAAGCACAGACGGGAATTGGAACTTGAAATCAGGCCATAAGACCATAAGACCATAAGACATAGGAGTGGAAGTAAGGCCATTCGGCCCATCGAGTGCACTCCGCCATTCAATCACGGCTGATGGCCATTTCAACTCCGTTCACCCGCATTCTCCCCATAGCCCTTAATTCCTCGAGACAACAAGAATCTATCAATCTCTGCCTTGAAGACATTTAGCGTCCCGGCCTCCACTGCACTCTGTGGCAATGAATTCCACAGGCCCACCACTCTCTGGCTGAAGAAATGTCTCCGCATTTCTGTTCTGAATTTACCCCCTCTAATTCTAAGGCTGTGTCCACGGGTCCTAGTCTCCTCACCTAACGGAAACAATTCCCCAGCGTCCACCATTTTCAAGCCATGTATTATCTTGTACGTCTCTATTAAGACTCCGTTTAATCTTCCAAGCTCCAATGAATACAATCCCAGGATCCTCAGCCGTTCCTCATATGTTAGACCAACCATTCCAGGGAACATCCGTGTGAATCTTCGCTGGACACGTTCCAGTGTCCTTCCTGAGGTGTGGGGACTAAAACTGGACACAGTACTCCAAATGGGGCCTAACCAGAGATTTATAAAGTCTCAGTAGCACAACGGTGATTTTATATTCCAACCTCCTGAGATAAGTGACAACATTGTGTTCGCTTTCTTAATCACGGACTCAACCTGCATGTTGACCTTGAGAGAATCCTCGACTAGCACTCCCAGATCCCTTTGTACTTTGGCTTTACGAATTTTCTCACCGTTTAGAAAGTAGTATGTGCTTTTATTCTTTCTGCCAAAGTGCAAAACCTCGCATTTGTTCACGTTGAATTTCATCAACCATTTCCTGGACCACTCTCCCAAACTGTCTAGATCCTTCTGTAGCCTCCCCATTTCCTCAGTACTACCTGCCTGTCCACCAAACTTTGTATCATCTGCGAACTTCGCTAGAATGCCCCATGTCCCTTCATCCAGATCATTAATATATAATGTGAACAGCTGCGGCCCCAACACTGAACCCTGCGGGACACCACTTGTCACTGGCTGCCATTCTGAAAAAGAACCTTTTATCCCAACTCTCTGCCTTCTGTCAGACAGCCAATCCTCAATCCATCCCAGTACCTCACCTCGAACACCATGGGCCATCACCTTGCTCAGCCCTTCCGTGTGGCACCTTATAAAAGGCCTTTTGGAAGTCTAGATAGACCACATCCACTGGGTTTCCCTGGTCTAACCTACTTGTCAACTCTTCAAAGAATACCAACAGATTTGTTAGGCATGACCTCCCCTTACTAAATCCATGTTGACTTGTTCTAATCAGACTCTGCTCATCTTAGAATTTAGAAACCTCATCCTTAATGATGGATACTAGAATTTTACCAACAACCGAGGTTAAGCTAATTGGCCTATAATTTTCCATCTTTTGTCTTGATCCTTTCTTGAACAAGGGGGTTACAACAGCGATCTTCCAATCATCTGGGACGTTCCCTGACTCCCGTGACTCTTGAAATATCTCAACCAATGCCTCCACCATTTCCTCAGCCACCTCTCTCAGAATTCTAGGATGTATCCCATCGGGGCCAGGAGATTTATCATTTTTAAGACTGTTTAGCTTTTCTAGCACCATCTCTTTTGTAATGGCAACCATACTCAACTCAGCCCCCTGACTCCCTTTAATTGTTGGGATATTACTAATGTCTTCCACCGTGAAAACTGACGCAAAGTACTTGTTAAGTTCTTCTGCTATTTCCTGATCTTCCATCACTAGGCTTTTTTGGAATAGTCCACACAAGGACGAAATAGATTAATGATAATTCTGACAAATGAGAATCTAATCATATCCCACTGACATTCAATGGCTTTACTGTAACCAAATTACCCAGTGTAATCGTCCACAGAGCTAGTATTTAGGAAAGTAAACGGATAGAAAATGGCTATATAAACAATTTAACCACAAAAGCATGTCCTTTGAAGGATATGTTTTGATTATAAACTCAACTCGTGTCTCCGTAAATCCTACATCGTTTGCAAGGCACAAATGAGACGTGCAACATAACTCTCTCCATTTGCCTCGATGGGTGTAACTTCAATAACACTTAAGGAACTGGGAACCGTCCACTACAATGCAGTCACTTGATTGTACTCTCTTCAATCCCAGCAATATTCATTCCCCGCTAAGAAGCAATTGGAGCAGAGTGCACCAACTACGAGATGCACTAGAGTAAGTCATCTGGGCATTTTTGACAGAACCTTCAAAGCACAACAGCTGTACTAACTGTAAGGAAAAGGTTGGAAGATACAGCGAAACACCACCATCTGCAAGTCCCCTTCCAATGCTCATAGCACTGAAAGAAATCAGTGATAAACTCATTGGTGAAACGATCTTGATGGGCCAAGCTGCATACTTCAACCTTCCATCTTTTATCTTACAATTTAAAAAAAAACATGTTGATTTATGCGGTGACAAGACTTGTGCTCATTCATTTAGCTGTTCCCTAACCTGGTGGTTGCTAAAGTTCTACAATCATACACAGCCTGTGGTCAACAATACAAAATATCCGAAAACGCTCTCAATCAATTGATTCCCCACAAGATTAGAGTGGTGTTGGAGAAGCACAACAGTTCCAGCAGCATCTGAGGAGCAGGAAAAATGAACATTTCAGGCAAAATCCCTTTATCAGGAATGAGACTGTGAGAATATTGGATGGAGAGATAAATGGGAGGGGCGGGGGTGGGGAGAAGGTAGCTGAGAGTGCAGTAGGTGGATGGAGGTCGGGGGTGAACACAATATGCTGAAAAATATGTTGCTGGAAAAGCGCAACATGTCAGGCAGCATCCAAAGATCAGGAGAATCGACGTTTCGGCCATGAGCCTTTCTGTAGGACCTGCTGCACTTTTCGAGCAACATATTTTTCAGCTCTGGTCTCCAGCAGCTGCAGTCCTCACTTTCACCGAGGTGAACATAAGATGTCAGAGAAGAAGATATAGTGGATATGTGGAAATGAAGATGCACAGGTGTGACAGGTCAGGAAGACGGTGTTGAGCTGGAAGGTGGGAACTGGGGTCAAGTAGAGAAAAGGGGAAATGAGGAAACTGGTGAAGTACAAATTGATGCCATGGGTTTGAAGGGTCCCGAGGCGGAAGATGAGGCTTTCTTCCTCCAGGCATCTGGTGGTGAGGCAGTAACGATGGAGCAGGACCAGGACCTGCATTTCCTCAGGAGAGTGGGAGGGGGAGTTGAAATGTTTGGCCATGGGGACACTGGGGTTGATTCTTGCGCCCACACCTCCTCCCTCACCTCCATCCAAAGTCCCAAAGGAGATTTCCATATCAATCAAAGTTTTACCTGCGCATCACCCAATAAAATATATTTTATCCATTGCTCCCGATGCGGTCTCCCCTACATTGGGGAAACTGGACGCCTCCTAGCAGTGCACTTTAGGGAACATCTCTGGAACACCCGCAGCAATCAACCACACCGCCCTGTAGCCCATCATTTCAACTCCCCCTCACAATCAGCCGAGGACATGGAGGTCCTGGGCCTCCTTCACCGACTGACGCCAGGTAGAAGAACCCCTCATCTTCCGCCTCGGAACACTTCAGACCCAGGGCATCATTGTGAACTTCACCAGTTTCCCCAGTTACCCATCCCCCACCTCACACCAGCTCCAAACTTCCAGCTCAGCACTGTCCCCATGACTTGTCTTACCTGCCGATCTTCCTTTCCACCTATCCACTCCAACCTCCTCCCTGACCTATCACCTTCGTCCCCTCTCCCACTCATCTATTGTACTCTATGCTACAATATCCCCACCCCCACTCTCCTCTCATTTATCTGTCCACCCTTCAGGCTCTCTGACTGCATTCCAGATGAAGGGCTTTTGCCAGAAATGTCGATTTTCCTGCTCCTCGGATGCTGCTTGAAATGCTGTGCATCTCCATTGGGAGCAGATGCAATGGAGGTGGAGGAATTGGGAATATAGGATAACATTTGAGCAAGAGATGGGGTGGGAGGATGTATAATATAGACAGCTGTGGGAGTCAGTTGGTTTGTAAAAAGTATCAGTAACACTGAACTTGAGGGATATATTTCCCTCCCCACCCTTATCCAATTTTCACATAGACTGTTTCCTGCACGACTACCTAGTCAAGTCCACACCCTCCAATGACCCACCCTCCCCTCCCGGCACCTTCCCCTGCTACCACAGGAATTGCAAAACCTGCACCCACATCTTCTCCCTCACATCCTTCCAAGGCTCCAATGGATCCTTCCACATCCATCAGATCTGCATCTGCACTTCCACACATGGCATTTATTTCATCTGTTGCTCACCTCTACATTGAAGCCAACAGACACCTTCTCGCAGAGCGCTTCAGAGAATATTCCCAGTGCCCCCGCAACATTCAACCCCAATTCCCCATGACCAAACACATCATCACCCCCTCCCCCCACCACTCCTCCACCGCCATTCCCTCAACACCCGACGTCTCATCTTCCACCTCGGGACCCTCTAACCTCAGGGCATCAATGTGGTCTTCACCAGCTTCCTCATCACTCCACGCCCACCTTACCCTAGTTCCAACCTTCTCGATTGGCACTATCTTATTGACCTGTCTCAACTGTCTGTCTTCCTTCCCACCTATGCGCTCCACCGTCTTCTCCGACCTGTCACCTTTAAACCCACCTCCATCCACCTATTGCACTCTCAGATAAATTCTTCCCAGACCCAGTCCTCCCGTTTATCTCTCCCCTCTCGAGGCTCTCAGCTTTATTCCTGATTAAGGGTTTTTGCTCGAAACGTCATTTCTTTCTGCAGCTTGGTGGCTACCTGACTTGCTGTGCATCTTCAGCACCACTCTAATATTGATTCTGATTTCCAACATCTGCAGTACGTACTTCCGTGCAACTGACTCCCCTGTCCATTGATCTTCAGCGATCATGAATGTCCACTCCATGATCTCTATCTCCGTATTCACCACACAGAATACTCACTGTTACTGTATCTGTTCCCCAAATTCATTAACACTCATTGATATGGATTCAATTCCGTTCAGCATTTTACCTTTCCACCTGATTGATACATCCTTGCAGTCCCTGGCATTCTTAACCAAAGTCAACTGCACGGCCAATTGTTGCATCATCAGCAAAGTTTTAAATCATGGCTCCTACAATTAAGTCTAAATCATTGGTCCACATCAGAATACAGTGGCACTCCACTGGAAACACGCATCCAAACAGGGTTCATTGCTGATTGGGATTAACAGCTGCAATAACAGCAGAATCTAACTCCTGCTGTCATTTGTAAACTTGCTGGTGACTCTGCCAGTTGGTCTCCTGAGGGATCATTTCTCACATATGGGAGTGGTGAATGACCTGTGCGCACTGTGACTGAATAAGCGAGTTTACACCTCAGCGGGTAATTGAATCCCTTCCTGCAGTCACCCCATGGCCCTGACTTCTTTTTGCGCTTAGGTATCCTTGTGTCCATTTAGTTTGGATATCTGTTGAATTCGAGTCCCCATAGACACGATTCCCATTCGCCTGTTGTCCATGTATTTTTATTCTTCCTTATTCTCCCACGGAAGGTGGCGATCATTGGTCTGAAGAACACTTGTGGTTCATCCTAATTCACCTTGAACTGAGTCATGGGGTATTCATGGGTGAACCACATTGTTGTGGTCTGGAGTCACATGTCGACAGGACTCTTTACCGTCGGCAAATTTACCTTTCGAAGGGACATGAATGAATGAGTTTTCAGCAAGTTATAGTTATTGTCTCTGTTCCGGAGATTGGGTTTATTTTCCAGATTTTATTGATTAAATTTAAGTCACAGCCGCTGCCGCGTTCCAGTCTCCAAAGATTACTAGTCCAATAGATCACTGCTGCACATACAACTCCCTGCTGCATTTCTCCATTCAAAGAATGACATTGTCAATTAAGATTATCCCAGATGGAGAGAGAATACGACCCGTTTCAGTTTTGGAAAGGAACCAATGTACGCTGGATTGGAGTGTTTACTGGAACAAGGGACTGATGTGTAGACGATGTGAGCAAAAGCAGTTCTTACTTTCAAAGTAACAAAATACCATCGGCCTCTCACTTGAAGCTCCGGCAAGCTTCCTCAGAGCCAATTCTCAGTGCGGGTTAATGCTGCTGATGAATCTTAATAATATAATAAATTAAGACCAATATGCCCTTCCACCTCGCCTTTGAACAGAACCACTCCCAGCCGCAGCATTTCACGCACTTGGATAAGTAGACAAAGTCTTTACCCTGGGATCGGGGAGTCCAGAAAGAGAGGGCATAGATTTAGATTGAGAAGGGAAAGACAAAAAAGAGACCTAAGGGGTAACTTTTTCATACACAAGGTGGTGCGTACATTGAATAAGCTGCCAGAGGAAGTGGTGGAGGCTGGTACAATTGCAACATTTCAATGGCATTTGGATGGGTATATGAATAGGAAGGGTTTGAAGGGATATGGGCCGGGTGCTGACAGGTGGGACGAGATTGGGTTGGGATATCTGGTCGTCATAGACCAAAGAGTCTGCTTCCATGCTGTATATCTCTATGACTCTATGAGTCCACGACGGTGCCTTCAAAAATCATGTCACTGGTGCCACAGAAGAGCTTCACGTGCTCATTCCCACCCCCACTTGGTATTTGCGGCTGCGCCACCAAGTTTATCTGATTCCGGTTCTTGAACTAGAGTTATGTGTCTGACTGCAGCAATGGGTACTTCCTTGTGTGGGGAAGTTGGTGAAGAAACTGTTATTAATACATTGTTAATAACACATTGTTATTGAAACATACATTACACCAATATCCCGCACTATCCCCTGAACCTTTTACTTTACAGAAATCTATCAAACTCAGTTTTCAACATGCAGTCCTCGATGGAAGCACCACAGCGTCTGGGGATATCTAATTTAAAGATTCAGCAATTTTGAATTCCCACATATCTGCTACCGTTTGCCTAATATTCCTGTTGTGCATCTGCTATTCTTCGTAACATCTCTGTCACTGTAATTATTGCTGCTTTTAAACACGTGTCCCTGCATGACACCGAGATGGTTTGAATGTGAAAATATTCTGCGTTGTGGCCACAGTCAGCTCGTTCGAATCTGAGTCATGGCATTTTGCTCCTTGTGACTCATGCTGAACAACGACAGAAATGAATTCGTTGATTTTACATGAAAGCATTCTCAGAGATTATGATTTTTTTCCCATCAAACCCCTCTCTCTCTCACACATCTCTGCGAGTCATATATCAGGATTGAGACGCACCCATTCTCGGAGAACTCCCCCCCTCCCGCAATCACTTAACTCCTTTAAGTTCGCCTTCCCATTTCCCTACAATCACTTTCGCATTGATCTCGTTCAACCTGTGCTGGTGCGCTCACTGTTGCTGGGTGACCATGACCAAGTCTCACCATTGGGACCTTCAAACCAGTTGATCCATTTCAATACCGCGGTTGTGAGATCAATCCTCATGTCGCAGCTTTTACTGACATGGTCCAGTGATTATTCCAACATCAGGCTCAGGAAAAAGGAACAGGGCAGCATTGAGGAAAAGAAACTTTATGCAAAAAAACATCAGTTTCTGTGGACTTTCGCGTCATTTATTTTACTTGTTCATTCAGTTCTAGGGAGACTATTGTGTGTAGTTATGCAATTCACATTATAGCAGGGATGTGACAGCACTGGAAACGAGGCAGGGAAGACTTGCCAGGATATTGTCTGGGCTGAAGAAGAGAGATTGGACAAACTGGAGTTGTTTTTCTTAGAGCAGAGGAGATTGGGGGCGGGGGGGGGGACATGATTAAGATCTACAAAGTTCCGAGGGATATGGATAGCATAGTCTGTAATACACGTTTCAATTTGATGGAGCTATCGATCACGGGAGGCCATCGATTTAAGGTCAGAGGCGGAAACATTGGAGTCATTGCGTGGAAAAACGTTTTGAAACAGTGGATGGTTGAAAGCTGGAACAGTGTATGCAAGACTCGGAGAGGCAGAAATCCACGTAACTTTCCGAAGTATTCAGATGTGAATTTGTGATGCCAAGACATACAAGGCATCAAGGTCAAGTGATTTTAAAAATGAGTTAGGATAGTTACGCGATTCTATTTGAGCAATACAGATACTCCGTTCCAAGTACGGGTTATTAATAGCTGTCCTTCCATTCTCGAAGGGATATGCCACAGGAAGAGCTGTGCTGTCTGAATCAGCGTGGGGGAGCACTACTGCTTCCGGGGAGACAGACTGACAGTGACAGTGTAAGCACGTACTTCTGTCAGCTGTACCGAGTGTCGGTGTTGGCATGAAAATCATTAAGTAGTTTTGCTCCGTATTCGGTGTTTGCTCATAGCAGGAAGCTCAGGAAGATATGCCCTTTCTCCAGTAGCCCAAAAAACTGAATACCAGCACAATGAAGGACAATTTCTCTCTGTACATCCTCGTCCAATCCTCCTTGACCCCCAACACTTTCCCATATGACGCCATTTCACCAAATCTCAGAAGGTGTAATGCTGCACGGTTATGACGTCCCTCCTCATTGTGTAAGGTGCCAGTGATTTATCTGCCCATAGCTCAATTTAGCAAACTGCATTTTCTGCTTACAATGTGATCTCGTCTAACTGGGGAGAGAAAAACAGAGTGGGTGACAAACGTGTGTACACCTACGTCCTGTCTGCAAGCAATAACGCACCCTGAGCTTCCACGTTCCTTTCACTGCAACATCCCACTGTGTTTACATGCCTCCATTTCAGTTTGGTCTGCTGCAGAGCTCCCGCGTAGCACAGCGCGAGTTGGAAGAGTGGCACATCATTTCCTACTGAGACACCATGCAATCTTCAGTACCAACATCAAGTTCAATCATTGTAGACGCTGTGCACCTTCTTTCACGTTCCTGGCCCCACCTACACATACCATTCGTTCCAAAGGCGGATCGTTTGGCTCGGAAATCTATCCCCAGATGCACTAGACCTGCTGATTTTGTTCAGATATTTCTGCTTTGCTTCGGATAATTTTGTTCTGTTCTGATTGCCAGCCTTCAGGAAGCGTGTGTTTGCACGGGAGGGTGGTCAGAGTAGATTTACCAAGGTAGTGCATGAGCTAGACCATTCCGTCTACGAAGATAAGCGAAAGTGAGGTCTGCAGGTGCTGGAGCTCAGAGTCGAGAGTGTAGTGCTGCAAAAGCACAGCACGTCAGACAGTATCTGAGGAGAAGAGAATCGATGTTTCAGGCACAAGCCACCGCCATTCCATTACCAGCCGATGCCTGGAGGAATAACGTCTGATATTCCAATTTAGGACCCTGAAACCACACAGGATAAATGTGTATTTCAACAGTTTTCTCATTTAGCCTCGCCCCACATTATGCCAGTCCCAACTAGGCACTGCTCTCCGGACCCGTTCATCAATCCCCCTTCTGAACAATCACATTCTCTCTCATATTCATCCATTTTCCCATCACCTGACTACCAACCCCATTCCTCTCCCTCAATCCCGACTCAAAATCCTCATTCCTGATGAGGGGCTTATGACCAAAACATCGATTCTCCTGCTCCTCGGATGCTGCCTGACCGGCTGTGATTTGAAAGCACTACACTCACGCCACAGCAAAGATGGATGAGCTCGTCTGGGGCTCTTTATCTGAGAGCGAAGAAAGCTGAGAGAGAAATAGATTATTGTGCACAGAAAGGGATTAGATATGTGTGACAGTAATAAACTTCTTATCGAAAGGGTTGATAACCAGGGATATGGATGAAAAAATAGAGAGAGAATGTTCAGAGAAGATTTAGAAAGAATGTTTACACCCTGAGAGTGTTGTTTGTTTGGAACTCACTGTTTGAACGTGTGGTAAAGCTAAGGGTCATCAAACTACTTCAGGAGTATTTAGCCGAACACTTGAGGAGCTAGACCATGCACGGATAAGGACCAGGTACTGGAATGTGGGGCGAGGATAAACTAAAGTTTGATGAAAGACTTGAACACCGTAACTTTTGGTGCAGTAACATGGAGGTTGGCACAGCTCTGCAGCCCAATGAAAGACGTTAAGGCCGTCTACTGCATTGTTAAGATTGCGATTCAATGTTTGTGGGCTTGAGTCCCACCATAATTGGCGTTTACTTCAGATTTCAGCTGAATCAATGATTGTTCTGCTGATTCATCATCAGTTCCCGTCGTCTGGAGTTCTCGTCCCCGCTACTGACCAGAGAAGACTCCTCACCTTCTTGGTGGTGAGTTTTGAGGGAATCGTATCATTTGAAACATGATCAGCCAAGAATCCCATTGCATAAGCTCACTGTCTCTAAGCACATTCCCTCCCACGGTTGCACATAGTTTTTCAGTTAATTCAGTGTCTTTTTCCGTTTGGGCGACAGGTTGATGTGGATGGACTGGGAAAAGACATTGACGTATTCACTCAGCCATAATGATATCAAATGACGGAGTAGCGCTGGCGGGTGGAATGGCCCCCTCCTATTCCTCTCTGTCTGTGCTGTTTCGAAGAAAGGGTTTTAAACAATAACATGATGACGACCCTGTGAATCTACACCACGGAATATCAAGGTCCTCCCCTTTATCCCACTGCTCTCATAGCTGGAATACACAGCTCCTGTTGCAGCTTGAGATCAGACAGTGGAGGATTCTCCCAGCCGCTCTGTCAGACTGCATGCTCCTTCACACAGATTTTAAACTGGGCACATGGAGCAAGCAAGCGTGTGGATATTGGGGATTCAGCGACAGAATTTCCCTGTTCCTGGCTAGAGTTCTGGCAACGGTAATAAACATGAATTTCGGGCATTCACTATCTAACTTTGAATTCTTATCACTTTACAATTTAAACTGAAAATCAATTTACTCTTGCATGATATTCTTATATCTTCAGTATTCATGAAAATTGTGCAACATATCCTTGGATGTAGCCATGGTGAAGATTGATGATGAGTGCAGTATGTTTCATGTTGTCTGTAGGACCTTGTGGAAGGAGGTTAGTGAAGTGTCGTTGAATCGAATTCTGTGCTAAATTGAAGCCGACCGAATGAGAAGCCCTGAGACAGCGAGAATATAACATTGTCTGTAAACAACGCAGTGAACCAAAGAAAACCAGTTTTCAATCAAGGAGGTAAAAACAATGACTGCAGATGCTGGAAACCAGATTCTGCATTAGTGGTGCTGGAAGAGCACAGCAGTTCACGCAGCATCCAAGGAGCTTCGAAATCGACGTTTCAGGCAAAAGCCCTTCATCAGGAATAAAGCCCTTCATCACGCCTGAAGCGTGGAGAAATAAGCTAGAGGAGGGTGGGGGTGGGGAGAAAGTAGCATAGAGTACAATGGGTGAGTGGGGGAGGGGATGAAGGTGATAGGTCAGGGAAGAGAGGGTGGAGTAGATAGGCAGGAAAGCAGATAGGCATGTAGGACAAGTCCGGACAAGTCATGGGAACAGTGCTGAGCTGGAAGTTTGGAACTAGGGTGAGGTGGGGGAAGGGGAAATGAGGAAACTGTTGAAGTCCACATTGATGCCCTGGGGTTGTAGTGCTCCGAGGCGGAAGATGAGGCGTTCTTCCTACAGGCGTCTGGTGGTGAGGGAGCAGCGGTGAAGGAGGCCCAGGACCTCCATGTGCTCGGCAGAGTGGGAGGGGGAGTTGAAATGTTGGGCCATGGGGCGGTGTGGTTGATTGGTGCGGGTGTCCCGGAGATGTTCCCTAAAGCACTCTGCTAGCAGGCGACCAGTCTCTCCAATGTAGAGGAGACCGCATCTGGAGCAACGGATACAATAAATGATATCAGTGGATGTACAAGTAAAACTTTGCTGGATGTGGAAGGCTCCTTTAAGGCCTTGGATAGAGGTGAGGGAGGAGGTGTGGGTGCATGTTTTACAGTTCCTGCGGTGGCAGTGGAAAGTTGCCAGGATGGGAGGGTGGGTTGTAGGGGGGCCTGAACAGGCAATCACGGAGTGAACGGTCTTTACGGAAGGCGGAAAGGGGTGGGGAGGGAAATATACTCCTGGTGGTGGGGTCTGTTTGGAGGTGGCAGAAATGTCGGCGGATGATTTGGTTTTTGTGAAGGTTGGTCGGGTGGAAGGTGAGCACCAGGGACGTTCTGTCTTTGTTGCGGTTGGAGGGGTGGGGTCTGAGGGCGGAGGTGCGGGATGTGGACGAGATGCGTTGGAGGGCATCTTTAACCACGTGGGAAGTGAAATTGTGGTCTCTAAAGAGGGAGGCCATCTGGTGTGTTCTGTGGTGGAACTGGTCCTCCTGGGATCAGTTACTGCAGAGGCGGAGGAATTGGGAATACGGCAAAGCATTTTTGCAAGAGGTAGGGTGGGAAGTGATGCAATCCAGGTAGCTGTGGGAGTCGGTGGGTTTGTAAAAAAATGTCAGTGTCAAGTCGGTCGTTATTAGTGGGGATGGAGAGGTCCAGGAAAGGGAGAGAGGTGTCAGAGATGGTCCAGGTAAATTTAAGGTCAGGGTGGAATGTGTTGGTGAAGTTGATGAATTGCTCAACCTCCTCGCGGGAGCACGAGGTGGCGCCAATGCAGTCATCAATGTAGCGGAGGAAGAGGTGGGGTGTGTTGACGGTGTAATTATGGAAGATCAACTGCTCTACGTCGCCAACTGAGACAGGCATAGTTGGGGCCAATACGTGTGCCCATGGCTACCCCTTTGTTCTGGTGGAAGTGGGAGGATTCAAAGGAGAAATTGTTAAGGGTGAGGACCAGTTCGGCCAAACGAATGAGAGTGTCCATGGAAAGGTGCTGTTGGGGACGTCTGGAGAGGAAAAAACGGAGGGCTTGGAGGCCCTGGTCATGGCGGATGGAGGTGTAGAGGGATCGGATATCCATGGTGAAGATGAGGTGTTGGCAATCAAGTCTAATTTGCACATCAGTTTTCTGAGTCCCATTTCCAGAACCTGATGCTCGAAAAGACACAGGACCATACCAGTTCCTCCATCTCTGCCTTAGCTTTAATTTCAGAACCACAGCAAAAGTAGAACAGGCGGGTCGAAGGTCCCAGAGGTACGAATAGGGCACGTTATCGGCTTGCAGCCGGTGGGCTCCAGTGGAGCAACTGATTAGGGCTTGGTGTTTTTCAGCATGTCAAAATGCCGCAGTTGTAATTTCAATCCTTATCTAATGCTGCTTTTACTGACGTTGATCAGGAAAAGTTGGAGCATTAGACTGAAGCGTAGGAGAAGATTAATGTTGAAAAAGCAGCATCGATTCTAAAACTCCAGTTTCTGATTTGTGGGATTGTTCTGTCTTTGGGAAAGTTCTCAATTAGTAACCGTAAAACTGCACATACTCCCCGGGTAATTAACCATCTGTGGATCGCGAAACAGAGGTGATATTTGAGCTTAATGACCTTTTTCAGATCCTGACACTGCACTGGATTACATTCTTGAAAAGGTTGTTAAATTCGTTTCAGATTATCCTGTTTTCTGCAAACTCACACAGCTCATTTAACGGTTCGAAAGGAATTAGATTTATCTCTTTGGGTAGATTGCATCTTGTCAGTGAATCTGGTAAAGTTATGACAAATCGTTTTGCTGATGTGTGGAACAGAGGGTTCCACCAGGAATAAGGAAGAATCTTGTTGCTGGATTTTTCGGGAGGACATCAGTGAGTATTAAATGCACTCAGTCCCGTTCCTGGTCATTGTGACCAAATATTCAATGCAACAGATGGCAAAGATAATTGTGCTTGACATTGACAGGTGGATTCCTACTCACTAGAGTCACAATTGCATTACAGATCGCATGAGAGGTGGCTATGATGATCCTTTTGGCAACCTGAGAGAGTGCGACAATTAATCCCACGTTGTTAGTCTCACTCTATACCATAAACCAGTTAGCCAGCGGACTCAGCTAACCGGCTTCCATTTAATGCAAAGCTAAAACAATCAGCTCAGTACATTAACAATTTGTATTATTTCACGTAGAACTATCTGCTACACTTTTCAACATCACCAGCTCTTCTTATACTTAACATGTTCAGTTGCAGGTGTGATGCAATTTGTTTCCGATGAACGCTGAACAATCTGTGAGTGTGTCACTTTTGCCTCCCAAACCAGACAGCCCAGAATCCCTGCCCCTGTTAAATTCGCCCCTGTGTGTCTGCAACTGGCCTTTCAAATATGCTAGAATCATCGTCGAAAATTCCTTTTCTGTCTGAAAAGTAATCTCCAATTTCAAAAATTCAGAATAAAAAGTAACTGCAAACTTCGTTGTCGTTTCTCATTGGTTTTGAAGCTCTAAACTCCAACCTCACATCCGCTGGAAAACCTCCATTAGGACACAACTCATCCATTCCTGATTTATGTCGCGTGAATCTTCATCTATTCCACCACCCCATTGAATCCCTTGTTTTCTTTTCTCGTGGCTATACCTCCCAGTAACTCTCATTTCCATCGTCGCTAACGATTTTGTATCAAGGGAACTCTGACCATATCCTTCCGAAACCAAATTGAACCCCCCAACCCCCGTGTATTTCATCAGTAAATTTCACCCTGAGAAAAGATGCTGGGACTAATTCAACTCATGAAAACTTACCACGATGCTATGCAATCTCATTACTGGTACAGGAAAGATGAAGGCTATTGCACATACAGCTGAATCTGTTGGCTGCAGCACATTCGGTCAAATCACAGTCACACGGTGACTGTTGTTCTCATTTTTATTTCTTCTAAACGAGTGCTGAAGTAACACAGTGAGAAATAAATTAATATTGTTAGACATAAATAAGGGGTCGTGTTAAATCTGAGGTTATGAGAATAGGGCAGTTTTGATTAACATTGATCGGAGATTGTTCAAATCTCAGGCACATGAGATTGATAGAGAACGATATTGAGAGAAATAGACTGTCTTGGCAAATGCCGGTGTTATGAAGTTTTTGGTTTAACGTACTTTTAATGGTGCTGAAATGTCTGGCGAGCACAAGGAGTCCAGAAAAAGGTAACAATATAACATTTGGTCAAAACGACTAAGAACTGTGTTACAGGGAAAAAAAAATCAAATTTGAATTCGGCCAATCAGTATAAATTATGTCCCAATCAAGTTTGAATTTGTTATTTTTACAATGTTAAAACCAATGAAACGGTCCGACGTTTTGTGGGACAAATATCGGACATTTGGAACAGTTACCCAGAGCAGAAAAGAACAGCAAAGAGAGCAGTTAAAAGACCAACAGATGTAGGATGCTTGTAAAATCTCCAAGAGGTGCCTGTCTGGAGAAATAGATTCCATAGAAAAAAGCATCAACACCGACCTGGAGAAAAAAATCTACAGAGGAAGATACAAAGAGAAGATTCGACAACTAGCTGGTTTTTAAATTTGAACTTTTTGAAAAAAGTTATTGGGGTCGGGGTGAGGGAAGGTATTGTAGAGCAGAAGGTTTAGAGAAAGGATTAGATTAGATTACTTACAGTGTGGAGTTGTAGATTGATTATTCTCTGTCAATAAAAAGAAATAAGGTTGTTATTTTTAACTTTAAGTAGTGATTTTCGGGTTGGTTCTTTGCCGCTGGAACTTTAACAGAAGACAGCACGGGTTGAATTCTTTCTGTTTTGTTGGTTTACCTTAGTAGAGGGGGTTTACCCCGTCACGTAACACCAGTTTCTGTGGTTGCTGTGTTGTTTCGCTCATTTGTGCATTTTGTCTCAGTAACGATTTTGAAGTTGTCCCCTCTACACAAAACGTCCGTGCTTTTCCACCATTGTACAAAAGGAACAGTGGGTCTCGGCGACAGGGCTCCCTACAATAACATTCGACACTGATTCAATCTATCCATCCTGTTATTGACTCATGGAAACAGCACTGCGCACTCTCCTCCAGTCTGGTGAACGATCCCTACACAGATAATGTTACATCCCGCTATCAATGGGCTTTTCATTCCATTGGTTTCAATTCCTCACAGTATCCGTTTCAACAGATTTTGTTTGTGTTCAAATCCGGTGAGCGGAGGGTCACAGTTGGAGCGTGCTGAGCCCATAACCCAGAGGTTAGACCATACTCTATGAACTGTACTCTGCTTTTCATCATTTCACTAATAGCAGGTAGATGTATCTATGCTCTGCAAATTTTCACGCCTGTTTTAAGAAGTAAGATAAACATTTCCTGGTTCTTGCTTTTGTTGTCACACAGACCAAGATTGTAAATGCTGGGAACATGCACTGGTCAGGAGTGTTTGCTTTCCCACATCCGTTTTCTCCCCAGGAAGTGTTCAGATGATGGTCTGAATCGCCTTCTTCTGTTCCCTGTCACTCCGGAATGATGTGAGCTGTGAAATCTGTTCTCTGAGCTGGTGGTAACGTGATAAAACTTATACTCATCTGGTGCAACGTGCCTGAGTGACAGGACTCGCTGCACTAACCGCCCATGCTGACTCAGACAGCAGAGCCCTTGCTGTGACTTTGAGAAGGACACAGACACAGTTGACTGGGAGATATTCTCTCTTTCCCTGCAGATCTTCACATTTCTATCTGTCTCAGATGGCGTTATTTGCACCTAGTTCCCTAAAGAATATTAAGTCCTGTGCATGCGTGATCTCTCTTTTGTACAGCTTTCCAGAATTTCCATAACTCCCACGACTTCTAACCCTCTCACGCGCTCCACGACCCCGTGTTTGATAGTGGGCTGAAAAGCGCGTTTATGTTTCTCTCCCACAACACTAATTGCCAATCGAAGATGAGTTCGTCCAGCTGCCAATGATGGGAGCCCCCTCGCAAAAGAAGTGGCTAACACAGCCTCTGGGGAACCGGAAGTCAGAATGGCAAGGAGCTGTTATTAAAACTCAGTGTGGCCTTCCCTCCGAAACAACAGAAAAAAACCTTTTTTTTTAAACAAGGATACTCACCTGATTTATGGATCATGCTTCTGTTGCGGTTCTGACTTGTTGGTCTTGGGTGTGATATCGCCTCGGGTGGGTGATGTACGTGTGAGAAGTCACGCTTGAGCACTGGAGTTTTGCATTTTGTTCTATTTTTGACTCAGAATGGATAATTTTGATGAGATCGTGTTCAGAACAAGGTACCGAAGCTTAAAGACACACAACAGCAACTTCTTGGAGGTCGTTACAAGACTGAGAAATGGATTCCCTAACTTCAAATGATGTTGATCCTGTTAATGTGGATTTTGCCGAGTGCACGTCCTGTGCGGAGTAACCTGAAAGTCTTAATCTGCCCAAAATTTTGCTTTACTTATGCTGTACTCTGCATGTCCTTGATTGGTATGATCTACCTTTACCAATCGCAAACAAACGTTTTCACTGTACTGAGGTGCATGTGACAATCAATCAATCAAATAAAGTCAATCAATCGATCGACATAGACATTTCCGTATTGTTTGGCGGCTGCATAGCCTCACTTTGCACTGTGACATATTTTGTGATTCTGAGTGAAATCACAGTTAAACCAACAGAATATGGCAAGTTAGTCACAGGTTATATTGACACAGCCGAGACACATCTGCACTACAGTGTGTCACACAATAATAGTGAAGACCTTTTGAAATCATCCTCTGAGGTACATGCCACAAGCCAGATGAAAAGCTGAAGACTGTTAAATTGTTATGGCAGCGTTAACAGAGCGGCCCAGCGGGAGCGTATTGGAATCATAACAATGAAATTAATGCACTGAAACGTTCGGGAAACTCTTTTCCTGTTCTCTGCTCTGATTAGCAAATTCCCTTGCCAGAGATCGACATCAACATCCGGAGCGCCCAGAGGAAACCCACAGAATGTGCAAACACCACACAGTCAGTCGCCTGAGGCGAGAGGCGAACCCGTGTCCCCGGCGCTGTGAGGTAGCAGTGCTAGCCACTGTGCCACCGTGCCGCCCTCATGTCTGCGTAGGAAATGAGCCACAGGTCCTTTGTCAACTTTAGCACACTCACCTCAAACCTATGCTCTCGAGTTTCCAACTCACCCCAACCTGGGTAAAACACGTAAATACTCAGTTTACAACCCTTCCATTAGATCATGTCGCAGCCGTTTCGCTGCAGGGAAAGTCGTACTCAGCCTATTCCACCTCGCCCTACGGTCCGAACATTGACGACATCCTTGTCTATATTTTGTCATCAATTTCACGTGTCTTTTCTTACGTTTTCAAGATGTCAATTACGCTGGACAACAACGAGTTATTGGAAACAGAAAGGTGAAACGAAGAATGGCTTCAACTTTCAGTGCTGGATGTCACTGAGCTGCAGGACGGCTCGCTGAGGCTTGTTTCTGTAGTGTAGTGGTCATCACGTTCGCTTCGCACCCGAAAAGTCCCAAGTGCGAAACTGGGCAGAAACTGCTTTGTTCTTCAACTGCAGCCTTTTACATGCACAAGAACGGAGCTTTCTTGCTTGCTTTCCCATCTGCAAACCTGCCTTCGAATTTGCTTGAACAAATCGCTCTCGTAGTGAAATGTAATGCAATTCCATTTACAGACTGTGCAAAGCATTGTTAAGTTTTTCTCCAAGCTGGTTCTGATCATATGCCATTCTGTTCAGGAGTGCAGTTACCGCGTTCTGATCCTTCTACGAAAAGCAGTACCGCATTTGCATTCCTTGCGCAGGCGGCTCGGTTCAAAGACAGGGAAGAAGCTGATGCGCTGGTGTCACAGCGCACCACGAATTCCTGAATTTGTCTGTCTGTTAAATGTACCCCAAAGACGTCTCTGAAAGGCCTCGTTTGGAAGCTGTCTGTCGTTATTCAACGTGCGAGAGTTGGCACCAGAGGTCCTGAATCATGTTTTGGAGCAGTTCGCACGTTGGTGGCTCATTCAATCAGAAACAGCAATGAAAGAAATTACACTCTAAAAGGAACCTCTGGACCTGTGCTTTCATAGCGTCGCTAGTATTAAGGTGCGCCCCGAGATCTAATCCACGTTGGAACTGAAACGGAGGAATCGACAGAGAGGCTACAGAATGACATCGCATCCATTTGGTTTACTTTAAATCACTGACGAGTAGGAAAATGTAAACGGGGAAGTCGAGTGGGGAAGTGAGGCAGTTGCAGCTCTGGTGAAACTCCTTCTTTGTGACTCACTCAGCAACCAGAGACGTGAAGGTGACTCAGGCGTGAGAGCTCTTCACATCGAGAACAAAAAGCAATCAAGGGCGGTTAGCACCTCTTCCGGAGTGGGGGTGGGGTGGGGTAATTACCTTTTGACTTCTGTTACTATGTTCAGAAACTGCCTTTTAGATTGATTTGAACAGAAACTGCATTTCTAATAAGCACCATAGAATTTAGCAAAATTTATTGAGTCTCTTCTCGTCGATTCCCACACAGGTTTCCAACTCAGTTGGTATCCATGTGGCTGATGTCCAGGAGTGAACATCTCTGCAGCAAAATGCACGGTTAAGGTAAAAGGCACGGAAAGTGTCATCTCGAACTGGCCCCGAGGGCAGAGCATCCTCACAATGTGATCTGTCGCTCTCGGATTGGAATGTGACCTCCGGTTTTAGGGTGGAGAACATTCTTTGGGAACCTTATTCTGCAAAACAGACACAGTGACTGAAACTATGCTGCGCCGTATGATGTGGAACACGGCCTGCTCAGCTTTGTGCATTTCCCCTGTAGTCCGGTGTGTTTCATGTTCCATGTAAACGTGAAGGTCGTACTGTTTCGAGCAATGGGTGAGATCATTTAGCAAAGCAAGAATCGAAATTGCATTTATTTGACCAAATCATAACTGAACATATATTCTCACAGATACATTTGGAGCTGAAAAGAGTCTGAGAAGATAGACTCAGTTTACCATTGATTTTTGCCTGGATTGATGGGCTATCATTATCTGCAGCGAAATTGACATTGTAACCGGGCACATCCCAGTAGCTGTGCGTGTTGGAGAGGGATCATGAAACCCTTTTCATGTGACTTTGCACCTGTTGTTATGCAGGAGTTAAAATTGGAAATGCAAGAAAATGAAGGTAGCTTGCAGCCGTGTGACCGAGTGGCCTAAGTCGCTGTCTCCAAGTTCTTCTCTCGATAGAGATGTGGATTCGAATCCCACCGCTGCCATTTCTGCTGATCAACTCCAACGCTGCAGCTTGTTGGGGTGTTGTTTCCGTTCCCATTGTTTTGATGTTGAAAACAAAAGAAAAATGGGTTTGCTTCCTGGGGAATTTACTGTGGTGTGGGATAGTGCTGAATATTTCAAAGTGTCTCGCTGTCATGCTCGTGCTCGCCTCCCGTGCGGAAAATCGCAAGCAGCTCTGCTGTTCCAGGTAAGTTGAGCTTTTCCTGGAACCGAATCAAGACTGTTATTTCATCTCTGTTGTTTAACAAATTCCTGCGGTGACTCGACTCATCGTT
Source organism: Chiloscyllium punctatum (assembly GCF_047496795.1). NCBI lineage: Eukaryota > Metazoa > Chordata > Chondrichthyes > Orectolobiformes > Hemiscylliidae > Chiloscyllium > Chiloscyllium punctatum. The sequence goes on from NC_092759.1 coordinate 89,438,545, forward strand.
ATTTGGTTTTCTGGCGAATGGAAAATTCGTTCCAAAGAATTTCGATTTCATATGTTATTGAATTTCTCCCAGTTCCTTCAATTCCATCCTGAAGACATCAGAAGCGAAAGGAAGTCTAATCGAGACTGTGATTGGTGAAATTCACTTTTTCTGGCCCATTCTTATTAGGTTGTTTCTTTCTCTCTATTCAGCCTTGTCTGGGAAGTGGTGATGCACCAAGGCTGCAGTATGTTTGAAAGAGTAGTTTGGAATTGCCCTGTTGTTAGTTGTGAGATTACTTTATAACACTCATAGTCCATCTCGAGCTTATAGCCAATAGGAAGTTCGGTCCCACCTTGGGAATGTCGGCTGGATGTGAATGTGAATGAAAAGAAAAATCGCTTGAGAAACTCGGCAGGTTTGGCAGATTCTTTGGAGTTAAAGCAGAGTTAACGATTCAGATCCAGTAATCCTTCATCGTAACTGAAAGGAGCTAGGAAAAGGTGCCGATGGAGTGGGGGGAGGGGTGAGACATCTCACTGCTTCAATAGGTGGAGATGGAGCCCAGAAAGAGACAGAAGAGCAGCCAGATAATGGGGACCAATAATTGTGAGGCAGGGAGAAAGAAAAAGCTGATAACGGGGTGACAGATGAAAATGGAATTCGTTGTGCCTCCATTTTGACAGAGCGGCGAGGAGAGAAGGTGGAGTAAAGCGAGGGCTGCTGGGAAGGTAAGGGCATAATTTATATTTGAGCAGTGGCTGCACCCGAGATACTACACGTGTAGTATCTCCCTCCCGCACACCCCCCCCCCACCCCCGCACCCCACCTCGAACCGGAAGAAAATGATTCTGTAAGATAATGCTTTTATTTTTTTTAATCTTTCTTTTTCATATATTCAAGTGCATTGTTTGAGTTTACTTAGTTGATATAAACGTAAGCCGACAATGGCAGGGGTGCTCAGAACGATGTCCTGTGCCTCTTGCTTGACGTGGGAGCTCAGGGACGTGTCAGACGTTCCTGACCTTTACACTTTCAAGAAGTATGTCCAGCTGCAGCTCTTGTTTGACCGTATAACGGCTCTGGAGCTGTGGATGGACTCACTGTGGAGGATCCGCGATGCTGGGGAGGTCGTGGATAGCACGTTACGTTTGAACTGGTCACACGCAGGTTAGGATTGCTGAGGGAGAGAGTGAATGGATGACCAAAAGGCAGAGAAAGAGTAGTAAGGCAGTGCAGGTGTCCCCTGAGCTCATCTCCCTCTAAAACATGTATCCCATTTTGGAAACCATAGGGAGATGGCCAACCAGGCAGTTGCCAGGTTCACGGCACCGTGGTGGGCACTGCTGTTCAGAATGGCGGGAAAAAGACTCATAGGGGCATAGTTATAGGGGATTCTATTGTGAGGGGAGTAGATCGGCGGTTCTGTGGCCGAAAGCGGGACTCCTGGATGGTATGTTGCCTACCAGGTGCTCGGGTCAGGGATGTCACCGATCGGCTGCCGAGCATTCGAAAAGGGGAGGGTGAACAGCCAGTTGTCTCGGTGCATACAAGCATCAATGATATAAGTAAAAAAAAACAACATGAGGTCCCGAAAGCAGAATTCAGGGAGATAAGAGAGAAGTTAAAAAGAAGGACCTCAAAGGTAGTGATCACGGGATTACTATCATTGCCACGTGCTAGCCAGCGTAGAAATGAAAAAAAAAGCAGGATGAACACGTGGCTGGAGGGATGGGTAGGAAGTAGGGGTTCAGATTTGTTGTACATTCGGACCGGTTCTGAGGAAGGTGGGACTATTACAAAATGGATGGTCTACGTCTGAACCAGACTGGAACCAATGTCCTTGCGAGAGGTTTTGCTCCTGCTGTTGGGGAGATTTTAAACTAATGTGGCAGGGGGCTGGAAACCAGAAGAGAAAACAAGTAGGCAGCTTGGTGGAGACTGGAGAAGGTAAGAATAATGAAGATAGCATTAATAAAGGGAAGAGGAGGCAGAGACCAGATGAATGCAAAAAAAAAACTGGTGGCCTGAAATGCATCAACTACAGACCAGTGAGCCTGACATCAGTGGTGGGAACGTTGCTGGAGAAGGTGCTGAGGGATAGGATCTATTTATATTTAGAAAAGAATAGGCTTATCAGTGATAGGCAACATGATTTTGTGCGAGGGAAGTCGTTAGATGAAGGGAGGGCTGTTGATGTCATATACATGGAGTTTAGTAAGGCATTTGATAAGGTATCTCATGGTAAACTAATAGAGAAAGTGAAGTCACATGGTGTGCAGGGTGTTCTAGCTCGGTGGATAAAGAACTGGTTGAGCAACAGGAGACAGAGAGTAGTAGTTGAAGGGAGTTTCCCGAAATGGAGAAAGGTGACCAGTGGTGTTCCACAAGGGTCAGTGTTGCGGCCATTGTTGTTTGTAATTTACATAAATGATCTGGAAGAGGGCACTGTTGGTATGATCAGCAAGTTTGCAGATGACACGAAGATTGGTGGAGTAGCAGAAAGCATAAGAGAATGTCAAAGAATAGAGGAGAATATAGACAGACTGGAGAGTTGGGCGGAAAAGTGGCAGATGGAGGTCAATCCAGAGGTGATGCATTTAGGAAAGACTAATCCTGGAGCGAATTATACAATGAATGGAAGAGCCTTAGGAAAAGTTGATGAACAGTGAGAGCTGGCGAGATTGTGTGCGGCACGGTGGCACAGTGGTTAGCACTGCTGCCTCGCAGCGCCAGAGACCCGGGTTCAATTCTCGCCTCAGGCGACTGACTGTGTGGGGTTTGCACGTTCTCCCCGTGTCTGCGTGGGTTTCCTCCGGGAGGTAGATGTAGATGGTGCTAGCCACGAATGGAAGTTGAGTAGGTTAGGTTTATTTCCATCGGAAAAAAGGAGATTGAGGGGGTGCCTGATTGACGTTTACAAATCCCTGAAGAATATAGATAGGGTGGATAGAGATAAGCTTTTACCCAGGGTGAAGGATTCAATAATAAGAGGTCGCACATAGAAGGTGAGAGGTGAAAAGTTTATTTGGGATACACATAGGAAGTACCTCACACAGAGGGTGGTGGGTGTCTGGAATGCATTGCCAGCAGAGATGGTAGATTTATTTAAGATGCATCTGGACAGATGCATGAGTAGGTGGGAAGCAGAGGGATACAGATGCTTATCAATTGGGCGACAGGTTTAGAGAGTAGATTTGTATTGGCTCAGGCTTGCAGGACCGAAGGGCCTGTTCCTGGGCTGTACATTTTCTTTGTTCTTTGACTATGAAATGTGTCTGCAAGAAGTTAAAGATCACACTACACCAGGTTATAGTCCAACAGAATTGTTTGGAAACACTAGCGTTTGAAGTGCTGCTCCTTTATCACAACCACCTGACCAGGAACAGTGCTTCGAAAGCTAGTGCTTCCAAATAAATCTATTGGACTATAAACTGGTGTTATGCGATTTTTAATTTTGTCCACCCCACCCCCAATCCAACACCGGCACCTTCAAATCATGTCTGCAGAATGAGATACATGAGAAAGTGCAGATTTTCAAATCCATGGCTCCTTCCATCCAACTAAATAACAAATCTCAAGATTAAGATCAAACATCTTTTTTAAAGCTAATGAGGATTATTGGGCTCCACGGCCACATGCTGAGCATTGTTCGCATCTCTGCAAGCTCTTGAGATTGGCACCCTTGGCAATGTTGGTGGAATTGAGGGTAACGATGATGTGAAGCAGGGCATCATCGTTTTAAAGTTAAAAATCACACAACACCAGGTTACAGTATAACAGGTTTAATTGGAAGCACACTAGCTTTTGGAGCGATGCTCCTTCATCAGATGATGAAGGCAATCACCTGATGAAGGAGCATCGCTCCAAATGCTAGTGTGCTTCCAATTAAACCTGTTGGACTATAACCTGGTGTTGTTTGATTTTTAACTTTGTACACCCCAGTCCAACACCGGCATCTCCAAATCATAATTATCATCTCTCCACTTTGCCTTACCCTCTCATCCTCACCATCAAAATCCTCTCCCACACTACTCTCTAACAGGGAGCTCCACTTCAATCAATCTCAATTTCTAACCCATCTTCCTCCCAGTCACATGCATTGTCTCTGGGCTCTCCTCAAACTGCTGGCACATCAGTTCTACACTGAACAATTTTTACCACCCTTTATGCTTTTCAAAAGGATGAACAGAGGGATTGGCCTCGGTCCGAGGAGAAGGGTGATATTTGGGATAGTTTCTGTCCCTCATTAAGAGCCTTCTGTGTATCTCACAGTTTTCAATAAGCCGAAACTTTCTCAGAATAAATCTCCAGAGCATTACTCCCCAGTTACCCCCCAAATCCTCAGTCAGTGCAAGAGGAAGAATTCTACTCTAACCTTTTTTAGGGCGGCATGGTGACTCAGTGGTCAGCACTGCTGCCTCACAGCACCAGGTCCCAAATTCGATTGCAGACTCGGGCGACTGTGTTTGGATTTGCACATTCTCCCAGTGTCTGTGTGGGTTTACTTCGGGTGCTCCGGTTTCCTCCCACAGTCCAAAGATGTGCGGGTCAGATGAATTGGCCATGCTAAATTGCCTGTAATATTCGGTGCATTAGTCAGAGGGAAATGAGACTGGGTGGATTACTCTCCGAAGGGTCGGTGTGGACTTGTTGGGCTGAAGGGCCTGTTTCCACACTGTAGGGAATGTAATCTAATATCCAAAAAAAACCATTTCAAACTTCCCCATCTTCTGCATGTTCGGATTGCTGATGGTGTTTTCAAAGCTCTGTTTTCTTTGTAAAGTCCAGTTGTTTTGATCATCTCTCTGATCGCATTCATTCCCAGACAGATCAGCCCTAGACACGGTCAGTGCAGTGAGCTAGCCTTCCCTGTGTTTCCTAAACACAGCCTCGTGTCTCAGTTGAAGTCAGTTCACAAACCAGTTCTGATGTCAGTACTCTCTCTGTGATGTACACGGTGAGGTCACACTTGTTCTGTGAGGTCACACAGTTCAAGTGGCCTCACTGCGATCAAACAGGGAGTAAGCTGGGGAGGACCGAAACCCTCACCTTTCTCAGCTTACAATGTGTTCATATTCCAGAATATACAAAGCAGTTCTAGACATAGACATTAGGGTGTACGGGTGATGCTCAATGACACGGAGTCAGAGACACACAGATACAGATTGAGACTGCCCAGGAGATGTCACAGAGCTGACTCTGAGACACACGCGATCTGTATAGCAGCAGCTGGAGATGAATCATTCTTTGTTCTCTGCAGTGTATTGGGCATGCTCAGTGAAGAAACCCAAAACAGCTGACTGAAGATGGAGCAGATTGAATGGAGATGTAGGGGTGAGACCAGGGAGGGTATGGGTCTGGGCCCACTATACAGAGAGGTGTGAGTTTCACTCCTTGTCTGTCATATCCTCTTGCCTCACTGTCTACATCAGTCTGCAGCCTTGTCCACTGTGGCATTTCAAAATATCAGTCATATAATTCCGAATTGTCTTCAGGGTTCACACCTCTACCACTCATTTAGGCTGCGCTTTCCAGACACCCACGTTACTTTCTTTCTCTTATCCTCCAGCCATTTAGTTGTTGACACTCTACTCCTCATTCAACTAAAGAGTTCAGATTCCTTCACTTAGGTCTATGCCCCGGTCCTTAAACCCACCCCCCCCACCCCCACCTCCATGGGAAATGGTCTCTTCCTGTATACCCTATGGGCATCATAGTTTTATACATCTCAGTCATGTCTTCTCTCCATCACCTCTGCTGTAATGAAAACAATCCCAGTCTGTCCAAACTCTCCTCAGAACTAAACTCTCCAAGCCCAGGGAACGTCCTGGTCAATCTCCTCTGCACCCTCTCCAATGCACTCACATCCCTTCTAGCATGTACAGAACTCTTTTGGCCAACATTTCAAGTGAGTTTGAGAATGGTCATGTCGAACCTTAGACATCGCTGGTAGCATCATGGACAGTTCTATAGTGTTCTGTTCTGGATGGAATTCGATTGGTCAGAATGTTGAGCTTTACACAAAACACACTTAATTCTTACACCACAATTAAAATGCAAACAATTAACAAAAAACAACTTGAAGGTGTCGGAATACAGAACAAAATAATATATTATTTAATTCTACCCATCAACTGTTCAAATACAGTCACATCCTATAAACAGATCCTTAGTAAAGGCAAATTCAGCAAAACAGATTTCCCTCACTTCCTATCTCCTCCAATCCAAAAGATGGGAACACCAAAACAAACAATCTCACAGCAGAGAGAGAGTTCAAGCTTTTTTCCTACAGCAGAGAGAGGTGACAGCTGTGACTAATAGCTTCAACACCAAATAATGCAACTTCAGTCACTGAGAGCAGCACTGAGCCCCTGGATCGGTGAGAGCCAGACTTCACTTCCTCGTGCTGCTTTGGTCGTAATTTAAGAAAACCCAAAGTTATTTACTCTGCCTTCCATGGAACATACACCTTGGCACCAGGTTGATAACATCCCTCATCAAGAGAAACAGAACACAGCCTCCTTAAAGGGACAAGGTTCACACTGCTCTCCTTGGAGTCAGTGATACCGACACAGTGGGGTCAGCCTTCCCTCTCTGGGGTCAGGGACACAGACACAGTGGAGTCAGCCTTCCCTCACTGGGGTCAGTGATACAGACACAGTGGAGTCAGCCTTCCCTCCCTGGGGTCAGTGATACCGACACAGTGGGGTCAGCCTTCCCTCCCTGGGGTCAGGGACATAGACACAGTGGGGTCAGTCTTCCCTCCCTGGGGTCAGGGACACAGACACAGTGGGGTCATCCTTCCCTCCATGTAGTCAGTGATACCGACAAAATGGGGTCAGCGTTCCCTCCCTGGGGTCAGTGACACAGACACAGTGGGGTCAGTCTTCCCTCCCTGGGGTCAGGGACACAGACACAGTGGGGTCATCCTTCCCTCCATGTCGTCAGTGATACCGACACAATGGGGTCAGCGTTCCATCCCTGGGGTCAGTGACACAGACACAGTGGGTCAGCCTTCCCTCCCTGGGGTCAGTGACACAGACACAGTGGGGTCAGCCTTCCCTCCCTGGGGTCAGTGACACAGACACAGTGTTGTCAGCCTTCCCTCCCTGGGGTCAGTGACACAGACACAGTAGGGTCAGCCTTCCCTCCCTGGGGTCAGTGATACAGACACAGTGTTGTCAGCCTTCCCTCCCTGGGGTCCGTGACACAGACACAGTTGGGTCAGCCTGCTCCCCCTGGGTCAGTGACAGCGACACAGTGGGGTCAGTCTGCTCTCCCCTGGTCAGTGACAGAGACACAGTGGGGTCACTCTGCTCCCCCTACATCAGTGACCCTGACACAGTGGGGTCAGTCTGCTCTCCACTGGATCACTTTCATCTGGAAGGAAAAGGGCAGCAGATACATGGAAATACCACCCCCTACAAGTCCCCCTCCAGACCACTGTCAATTCTGACTTGGCAACATATCGCTGTTCCTTTAGTGCCATTGGATCAAAGTCCTGGAATTCGCTCCCTCCGAGGCACATTGTGGGTCTACCTACATCACATGGAGTGCACTGAGTTCAAGAAGACAGCTCACCATCACCTTCTCAAGGGGCAACTAGGGACGGGCAAAAAACACTGACCCAGCTAGTTCAGCCCGTATACCACGGGTCAATAAAAAATATCATTCCACAGTCTGGGAACAATGGGACCATCCCATTGGCTTCAATGAAGAGTTTTATTTATTCAGAACATAATGAATTTGTGTAGCCAGAGGTTTGACTGTGTTCCTGATCTTCCCTCTGAACGTAGACAGCGTTGCTTCATAAATAAACCTGTTTGTACAACAACGTAACCTCTGCAGCATGTGACCAACAACACTGAACACTAACAGAAACGTTGGGTAATCATCAGGATTCATGCCTCGATTGACATAATATCAGAAATCTACAACATTGATTAAACACGGGAGGGTGAAGCTCCCAGAGATGGGGAAGAGCAGAATCACAGCTTTCCTTCTGCTTTCCATCTCTGGTTCTCTGCGGGTCTCTCCTTTGCTCTCACCCTTCAGCCTTTTAGTGATGAACTGGTCACTAAAATAGAACATCGCACAGTACAGTACAGCACAGTACAGGCCCTTCGGCCCTCGATGTTGCACCGACCTTTTGAACAATTTGAAGCCCATCGATCTGACACTATTCCATTTTCATCTATATGTTTATCCAATCACCATTCAAATTCCCTTCAAGTTGGTGAGTCTCTAACTGTTGTAGGCAGGGTGTTACATGCCCCAACTACTCTGACATCTGTCCGATATCTATCATCCCTCAATTTAAAGCTATGTCCCCTCGTGCAAGCCATCACCATCCGAGGATAAAGGCTCTCACTGTCCACCCTATTGAACCCCTGATTATCTTGTATGTCTCAATTAAGTCGCCTCTCAGCCTTCTCTCTAGGATTGTGACAGAGGGATACCAAAGGAATTGCACAATTCAAAAGGCTGCTCTGTCTTGGAGAGAGGTAGAAAGACAACTGATGGTGAGTTTAACCAAAGAACCACCTCACCTCTCTACATCTCACATCAGCCATCCAGCCAACTGTGCTAACTGGTGGCTGGACGACTGGTTTGTGATGTAGAGTGACACCAACATCCAATGTTGGATTCGGCGCTTGGCAACGAACCAGCCAGGTGTCAGATCTCTCAGTAGGAGAGCATTTTGATGATAATGATCATAACTCCATGACCTTCACTGTACTCATGGAGAAGGATAGGAGCAGATGGTATGGGAAAGTATTTAGTTGCGGGAGGGGGAATTACAATACTATTAGGCAGGAACTGGGGCATCTAATTTGGGAACAGATGTTCTCAGGGAAATGCACGAGAGAAATCTGGAGGCTGTTTCGGAGGACAGGTTTGTCCCACTGAGGCAAGGAAGGGATGGTGGGGTGAAAGAACCTTGGATGAGAAGGGATGTGGAACATCTATTCAAGAGGAAGAAGGAAGCATACTTAAGGTTGAGGGGGGGGGGTGGTGGTGGGCAAGCATCAGACAGGGCTCTAGAGGGTTACAAGGAAGTCAGGAAGGAACTGAAGAATAGACTTAGGAGATCTAGGAAGAGGCATGTAAAGGCTTTAGGAGGCAGGATGAAGGAAAACCCCAAGTATTCTACACTGATGTGAGGAACAAGAGGATGGTCAGAGTGAGGGTAGGGCCAATCAGGGACAGTGGAGGGAACTTTTGCTTGGAGTCGGAGGAAGAGTTCGTGTTGGTACTCAATGAATACTTTGCTTCATTATTCACTACTGAGAGGGAACATGATGTTTGTGAGGACAACATAAAACAGGCTGACATGCTCAAACAGGTTGATGTTAAAAAGGAGGATGTGCTGAAAGTTTTAAGGATAGCTAACTCCCCTGGGCAGGAAGGAATATACGCAAGGTTACCGCAGGAAACGAGGGAACAGATTGCTGTGCCTTTGACAAGGATCTTTGTGTCCTCATTGTCCACTGGAGTAGTGCCAAATAATTGGAGGGTGGCAAATATTATTCCCTTATTCATGATATGGAATAGGGTAATCTTATGAATTACAGAACTGTCAGTTTTACTTATGTGTTGGGCAACTTATTGGAGAGGATTCTGAGACACAGGATTTATGATCAATTGGAAAACCATAGCTTGGTGAGAGATAGTCAGCATGGCTTTGTGAGGGCAGGTCATGCCTCACAAACCTTATTGAATCCTTATAGGATGTGACAAAATGCACTGAGGAAGGTAGAGCAGTCGATGTGGTGCACATGGATTTTAGCAAGGTATTTGATAAGGTTGCCCATGGGAGGCTCATTCAGAAAGTAAGGAGGCAAGGGATACTGGGAAATTTGGCTGGCTGGACACAGAGTAGGCTTGTCCATAGAAGACAGAGGCTGGTAGTAGATGGGAAGTATTCAGCCTGGAGCTTGGTGACCAGCGATGTTCCGCAGGGATCGGTTCTGGGAACTCTGCTTGCTGTGTATTTTTATAAATGACCTGCATGAGGAAGTGGAAGGTTGGGTTAGTAAGTTTGCTAATGACATGAAAGTTGGTGGAGTGGTGGATAGTGTGGAGGACTGCCCTAGGTTGCAACATGACATTGACAGGATGCAGAACTGCGCTGATAAATGTCAGATGGAGTTCACACTGGAAAATCATGAAGTGATTCAGTTTGGAAGGTCAAATTGAAATGCAGAATGCAGGGGTAAAGGCAGCATTCTTGGCCGTGTGGAGGAACACAGGGATCTTGGGGTCCATGCCTATGATCCCTCAAAGTCACCCAGCGCCCCCCAAATTTGTCGAGGCAACTTATAGCGTGTTTGCTTTCATTAGCAGAGGGATGGAGTCTAAGAGCCGCGAGGTTACGCTGCAACTCTATAGAGCCCTGCTTAGACCACACTTGGAATGCTGTGTTCAGTTCTGGTTGCCTCATTATAGAAAGGATGTGGGAGCTTTAGAGAGGGCGAAGCCTGGACTGGAGGGCACGTCTTCTGAATAAAGGTTGAGGGATCGAGTGTATTTCTCACTGGAGTGAAGGAGGATGAGAGCTGACATGATGGAGGTGTACAAGGTGATGAGAGACACAGATAGAGGGAATAGACAGAGTTTGTTTTTCCCTGGGTGGAAAGGGTCATCATGAGGGGGGTATCGTTTTAAAGTGATTAGAGGAACTTTTAGGGGAGATGTCAGATGTAGGTTCTTAACACAGACAATGGTGGATGTGTGGAATACACTACCAGCAGTGGCAGCAGAGTCAGATCGATTAGGAACAATTAGAACATAGCACATAAACATGACAGCGCAGTACAGCCTTCGGCCCTTGATGTTGTGCCAACCTGTGTAACTGATCTGAAGCCCATTTATCCTACACTGTTCCATCTTTGTCGATATGATTATCCAATGACCATTTAAATGCCCTGAAAGTCGGTGACTATGACAGTTGCAGGCAGTGCATTCCATTCCCCTAATGCACTCTGTGTAAAGAAACTACCTCTAACATCTGTCCAATATCGATCATCCCTCAATTTAAAGCTATGTCCCCTCGTGCTAACCATCACCATCCGAGGAAAAAGATCTCACTGTCCACCCTATCTAACTCTGTGATTATCTGTATCTCACAATTACGTCATCTCTCAGCCTTCTTCTCTCAAATGAAAAGAGCCTCAACCTTATCAAACTGGGTGGCAACTTTCAGGGATCAATGAACCTGGATGCTGAGATCTCTCTGCTTATCTACACGACGAAGAATCTTACCATTAGCCCAGTACTCTATATTCTTGTTCCACCTTCCGAAGTGAATCACCTCACCCTTTTCCACATTAAGTTCCATTTGCACTTCTCAGCCCAGCTCTGCAGCTTATCTATGTCCCTCTGTAGACTGCAACATCCTTCAGCACTATGCACAACTCCACCGAACTTGTTGTCATACACAAATGTACTAACCCATCCTTCTACACCCTCATCTAGGTCATGTATAAAAATGACAAACAGCAGTGGACCCAAAATAAATCCTTGTGATACACCACTAGTAACGAACTCCAGGGTGAACATTTCCCACCAGCCATCACCCTCCGTCTTCTTTCAACTCACCACCTTCTGATCCAAACTGCTGAAACACCCTCAATCCAATGTCTCTGTATTTTGTGCAAATTAAGCAACTCTTGGATAGGCACATTGAAGAATGAGTCAGATAAATCCTATGAGGAAAGGCTGAGGCACTTGGGGTTGTTTTCATTGGAGAAAAGAAGGTTTAGGGGTGATTTGATAGAGGTGTACAAGATGATTAGGGGGTTAGATAGGGTTGACAGTGAGAACCTTTTTCCACGTATGGAGTCAGCTATTACAAGGGGGCATAGCTTTAAATTAAGGGGGGGTAGATATAGGACTGATGTTAGGGGTAGGTTCTTCACTCAGCGAGTCGTAAGTTCATGGAATGCCCTGCCAGTAGCAGTAGTGGACTCTCCCTCTTTATGGGTATTTAAGCGGGCATTGGATAGGTATATGGAGCATAGTGGGTTAGTGTAGGTTAGGTGGGCTTTGATCGGCGCAACATCGAGGGCTGAAGGGCCTGTACTGCGCTGTATTCTTCTATGTTCTATGTTCTAAATGTGGGTGGCACGGTGGCACAGTGGTACAGTGGTGAGCACTGCTGCCTCACAGCGCCAGAGATCCGGGTTCAGTTCCCGCCTCAGGCGACTGACTGTGTAGAGTTTGCACATTCTCCCCGTGTCTGTGTGTAGATGTAGATGTAATTTCGGATTGTGAGTGTCTGCAACATGGCTGCTTGGTCATTCTGGGATCCCATTTCCTGAGGGACCTTGGAGATATTTCCATCCAGTCAAGTGGGGAGTATTCCATCACACTCCTGACGTGTGCCGTGGAGAGGCTTTTGGAGACTTGAGGTACATCCCTCAGTGCAGTGTTCCTGCCCCCTGAGCTGCTCTTATAGCCACAGTACATACATTGTAAATCCATTTCATTTTCAGCTCAATGGGAACTCCCAGCTTGTTGATTGTGGGGTATTCAGCAACAGCAAAGCCTTGAATGTCAAAAGGTTTTATAAATGTGATCTCTTCTTGGAGGTGATAATTGTTTTGCATTTGTGTGGCACGGATGTTAATTGACATTTGTCAGCCCAGGCCTGGAACATAGAACATTGAACATTACAGCACAATACAGGCCCTTCGGCCCTCGATATCGTGGCGACCTGTGAAAGTAAACTCAAGCCCATCTAACCTACACCATTCCATTATTGTCCATATGTTTATCCAATGACCATTTAAATGTGCTTAAAGTTGGCAAGTCTACTACTGTTGCAGGCGGGGCGTTCCATGCCTCGACTACTCTCTGAGTAAGTAAACTACCTCTGACAGTAAAGCTCTGTCGCTTCGTACCAGCCATCTCCATTCAAGGAAATGGGCTCTCACTGTCCACCCTATCTACTCCTCTGATCATCTTGTATGTCTCTATGAAGTCACCTCTCAACCTTCTCTCTAACAAAAACAGCCTCAAGTCCCTCAGCCTTCCCTCATAAGACCACCTCTCCATACCAGGCAACATCCTGATAGATCTTCTCTGCATCCTTTCCAATGTTTCCACATCCTACTTTTAATACGGCGACCAGAACTGTACGCAATATGCCAAGTGCGGCCACTCCAGAGTTTTGTACAGCTGCACAATGACCTCATGGCTCTGAAACTCAATCCCTCTACTAATAAAAGCTAACACGCTGTGCGCTTTCTTAACAACCCTATCAACCTGGGTGGCAACTTTCAGGGATCTATGTACATGGACACCAGGATCTCTATGCTCACCACACCACCAAGGATATTGCCTTTAACCCAGTATTCCATATTCCTGATCCTCCTTCCAAAGTGAATCACCTCAAACTTTTCTGCATTAATCTCTATTTGCCACTTCTCAGCCCAGCTCTGCAGCTTATCTTTGTCCCTTTGTAACCTGCAGCATCTTTCTGCACTGTTCACAACTCCACTGACCTGGTGTCATCTGCAAATTTAATGAACCCATCCTTCTACATCCTCATCCAAGTCATTTATAAAAATGACAAACACCAGTGAACGAAAAACAGATCCTTGCGGTTCACCACTAATAACTGAGCTCCAGGATAAACATTTCCCCTCAACAACCACCCTTACAGCTCGCCAATGTCTGACGCAAAAAGCTAAATCACCCTCAATCCCATGTCTCCGTGCCTCCGTATTTTGTGCAATAGCCGATCATGGAGACTCTTATCAAAAGCCTGACTGAAACCAATATACACGCATTGACCAACTAATCTGCTGCTTGGTTTGTGAGGCACGATCTACCCTTCACAAAACCATGTTGACTAGCCTTAATCAACTTCATCCTTTCTGGATGATTGAAGGATGATTATAAATCTGAACTCTTATAACTTTTTCCAACACTTTATCCACAATCAAAGTAAGGCTCACTGGTCTATAATTACCAGGATTGTCTCTACTCCCCTTCTTGAACAAGGGGACAACTTTTACTGTCCTCCAGTCTTCTGGCACCATTCCTGTAGACAATGATGACATAAAGATCAAAGTCTCTGTAATCTCCTCCATGGCTTCCCAGAGAATCCTCGGAAAAATCCGCTTCAAGCCAGGGGACTTACCTATTTTCACACTTTCTAGAATTGCTAATATTTCCTCCTTATGAACCTTTATCCCGTCTTGTCTAATAATCTGGATCTCAGTATTCTCCTCGACAACATTGTCTTTTTCCAATGTGAAGACGAATGCGAAAATTTCATTTAGCGCTTCTCCTATCTACTCAGACTTCACACACAACTTCCCATTATTGTCCTTGACTGGTCCTAATCTTACTTTCGTCATTTTTTAATATTCCTGATATACTGATAGAAAGCTTTAAGGTTTTCATTGATGCGACCTGCCAAAGACTTCGCATGTCCCCTCCTGGCCTTTCTTTGCTTTCTCTTTTGGTCTTTCCTGGCTAATTTGTACCTCTCAAGCACCTAACTGAATCTTCATGTCTCATCCTAACATAAGGTTCCTTCTGCCTCTTAACAACAGATACAACTTCTTTACTAAACCATGGTTCCCTTGTTCCACCACCTCCTCGCTGCCTGACATGTACATACTTATCAAGGACATGTAGTAGCTGATCCTTGGAAAAGCTCCACATTTCAATTGTGCACATCCTCTGCAGTTTCTTTTCCATCCTATGCATCCTAAATCTTGCCAAATCACAGCATAATTGCCTTTCCCCCAACTATATCACTTTCCCTGCGATATATCCCTTTCCCTTTCCATCAATAAAGTAAATGTAACTATCAGCACAGTGCTCACCTACCTGCAAATCAAACACCTGCCTGGGATCATGACCCAGTACCAAATCCAATGTGGCCTCGTCCCTTGTTGACCTGTCTATATACTGTGTCAGGAAATGCTCCTGCACACGTTGGACAAAAACTGACCCATCTAAAGTACTCGAACTAACATGTTTCCAGTCAATATTTGGAAAGTTAAAGGCCCCCAGAACAACGACCCTGTTACTTTCTCTCCAGTCCAGAATCATCTTTGCAATCCTTTCCTATACATCTCTGGATGCCTACAGAAAACTCCCAACAGCATGACCTCTGCTTTCCTTTTTCTAACCTCAGTCCATTCTACCTCAGTGGACCAGTCCTCATCAAATGTCCTTTCTGGCACCATATCACTGTCCATGACTAACAGAGCCACACCTCCCCCTCTTTTACCACCTTCCCTGTTCTTACTGAAACATCTAAACCCCGGAACTTGTAATAACCATTCCTGGCCCTGCTCGATCCAGGTCTCTGAAATGGCCACATCATCGAAGTCCCAGCCCATGCTGCAAGGTCACCCACCTTATTCTGGATGCTCCTGGCGTTGGAGTAGACACACTTGAAACCAACTTCCTGTCTGCCGCTGCACTCCCGTGACCTTGAAACCCTATTCAGGACCTCATTGTTCTCAACCTCCTGTGCACTGATGCAACAATTCAGGTTCCCATCTCCTGCTGAATTAGTTTAAACCCTCCCAAAGAGCATAAGCAAACCTGCCCCCAGGTTAGAGTACCTCTCTGGTTCAGGTGTAGACAATCCTGTTTGTAGAAGACCCACCTACCCCAGAATAAGCCCCAATTATCCAGGTATATAAATCCCTCCCTCCTGCACCATCCCTGTAGCCACATGTTCAACTCTTCTCTCTCCCTATTCCTTGCCAGCATGTGGCATAGGGAACAAAGTAGAGTTGACATCTCTGTTTGTTCCAGCTCTAAACTTCCACCCTAACTCCCTGAATATCTGCTTTAAAACCCCATCCCTTGTTCTACCCATGTTATTGGTGCCTCTGTGGACCATGCGTTGGGGCTGCTCCCCCTCCACCACAAGGATACCGAAAACACGATCTGAGACATCATAAACCCTGGCACTTGGGAGGCAGCACATCAACCCTGATTCTCTCTCGTTTCCACAGAATCTCCTATCTGTCCCCTCACAGTGAAGTCCCCAATGACTAATGCTCTGCTCCCCTTTCACTTCAAACAACAAAGAGCCAAGACAATTTACAGCTCAGGAACAGGCCCTTCGACCCTCGAAGCCTGAGCCAACTCAAACCTGCTGTCTAAACCTGTCGACCAGGTCCTAAGCATCTGTATCCCTCTGCTCCCCACCTACTCATGCATCTGTCCAGTCGCATCTTAAATGAATCTAACATACCTGCCTCTACTACCTTTGCTGGTAATGCATTCCCGACACCTACCATCTTCCGTGTAAACTACTTGCCGTGTGTATCACCCCCTTAAACTTTTCACCTTTCACCTTCAAAGTGTGACCTCTCATTACTGAATACTTCACCCTGGGAAAAAGCTGATTCTCCATCTACCCTGTCTATACCCTTCATACCCTCAATCAGGTCTCCCCTCAATTTTCTTTTTTCTAATCCTTCGTTTCTGAGCAACATGGACAGATTCTGTGCCAGAGACCTGTGCCCCATTGCTTACCCCAGGTAAGTTGTCCCTCCCCACCAGTAACCAAAACAGTATGCTTGTTATTGAGGTGAACGGCCACCGGGGAACTCTGCATTGTCTGTCTGTTCCTTTCTGTTTCCTGACTGCAATCTACATTTCCCCTGTACCTGAGGTGTGACTACCACCCTGTAACTCCTCTCAATTACTCCCTCAGCCTCCCGAATGATCCGAAGTTATTCCAGCTCTGGCCCCAGTTCCCTAACACCGTTTCCGTGGAGCTGAAGTTGCCAGGATCTTGCTGCAGAGCCACATGGAGTGCTTCAGTATCTGCGGAGGGAAGAATGCTGCTGAATATTGTGTGGGTATTAGCGAACCCTCGGACTCATGACATTCTGCCTGAGGGAAGGTCAGTTATACAGTCACTAAAGATAGTTAGGGCTAGGATACAATCTTGAGAACCTCCTGTTGTGAGGCCCTGGAGCTTAGATGTCTGACCTCCACCAACCGCATCAATTGCTGTGGGTCTGGAGTCAAATGTAGCCCAGACAAGACAAGGACAGCCCTAATCCTTAAAGGGCTTTAGAGAACCAGATCCGTTTCAACAACAATTGATAATGGTTTTATGGAGAGATAAAAGAGAGGAGGGTGAGGTGGGGAGAAAGTAGCATAGATTACAAAAGGTGAGTGGGGTAGGGAATGAAGGTGACAGGTCAGGGGCGGGGGAGGGTGGAGTGGATAGGTGGAAAAGAAGATAGGCAGGTAGGACAAGTCATGGGGACAGTACTGAGCTGAAAGTTCGGAACTGGGGTTAGGTGGGGGAAGGGGAAATGAGGAAACTGTTAAAGTCCACATTGATGCCATGGGGTTGAAGTGTTCCGAGGCGGAAGATGAGGTGTTCTTCCTCCAGGCGTCTGGTGGTGAGGGAGCGGCGGTGAAGGAGGCCCAGGACCTCCATGTCCGCGGCAAAGTGGGAGGGGGAGTTGAAATGTTGGGCGACAGGGCGGTGTGGTTGATTGATGCGGATGCCCCGGAGATGTTTCCCAAAGCATTCTGCTAGGAGGCGTCCAGTCACCCCAATGTAGAGGAGACCGCATCGGGAGCAACGGGAAAAAAAATGATATTAGTGGATGTGCAGGTAAAACTTTGATGGATGTGGAAGGCTCCTTTAGAGCCTTGGAAGGAGGTTCAGCAACAAACCCATTAGTGTATAACTCGTGCTCTGATTTGTCTTTTCAAAATATAGCACCTCACATTTATCTAAATTAAACTCCATCTGCCACTCCTTGGCCTATTGACACATCTGAACAAGATCCTGTGTACTCTGCTGTAACCTCCAATTTTGGTGTCATCTGCAAACTTCCGAACAATACCTGCTATTTTCACATCCAAATCATTTATGGAAATGATTTGATTCATGATTAGATTAGATTCCTTACAGTGTGGAAACAGGCCACTCGGCCCAACAAGTAGACACCGACCCTCCAAGGAGCCACCTACCCAGACGCATTCCCATACATTTACCCCTTCACCCAACACTACGGGCAAATTAGCGTGGCCAATAAACCTAACCTACACATCTTTGGACGTGGGAGGAAACTGGAGCACCCGGAGGAAACCCACGTAGACACGGGGAGAATGTGCAAACTCCACACAGACAGTTGCCTGAGGCAGGAATTGAACCCGGGTCTCTGATGCTGTGAGACAGAAGTGCTAACCAATGTGCCACCGTGCCACCCCAACTTGCTTCTCACTTTACTTGCTTCTCACTGATTTCTAAGGTACACCTGATCAGGTCCTGGGATTTATCTATTTTTATGCATTTTGAGATGTCCACTGTAACATGATGAAAAACAATGGACCCAACACTGATCCTTGTGGCACACCATGGATCACAGGCCTCCAGTCTGAAAAGCAACCATCCATCAACAACCTCTGTCTGCGATTTTTGAGCCAGTTCTGCATCCAAATAGCTAGTTCTCCCTGCATTCCATGATCTCTAATCTTGTTAACCAGTCCACCGTGAAGACCATTGTTGAATGCCTTACTGAAGTTCATGTAGATCACAGCCACTGCTCTGCCCTCATCAATCCTCTTCACACGCACAGACTCATGCTGACTATCCCTAAACAGTCCTTGCCTTTCCAAATATATGTAAACCCTATCCCTTAGGATTACCTCCAGCGACTTTTCCACCATCAATCATGGTCACTGGTCTATAGATCCCTGGTTTTTCCTTACCACCTTTCTTATATAGTGGCATCTTATTCGCCAACATTCCGCCTTCCAGCGCCTCACCTGTGACCATCGATGATACAAATATCTCAGCAAGAGGCTCAGCAATCACTTTACTTGCTTCTCACTGATTTCTAGGGTACACCTGATCAGGTCGTGGGATTGAACTATCTTTATGCATTTTGAGATGTCCACTGTAACACGAACATTTTTTTATGCTGTCGCCATCTCTTTCCCCACATTCTATATCTTACATGACCTTCTTCACAGTAAACACTGATGAAAAATATTTGTTTAGTATCTGCCCATCTCCTGTGGTTCCACATTTAGGCTGCCTTGCTGATCTTTGAGGGGCACTGTTCTCTCACCAGATAATCTTTTATCCTGAATGTATTTATTGAATCTATTTGGATTCTCAGTACCCCGATTTGCCAGTGCTATCTCGTGTTCCGTTTTTGCCTTCCTGATTCTCCTCTTAAATACATTCCTACTGAATTTATACTCTTCTCAGGATTCACTTGATTTCTGTTGCCTATACCTGACATATGCTTCTCAAGATTTCCAGTATTGCCTGCACCTACCAGCCTTGCCTTTCACCCGAACAGGAATATACGGTCTCAGGACTCTGATTATCTCATGTTTGAAGGCTTCCCATTGTCCAGCTCTGAGTCGCTTTGAGTGTGAGTTTAGAGATAAAAACTCGACGGAGCGAAGGGCCATCTCTATCCTGTGTGATGTCATCATTCTATGGTTTTGAATTGAAGGATCGGATTACTTTTGTCTTTGTTTTGAGAAAATGTGACCGAGTGGAAGTTCCAGCTGTAGGTGTGGTCAATATCAGCTTCAGGTTCTGTATTAGAGTGCTCATTCACAGAAAGAATTTCCCAAATCACTTGTATTAATAAGGAAAGCTGTGGAATAACAGTGCGCAGGAGATCAGCTCTCAAAAACTTCAACAGCATGAGGCATTGAACGACTGAATAACCTCAGCAGAACGAAGGTAATCACTGACAAGGATATGAAAAGGTATTTAGATATTGATAGGATTGATAGTGAGTGAAATATTGCAAATATTGTTACTTGAAAACATGAATGTTATGTTTTCAACTTAACAGGATCAGATAAATGCAGACTTTGGGGTATTCAAATATAGCTGTTATTCTCAATGCTATCATCGTTAAAATAAACCTGCTGTTGTTTGTTCATAATGCGTTAAAAAAATTGAAGATATAATCACGGTTAGCTTGAGTGGAGATGCCATGCAATATAAAATAAATTCTCTCAACTCCATCTCTGAGAGAATTCTCAAATTCCAACAGATAGCCAGCAGCAGGAAGGTAAAGGTTGTGTCATAAAAAACGAAATGCATCTTCTCAGGGAAAGGATCAATAGAGTGTACGAGACCATCCTTGTTGCTGTTGGTGTTCCTCATAACCTTTGGAACAACTTACATAAAGCACTGCATTGAACCATCCTTATTTCTACAGGTAACTGATAAATTATTATATTTCCATTTAGTAAGGCAAATCCTGATGTCAGACATTAGTGTCCTCACTGACTGAGTTTAAAGTGAATAGTTTGTCAGTTCGGAGGCTCCTCAGTAATGTGCAGCATTGTGTGTTTCCCTATACTGTGCAGAATGGGTTTACACTGAGGCCATATTGATGGACATTGGCTGAGCACCGGCCCTGGCTGGTCTAGAAAGGGTTTCGGAAGACCACCCTCTCTCTGTGGTAGTTCACAGCCTGCTATCGGTCAGATTTGTTTCGTAACAATCCACCTCGCAGTGACACCTGGTGTTTCCCATTCCTTGACGGAAAGGAATTGTGTTGGTGGATCGTGTTCAGGCAGTTTGATCCAAATGGGAGCTCAGATACAACAAGCTAATGGGTGGGTTCAGCAGGTCATTAGGAATTAGGAAATAATGGGGACTGCTGATAGGGCGATGTGCTGGAAAAGGCACAGCAGGTAAGATTGCATCTGAGGAGCAGGCGAAATCGACTGCTGCTGACCCAAAAGCATCCTGATTATATGACCGTGTTTCTGTGAGTAATCTGCTGCTCATGTTCTTCCCTATGTCCTTTAAAAGAGCAAATGATTCATTGAGAGAGATTCCATGGTACTGTAATATCAGGCCTGGTTATTATAATGACCATCGGTGGATAGGTTGTAAATATTTTCAGACTTTTTTAACACCAATGTTCCCATTCACCTTTATTCTTTTTGTCAACATTCTGACTGTCAGACATATCTTTGAGGCCATTAAGCTGCGGAAAGAACTGAGAGGTCAGAGAAAAACAGAGAATGATCCAGAGGTAGAGAGCAGGAATAATTCTGTGATTATACTCTTTGCCATATCTGCCAGATTCATACTTCTCTGGTTGTTGCATATTTTATATTTCTTTAATGCCGGTTATTCCTTGGATTCTGTTTCTTATCGTCTCTTTGATCAGATTGGATATATGTTGAGGAACATAAGTTGCTGCACATATGCCCTTCTTTATGTGGTGACACAGAAACATTTCAGAGACCAGTTAAAGTATGCCATGACATATCCAATTAGAACAATAATTCAATTGGTGAATCAATCCAAGTAACTGAGAGCCAACATTAGGTGCAACAGAGAATGGAACGAGGAGTCCACGTGAGGAATGGACCGAAAGGAGAAGGAGGAGCAGAAACATGAAAACACTCCTTTCCTAATGGGCAAGGAATGACTCCATCTGAGGGGCAAAATGAAAGAGACTGGAGGTGTAAAGCCAATGTAAAGTGCTGTTACGAATCAGCAACAATTAGTAGGAAGTGGGACAACAAAAACAAACCCAAATATACACAAAAGCAACATTCATCCCAAGTAATCCGTTCTCAGTGAGTGAAGTGGGTAGAAACATAAATGATGTGGAGGAAGGTGTAATTGTTCACTGCAGGCAAGAGGGAAATGCAACGACAGGCTCCTGTCCACTCTTCCTCACTAAATTCTCTGAGCCACACATCGAGACATTTTTTTTAAAAAAACGAGAAGTTTCCTGTTCTAAAGGAAATAAAATATTGTAACGATTCTGTGTCTTTATTTGCACCTTTATTTTCAACAATAATTTACTTTGTTTCCATTCAATTCCTCGTGTTGGTTTCTGGCAATCGCATTTTTAGATTTTCTCTTTAATCAACAGTAAACCCAAAGAGCAAAGGAATTTGATCAGTTTGTGAATACATGTGGCTTGCATTCTAAAACAATAAAATGCAAAGCTGGAGAAGGCGAAGGCAGTCTCGACTCAACCAGTTCTCTGACGTCATCCCGTTTCTTTATTTGCTCCTTTCCATGAACCAGCTGAATCGTTGCCAGGGGAATCCAAGCCCAACCAGAGGGATTTCTGGACTCTCTCTCTGCACCCACCCAATGACCCAGCTCCCTCTCCGATTTCAGATGCTCCTTCAAATCTACCTCTCCATAAAAGTTATCGTCACCTGACCCAATATCACCTTCAGTGAATCAACATGAACTCTGTTTGATTTGTCGTGATAAAGGTCTTTGTAACTATGTTTGGGGACTGTGTTGTGTTAAAGTGCGCGGTGATGGTGCGGTTATGGTTAGTACAGCTGTATTCCAAGCAGGTGACCTGGGTTAGATTCCTGGCAATTGCAAATTGAGATTTGTCATATTGATCAATAGGAAACCACAAAGACAAAAGGAATTTGATCAGTTTGAAAATACATTTGTTTTTTATTGCAAGACAATAAAATGTGAAGCAGGAGTAGACAAATGCAGGCTGGATGAAACTGTTTACCTGCTGCATTCTCTCACATCTCCTCGTTCCCTCACTCCCTCCCCCTCTAATCCCACTGAGATTACTCTGGCTATACTCCATACCTGAGGGAGGTATGCCCTGGGTAGAGGAAGCTGGGAGCTGAGTGGATGTGCTAGGACTTGGGCAGAGAGGGTGCTTTCAGTGAGAGACTTGGGGATATTTGAAACAGGTTCTGGCAGACATTTTCCCTTCAAAGGACAAAGAAAAAAACATTTACAGCCCAGGAACAGGCCCTTCGACCCTCCAAGCCTGAGCCAATCCAAAGCCTCCGTCTAAACCCGTAGCACATTTCCTTAGCATCTGTCTCCCTCTGCTCCCCACCTGCTCATGCATCTATCCAGACGCATCTTCAATGAAACTACCGTGCCTGCCTGTACTACCTCTGCTGGCCACGTGTTCCAGACACCCACCACTATCTGTGTGAAGTCGTTGCCGCGTGTATCCCCATTTTACTTTTCACCTCTCACCTTGAAAGTGTGACTTCTCGTTATTGAATCCTTCACTCTGGGAAAAAAGCTTGTCTTTTTCTACCCTGTCCATACCCTTCATAATTTTGTAGACCTCATAGGTCTCCTCTCAATCTCCTTTTGTCTAATGAAAACTATCCTAACATACTCACCTTTCACTGTGTGCACTGAGCAGGGGGTGAGTTTCTGTGGGTTTCTGTCTGTCTCTGTGTGTGAGAGTGTGGGGAATGGTTGAATCACAAAAGCAAGCCCCTGGAGCAGAGTCAATCCTGAATGGGAGAGAAAGAGTGTGAGAGATAATCGCGAGAGCTTAGACCAACCAGAATGGTGAATATCAATTGTTAATTCTCACCATATCTTTCCTTAGCACGTACTTATATCGGTCTGATTTTTCCTCTTTTCTTTCTCTGTAGATCTCTTTGCCTCTGTCTCTCACCCTCTGTCTGTATCACATTACATCTCTCTCTCCCTCTCAACCTTTCTCTCTCTCTCTTACTGACAGCCTCTTCTTTTGTATTTCCTCTCCTGTCTCTTCTTCCCACCTTTATCTGTGTTCGTTCCCATTCTCTTCTTCTTTCTTCTTCTCTCATTTTTCTCTCACTCTCTCCTCCTTTCCTTCCCTGGTTCTGTTTTTCAATCCTGAGATGGAATCTGCACCCCCCCCTTCAATATTGGACAATCCCGCTCCCACCCCACTGCAAATTTAGCCCCTGTCCCCCTCCATGGCCCCTGTCTAATTGCCCTCCCTTGTGCAGCTTCATCAATCATGATCTGTCCCTCTGTAGTTCCTCCATTATACACCACTGTACATAAAAGCTCCTCAGTATCTCCAGCCATCAACATTACCCTTCCCCGTACTGTATGCCAGACCATGAGCTGGATGGCAAAGTGAGCGTGTGCAGAGACTAACGTGCGTTTTGACTGCGTACCGTAATGTCATGGAGTCAACGAGTCATACAGCACGGAGACAGACCTTTTGGACCAACCAGGCCACACCGACCATGTTCCAAAACTAAACTATTCCCACCTGCCTGCGCTGGGCCCATATCCCTCCAAACCTTTCCTATTAATGAACTTGTCCAAATATATTTTAAACATTGTAACTGTACCTACATCCACCATTTCCTCTGATAGTTCATTCCACATCCAAAATTCTAAAAACATTGTCCCTCATATCCTTTTTCAATCTTTCTCCTCTCACCTTAAAAATATACCCCCGAGGTTTGAACTCCCTTATCGTTCATCTTATCTGTGCCCCGAATGATAGTTGAAACATCAATAAGGTCACCCCTCACACTCCAATGCAACAGCCCATGTCTATAACTCAAACCCTCCATTCCTGGCAACATCTCGGTAAATCTTTACTGAACCCTCTCCAGTTTAATAATATCCTTCCTATAACAGGGAGATGAGAATTGCACACATTAATCCAGAAGAGGCCTCATCACCTTCCTGTACAAGTTCAATATAATGTCAGAACTCCTATAGTCAAAGGTCTGAGCAATGAAGGTGAGTGTGCTAAACACCTTCTTAACTACCCTGTCTAACTGGGATGCAACTTTCAAAGAAGCATGTCCCTGAACCCTGAGGTCTCTCTCTGCTCGCCTACACGACCCAGAGCACTACCATTAAGTCCTTGTTTGTATTACCACAATGCAATACCTCACATTTATCCAAATTAAACACCATCTGCTACTCCTCAGCCCAATTCAGCCCAAGATCTCTTTGTAATCATGGGTCACATTCTTCACTGTCTATTTACCATTTTGGTGTCATCCACAAACTTACTAACCATGCCTCTTACATTGTCATCCAAATCCTTTGTATAAATGACAAACAGAAATGGAGCCAGTCCCGATCCCTGTGGGACACCGCTCATCACAGGCCTCCAGTCTGAAAAACAATGATCCACCATCTTCTGCTATAAAGCCAATTATGTATTCAGTTGGCAAGTACACCCTGAATCCTATGTGATCTAACTTTACAAAGTAGTCGATCATGCAAAGCCTCATCAAAGGCTTTACTAAAGGCCAACCAAACAATATCTAACTCTCTGTCCTCTTCAATCATTTTGTTTACTTCCAAAAACAAACCCAATCAAAGGTGAGATATGATTTTGCTCACACTAAATCAGACTGACCATCACTAATCAATCCTTTCCTCTCCAACATCTGAAAATCTTATCTTTTTCAGGATCATCTCTAAAAACCTACCCACCACCGAGGAGAGCCTCACAGGTCGATAGTTCCCAGGCTTCTCCTCACATCCCTTCTTAAACAATGACATATTAGCCACATCCCAGTCCTCCAGTTCTTTCCCCATGGTTTATAGATGATACAAATATTCTACTGTGGGGCAATATGATTTTCTCTCTAACTTCCCACAATGTCCTGGGACACACTTGATCAGGTTTATCTGTCTTTATATTTTTTTAAGATCTCCAGCACTTCCTCTTCTGTACTGTGAACCGTTTCCAAAACATCAATATTTATATCCCTGATTTCTCCCGCCTCCATTTCTTTCCCAACAATAAAAATGGATGCAACATATTTATATATCCCTCCCATCTCTTGAGGTTCAATACGAAGACAACCTAATTGGTCTTTAAGGGGTCCTACTCTCTCTCCAGTTGCTCCCTCACTCAATGTATTTATGGAACCTCTTGGATAATTTTTACCCTATCTACCAAGGCTATCTCCTGTCCCCTCTTTGCCTTCCTCATTTCCTTCTGAAGAATGCCCCTATACTCTTTACACTCTTCAAGACATTCAGTTGATCCCAATTGTCTCTCTAATCGATGGTTATTTTTTATTCTTGACATAAACTTCAACATCTTTATTCATCCATTGTTCCCTAACCTTACCAGCCTTGCCTTTCACTCTAACAGGAACAGAATGCTTCTGAACTCTTGTTGTCACACTTTGGAAGGCCTCCCACTTGTCAGTCATCCTTTTACCTGCGATCATTCTGCTCCAATCAACTTTTAAATGCTTTTCTTTCATACCCTTTCATACCCATTTGCCTCACTCCAATTAACAACTTTAACTTGTATCCTTTTACACAACTATTTTAAAGTTACTCGCATTACGATCACTGGTCCAAAAGTGTTCCCTGACTCACACTTCAGTCACTTGCCCTGCCTTATTTCCCAAGAGAAGATATTATCTGTAATAGCAATGATATCCCAGACCTATGTTCCCTTCCATGCTCCGAGCTCATTAGCCTTTTCCATAAGACCTCGTGTATTGAAATAAATGCAGTTTAAGTGTTCAGTGTCCCTTTGTTCTCTGACTTGTTCTTGACTGTCTTTTCGAAAGAACGTGCTGTTTTCTGATTCAGAAGCATTGTCATCTTTCTTTCTATTATCACTGTTGTTCAGAAAGCCCCGCCCCATCCCTCTCAAATCTTACAATCTCCTGAAATAGAGCGAGCAAATCTCCCCAGCAGGATATTGGTCTAGTTCAGGTGAAACCCATCCTTTTAAACAGGTCTTTTCTGTCCTAGAAGAGATCCCAATATTCCAAGAAAGTGACTCCCTGCACTTTGCAGCACCTCCTCAACCATTGATTTATCTGTCCTGTCCTTTTATTCCTTCCCTCATTAGAGCTTGGCACCAGAGGTAAACCAGTGATTAGTACTTTTTATATTCTGCTCTTTAACCTTCTACCTAACCAATAAAACTCAATGATTAGATTAGATTCCCTCCAGAGTGGAAACAGGCCCTTCGGCCAACAAGTCCATACCGACCCTCTAAAAAGTAACCCACCCAGACCCATTTCCCTCTGACTAATGCACCTGACACTGTGGGCAATTTAGCATGACCAATCCACCTGACCCGCATATCTTTGGACTGTGGGAGGAAACCGGAGCACCCGGAGGAAACCCACACAGACACAAGGAGAACGTACAATCTCCATACAGACAGTCAGCCGAGGATGTAATCAAACCTGGTACCCTGGTGCTGTGAGGCAGCGGTGCTAACCACTGAGCCACCGTGCTGCCCCCATGCCACTCTGTAAACCCCTTAACCCTATCTCTAATTATGTCATTCCTATCAATGTGTACAACAACTTCCGGTTTCTCACTCATCCACTTGACAATCTGCTTCAAACATTTTGAGACATCCTTCACCCTGGCAGTGGGAAAGCATTGTACTATCCTCGATTCACACTCCCTCCCACAGAATCTCCTAACTGTGCCCCTCGCTGGAGAGTTCCCGAAAACATGTGTTTTTTTTTAAATCTTGACAAACAAGTTGAATATGGTGCCCAAGATGTGATGACCATTTCTATTTTTCTCATTCAACAATATTCAAAATGGTATATCTGTCTGAGAGAGGAATAGCCACAGTAGACTTCGAAACCACCTTCAAACCCTTCCTGATGCACAGTTATCGATCTGAATGATCTTGCTGTGGAATCACTTCGCTAAGTCTATTTGTCATCACACTCAATATTTCTTACAGGGCATCAGTAACATTAATCCAACAAAAAAGAAGCTCTCAATAGCACAATAAATGTTAAGTTAAACTATCTTTCCTTACTCACAGATTTAATATGAAGCATGAATAGAAAAAAATAACAATATAAATATTAAAAAGAAATCAAACACTTAATTGACAAAAATGAGAAAACAAGCTCCTCCTCAAATAATGCAACATTCAGCTTTCACTGTCCAGATACAAAAACCTCTCCTGAGTCATGCCTTTACAGGCCTCACCACAAGCTCCGTGTATAAACAATCTGTCCTTCTTCATCTACTTTTTTAACTTGATTATTTTTTTCTCAAAACTCACCTATCACTGACAACAAGCTCACCAGTCTATAGTTCCCTGGCTTTTCCTTACCAACTTCTTAAATAATGGCACAATATTCGGAAGAGATCTTTCCCCTTTCTCCTTCCTGGGCCTCTCTATCTCCATTTCCGGCAACAGACTCAACATGAACATCTACCTCAAACCCACAGATTCCCACAGCTACCTGGATTACACCTCCTCCCACCCCCACTTCCCTGCTCCCCAATTCCTCCGTCTCTGCCGCTTTTGCTCCCAGGTGGACCAATTCTACCATTGAATATCCCAGATAGCCTCCTTCTTCAATGACCACAGTTTCCCCTCCCATGTGGTTGACAATGCCCTCCAGTGCAACTCCTCCACTTCCTGCACCTCTGCCCTTGAACCCCATCTCTCCAATTACACCAAGGTCAGAACCCCCAAGTCCTCACCTTCTACTCCACCATCCTCCAGATACAACGCATCATCCTCTGCCATTACTTCCAACTACAAACACACCCCACTACCAGGGATATACTTCCCTCCCACCCCTATCTTCGTTCCGCAGAGACCATTACCTCTGTGGCTCCCTTGTCAGATCCACACACCCCACTATCACACCTTCCCCTCCTGGCACCTTCCCTGGGCACTGCAGGAAGTGCAAAACCTGCACTCACATCTCCCCCCTCACCTCCGTCCTCGGCCCCAAAGGATCCTTCTAAATCCAGCCGAGATTTACCTGTACTTCCACACACATCATCCATTCTGTCCATTGCTCTCGGTGTGGTTTCCTCTATATTAGGGAGACAGGGCGCCTAGTTGTGGAATATTGCAGAGAATATCTCTGGGATACATGCACTAAACAGCCCCCCCACTCTGTGGCTGAACACTTTAACTCCCCCTCCCACTCTGCCAAGGATATGCAAATCCTGGTCTTCCTCCAATGTGAAACTCAAGCCACCTGATAGCTGGAGGAAGAACACGTCATCTTCCACCTTGGGACCGTCCAACCACATCGGATCAATGTAGATTTCACCAGTGTCCTCATTTCACCTCCCCCACCTTTTCCAAGATCATCTCCAACAACATCGAATCAATCCATCATCCTTTGATCTTCAATGGGGTTACCGTTGCTGAATCCTCTCCTGTCAACATCTTGGGGTTACCATTGACCAGAAACTGAATTGTACTCGTGATATAAATACAGTGACAACGGAGCAGGTCAGAGGCTCGGAATACTGCAGTGAATAACTCACCCCCTGATCCCCCACAGATCGTCCACCATCTACAATACACCAGTCAGGATTGTGATGGAATACTCCCCACAGGCCTGGATGGGTGCAGCTCCAACAGTATTTTAGAAGCTTGGCACCAGCCGGGATAAAAGACCCCACTTGATTGCCACGACATCCACAAACATCCATGTTATTTTCCCCACTTACCCGCAGGAGCAGCAATGTGCACCAGCGACAAGGTGCCCTGCAGAAATTCACAGAAGCTCCTTAGACAGCACTTTCCAAACCCACAGCACATTCTCAACAACCACTAGGGATGAGCAATAATTGCCGGCACAACCAGTGATGCCCAGGAATGAATTAGAATTCATTTAAAATGCTACCCAATCACAACCAATGGGGGCACTGGGTTTTAGGTTTTCTGGGTGTAAGCTGGTTGGGTCCAGGCAGTAACCTGTTTGTTGTGAAGACCTGAAGAAAAGTGCTGTTTGGAACAATCTGTCAGTCTTTCTGAGGCATGGCCTACATACATAGCGTCACACAGACACTGGCATTGATACACCTGATTACTCACAAGGGAGAGAGGTGGAAGCAATTTAAAATGTATTAGTATCTGGACTGAAGAATGTTTGGAAACAATTAAAAATATTGTCATCAAAATAATTTGGTAAGGAAGTTAGTATCTGAATGAGATATTTTCAAAGTGCTTGAACTTTATAATAATTTGATCTGTGTGTGGTAACCAGGCACATTTGTGCACTTTGTCTTCAACAGATTTCAGTCTGAAAATTAAACCAAACAAATGGGTGGACCTGTGTGTATTGGACAATTAAGTGGACAGGTTAGTATTGAAGAATAATCACTGTACACGAAAGGTTATCTCTGATTTCTCTTCACAGATGCTGCTGAGCTTTTCCAGCAAGTTTTGCTTTTGTTTCTGATTTAAAACACCTGCAGACACGTACTGGATATGGTTGATGAGGGATTCAATGTGAGACCCATGTGCTGCAGTATTCCATCACCTTTGTAACACCTTCATAGAACATAGAACATAGAACAGTACAGCACAGAACAGACCCTTCAGCCCACGATGTTGTGCCGACCATTAATCCTCATGTAAGGTAAACCTAATGTACGAACCCTCAAATTAAGGATCTGGTCCAAGCGTCAGAATTACAGAGCCTTTCTTGGTCAGTGTATTGAGTATAGGAGTGTGCCTGCACATGGCATTGGTTAGGGGAGAAAGTGAGGACTGCAGATGCTGGAGATCAGAGCTGAAAATGTGTTGCTGGAAAAGCGCAGCAGGTCAGGCAACATCCAAGGAACAGGAGAATCGACGTTTCGGGCATCAGCCGTCTTTCAGGAATTGGCTTCAGCCCTTCTTCATGGCATTGGTGAGGCCACTTCTGAAATATTACATTCAGTTCTGGTCTCCCTGCTATAGGAAAGATGTTGTTAAAGTTGAAATGTTGCGGAAAAGATTTATAAAGATGTTACTGGGGCTCAAGGGTTTGAGGTATCGGAGGCTGAGGGGTGACCTCATACAGGTTTGTAAAATCATCAAGGGCATGGAGAGGGTGATTAGCAAGGTCTTTTCTCCAGGGAAGAGGAATTCAAACCGAGAGCGCACAGGTTTCAGTTGAAATGGGAAAATTTAAGAGGATGTAAGTGGCAACTTTTCTTGTACAGAAGTTGGTGCATACATGGAATGAGCTGCCAGAGGAAGTGGTGGAGTCTGGTACAATGACAGCATTTGCAAAGGTATCTGGATGGGTGTTGGAATAGGAAGGGTTTAGAGGGATATGGGCCAAATGCTGGGAAATAGGACTAAATCTGTTCACAGTGAATGGGTTGAATGGAAGGGTCAGAGTCTGTGCTGGACAAGTCTATGACAATTTAACCCTATGTCATCAGCACAGAGAAAACCGGGAGCCATGGTTTTGGCAGATCATTGGTCTAAATGTTGAACAGTGTTTAGATCAGTCCTGGGCCAATGCTTAGTTCACCTGCTCCATGCACTTCCTAGCTTTCCACAGTGCCATGGAGATGTACAGCATGGAAACAGACCCTTCGGATCAACCCATCCAGATATCCGCAATTAATCTAGTCCCATTCGCCAGCACTTCGCCCACATCCCTCTCAACCCTTCCTATTAATATGCCCATCCAGATGCCTTTTCAATGTTATGATTGTGCCCTGTTTGACAACTTCCTCTGGCAGCTCATCCCATACACACATCACCCTCTGCAAGAAGAAAACTGCCCTTTCGGTCCATTTTAAATCTTTCCTATCCAAATTTTACCTCTGACCTCTACTTTTGGACTCCTCTCGCCTGCGAATAGACATTGGCTACTTACCTTATCCCTGCCCCTCATAATATTATAAATCTCTATCCGGTCACCCCTCAGCCTCCGACACTCCAGGGAAAATAGGCCCAGCCTATTCAGCCTTGCTCGATAGCTCAATCCCTTCAATCCTGGCAACATTCTTGAAAACCTTTTCTGAACCCTTTCAAGTTTCACAACATCCTTCCGATAGGGGGGAGACAAGAGAGAATGCAGTATTCCAATAGTGGGCTAACCAATGTCCTTCTCAGAAGCAACATGGCTTCCCAACTCCTATACTCAATGCACTGACCAAGAATAGCAAGAGAGTGTGATCCAGTTGTGCAGAGGAGAGAGAGAAAGGAAGTGGGAGTGTCAGGGAAAGAGAGAGTGGGACCCAGTAATGTGAGGGAGAGAGTGGGAGCCAGCAGTGTGAGGGAGAGAGAGTGGGACTGGCAATGTGAGGGAGAGAGAGTGGGACTGGCAGAGTGAGGGAGAGAGAGAGAGTAGGAGCGGGCAGTGTGAGGCAGAGAGAGTGGGAGCGGGCAGTATGAGGGAAACAGAGAGTGGGAGCGAGCAGTATGTGAGAGAGAGAGTGGGAGCGGGCAATGTGAGGGAGAGAGAGAGTGGGACCGGCAGAGTGAGGGAGAGAGAGAGAGGAGGAGCGGGCAGTGTGAGGGAGAGAGAGAGTGGGAGCCGGCAATGTGAAGGAGAGAGAGAGTGGGGACCGGCAGAGTGAGGGAGAGAGAGAGTTGCAGGGGGCAGTATGAGGGAGAGAGTGAGCAAGTTTTCCAAGTTTGTGGAACAGGCACATTCCGCCCAACTGCTACAGGCTGGCCATATTCCTGTCCCTCTCTCTCCTTCTCATATATATTTTCCTTCCCTTCTGGAGTTCTGTCGAGAGGCAGCAGTGGTGATGCATTGTGGGAAGTGTGCCAGCGGCCGTGGGTCCTGAGTGCTGTCAGATGACCATCTGGGGTGTGGATGTGGCTGTGGGTCCGAGCCTAACATGGTCAGAGCAAGCCGAAAGTGTCAATGTGGGAGATACCCCCCACCCCTACCCCCAGCATCTGCAGCATCGAGAGCAAGGAGATGGAGGTTTCCCAAACAGTGGGCCCAAGCAAAGGGGATCGAGCCTTCACAGGGAATGCACTTCAGAAACACTGGGCAACTTTTACTGTTATTTCTTTATTGTTCCACTTAACATGCCGAAGGACTGTAATATTAACATTTAACTTTATTTCTTGATTTCTCTATTTATAATAAGAAACACAGTCATGCTTTCCCTCTCACTTACGTTTTGAGCTAATACGTGTACAGTGTTTGATGACATTGTACATATATCACTGTACTCTTGTACTTGAGAGCATGTAACAATAAAGTTTACATTTGAATCTGAATACCAAACACCTTCTTAACTCCCCTGCCTACCTGTAACTCCACTTTCAAACATCTATGAACCACCACTCCAAGGTCTCTTTGTTTAGTAACACTCCCCAGGACCTTACCATTTGTTACAGATGTCCCACCCTGAGTAGCCTTTCCAAAATGCAGCACCTCACATTTATCTAAATTATACTCCATCGGCCACTCCTCAGCCCAGTAACCCATCTGATCAAGGTCCCATGGTACACTGTGGGAATTTTTGCTGTCCACGAGATATCCCATTTTGGTGTCATCTGCAAAATTACTGACTCTACCTCCAATGTTCACATTCAAATCATTTATATAAATGACAAGAAGCGATGACCCAGTATCGATCACTGTGTCCCACCGTTCGTTACACATCTCCAGTCTGGAAAGCAACCTCCATCACCACCCTCTGCCTCCTCCCTTCTATCTCCAAATGGCTCGTTCTCCTTGTGGTCCATGTGACCTCATCTTGCTCACCAATCTATCATGTAGAACTTTGTTGAATGCCTTACTGAAGTACATATCGATCACTTTCACCACACTGCCTTCATCAATCCTGATTTGGAGGTGCCGGTGTTGGACTCGGATGAACAACGTTAAAAATCACACAGCACCAGGTGATAGTCCAACAAGTTTATTTGGAAGCACTAGCTTTTGGGAGCGCTGCTCCTTCATCAGGTGGTTGTGGAATATAAGATCTTAAGACACAGAATTTATTGCAAAAGTTTACAGTGTGATACAACTGAAATTATATATTGAAAAGACCTGCATTATTTGTTATGTCTCTCATCTTTTAGAATGACCATGTTGTTTTCCGTTGTTACATATGAAAATCCCAGAACTTTTTTTAAAAGTTACATTCTCAAGTGAACTTTACCAGTAGATGCCATGTCAGCTCAGGTAATGTACTGAAGGTGTGAGGTACCCTGTGTGAGGCTGTCTGTGCCCAGATGTTCAGACCGATTCTTTTTCTGAAAAAAATATTTTCAGAATCTCACATGGTTTTTGAGCAAAATAAAATATAATCCTGCAAATAAAAATTGTGTGTGTGTGTGTGTGTGTGTGTGTGGTGGGAGGGAGGGGGTGTTTGAGTGTCTGTGAGAGGGTGTGCGCATGTGTGTGAGTGTGAGTGTTAAAGCTGCAAAAGTCCATGAGAGGTTGTGTGTGTATGTGTGAGCATGGGTGTGTATGTATGAACGTGTGAGAGAGAGCTTGTGTGTGAGAGAGGGTCTGCATGAGAGTATGGGTCTATAGGAGTGTGTGTGTGTGTGAGAGAGAGTGTGTGTAGTGCAGTGGGGTCACCTGGAGTGTGACATGACCCCAAAGTCTCAGTTGAGGCCATCCCCATGAATACCAAACTTGGCTACCAGCCTCAGCTCGCCCACTTTGTGTTGTAGCCTGTCCCGAAGTCCAACTTGGAGGATGGTCACCCAAAGGTCTGAGGGTCGAATGCCCTGGACCGCTGAAGTGTTCTCCGACTGGGAGGGAACACTCCTGTCTGTTGATTGTTGTGTGGTGTCTATTCATCCATTGCCATAGCCTCTGCTCGATCTTGCCAATGTACTATAACCTGGTGTTGTGTGGTTTTAAACTGTGTCCACCCCACCCCAACTCCGGCTCCTCCACATGAGAATCCTGATTGACAGCCCCACTGAAACTGAAGCATCTGTCAGGTACTTGAGGGAGCCACGGATGTGTGTGTGTGTGTGGGGGGGGGGGGGTGGTTGGGGGAAAGAGGGGGGAGTGGTGTGTGGTTTAACCACAGAGTCGAACTGAACTAGACTTTTTAAACTGTTGTTGCCAAGGAGATAATCCTGATAGACAGTCTCTATGTAAAGTCACAAATCACAAAAGGTAGAAGGATGGGAGCCGTACATCGGACCTGATGCTGCCTAAAGGCGTTTTGCACGTAAAATACCCAGGTAACTACCATGTCTCATCAATAAAGACTCAAAGAAGACCTCTCAGAGTTCTGTGCCTTGTAATTCCTATCCAGCAGGGTTCAGGAAGATGAGTACACAGCATCAGTCTTCACAATGGAGGATACGAAGAACATGCCAGTAATTAATAAGGAGACTGAGGAAGGTGAGGACCGAGATAATAACCATTATCGTGAAGGAGTTAGAGCTGGGCAAGCTCATGGAGTTAAAGGCACACAAGTCTCATTGCCCTAATGGAATACATCCCAGGATACCAACAGAGTTCGTGGCAGAAATAGCAAATGCACTTAGTTTTAGCATCCTACAGCAGAGACAGGCCCTTTGGCGCAAAATGGCCCATGCCGATCAGAATGTCCATCCACGCTGACCCCATTTCCCTGCACTTGTGTCATCTTCCTCTGAAACTTCGCTATTCATGTATTTGTCCAAATGCCTTTTACATGTTGTTCGTGTACCCGCCTCAACCACTTCCACTGGCAGCTCATTCCATATAAATACCACCCTCTGTGTAAAACAGTTGCCCCTCAGCTTCGCTTTTATTCTTTCTCCTCTAACCTTAAACTGATGCCCTCCAGTCCTTGGTTCCCTGGGAAAAAGACTGAGTGCATTCACCTTACCCACGCCTCTCATGATCTTATACACTTCTATAAAATATTCCCCCTCGGTTTCCTCTGCTCTAAACAAAAAAGTCCTCGCTTGTCCAACCTCTCTCTGTAACTCAGATCCCTGAGCCCTGGCATCATCCTTGTAAATTTCTTCTGCACCTTTTCCAGTTTAATAACTGAAACCTACACTGCACTCATCACATTTCCAGTGTTTCCCCACGGCACTGGAACTGAGGGGACAACGCCAATGGATTACAATCCATGATCGATAATTCACTCCATTACAACAAACCCATTTTCATAGCTTCGTCCATGATGCAGGAATTCTTTTGTCTTTCTGGTTTCGTGGTTAATTGTCTTCATACAAAACCAGTGGCTTAACTGTTCCTGGGAAACGTGCCATGATTTTTCAGACTTTCAAGAACCAATGAAATCTCTCTCCACAGTCCCCACGCTAACATGGACTTCACTGTCTCAGTACTTTTTTCCACAATCAAACAGACATTTGAAATATTCGCCCACAGACAGAATGCACACCTTTCCATCCAGATAAGGCCAATGATATTCAGATCGGCACGGATCAAGTAACTATCAAAACTGAACATGAAGTTCAATTTGAATTTCTCAACTACAAATCCTCCCTTTCAGTACTGCACAACAGAGAAAACAGAAAGTGCTGGACTTCCTCAGCAGGTCTGGCAGCATCTGAAACGCTGACAGATGCAGGAAACATTGCAGCCTTGAAGAAGTGGTTAGATTATCACACCAGGCACGTGCGCTTGATGGCCAGTATGTAGAAGATGGGGGCATTGTGTTCAACAGTTTTATACCAGAGACTCTGACCTCATTTGATTCCATGTTTCTCTGCGATTCCCTCTTTTTGGAAGCAGGCAGGAGTGGGAAGCAGTGGAGAATGTAAATGATGGGTGACCTTCCTAGTGAGAGGATTCGTGTACAGTAGCAGGGATCCCGTTCTGGAAGGGCCTTGGTGAGACCACACCTGAAGTACTGTGTATACCTTTGTTCCCCTTTCCCAAGGAAAGCTATCTTGGTTATTGAGAGAGTAAAGGAGGGTCACCAGCCTGAGTCCTGAGATGTGGAGATATTTAAGGGCTGCAGATGCTGGAAGTCGGAGTCCATACAATGTGGATCTGGGGAAGTGCAGCAGGTCAGGCTGCATCACAGGAGCAGGAAGGTTGATGTTTTGGGTCGGAACCCTTTGTCAGCCCTGATGAATAGTCCTGACCCGAAACGTCACCTTTCCAGCCCCATCGTATTCATGCTTCTCATCAAGCACCTATTAATTCTCGTCCCACGTTCTGGCTCTCAGCGTGTAATCGATATTGTAGTACCTGGTATGATCATCTCAACACTTCTTCAAGACTGCAATGTTTCCTGCATCTGTCACCATTTCAGATGCTGCCCGACCTGCTGAGGATCTCCAGCACTTTTTGTTTTTATTGTGGATTTCCCCCATTTTGCTCAAGCACTTAGAGTCAGAGAGCTGTACAGCTCCATATTTTGCTGACTATAATTCCTGGGATGGTAGGACTGATGGATGAAGAGGGACTCAATCCTCATTTAATCCTCCTTTCCTTTGGCTTTCTGAGCTGCTGACTACATTACTAATATTCTACCTCCCATTCCCTGTCCTGAATCTGACCCATCTTAGCCTACACTTTAGTTCCCATCCCCCTGTTAGACTAGTTAAAACCGCACCAATTGGACTGGCAAAAGCCTCCACCAGGAGATTTCTCCCAGCTCTGCCCAGGGGTAACCGGTCAGGCTGGTACAGGACCCACCCAGAAACGCTCCCAGTGCCTGAAGAATCTAAACCCTTCTCTGGTCCACCATTTCGCCAGTCACACGTCCAGCTGATCTATCCTCTTTTTCCTGCTCTCACTAGCACATGGCACTGTGAATAAGTCTGACATTATTTTATTTCAGGAGCTACATTTTACTGTATCCCTGATCTCCCTATATCCAGCTTTCAGGACCTCATCCCTTTGTATAGTGATGTCATTGGTATCGGTGTGTTCCACAACCACTGGCTTTACACTCCAGCTCCAAAATGTCCTGCAGCTGCTCCATGATAATCGTGGATCCTGGCACCAGGGAGGTAACAGACTATCCTGGATTCATGTCTGTGGCCACAGATGTGCATGCCTGTACCCCTGACCATTGAATACCGTCACTATAGCCCTGCCACTGTCTTTCCTCCGTTTCTGTGCAGCAGAGCTATCTGTGGTATCATGAACCTGGCTGTTGCTGATTTCCCGAGAAGCCACTCCACGCATTCACCCCCGACAGAATCCCATGCAGGATTCAGTATCTTTTTGAGAAGTGGATGATCACTGGGGATTCCTGCACTGCATTCCTGAGCCTTTTATTTGGTTTGATGGTCACCCATTCCCTTTGTGCTTGTGTAACCCTCATCTGCAGTGTGACGAACTCACTAAATGTGCTGTCAAGAACATTCTCAGATGCTCCACAGTGAGTCCAATCATAAGTCCAGGTCTGAAAAGCAGTTTCCCAGGAGCTGCAGGTG
The DNA here is from genome assembly GCF_047496795.1 of Chiloscyllium punctatum. Taxonomy (NCBI): domain Eukaryota; kingdom Metazoa; phylum Chordata; class Chondrichthyes; order Orectolobiformes; family Hemiscylliidae; genus Chiloscyllium; species Chiloscyllium punctatum. The sequence continues at coordinate 89,476,353 of NC_092759.1, forward strand.
GGCCCACTTCCTGCACACACAGCCATCAGGGACAATGAAAGTATCCCATATTTCCCACATTGTACATGAGGAGCACACCATGGGTCTGAGGGCTCCTGTCACAACGTCTCTCTGGATTCAGCTAATTCCTCCCATTAAGAGAATTTAAAAGAGCTTTCAACCTTCCTTCACTTCAAACATTTCCATTATATATCAAAAGCCCCAATCTTTATTTAAGCTGATACGTTATATTTTAAAAACTTAACAAATACTCTGCAGGTATCACTTACAAATTGGCTGTTTCCATTGGGACCATGTGAATTTCTCAATGGCCTAAACTAAACCAGAGTTTCAGCTTCAACTTCTCCCTGTCTCACCTCCCTCTGTTTTCACCCAACTGCAAAACACACTCATTGAGTCAAGCAACACTCAGTGCAGCCCTGTCATTTTCATTGTCTGGTCACACCTACACTGCCCTCAGCCTCCTGTCCTGTTCCAATGCATTGCAATGGAGGCTCAGGAACTGCATCTCATCTTTCAGCTCAGCCCTTTGTAACCCCAGAGTCAACATGGACCTCAGCAGTTTCTGGATGAACAGACAGTTGTCAGAATCTGGAATATTCCACCTGAAAATGTGCTGGAATTTGAGTTCACAAAGAATTTTAATGAGAATTTTGCAGGGAGTTGAAAATTAGGAGTTTACAGATTAACATCATAAAGTGAGTGATTGGGACTAAATCTGACAGTTCCTGCAAAGAGACTAGGTATAATTTGGATAAGTCTGTGCTCCCACTCAGGCCAAATCGCCCATGGGGGATTCAACCACAAATTTGAACATCTTTCTGCATTCTGCTTTACAAAAGTATTGGAGATATTTTCCCAGAGACAGAACAGACAACCCTTTCTCCTTTCACAGTAAAATGCTAATGATATTCAGATCCTGATGACTCTGCTGAGTGCAGAAATCTGCTTTTTTTGAGATCCCGTCCTCAATTATTCTCATTTAATATCCCATAAAAAGAATTCACAAAACAAATCTCAGCCAGTGCAGGATGAATTGGAAAGACAAATATTTGTCTGGTATGTGTCTGATGTGTAAATGCTCCTCTTCAAATCACCCCTCCCCCACCCAGGAAGAGGACATGTCCATGCACCTTGCTGTACCGTGCCCCCAATAAAAATGGCGGCCATACGCCAGGACCTATCACTGACTAAGGCCCACAGCCGTTTTCCTATTTGCTGTAAACATGGGACCAAGAGTTTCTAATTCAGGACTAACACCCTGTACAGACGTGTAAATAAAACCTTCCGGTCTAAACTGAATCATTTTCCCCCTGTTTTCCGCTGCCACTCCCCCTTCCCAGTTTCCGGCTCCTGCACACGCAAAGGGCCATTCCGGCTCCATTGACCCTTTCTCAGAACCGATGGCAGCTGGGAAAATTAGTCTCCCTACAGTGTGGAAACAGGCCATTCAGTCCAACAAATCCACACTGACCCTCCGAAGAGTATCCCCCCCAGACCCATTCCGCTACTCTGTTATTCTAAATTTCTCCTGAACAACGCACCTCACCTACACATCCCTGAACACGACGGGCAATTTAGCTTGGCCAATTCACCTAACCTACACATCTTTGGACTGCAGGAGATAAGGGTAAAAGTGTAAATAATAGGTGGGATGGAGCGACCCTTCAACAACATGGCAACATTTACTCATCTCCTCTCCCCGACCTTATCTCAGATCCAACCCTCCAACTCAGCACCGCCCTCAAACTGTCCCACTTGTCCATCTTCCTTCCCAATTATCCACTCCACCCTCTCACCATTACCCCCACCTGCATTTTCCCATCGCCTTCCCAACTACCTTTCCATCAGCCTTACACACCCATCCTATTATCTGTCCTCTTCCCCACCCTCACATTCCTGAAGAAGTGCTTAGGCCCAATATATCAATTCGCCTGCTCCTTGCATACTGCCTGACCTGCTGTGCACATCCAGAGCCACACTTTAAAACAAGCTGGAAGAACATCACCTCATCTTGTACCTGGGGACCCTTCAGCCATCTGGTCTCAATATTAGATTCCAAAGTTTTAGGTCCTAAGTCTCCTACGTATTATGTGTCCTAGCCCCCATCCCATAGACCAGGCCCTGTTATTACATCGCCTGCAATTACACACTACCTATGGTGAGTCACTAACAGTCTCCATAAACAGATATTCACCCTCCCCCAGCCAGATCGTTACCCACTCCTTTGTCCAACTGCTCCCATCGCGTTCTTTGGAATCTATCACCACCTATCATTTACACCTTAACCCCAACCTTCTGGATATAAACCAACATTGTTTCTCAGGTACATCAGTTCTGACGAAGGGTCATTGGATCAGAAATGTTAACTTTGACTTCTCTTCACAGATGCTGCCAGACCTGCTGAGCATTTTCAGGATCTTCTGGTTGTTGTTTCTTATTTACAGTATCCACAATTCCTTTGGTTTTCATTTACTGGGAGTTTGTAATTCAGCTCTAGCAGCCTACATCGTGTGTGTATCAACCCACCTAGTATACAAACCCAATTTCTCTCCCAGTCTCTGCTGTCTCTCCCACTCCCTTCACACTCACTGGGTCCCCCTCACAGTGCCATTGCACCTGCACAGCTCATGGTCACGTGTTGGCCTGCTGGCCACACCCCTCATTCACTCCCATTGGCGGGAGGATGACACCAACTCCCCTATTGGTCTGAAGCTGCCATCAATCAGCCAAGATCCCATTGTGACTTGAGTGGTAGGAGGCTGAGGGGTGACCTCAGAGGTTTATAAAATCATGAGGGGCGTGGATGGGATACAGAGACAAGGTCTTTTCCCTGGGGTTAGGAAGTCTAGAACGAGGGGTCATAGGTTTAAGGTTAGAGGAGAATGACATAAAAGAGACCCAAGGGGCAACTTTTTTCATGTGCGTGTATCGAATCTACTGTCAGGGAAGTGGTGACAGCTGGTATAATTCCACTATTTGAAAGGCAGCTGGATGGGTACATGAATAGGAAGGGCGTAGAGTGATATGGGCCAACTGCTGTCAGATAGGACTAGATCAGGTTGGGATATCTGTCGGTGTGGACGAGTTTGACTAAAGGGTTTGTTTCCTTGCTGTACATGACTGTGGCTCTGCCCTGGGATGAGCTTCATCATTCGGTGAATGGGGCAGTATCACAGAGCACAGGGGCTGGGGGCTATTCAGCCCATTGGGGATGGACTTTCTTCCTCTGGAGATGCTGCCAATCTGCCCTTACTCCACCCCATTTACGAGTAGCCCTCCACATTTATCCTCAAATAGTTAAATTCCATATCTGTTTTGACAATAACAAAAGCGGCATCCAGCTGTGATTCAAACTGTTCCAGATGCTCAGAACCTACTGAGTAAAATAACCTTCACATATTTAACCTGCATTATTTGCCAATTACCTGAAAGTAGTTCCTATAAATTGTGACAATAATTTCTCTCAGTGTCTCTGTAAATTAAATATCCTGGAAACAAATCTGTTTCTGGTTGATATCACTGCTAACCTTCTCAGCTCCAAGGAGAATTATCAGGTCTTTTGCTAACTCTCCATAAAAGAGAAATCTATCTTAATTGACTTTATTAGTGTCATAGAGATGCACAGCACAGAAACAGGCACTTCGGTCCAATTCGTCAATGCCGCCCAGATATCCTAAATTAATCTCGTCCCATTTGCTAACACTTGGACCATATGCTTCTAAAAGTTTCCTAAACACGTACCCAATCAGATGCCTTTTAAATGTAATCGTACCAGCCTCCACACTTCCTCTGGCAGCTCATTCCATACACGTACATATTCAGCTTGAAAACATTGCTCTTTAGATCGCCTTTAAATCTTTTCCCTCACACCTCACGTCTGTGCTCTCTGGTTTTGGACTCCCCTAACCTGGGAATAAGACCCTGGCTGTTCACCCTAACCATGTCCGTCACGATTTATCAACCTCGAAGGTCACCTCTCAGCATCCGATGCTCCAGTGAAAACAGCCCGAGCCTATTCAGCCTCTCTCTGTATGGGTCAAACCCTCAACCCTGGAAACATCTTTGCACAGCTTTTCTGAATCCTTTCAAGTTTTATAATATCATTCCGATAGCAGGGAGACCAGGACTGAAAGCAGAATTCCAGAAATGGCAGAATCAATGTCCTGTACAGCTGCAAAATAATGTAGCAACTCCTATACATAATGCACAGACCAATAAAGGCAAGTATACCAAACGCCTTCTTCACCACCCTGCCTATTCCACTTTCAAAGAACTATGAACCTGTACTTCAACGTCTCTTTGTTCAGCAACACTCCCCAGGCCCTTCCCATTAAATGTATAAGTCCTGCCCTGATTTGTTTTTCCAAAATGCAGCACCTCACATTTATCTGAATTACACTCCATCTGCCACTCGTCAGCCCAGTTGATTGAAGTCTCATTGTACTCTGAGGTAACTTTCTTCCCTGTCCACGGCATCTCCAATTTTGGTGTCTATGTAGCTCCTATATTCACATAGAAATCATTTATATAAATGATGAAAAGCAGTGGACCCAACACCAATCCTTACACCATATTGCTCATCACAGGCCTCCAATCCAAAAAGCAACCCTCCACCACTATCCTCTGTCTCCAATTTTCCAGCGAATTTTGTATAATTTGTTAACCAGTCTTATGTTGAACTTTGTTGAATGTCTTTCTGAAGTCCAAGTTAATGATTTCCATGCACAAATCCATGCTGACTCTCCCTAATTATTTCTTGCCTTTCCAATTACATCCAAATCCTGTCCCTGAGAAGCCCTTCCAACAACTTGCCTGTCTTCAGGCTCACCGCTGTATTGTTCTATGGACTTTCCTCATCACATTTCTCAAATCATGGCGCTCGTCTTACAGCACCTCACCTGTGGCTATTGGTGATACAAATATCTCAGCGAGGGGCCCGGCAATCACTCCCTTAACTTCCCACAAAGTTCTGGGACACACCTGATCAGGTCCAAGGAATTTATTCAGCTTTATGTATTATAAGATATCCAGTACCTCATTCTCTGTAATATGGACACTTGTCAAGTTATCACTATTTATTTTTCCCAACTGTCTCACTTGCACATCCTCTTTAAGTAAAAGCTGACATGAAATCCTCCCACCTCTGATGGTTCCACAGACAGCCTTGCTGATCTTTGAGGGTCCCTAATCTCTGCCTGGTTACTCTTTTGTCCTAGGTGTATTTGTCGAATCTCTTTGGGTTCACCTTAAACCTACTTCTCAAAGTTATCTCATGTCCCCTTTTAGCCCTCATGGTTTCCCCCGACTATACTCCTACTGCCCTTTTACTCCTGGAGGGATTCACGCAAACCCAGCTGTCTGTTCCTGCCATATCCCTCCTTCATTTTCTTGACCAGGCCCTCAATTTCTCTCGACAGGCAGCATTCCCTACACCTACCAGCCTTGGCCTTAACAGGAACATACTGTCTGTGTACTCTCGTTGTCGCAGGCCTATGGAGGCAATGGCAGATGAGTACAGAGAAGCAATCATTCTCAGTAAAGAGGTGGTGTTGGGAAAGATAACAGCCTAAAGGTAGATGGGTCGTCTGGCCGTGATGGAGTGCATCCTAGGGGACTACAATAGATGGCAGAGGCTAAATAGCAAACGCACTCGTGATAATTCGCTAAAATGTGCTGGACTCTGGGATGGTTCTGACAGGTTAGATAGCTGCAAATGTGATGCCAATATTTTAAAATGGACCTGTTAGCATAACTTCTGTAGTGGGGGAAATGCCCGATCTCTCAAGGAAGAAATAATGAGCTATCTGGATAGAAACTGTCTCAGAGCAGACACAGCATCGATTCATGAAAGGTAGACAACACTAAGCTGAGTGGTAGAGCAATGAGTGCAGAGGCCAATGTAAGTCTGCAGAGGGATACGGATAGGTTAAGTGAGTCGAACAGATGGAGGACAATGTTGGGAAATGTGAGGTCATCCATTTTGGTCGGACTAACAGCTAACTGATGAAATGGTGAAAACTTGCAGCACGCTGCTGTACAGAGACAGTTGGGTTTCCTTGTGCATGAATCACAGGAATTTGGTTTGCAGGTGCAGCAGGTAAATAAGACAGTGAAGGGAATATTGTCTTTCATTGCTAGAGGGATGGTTATGCTGCAACTGTACAGGGTGCTGGTGAGGCCACACCTGGAGTACTGTGTACAGGTTTGGTCTCCTTACTTCAGGAAGGATGTACTGGCACTGGAGAGGGTGCAGTGGAGGATCACTAGTTTGAGTCAGGATTTCAGACTGTTGGCGTATGCGGAGAGATTGAGAAAACTAGTTCTATACGCATTGTAATTTCAAAGTATAGGGGGTTGGATAGGAAAAAAAATTGAAATTATGAAGGGAGTAGATAAACTAGAAGCAGGGAGGTGATTTCCATTGGGACGGAGCAAACTAGGGAGCAGAGAGTCAAAATAAGGGGATATCAGATTTAGGACGGAGTTCAGGATGGACTTCTTCAGATAAATCTGTGAATCTGTGGAAATCCCTGCTGAGTGCAGCAGTTGACGTTATCAACTTTACTATCGTTAGGTCAAAAGTAGATTTGTGAACAGGAAAGGAATTAAGGGTTATGGTGAGAGAACAGGAAAGTGGAGCTGAGGCCATGAAAAGATCAGCCCTGAGCTTATTGAATGGCAGAGCAGGCTTGAGGGGCAAGATGGCCTACTCCTGCTCCTCTTCCTTATGTTCCCACTTTCCAGCTGTCCCTTTACTTGGGAATGGCAAAGAAATATTGAAAGTTCTCGCCTTGTACCGTCAAAATTCGCCTTTGTCCAATTTAGAACATCGTTTAGATCTGGTTTATTATTTTCTGTAACTATTTTAAAACTAGTAGAATTATCAGAGAAACCTAAGAGTGTGGAAGCAGGCCATTCGGCCCATCACATCCACACTGACCCTCAAAGCCTCCTACCTCAAAACTGTAACGCTGCATTCCCCATGGCTAATTCACCTAGCCTGCACATCCCTGAACAATATGGACAATTCAGCCTGGAATATCCACCCAACCTGCATATCTTTAGATAGTGGGAGGAAACCACAGCAAACAGACGAAACCCACGCAGGTAATAACAACAAGGTGATCATCCCTTTCTTATTTCCCAGGTCAACCTAAATAACTTCGCTTGACGTAATCTCAGAATATCCTCCCTCAGCACAACTGTAATGCTACCCCTAATCAAAAAGGCCACTCCGCCTCCTCTCATGTCCCCCTTTCTATCCTTCCTCTTGCATCGATACCCTGGAACATTACACTGCCAGTCCTACCCATCTCTGAGCAACCTTTCTGTAATACTCATGATATCCCAGTGCCACATTCAAAACCATACCCTGAGCCCATCTGCCTTCCCTGTCAGGCCAATTGCATTGAAGTAAATGCAGTGTAACTTGTAAGTTCTACCTGGTTCTGTGCCTTGCCCTTGCCTGCCTTGAATCTCTGACTTCTGACCTGTACCAGCCTCAGACTTAACTCTTTTCTCACTATCCCTTTGAGTTTACCCACACACCCTCACTGGATTAATGCCACCTGAGTAACACTAGCAAATCTCCCTGCCTGGATATCAGACACCTTCCAATTCAGGTACAATCCATCCTTCTTATGCAGTTCAACTCTACTCAAGAGGAGATTACAATGATCAAAAGATGTGAATCCTTCTGCCCTACACCAGCTCCTTAGCCAATCATTCATCTCCTCCATCCTGCTATTCCTACTCTCACGAGCATGTAGCACCTGGAGTAATCCACATATTATGACCGAGGACCTGGTTTATTATATTCCAGGCTAATTTGCTATATTCTCTCATGAGGACTTTATCTTTTCCCCTTCCTATGTCATTGGTACCAATGTACAATGACCTCCCACTGGTCATTCTTTCCTTTGAGAATATTCTGCTACCTGTCCGAAACATCCTTGACCCTGGCACCAGGGAGGTACCACCCCATTCTGATGTCTCACTGTCAGCTGCAGAAATGGCAGTCTGTGCCCGACTAGAAAGTCCCTTATCATCCTTGAGCATTTGAAATCTGATATACCTCTCATTATAGTGGAGTCAATCTCAGTACCAGTCACTTGGCTGTCAGTGCAACATTTCCTGAAAGTCTATGACAACCTACATTATCCAAAACACTATACCTGTTTGAGATGGGGATAGCCACAGGAGACTCATGGCTGAAAAAATGTGTTGCTGGAAAAGCGCAGCAGGTCAGGCAGCATTAAAGGGGCAGGAGAATCGACGTTTCGTGCAGAAGCCCTTCTTATGCCCGAAACGTCGATTCTCCTGCTCCTTGGTTGCTGCCTGACCTGCTGCGCTTTTCTAGCAAAATATTTTTCAGCTCTGATCTCCAGCATCTGCAGTCCTCACTTTCTCCACAGGAGACTGATGTTCAACCTATCTCCCTCTCCTACCTTACCGAGAGGTAACCCATCTACCTGACTGTATCTGCAGTTTCCAGCCTGAAACCGCTACCTATCACACATCCTGACTCTTGTAAATTCTTCATTACCATTAAGCAACGCTCCATCTGATCCATGTGATCCAAGAGGATTTGCATCACTTCCTGCAGGCTATCAGGATCATTCAAACTCCCCCGACTCTCCTCCAGGAAGTGCACATCACTGTACGAATGGCCATCTCTGCACCTTAATCTGTAGACCCAGAAAAAGGCAGAATCTTACAGCTTTACAAAAGACTACTCTCGAGTACATTAGTAACTGTATTTTATATTTAAAACATTCAAATAAAAGATCATAACAGGGGCACTTAAACTAGTGGACACTCACCTTACTGAATCTTGCGGATTTTAAAAAGTAAAGCAGAGTAAGATTTGAGGCACAGTGCTTTGTCCTGGAGGATGTTCGCTTTCTTTAATACTGTTGAGGGCTGCACTGATGAAGGCAAGTGGAGAATGTTCCAACACGATCCTGATGTGTGCCTTATAGACAACAAACAGACATTGGGGAATCAGGGGTTTGGGAAAACTGAGATTGTTCTTCTTGGAGCAAAGGAAATTGAGGGGAGCTGAGAGACAAATGCTCACAAAACATATACATCAGGATGTTAAACCTTACACTCATCAACTCATCATAAAAGGATACTGGACACATATTGAAGATTTTGCGGAGATCGATTGACAGGACGGTTTGATTCAAAGGAGTATTTTTATGCAGAAAATGGAATTGAGCTGGAACAAAATACTCACACACAGTGCAAGTATCCAGGTCCTGATGAATGGAGTAATTCAATCAGAGTTTGGCGTTACAATTACTGAGACTCCCATCTGAATATCGACCTGTAGTATCTTGTAATACAAGTTTATAAAATCTGTCACTGTCAGGTCAGGTTAGAAACTCACACCATCCCCTCCTCCTGGTGCAGGATGACTACACATTACACCTTGTGGAGACCAGCAGTCAGTTCAGGGGGAAATCTATGTGGGTTTCTATGAGTTTCCACCTTGGGACTTCATCTGACTGAACAGGGCAGATCTTTGACACATGGGATAAAATGTTCCAAGAGTCATGAGATGCAGACAGCAGGATTTTCTTCCTTTTCTTTCCTTCCGAGCTGCCACTGTGCCTCATCAATAAGACATGGGAGTTAAAGTCTCATGCAGCTTGATGGGCAAGTTGTCTCCATTGTGACCAATGGGCAGCAAGATCCTCCCAGTCATTCCAAAGAGTCTCTCTGAAAAGCCAGCAACTCAGCATGCTTCCCACTGTCCGGTGCTCCCTGGAAAGGTTTATAAGAATGAGGGGGGAATCTCCTAGAAAATGTAGAACAGTAAACTTCCAAAAGGATTATAAACTGTTTACAGAGACGGATTCGGAGACGTGGACAAGTTGGTAAATGGAGCATAATTTGGGATAATGTGAAGTTGTTCATTTTGGAGGAGATAGTAAAAGAACAGAGGACTATTTAAATGGTGGAAAATGTAGAAACCTGCAACACAAAAGAAACCAGGATGTAATTGTACAGGAAACACAGAAAGCTAGCACACAGTTACAACAGGTCATCAGGAAGGGGAATGGAATATTATTCACCAGAGGCCCTTTGTGGGCTGGAGCATGCTCAGTGCTTCCTGCTTTTGCTGCTGTTCATCAGGTATAAGAGAGAGTGTTCATTCCTGTTTCTCCTAATGTCAGACATTAGCAACAACGACCTGCATTGTATGGAGCCTTTCGCACTGACAATTCTCCTAAAGTGCTTCACGAATGCTGGAAACGTTGATTAAAGAGAAAAACTTTAAGATACATCTTTGAGGAGTACAGAGGGGGTTGGGAAGGATATTGAAGAGGTTTTTAGATCAGTCAAACCGTCGAAAGAGCAGCCCACCCAGACCCATTGCCCGACATCTAACACGACGTGTAATTTAGCGTGGCCAATTCACCTAACCTGTACATTTTTGGACTGTGGGAGGAAATCGGAGCACCCGGAGGAAACCCACACAGGCACTGGGAGAATGTGCAAACTCCACACAAACAGTTGCCTGAGATGGGAATAGAACCTGGGTCTCTGGCGCTGAGGGGCGGCAGTGCAAACCACAATGCCACCGTGCCGCCCATCTGGAGCTCCAAACACGGAGTGATGTCTGTGGAGAACAGCTTACAATGGAGACAGTTAGTGGCTAACCATCGTTTAGCAACCCCGTATCCTAGCCCCCCTACCCCACACACCAGTCCTTGTTCTCACAGTCTGTCATTTCACACTACCTATGGTTAGCCACTAACAGTTTTCATTAACAGCTCGTCGCCCTTCCCCATCCAGATCGTTATCCACTCCTTTATCCAACCCTTCTTCTCGCTCTATCCCCACCTGTCCTTTACTCCTTACATCCTCCCCTAAACCCTATCTTCTGCATATAAACCAACATTTTTTCTCTCAGTATCAGTTCTGAGGAAGGGACGCTGGATCTGAAACGTTAACTCTGATTTTTCATCACAGATACTTCCAGACTTGCTGAGTTTTTCCAGAACCTCCTGGTTGTTGTTTCTGATTTACATCTTCCGCAGTTCTTTTGGTTTTAATTTACCGGGAGTTTGTAATTCAGGTCCAACAGCCTCTGTCCCAGTCTCTGCTGTCTCTCCCAACCCCAAGCAGTGACACTGCACCTGCACAGCTCATGGACATGTGTCAGCTTGCTGGCCACACCCCTCATTCACTCCGATTGGCTGCAGGACAACACAGACTCTCCTCCCATTGGTCTGGAGCTGCCGTCAATCAGCCGGGCCCCATTGTGATGAGAGTGGAGGGCTAATCCCTCTCTCTGCCCTGGGATGAGCTTCATTATTCACAGTGAATGGGGCAGTATCACAGATGACAGGGCCTGGGGGCTATTCAGCCCATTGGGGCTGTACTCTCTCCCTCTGGAGATGATGCAAATCTGTCCCAATTCCCCTCCTATTTGCCCACAGCCCCCCAAATCTTTCCATAAAAATGAAAATTCCAAGTCTCTTTCAGAATACCTGCTGAATCTGTGTCGTTCAGAATGTTCCAGATGCTCAGAACTTACTGAGTACAATAATGTTCACATTTTCACTTTGTATTATTTGCCAATTACTTGAAAGTAGCTACGAAAAGTTGTGATAGTGTTAACAATTCCTCTCTCTCCACAAATTCAAGACCTTGGAACCAAATCTGCACATGGTCAAAATCACTGCTTCACGTTCTCAGCTCCAAGGACAATTATCTGTGCTGCAGCTTGCTCTCCACAAAAGCGGAACGCATCTTAGTTTATTAACATCATAGACATATACAGCACAGATACAGAACTTCGGTTCAATTCATCCATGCCAACTAGGAATCCTAAACTACTGGAGTCCCATTTGCCAGCTATTGGCCTGTATACATCAAAACCCTTCCTGTTCACATACCCAATCGGATGCCTTTCAAATGCTGTGATTTTATCAGCCTCCACTACTTCATCTGGCAGCTCATTCCATACAGACACCACACTCAGCTTGAAAACATTGCCCTTAGATTCCTTTTAAATCGTTGCCCTCTCAACCATGTGCTCTAGTTTTGGACCCATCTAACCTCAGGAAAAAGAACCCCGTCTGCTCACCTTATCCATGCCCCTCGTGATTTTATAAATCTCCATGAAGTCACCTCTCAGTCTTGGACTCTCCAGGGAAATTAACCCCAGCCTATTCAGCCTCTCCCTGTAGCCCAAATCCTCCAAACCTGGCAACGTTTTTGTAAATCTTGCCCAAACCTTTTCACGTTTCACAACATCCTTCCCAGAACAGGGAAATTCAAACTGAAAACAGAATTCCAGAAGTGGCTTAATCAATGTCTTTTAAATTGTACTAGCCTCCACCTCTTCCCTTGGCAGCTCACTCCAAACATGCACTGCCCTCAAACTGTCTAACTCTGGCAAAGTCCTTGCAAACATTTTCTGAAATGTTTCAAGTTTCACAACATCATTCCTGGAACAGGGAGATTGGAACTGAAAACAGAATTCCAGAAGAGCCTTTATCAATGTCCTGTACAGCCACAACATGACGGAGAGCAAAACAAACACTGCATTCACTCCCTTACCTACCTGTGACTCTACTTTCAAGGAATTATGAACATGCACTCCAAGGTCTCTTTGCTCAGCAACACTCCCCAGGACATTACTAGTAAGTGTATAAGTCCTGCTCTGATTTGCCTTTACAATGTCCAACAGGTAACATTGATCTAAATTGAACTCTATCTGCCATTCCTTGCTCCACTGGCCCATCTGATCAAGATCCTGTTGTATTCTGAACTAACCTTCTTTGCTGTCCACTACACCTCCAATTTTGGTGTCTTGCGTAAAGCTACTAACCATATCCGATATTCACATCGAAGTCATTTATTTAAGGACCCAATAATCGATCCTTGTAGCACACTGCTGCTCACAGTCCTCCAGTCCACAAAGCAAACCTCCAACATCACCCTCTGTCGCTTACCATCAAGCAAGTTTTGTACCCAAATGGCTTGTTCTCCCTTCATTCCATGTTATGCAACCTTGCTAACCAATCTGCTTTGTGGAACCTTGTTGAATGTCCATATTAACAATGTTCACAGCCTGGTTTAATCAATTTTCTTTGTCACTTCAAAACATTCAGTTCAGTTAGTGAGACACGATTGTGTACGTACAAAGCCACATTGACAACAGGAGAAAGTGAGGACTGCAGATGCTGGAGATCAGAGCTGAAAATGTGATGCTGGAAAAGCGCAGCCAGTCAGGCAGCATCCAAGGAACAGGAGAATCGACGTTTCGAGAAGGGCTGATGCCCAAAACGTCGATTCTCCTGTTCCTTGGATGCTGCCTGACCTGCTGCGCTTTTCCAGCAACACATTTTCAGCTCCACATTGACAACAGTCAATGATTATTCCTTACTTTTCCCAATAGATGGATATCCTGTCTTTCAGAATCCCTTCCAAAACTTGCCTGCCACTGACTTCAGGCTCACTATACTCTTGTTCCACGGCCTCTCCTTATCACCTTTTTAAAATAATAGCACCTCACCTGTCACTATCAATGATACAAATACCTCAGAAGTGGCCCAACAATCACTTCCTTAGATTTCCAGACAGTTCCGGGATACATCTGATCAGGTCCCAGGGCTTTATCTACCTTGATGCGATTCAAGACATCCAGTAACACCTCCACTGTAACATGGATACTTTTCAAGTTCTCTCTGTTTATTTCTCCAACCTCTCGAGCTTCCATATCTTTCTCCAGTAAAAAAGGACGTGAAGTATTTGCATATCTTTCACACCCCCGGTGGTTCCATCTACAGCCTCGTTAATATTTAAGGGGTCCTATTATCTTTTGTCTGTGATATATTTGGTTAATCTCTTTGGATTCTACTTAAACCATTTCCTGAATCTATTTCATGTCAAAGAGCATCAGCAGCAAGCAACAGAGCTAAACGATCCCACAACCAATAGATCAGATCAGAGCTCTGCATTTCTGCCACACCTAGTTGTGAACAGTGATGGACAATTACAGAACTCACTGGAGGAAACATCACAGATATCCCCACCCTTACCGGTGAAGGGGTCTCACACGCCCACTTACCAGATACGACAACAGCATTTGCAGCAATCTTCAGCCAGAAGTGCTAAGTGGGATGATCCATCTCAGCCTTCGCCAGTGGTTTCCAACATCACAGATGCGAGTTTTAAGCCAGTTTGATTCAGTTTGAATAACATCAAGAAATGGTTAAGTAGTGCAAAGGCTACGGGCCCTACCAATTTTCTGGCAATAATGCTGATGGTTTGAGCTCCAGAACTTGCCACCCACCAAGCCAAGTACCGCTCCTGCACTGGCATCTTTCGACAATGTGGATCATTGCCCAGGAATGTTCAACACAAAACCACAGGGCAATCCAACCCAGCCAATTTCCCTCTATCAGTCCACACTCGATCAGCAGTAAAGTGATGGAAGATGTCATCGACAGGGCTATCAAGCAGCAGCTGCTCAGTAACAGCCAGCTGAGTGACACTCATTTTAGGCTCCATCAGGACCACTCAGCTCCCGATTGTGTTACCACCCGATTCACAATCTGGCAACTAAGTGAATCCCAGAGGCGAGGTGAGGGTGACAGACTAGTCCCACTCCAAGATCACTATTTCTAGCTGATTCTACCCTTGTCTCAGCTCATATACTCTCATCCATCTTGTGTTATCTCCAGACTTCAGTATCCAAACACACTCCTGGCCAGCTTCCCACATTCAATCTCCCTGTAATGTTAAGAAAAACTAAATCTCTGCTGGCCAATTCCTCCCTCGTACCAAACTTTGTTGATCCATCAAAAGGCTCCTATTCATAATCAACAACATAGAGCCACAGAGATGTACAGCATGGAAACAGACCCTTCAATCCAACCCGTCCATGCTGACCAGATATTCCAACCCAATCTCGTCTCACCTGCCAGCATCCGGCCCACATTCCTCAATTAAAATTCTCACTCTTGACTTAATTCCTGGTTGTGATCATCCCTAGCTCACCGCATCACACATCCTTGAAGACCTCGACAACCCATTCTGTTTGAGACTCCCAATGATCTGTTAATTCATTACTTCAGCTGTATGGATGCTTTTACAGTTGTCAAAGCAACATTTTCTGAAATTCGCAGCCAAAACCTCATGGGTCTGCTTTCCCCCTTTAAGACATTCATCAAAGCCTGCTTATTTGGCAATGTTTTTGGTCACCTGACCTAATATCATCAGTCTCTGAGCTTATGTCTAAAGTTCCCAATAATATTTTTGTGAAATTATAAGCAGGATAATAAAACTACAAACTGTTCTTGATTTGGACATTACCTTCAAATCATCACTGTTGCTGTAAAGAATACTCTGTAATGTCTCTTACCCAACCACATTGTGGGAGCTCCTTCACCACACAAACTGCAGCTGTACAAGAAAGTCAAACATCACCCTCTCCACAGGCAACAGGACTTTGACATTAATCACTGGTTTCTTTGGAAGGAGAAACACAGTTGATGTTTCAGGGAGTGCAAAACAGATTACAGGGAATGAAAATGGTGCAGAATTTGATAGTCAGAAATGGAAGGAAAATACACTTGCTTATTGGAAAAAAGAATTCTTGACTGTCAAATATTTTGCAGAAAAAAAATTTATAAGCAGCACATGGTCAGTGGCTGGGCAGCAGAGAAAAATTAACTGACAAAGATGTCTGTAAAAGTCATCGGAAAATACTAAACAGACCAAAAATACACCCATTGTTCGATACTGAGCAAGCCAGATATTGACAAAGTGCTCATAAGGGAGCCCAGAGATGAAGCACAGATGTATAAGCTGTTATGATCCCACAGTCATAGAGACATATAGCACCGACACTGACCCTTCGGTTTAACTCATCCATGCCAACCAGGTATCCGAACCTCATCTATTCCCATTTGCCAGCACTTGGCCCATATCCGTGTAAACGCTTCCTAATCGTACCATGTGTCTAGTTAGATGCCTTCAACAAGTTTTAATTGTACTAGCCTCCACCACTTCCTCTGGCAGCTCATTCCACCCGCTGCATGAAAGAGTTGCCCTTTAGGCCCCTTTGAATTTTTGCCCCGTTCACCCTAAAGCAATGTCCTCTACTTTTGGACACCACTACTCCAGGGAAAACACCTTGTTCATTTACCCTGTTCATGCTCCTCATGATTGTATAAAACTCCATAACATCACCACTCAGCCTATGGCACTCCAGGGAAAACAGCCCCAGCCTCTTATGCCTCATCCTGTCGCTCAAATCCTCCAAACCTAACAACATCCTTGTAAGTCTTTTATGAAACCTTTCAAATTCACAGCACTCTTCTGAAAGGAGGCAGGCCAGAATTGCACACAATATTCCAAAAGTGGCCTATCGAATGTCCTGTACAGCAACATGACCTCCCACATCCTATTCTCAATGCTCTAATCAATAAAGGAAAATACACTGAACACCTTCTTCATTATCCTATCTACCTGCAACTTGACTCGCAAGGACTATGATCCTACAGACCAAGGTCTCTTTGTTCCTCTATGTGTCTCCAGGGCCTTGCCATTCAGTGTATAATTCCTGGGCTGAAAAACGTGTTGCTGGAAAAGCACAGCAGGTCAGGCAGCATCCAAAGATCAGGAGAATCGACGTTTCGGACATGAGCCCTTGATGCTGCTTGACCTGCTGTGATTTTCCAGCAACACATTTTTCAGCTCTGATCTCCAGAATCTGCAGTCTTCACTTTCCCCTAGTGTATAAGTCCTGCCCTGACGTGCTTTTCCAAAATGCAGCATCTCACATTTATCTAAATTAATCCATATCTGATCAATATCTCACTGTAACCTGAGGTAACCTTCTTCATTATGCACAATACCTCCAATTTTGAATGACCTGCAAACTCAGTTACGATAGCAAGTCATTTAAATGAATGACGAAACAAATCCAGAAATAAACATCAATTTCTCTGAGTTGGAATGTGCTCTGTGTAAATCCTGCCCAATGACTCTGTCCCAGAGAATGGCTGCACATGCGCCTGGCTGCACCTTGCCCCCTACAAAGATGGCGGCCGCACACGCCCACTGAATCTTTGCCCCAAATAAAAAAGCCAGCACTCACTCAGGCCTGCAGCCCCGTTTACTACAAACAAGGGACTGGGATATACAAATTTGTGTTTTCCGACGTGCACAACATGTTTGTAAAACCTCTCCGCTCATAGCAACAGTTTTTCTCTCGTTTCCTTCTGTTTATTTATTTAAATCCTTACCGTATCCTTTCGCTCGATAACTTCCCGAGCATTCATTACAGCGACTCTAGGCCGCGCGCGAGGGTGATCACGTGTTTAGCCTACTTCTGCCCCTCGTTCACTTTGATTGGTTGGAGGACCAACCTCCCGCCAGGTCCTCCAGTACCGCCCACCATCCTTTCATTGGTCCGGTGAGGACATCAATCACCCGGGGTCCCTTTGTTGGGTAGAGCATGCGCAGTGCGTCCTGCTTTTGCTGATCTGTTGGGAAATGTGATGGGAGAGTTTACTGAGAGGAAGGATACCTTTGTGTGAGCTCTGCAGTAGATTTCCTTTATTAATGGAGGGAATTGCCTTCCTACTCACGACTGTATAGCTGTGATTGATGAACCAATGCCATCTGAACCAGTACATAAACACACCATTTTCACAACATCTGAGATCTTCAGCACGTTGTATCACACTCTTCTTTGGAGATAAAAAAAAGCATGAAATGGAGCCTCAAGGAATCGGAACAGGAGTAGGGCATTCATCCCCTCCAGTTTGTTCCCCCATTCTATCATGGCTATCAGATCATGGCTGGGCCAATTCCGATCTCAACACCTCTTTAATGCTTGATCTGCATAGCCCTCAACTGCTCAATATTTCAAAAATCTGTCTACCCTCTTTTAGAATATTTTGAGATAGAATCATAACTTCCCTACTGTGTGGAAACAGGCCCTTCGGCCCAACAAGCCACACAACCATCTGAAGAGTAACCCAACCAGATCCATTCCCCTACCACATTTAACTTTCACAATTGTTTGGGCTAGAAAATTCAAGCCATTCACGAAGAGAAAAAAAATTCTTCACATTTTTTACAAAATGAATGTTCCCTTATGTAATGTCCCCTAGTTTGAGACTTCATTGGTGCTAGAAGATCTAGTCAACATCTACCCAGTCAAGCTCCTCAGAATCTTGTTTCCATAAGATCACCCCTTATATTATGTGGGTGGCACAGTGGTTAGCACTGATGTCTCACAGTGCCAGAGACCTGGGTTTAACTCCTGCCTCACGTGACTCTCTGTGTGGAGTTTGCACGTTGTCTGCGTGGGTTTCCTCTGGGTGCTCCGGTATCCTCCAACAATCCAAAAAAAAAAAGCGCAGGTTAGGTGAATTGGCAATGCTAAAGTGCCTGGAGTGTTAGGTGAAGGGGTAAATGTAGGGGAATGGGTCTGGGTGGGTTGTGCTTCGGCGGATCGGTGCGGACTTGTTGGGCCAAGGGCCTGTTTCCACACTGTATGTAATCTGTTTGTTGAGATTCTATTGTATAATGAACTAACCTGTTTAGCTATTCTTGATAGGTCAACCTTTTTGTCCTCAAAGCAGCTAGCTGAATCTTTTTTTTGAATGGTCTCCAGTACTGGTTTATCCCTTATTAAATATGGGAGTTAACATTGCTTACAATACTCCAAATGAGGTCTCAGCAACAGCCAGTGTGGTTAACCAATCCTCACTCCATGCAAATACGTCACCCCTGAAACAGTGAGCTCCTGTATTATGCAATTAACTTTTCTGTAGCACCTGATCATTTGCATTTCTAAAATCCAAATACAGAACATCATTGGATTGCCCTTTATCAGCCCTGCTTGTTATCTCCTCAATGAACTGTCGCAAATTTGTCATAGTGTCTCTTTCACAAAACCCAGTCTACCATGTTTAATGATAAGCTTTTTAAATGTCCTGCTATTTATTACTTTAATATTCGACTCTGCCGTATTACAAAAGCAGATATTAAACTAACTAGTCTATAGTTTCCTGATTTCTGTCTCCCATCCCTTCTTGAACAGGTGCATCAATCCACTGGATGCTTCCTGTATCCCCTGATTCTGGAATATTTCAAACGATACCTTGAATAACAGTCAGTTGCCTTAAAAATGTTTGATCCACGCCATTAGGTCCTGTCTGCCTTTAGTCCTATTAGTTGGTCAATACTTTGTCCCTTGTAACAAAGACTGTTATAACATTTCAAAAGCCTCTAATTTCAAAAGCACAATGTGATCCAAGTTGTCTTCTCATCTCTGCTGTACTAATTCTTTCTGATTGAGATGTCTGGGTTGTCATGTGCGCAGGTTGTAGCAGGATTTCTGACTGCCACAAACCGATTTGGGGGAACAGCTCCTGTGTCAGTGACAGTGTTGTTGGACTAATAGAGGCAACAACATTCAGACTTCACGAAGCAACTGCGAACCAGGGCTGCAAATCCACAATCCGAAGAACTGCAGGTTAGTGAATTGGTCATGCTAAATTGCCATAGTGTCCAGCGATGCACAGTTTCGGTGCATTAATCAGGGGTAAACATTGAGGAATAGGTTTGGTTGGGATACTGTTTGGAGGGTCGGTGTGGATTTCTTGGGCTGAAGGGCCTGTTTCCACAATGTGAGGATTCCATGCTCTGAGTAATTTTGGGGATCGAATAGAATCCTGGTATTCAGAGGGTTCTCTGTTAGTTAAAATAGTATTGTGCACTCCGCTTATGTTACCTTCTGAAACAATTTGAGGTAGACTGCTCTGTGCAATTTCACAGAACAGATGCTTTGGAACCAATCATGATAGAATCTAGCTTTAGGGTGAGGAATTTGGTTCTTCAACTAGTATCTAAACTGAAAGGCAGTCACAAGGGAATAAGGTAGTAGTTCCCTAAATTGGGATGGGACTATAGTTAGAATATTAAAGCAGAAGAATATATTCAGTTATTTTATAATTCTCAAGAATATATGTTAATTTGTAAAAGAAATGCATGATGAACAGCGGTGCATAGCTGACGAAATTATGAGTGACATCAAATTGAAAGAAAAGATGTACAAAACTGCAAAGATGATGGTAGACTAGAAAGTTTCAAAATTTCAAACTATCGAAGGATGAACAAAAGGATGGAAGATATTTTGTCTCTTGTCAGAGAGACTGTTGTAACATCTTTTCTCCCATTAATACCTTGCTTATTTCCCAGCATTAGGGTGGTAACATTAGCTTCTGGATTAGTAAGATAATTGGGCAAATGAACCCACCAGTTACTCAGCCTAAAACACAGTGCTCTTGTGATGCTGTGGTAGTGTCTCCAACTTTGAGCCAGAAGACCTGGAACTGTCCCACCTGCTCCAGAGGTGTCATAATGAATTGAAATAGGTTGATTGGGAAAGCAATATGAGACAAACTTCAGTAATTGAATGGACAATCTTGAGGGTGTCTGGAAATTCCAAACTTGACTGTTTTGTATCCTCACCTGAGGCCTGATCTCAATTAATCTGCCTCATTTAAATGGAATTGACTTTTCTTGTGTTGAATATAATTGAAGTTTGTCCTGTCTGCATGCCCCCTTGTGCAAAACATGTTGCAATCTGTCAAAGAACAAGATTGAAAACTCCGATCAGCTGATAACCTGTTCAAGGGCTTAAACCAGTGGCCTTTTCCACTGGGACAGAAGGCGCTACAGAATTGATCCCATTTCCCATGAAACTGAGACAGGTGGTGGTGAGCTTGCTGGAATGACTTTCACCGAAACATTTTTGAATTAAAATTCTTTGGTTGTGGTGCAATTGAACTTAGAGACTTAGTGGGGAGTATAGCCTGTCATTTCTTTGTTTGTTTCATCGCAGAAGAAATGAGAGCAGCCCAACGCCAGCCGAAACTGTGGAGAAACTGCCAGATATTAAAATGCGTAACTCCGCCTCATTAGCCAGTCTGACTGAGTCATCCAGACTCAAACATCATGACTGGAGGTGGGATTTTTGTGTTCACTGTGGATGCTGTTACAGAGTTCAAAATTAATGCATAGCATATTTCTTGAGAACTGAAAACAACAAATACTGCAGCTCACAGGAGGGAGCCAATGGCTGAGTGGTATTTCTGCTAGACTGTTTATCCAAAGATCCAGGTTGCATTCTGGAGAACCAGGATCGAATTGTGTCACAGGAAATGGTGGAATTTGAATTCAGTGAATATCTGGAATTAAGAATCTCATGACCATGAATCCTTTGTCGGGTTATGGAAAACCCATCTGGTTCACTAACGTGCTTGAAGTAAGAAGCTACCATCCTTACCTAGTTTGTCCTACATGTGACTCCAGACACACAGCAATGAGCTTGACTTTTAACTGCCCATTGGGCAATTAGGAATGAACAATGAATGCTGCTGAGCCAATGACAGTCTCATCCCATGAACTTCTTTTTAAAAAAAAATCGATGGAGAGACCAAGCTAACATTTTGAGTCCAGATGACTCTTCATCAGATCTCTGATCGAGTCATCGAGACACATCGTTAACTTGCTTGGTCTCCCTGGATGCTTTCTGACCTGCTGTCAGCTCCAGCATTTGCTGTTTTCAGGACAGATTCCACCGTCTGTAGTAATTTCCTTCTGTACTTCTTCATTATGTTGTTTATTAAATGTCCACTAAACTGCAGCTACTACTCAACACCTTACCGACAGAGTAATATAGCCCTGGTGTCTAAAGCCTCCATTAACTTGTTCAATTACACCATAGTTTAGGACAATTGCAAAATGCCACTTTGGCTGAAAAGAATAGAATCATAGTCACCAACATGGAAATGAACCCTTCGGTCCAACTCATCCATGTCAACCAAATTTCCTAAACTATGCCAGTGCGGTTTGCCTGCATTTGGATCATATTCCTCAACCTTTCCTATTCATGTACCTCTCCAAATGTCTTTTAAATGTTGTAACTGTACTTGCATCTACCACTTCCTCTGGCCGTTCATCCCATGTCCCAACCAATCTCTTTGTGAAAATGTTGGCAACTGATAGTTTCACTGTTGACTCCGGTGTGTGAATCGCTGGGGATGATTGTTCGTTCAGGACCACCCCTGTCTGAGCACGGCTTGAATGTAGCTTGGGCCTCCTTGTGGGTTACCACATGCTGCTCAAGGCTTTGTGTTTGTGCAGCGCAGCTGTCTATGGGTGGGGTGTTGTGGAAGGAAGGAGGAGGCATGAAGGAATTAATGAATTTATGGAATGTGGGTGATACTGGCTGTGCAAACATTTATTGCCTCATTCTAATGCCCTTGAGAATGTGGTTGTGAGCTCCCTTTTTGAATCACTGCAGTCCGTGTGGGTTGTAGACCTATTGGTAGTGCTGTTGGGAGGGAATTCCAGAATTTTGGCTCAATGACGCTTCAGGACTGCTGAAAGATTTTCAACTCCAGATGGTAGTGACTTGGAAGGGAACCTACAGGAGGTGATGTTCCCATGGATCTGTTTCCCTTTTCCTTTTATTTGGTATTGGTCATAGGTTTGGAAGATGCTATTGAAGTGTTATGAATTGATGTAATGTATCTTGTAGATAGTACATAGTGCTGCTCTGGGCATCAGTGGAGGAGGGAGTGAATGTGGTGCCAATCAAACAGTCTGCTTTTCCCTGACACTGTCAAGCTTCTTGAATGTTCTTGGAGCTGCACCCAAACCTAGCCAAGTCGTGAATATCCTATTGCACTCCTGAGTTGATTCTTGTAGATGGTGGACAGGCTTCAGAGATTTGGAGGGTGGTTTACTTACCGTAGTTATATGGAAAGTCCACTTCAATTTCTAGTCAATAGTAAACCCCCAGAATGTTGATGGTGGGGGATTCGGTGATGGTGGGTTTGAAGAAAGAGGCTGCAAAGTTTTTGGTGAAGGAGCTTCAGGCTGAAAGCTAGGGATGAGGGAATAAGGTAGAGGCTATAAATGGATAGGTGGGGAAAGATGCTGCAAAGGAGACATCATCGTCTTTTCTCTGTGCTGGGCCCAGTTGGTCTGCTGACACTACTGTAGAGATATTGTGCCTCACCTCACTAAATCAAACAGCCTCTCCCCATAGACTTTCCAATACCATGCCTATTAAACACCTTGTATTAGTCCATTCCTCTTACTTCCTCCTTTTGAAATAAGAACATTAGAGCATCATAATTAGGAGCAGGAGTATTAATCCAGCCCCTTGTACCTGCTCTGCCATTTGATACAGACATGGTGAATCTCATCTTGGCCTGAACACCACTTTCCTGCTAGCTCTCCTTAACGTTTCAACCCATTACTAATTAAAAACCTGTGTGTCTCTTATTTAAATTTACTTCATGTCACAGAATCCACATTGTTCTGAGGTAGTGAATTCCCAAGATTCACCATCCTGACAGAAGTATTTCCTCCAACTTTCCTTTTATTGTCAACTTACGACAACTCATTGTAGATTGAATCATCTTCTCTGCATCTACTTGGTCAATCCCTTGACTATTGTATAAACCCTCAATGATACCATCTCTCATTCTTGGGGTGCAATGAATATGAATGCAAATAGTGGTTGTAATTCAGCTGGTGACATTTTAATAACTGTGGCAGAGGATGTTTGTTCAAAACTGAGCTGGACAGTTAGTGCTTTTCAAATAAGAAATACTTGATGAGATTAAGTACATTAATATATTGGAGTTTTGTTTTTAGGAAGACTTACTGTTCGGAAGATTTGGTTAAGGGAATATTGCAGTCAAAGCTGTGGAAGATTAACCTCCACCCATGTGTGAGGTAGTACAATGTGATCAAAAGACTAAAGAGACCACTTCCTCTTTGGAAATATGTCCTTAAATAGGGCAGAGGAATCTGGAGATAGGAATGAGTCACTGGCAGCAAATGGCACCGGTTTGTGAGGTTAGATAGAAAAGTAGATCATTGGTTTATTTCTGGGGTAACAGACTGGAAATGTGTTAGATATGTGTCGAACCATGGACAGATCACCCTTGGAGCACTGCAAACAGTTCTGATCTGGGAAGATAAAGAATAGTTACTGGAATTATATCCAAACTGAATTTGAATTCATCAAGTAAGATTGGGCAGTGTTGTCTCATTGAAAAAGAGTGACATGGTCCAGTAACGTTTGATCGAGTAGACATGGAAAAGATGTTTCTGCTTGCGAGTGACCGAATCCACCGAATCTATGGATATAATTGTAATCACTATTAAATCTAATGGGGAATTTGCAGAGGGCGACAAAGTCTTTTCCAAAAAGGGGTTTGAATGTCGAACTTACTTCATCAGGAATAATTGAAGCAAATAACAGATGAATTCAAGGAGGAGCTTGGAATACAAGAAATCGAAGAAAACTATGTTGATGGGTTTAGGTTGGGAAGGAAGCCTGTGTAAATCACAAAAATTGAGCACCTGTTTTTGTGTCCTTAAACTATGCATCTGTGTTGTTCTGTGACATTTCTATAGGAACAGCGGCAGCAGCAGTAAATAAGGCAGCTCACCCTTACCATTCTTGGAAAAAATTCAGAAACTCTGGCCACACAAAAGGGAAATAGCTCTATTGAGGAGGTGGTTCAAACAGTGGCCAACGACTCGATCCGCAGAGACAGTGTGCCTTCATTACCTGGTGAGAAAGGTGAATTCTTTAATCATAAATGATGTTTTGTCCTTCCACTGATCTCATGACTGAAACGGGGAAATGTGTCTCTTCAGTTAGATGATTTGAATCAATCAAATCTTTTGCTATGTTAGCACTCCTTCCCTATCCAAAGGAGATGTGGGTCAAATAGGCACATGTCCTGCACTGATTTATTTCAAGATTCCTTTATTCAGTTATGTGCTTAAGCTATTCAATCCAACTTCCTTGGGTTTCCCTTGGATCTGTGGTTGTGCATTAGGAAACTTAAACAATGTCTGATTCAATATCAAAGTTGTGTTCAATCAATTATTGTAACCCAACTCTGCTCTTTGAGCAGATAATTAACCCAAGGATTCGGGCTCAGCCCCTAACTTCAAGTTCAAGTTCTAAACCTTTCAGTGAGCAATGGAAAATAACAAAGAACAATGTCAATCATTTATTGTCTCTCCAGACTCTGCTTCTGTTGCCACTGAGTACTCCCATGAGTTCGACAAGTCAATGACGAAAGATGAGATTGAAGAGAAATCCGTCCATTCCCTTCTGCCATCAGAGAGCCATCACCGCTTTCATATGGGGAAGAAACACAGCCAGCAGGATGATTCAGATGAGGACATAGTGCGGGACCAATCGGCTTCTTCAATGGATTAGGGTGAGTGGTGGTACCAATTACTGGGACCTCAGTGCTTGGAATAGTTGCTCCTCTCCAGGTTCGAGGTACTTTGCCATGAGATTCAGATGGAGAGGACGAGGACCATATGGTGTAACGAGTGTAAGCCAACAGTTGGGCGGGGCCTGTGTTTTTGAAACAAAAAGCGAGTACCACTCGGTAACAATGTGCCCAGAGTTTATCAATCATGAAGGAGAATACATATTTAACATTGTTAATTTTTGTGATTGAGTTACCATGTCGTGAGGACAAAGATTAATATTTCATGGGATTCATTGCTCCCCCAATCAGATAAACACAAGGCAAATTTGACTGCGAAGAATGTCCCTAAATTTACACCTTTCTACTGTCCATTAAAGATAATAAGATGCAAAAGATGTTCTTGCAGAGGAACTTGATTTGAACAAGAGACATTTGTGCAGATAATAAGAGAGATTCTCATTGGAAGGATATGTTTATTGATATCCTGCGCGGATCGATGTTGGAGCCCTAATTATTCACTATTCATAATGAAAGGAAAGCCACATTCAAAATTTGGGGCCACTCTGCAGATTACTGCGATTCCAAGTGTAGATAGATGGAAGCATAGCATTAGAAAGTAATATTGATAGATTCAGTAAATGAAAAAAAAACACAGATGAGTTTGTGTCGGCAAGTGAGAGGTTGGATCAAAATAGGATATTTCTTGATTGTGAAAATAGAGACAGTGGACTCCAAGGAAACTTGGTGGTATTCATCCAGCTGTATCGTTTATGAAAATGTCACAAACAGGTTCAGACACGTGACCAACGGGCCGGTAGAATGTTGACATTGATCTTGACAGAAGATGAGATGCCAAAGGATTAGAAGTCATGCTTCAGCAAATCCGAACCTAGTTAGACCAAGCTGTCAGGGCTGGGCACCACGGCTTAAGGAGAGGATCACTCTGAGTGGAAGTGCAGTGTAGATTTACTGATGTGATACTTGGATTCCAAGGCTTAATTTAAGAAGATTAAACAGATAAACTGTTAGAGTCAGAACATTGAGGTGTGATATCGGGGAACACTTTTATACACAGAAATGGATAAAGTTTGATGAAGTTCCACATACAGCGATTGATTGGAAATCATTTGCAAATTTTAAATCTGAGATTGGTAGATTTTGAATGAAAAAGCTGAAGGATTATACGACAAAGACAGGGATTTGTCATGATGATGAAGATTACCATGAATTGGGTGAATGTTGGAATAGGCTCACGGAGCTAAATACCCTCCTCGTGCTCTGATGTTGATGCAAACATGGCTCCCTTATTCTCTGCAAGTGCAACTCCTGTTGTGTTTTTGGTTATTATCAGAGACTGGCAGCACGTTAGTGACCAGAAAGTTATCAGGATGAGGGACTTCGCCGGTCTTAATGTGTTTCACAGCTGATGAAATGACATAGCCAGCACTCTCCTTCCCTCTCTCACCCCTTTCCCACTCACTCCTCCCGTCCCATCCCCCTCCCCCACCCTCTCACGCGCCCCCAGCAAACCCCTCTTAACCCCCACCCCTCTCCCACCCCTCTCGCCCACCCCCCACTTCCCCACCCCCCTCTCGCACACCCCTCTCGCGCCCCCGGGCCACCCTTCCCCCCCATTCACCCCCTCTCACTCCACTCCACCGCCCCCCGGGCCACCGTTCCCTCCCTCCCTCTCTCACACCCCTCTGTCTCTCATCCCTCTGTCTCTCACTCGCCCCCTCTTTCACTTGCCCTCTCGCTCTCCCCATCTCTCTCTCTCTCACTCCTTCTCTCTCTCGCTCTCCTTTCCCCCCCACACCCCCTTTCTCTCCTCTCTCACCCCATTACTGTCCCCCTCTCTCTCTTACACCCACTTTCGCCCATCTCTCTCTATATCTCTCTCTATTGTTCCCCCTTCACCATCGCTCACCTCTCTTGCTGTCTCTCTATCCTTCTCTCTATCACCTCTCCGTCTCGCTCCTTTCACTCTCTCTCGCTCTCTCTGTCGCCCCTCTCTAACCCCTCCCTTGCTCTTTCTCAATCATTCTCTCCCCACCCTCTCTCCCACACCTTCTCTCCCTCTCTCTTTCCCTCGCTCTCTCACTCTCTCTCTCGTATTTGCCCCCTCTTTCCCTCTTTCTTGCAACTCTCTCCCTCTTTCTCTCAATCTCTCTCGCTCGTTCTCTCTGCCTCACTCACTCTCGGTCACTCTCTCCCTCTCTCTATATCACGCCCCCCATCTCTCTCTCTCTCCCCCCTCTCTGCCTCGCTCCTTTCTCTCTCTCCGCACTCTATCCCTCTCTCTCCCGCCCCTCTCTCTCTCTTGACCCTCTCTTTCTTTGACACCTTTCTCTCACTCGCCACCTCTCTCCCTCATTCGCTCTTGCCTCATTGCTCTCGTATCCTCTCTTCCTCTCTCACCCCTCTGTCTTTGTCTCTCTGGGCCTTCCCTCTGTCTCTCGCCTCCGCTCTCTTTCTTTCGTCCGTCTCTCATTGCTCTACCTCTCGCTCGTCCCGTTTCTCCATCTCTCGCGGCTTCTCTCTCTCTCACTCTCACTCTCCCCCCTCTTTCTTTGTAGCCCTCTCTCTCTCTATCCTGCCCCTTTCTATCTCTCTCTACCAATCCTCACTCTCTCTCTTGCCCCCTCTCGCTGTCTCTCTGGCAAATCGCTCTCTCTCGCCGCCTCGTTCTCTCGCTGTCTCTCTCACGCTCGCCCCCTTTGTTCATCTCTCTGTGTCTCTTGCTCTCGTTCTGGCTCTCTCTCGCTGGCACCCTCATTCGCCCTCCTCTCACTCGCCCTCCTCTCTCTCAAACCCCCCTCACTTTCGCCACCTCCTCCCCCTCTCTCTCTCGTCCCCTCCCAATCTGTCTCACCTCCTCCCTCTCTCTCTCGCCCCCTTTCTCTTTCTCTCTCGCCCACACACTCCCTCTCTCTCGCCCACTCCCTCTCTCTCCCTCGCCCCCCTCCCTCTCTCTCTCGGATCCTCCCTCTCTCTCGCCCACCCTCCCTATCTCTATGGCTCCCCCTCTATCTCTCGCCCCACTCCCTCTTGCTCTCTCGCAACACCTCCCTCTCCCTCTCGCCCCCCACTCTCTGTCTCTCTCGCCCCCCCACTCTCTCTTGCCCCCTCCTTCTCTGTCTCACCCCATCACTTTCTCTCTCTCTCACCCCCCTCCCTCTCTCGCCCCTCCCTCTCCCTCTCTCGCCACTCCCTCTCTCTCTCTCTCGCCCCCCTCTCTCTCACCCGCCTCACTCCCTCTCCCTCTCGCCACCTCCCTTTCTCTCTCCCAACTCTCTCTCGCCCCACCTCCGTCTCTCTCTCTTGACCCCTCCCTCTCTCTCTCGCCCTCCTCCCTCTCTCTCTCGCCAGCTCCCTCTCTCTCGCCCCCTCCCTCTTGCTTTTGCCCCTCTCCCTCTCTCTCTCTCTCTCTCGCCCCCTCCCTCTCTCTCTCTCGCCCCGTCACTCTCTCTCTCTCGCCCCCTCCCCCTCTCTCTCACCACCTCCCCTCCCACTCGCCCCCTCCTCTCTCCCGCCCCACCCTCGCTCACCTCCCTCTCTCTCTCGCCACATCCCAATTTCTCAGGCCCCTTCCTCCCGCTATTGCCCCTCCACCCCCCCTCTCTCGTGCTCCCTCCCCCTCTCTCTCGCCCCCCTGTCTCTCTCTTGCCCCTCTCTCGACACCCTCCCTCTCTCTCTCATCCCCCTCTCCCTCTCGCCCCCTCTCTCTCACTCTCACCACCTCCCTCTCACTGTCGCCCCACTCCCTCCCTCTCTCACCCCAGTCCTCTCTCTCGCCCCACTCCCTCCCTCTCTCACCCCATTCCACTCTCTCTCACCCCCTCACTCCCTCTCTCTCACCCCTCCCTCTCTCTCCCACCTCTCTCTCTCTCTTGCCCCCTCTCTCTCTCGCACACGCTCCCTCTGTCTGTCGCCCCTCCCTCTCTCGCTCGACCCTCCCTCTCTCACGAGCACACCCTCGCATCCCCTCCCTCTCTCTCTCGCACCCCACCTCTCTCTCTCTCGCCCCCTGCCCTCTCTCTCGACCCCTGCCCTCTCTCTCGCCCCCCGCTCTCTCTCTCGCCCCCCACCCTCTCTCTCGCCCCCCTGCCCTCCCTCTCGCCCCCTCCCCCTCTCTCTCTCACCCTGTCCCTCTCTCTCTCTCTCGCTCCCTCACCCCTCTCTCTCACCCACTCGCTCTCTCTCTCAACCCCTCCCTTCTCTGTCTCTCGGCCTGTCCCACTCCCTCTCGCCCCTCTCCTTCTCTCTCTCTTGCTCCCCTCCCTCTCTCTCTCGCACCCCTCCCTCTCTCTCTTGCCCCCTCCCTCTCTCTCGACCCCTCCTTCTCTCACTTGCCCCCACAGTCTCTGACTTGCCCCC
Organism: Chiloscyllium punctatum; assembly: GCF_047496795.1. Lineage (NCBI taxonomy): Eukaryota > Metazoa > Chordata > Chondrichthyes > Orectolobiformes > Hemiscylliidae > Chiloscyllium > Chiloscyllium punctatum. The sequence goes on from NC_092759.1 coordinate 89,506,040, forward strand.
TCCCCCTCACTCACCCCTCCCCCTCTCTCTCTCAACCCCCCTCACCCCTCCTCTCTCTCGCCCCCCTCCCTCTCTCTCTCTTGCCCCCCCCCCCCCCCCCCCCCCCCCCCCCCCCCCCCCCTCAACCCCCCTCACCCCTCCTCTCTCTCGCCCCCCTCCCTCTCTCTCTCTTGCCCCCTCCCTCTCTCTCTCACCCCTCCCTCTCTCTCTCTCGCACCCCTCCCTCTCTCTCTCACCTCCACTCTCTCTCTCTCTCACCTCCACTCTCTCTCGCCACCTCCCTCTCTCTCTCGCCCCCTCCCTCTCTCTCTCCCCTTCCCTCTCTTTTTGCCCCCTCCCTCTTTCTCTCGCCGCCTCCCTCTTTCTCTCGCTTCATCCCTCTCTCTCTCGCCTCACTCCCTCTCTCTCTCGCCCTCCGTCTCTCTCGACCCCCTCCCTCTCTCCCGCCCCTCCCTCTCTCTCTCACCCCACCTCTCATTCTCACCCCCACTCTCTCTCTCACCCCCAACTTTCTCTCTCGCCCCTCCCCTCTCTCTCACCCCCTCCCTCTCTTTCTCTCGTCCCCTCCCTCTTTCTTGCTTCCTTCCCTCTCTCTCTCGCCCCCTCCCTCTCCCTCTCGCACCCCCTACCTCTCTCTCTCGCCCCCTCCCTCTCTTTCTTGACCCATCCCCCTCTATCTCTCACCCACTCGCTCTCTCTCTCAACCCCTCCCTTCCCTGTCTCTCACCCCTCTCCCTCTCTCTCTCTCGCCCCTCTCCATCTCTCTCTCGGCCCCTTGCTCTTTCTCTCAACACCTCCCTCTCTCTCTCATCCACTCTCTCTCGCCCCCTCCCTCTCCATCTCGCCCCCTCCCCATCTCTCTCTCGCCCCTGCCTCTCTCTCTCTCGCACCCTCTCTCTCTCAGTCTCGCACCCTCCCTCTCTCTCACCCCCTTCCTGTCGCTCTCTCACCCCCTCCCACTCTCTCTCGCCCCCTTTCTCTCACCCTCCCTCTCTCTCTCTCCCCTTCCCTCTCTCTCTTGCCCCCTCACTCTTTCTCTTGCGGCCTCCCTCTTTCTCTCGCTTCATCCCTCTCTCTCTCGCCTCACTCCCTCTCTCTCTTGCGCCCTCCCTCTCTCTCTCACACACACACCCCTCCCTTTCTCTCTCGCACCCCTCCCTCTCTCTCAAATCCCCTCCTTCTCTCTCTCTCTCTCTCACACCCCCCTCACCCATCCTCTCTCTCGCCTCCCCTCGCCCCCTTCACTCTCTCGCCCCCTCCCTCTCTCTCTCGCGCCTTCTCTCTCTCTCGCCCCCCCGCCCTCTCTCTCTCGCCCCTCACACTCTCCCTCGCCCCCCTCCCTCTCTCTCCCGCCTCACTCCCTCTCTCTCTCGCCCCGTCCCTCACTCTTGGCCCCCTTCCCGCCTCTATCGCCCTCTTCCCTCTCTCTCGCCCCTCTCTCTCGCCCTCTCCCCCTCTCTCTCTCGCCCCGTCCCTCTCTCTCTCTCGCCCCCTCCCTCTCTCTCTCTGGCCCCCTCCCTCTCTCCGTCTCACCCCCTCCCTCACCCTCTCGCACCCACTACCTCTCTCTCTCACCTCACTCCCTCTCTCTCGCCCCATCCCTCTCTCTTGCCCCCTCCTTTCCCCCTCTCTCACCCACTTCCCTCTCTCTCACCCCCTCCCTCTCTCTCGCCCCCACCCGTGCACTCTATCGCCCACTCCCTCTCTCGCACCCCCTCCCACTCTCTCTTGCTCCCTCCATCTCTCTCACACCCCCTCTCATTCTTGCCCCCTCTCTTTCACCCCCCACCTTTCTCTCTCATCTCCTCCCCTCTCTCTCTCTCTCTCTCTCTCTCTCACCCCTCCCTTTCTCTCTCGCACCCCTCCGTCTCCCTCTCATCCCCTCCTTCACTCTCTCTCTCACACCCCCCTCACCCCTCCTCTGTCTCACCCCCCTCGCACCCTCCCTCTCTCTCTCTCGCATTCTCCCTTGCTCTCTCACCCCGTCCCTCTCTCTCTCGCCCCCTCTCTCTGTCTCTATCTCTCACCACCCCCATCCCTCCTCTCTCTCTCACCCTCCCTCCGTCTCTCTCTCGCCCCCTCCCTCTCTCTCTCGCTCTCTCTCCCTCTCTCTCGCCCTCTCACCCTCTCTCTCTCGCCCCGTCCCTCTCACTCTCGCCCCCTCCCTCTCTCTCTGGCCCCCTCCCTCTCTCTCTCTCACCCCCTCCCTCTCCCTCTCGCACCCCCTACCTCTCTCTCTCGCCCCCTCCCTCTCTTTCTTGCCCCAACCCCTCTATCTCTCACCCACACCCTCTCTCTCTCAACCCATCCCTTCTGTCTCTCACCCCTCTCCCTCACTCTCACGCCCCTCTCCATCTCTCTCTCACCCCCTTGCTCTTTCTCTCAACACCTCCCTCTCTCTCATCCCCTCCCCCTCTCTCTCGCCCGCTGCCTCTCTTTCTCGCCCCCTCCCTCTCTCTCTCGCCCCCTGCCTCTCACTCTCTCGCACCCTCCCTCTCTCACTCTCGCACCCTCCCTCTCTCTCTCGCCCCCGTCTCTCTCACCCCTCCCTCTCTCTTTCCCCTTCCCTCCCTCTCTTGCCCCCTCACTCTTTCTCTTGCCGCCTCCCTCTTTCTCTCGCCTCATCCCTCTCTCTCCCTCTCTCTCACGCCCTCCCTCTCTCTCACCCCCCACCCCTCATCTCTCTCTCGCCCCCCACTTACTCTCTCTCGCCCCCTTTCTCTTTCTCTCAACGCCTCCCTCTCTCTCTTCTCACTCCACCCTCTCTCTCTCTCGCACCCTCCCTCTCTCTCTCTCTCTCGCATCCTCCCTCTCTCTCTCGACCCCCTCCTTCTCTCTCTCCCCTCACTCCCTCTCTCTCGCCCCATCCCTCTCTCTTGCTCCCTCCTTCCCCACTCTTTCACCCACTTCCCTCTCTCTCGCCCCCTCCCTCCCTCTCTCGTTCCCTCACTCTCCCTCTCACCCTCTTCCTCTCTCTCTCGCCGCCTCCCGCACTCTCTATCGCCCCCTCCCTCTATCGCACCCCCTCCCACTCTCTCTCGCTCCCTCCATCTCTCTCTCACACCCAAATCTCATTCTCGCCCCCCTCTCTCTCACCCTCCACCTTTCTCTCTCGCCCCCTCCCCCTCTCTCTCTCTCACCCCCTCTCTCTCTCTTTCTCTGTCTCTCTCACACCCCTCCCTTTCTCTCTCGCACCCCTCCCTCTCTCTCTCGTCCCCTCCTTCTCTCTCTCTCACACCCCCCTCACCCCTCCTCTGTCTCGCTCCCCCTCTCTCACCACGTCCCACGCTCTCTCTTGACGCCCCTCTCTCGCTCTCGCACCCCCTCCCTATCGCTCAGTCACATCCTCCCTTGCTCTCTCACCCCCTCTCTCTCTCTCTCTCACCCCCCTCTGTCTGTCTCTATCTCTCACCCTCTCTCTCCCTCTCTCTAGCCTTCTCACTCTCTCTCTCTCACCCCTCACTCTCTCTCTCTCGCCCCCTCCCCCTGTCTCTCTCACCCGCTCCCTGTCTCTCTCAATTCCTCCCTTCTCTATCTCTCGCCCCGACTCTCTCCCTCTCGCCCCCTTCCCTCTCTCTCTGGCACTCTCTCTCTCGCACCCCTCCCTCCATCTCTCACCTCCAATCTCTCTCTCGACCCCCTCTCTCTCGCCGCTCTCCCTCTCTCTCTCACACCCCCCTCCCTCCTCTCTCTATCACGCCTCCCTCTCTCACTTGCACCCCTCACTCTTTCTCTCTCTAGCTCCCTCCCTCTCTCTCTTGACCCCCTCTCCCTCTCGCCACCTTCCCTCCCTCCCTCTCGCCCCCACCCTCTCTCTGTCACCCTCTCCATCTCCCTCTCGCCCTCTCAATCTCTCTCTCCCCCTCAGTCTCGACCCCCGCTCTCTCGCCACACCGCTTCATTTCTCTCTCGCACCTGTCCCTCTGTCTCTCGCCCTCTCTCTCTCGCCTCCCCCTCTCTCGTCCCCTTCCATCTCTCTCTCTCGACCCCTTACATCTCTCTCTCTCTCGTCCCCTTCCCTCTCTCTCTCTCTCGCACCCCCTCCCACTCTCTCTCGCTCCCTCCATCTCTCTCTCACACACCCCTCTCATTCTCGCCCCCTCTCTCTCTCACCCCCCACCTTTCTCTCTCGCCTCCTCCCTCTCTCTCTCTCACCCCCTCTCTCTCTCTGTCTTTCTCTCTCTCTCTCAGACCCCTTCCTTTCTCTCTCATACCCCTCCCTCTCTCTCTCGTCCCCTCCTTCTCTCTCTCTCACTGCCACCTCACCCATCCTCTGTATCGCCCCTCCTCCCTCGCCATATCCCACTCTCTCTCTCGCCCCCCTCTCTTGCTCTCGCACCCTCCCTCTCTCTCTCTCGCATCCTCCCTTGCTCTCTCACCCCCTCCCTCTCTCTCTCGTCCCCTTCCCTCTCTCTCTTTCGCCCCCCTTCCACTCTCTCGCGCCCCCTCTCTCTCTCTCTCTCACACCCCTCTCTCTCTCTCGCCCCCTCCCTCTCTCTAGCCCCCTCCCTCCCTTCCTCTCTCCCTCTCTCTCCCTCTCAACCCCTCCCCCTCCCCCCTCTCTCAACCCCTCCCTCACTCTTTTGGCCCGTGTCTCTCCCTCTCGCCCTCTCGCCCCCCCTCTCTCTCTCTGGACCCTCCCTCTCTCGCGCCCCCTCCCTCTCTCTCTCTTACACCCCTCTCTCTCACTCGCCCCCTCCCTCTCTCTCAAGCCCCCTCCCCCTCCCTCTCTCTCTCTCTCTCACTGTCCCCTCCCTCCCTCTCTCTCTCACCCCCTCCCCCCTCCCCTATCTCTCTCCCCTCCCTCTCTCTCTCTTACACCCCTCTCTCTCACTCGCCCCCTCCCTCTCTCTCAAGCCCCCTCCCCCTCCCTCTCTCTCTCTCTCTCTCACTGTCCCCTCCCTCTCTCTCTCTCTCACCCCCTCCCCCCTCCCCTATCTCTCTCCCCTCCCTCTCTCTCTCTTACACCCCTCTCTCTCACTCGCCCCCTCCCTCTCTCTCAAGCCCCCTCCCCCTCCCTCTCTCCCTCTCTCTCACTGTCCCCTCCCTCTCTCTCTCTCACCCCCTCCCCCCTCCCTCTCTCTCTCCCCTTCCCTCTCTCTCTTGCCGCCTCCCTCTTTCTCTCACCACATCCCTCTCTCTCTCGCCTCACTCGCTCTCTCACGCGCGCCCTCCCTCTCTCTCTCTCACACACCCCTCCCTTTCTCTCTCACACCCCTCCCTCTCTCTCATCCCCTCCTTCTCTCACTCTCTCACACACCCCCCTCACCCTCCTCTGTCTCGCCCCCCTCTCTCGCCACCTCCCACTCTCTCTCTCGACCCCCCCTCCCTCTCGCACTCTCTATCGCCCCCTCCCTCACTCGCACCTCCTCCCACTCTCTCTCGCTCACTCCATCTCTCTCTCACACACTGCTCTCATTCTCACCGCCTCTCTCACCCCCACCTTTCTCTCTCGCCCCATCCTCCTCTCTCTCACCCCCTCTCTCTCTCTTTCTCTCTCTCTCACACACCTCCCTTTGTCTCTCGCACCCCTCCCTCCCTCTTTCGTCCCCTCCTTCTCTCTCTCTCAAACCCCCCTCACCCCTCCTCTGTCTCGCCCCCCCCTCTCTCGCCACCTCCCACACTCTCTCTCGACACTCCCTCGCTCTCGCACTCTCTCTCTCTCTCCCTCGCATCCTCCCTTCCTCTCTCACCCCGTCCCTCTCTCTCTCGCCCCCTCTCTCTCAGTCTCTATCTCTCACCACCCCCATCCCTCCTCTCTCTCTCTCACCCTCCCTCCGTCTCTTTCTCGCCTCACTCCCTCTCCCTCTCGCCCCGTCCCTCTCTCTTGCTCCCTCCTTCCCCCTCTAACGCCCTCTTCCCTTTCTCTCGCCTCCCTCTCTCGCTCCCCCTCTCTTTCTCGCCCCCTCCCTCTCTCTCTCTCGCCCTCTCCCCCCTCTCTCGCCCTCTCACTCTCTCTATCTCGCCCCGTCCCACTCTCTCTCTCGCCCCCTCCCACAAACTCTGGCCCCACTCCCTCTCTCTCTCTCACCTCCTCCCTCTCTCTCTCAACACCTCCCTCTCCCTCTCGGCTCATCTCTCTCCCACTCGCCCCCTCCCTCTCTCTCTCATCCCCCTCCCTCTCTCGCACCCCTCGCTCTCACCTCCACTCTCTCTCTTGCCCCCAAGCTCTCTCTCTCTCGCCCCCTCCCCCTCCATCTCTCACGCCCTCTCTCTCTCTCTCACTCACCCCCTCCCTCTTGCACTCTCACCCCCTCCCTCTGTCTCTCGCCCCCTCCACCCCTCTCTCACCTCCGCCTCACCCCTCTCTTTCGCCCCCTCCCTCCCTCTCTCTCTCGACCCCTCCCTCTCTCTCTCGCCCCACCTCCCTCTCTCTCTCTCGCACCCTTCCCTCTCTCTCACCCCCTCTCTCTCACCCCCCTCCCACTCTCTCTCGCACCCCGCCCTCTCTCTCTCTCGCTCCCTCCCTTTCTCTCTAGCCCACTCCTTCTCTCTCTCTCATCCCCTCCCTCTTCCTCTCTCACCTCCTACCTCTCTCTCTCTCACCCCATCCCTCTCTCTCTCAACCCCTCCCACTCTCTCTCAGCCTGTCTCTCTCCCTCTCGCCCCACTCCCTCTCTCTCTCAGCCCTCCTTCTCTCTCTCACCTCCACTCTCTCTCTCGATCCCCTCTCTCTCTTGCCGCCCTCCCTGTCTCTCTCTCTCTCCCCACTCCTTCCCTCTCTCTCACTCACCTCCCCCTCTCTCTCCCTTGCCCCCTCCCTCTCTCTGTCGACCCCCCCTCGATCGCCGCCCATCTTCTCTCTCTCGACCCCCTCCCTCTCTCTCGCCCCCGTCGCTCTCTGTCGATCGCCCCGTCCATCTCTCTCACCCCCCCGAGTCTCGACCCCCTCTCTCTCTCACCCCCTTTCTCTCTCCCACCCCTCCTTCTCTCCCTCGCCTCCCTCCCCCTCTCTCTCGCCCCCTCCCTCTCTCTCACTCGACCCCTCCCTCTCTCTCTTGCGCCCCTAACTCTCTCTCTCTCTCGCCCCCTCTCTCTTGTCCCCTCCCCTCTCTCTCGCCCCCTCTCTTTCTGTCTCGCCCCCTCCCTCTCTCTCTCGCCTCCCTCCCACTCTCTCTCGCCCCCTTCCTCTCTCTCGCCCCCTTCCCACTCTCGCTCGCCCCCTTTCTCTTTCTCTCACCTCTCCCTCTCTCTCTCTTGCTCCCCCACTCTCTCGTCACCCTCCCTCTCTCTCTTGCCCCCTTCCTCTCTCTCTGACCCCCTCCCTCTCACTCTCGCCCCACTCCCTTTCCCTCTCTGCCCCATCCCTCTCTCTCTCGCCTCCTCCCCCTCTCTCTCGCCTCACTCCCCCTCTCTGTGCCCCCTCCCTCTCTCTCTCACTTGCCCCCTCCTCTCTCTCGCCCCCTCACTCTAGCCATCTCCCTCTCTCTCTCGCCCCCTCCCTCTGTCTCGCCCCCTCCCTTCATCTCGCTCACACCCTCCCACTCTCTCTTGCCCCCTCCCTCTTTCACTCTCCCACCCCCTCCCTCTCTCTCTCGCTCCCTCCCGACAGCTCTCTCACCACCTCCATCTCTGTCTCGCCCCTCACTTTCTCTCTCTTTCTCTCCCCATCCCTCGCTCTCTCTCACCCACTCCCTCTCTCTTAAACCCTCCCTCTCTCTCTCTGCCCGTATCTCTCCCTCTCGCCAACTCCCTCTTCTCTCGCCCCTCCCTCCCTCTCTCTTTCGACCCCTCCCTCTCTCTCTTGCCCCCTCCCTCTCTCTTTGCCCCCCTCCAACTCTCTCTCACCCTTCCATCTCTCTCTCGCCCCCGTCTCTCCCTCTCATCCCCATCCCTCTCTCTCTCTCGCCCCCTCCCTCTCTCTCTCTCGCCCCCTCCCCCTCCGTCTCTCGCCCCCTCTCTATCTCTCTTACCCCCTCCCCCTCTCTCGCCTACCTGCACCCTCTCTCTTGCCCACTCCCTCTCTCTCACTCACCCCCTGCCTCTCTCTCTCTCGCCCCTCTCTCTTGCACCCTCCCCTCAGTCTTGCCCTCTCGCGCTCTCTGTCTCGCCCCCTCCCTATCTCTCTCGCCTCCCTCCCCCTCACTCTCGCCACCTTCCTCTCTCTCTCTCGCACCCTCTCCCCCCGTCTCTCGCCCCATCTCTCTCTCTCTCACCCCCTCCCTCTCGCTCTCTAGCCCCCTCCTTCTCTCTCTCACCCCCTCCCCCTCTCTCTCGCCTCCCGCTCCCCCTTCTCTCGCTAGCCCCCCTCCCTCTCTCTCACTCACCCCCTCCCTCTTTCTCACCCCCTCTCCCTCACACCCCTCCCTCTCTCTCTCACCTCCACTCTCTCTCTCGCCCCCTCCCACTCCCTCTCTTGTCCCCTCTCTCTATCTCTCTCTCACCCCCTCCCTCTCACTCACTCGTCCACCCCCTCCCTCTCTCTCTCACCCCCTCCCTCTCACTCACTCGTCCACCCCCTCCCTCTCTCTCTCGCCCCCTCTCTCTCTCTCTCTCTCACACCCGATCGCCTCTCTCTCATCCCCAACCTCTCTCTCTCGGCCCGTCTCTCTCCCTCTCGTCCCCCTTGCTTTATCTCTCTCTCCACGATCCCCTTTCTCTCTCGCCCCCACCCGCTCTCTCTCGCACTCTCCCTCTCTCACTAGCCTCCTCCCTCTCTCTCTCTCTCACGCCCCCTCCCTCTTTCTCACCCCCTCTCTCTCACACCCCTCCCTCTCTCTCTCACCTCCACTCTCTCTTTCGCCCGCTCCCACTCCCTCTCTTGTCCCCTCTCTCTATCTCTCTCTCACCCCATCCCTCTCACTCACTCGTCCACCCCCTCCCTCTCTCTCTCGCCCCCTCTCTCTCTCTCTCTCACACCCGATCGCCTCTCTCTCATCCCCAACCTCTCTCTCGGCCCGTCTGTCTCCCTCTCGTCCCCCTTGCTCTATCTCTCTCTCCCCGATCCCCTTTCTCTCTCGCCCCCACCCGCTCTCTCTCGCACTCTCCCTCTCTCACTAGCCCCCTCCCTCTCTCTCTCTCTCACGCCCCCTCCCTCTCTCTCTCACCCCATTCCCTCTGTCTTTCACCCCTTCTCTCACTCTCGCCCCCTCCCTCTCACTCTCTCGCCCCGTCCCTCTCTCTCTCGACCCCCTCCCTCTCTCTCTTGCCCCGTCCCTCTCTCTCCCACCCCTCCCTCTCTCTCTCGCCCCCTTCATCTCTCACTCGCCCCACTCCCCCTCTCTCCCCATCCCACTCTCTCTCTCACCCCCTCCCTCTCTCTCTCTCTCTCACTCCCTCCCTGTCTCTCTCGCCCCCTACCTCTCTCTCTCTCTCAACCCATCCCTCTCTCTCTGAACCCGTCCCTCTCTCTCTCGCCCCGTCTCTCTCTCTCTCGCCCACCTCCCGCTCTCTCTCGCCCTCCTTTCCTCTCTCTCTTGCCCCCCTCCCTCTCTCGCTCGCCCCTCCATCTCTTTCTCGCCCCCATCCCCCTCCCTCTCTATCTCTATCTCTCTCTCTAACCCTCCCTCTCTCTCTCAGCCCGTCTCTCTCCGTCTCGCCCCCCTCCCTCTCTCTCTCTCTCACCCTCACTCTCTCTCTCACCCCCATCCTCCCTCTCTCTCTCACACCCCTCCCTCTCTCTCTCTGTCCCCCTCCCTCTCACTCTCACCCCATCCTCCCTCTCTCTCTCACATCCCTTCCTCTCTCTCTCTCTCTCACCTCCACTCTCTATCTCGACCCCTCTCTCTCTCTTGCCCCCTCTCTCTCTCGCCCCCTCCCCCACCGTCTCTCGCCCCTCTCTCTCTCTCACCCCCTCCCTCTCGCTCTCTCGCCCCCTCCATCTCTCCATCGCCCCCTCCCCCTCTCTCTCACCTCCCCCTCAACCCTCCTCTCTCTCTCGCCACGTCCCTCTCTCTCGCCCCACGCCCTCTCTCTCCCGCCCACCTCCCTCTCTCTCGCGCCCCCCTCTCTCACACCCCACCCTTTCTCTCTCTCCCACCCCTCACTCTCTCTCACGTCCACTCACTCTCTCGACCCCCTCTCTCTCGCCGCCCTACTTCTCTCACTTTCTCTCTCGCCCCCCTCCGTCTCTCTCTCACCACCTCCCTCTCCCTATCTCGCCCCCTCCCTCTCTCTATCTCGCCCCATCCCTCTCTCTCTCAACCCCACCATCTCTCTCTCTCGACCCGTCTCTCCCCCCTCTTGCCCCCATCTCTCTCTCTCTCTCTCTCTCTCCCCCCCATCTCCCTCCTTCTGTCTCTCGCCCGCTCCCTCTCTCTCTCTCCCTCCCTCTCTCTCTCACACCATTTCCTCTGTCTCTCGCCCCTTCTCTCACTCACCCCCTCCCTCTTACTCTCCCCCTCTCTCTCTCGCCCCCTCCATTTCTCTCTCACACCCTCCCTCTCTCTCTTGCCCGCCCCTCCCCGTCTCACCCCCTGCCTCTCTCTCTCTCCCCCCTCCCGCTCTCTCTCACCCTACTCCCACTCTCATTCTCTCACCCCCACCCTCTCTCTCTTGCCCACCCACTCCCCGCTCCCCCTCTTGCCCCCTGCCTCTCTCTATCGCCACCCCTCCCTCTCTCTCTCGTCCCCTCCCTCTCTCTCTCTCCCCCTCCCTCTCTCTCGTGCCCCCTCGCGCTCTCAGTCTCACACCCTCGCTCTCTCTCTCACCCCCTTTCTCTTTCTCTATCCTCCTCCCTCTCTGTCTCGCCCCCCTCCCTCTCTCTCTTGCCCTCCTACCTCTCTCTCGCCCACCCTCTCGCCCCCTCCTTCTCTCTCTCGCCCACCCTCCTTCTATCTCACGCTCGCCTCCCTCTCTCTCTCGCCACCTCCCTTTCTCTCTCTCGCCCCCTCCCTCTCTCTAGCCCCCTCCCTCTCTCTCTTGCCTCCTCCCTCTCTCTCAACCCCCTCCCTCTCTATCTCGCCTCCCTCCCTCTCTCTCGCACCCGCCTCCCTCCCTCTCTCTCTCCCGCCCCCTCCCTCCATCTCTCTCACCCCTTCCCCCTCTCTCTCGCCCGCTCTCCCACTCCCTCTCAGCTCCCTCCCTCCTTCTCCCATTCGCCCCCTCCCTCTATCTCGCACCCCCCTCTCTCTCACACCCCTCCCTCTCTCTCTCTCTCCCACACCTCCCTCTCTCTCTCAACTCCACGTGCTCTCTCACCGCCCTCCCTCTCTCTCTCGCCCCCTCCCTCTCCCTCCCTCGCCCCCTCTCTCTCTCTCTCTCACCCCATCCCTCACTCTCTCAACCCCTCCCTCTCTCTCTCGGCCCCTCTCTCTCCCTCTCGCCCCCCTCCCCCTCTGTCTCTCTCACCTCGCTTCTCTCTCGCCCCCTCCCTCCCTGACACTCTTACCCCCCTCACTCTCTCTCGCCTTCCCTCTCTCTGTCTGTCGCTCTCTCGCCCCCTCCCCCTCTCTCTCAACTCCTCCCCTTCTCTCTCACCCCCTCCCTCTCTCTTTCACGCCACCCGCCCTCCTTCACTCGCCCCCTTCTCTCTTGCCCCCCTTTCTCACACCCCTCCCTCTCTCTCTCCCACCCCTCACTTTCTCTCTCACCTCCACTCTCTCTCGCCCCTCCCCCTCTGTCTATCGCCCCCATCTCTCTCTCACTATCACCCCCTCCCTCTCACTCGCACACCCCCTCATTCTCTCTCTCGACCTCTCCGTACATCTCCCTCACACCCTCCCTCTCTCTCACGCCCCCTCCCTCCCTCTCGCTCATCCCCTCGCTCTCTCTCTCAACCTCTCCTTCTCTCTCTTCCCCTCCCTCTCTCTCTTGCCCACCTCTCTCTCTGCACCCCTCCCTCTCTCTCTCTCACCTCCACTCTCTATCTCGACACTCTCTCTCTCTCGCCCCCTTTCTCTCTCTCTCTCTCTTGCCATCCTCCCTGTCTCTCTGTCGACCCCTCCCTCTCTCTCTCGCCCCCACCCTCTCCCTCTCACCCCCCTCCCTCTCTCTCTAGCCCCCTCCCTCTCTCTCTCTCTACCTCCCTCCCTCTCCCTCTCTCCCCCCCTCCCTCTCTCTCTCTCTCTCTCCCCCCCCTCCCTCACTGTCTCGGCCTGTCTCTCTCCCTCTCGGCCCCTCCCTCTCTCTCTCTCTCTCTCCCCCTCCCTGTCTATTTCGCCCCGCTCTCTCACTCTCTCTCTCGACCCCTCCCTCTCTCCCTTGCCTCCTCCCTCCCTATCTCTTGCCCCCTCCCTCTCCCTGTCTCGCCCCCTCTCTCTCTCTCGCCCCATCCCTCTCTCTCTCAACCCCTCCCTCTCTCTCTCGGCCCGTCTCTCTCCCTCTTGCTCCCCTCCCTCTCTCTCTCTCCCCGCTCTTTCTTGCCCCCCTCCCTCTCTCTCTTTCTGCCCTCCCTCTCTCTCTTGCCCCCTCCCTCTCTCTCTCGCCCCTCCCTCTCTCTCGCCCCCTCTCTCTTTCTCTCTCTCTTTCACCCCTCCCTCTCTCTCTCACCTCCACTCTCTCTCGATCCCCTCTCTCTCGACCCCTCCCTCTCTCTCTCTCTCTGGCCCACTTCCTCTCTCTCTAGCCACCTCCCTCTCCCTCACTCGGCCCCTCCCTCTCTCATGGATTAGTGCTGCTGGATGAGCACTCTCTCTCGACCCCTCTCACTTTCTCTTGCCCCCTCCCTCTCTCTCTTGCCCCCTCCCTCTCTCTCTCGCCCCCTCTCTCTCGCCCCCTCTCTCTCACACCCCTCCCTCTCTCTCTCTATCTCACCCCCTCCCTCTCTCTCTCGCCCACCTCACACTCTCTCTCTTGACCCCTCTCTCTCTCTCTCGGCCGGTCTCTCTCCCTTTCGCCCCCTCCCTCTCTCTCTCTTGCCCCCCCTCTCTCTCTTGCTCCCCTCTCTCTCTCGCACCCCTTCCTCTCTCTCACCTCCACTCTCTATCTCGACCCTCTCTCTCTCTCTCGCCCCTCTCTCTCTCTTGCCCCCCTCCCTGCTTCTCTTTCACCCCCTCCCTCTCTCTCTCTAGCCCCCTCCCTCTCTCTCTGTAGCCCCCTCCCTCTCAATCTGTCGCCCCCCTCTTGCACCCCCTCTCTCTCTCTTGCTCCCCTCCGTCTCTCTCTTGCCTCCCACCCTCTCTCTCGACCCCCCTCTCTCTCTCGTCCCCCTCTCTCTTTATCTCTCTCTCTCTCGCACCCCTCCCTCTCTCTCTCTCACCTCCACTCTCTCTCGATCCCCTCTCTCTCGCCCCCTCCCTCTCTCTCTCTCTCTCTGGCCCACTCCCTCTCTCTCTCTAGCCCCCTCCCTCTCCGTCACTCGCCCCCTCCCTCTCTCTCTCTCGATCCCCTCCCCCTCTCTCTCTCTCTCCCCCTCCCTCTCTCTCTCTCGCTCCCCCTCCCTCTCTATCTCGCTCCCTGCCTCACTCTCTCTCTCTACCCTTCCCTCTCTCTCTTGCCCCCTCCCTCTTTCTAGTGCCCCCTCTCTCTCTCTCTATGCCTCTCTTCCCCCCCTCCCACGCTCTCTCGGCCTGTCTCTCTCTCTCTCGCCCCCCTCCCTCTCTCTCTCTCACTCTCCTCCCTCTCTATCTCGCCCCCATCCCTCACTCTCTCTCGACCCCTCTCTCTCTCTCTTGCCCCCTCCCTCTCTCTCACCTCCACTCTCTCTCGATCCCCTCTCTCTCTCGCCCCCTCCTTCTCTCCCTCTCTCGCCTCCTCCCTCTGCCTGTCACGACCCCTACCTCTCTTTCTCTCGCCCCATCCCACTCTCTCTCAACCCTTCCCTCTCTCTCTCTCGGCCCGTCTCTCTCCCTCTTGCTCCCCTCCCTCCCTCTCTCTCTCCTCTCCCTCCCTCTTTCGACCCCCTCCCTCACTCTCTCTCTCTTGCACCCCCTCTCTCTCTCTCTTGCCTTCCACCCTCTCTCTCGATCCCTCCCTCTCTCTCGTCCCCCTCTCTCTTTCTCTCTCTCTTGCACCCCTCCCTCTCTCTCTCACCTCCACTCTCTCTCGATCCCCTCTCCCTCGCCCCTCCCTCTCTCTCTCTCTAGCCCACTCCCTCTCTCTCTCTAGCCCCCTTCCTCTCCGTCACTCGCCCCCTCCCTCTCTCTCTCTCGATCCCCTCCCTCTCTCTCTCTCTCTCCCCCTCCCTCTCTCTCTACCCCTCCCTCTCTCTCTCTCTCTCTCGCTCCCCCTCCCTCTCTCTTGCCCCCCCTTCCCCCTCTCTCTCTCACACCCCTTCCTCTCTGGCCCCACTCCCCCCCCTCTCTCTCTCATTCACCATCCCTCTCTCTCACCACCTTCCTCTCTCTCGCTGCCTAATCTCTCTCTCTCTCTCTCTACACCCACCCTCTTTCTCTCTTTCCCCATCCCTCTCTCTCTCAAAACCTCCCTCTCTCTCTTGGCCTGTCTCTCTCCCTCTTGCACCCCTACCTCTCTCTCGCCCCACCTTCCCTCTCTCTCCCTCACACCCCTTCCTCTCTCGCCCCACTCCCTCTCTCTCACACCCCCTCCCCCTCTCTCTCTCGTCCCCCACCCTCTCTCTCGCTCCTTCTCTCACTCTCGCCCTCACCCTTTCTCTCTCGCCCCCTCCCTCGCGCTCTCGCCACTTCCCTCTCACTCTCGCCCACTCCCTCTCTCTCTCTAGCCCCCTCCCTCCCCCCACTCGCCTCCTCCCTCTATCTCTCTCTCGATCCCCTCCCTCTCTCTCTCTCTCTCTCTCCCCTTCCTCTCTATCTCGCCCCCCCACACTCTCTCTCTAGACCACTCCCTCTCTCTCTCGCCCCTTCTCTCACTCTCGCCCCCACCCTCTCTCTCTAACCATCTCTCTCTCTCTCGCCGCCCTCCCTCTTTCTCTCTTGCCCCATTCCTCTCTCTCACCCCCTCCCTCTTGCTCTCTCGCCCCCAAGCTCTTTCTCGCCCCACTCCCTATCTCTCTCTCGGCCCTTCTCTCACTCTCGCCCCCACCCACTCTCTCTCGCCCACCTCCCTCGCTCTCGCGCCCCCTCCCTCTCACTCTCGCCCACTCCCTCTCTCTCTCTAGCTCCCTCCCTCTCCCTCACTCGCCTCCTCCCTCTCTCTCTCTCGATCCCCTCCCTCTCTCTCTCTCTCTCTCTCTCTCTCTCTCCCCCCTCCCTCTCTCTCTCGGCCCATCTCTCTCCCTCTCGCCCCCTCCCTCTCGCTCTCACCCCTCCCTCTCTATCTCGCCCCTCCCTCACTCTCTCTCGACCCCTCCCTCTCTCTGTTGACCCCGCCCTCTCTCTCTTGCCCGCTCCCTCTCTCTCCCCCCTCCCTCTCTCTCTCAAGCCCTACCTCTCTCTCTCGGCCTGTCTCTCTCCCTCTTACCCCCCTCCCTCTCTCTCGCCCCCCTTCCCTCCCTCTCTCTCACAACCCTTCCTCTCTCGCCCCACTCCCTCTCTCTCTCTCTCGCCCCCACCCTCTCTCTCTCGCCCCCCTCCCTCGCTCTCTCGCCCCCTCCCTCTCACTCTCGCCCACTCTCTCTCTCTCTCTAACCCCCTCCCTCTCCCTCCCTCGCCCTCTCCCTCTCTCTCTCTCAATCCCCTCCCTCTCTCACTCTCTCTCTCTCTCCCCCCTCCCTCTCTCTCGCGGCCCATCTCTCTCCCTCTCGCCCCCCTACCTCTCTCTCTCTCTTCCCCCTCACTCTCTATCTCGGCCCTCCCTCAATCTCTCTCTCGACTCCTCCCTCGCTCTTGACCCCGCCCTCTATCTCTTGCCCCCTCCCTCTCTCTCTCGCCCCCCTCCCTCTCTCTCTCTCACCACATCCCTCTCTCTCTTAACCCCTCCCTCTCTCTCTGGGCCTGTCTCTCTCCCTCTTGCCCCCCTCCCTCTCTCTCGCTCCCCCTTCCCTCTCTCTCACACCCCTTCCTCTCTCGCCCCACTCCCTCTCTCTCTCTTGCCCCACTGCCTCTCTCTCTCACACCCTCCCTCTCTCTCTCGCCCCCGCCCTCTCTCTCTCGCCCCTTCTCTCACTCTCGCCCCCACCCTCTCTCTCTCTCGCCCCCCTCCCTCTCTCTCTTGCCCCCTACCACTCTCTCTCGCCTCCTCCCTCTCTCTCGCATCCCTCCCTCTCTCTCTCGCCCACCTCCCTTTTCTTCTCGCCCCTCCCTCTCTCTCTCGCCTCCCTTCCTCTCTCTCGCCCCCTTCCTCTCTCTCTCGAAACCCTCCCTCTCTCTCTCGCCCCTTCTCTCACTCTCGCCCCCACCCTCTCTCTCTCTCGGCCCCCTCCCTCTCTCTCTCGCCCCCTCCCACTCTCTCTCACCTCCTCCCTCTCTCTCGCATCCCTCCCTCTCTCTCTCGCCCACCTCCCTTTTCCTCTCGCCCCTCCCTCTCTCTCTCGCCTCCCTTCCTCTCTCTCGCCCCCTTCCTCTCTCTCTCGAAACACTCCCTCTCTCTCTCGCCCCCTCCCTCTCACTCTCGCCCCCTCCCCCTCTCTCTCTCGCCCCCACCCTCTGTCTCTCGCACCAACCCTCTATCTCTCATCCCCTCCCTCTCTCTCAAGCCCCCTCCCTCTCTCTCGCCCCTCGTCCCTCTCTATTTCACCTCCCACCCTCTCTCTCTCGCCCCCACCCTCTCTCTCTCACCCCCTCCCTCTCTCTCTCTCGGCCCCCCTCCCTCTATCTCGTCCCCCTCCCACTCTCTCGCCTGCCCTCCTTCACTCTATCAGCCGCCTCCCTCCTTCTCTCTCTCGCCCCTTCCCTCTCTCTCTCACCTCTCTCTCGCTCTCTCTCTCTCTCGCCCCCCTCCTTCTATCTCGTCCCCCTTCCTCTCTCTCGACCCCTTCCTCTCTGTCACCCCCTTCCTCTCCCTCGCCCCTTCTCTCACTCTCGCCCCCTCCCTCTCTCCCTCTCTCACCCCCTCCCTCTCTCTCTGTCTCGCCCCCTCCCTCTCTCTCTTTCTCGCCCCCCTCCCTCTTTCTCTCACCTGCCCCCTCCCTCTCTCGGCCCTTCATATTTCTCTATCCCCCTCCCTCTCTCTCTCACCCACTCCCTCTCTCTCGCCCATTCCCCCTCTCTCTGTTACCCCCCTCCCTCTCTCTCTCTCTCGCCCCAATCCTCTCTCTCTCAACCCCTCCTTCTCTCTCTCGGCCTGTCTCTCTCCCTCTTGCCCCCCTCCCTCTCTCTCGCACCCCCTTCCCTCTCTCTCTCACACACACCCCTTCCTCTCTCGCCCCACTCCCTCTCTCTCTCGCCCCACTCCCTCTCTCTCACCCCCTCCCTCTCTCTCTCGCTCCCTCCCTCTCTCTCTCGCCCCTTCTCTCACTCTCTCACCCACCCTCTCCCTCTCACCCCTCCCTCTCTCTCGCCGCCTAATCTCTCTCTCTCTCTCGCCACCCTCCCTCTTTCTCTCTTGCCCCAGTCCTCTCTCTCTCACCTGCCCCTTCCCTCTCTTGGCCTTCCATATCTCTCTCTCCCCCTCCCTCTCTCTCACCCACTCCCTCTCTCTCGCCCATTCCCCCTCTCTCTCTTGCCCCCTCCCTCTCTCTCTTGCCCCATTTCCCTATCTCTTGCCACCGCCCTCTCTCTCACCCCCTCACTCCCTCTCACCCCTCTCTCTCTCGCCCCCACTCCCTCTATCTCGTTCCCCTCCCTCTCTCTCGCCCCCCTTCCTCTCTCTCACCCCCTCCCTCTCTCTCACCCATTCGCTCATTCTCGCCCCCTCCCTCTCTCTCTCGCTCACCGACCCTCCCCCTCTCTCTCAGCCCCCTCCCTCTTTCTCTCTCTCGCCCCCTCCTTCTCTCTCTCACTTGCCACCTCCCTCTATCGCCCCCTCCCTCTCTCTCCCTCGCCCCCTCCCTCTCTCTCTTCTGCCCCCTCCCCCTCCCTCTCTTTCTCTCATCCCCTCCCTCTCTCTCTCACCACCTCCCACTCTCTTTCACCCCCTCTCTCTCTCGCACCATCCTTCTCTCTCACCTGCCCCCTCTCTCTCTCTCGCCCCCTCGCTCTCTCTCTCTCGCCCCACCCTTTCTCTAGCTCCCTCCCTCTCTCTCGCCCCTTCCCTCTATCTCTCTCTCGACCCTCCCTCTCTGTCACCCCCCTCCCTCTAACTCTCCCTCGCCCCCTCCCTCTCTCTCTCTCACCCCTCTCTCTCTCTCTCGTCCCCTCCCTCTCTCTCTCGCCCCATCCCTTTCTCTCCCGCCCCCTCCCTCTCTCTCGCCCCCTCCCTCTCTCTCGCCCCATTCTCTCTCTCTCACCCCCTCCCTCTCTCTCTTGCCCACTCCCTCTCACTCTTGCCCCTCCCTCTCTGTCTCGCCCCCTCGCTCTCTCTCTCGTCCCCTCCCTCCCTCTCTCGCTCCCCTCCCTCTCTCTCTCGCCCCCTCCTTCTCTCTCGGCCCCTCCCTCTCCCCCACCTCCCTCTCTCTCTCACTCCTCCCTCTCACTCTCTCGCCCCCTCCCTCTCTCTCACCTGCACCCGACTCTCTCTCGCCCCCTCCCTCACCCTCTCTCTTGACCCCTCCCTCTCTCTCTTGGCCCCTCCCTTTGTCTCTCACACCCCTCCCACTCTCTCTCTCTCTCACCCCTCCCTCTCTTTCTCACCTCCACTTTATCTCTTGATCCCCCTCTCTCTCGCCCCCTCCCTCTCTCTCTCTCTAGCCCACACCCTCTCTCTCTCTAGACCCCTCCCTCTCCCTCTCTCGCCCCCTCCCTCTCCCTTCTCGCCCCCTACCTCTCTCTCACCCCATCCCTCTCTCTCTCAACCCCTCCCTCTCTCTCTCAGCCCGTCTCTCTCCCTTTTGCTTCCCTCCCTCTCCTTCTCTCTCTCCCCCTCCCTCTCTCTCTCGACACCCTCTCTCATTCTCTCTCTTGCCCCCTCCCTCTCTCTCTTGCCCCCCTCCCTCTCTCTCTTGCACTCCTCTATCTCTCTCTCACCTCCACTCTGTCTCGATCCACTCGCTCTCGCCCCCTCCCCCTCTCTCTCTCTAGCCCACTCCCTCTCTCTTTCGAGCCGCCCCCCTCTCCCGCACTGGGCCCCTCCCTCTCTCTCTCTCTCCCCTCCCTCTCTCTCTCAGCCCATCTCTCTCCCTCTCGCCCCTCTCCCTCTCTCTCTCTCTCCCACCTCCCTCTCTTTCTCGTCCCCTCCCTCACTCTCTCGACCCCTCCCTCGCTCTTTCGCCCCATCCCTCTCTCTCGCACCCCCCTGCCTCTCTCCCTCCCCTTCCCCATCTCTCTCTCACACCCCTTCCTCTCTCGACCCACTGCCTCTCTCACTATCTCTCTCCCCATCCCTCTCTCTCAACCCCTCCCTCTCTCTCTCCGCACTCTCTCTCTCACCGCCCTCCCTCTTTCTCTCTTGCCCCATCCCTCTCTCTCACCCCCTCCCTCTTGCTCTCTCGCCCCAATCTCTTTCTTGTCCCACTCCCTCCCTCTCTCTCTCCGCAATCTCTCTCTCTCTCTCACCCCTCCCTCTCTCTCTCTCGCCCCACACCCTCTCTCTCTCACCCCCTCCCTCTCTCTCTCTCGCCCCCCTACCTTTCTCTCTCGCCCCTCCCTCTCTCTCGCCTCCCTCCCTCTCTCTTGCCCCCTCCCTCTCTCTCTCACACCCTCCCTCTTTCTCTCACCCCCCTCTCTCGCTCCCCTCCCTCACCCCCCTCTCTCGCTCCCCTCCCTCTCCCTCTCGTCACCTCCTCATCTCTCTCTCGCCCCCACCCTCTCTCTCTCACCCCCTCCCTCTCTCTCTTGCGCCTTCCCTCTCTCTCGCCCCACCTCCCTCTCTATATCAACTCCCTCCCTCTCTCACTCGTCCGCTCCCCCTCTCTCGCTCCCACCCTCCCTCTCTCTCACCCCCTCCCTCTCTCTCACCCCTCTATCTCTCGCTCCCTCTCTCTCTCTCTCGCTCGCCCACCCTCCCTCTCTCTCTCAGCCCCCTCCCTCCTTCTTTCTCTAACCCCCTCCTTCTCTCTCATTTGCCCCCTCCCTCTATC
Organism: Chiloscyllium punctatum; assembly: GCF_047496795.1. NCBI lineage: Eukaryota > Metazoa > Chordata > Chondrichthyes > Orectolobiformes > Hemiscylliidae > Chiloscyllium > Chiloscyllium punctatum. The sequence continues at coordinate 89,525,892 of NC_092759.1, forward strand.
GCCCCCTCCCTCTCTCTCTCTCGCCCCCTCGCTCTCTCTTGCCCCCTCCCTCTCTCTGTCTCTCTTTGGCCCCCTCCCTCTCTCTCTCACCCCGTCCCTCTCTCTCTCACCCCCCCACTCTCTCTCTCGACCCTCCATCTCTCTCACCTGCCCCCCTCTCTCTCTCTCGCTGTCTCTCTCTCCCACCCCCACACTCTCTCTCTTGCCCGTCCCTCTCTCTCGCCCCCTCCCTCTCTCTCTCTCGACCTTCCCTCTCTCTCACCCCCCTCCCTCTATCTCTCCCTCGCCCCCTCCCTCTCTCGGCCTCCCTCTCTCTCTCTCTCCCCCTCCCTCTCTCATGTACACTCCCTCTCTCTCTCTTGCCCCCTTCCTCTCTCTCTCGCCCCATTCACCTCTCTCGCCCCCTTCCCCTCTCTCTCGACCCCTCCCTCACTCTCTCGCCCCCTCCCTCTCTCTCTCACCCCCTCCCTCTATCTCTCCCTCGCCCCTCCCTCTTTCTTTCTCTCGCCCCCCACTCTCCCTCACCCCCTCCCTCTCTCGCTCTCGCCGACTCCCTCTCTCTCTCCCCCCTCCCTCCCACTTTCGCCCTCCTCCCTCTCTCTCTCGCATCATCAATTACTCTCTCGCCCCCTTTTTCTCTCTCACCCCTCCCTCTCTCTCATCCCTCTCTCTCTCGCTGCCTCTCTCTCTCTCGCTCGCCCACCCTCCCCCTCTCTCTCAGCCCCCTCCCTCCTTCTCTCTCTCACACCCTCCTTCTGTCTCTTATTTGCCTCCACCCTCTATCGCCCCCTCCCTCTCTCTCTCTCGCCCCCTCCCTCTCTCACTCGCTCCTCCCCTTCCTCTCTCTCTCGCCCCCTCCCTCTCGCTCTTGCCCCATCACTTTCTCTCTCGCCCCCTCCTTCTTTCTCACCCCCCTCTCTCTCGCCCGCTCACTTTTTCTGTCTCCCTTTCGCCCCCTCCCTCTCTCTCTCACCCCCTCCCTCTCTCTTTAACCCCCCTCTCTCTCTCTTGCTCCCCCTTTCTCTCACCTGCCCTCTCTCTCTCTCGCCGTCTACCACTCTCTCTCACCCCCTCCCTCTCTCTCACCCCTCTCTCTCTCTCGCTCCCTCTCTCTCTCGCTCGCCCATCCACCCACTCTCTCTCAGGCCACTCCCTCCTTCTCTCTCTCACCCCCGCCTTCTCTCTCTCATTTGCCCCCTCCCTCTATTGCCCCCTCCCTCTCTCTCTCTCGCCCCCTCCCTCTCTCTGTCTCTCTTTCCCCCCTTCTCTCTCACCCCATCCCTCTCTCTTGCCCCCTCCTTCTCTCTGTCGCTCTTTCGCCCTTCCCTCTCTCACACACCCACCTCCCTCTCTCTCTCACCCCTCTCTCTCTCGCCCCCTCCTTCTCTCTCACCTGCCCCCTCTCTCTCTCGCCCCCTCACTCTCTCTCTCGCCCCCACCTTCTCTCTCTCTCGCGTCATCCCTCTCTCTCATGCCCCCTCCCTCTCCCTTGCACCCCCTCCCTCTCTATCTCGCCTCCCTCCCTCTCTCTCTCAGCCGCCTCCCTCCATCCCTCTCTCGCCTGCCCCCTCTCTCTCTCGCCCCCTCCCTCTCCCCATCGCCCCCCATCAATCTCGTCCCCCTCCCTCTCTCTCGGCCGCCCTCCCTCTCTCTCTCAGTCCCTTCCCTCCTTTTCTCTGTCGCCCCCTCCCTCTCTCTCACCTGCCCCCTCCCTCTCTTAGCCCTCCCTCTCTCTCTCTCCCCTCCCTCTCTCTCTCTCACCCCTTCCCTCTCTCACGAGCGCTCCCTCTCTCTCTCTTGCCCCTCCCCCTCTCTCTCGCCCCATTCCTCTCTCTCTCGCCCCCTCCCTCACTCTCTCGCCCCTCCCTCTCTCTCTCACCCCCTCCCTCTATCTCTCCCTCACCCCCTCCCTCTCTCTCTCACCCCTCCCTCTCACTATCACCCCCCTCCCTCTCTCTCTCGCCCCATCCCTTTCTCTCTTGCCTCCTCCCTCTCTCTCGCTCCCTCCTTCTCTCTCTCTCGTCCTCTCCCTCTGTCTCTCGCCCACTCCCTCTCTCAGTCTCGCTCTCTTGATCTCTCTCATCCCCTGTCTCTTTCTCTCACCACCCCCTCTCTCTCGCCCATCCCTCTTTCTCTCGCCCATCTCTCTCTCTCTCTTCCCCTCCCTCCCTCTCTCGCCCCCTCTCTCTCTCTCGCCCCCTCCTTCTCTCTCAACCCCTCCCTCTCTCTCGACCCCTCCTTCTCTCTGTCGCTCTTTTGCCCTTCCCTCTCTCACGCACCCACCTCTCTCTCTCTCTCACCCCTCTCTCTCTCACCCCCTCCCTCTCTCTCACCTGCCCCCCTCTCTCTCTCGGCCCCTCACCCTCTCTCTCTAGCCCCCACCTTCTCTCTCTCTCGCCTCCCTCCCTCTCTCTCTCAGCAGCCTCCCTCCATCCCTCTCTCGCCCGCCCCCTCCCTCTCTCGCCCCATCCCTCTCCCCATCACCGCCCATCAACTCGTCCCCCTCCCTCTCTCTCGCCCGCCCTCTCTCTCTCTCTCAGTTCCCTCCCTCCCTCTCTCTTTCGCCCCCTCCCTCTCTCTCTCACCTGCCCCCTCCCTCTCTCAGCCCTCCCTCTCTCTCTCCCCTCCCTCTCTCTCTCTCACCCCTTCCCTCTCTCCCGAATGCTCACTCTCTCTCTTACCCCCTCCCCCTCTCTCTCGCCCCATTCCCCTCTCTCTCGCCCCCTCCCTCACTCTCTCGCCCCCTCCCTCTCTCTCTCACCCCTCCCTCTATCTCTCCCTTGCCCCCTCCCTCTCTCTCTCTCTCGCTCCCTCTCTCTCTCTCACCGCATCCCTTTCTCTCTCGCCCCTCCCTCTCTCTCGCCCTCTCCCTCTCTCTCTCTCTCTCGCCCCCTCCCTCCCACTTTTGCCCCCTCCCTCTCTCTCTCGCCCCATCCATTTCTCTCTCGCCCTCTCCTTCTCTCTCTACCCCTCCCTCTCTCTCTCTCGCCCTCTCCCTCTCTCTGTCTCTCTTTCACCCCTCCCTCTCTCTCATACCCCTCCCCTCTCTCTCTCTCGCACTCTCGTCTCTCACACCTGCCCACTCTCTCTCTCTCGCCCCTCCCTCCTCTCTCTCTCACCGCCTCCCTCTCTCCCTCGCCCCCTCCCTCTCACTCGCCCCCCCTCTCTCTCTTTCTCACCCCTCCCTCTCTCTCACATGTCCCCCTCTCTCCCTCGCCCATCCTTCTCTCTCACGCCCATCCCTCTCTCTCTCGCCCACCTCCCTCACTCTCATCGCCCCTCCCTCTCTCTCTCGCCCCCTCCTTCTCTGTCGCCCCCTCCTTCTCTCTCTCTCCCTCCCTCTCTCTCGCCCCCTCCTTCTCTCTGTCTCTCTTTCGCCCTCCCTCTCTCTCGCACCCACCTCCCTCTCTCTCTCACCCCTCCCTCTCTCCCTCCTGCCACCCTTTCTCTCTCGCCCCCTCACTCTCTCTCTCGTCCCCACCTTCTCTCTCTCTGGTCTCATCCCTCTCTCTCTCTACCCCCTCCCTTTCTCTAGCACCCCCTCCCTCTCTATCTCGCCTTCCTCCCTCTCTCTCTCAGCCGCCTCCCTCCCTCCGTCCTCTCGCCGCCCCCTCCCTCTCTCGCCCCCCCTCTCTCTCTCGCCCCCTCCCTCTCTCTCTCTCTCACCCCATACCTCTCTCTCGCCCCCTCCCTCTCTCTGCTCTCTCTCTCGTCCCCTCCCTCTCTCTCTCGTCCCTCCCTCTCTCTCTTCCCCTCCCTCCCTCTTTCGCCCCCTCCCTCTCTATCTCGCCCCATCCATTCTCTCTCGCCCCCTCCTTCTCTCTCTACCCCACCCTCTCTCTCTCGTCCTCTCCCTCTCTGTCTCTCTTTCACCCCCTCCCTCTCTCTCTCACCCCTCCCTCTCTCTCTCTCGCCCCCTCCCTATCTCACACCTGCCCCTTCTCTCTCTCGCCCCCCCTCTCTCTCGCCCACCTCCCTCTCTCTCAGCCCCCGTCTCTATCTCGCTTACCTCCCTCTCTCTCAGCCGCCTCCCTCCCTTTCTCTCTCGCCAGCCCCCTCCCTCTCACCCCCATCCCCTCTCTCTCTCGCCCCCCCCATCTCGTCCCCCCTCCCTCTCTCTCGCCCGCCCCCCCTCTCTCTCTCTCAGCCCCTCCCTCCTTCTCTCCTCTCGCCCCTCCCTCTCTCTCACCTAACCCCCTCCCTCTCTCGGTCCTCTCTCTCTCTCCCCTCCCTCTCTCTCACCCCCTTCCTGTCTCTCGCGCCCCCATTCCCCTCTCTCTCGCCCCCACCCTCTCTCTCACCCCTCTCTCTCTCGCTCTCTCTCTCTCGCACCCCATCCCTCTATCTCATCATCTTCCCTCTCTCTCGCTCCCCTTTCTCTCTCTCACCCCCCTCCCTCTCTCTTGCCCCTTCTCTCACTCTCGCCCACTCCCTCTCTCTCTCTCGCTCCCTCCCCCTCTCTCTCTCGCCCCCTCCCTCTCTCTCTCACCTGCCCCCTCCATCTCTCACTCACTTGCCCCCTCCCTCTCTCGCCCCCTCCCTCCCTCTCTCTCGCCTCCTCCCTCTCGCTCGCCCCCTCCCTATCTCTCTCGCACCCTCCCTCTCTCTCTCTCTCGCCCCCTCCCTCGCTCTCTCTCTTGCCCCCTCCCTCTCCCTCTCTCTCAACCCCTCCCTATCTCTCGCCCCCTCCCTCTCTCTGTCTCTCTCTTTAACCCCCTCCCACTCTCCCCTCCCTCTCTCTCTCACCCTCACCCCTCTCTCCTCGCCCCCTCCCTCTCTCTCTCTTGCCCCCCTACCTCTCTCTCTCGCCCCATTCCCCTCTCTCTCGCCACCTCCCTCTCTCTCGTCCCCCTCCCTCTATGTCGTCCCCCTACTCTCTCTCGACCCCTTCCACTCTCTCACCCCCTCCCTCTCTCTCACACTTCTCTCACTCTCGCCCCCTCCCTCTCTCTCTCGCTCGCCCACCCTCCCCCTCTCTCAGCCCCCTCCCTCCTTCTCTCTCTCGACCCTCCTTCTCTCTTCAATTGCCCCCCTCCGTCTATTGCCCCCCCTCCCTCACTCTCTCGCCCCCTCCCTCTCTCTCACAACCCCTCCCCTCTCTCTCTCTCTCCTCGCCCCCTCCCTCTCACTCTCGCCCCCTTCCTCTCTCAGTCTAAACCACTCGCTCTCTCTCTCACCCCCTCCCTCTTTTCTCTCAACCCCGCTCTCTCTCACCCCCTCCCCTCTCTCTCTTGCCCCTCCCTCTCTCTCGCCCCCCTCCCGCTCTATCTCGCCTCCCTCCCTCTCTCACTTCGTTCCCTCCCCCTCTCCATCTCACCCCCCACCTCTCTCTCTCTCCACCCCCCTCCCTCTCTCTCTCTCGGCTCCCCTCCCTCTATCTCGTCCCCTCCCCTCTCTCTCGCCCGCCCCTCCCCCTCTCTCTCAGCCCCCTCCCTCCTTCTCTCTCTCGCCCCCTCCCTCTCTCTCTCACCTGCCCCCTCCCTCTTTCGGCCTCCCTTTTTTCTCTCTCACCCCCTCCCTCTCTCTCTCTCTCACCCCATCCCTCTCTCTCGCCCCCCTCCCACTCTCTCTCTTGCCCCCTCCCTGTCTCTCTCGCCCCATTCCCCCTCCCTCTCTCTCACCCATTCCCTCTCTCTCGCCCGCTCCCTCTCTCTCTCTTGCCCCCCCCTCTCTCGCCCCCATTTCCCCTCCCTCTCTCACCCCCCTCCCCTCTCTCTCACCCCTCTCTCTCGATCTCTTTTCTCTCTCGCCCCCACTCCCTCTATCTTGTCCCCCTCCTCTCTCTCGTCCCCCTTCCTCTCTCTCACCCCCTCCCTCTCTCTCGCCCCTTCACTCACTCTCTCTCCCTCCCTCTCTCTCTCTCGCCCTCCTCCCTCTCTCTCTCTCGCCCCCTCCCTCTCTCTCTCACCTTCCCCCTCCGTGTCTCGGCCCTCCCTCTCTCTTTCTCCCCCTCCCTCTCTCTCTCTCTCACCCTCTCCCTCTCTCTCTCGCCCCCCTCCCTCTCTCTCTTGCCCCCCTCCTCTCTCTCTCGCCAATTCCCCTCTCTCGCCACCTCCCTCTCTCACGTCCCCCTCCCTCTATCCCATCCCTCTCACTCTCTCTCGACCCCTTCCTCTCTCTCACCCCATCCCTCTCTCTCACCTTCTCTCACTCTCGCCCCCTCCCTGTCTCTCTCGCTCGCCCACCCTCCCCCCTCTCTCATGCCCCCTCCCTCGTTCTCTCTCTCGCCCCTCCTTCTCTCTTCACTTGCCCTCTCCCTCTTTCCACCCCCTCTCTCTCTCGCCCCCTCCTTCTCTCTCTCACCGCCTCCTCTCTCTCTCTCTCCTCACACCCCCTCCCTCTCTCTCTCACCCCTCCCTCTCTCTGTCACCCCCTCCTCCCTCTCTCCGCCCTACCTTCTCTCTCTTGCTCCTCCCTCTATCTCTTCCTTGCCCCCTCATTATATCTCTCTCTCACGCCCCCACCTTCTCTCTGTCACCCTCTCGCCTCCACTTCTCTCTCTCTCTCTTGCCGCTTCCCTCTTTCTCTCTCGCCCCAACCTCTCTCTCCTGCCCCACTCCCTCTCTCTCCCACCCTCTCTCTCTCTATCTCAACCCTTCCCTCTCTCTTGCTCCCTCCTCTCTCAACCCCTCCCTCGCACTCTTGCCCCCCTCTCTCGCCCCCTCTCTCTCTCGAACCCCTCCCTCTTTCTCTCTCACCCCTCCCTCTCTCTCTTTCGCCCCCTCTCTCTCTAACCCTCCCTCTCTCTCTCTCCTCCCTCTCTTTCTAGCTCCCCTCTCTCTTACCCCCTCTCTCTCTGTCTCTCACCCCCTCCCTCTCTCTCTCTCTCACCCCCTCCCTCTCTCTCGCCCGCCCCCCCCCTCTCCCTCCCCCCTCTCTCTCTCACCACCCACTCCCTCTCTCGCCCTCTCATACAACCCTCTCTCCTTTGTGCCTTTCCTCTCTCTCACCATCTCTCTCTCTGTCGCCCTTGCTCTCTCTCATCCAGTCTTTCTGTCCCTCTCTCTCTCAACTCCATCTCTCGACACTCTATCTCTCTCTCTCTTCCCTCCGGTTTCTGTCTCTAGCCATCCTGCTTTCTCTTGCCCCCATCTCCCAAACCCTGTCTCTCTCTCGCCCCCTCATTCTCTCTCTCTGTCCTGTTTTTTTTTTTCTCTCTCTCTCTTGTCTCCCCTATCACTCTTGGCCCCTTTCTCTCTCTCACCGCCCCTCTCTCTCTGTCTCTTTTTCTCTCTTGCCCCCTCCCTCGCCCCTCTCTCAGTCTAACTCTCTCTCCCCCCTCTCTCTCATTATCTCCTCCCGTCTCTCTCTCTCTCTCTCTCTCTCTCTCTCTCTCTCTCTCTCTCTCTCTCTCTCTCTCTCTCTCTCCCTCACCCGAACTCTCTCTCTCCCCCTTCTCGCTCTCCACCTCCCTAGGTGTCTCTCTACTCCCAGCTCCCTCTTTCCCTCTGACTGAATCTCTCTACCTCCCTCTCTCTCCCTGACATACTCTGTCCCCCTGGTCCTTCCCTCTCCCTCTGACCCAGAGACTGGGGGTGTTTGGGGGTGAGGCTGCGTGTGAGGGGTGGGGGTGAGATGTGGGAGGTGGGGAAAATAGAGATGGAGTTGAGGGAGGGAGAGAGAGGGGCGAGTGGGAAGAGTGGAGGCAGGTAGAGAAACCAGGATTGGGGAGGGTGTAACTGTGTGAGAGAGAGAGGAGGATGAGGGAGAGGGTTGTAAAAGAGTGTGAATGCTGAAAGAGAGAGCGATAGAGAGAATTGAGTAGAAAATGTAGGGGAGAGGTAATGGGGAGGCCAGGCTGCAGTGGTCGGACAGAGGGAGTTAAACCCAGCTCCTGAGCTCAGGGCGCGGTGTCCTCCCCTTCCCTGAAGACCAGGACTTGGGGTTGAGTCTGTCTCTCTCCAGCTCACCTTCTCCAACACAAAGACACGCAACAACATCGGTCACTCTGCTGCTCGGCACGCTTTAATCAACATTTTTATTGTTTACAAATGGAAGTGATGGATACAGTCATTGGGATGGTGCCTTTTCTCACTGGCCCCTGAGTTGTGAGAAACATTGAAATGTTTCCCTGTAACCCCCCTGTGGGATAAGGATGGACAAAACAGCCCTACCCTCAGTCTGCTACCGTAGCGACAGGCTGCTCCATCGCTGAAACACTGAACTTAAATAAGAAAATTCTGGATGGATTGATTAATGAGAGAATTTGATGGATGGATGGATTTGGGTGAAGGGATATTTCAGCACATTCTTCAACTGCTGCCTGAACTTAGTCTGGGTCACGGCATAAATCGCGGTGTTTGTGCAGCAACTGAGGAGCTGCAGAATGAAGCCCAAATCCCGCACAAAGCGATCGAGATACATAGACTTATACCCAATATTCCACATCCGGTACCATATAGAATACAGCATTAAAGTTGACCATAACAGGATGAAATTGCCCGAGATCACAAACAGTAAAATGATGGATTTTTTTCGGTTTCTCATTTCAGTGTCAGACTGAGCGTCCCCATTGGTGTGAGCGCGGAGTCTCCTGCGGGCTCTGCTGGTCACTAAAATGTGTCTGACGGTGAGAACATTGAGCAGCAGAATCAGGAGAAATGGGACACACGGGGTTAGAATGTGGTGGAGGAACTCGATTGTGACCCAGACACTGGAGTAATGAACAGCGAATCTTACCTCACAAAACCAGGGGGTGTTCTGAGGGTTCCACAGCGAATACCGAGTCGTGAGCATAAAATACCAGGAAATGTTCTTTAAACAGCTCAGCACAGTTACTGCTCCCAGAACCACAGCCGCCGTTTTCTCATTGCAATATTTACTTTTCAGCTTCTGGCAACAAATGGCCACAAACCGATCAAAGGTAAAAGTGACGGTGAACCAGACAGAGCAGTCAGTGGCTACATAAAGCAGGACGGCGTGGATATTACACACGGGGACGTAGAACTTCAGGAAATAAAAGTGTTCCCAATAAAGAATGGGAATGTGTCTCAGGATCAGGTCGAGGATAATGACCAGGAGATCCGCCGCTGCCATGGCCCCCAGGTAACGTCTGACACATGGAGACAATCCACAATCTTTATAAAGCAGGACGTAGATGGTCACTACGTTAACTGTGAGGAAGGAAAACAAACCCATTATCCATCAGCCTGGAGGCAAAGGGACCCGGTTGATCGGGGACCCAGTGAGATTTTCAAATGTGTCCCTGTATTCAGGGATATATTAAATTAATTGGAGCTGGAATAACAAATGGGAAGGTCTGAATTACTGACAAAAATGTGAGATAAACCTCAAGAAACCCTCCCTCCCCAAACACACAGAATCACATCCATAAGGACAGATGGTTTCTAGAACATTCCCACACACTCGAGCACTCGAGAGCAGACACAGGCCACTCCTTCCCAGTTCCTAATACGGAGGGTGAGGATGTTGCTGTCCTGAAGGATTCTCTCCCAGTTTCCTGAAGACAAACGGATCTTTGGTATTTCTGTATTTTGGTCTAAATTGTGGTCGACCCTGTGTCTTGGAGAAATGTAAACGCAGGGAAAACGTATTTCCCCATTTAACTGCCCGAGGGTCCTTCGGAACAGTGTCTCCTTTTCCCTGGAACGGGATCTCTTCCCTCGGGATCTTATCATTTGTTGAATTCACTGACGTCTGGCCGTTCACAAACAATGTCAGGGACAGAACTTTCCAGGGAATGTCAGTTATAGAATGTCGGGGACAGAACGTTCCGGGGAATGTCAGTTATAGAATGTCGGGGACAGAACGTTCCGGGAAATGTCAGTTATAGAATGTCGGGGACAGAACGTTCCGGGGAATGTCAGTTATAGAATGTCGGGGACAGAATGTTCCGGGGAATGGCAGTTATAGAATGTTGGGGACAGAACGTTCCAGGAAATGGCAGTTATAGAATGTCAGGGACAGAACGTTCCGGGGAATGTCAGTTATAGAATGTCGGGGACAGAACGTTCCGGGAAATGACAGTTATAGAATGTCGGGGACAGAATGTTCCGGAGAATGGCAGTTATAGAATGTCGTGGACAGAATGTTCCGGGGAATGTCAGTTATAGAATGTCGGGGACAGAACATTCCGGGAAATGACAGTTATAGAATGTCGGGGACAGAACGTTCCAGGAAATGACAGTTATAGAATGTCGTGGACAGAATGTTCCGGGGAATGTCAGTTATAGAATGTCGGGGACAGAACATTCCGGGAAATGACAGTTATAGAATGTCGGGGACAGAATGTTCCGGGGAATGGCAGTTATAGAATGTCGGGGACAGAACGTTCCAGGAAATGGCAGTTATAAAATGTCGGGGACAGAATGTTCCAGGGAATGTCACTTATAGAATGTTGGGGACAGAACGTTCTGGGGAACCCCTTGATCTGTCCATCACCTTTCCCCCCTACCCACTCCACCAACATGATGGACTGTGCCTGGACACACTGTAACATTAATGGGGTGAGAGACGGAGGGTCCAATCACAGGAATGGGAACTAAAGGCATTGCCTGATCAGCTGAATGGTTAGAAAAACCACATTCTCAATCCACCTCACAGAACCAGCCCAGATACCATACACCCAGAGGAGATATCTGTTCACTGTGGAACACGGTGTAGACCAGGCCAGTGTCCTACTCAGTACAACCCAGCAATGTGTCCAGATTCATCCACTGCACTGGTCAATACAACCCAGCAATCTGTCCAGAGTGGAACACTGTGCAGATCACAGCAGTGCATTGATCTATAACCCCGGATTAGATATCTGTCCAGCACCAGGAGCTGTGCAGACAACAGGAGGGCATTATCTATAAACCTCAACCAGTTAGTCTGACCAGCACAGCAGCATGTGTACTGCTCACCCGTGAATTAATCTGTACACCAGGAGCAGTTACCCTCCCCCCAGCATGTAGGACTGTGTACCCCACCCCAGTGTATTGATCTGTAAACCAGGAGCAGTTCCCCTCTCAGCATGTAGGATTGTGTACACCACCCCAGTGTATTGATCTGTAAACCAGGAGCAGTTACCCTCCCAGCATGTAGGACTGTTTACACCAACCCAGTGCATTGATATGTAAACCATGCAGCACCTTCTCTCTCCCTCTCTCCCTCTCTCTCTCTCTCTCTCTCTCTCTCTCTCTCTCTCTCTCTCTCTCTCTCTCTCTCTCTCTCCCTCCCTCACCCGAACTCTCTCTCTCCCCCTTCTCGCTCTCCACCTCCCTAGGTGTCTCTCTACTCCCAGCTCCCTCTTTCCCTCTGACTGAATCTCTCTACCTCCCTCTCTCTCCCTGACATACTCTGTCCCCCTGGTCCTTCCCTCTCCCTCTGACCCAGAGACTGGGGGTGTTTGGGGGTGAGGCTGCGTGTGAGGGGTGGGGGTGAGATGTGGGAGGTGGGGAAAATAGAGATGGAGTTGATGGAGGGAGAGAGAGGGGCGAGTGGGAAGAGTGGAGGCAGGTAGAGAAACCAGGATTGGGGAGGGTGTAACTGTGTGAGAGAGAGAGGAGGATGAGGGAGAGGGTTGTAAAAGAGTGTGAATGCTGAAAGAGAGAGCGATAGAGAGAATTGAGTAGAAAATGTAGGGGAGAGGTAATGGGGAGGCCAGGCTGCAGTGGTCGGACAGAGGGAGTTAAACCCAGCTCCTGAGCTCAGGGCGCGGTGTCCTCCCCTTCCCTGAAGACCAGGACTTGGGGTTGAGTCTGTCTCTCTCCAGCTCACCTTCTCCAACACAAAGACACGCAACAACATCGGTCACTCTGCTGCTCGGCACGCTTTAATCAACATTTTTATTGTTTACAAATGGAAGTGATGGATACAGTCATTGGGATGGTGCCTTTTCTCACTGGCCCCTGAGTTGTGAGAAACATTGAAATGTTTCCCTGTAACCCCCCTGTGGGATAAGGATGGACAAAACAGCCCTACCCTCAGTCTGCTACCGTAGCGACAGGCTGCTCCATCGCTGAAACACTGAACTTAAATAAGAAAATTCTGGATGGATTGATTAATGAGAGAATTTGATGGATGGATGGATTTGGGTGAAGGGATATTTCAGCACATTCTTCAACTGCTGCCTGAACTTAGTCTGGGTCACGGCATAAATCGCGGTGTTTGTGCAGCAACTGAGGAGCTGCAGAATGAAGCCCAAATCCCGCACAAAGCGATCGAGATACATAGACTTATACCCAATATTCCACATCCGGTACCATATAGAATACAGCATTAAAGTTGACCATAACAGGATGAAATTGCCCGAGATCACAAACAGTAAAATGATGGATTTTTTTCGGTTTCTCATTTCAGTGTCAGACTGAGCGTCCCCATTGGTGTGAGCGCGGAGTCTCCTGCGGGCTCTGCTGGTCACTAAAATGTGTCTGACGGTGAGAACATTGAGCAGCAGAATCAGGAGAAATGGGACACACGGGGTTAGAATGTGGTGGAGGAACTCGATTGTGACCCAGACACTGGAGTAATGAACAGCGAATCTTACCTCACAAAACCAGGGGGTGTTCTGAGGGTTCCACAGCGAATACCGAGTCGTGAGCATAAAATACCAGGAAATGTTCTTTAAACAGCTCAGCACAGTCACTGCTCCCAGAACCACAGCCGCCGTTTTCTCATTGCAATATTTACTTTTCAGCTTCTGGCAACAAATGGCCACAAACCGATCAAAGGTAAAAGTGACGGTGAACCAGACAGAGCAGTCAGTGGCTGCATAAAGCAGGACGGCGTGGATATTACACACGGGGACGTAGAACTTCAGGAAATAAAAGTGTTCCCAATAAAGAATGGGAATGTGTCTCAGGATCAGGTCGAGGATAATGACCAGGAGATCCGCCGCTGCCATGGCCCCCAGGTAACGTCTGACACATGGAGACAATCCACAATCTTTATAAAGCAGGACGTAGATGGTCACTACGTTAACTGTGAGGAAGGAAAACAAACCCATTATCCATCAGCCTGGAGGCAAAGGGACCCGGTTGATCGGGGACCCAGTGAGATTTTCAAATGTGTCCCTGTATTCAGGGATATATTAAATTAATTGGAGCTGGAATAACAAATGGGAAGGTCTGAATTACTGACAAAAATGTGAGATAAACCTCAAGAAACCCTCCCTCCCCAAACACACAGAATCACATCCATAAGGACAGATGGTTTCTAGAACATTCCCACACACTCGAGCACTCGAGAGCAGACACAGGCCACTCCTTCCCAGTTCCTAATACGGAGGGTGAGGATGTTGCTGTCCTGAAGGATTCTCTCCCAGTTTCCTGAAGACAAACGGATCTTTGGTATTTCTGTATTTTGGTCTAAATTGTGGTCGACCCTGTGTCTTGGAGAAATGTAAACGCAGGGAAAACGTATTTCCCCATTTAACTGCCCGAGGGTCCTTCGGAACAGTGTCTCCTTTTCCCTGGAACGGGATCTCTTCCCTCGGGATCTTATCATTTGTTGAATTCACTGACGTCTGGCCGTTCACAAACAATGTCAGGGACAGAACTTTCCAGGGAATGTCAGTTATAGAATGTCGGGGACAGAACGTTCCGGGGAATGTCAGTTATAGAATGTCGGGGACAGAACGTTCCGGGAAATGTCAGTTATAGAATGTCGGGGACAGAACGTTCCGGGGAATGTCAGTTATAGAATGTCGGGGACAGAATGTTCCGGGGAATGGCAGTTATAGAATGTTGGGGACAGAACGTTCCAGGAAATGGCAGTTATAGAATGTCAGGGACAGAACGTTCCGGGGAATGTCAGTTATAGAATGTCGGGGACAGAACGTTCCGGGAAATGACAGTTATAGAATGTCGGGGACAGAATGTTCCGGAGAATGGCAGTTATAGAATGTCGTGGACAGAATGTTCCGGGGAATGTCAGTTATAGAATGTCGGGGACAGAACATTCCGGGAAATGACAGTTATAGAATGTCGGGGACAGAACGTTCCAGGAAATGACAGTTATAGAATGTCGTGGACAGAATGTTCCGGGGAATGTCAGTTATAGAATGTCGGGGACAGAACATTCCGGGAAATGACAGTTATAGAATGTCGGGGACAGAATGTTCCGGGGAATGGCAGTTATAGAATGTCGGGGACAGAACGTTCCAGGAAATGGCAGTTATAAAATGTCGGGGACAGAATGTTCCAGGGAATGTCACTGGTAGAATGTTGGGGACAGACCGTTCTGGGGAACCCCTTGATCTGTCCATCACCTTTCCCCCCTACCCACTCCACCAACATGATGGACTGTGCCTGGACACACTGTAACATTAATGGGGTGAGAGACGGAGGGTCCAATCACAGGAATGGGAACTAAAGGCATTGCCTGATCAGCTGAATGGTTAGAAAAACCACATTCTCAATCCACCTCACAGAACCAGCCCAGATACCATACACCCAGAGGAGATATCTGTTCACTGTGGAACACGGTGTAGACCAGGCCAGTGTCCTACTCAGTACAACCCAGCAATGTGTCCAGATTCATCCACTGCACTGGTCAATACAACCCAGCAATCTGTCCAGAGTGGAACACTGTGCAGATCACAGCAGTGCATTGATCTATAACCCCGGATTAGATATCTGTCCAGCACCAGGAGCTGTGCAGACAACAGGAGGGCATTATCTATAAACCTCAACCAGTTAGTCTGACCAGCACAGCAGCATGTGTACTGCTCACCCGTGAATTAATCTGTACACCAGGAGCAGTTACCCTCCCCCCAGCATGTAGGACTGTGTACCCCACCCCAGTGTATTGATCTGTAAACCAGGAGCAGTTCCCCTCTCAGCATGTAGGATTGTGTACACCACCCCAGTGTATTGATCTGTAAACCAGGAGCAGTTACCCTCCCAGCATGTAGGACTGTTTACACCAACCCAGTGCATTGATATGTAAACCATGCAGCACCTTCTCTCTCTCTCTCTCCCTCTCTCTCTCTCTCCCTCTCTCTCTCTCTCTCTCTCTCTCTCTCTCTCTCTCTATCACTCCGTCCACTTTACCCCCCACATTAATGTCACTGCATGGATACAACGCTGTCGACAGACTCCCTCTGAAAACCTCACCATTTGCCATTATCCCCTCCTGCACCAGCACTAACAACAAGGCCACCCACTCCCAGCCTCCCACTCTACGTCCCTCCCTTTCTCCCTTTCCAGGAGAAACAGCCTGGAATAGGAAAGAAAGGGCCATGCTGGGTGGAGTGCCTGCTATCCGTTCCCCCATCCCCTCCTCCTGCCATGTCGGGCGGACCCTGGTAGGAGTCGGAGAGGACCGGGACACCTCGTGCGGAGATTCTGAAACATCCACGTCCCACCGACCGAGTAAGGAGCAATGTTCAGTGAAGGACAATTCTCACTTTAAACCCACTCTCAGCTCAGTTTCCCCCCGGCACAACTTTGAAGCCTTGGCCCTGATGCCATCTCCCTTTTGTGTCGAGCTGGTACAAATGGGATCCCCATGGTCTCCGTGGGCAGGAGGGTGGGCTCACAACGCATCGTCACCACCACCTCCCAGGAAGGGAGCACGGAGACTCCCTCCTACACCTCCTCCTGTAAACAGCTCAGATACTCAAACTAATCTGTGATAGTTACTGCTCTCCCCACTTGTCCTGACATCTACAACAATCTGTGCTCATATACACCCAGTCCTCTCTGCTCCTGCACCCCCTTTATAATGGCACAGCCTGTTTTAAATTGTCTTTCATTGTCTTTTCTACCAAAGTGCATCACCTCACACTGCTCTGCAGTGATCCCCATCTGCCATAAACCTGAATCTACACCAACGTGTGATTGTCCTGTTAGAGTTCCACACTCTCCTCCATAGACTTCAGAGTTCTTCCAGGTTCGATACCATCTACAAACATTGAGATTGTTATAGTGTCACAGTCCCCATGAAACAACGAAATCCTGCCCCACATACACGAGTGTGAACTAGTGAAATACTGATATATTCCTATGGACAAAGTCGAATAATGACATGCTGTCAATGGAGCAACAAAAATCCTTCCATATACGAGACAGAGTAGATGAAATATTGACAAACCACAGAGCAAGAGAATTCCGGATAGGTCCCACTTATCGATATTCATCAGGGTATAATAGGATGGAGTTGAAAGTGTGTACTATACCTTCAAGAGAGAGGGAATGCTGTTCTGATCTGAGAATTTACAAGTACCTGTGATATGAGAGGATGGCAGACCCAGAAACAATATATTGCTATAGAGCTGGAGTCGGGTAATAAGCAGTTAAGAGAAAGAGGGTCCCAGAGTTGTGCATAGTTGATGTAAAATGTTCACTTTCAGAGTGAAAAATATAAATTGATGTTTTTATTTAAACAGTGGAATTTGGGAGTTCTCTGTCACTCATATTTTAACAGTTTACGAGGCGAATTGAGCATTTTTTTATGTTTCATTTAAGTTACCAGATGAGCTTCACGCCGCGTCCTCACCATCCCCGTGTGTGTATCTGTGTGTCTCTGTGTGGGGCAGGTCTGACAGTCTCTGTGGTGCTCAAAGTGATGCAATGCTACCCTCTGCTGGCCGATACAAGCCACTGCACAGGCATTGGCAGAGGGTGAAAACCAACAGAGATTCATTCAGAGAGGGGGAGGGAGAGGGCAGCTGCACACAGCACCAGCCAAACTGATGTCTTATCCATGTCCTGATCTAAATGTCCTTTAAACCGTTGTAACTGTCCCTGCTTTCACCACTTCCACTGGAAGTTCATTCCACACACAAGCCAGCTTCTGTGTAACATAATTACCTCTCATAACTTTCGTAAATCTTTTTTCCTCGCACTTTAAAAATCCCTCAGTTTTGAATCCTCAACTCTAGAGAAAAGACATCAGCACTTCAGCTTCTCTGTAACCCTCATTATTTTATAAACCTGTGTAAAGTTACTGCTTAATCTCATATTCTTCAGTGAAAAAAGTCCCAGCCGATCCAGCCTCTCCTTATAGCTCACACCCTCCTTTCCCAGCAACATCCGGTAAATCTCTTCTCAGTCCTCTCCAGCTTAATAATATCAACGTCAGTAATATCAAAGTGAATAGTCAAGGTATTTTCTAAGGGTATGGGGAGTCCAAAATTAGAGGGCATAGGCTTAAGGTGAGAGGGGAAACATTTAAAAGTGACCTTAGGGGCAGCTTTTTCACCCAGAGGGTGGTGTGCCTATGGAATGAGCGGGCAGGATGACCAGACTGGACATAGTATTCCAGAAGAGGTCTCACCAATGTCCTGTACAACCTCAACCTGACATCCCAATTCCGATACTCAAAGGTCCGTCCCACGAAGTCATGTGTGTTAAACACCTTCTTAACCACACTATCTATATGAGATGCAAATTTTAAAGAATTAAACCTGACGGCCTAGGTTTCTGTTCTACAACACTGCCAAAGGCTCTTCTTTTAATTTTATAGGTCCTGCTGTGTTTGATTTACCAAATCCAATACCTCGCATTAATCCAAACTAAACTCCATCAGCCACCCCTCAGCCCAGTGTGTGATATTACTGTCACCTCCCCTCCCCCTTCAATTTTAAAGTGCCCATCCCTCTCCAGGAGGCATGCACACTCCGGCCTTGATTTTCACAAAGACCCTGAGCTTGGTTTGCCTAGTGTGCTTAGGGGGAGGATGGACAGATTGCAGACACAGTCAGTGGGAGGAGAGACTGGACAGTAATCAGCGGCCTGGTGTCATTTCATGGTTTTAGGAAAAGGGGAGTCGCACGTGAGTTGGGTAATAGTGATCGGTGTTTTGGGGTCAGAAATTAAGCTCTTCCTTCGTCTCTGGTGTTCAGTAATAAATATCTATTTGAAACCCTTCATTGGGCAGAGTGTGTCTGCAGGATTTCTTTCCTTAATATTGCAGACTACAGATAATAGCAATTAAAGACGTTTATAGTTAATTTCAATGGCATATCACGTACACTCAATATCCTACAGTTGAGACAAATATCTTGCGTTTGCTTCACAATACAAAGTGTTTTGTGTAGTTCAGTAATGGTAACCTGATTATAATAAATCCACACCGAACTGAAAGTGGGCACTAAAATATGACCCAAACTCTGGGTATGGTTGTGTCGTGGATAGTGTCCCTGTCTCTGAGCCAGAGCTCTGGATTTGATTCCAATTCCTGAACTTGTGTTGTAGTGTTCCTAGCTCTGGGCAAGAAGGCCTGTATTGAAGTCCTGCCTGTTGCAGAGCTATGTCCCAGCATGTCAGGACAGGCTGATGAACAAACACACAGGAGAATAATGTTACAACTTTATGGGTATTGTCGAGCGATGCTCGTGTCCCTG
Organism: Chiloscyllium punctatum; assembly: GCF_047496795.1. Lineage (NCBI taxonomy): Eukaryota > Metazoa > Chordata > Chondrichthyes > Orectolobiformes > Hemiscylliidae > Chiloscyllium > Chiloscyllium punctatum. The sequence goes on from NC_092759.1 coordinate 89,544,184, forward strand.
CCTCCCGGCACAGAGGTCTAGGCATAAAGCCCACAGAAGTGTCTCAGGATACATCTGAACAAACTGATTAAAATGGATTTAGAATTGTGACTTGATGGATAAGGAAGAGGTGTCAGTATTACATTTCAGAATTTAGGCCCAGGATGTCTGAAAGTACAGCTATTCGTGTTGATTGGAGTCACATTTCGCAGCAGTAAAGGTTTATAGAATCAAAATGGCCACAGATAGGGTGAGGAGTCAGGGATGTTTTCCCCAGGTTAGGGGCGTCCAAAACTAGAGGGCTTTGGTGGAAAGTGAGAGGGGCAAAGTTTTGAGGAGGTCTAAAGGGCACCATTTCACACAGAGGGTGGTGTGCATATGGAATGAGCTGCCAGAGGAAGTGGTGGAGGCTGGTACAACTACAGCATCTGGGTACTGAGAGACCTGGCGAGATTTTCCAGAAATTTCTGTATTTCTTTTAAAAATGCATTCAGTTTAACACAGGTATTCTGAATAAATTAAACATTTTTATTTTTTCATAATGCAGGGACATATAAAAATATCTTCAAATTTGCCGAGACCATTTTCTGCTAAGGTTATGGCTCGGTGTATGACAGCAGCAATGATGCACCTACATGGAGCAGGGAATGTGATGGAGACATAGTTTGGGCAATGTACAAGGAGACCTCACATGGTCCAGTTTGGGAGAGTACGATTCAACTCAGAGAGGGAGAAAATGTAATCTGCCTGAGAAGGAATGGCCTATTGCACTCTGTCTCCTTCATTGTTCCTCATCACAGCAATGTGTACGAGCTAAAAAAAAAACCTCAATCGTTATCGTTACCATTCTTATTTTTATGGAATCCCTGCAGTTGAAACAGGCCCTTCGACCCAACAAGTCCATACCAACCTTCCCAATATATTCCCCTATATTTACCCCTGACTATTGCACATAACCTAGAAATCCCTGAACACTACGGACAATTTAGCACGACCAATCCATCGAACCTATACAGTTTGTGGTGGGAAACTGGATCACCCATTAGCAGCTCACACAGACAATGGGAGAATGTGCAAACTCCACCCAAGGCTGAAATCGACCTCAAGTCCCGAGTGCTGTGAGGCAGCAGTGTTAACCACTGTACTACCCTAACCAGATGATCCCTAACCAGAATTCACTGGAATCTACTCACTGTCTAAAGCAAAGGGAATTCAGCCAAATCCAAACTCTCCCAGGATGAAATCCCGCTGCTAACAGCTGTGTGAGTACAATATCTTCAGAAGCAGAATAACGTTTTGGAAATCTCACAGTTTTTCATGTGTCATGAGTTCCAATAAGTTCTTAAAAGTTAAAATTGGTGTGTGTGTCAGCATTTTTAGAAAGGGAAATATCGATTACATAATTGCGAAACCCAGACAGTTTGCCATTCATCTTTCCATCATAGTTTGAGTAACATTGCTCTGGATCACAAACATGTGTTTTTTTTTTAGCAGATTAAAGGAATTAGCCTGACTTGTTCCTAAAACTGACCCTGACCTAGTCTGAGACAAATATCTTCGGCCATATCACCAACCTGGTTACATTTAACATTTGTTGTGAGCAGTGGAGGAATGGGACTAGAAAAGGAAACAGTGACCCAAAAAGCCGGGGAAATATAGACCGGTGAGCCTGATGTCAGTGGTGGGTAAGTTGTTGGGGGGGATTCTGAGGGACACGATTTACATACATTTGGGAAAGCAAGGGCTGATCGGAGTAGACAATGTCGCTTTCTGCATGGGAAATCATGTCTCATTAATTTGGTTGAGTGTTTTGAAGAGGTGACAAAGAAGATTGATGAAGACAGTTTGGTAGACATTGTCTATATGGACTTCAGCAAGGTGTTCTTTTAAAGAACAAAGACCAAAGAAAATTTACAGCCCAGGAACAGGCCCTTCGCCCTCCAAGCCTGAACCGATCTAAACGTACTGTCTAAATCTGTTGGTCATTTCCTAAGCATCCGTCTTCCTCTGCTCCCCACCAACTCATACATCTGTCCAGACGCATCTTAAATGAATCGACCGTGCCTGCCTCTACCACCTCTGCGAGCAACGCGTTCCAAATGCCCACCACCCTCTGTGTGAAGTACTTACCGCGTGTATCCCCCTTAAACTTTCCACCTCTCACTTTGAAAGCACGACATCTCGTTATTGAATCCTTCAACCTGGGAAAAAGCTGGTCTCTATCCACCCTAGCTATATCCTTCATGATTTTGCAAACGTTAATCAGGTCCCCCCTCAATCTCCTTATATCCAGTGAAAATAACTCTAACCTACTCAGCCTCTCTTCACAGCTAGTATTTCATTCTGATTGGTAGACAGATTAGTAAGTTTCAGTCACATAAGTTACAGAGGAAGCTAGTCACAAATGGCGTGAAGGAAGAGGGATATTTTTCAGCCTGGAGGCTTGTGAGCAGCAGTGTGCTGCAAGAATCAGTACTGAGTTCACTGCAATTCATCATTTATGTAAAGGATTTAAATGTGAATATTGGGGCAATAGTTACTAAGTATACAGATAACATCAGAAAGGTGGTGTAGTAGATTATCTCAGAGTACAACAAGACCGCAATTAGATAGGACAAAGAGGCAAGGAGTGACAGATGAAGTTTAATTTAGATAAATATGAAGCTTTGCATTTTGGGAAGGCAAATCAGGGCAGATATTATATACTTCATGGTCAGGTCCTGGGGCATGTTGTGAATCAAAGGGGCATAGGGCTGCAGGTGCATTGTTCCTTGAATGTGGAGTCGCAGGTAGACAGTGTGGTGCAGAACACATTTGGCACATTTGCCTTTATCAGTCAGAGCATTGAGTATAGGAGTTGTGGTGGTATGTTGCATCTGTACAGGATGTTGGTGATGCCGCTTTAAGAATACTGTGTACAACTCGGTTTTCTGCAGAAATGACTTACACGGATGTTCCAGGACTGGAGGTTTGAGCTATAAGGAGAGGTTGATTAGGTTGAGGTGTTTCCCCCTGGAGTGTCAGAGGCTGAAGGCTGACATTATAGACGTTTATAAAATCATCAGGGGCATTGATATTCTGAACAGCCACGTTCTGCTCTCCAGGAAAGGGGAGTCCAGAACAAGACGGCATAGGTTGAAGGGGAGAGGGCGAATGATTTAGAAGGGACCTGAAGATAAATGTTTCACACAGAGAGTGGTGTGTGTACATAAAGTGCTGTCAGAGGAAGTGGTGAAGGCGGTTACAATCACAAATTTTAAAAGTATCTGAAAGAAGAGGGATATTGGCCAAATGCTGGTAAATGGGACTGGATCAGATTTGATATCTAATCGGAGTGAACAGATTGGACTAACGGGTCTGTTTCCGTTCTGCATGACTCTTTGGTTCTATAAGAGGGATGATGAAAAATTCTGTAAGGTCATTTCAAGTCGGAATTCTCTTCACTGGAAGTTTATCGTGCCTCTATGTTCACATTGATTGAAAGCTGCATTAGTTAAATATTTGACAAAGAAGTGAGTCACGGATAATGGGATACAGACAGGAAAGTGGGGCTGAGGCCCCAACCTGATCAGCCAGAATCTTACTGCCTGGTGGAGAAGGCTCAAAGTATCTAATGACCCACTCCTGCTCCTCAGTCCCATGTTCCTGTGTGCCATTCAGCCCCTCATACCTGCTTGACAGGAACAGTTGGAGGCCACTTGCTCCTATAACCTGGTGCACAGAACCAGAGGAGACCAATCAGTCCCTCAAGACTGTCACACACACTTTGAGGTGATTTGGGAAATGTAATTGGAAAATCCAGGCTGGGTATGAAAGAGGCTCCTCATATGTTTTTAGAAAGCTTCCCCTCTCTGCAGCTTGAGCTCCATTTGTTGATCATGTTTTCGACCCAGATTCACTGTGAAAACAGCCCACATACCTCACCCAGAGATGGCTCACAAAATCATCTAGTCTACCTGACTGCAGTATGCAATACCAGAACATTCATAAAAATAACACCCACTAACTTTCCAATAACAGAATGTGAGAACATCAGAAACAGGGGCAGGTCGTTCCCTCCCCAAACCTGCCTTGCCCTTCACGAAGATCATGGCTGATCTGCTTCTGGCCTCAAATCCTCTTTCATACCCAATTCTTCATAGCCCTCACCTCTCTGACAGGTCAATATCCATCTACCTCCTCTTCAAATACTTTCAGTCATCTCGCTCCCCGAACACTCTTGAGAAGAGAAATCCTAACATTCAATACCACCTGTTTAAAGAAAACACGTGCTGCTCCTATATCATGGTTTATTGATGTGAACAAAAGAGGTTGAGACAAGGTTCCCGGTAAAAATGACTGGCCCCGATATCAAGGCAATGGTTGACTTCTGTTGACATCAAGGAGCTGAACTTAATGGGAATCAGAGTAAACTCTCCAGTGTTTGGAGTCAATTTTGGCACAAAGGAAGATGTTCATCATCTCAGTCCTGGGTCACCTCTGTGGGAGATCCTCAGGGTAGCTTCCTCTTCACAAACATCTTTAGCTGTTTCATCAATGTTTCCCCACCCTCACCCGCCCCACCATAAGATCAGAAGTGGTGATGGTCACTGAAGATTCAACAATGTTCAGAACGTTTTGTCCCCCCTCAGCTCCTGAACTGGTCAGTGTCCATGTGCAGCAAGATCCAGGCTCCATTCAGGCTTGTGCTGTTAAAGTATCAGTAACATTCATGTAACAGCACTGCCTGACACTGCACATTGCCACAGTAAAAAGAGAGTTCATTCATCACCGAACGCTGGTTTCACGGGAATAATAGGAAGCCATTTAGCCTGTTGACATTATTGGAGATGAACTGTGATAGCCCATTCAGTATCTCCAGCCTATTACTCAGGAAGAGAAGGGGTCTAGTGTGATGGACCACACTAGAGCCCCTCGAAAATATTTGACGGCAACAGCCTGGACCTTTATGTTTTCTTATTTTAAAGGAAATGAAAAGTGTCTGTTCCAGATGCAATGTGACTGGTCAAACTACTCGATGGTAACCAAAATACCATCTACTTCAACATGAAAGAAGAAATAACACCACAGAAAGAGGAATTTAGAATTACGTAATTCTATTGGACAGCTTAACAGAATAATAGATCTAGGAACTATTACGAATGAACTGTTCCGATATAGGGAAATCCCATAAACACAGTCCTTGGCAAAAAGAAATATTCAGACATAGATTGTCACAAATATTTCTCCAATCCAAAAATTAAAAACAGTATCAAGCGAAAATTCAGAGAGAGTAGCAGCCAGGAGACATTCACTGAAGCTTCCAACTCTGTGGAGACCCCATAGTTTCTGATGTTACTGATAAACCAAAACCCAGAGATCCTAATCTGTGAGAGCTGGCCACACCCATTCAGACTGCATTAAAATTAACCTAAGTCCTCCCTAGCTGTTACTCAAGTGGTCTTAACTAGCCAGCTTGGTAACAATCGTTCAATCTCTCTTAAAAGAAACCCGGATAAAATAACCGCTTAAAGCTGCAGCACCATCACACTTGTCACTACATCGAGATGTCAAACAGAAACCAGGGATAACCCAGTCAGGCCTTTGGCCCTGCCCAATTGGACAAGGAAGAAGCCAATCACCCTCTTGAGTCACTTACACAGGAGCAGCAGGAGGCCATTCCCACCTCAATGCACTTACACGGGGGCAGAATGAGGTAATTGATGCTGATTCCTGATGAATGTCTTATGTCCAAAACGTCGATTCTCCTGGTCCTCGGATGCTGCCTGACCGGCTGTGCTTTTCCAGCAATCGACGTTCTACTCTGATCTCCAGCATCGGCAGTATTAAGTGTTTCCTAAATGATGCTCTAACATGATGAACAAGTGGGGCAGAGGCTGCACAGACAGACTGTTCCACGTTGTTCCTCGTGGCTCCGTTGCTCATGATACACATGTTGGACTTTAACGTGGTTTTCTAGTGGTGAGCAGGGAAGCCATATGTCTTGTGTGAAGTCTCAAGAAGGCATCTTTCATCTCTGAGAAGACAGAATGGTGTTCTCTACGAAGAGTGGAAGCTGATGGGAATGGCGACCTGTTTCAGGTGGAAGGTATTGTGGCTGCTGTTGGGGATTGTGAGCAACCTGATGTTCAGTACAGGGTTCACACGCCGACTGCACAATAACATGGGGAGAGTTAATTTAGGCAAATAAACTATTAGGAAGGTCACGTTAGACTAGTGTTTCAATGCTCTAAGTTCAAATAATGCTGATCATGTTCATGTTGACCTTGTCTAGTGCATGTCCTGTGCAGTGTATCCTGTATGCCTTACTCTGTCCAAGTCTATTTCCATCCTATGATCTGTCTGGCCATGCTTACTATGATCTGCGTCGACTGCTCATAAACAAAGTGTTTCCCTGGACTGCGGTACTCGTGACAATAAATCAAATCAATCAATCGTGGGTAAAGCATGGAATTTCTCTCCCTGTCAATGTCTGTTTTGGAAATAAGTGATCGCTGCCACTCCTCGTGTTTCAGCATCACAATTTCTTCGTCTCTCACCGTTCTTCAGATAAAACCCTCAGCTTATTCACTCTATCCCCATGTTACCATCACCCGTGTCTGTGGTAAGGAGATCATTCCTTACAAAGGAGATCAATTCTGTAGAGAGTGCCCCCGAATGCTCTCTCAGCAAGGCTCTGCAACAGCAGGAAGATGGCTTTACTTATGTACTCGAGGCATCTTACAATGAAGGACAGCATACCATTGACTTCACCCATTACTTACAAAGGGTTTGATTCAGACCGCTCAGCATAAAATTGTGAGTGGGAGATCATGCTTGCCAAATTTCTCAGAGTCCTTTATTGAAGTGACCAAGAAGGTTAATGAGGGCAGAGCGGTAAACGTAGTCTCTATGGATTTCAGTAAGGCCTTTGATAAGGTTCCACATGGCAGCCTGCTCAGGAAGGTTCATTCGTGTAGAATACTGGGGGAACTGGCCAATTGGATACACAATTGGGTTGATGGTAGGAAGCTTGTTAAACTGGAGGTTGGGTCCATAGCTTTTTGTTATCTATGATTTGGATGAGAATATACAAGGCGTGATTAGTAAGTTTGCAGATGACACTAAAATAAATGCCAGCATGATCAGTGAGGACATTTATCAGAAATTGCAGCAGGACCTTAATCAGGTGGGGAAGTAGGCTGAGAAATGGCAAATGGAATTTAATATAGAAGTGTGAGGTCTTGCAGTTTGGAATCTCAAATCAAGGTAGGAGTTTCACAGTGAATGGGTGGGCCTTAAGGGGTGTAGTGGGCAGACAGATCTTGGAATTCAGGTGCACGGTTCCCTGAGAGTGGAGTCACAGGTAGGCAGGGCAGTGAAGAAGGCTTTTGGCACACTGGCATTCGTCAGGCAGGACATTGAATATAGAAGTTGGGAATTTATGTTGCAGTTACACAGGACTTTGGTAAGGCCGCACTTGGAGGATTGTGTTCAGTTTTGACAACTTGTTATAGGGAGGATATAATGAAATTAGAAAGAGTGCAGAAGAAATTTACAAGGACATTGCTAGGACCCAATGGTCTGAGTTATAGGGAGAGGTTGGACAAGCTAGGACCTTTTTATTAAAGTGTAGGAGACTGAGGGGGGGGGGGACCTTATAGAGCTGTATAAGATCATGAGGGATATGGATAGGGTGAATGCTCTCAGTCTTTTTCAAAGTTTAGAGAATCGAGGACGAGAGGGGATCAGTTTAAGGTTAAAGGGAAAGGAATAAAAGGGAACCTGAAGGATGATGTATTTACATAAATGGCTGGTACATGGATTAGCTGCCAGAAGATGTGGCTGAGGGGGATGTATTAACAACGTTTCAAAAGCATTTGGATAAATATGTGGATAGGAAAGGACTAGAAGGATATGGGCCAACCGTAGGGAAATGGGGTTAGTGTGAATGGACATTTACAAGATGGAGTCAAACCCCTTTGTTAATTAAAACCAAACACCCAGAAAAGCTCGCCTCACCTTGTAATCTGTTAACATATGAGTGACACAGATCTCCAACATTCCACTATTTAAACAAAAATTAGCAAGTTAGTTTCTTAACTTTAATAGTGAACACTAAACAAAAACTATTCGCAAATACAAGCCCCTCTTTTCTTACCTACTTACTATCTGACTCCAACTCTGTAAAAAATATGCTGTTCCAACAACCCACATATTAAACGTTACAATCTCAAGACCACACAGTCTCTACCTTCCCCACTGTGTTCACTCTTTCAGCTGCTGATCTCCCTGGGTCATTTTTTTTATTGCAATAGGTTTACATGAACATGTGTCTTTGATAGAGAGTGTTTGGGATGGCCAGTTAGCACTCCTGCTCCACAGCAGTTACTCTGCTGTTGGATGGCAGTTGCTCTCCCTCTATTTTCAAAATGCTGGGTTTATATACTTCCCATGATACAATAATTCTCATAATTTGATTGATTTCCAGGTGTACGAACAATAATATTCAAATTGCATTGGCTTCGGATATTCTGAGCATTATTTAAAGTCTTTGATTGCTTTTGAATTGTTGTCAAAACAGCAACCCAAGCTCATGCTTCCATTTCCCAGCTAATTGTTGCATTTGGAACAGTCTGACCTTTAGCTGGCATCTGTGGCTGTACTTTCGCTTCAGCAAAACCCGTCCTATCTTAAAGTGAACAGACTTCAGGCAGTAACACACTCCGGGCTATCTGTTACTCTGTATACTAACCTCCTTGAACCCCTCGATTAGATTCCAGGCCGTAACTCACTCTGTGCTATCTGTTATTCTGTATATAACCCACGTTGAACACCTTGATTCGATTCCAGGCTGTAACTCACTCCGGGGTATCTGTTATTCTGCATATAAACCACCCTGAACCCCTCATTAGATTCCAGGCTGTAACACACCCCAGAATATCTGTTATTCTGAAAATAAACCACCCTGAACCCCGCGATTAGATAGCAGGCTGTAAATCACTCCGGGGTGTCTGCTGTTCTGTATATAAACCACCCTGAACCCCACGATTAGATTCCAGGCTGTAATTCATTTCGGGCTATCTGTTATTCTGTATATAACCCACCCTGAACACCTCTATTCGATTCCAGGCTGTAACTCACTGCTTGCTATCTGTTATTCTGTATATAACCCACCCTGAAACCCTCGATTCGATTCGAGGCTATAACTCACCCCGGGCTATCAGTTATTCTGTATATAAACCACCATGAACACCTCGATTCGATTCCAGGCTGTAACTCACTCTGGGCTATCTGTTATTCTGTACATAAACCACCCTGAACCCCGCGATTAGATTCCAGGCAGTAATATCCTGTCAGGGATAATAGGGAAGACTGGTAGTTATTGGGAATGCTGGCTGGCTAAAGAAATTGAGGGTTTGGTTCAGAAAAAGAAGGAAACATATGTCAGGTATAGACAGGATAGATCGAGTGAATCCTTAGAAGTTGGAGTACACTTAAGAGGGAAATCAGGAAGACCAAACGCGGACATGAGATAGCTTTGGCAAATAGAGTTAAGGAGAATCCAAAGTGCTTTTACAAATATATTAAGGACAAAGGGTAATTAGGGAGAGAATAGGGCCCCTCTAAGATCAGTAAGGCGGCCTTTGTGTGGAGCCACAGAAAATGGGGGAGATATTAAATGAATATTTTGCATCAGTATTTACTGTGGAAAAGGATATGGAAGATATAGGCTGCAGGGAAATCGATGGTGACATCTTGCAAAATGTTGCAGATATACAGAGGAGGAAGTGCTAGATGTCTTGAAATGGTAAAAGGTGGATAAATCCCCAGGACCTGATCAGGTGTAGCTGAGAACTCTGTGGGAATCTAGAGAAGTGATTGCTGGGCCTCTTGCTGAGATATTTTTGTCATCGATAGTCACAGGTGAGATGCTGGAAGACTGGAGGTTGGCAAACGTGATGCCAATGTTTAAGAAGGGTGATAAGGACAAGCCAGGGAACTATCGACTGGTGAGACTGACCTCGGCGGTGGGAAAGTTGTTGGAGGGAATCCTGAGGGACAGGATGTACATGAATTTGGAAAGGCAAGGACTGATGCGGGATAGTGAACATGGCTTTGTGCATGGGAAATCATGTCTCACAAACTTGATTGAGTTTTTTGAAGAAGTAACAAAGAAGATTGAGGGCAGAGCAGTAGATGTGATCCATATGAACTTCGGTATGCATTCGACAAGGTTCCCCATGACAGACTGATTAGCAGGTTAGATGTCATGGAACACAGGGAGAAGTCGCCATTTAGATACAGAACTGGCTCAAAGGTAGAAGACAGAGGGTGGTGGTGGAGGGTTGTTTTTCAGACTGGAGGCCTGTGACCAGTGAAGTGCCACAACGATCAGATTTGGACCCTCTACTTTTGTTTTTTATATAAATGATTTGGATGCGAGCATAAGAGGTACAGTTAGTAAGTTTGCAGATGACACCAAAATTGCAGGTGTAGTGGACATCGAAGAGGGTGTCCTCAGATTACAACAGGATCTGGACCAGATGGGCCGATGGACTGAGAATTGACAGATGGAGTTTAATTCAGATAAATGCGAGGTGCTGCATTTTGGGAAAGCAAATCTTAGCAGGACTTCTACATTTAATGGTAAGATCCTAGGGTGTATTGCTGAACAAAGAGACCTTGGAGTGCAGGTTCATAGCTCCTTGAAAATGGAGTCGCAGGTAGATAGGATAGTGAAGAAGGCGTTTTGTATGCTTTCCTTTATTGGTCAGAGTACCGAGTACAGGAGTTGGGAAGTCATGTTGCGGCTAGACAGGACATTGGTGAGGTCACTCTTGGAATATTGCGTGCAATTCTGGTCTCCTCCCTATCGGAAAGATGTTTGAAACTTGAAAGGGTTCAGAAAAGATTTACAAGGATGTTTCCAGGGTCGGAGGATTGGAGGTACAGGGAGAGGCTGAACAGTCTGGGGCTGTTTTCCCTGGAGTGTTGGAGGCTGAGGGGTGAACTTATCGAGGTTTACCCTGGGGTAAGGGAGTCCAAAACTCGAGGGCATAGGTTTAGTTTGAGAGGGGAAAGATATGAAAGAGACCTAAGGGTCAACTTTTTCACGCAGAAGGTGGTACGTGTATGGAGTGAGCTGCTAGAGGGAGTGGTGGAGGCTGGTACAATTGCAACATTTAAGACGAATTTGGATGAGTATATGAATAAGAAGGGTTTGGAGGGACATGGGACAGGTGCTGCCAGGTGGAACTAGATTGGGTTGCGATATCTGGTCAGCATTGACAGGTTGGACCGAAGGGTTTGTTTCCATGCTGTACATCTCTATGATTCTATGACTCTATAGCTCACTCTGGGCGACCTGTTATTCTGCATATAAACCACCCTGAAACCCTCGATTAGATTCCAGTTTTTAACTCACTCTGGGGTATCTGTTATTGTACGTATAATCGTCCCGAATCCCCTTGATAAAATTCCAATCTGTAACTGACTTCCAATTTTAGGGGACTCTGTACATTAGCCACTTCAATCGTTTGATTAGATTCCCGTCTGTATCACACTCCTGGGTATCTGTTATTCTGTATATTAACCATCCAATCCAAACCCTGTTAAAATTGTCCACAGTGTTCAAGGATGTGTACGTGAGGTGCATTAGTCAGGGGTAAATGTGGGGAAATGGGTCTGGATGGGTTATTCTTCTGTGGGCCACTGTGATCTCGTTGGGCTGAAGGGCTTGTTTCCTCAGTTTCGGGATTATATGAATCACTCATAACCCTCTCGATTAGATTCCAACGTGTAACTCACTTCCATGTATGTGTGACTGGCATGTTTCAAAAACACCCCAAAACCTTCAATTCTATTCCACTTCGATAAACACGAGGCACTGCATTTTGAGAAAGCAAATTTGAGCAGGATTTAGACACTTAATGGTCAGGTCTGAGGGAGTGTTGCTGAATAAAGAGACTTTGACCTGCAGGTTCGTAGCTCCGTGTGAGTAGAGTGGCAAATGGATAAGATAATGAAGGCAGCGTTTGGTATGCTTTCCTTTATTGGTCAGTGTTTTTTTTAGTATAGGCATTGAGAGGTCATGTTGTGGCTGGACTGGACATGGGTTAGGCCACTATTGGAATATGGCATGCAATTCTGATCCCCTTCCTATCGGAAGGAGGTTGTGAAACTTGGAAGAGTTCAGAAAAGATTTACAAGGAGGATGCCAGGGTAAAAGGATTTGAGCTCCAGGGAGAGGCTGAATCGGCTGGGGTTGTTTTCCCTGGAGCCTCAGAGGCTGAGGGGTGACCTTATCAAGATTTATAAAATCATGACAGGCATGGATAGGATAAATAGACAAAGTCTTTTCCTTGGGGTGGGGAGTAAAGAACTAAAGGGCATAGGTTTTGTGTGAGAGGTAATATGAAAGAGACCTAAGGAACAACTTGTTCACTCAGAGCGTGGTACATGAATGGAATGAACTGTCAGTGGAAGTGGTGGGGGCTGGTATAATTGCAACATTTAAAATGCAGCATGATGGGTATATGAATGGGAAGGTTTGGAGGGAGATGGGCCAAGCGTTTGAAAAAGAGACTAGAGTAGGATAGGATATCTGGTCGGCATGGTCGGGTTGGACCAAAGGGTATGTTTCCATGCTGTACATCTCTATGACTGTATGACTCCGTGATTTTGTGACTCATTCCTTGTTATCTGTTGTTCTGTATGTAAACCGCCTTGAACCCCTTGATGAGATCCCAGTCTGTAACTTAATCCTGGGTATCTCTTATGCTGTGTGTAAACCCTAAACGCCTCAATAAGATTCCAGTCTGGAACTCACTCCTGGGGATCTCTTATTGGATCTGTGAAGTGACCCTTGTTGGATGTTAGACCGAAGACAAGATAAACTAAATGGTCAAATGTTACATTTAGAGCAGGAACACAGAAAGCTGCTGGTTCATTTCTGTCCTGTTGCATATCTCCAGGTTTCTGATTGGGGCTGAATTTCTGTCACAATGGGGAAAGTCTCAAAAGCTGTTTATTGTCCTGTATGAATGCATCATCACAACATGAATTCCCTTGCAAGATAGGAAATGGAGACAGCTCCTGGAAGGTGTCTGTATCTGTGTGTGTGTGATTCTGTGTGTCTGTGTATGTCTGTTTGTGTGTGATTCTGTGTGCGTGTCCAATGTTTGATATATTTTCAAACTGCATTGATGTTGCCAGTCTCTCTTGCTTTTCCTTATTTATACACACTTAATAGACAATAGACAAAGACAATAGGTGCAGGAGTAGGCCATTCAGCCCTTAGAGTCTGCTCCGCCATTCAATATGATCATGGCTGATCATTCCTAATCAGTATCCTGTTCCTACCTTATCGCCATAACCCTTGATTCCACTATCTTTAAGAGCTCTATCCAACTCTTTCTCAAATGAATCCAAAGATTGGGCTTCCACTGCCCTCTGGGGCAGAGCATTCGGCACAGCCACCACGCTCTGGGTGAAGAAGTTTCTCCTTATCTCTATCCTAAATGGTCTACCCCGTATTTTAAGCTGTGTCCTCTGGTTAGGCACTCACCCATCAGCGGAAACATGTTTCCTGCTGCCAGAGTGTCCAATCCTTTCATAATCTTATACGTCTCAGTCCGATCCCCTCTCAGTCTTCTAAACTCAAGGGTATACAAGCCCAGTCGCTTCAGTCTTTCACTGTAAGGTAATCCCACCATCCCAGGAATTCACCTCGTGAACCTACGCTGCACTCCCTCAATAGCCAGAATGTCTTTCCTCAAATTTGGAGATCACAACTGCACACAGTAGTCGTGCAGTTTTGCTGATATAAAATGGTGGCTGTGGACAAATCTAAAATGTCTGCCTCACCGATTTGTGTCAGGAATACTTTCAGCAAGGGAGAGGGGGCAATGTGTCAAAAGCCATTTCCATTCATTGATGCTCGCAGAGATAGGAAATGGAGACAGCTCTTTGAAGGTGATTAAAATGCAAATCCCAGAACCTGTTTACAGTGAACGCGGAGAGACAATGTGACATTCCAGTAAGGTCTGCCTTACTTTCCAAGCTCCTAATATATGAGAGAGACATACTATACAAAACCTGATAGAGCTCAGCCACTGAATTGTAGATTTGCAGCGTTGGATCAGAAACCTGCCTGGCTAGGCCTCATCCCAAATTGAAGGGTTTCTTAAATTCCACACTGACCTTCTGTGGGTTCAAATTGTGTGTTATCTCCAAATAAAAGAAAACAATGCACCTACAATTGCACAAAGGTTTTCTGGAACTTTGTGTCTCTGTTGGTTTAAGTATCTTTCAACAGGATTGAAGATAAATGAGACAGTGAGAGATAGGTAGCACTCTAACCAGAATGGCAGTGCAGTATAAAAGGTATATTAATACTTTCAGTGAAAGGGGAAAACAGAGGGGGATAGTCCTCAAACAAGGAAAGTTGGGAGTCAGTAAAGTTGTGTAGTTTGTGACTGTATTATGTTTATGTGAGTCAAGATTTGAAACCACTTGGCCAATAGTACACTTTGTGACTCACTCCCAGTTACAAGTTATTTCACATAAAAAGGTTAACATATCCCTCGATTAGATTCCAGGCTGTAACTCACTCCGGGCTATCTGTTATTCTGTAAATAAACGACCCTGAACTCCTCGATTTGATTCCAGGCTGTAACTAACTCCAGGGTATCTGTTATTCTGTACATAAACCATCCTAAATCGCTCGATTAGGTTCCAACCTGTAACACATTCCAGGCTATCTGTTATTCTGTATATAAACCACTCTGAACCCCTCAATTAGATTCCAGGCTGTAACTCACTCTGTGCTCTCTGCTATTCTGTATATAAACCACCCTGAACCCTGCAATTAGATTCCAGGCTGTAACTCACTGCGGGCTACCTTTTATTCTGTATATAAACCACCCTGAAATCCTTGATTAGACTCTAGGCTGTAACTCAATCCGGGGTATCTGTTATTCGTATATAAACCACCCTGAACCCCTTGATTAGATTCCAGATTGTAACTCACTCCGGGCTATTTGTGATTTGGTATATAACCCACCCTGAACTCATTGATTTGATTTCACTTCCTGACATGTTAAGCTCATGTTCCCAACACAATCTAATCTCAATAATGATTAATGTATCACTGGTCCTCCTATCTGCTGGCACTACCATCATGTTAACTTTCTGATGTTTACGTACATGATTACCTGTAGCAGTGAGTCGCAGGTAGAGAGAGTGGTGCTGAACACATTTGGCACATTTGCCTTAATCAGTCGGAGCACTGAGTATAGGAGTTGTGGTGGCATGTTGCATCTGTACAGGATGTTGGTGAGACCACTTTAAGAATACTGCATACAACTCGGTTTTCTGCAGAAATGACTTACACGTATGTTCCAGGACTGGAGGCTTGAGCTATAGGAAGAGGCTGATTACGTTGAGGTGTTTCCCACTGGAGTGTCAGAGGTTGAGAGGCAACATTATCGAGGTTTATAAAATCAACAGGGGCATGGATATGCTGAACAGCCATGTTCTAATCCCAAGGATAGGGGAGTCCAGAACAAGACAGCATAGGTTGAAGGGGAGAGGGCGAATGATTTAGAAGGGACCTGAAGGTAAATATTTCACACAGAGAGTGGTGTGTGTACAGAAAGTGCAGTCAGAGGAAGTGGTGAAGGCGGGTACAATCACAGGAGGAATATTGGCCAAATGCTGGCAAATGGGGCAAAATCAGATTTGATATCTGATCGGAGTGAACAGATTGGACTAACGGGTCTGTTTCCATTCTGCATGACTCTCTGATTCTATAAGAGGGATGACGAATAATTCTGAAAGGACCTTTCAAGTCGGAATTCTCTTCAGTGGAAGGTTATCGTATCTCTATGTTCACATTGATTGAAAGCTGCATTAGTTAACTATTTGACAAAGAAGTGAGTCATGCACATTGGGACGCAGACAGTAAAGTGGAGCTGAGACCACAACCTGATCAGCTGCAATTTTAGTGCCTGGTGGAGAAGGCTCAAAGTATCTAATGACCCACTCCTGCTCCTCAGTCCCATGTTCCTGTGTTTCATTCAGCCCCTCAAACCTGCTAGACAGGAACAGTTGGAGGCTACTTTCTCCTATAACCTGTTGCACAGAAACACAGGAGACCATGCATCCCCTCAGTCCTGTCCCACACGGTTTGAAGTGAATTGGGAATTGGAAAATCCAGGCTGGGTAGGAAAGAGGCCCCTCATCTCTCTTCACACTGATTCCCCTCTCTGCAACTTGTGCTTCATTTGTTGGTCATGTTGTAGACCCAGATTCAGTGTGAATACAGCCCCCATACCTCACTCAGGGATGGCTCACAAAATCCTCTGGTCCCTCTGTCTCCAACATTCAATAAGAGAACATTCATGAAAATAACACCCACTAACTTTCCAATAACAGAATGTGAGAACATCAGAAACAGGGGCATGTTGTTCACCCCCCCCCCCCCCCCCAAGCCTGCCTTGCCCTTCTTTAAAATCATGACTGATCTGCTGTTCGTCTCAAATTCACTTTCATGTCCAATTCTTCATAGCCCTCAACTCTCTGACAGGTTAATGTCCATCTACCTCCTCTTCAAATACTTTCAGTCATCTAGCTCCCCGAACCCCCTTGAGGAGAGAAATCCTGACATTCAATCCCACCTGTTTGAAGAAAACACTTGCTGCTCCGATATCATGGCCTACTGATGTGAACAAAAGGGGTTGAGACAAGGGTTCAGGTAAAAATAACTGGCCCCGATATCAAGGCAGTGGTTTCCTTCTGTTGACATCAAGGACCTTAACAAAACTGGACTTAATGGGAATCAGAGTAAACTCTCCAGTGTTTGGGGTCAAACATGACACAAAGGAAGATGGTCATCATCTCAGTCCTGGGTCACTTCTGTGCGAGATCCTCAGGGTAGCTTCCCCTTCACAAACAGCTTCAGCTGCTTCATTAATGTCTCCCCTCCCCACCCTCCCCATCATAAGATCAGAAGTGGGGATGGTCGCTGAAGATTCCACAATGTTCAAAACATTTTGTCACCCGTCAGCTCCTGAGCTGGTCTTTGTCCGTAACTAGCAGGATCCAGACTCTATTGAGACTTGTGCTGTTAAAGTGTCCGTAACATTCATGTAACATTGAGCACTGGCAGGTACTGCACATTGCCACAGTAAAACAAGAGTTCATTCAGCACCTCACGCTGGTTTGACAGGAATATGAGGAAGCCATTCAGCCCATTGGCACTTTTGGAGAAGAACAGAGACAGCCCATTCAGTGCCTCCAGCCTATTACTCAGGAAGAGAAGGAGTCTAGTGTGATGGACCTCACTAGAGCTCCTCGAAAATATTTTAAGGCGGTAGCCTGGATTCTAATGTTTTCTTATTTTAAAGGGAATGTAAAATTTCTGTTTCAGATGCAATGTGACTGGTCAAACTACTCGGTGTGAAGCAAAACACCATTTATTTAAACACGAAAGAGAAAATGAAACCAAAGAAAGAGGAATTTAGAATAACGTAATTCTATTGGACATCTTAACAGAATAATAGATCTAGGAACTATTACTGATTAACTGTTCAAATATAGGGAAATCCCATAAACACAGCCCTTGGCAAAAATAAATATTCAGACATAGATTGTCACAAATATTTCTCCAATCCAAAAATTAAAAACAGTATCAAGAGAAATTTCAGAGAGAGTAGCAGCCAGGAGACATTCACTGAAGCTTCCAACTCTGTGGAGACCCCAATAGTTTCTGATGTTACTGAGAAACCAAAACCCAGAGATCCTAATCTGTGAGAGCTGGCCACACCCATTCAGGCTGCATTAAAATAAACCTAAGGCCTCCCTAGCTGTTACTCAAGTGGTCTTAACGAGCCAGCTTGGTAACAATCGTTCAATCTCTCTCATAAAATAAACCAGGACAAAATAACCTCCTAAAGCTGCAACACTGTCACACTAGTCAGTACAATGAGCTGTCAAATAGGAACCAGGGTTAACCAGTCAGGCCCTTGGCTCTGTCCAATCAGACGAGTTTGAAGCCAATCACCCCCTTGAGTCACTTACACAGGAGCAGCAGGAGGCCATTCCCACCTCAATGCCCTTACACGGGGGCAGAATGAGGTAATGTTTGCTGATTCCTGATGAATGTCTTATGCCCAAAACGTCGATTCTCCTGGTCCTCGGATGCTGCCTGACCCGTTGTGCTTTTCCAGTAATTGATGCTCTACTCTGATCTCCAGCATTGGCAGTCCTCGCTGTGTCCTAATTGATGCTCTAACATGATGAACAAGTGGGGCAGAGGCTGCACAGACAGACTGTTCCACGTTGTTCCTCTTGGCTCCGTTGTTTATGATACACATGTGGGACTTTAACATGGTTTTCTAGAGGTGGGCAGGGAAGCCATATGTCTTGTGTGAAGCCTCAAGAAGGCATTTTTCATCCCCGAGAAGACAGTCTGCTGTTCTCTATGTAGGATGGAAGCTGATGGGAATGGCGGCCTGTTTCAGGTGGAAGGTATTGTGGCTGCTGTTGGGGATTGTGAGTAACCTGATGTTCAGTACAGGGTTCACACACCTACTGCACAATAACATGGGGAGAGTTAATTTAGCCAAATAAACTATTAGGAATGTCACGTTAGACTGATGAATGGACTCTCTAAGTTCAAATAATGGTGATCTTGTTCATGTTGATCTTGTCTAGTGCATGTCCTGTTCAGTGTAATCTGTATGCCTTACTCTGTCCAAGTCTCTTTCCACCCTATGATACTGTCTGGCCATGCTTACTATGATCTGCCTCCACTGCTCATAAACAAAGTGTTTCCCTGTACTGAGATACACGTGACAATAAATCAAACCAATGAATCCTGGGTAAAGTATGGAATTTCTCTCCCTGTCAATGTCTCTTTTGGAAATAAGAGATCGCTGCCACTCCTCATGTTTCAGTTTCACCAGTTCTTTGTCTCTCACAGCTCTACAGATTGAACACTCAGCTTATTCACTCTGTCCTCATGTTGCTACCACCGGTGTCTGTGGTAAGGGAATCATTCCTTACAAAGGAGATCAAATCTGTAGAGAGTGCCCCAAATGCTCTCTCAGCAAAGCTCTACAACAGCCGGAAGATGGCTTCACTTATGTACCCGCATCATCTTACAATGAAGCACAGCATACCATTGCCTGCACCCATTACTTACACAGGGTTTGATTCAGAGCAGTCAGCATAGACTTGTGAGTGTGAGATTATGTTTCCCAAATTTCTTTGAGTCCTTTGATGAAGTAACCAGGAAGTTTGATGAGGGCAGAGTGATAGACGTAGTCTCTATGGATTTCAGTAAGGCCTTTGATAAGTTTCGACATAGCAGGCTGGTCTGGAAGGTTACATCACGTAGAATGCGGGGGCAACTGGCCAATTGGATACACAGTTGGCTTGATGGTAGGAAGCAGAGGGTTTAGTGTAAGGATGTTTGTCAGACTGGAGGCTTGGTCCATTGCTGTTTGTTATCTATGATTTGGTTGAGAATGTACAAGGTATGATTAGTAAGTTTGCAGATGACACTAAAGTAATTGAGAGAATGATCAGTGAGAATGTTTATCAGAAATTGCAGCAGGACCTTTATCAGGTGGGAAATGGGCCGAGAAATGGCAAATGGAATTTAATATAGAAGAGTGAGGTCTTGCATTTTGGAAATTCATATCAAGGTAGGAGTTTCATGGTGCATGGAAGGATCTTCAAGGGTGTAGTGGGCAGAGAGACCTTGGAGTTCAGGTGCATGGTTCTCTAAGAGTGGAGTCACAGGTAGGCAGGGCAGTGAAGAAGGCTTTTGGCACACTGGCCTTCATCAGGCAGGATATTGAGTATCGAAGTTGGGACGTTATGTTGCAGTTACACAGGACTTTGGTAAGGCCGCACTTGGGGTATTGTGTTCAGTTTTTGTCACCTTGTTATGGGGAGGACGTTATTAAATTAGAAAGAGATGCAGAAGAAATTTACAAGGACATTGCGAGGATCCAATGGTCTCAGTTAGAGGGAAGGGTTGGACAAGCTAGGACCTTTTTTCGCGTGTAAGAGACTGAGGGAGTCCTTATAGATCTGTATAAAATCACGAGGGGTATGGATAGGGTTAATGCTCTCAGTCTTTTTCCAAGGTGTAGAGAAACCTGGATTAGAGGGTATCAGTTTAAGGTTAAAGGGAAAGGAATAAAAGGGAACCTGAGGGGCCACTTCTTTATACGGAGGGCTGGTACGTGGATGAGTTGCCAGCAGATATGGTTGAGGGGGGTACATTAACAACATTTCAAAAACATTTGGATAAATATGTGGATAGGAAAGGACTGGAAGCATATGGGCCAACTGCAGGGAAATGCGGTTAGTGTGGATGGATATTTCCAAGGTGGATTCAAACCCCTCTGTTAATTAAACCCAAGCACCCAGAAAAGCTCGCCTCACCTTGTAACCAGTTAAAATATGAGCACACAGATCTCCTACATTCCAGTATTTAAACAAAAATGATCAAGTTAGTTTCTTTACTTTAATAGTGAACACTAAACAACAACTATTCGCAAATACAAGCCCCTCTTTTCTTAGCTACTTACTATCTGTCTCCAACTCTGTAATAATATGCTGTTCCAACAACCCACATATGAAACATTAAAATCCCAAGACCCTACAGTCTCTATCTTCCCGGCTGTGTTCACTCTTTCAGCTGCTGATCTCACTGGGTCATTTTTTTTATTGCAAGTAGGTTTACATGAACATGTGTCTTTGATAGAGAGTGTTTGAGATAGCCAGTTAGCACTCCTGCTCGATAACAGTTGCTCTACTGTTGGATGGCAGCAGCTCTCCCTCCAGTGTTCAAAATACTGGGTTTATGTACTCCCCATGATATAGTAATTCTCATAATTTGATTGCTGTCCAGGTGTCCAAACAATAATATTCAAATTCTGTTGGTTTCTGGTATCCTGAGCGTTATTTAAACGCTTTGGTTGGATTTGAATGGCTGTCAAAACAGCAACCAAATCTCAGGTATCCTCAGCTGATTTCTGAGCTAATGGTGACATGCGGAACAGTGTGACCTTTAGCTGGCATCTGTGGCTTTAATTTCTATTCAACAAAACCCGATCTGTCTTAAAGTGCCCATACATGTTTTTGGCTTCATTACACCTTCACGCTTCAGAAAATAAAATGAACCAGCAGAATGAAAAGATGGCTACATTTCTTTTCCTCTAATTCTTAATCCCAACTATATGAAAAATAAAAGTATTAATCTCAGTTATATAATTCATATTAGTTCTGCACACCAATACAACTCTGGAATAAGTCAAATCTTATCTTCACTTTTTCCTTTAAATCCGCGAAAACCCATCTGCTATCACATTGAAGGAGCCACAGCATGCACATTTTGTGAGTTTAAAGTCGGTAAGGTAAGACTCCAATTAAATAGTCTCATATTTAATGCGAGAGATTTGGCGTTGTCCACAACCATCTCCGACAATTTGTTTGTCATATACACATTAAAATATAGTCAGGCCAGTGTGAAACTTAATCCTTCTTGTTCAATAATGGAGATTTTGTATTTATTTTCTGGTGGATATTGAGTTTTTTCGACAAGTAGCCAATTAGCCATTCAATTTCATCATCCTCTTTCTGTATCAATACATCGCCGACCCCTATATCCTGAGCATCAAACACAATTTTCAAAGGGTTTCATAATATTTGGTGTAGCTAAAGCTGGTGTGGTGATTAATACTGCTTTAAAATTCTCAAATGCCTCCTGGCATTGTTCTGCCCACCACAATTCTGTTTCCTTCATTAATAAATCCATCAGCGGTGCCAATGCACTGCTGAGGTTTGGAATAAACTTCCGATAGAATCCAGTCAGTTCCAAAAATCGAAGTACCTCTTTTTTCAAAAATGGTCGTGGAAATTCCTCAAAGCCCTTCGTCTTTGTTTTCTATGGGATCAACCTTCCATGTCCAATGTAATGTCCCAAGAACGTCACCTCTGCCTTCGCGAGTTCTGTTTTCTTTAAGTTTATTACCAAGTTTGCTTGTTGTACTCGTTCAACATGCTCTGTCAACTGTAAAATGTGAGCCTTCAATCACTTGCTAAAGATCACTACATCATAAAGATTAGCTGCACAATTTGTTCATATGGCCACAACTCTGTTTCTGAGTCTTAAATGTGGCTGGTGCATTATTCATCCATATGAAATACTCGATAAAGTTTTTTGTCATCTCTGGTATCTTTACTCGATAGTTTAACTGACTCCACGTTTTTTTTTTAATTTGAAAGGGGCCACT
The DNA here is from genome assembly GCF_047496795.1 of Chiloscyllium punctatum. Lineage (NCBI taxonomy): Eukaryota > Metazoa > Chordata > Chondrichthyes > Orectolobiformes > Hemiscylliidae > Chiloscyllium > Chiloscyllium punctatum. The sequence continues at coordinate 89,566,458 of NC_092759.1, forward strand.
AAACCTGGCTTTGAAGAGATTTCTTACCACTGGTGGCAATACTAATACATCATCCCCACGGGAAATCGTCAAAGTTTCAGTGTTTTTATCTGCCACCTGCTTCACTCTATGCTGTGCTCTTCAGATTAAGTTTAGCAAACTCACCTACTCCATCTCCTCTCTCCTTCACTTCATACACATAATCCAGGTGTGAGTTTTCCGACTTCGGTCCTGTCAATTTATATTTAATTAATTTCAAAGGAGCTCTCACTTCATGTACGAATATTATCTCAAAGGAAGTAAAGTGAGTCGATTTATTTGGGCCATCTCTAATGGCAAACAATTTAATGGTGCACCTTTATCCCAATCATTTGGCCAACCCAGACAGTACGCTGTTAACATAGTCTTCAGCGTCTGATGCTAACTTTCCAAGGCTCCCTGGGATTCAGGACGGGACGCTCTTGATTTCAAGTGCTGTATGCCTAAGCCATCCATGACTTCCTTAAACAACTGAGTGGTAAAATGAGACCCTTGGTCTGACTGAATCTCTCTGGGCAGCCCACAGCGAGTCAAGAAAGCTATCAACTCCTCCACCTCCCTTTTTGCCTTAACACTCCAATAATGGAATTGCCTCTGGAAATCTGCTAGACACATCAAATATGGTCAGCAAATATTGGTTTCCACTTTTACTTTAGAAAGGGGAGCGACACAATTAATCATAATCCACGTGCAAGGTTCTTCGAATGCAGGAATTGGTACGAAAGGTGCTGGTTTTATTACTGCCTGTTACTTACCTACCACTTGGTATGTATGTCACGTCCAAAAAAAAAACAGCGTCCTTGTGCATTCCAGGCCAGTGGAAATGCCTCTGTACCTTATCCTGAGTCTTCTCTACACCTAGGTGACCGCCTGCAGTTAGTTTATGAGCTACCCGTAACACTGTACGTTACTGCTAACACAATCTGGTGCACTTCGGCCCATTTCCCTTCTGCAGTAACCAATCGGGGTCTCCATTTCCATTTTATGATTCTATCTTTAAGTTAATAAGGTTCAACAATATATTCTGATTCCTTTTCTGACTGTGTGCATGTGTATGTGTGTGTGAACGTGTGTGTATATATCTGTTGTAAGTCCATTAGCCTTTCTGGACTAAACCCCTCTGCCTGATCCTCTGCCTGTTCAGTGTTTTCCTGCACCGTTACATCAAACATGGTGTCAGTTCACTGAGCATCAATTCATTTGTATTTTTCGTTCGTTTTGCCTTCCTGCTGTAACTTATGACAGTGGGATCTTGTTACGACACAGTCTGGAAAAATCCCTGGGTAATTTTCTTTTAAATCACCAATTCCATCGTCTTCCTTTGGCTTCTCCACCACAAGGGGTTCCTATCCCACCTCGCCTCCTGCTAAATAGTTCCCAAGGACAAACTGTATTCCTGGAACTGACACTCTGTTACTCACTGTCACTGTTACTTCCCTAATCTTGATTTGGCATTCCATCCTGATGTTACACAAGCAAATGCTTAATTTCTGTCCCCATTCCACAAAGTAACATGCTCTTGATTAACATGCCAGAAAGAGTGAAAAAAAAATCATCTCTTATTCTTAGAGGGTGAGAGAAAGTGAGGGCTGCAGATGCTGGAGATGAGAGTTGAAAAGTGTGGGGCTGGAAAAGCACAGCACGTCGGTAGCATCCGAGGGGCAGGAGCGTTAACGTTTCAGGCATAAATGCTTCATCAGGAAAGTGGGAGGTAAGGGAGGGGCAAGGAGGTTGAGAAATAAATGGGAGGGTGAAGGTGGAGCTGGGTGGAAGGGAGCTTGGAAGGCGATAGATAGATGCGGGGAGGGTGAGATGGTGATAGGTTGGAGAGGAGGGTGATAGGACTCCTATCGGTGGTAGGACAGCTGGAACCCTCAAACTGTATAGCATCAACGTTGACTTCACCAAATTCCAAATCTCCTCTCCACCAAACTCTCCCAAATCCAACCGTACAACCTAGCACTGCCCTCTTGAACTGCCCTAACTGTCCATCTTCCTTTCCACCTATCGACTCCATTCTACCCTCCAACATATCACTATCACTCCCACCTATATCTTCTTATTGCCTTCCCAGTGACCCTCCCACCAGCTCAGCTATTACCCTCGTATTTATCTTTCAGCCCCCTTGTCCCCCCGCCATGTCCCTGACAATGGGTTTCTGCCTGATATTCGATTGTCCTGCTGTTTGGATGCTGCCTGATCTGTTGCGCTCTTCCGGAGCCTCACTTCTCAACTATTAGAGACTGAGCAGATCCCGTATCGTACAAAATTATAACTTCTTGTCCTTCTCCCCCTGTTCTTTCTGAGTAAACTTTATCTACAGAGGTGAATTCTTTAGAGAGATCAGGCACTGCCTCCATACCCAGCCCTTGCCTAGGCTGTTCAATTTCCTGTAGCTCCTCGGCTCCATTTGGGGTCTCCTTTACCAGTTTCACTAATGCCACTGGGGTTAGCCTTTTTTACCACATCTTTCCCCAAAGTGTCTTCCTTTAACGCCCAGCACGGTGTGTCCCAGCTTACTGCAATGAAAACAACTTTTTCCCTGTGCCCTTCTTAAACCACCAACACTGTAATTTTATGTGTTCCACTCCCTTTTAGTGAGAGCACCTGAGGCCTTTCACCACCTTTCAACCCCCTTGGGCTTCGTTCTTCACCTATGGTAAACTATTGTGAGCTACTGTTCGCTTTGTAATGTGTGATCGTCCCTTCTCCCAATTTCTATCCCTCACAGGATGAAATTCCTGCCAGAAGCTAAATTTCATCACATGCCACAATGCATATTTACCTGCCCTTTCTGCCGCACTTCTCACTTCTTGAACTTTCTATTCATTCACATTAATTCGTACAATCTCTGGAAGTGAGTCCTTTAACTTCTCCAGCAGATTAATCTCCCTTCAAGCCTCACAGGTCTTATTCACTTTTAAGGCCAGCACCCACCTATCAAAATGACTGTGATTAATTCTTTCAATCTCAATATAGGTCTGATCTGGTTGCCTCTCTATTTTTCTGAACTTCTGTCTATATGCTTCTAGTACCAATTCATGTCCAATAAAAATAGCCAATTTGACATCTTGATAATCTCTTGACCCCTCATCTGATAGTGCTGCACATACCTCACCAGCTGTGCCCACCAGCTTAGTCTGAACTAGCATTACCCACAAGTTCACTGGACACGTCATCTGACTAGCCATTGTTTCAAATGAAATAAAAAAGTTTTGACATTTTTCTCATCGAAATATGGCAAGTTACTAACCTAGTTGTATACATCCCTACGTTCTCCCTTCATCTCCATCCTGTTAATTGAACTTTCTTGTCTAATTCCCAACTTCTGAATTTCAAATCTCCTCTCTCTTTCTTTTTAGTCTCTTTCTCTTTCGTCTCTCTCTGTTTCCGTCCCTTTATTTATCTTCTAACTCCAGTTGCCACATTTGCAATTTAAGTATTTATAACTACTGCTGTTCCCTATTTCTCTGATACATCAAAGTGCTTAACCAACTCCATTACAATTTCAGCTTCCCTTTTCTCCGTGGTTAAACCCAATTCCAACCTACTTGCTAATTCTAAAAAATGTCCTCTTTCTGCCTTTCTAAACTTACTTGGAAAATTTGGGAACCTCTTTAGTAATGTTAAAAGCCATTTCCCTCACTTTTCATTTAACTAACCACAAGTAACAAAATTAAATGAATTTTCCCACTGGTTTTATTTGAAGATCAAAGTCACTAATTGCAATGAGTTGGAATTTACTGGGACCTGTCGTATCTCAAATCTGTTCAAGTCGGTCCAAGTGCCACACGGCAAGGCCCCAAACTGTTATGACATCAATGTCGAACCCCTCTGTTAATTAAAATCACACACCCAGAAAAGCTCACCTGACATCATAATCTGTCAAAACATGAGCCACAGAGAACTCCTAAATTCCACTAATAAACAAAAAAAAATAACAATTTATATGTATGCAAGTTAGCTCGCTGAGCTTGAAGGTATGTTTTCAGAAATTTCGTCACCATGACTCGGTCACATCATCAGTGAGAATCTCCGCTGAAGCTCTGGTGGTATGTCCCGCCTATCTATTTATAGGTCTTGATTTCTTAAAGTGGGTGGTTTCATTTATGGTTATTTTAACAAGAGAATGTAGACATGATCTAAATTGATGCGTTTATTGATGGACTTCTGGTTAGAATACTATTCCTCTAAGAAGGTCCTTGCGTGTCTTCGTATGTGTGTGTGCTTTGTACCAGTCAAAGTGGTGCCCTTCTTTGTCTGTATGTATGGAACATAGTATTAGTGCGTCATGTCTTTTGGTGACTAGTTGGTGTTCATGTATCCGCGTAACCCAACAACAGGACAGTTTCAATGGTGGAACAATGATTTGATATCCACTGTTTAATCAATGTGTGTGTGCAGATAAGTCGCATTTTTCATATGTGTGCAACACATTGTAAATGAACAACAGAGACACAGTTAACGAAAAATGATGCATATGATGTATAAAATTGATAAAACATTAAAACATGTTTTGATCCTCTCAACGTTCCCTCCTTTTCTGGCATTCCCAACTCTAATCTCTCATTCTCACCAGGATCTGTGCTCCAAATTCTTGATTCTGGTGTCTCAACTTATTTCAGTTAATCCCCTTTCTACTGGGACTTCAATATGTTGGCCTGCTGGGTTCTTTCCAAAACTAGTGTCTGTCATATTATTGGAGATAAATATTCTGGCATCAGACTCAGCATTTGAACATATTACTCTGTTGTACATGCACTGTACAAAGGAACACAGCACACAGGCATTGCCAAAACATTGGGGGATGTTCATCTACTTCTTTCGATAATGTGGTTGCCTCATTTTCCATATTTCCATATCTATATCTTCTCTCTCGTTCTCCCTTTGTATCTAGTTGAGAAATCCACCAATTATTCTTCGTGTCCCATCTCCAAAAACTCGTTCTTTCAGTTTATATCTAATGCTCTCTTCAAGATGTAATTTGGTATAATTAAGCAATGTAACTACAAAGACATGCGGGAGGAGGTGGCCAGAGTTCATTGGAAGGGGAGCTGAGCAGGAAAGACCATGGAGCAGCAATGGGAGGAGGTTCTGGGGATAATTCGAAAGATAATACAAGAAATGCAACCCCAAGAACTTGAAACATACTTATGGGAGAACAAGGCAGCCATGAGTGATAATGCATCAAACCAAAAGAGGAAACATACAATGTGGTGAAGATGATTGAGAATCCAGAGAATTCATTGGCTCTGAAACTACATAAGGCTGGCATCACTGACACTACAGAGCTGCTAATCATGATCAGGGAAAGAAACAGAGGAAACACATTGACTTTTAACACAGAAGATGGTATTTCTCAAGGAAAAAGATTCAGGTGAATTAAACATTTGTTTTAAGATCAGTTAAATCCTTTTGCGGAATGTGTCAGGTTGGAAGCAAGACCCAGGAAGAGAGACCCTCAGCAGAATGAGAGTATGAAAATGGAAGCATTGCCACATCAGAAACCAGGTTAGGTCACTGAGTGCAGGGCTGATGGGTGAATGAGTCTCAGTGAGAATTGGGGAACAGACAGCAGAATTGCATTGCAGATATTGCAGCTCGAAACTGCGTATTCACGTAGTGCTGTAGACCACAGCAGCAGGAGAGGCAGACATGCATTAAACCACAACCTGTAACTTTTTACCAGGGAAACACCTCAGTCTGTCATTACCATCAACACCATCAATGGCTCAGTGACGAGTGTGGGTGAACATGTCAGCGTCAGATTCACATGAAGTTTAACCTGATGCTAACTCATTTAAGCTAACGGACTTGACCAACAGATCTGAAAGAAGCCCTGCAGTCCTGCCACATTCAATCATAAATAGTGATGGACGATTAAACAAATGACTGGAGGAGTGGGCTCCACAAACATCCCCATCCTAAATAATGGAACAGACCTGCACATTAGTGTAAAAGAGAAGGATGTTTTATCTGCACCATCTTCTGTTGAGTCGATGATACACCTCACCCTCATCATGATGCCCACAAAATCACTGATGCCAGTCTTCAACCAATTTGATTCGCTGCACGCCACATGAAGAAACTGGTGAACACAGTAGATACGACAAAGGCAATGGGTCCTGACTCCATTCCTGCAATAGGACTGAAGACTTGTGCTGCACAACAAGCTTTGTCCCTGGGGAAGCTGTTGCATTCCAGCTCCAACTGTGACATCTCCCTGGCAATGTGGAATATTACTCAGCTGAGTCCCGTCCCCTAAAACGGGAATAATTACAATCTGACCAATTATCACCTCCTCAGTCCCATCACGACAGTCAAATTGGTGGGAGTTCTTTTTGACAGAGCTTTCAAGCAGCACAGAAATAACCTGCTCAGTGTGGTTTCCGATAGGTCCCCATGTGGAGATGGTGCTGTTGTGGTAATGTCACTGGATTACTAATCCAGACCAGGCTAATGCTCTGGCAGTGGGTGGAAGTTAAAAACAATTAATAAAATATCGAGATCTCAAATCTGGGGTCAGTAACAGTGACCTTGAAGCCAATATGGATTGTAAACAGAATTTCCTTCTCAAAAGTACTTTTAGGAAGTGAATCTCCCATGATTTCCTGGGCTGGCCTAAAAGTGACTCCAAAGACGCTGACATGTGATAAACATTTCAATGGTCTCTGAAATTGCCAAGCAAGGGCACTCATTTGTATCAAACTACGCCGAGGTCTGAAAGGATGAAACCGGACAGAACACCCGGCCTCAGCATCAGTGTCGGAAAAGGGAATGGGAACACAGTCCTGTCGATCCTGCAGAGACCTCCTTCCTAACATCTGAGAGCTTGTGACAGCATTTACAGAGCTTTCCCACAGACTGCACAGAAACATCGGGAATGGAAAACACATTTAGCCTCCCCATTCTAGTTCATGGAAAAAATCTCCTCAATGCACTTAACCCACACGATATACATATTCGTTAATGTGAGTAACCTTGTGAAGCCACAAAATAGTACGTTTGGTTCATCGAGTTTGCTACCCAATTCAATATAATGATGGTTGGCCCTTCATTTCCCCACCGTACTCCTGCTCTCCCACCATCCCTTTACTGTCTCTAAATCCTTATTTATAAGCAGTGTCTCGGTTTCCAGGTGCGAGCGTATTCCCCAAGTTCCCCAGTCAGCGAGAGCAGACATTTATTATCATTTCAATACAGAGTGACTGCCTGTACCTAATACTGTTTTACAAGTCCCAGCCAGGGGAATTATCATCCCTGCTTCCAATCTGTCTCACCCTGTCAGAGTTTTGTATATTTCACTGAGATCTCCACTCATTTTCCTAAACCCCATGAAATACTGGCCCAGTCACCCCAAAGTCTGCTCCCACAACAAGCCTGTCATCCCAGAGATCAGTCTGGTCATCCTTCACTGCTCTCCATCAATGTCAGGTTTGTCCTTTATTAGGTAAGGAGACCAAAACTACACACAATACTGCACAGTGTTCGAGATGGGATCTCACCAAGGCCCTGTACAGCTGCAGTAAGACACCTTTTCTCCTGGACTCACATGCCCCTGAAATGAAGGTCCACACACCATTTATCTTCTTCACTGCTTTCTGTTTCTGCAATATTCCTTTCAGCGACTGGTGTACAAGGAGATGTAGATCCTTTTCAGTGTTACAGCTCCCCACTTAAAGGGTCTGTATACACTGGTCAGCGTGCCAATGCCATGCCCAGTATTGACATCTGGTTTCAGAACTCTCTGCGCTGCAGGGACTTCAGAGGTTTATGCAGAAGGAAAGAACAAACAGGAGCATACGTCCCTTTGTAGATCAACATGTTTCAATCAATCCTTTCCAAATGGTAGGCTGCCTATTTATCGTTTCCACCAAAGAGCACACCGTCACCTCTATCCACATTGTGCTCCATCTGCCACGTATTTACCCATTCACTCCACTTGTCTAAGTCTTCTTGGTGCTTTTTTACATCCTCCTCACCCACTCACAATCCCACATCCGTTAGTGCTGTCAGCAGGCTGGGATATATTGTATCTGATTCCAGCAACCAAATGTTTAAAGGGCATTGTGAACAGCTGGGCCCCAAGCACCGATCCCTGCGACACCTCAGCAAACTTCCTGTTAATTTCTATTTATTTATTTCATGAATCTGTGTATGACTGGTTCGGCCAGCATTTATTGTCCGTCCCTAGTTGTCCTTGAGAAAGTGGTTCTGAGTTGCCTTGTTGAACGCTGCAGTCCACCTGCTGTGGTTGACCTCCAATGCCATTAGGGAGGGAATCCCAGGATTCTGACCCAGTGACTGTGAAGGAGCGGTGATAAATTTCCAAGTCAGGATGGTGAATGGCTTGAAGGGAACATGAAGATGATGGTATTCTCATACATCTGTAGCCCTTGTCCTTCTAGATAGACATGGTTGTGAGTTGGGAAGATGGCATCTGAGGATCTTTGGTCAATCATTTCATTGTAGCATGTAGATAGTAAAACACTGCTGCTGCTGCTGCTGCTGAGCGTTGATGGTGGAGCATTGTGGATGAAGGGACAGTCAGACTGGCTGCTTTGTCCTGGATGGTATAAAGGTTCTTGAGTGTTGTTGGGGCTGCACTCATCCAGGCAAATTGGGAGTCTCCTATTACACTTCTGACTTATGCATTGTAGACAATGGAAAGACTTTTGGAAGTCAGGATGTGAGTTACTCGCTGCAGTTATCCTAGCTTCGGACCTGCTCTTATAGTTACTGTGTTCATGTGGCGAGACCAGTGATTTTCTGAGCAATGATTACCCACCAGGAATTTGACACTGGGGATTCAATGATAGTAACACCATTGAATGCCAAGGGCAGGTTTGATTGTATGTTATTGGTGATGGTCATGGTCTGGCATTCGTGTGGGCTGAATATTACTTGCCACTTGTCAGCCTGGATACTCTCCAGAACTTGTCGTGTTTGAACATGGACTGCTTCAGTATCTGAGGAGCCACAAATGTTGCAGAACATTGTACAATCATTGGCAAAAATTCCCACTTCTGACCTTAAAATGGAAGGAAGATCATTGATGAAGCAGCTCTGAAGATGTTTTCGGTCACTGCCCGAGGGACTCCTACAGATTTGGAGCTGAGTTGACTGACCTCCATCAACCATGACCATCTTCCTTCGTTTCAGGTATGATTCTAACCAGCAGGGATTTTGCCTCTGATACCCATTGATTCCAGTGTTGCTAAGGCCCCTTGTTACCACACAGGGTCGAATGCAGCCTTGACTTAAATGGCTGTAACTCTCACCCTACCTCTGGAATTCAGCTCTTTTGTCCATGTTTGAACCATGGTAATGAGTCAGGAGCTGAGTGGCCCTGGTGGAGCCCAAACTGGGCGTCATTGATCAGGGTATTGCTGAGCAAGTGCTGCTTAAAAACACTGAGAACTTCCACCACTTTACTGATGATCGAGAGTAGCCTGACGAAGTGGTATTTGGCCGAATTGGATTTGTTCTCCTTTTTATATACAGGAGATACTTGGGGTAATTTTCCAGATAATGTGGAAAAATCATTGTTGTAACTGTATTGAAACAGTTTGGCTAGGGGAGTGGCAAGTTATGGAGAACACATTTTCAGTACTATTGCCAGAATGTTGTCAGATTATGGACCCTATGGAGTATCCAGTATCTCCAATCCTTTCTGGATATCGTGTGGACTGAACCAAATTGGTTGATGACTGGTAACTGAATTGCTGAGGACCACTGGAGGAGGCTGAAATGGATCATCCACTCAGCATTTCTGACTGAAGATTGTTGCGAATTCATCAGCCTTATCTTATACACTGAAGGGCTGGGCTCTTCCATCATGGAGGAAGGGGTTATTTGTGGAATCTCTTCCTCCACTGAATTGTTTAATTGTCCCCAACGTTTCTCGACAAGATGAGGAAGGACTGCAGAACTTAGATCTGAACCGTTGCTTGTGCGATCACTTAGCTCTGTCTATCACTTACTGTTTATGCTGTTTGCTGCACAAGTAGTCCTGATTGGTGGCTTCACCAGGCTGACACCTCATTGTCAGGTATGCCTGGTGCTGCTCCTGCCATCCTGCACACTCCATTGAACCAATGTTGATTCACTGGATTGATGGCAATTGTCGCGAGGGGGATATGCCAGGCCATGAGGTTATGTGGGAGTACAATTTCACTGCTATTGATGACCCACAACAACTTATGAACATCCAGATTTGAGCTGCTAGATCTGGTCGAAGTCTGCCCTATTAAGCACCGTGATAGTACCACCCAGTATGGTGGAGGTTATTCTCAATATGCAGGTGTGACTTTGTCTCCACAATGACTATGCGGTCGTCACTCTTACCGATACTGTCATGGACAGATACTTCTGCAAATGGCAGATTAGTAAGGCTGTGGTCAAGTATGTATTTTCCTATTGTTGGTTCCTTCATCACCTTCCGCCAGCTATATCCTTTAGGACCTGGCCAGCTTGATCAGTAATGCTGTTGCTGAGATACTGTTGGTGGTGAACATTGAAATTCCCCACCCAGATTACATCTTGCGTATGTGCTACCCTCAGTGCTTCCTCCAAGTGTTGGTCAGCATGGAGGAGTACTGATTCATCAGCTGAGAGAGGCTGGTACATGGTAATCAGCAGGAAGTTTCCTTTCCCATGTGCAAACTAATGCCATGAGACTTCATGGGATACAGAGTCACTGTTGAGGACTCCCAGAGCAATTCCTTTCCAACTGTATCCCACTGTACCGCCACTTCTGCTGTTTCCATCCTGCTGATGAGACAGGAGATATCCGAGGAAGGTGTTGGGGAGTCTGGGACATGGCCATACTCACAGAATCAAACCTTTCAGAAAATGTCAGGCTGTTGCTTGACGAGTCTGTTTATTTCTATTCACTGTTTCCTGCCAGCTGTCCTATTCTAGAAACATGTCCATATATTCGCCCCAATCCACTCAGATTTGATTTTGCAAATTGAGCTTGGAGCTTTACCAACATTTTTCGAAAAATCATAATGTTTTACATCATTGCTTCTCTTTCATTTTTCTCCCAGTTTGTTTCTCAAACATAATTCCCCTTTCATAAATCTATGTTAGTGTTGTCTATGACCATTACTTTCCGCCGCAATAATTTACCATTACTAATAATTTACCAAAACCATTTACTAACTATGTTCTATGTTCAATGTACTCTATCGTTTTCACACACCAGACTCGGGTTCCCTTGTATTGTTAGAAAGTTTTGTGAAGACAGAACGGAAGTAGTGGCTTCATAGTTCTGCTATTTCCATGATCCCCATTTTCCATTCTCTGGTTTCAAACAGTAAGGAAACTGCACTTGTTTTCTCATATTTCTAACATTGACGTAATTTAAATAGCAAATACAGTTCACTCTTATAACCCTTATGAATATAACTCTTCAGAAACTCATCAATTCCTGCCTTAGACTGCTCAATAATTGACCTTCCACACCATACACTCACAGGGGCATAGACTCTGTGCCGACAGAAATACAGCACGATCTATACTAGTCCCACTTTCCTACACCAGGCCCATAGCCTGGAATGTTATGACACTTCCAATTGCTCGTCCAAGTGCTTTTTAACAATTGTGAGATGATCATTCCCCTCTCAGGAAGTAATCCCAGAACCCCACACCTCGAGGTGAAATAATGTTTAAATCATCTCTGTACCTCACACTTTTCATTTTAAAAGTGTGCTCCTTTGTTTTTGACCCTCTCACTAAAAGGAACAGCTGCTCTCTATCCACCCTGTCCGTATCCCTCAGAATCATATCTTTCTGAATCACTAACCCCTCAGCTTTCTCTGCTCCAAAGTTAACAACCTGACTTATCAAGCCTCTCTCCATAGCTGATATGCTCCATCCCAGGGAACATCCTGGTGAATCATCTCTGCACGATCTCCTGTACAATCACATCCTTCCTGGAATGTGGTTCCCGGAGCTACATACGGTATTCCATTTTGTCTGAACCAAAGCCCTGTATTGCTCTTATAATCTACAAGGAGAAAGTGAGGACTGCAAATGCTGGAGATTAGAGCTTAAAAACGTGTTGCTGGAAAAGCGCAGCAGGTCAGGCAGCATCAAAGGAGCAGCAGAATCAACGTTTCGGGCATAAGCCCTTCTTCAGGAATCTGCCCGAAACATCGATTCTCCCGCTCCTTTGATGTTGCCTGACCTGCTGCGCTTTTCCAGCAACACATTTTTAAGCATTAACCTGTCCAGTCACATTCAGGGATGTGTGGAGAAGCACAATCTGAGCTTCCCAGTGTGCTGCCATTCATTGAGTACTCCCCTGTTGGTTCCTTCTCCCAAAGTGCATCACCTCATATTTATCAGGGTTACATTCCACCTGCCATAGATCTGCCCATCTGACCATTCCATCTGCATCTTCCTGTAACTTAAGGCCTTCCTCCTCACTGCTAACCACCCAGCCAATCTTTATGTCAAACATACACTTACTTATCACACCTCCCCCACTCTCCACCTAGCCCCCTCCACATTCACATCTATATTTTGTTATGAAACAATACACAAACAATAAGGTACACAGCACTGATCCCTGTGGTACACCAGCGGACACTGGTCTCCAGTCACACAAACAGCCTTCTCCCACCACCCTCTGTCTCCTGCCACTAAGACAATTTTCATTGTAACTTGTCAAGTTATCCATCATATTGTGAGATTTTACTTTATTTTTCAGTTTCCCAGCTGGAAATTTGTCAAAGGCCTTCCTACAATACTAAATAATCGACCTCCTCAAACGAATTCAATCAAGTCCATTGGATGTGACTTCCTTCTGATAAAGTCATGATAATTATCCCCGATCAAAGCTTGTGACTCTGATTGGAGTTCGATTTTATCCTTCCCTATTTTATCCAGTAGTTTCATCAACAGTGATCTAATACTCACTCGTCTATAGTTCCTTGGTCTATCTCTCCCACTCTTACTGTGAAGTGGAATCATATTAGCAGTTCTCCAGTTCTCTGGCACCTCCCCTATAGTCAGATTCGAATTAAAATATTCAGTCAGGGTCTTTCCTCCTTCGACCCCAACAGCCGCCTGTGATACAACTCATTCAGACATGGAGATTGGTCAAAATTTGTACAGAACAAAGCCTCAAATCCTTTCTCATGTTTTACATCAATCTGTTCAAGAGCTTCCCAGTCCATCTTCTTGAATTCTGCACCTGCCTCCTCCTTCTTCCAAGTAAAATAGATGTGAAGGTCTCATGTAACAATCCATCAATGTTCTCCAGCTTGACACACAGATTGCCACTTGGTTTCTAATGGACACTAACTGTTTGCTGATTATTCTGTTCTACTTGTCCGTGTGGAATATCGTGGGATTCTCCTTTATCTCACCTACTTGTTCTTCTTCATGTCCCTCTGTTATTCAGTCCTTTCGATGTTTCTAAGATTCACCACAATGAACTCTCATGTTTTGAAACTCGAGATTACAGGCTGAGGTTCCCCATCAGACAATCTTGCCATTTTACGGATTAATCTGGATAATACCTTTTGCAGTTCCTCTGTAGTCAGTATATTCTTTCTTAGATTGGGACTCCGAACAATACACAATATTCTACGTTTAATCTCACCAACGCTCGATGCAACTGGGGCACGACATCCTCTATCTTCCAATTACATTCACATGACTGTAAACCTAATTTTTACTTTCCCATTTGCATATGTTCTTCCCAATACCTCCCCCTTAAATTTTTCTTATGAACTTGCTGTGGGAGTTCTTTTTTAAAAAGCTCATGAATATCCAACTATGCGTTATCCAATGGTTCATCATTGCCTATGTCCACAAGAATCATCTTCAAACCACTCCAAATAATGTTTGACATTTCTGGTTTTCCTTCCATCGGTACATTCTCACACTCCCCAGTTATGTTATTACCTTCTAAATATCTAGTAACATGTTCTTTGTAATCGAGTCCAACAGATACCTGACTGCGGATGACAAGATAACTGGTCTGTAGTTCACCATTCTCCAAATTCCTCCTTTCTTAAACTGTTGGATAATATTTATAACCTTTGCCTTATCCAGATTGGCTAAATGCCTTTCGGGAATGTGTCGGAAAATAAAATGAAAATCCACGATGCAATCAACTTGTCTATTGCTGCTTCCTCTGAAATTCTTGTATGATGTGCATCTAGTCTGTCAGATTTATAAATACTCAATCCAGCTTTCTTTTCAAAGATAACCCCAACACTGATAAGAATGATCTTAGACTTTACTTACACAAGTCCCATGTCACTTAGTATTTCTGGGAGAATTTCTGAACATTCTTCCATGAAGATAGACACAAAGAAACTGTTTCTTTTCCCTGCGATTTCTCTGTTCTCTGCAATAAATTATCCTGAAAGCACACCAACTGTTCCACATTTGACGTTGTTTTTATTTTTTTCATACATCGATAGACGCTTTTTAGAAGTCTTTATGTTTTTCTTTCATTTGCACGCTTTTTCTCTTTCTGATTTTCTTCTCAGTTTCTTGATCATCCTTTGCTGGGTCCTACATTTCACTGAATCCACTGGCTTACTGCAACACTTGGCATTTTTCTAAGCTGCCTCCTTTCATTCAATAGGTAGATGAAGGTGGGGTTGAAAGTGACAGTCAGAGAGGAAGGCGGGTGGAACAGACTGATAGGGAGGAAGGTGGACACATAGGAATGTTCAAAAAGGCGGTGCTGATTTGGAAGTTTGGAGTAGGATAAGGTGGGATTAGGGGAAATGGAGAAATGGGGAAATCCATTATGATCCCCTGTGGTTGGAGGGTCCCATGGCCGAAGAGGAGGCTTTCTTCCTCCAGGCTTCTGGTGGCTTGGATTTGGCGATGGAGCAGGCCCAGGATCCTCATGTACTTGGCAGAGTGGGAAGGGGAGTTAAAGTGCTCAGCCACAAGATGATGGATTTATTCAATGTGGCTGTCCTAGAGATATTCTCTGAAATGATCCACAAGTTGACCTCCTGCCTCACCAATGTAGAGAAGACCACATTGGGTTTAATGGATGCAATAGATGAGGCATTCTGTCTCCCTTCGTCACCTATCACTTTCAACCCCACCTTCACCTACCTATCACAATCCCAGCTACCTCCCCCCTGCCGCACCCCCTTCCCATTTATCTCTCAGCCCCCTTGGTCAAGAAGCTTCATTCCTGATGTAGGGCTTATTCCCGAAACATCGATTTATCTACTCTTAGTATGCTGCCTGACTGTGCTTTTCCAGCACCACACTCTTCGACTCTGATCTCCAGCATCTGTAGTCCCCACTTTCTCCTCACACCTTCATGGCTTGCATGACTCAGGTTTATAACGGTTACTTCAAATAAAACAAAAACTGTCGTGTACTTGAACGAAAAACAATACATTGTGGTCATTGTTCCCAAAAGGTCCTTGACAGCAAAATTTTCAATTAGCTCTTCTGATCACTCAACACCAATTCCTAAATAACCTGATCTCGAGCTCAGTGCTCGACATAATGTTAATGTAAACCATTTCACACGTGGTTATGAAATCCAGTTTTCCCAGCATTAGCACTCAATTGGGTTAACACAGTTTAGATATAATTTAAACAGTATGTTATTACTGAAGTACACACAAATGTGTATATCATTATAACATGTCCAACATTTGTATTGCAGCTTTCACTTTGATACATAACTCCCATCAATGTTTGCTCCTCCTTGCTGTTTTTGCGCTACACCTTACTAGATTCTGTGGAATCTGAGCAACGTGGGTTCTGGGGAGAATAATGGTAGAGATCATCTCGCCACATCATTTATGATCTTCTCAAACTTTAATTTCTCCAGGTCTCCCATTATGCCGATGGAGTAGAGAAGGACAATGATCTTCCAACAATGCTCTGTTTCCCCCAGAGAGCTGAGACAACTCTAACCTGGGTGGGAACTTTACAGCAGGCTGGTAAAGTGTTGCTGCTGCTGTACAGGTTCTTAGTGAGATGACATCTGGAGTAGTGTGTACAGATTTAATCTCTTCAATGAAGAAAGGATGTTGTTATATTGGAAGCAGCTCAGAGATGGTACCCTCAACTGATTCCTGCAATGAAGGTGCTAGCTTATACAGAAAAGATGATCAGGTTGACCCAGTAGCCATTGGAGTTTACAAAACTTAAAGATGATCTTATTTGAACATAGATGACAGAAGGAGTCAACAAATGAAGAGAATTACGCAGATAGTGGAGTAATCCATTCCGTTCTCTAGCCTGTTACACAGGAACAACAGGAGGATACTCAGGCATTGATCCTGCTACATCAAAACAGGATGAGGCTATTCAGCCCCTGGAGCCTGATATACATTTACAGAAGGAGGTCAATCAGCCACTCGAGACTATAACAGTAGGCCATGCTGCACCAATATCCTGTGAAACAGCAACAGGATCAGTCCATTCAACCTCCTCAAGTCTGTAACATAGGAACTGGAAGCCATCACACAGTGACTGGAGATTTGTTACACTGGGATAACAGGAGGCCATTCAGACCTACCGAGCCTATTGCAAGGGAATTGGATAAGGATAAAAACTATCTGAGACTTCTTTCATGAAAAGGAAGAGGTCAGTTAGACACGTGTGTGTTGTATGGGAACAAGAGAAGACCAATCATTCCCACATTCCCATCTCCGGTATACATCAGGAGATCGTTCAGCATATCCACCTGTTATGGAGAAGTATGAGAAGACCCATCAGCCTCTCAAAATGTTACACAGCAACAGGAAGATTCCATACCTCCCAATCTTCTAAAGCATCAACTTGAGGAGGTCATTCTGGCCTTGGAGATGACAAAATGGGAACTCCAGAAAGATGTCAGCCCATCGCGTTTGTACACCAGCAGGAGTCCATTCAGCCACACATGGCTCTTTCACAGCAATTGGAGCAGACCTTTTAAAGCCTTGTGCCCGTTAAACAGGAATTCAAAGAAAACGTAAAGGCTGTCGAAATTGAAGAACTTATAATAATGGTATACATTAGGGACGAAAGTGTAACAATAAACTATTGTAATTTAAGGCGAATTGTTGCAGTCCATTGTTCAGGACATTTGCAAAGTTAAACTACAATCCGTCAGAGTCAACATGGTTTTACAAAGGACAAATCAAGTTTGAATTGTTTGGTTGAGTTATTTGAAGATGTCACAAACAAGGTGGATCGTGGGAGATGGAACATATCTGGTCTTCCTGAAGGCATCAGATATGTCACTTCTCCAAAGAGTAAATGGTAAGATCAGACAACATGGGTTTGGTGGTAATTTATTAGCTTGGATGGAGGATTGGTTAACCAACAAAATGCAGTCACATGGAATAAATGTGTCATTTTAATTTTGCCAAATGCAATTTGTGGGGTGCCACTGATTTCAGTGCTCATGCCTCAACCATTTGCGATCGATGATATTACTGTACTCGGTTGATGGGATAGTAAATATGATGCCACATTTTCAGATGCCACTAACATCAGTGGGAAATTACTTCGGAATGATGATGCAAAAGATTTTAAAACTATATGGATAGGTTGGGTGAATGGGACAACATTTGTCAAGGAAAATTAAAGTGGATAAATATGGGGCTATTCAAGTTGGCCAATATAATAGAAAGACAAATTATTATCTAAATGGAGAGAAAGTTCAAAGTGCTTAGGTGCAGAGGGATCTGGGTGTCTGCTTGAATATCACAGAAAGCCTGCCTGCGGGTACTGCAAGTAATGAGAAATGCAAGCATAATTTCAGTGTTTATTTATAAAAGAATAGAGTAGAAAGGTAGGGAGTGTTGGTGTAGCTATGCAAGGCATTAGTGAGGCTGCAACTGGAGTATACAGGAATAATGGAAGGAAATATGAGTGTCCTGCAGAATGAAGCATTTCCATTGGAGGCAATTCAGAAGAGCTTCATTAGATTGATTCCATATTTGAAGTGAATGTCTTATGAAGAGAAATTGGGCTGTTTAGGCCTATACTCTCCAGTTTATAAGAATGAAAAGAGATCTCATTGAGGTCTGTAAAATGCTAAAGGTAATTGAATGTGTAGATATGGAGTGGATTTTTATTCATGTGGCGCAATCTACAACGAGAGGCTGGAGTTTTAGGATGGAGAGATAGCAGGAAAGTGGAACAGAGGCCGGGGTGACATAAGACTCATCGAGGAGTTAGATTCCTCACAGATGCTCCTTGTTCTTATTCAACCCTTTCTGTGTTGCACAGGAATGGGGAAGGACTGGGCATCATACAGGAGCAGGCACTCAGGATAAATCAGTCTCAAATCAATTGGAGGGAATATAACCGGTGGAGTCACAAAGTGACCAGCGCTGGGTTCTCAACTATTTACAGTCTATATTAATGATCAGGAGGATGGAAGAGATATTCAGATGCTGAGTTTGGTGATGTCGCTGTGGTAAGCAGGAGATTAAATTATCAAGAGAGGGTGGAGAGTCTGCAAATAGATTCAGAGAGGTAAAGGCAATAGATAATAATTTGGCAGGTGGAATTTAACATGATATAACCTGTCATTCCATATACAGGAATAATGGAAGGAAATACGATACTGAAGTGGAGTGGGATTAGAGGACATAATGATATTGGGTACTGGGGGTTTCCCACAGACCCGTTCAGACATGGGAGGTTTTGCTCCATCCCTGATCGTCTGCTCCCACACACTCCAAGTGACCCCATTGCTCTCTGTACACATGGAATACTTTGATGTGGTTGATTGGTGGAGGGGATAATGTTTTGAAACATGCATCAAGGGGACAGCCTTTATCCAAGATATATTCATTTCTTTCTACGTGGAGACCTGATGACGATGGGAATGACTGACTGCTTCTGAATGAAGAGGCGGTGACTGCTACCAGGACAGTGGGTATTCACCAACATGATGTACTGTGCATGGGCATACTGTAACATTAATAGAGAGAGAGAGCTCCTTCGGTTCCTCTACCTCTCCCCATTGACATGGCTACTCCGCAGATGTCATGTACACCATCGGGAATCCAACTATACTGGAAACACCCGGCAGCTCCCTGCTGTGGGAGAAACAATGTATTTACCTCATCCACTATATATATCCTCCATCACCCAATGGTGATATTGATGTTGAGATACTGGGAGATGATGGATATGTCACCTAGTCCCGTCTGGAAAGTTCTGGATTATAGAAGCTGAATGAAACAGTGACCCTAACAGCCACTGGCAGCACCATCCTCCCCCTGGTGTGAAGCTACAGGTCGTGTTGAAGGAGGTGACACTGCTCTGTGACCATCTTCTTGTTCAGTCAGGGCCCCTGACACTCTGCTCCTGGGTTAAGGGGAGCTTGGGAAGCTGTTCCTGGAAAACACGGGGTGGGTCCAGCAGATTTCCTTCCCACACACACACACTCTGTGGTTGCAGAGCTTCCCCTCTCTGCAGCCTCTGCTCCATTTGGCATTCATGTTGCAGATCCAGATGTTGTATATACAGTCTCCATGCTCCATCCAGAGTTGGGCCACCAAATCCTCAGGTTTCCCTGAATGTCTGAGGCAGCTCACAGCACAACCTCCAGCAAACCATCCCCAGCATCTCAACAAAATTTTCAATTACAGGAGCCAGTCAGAAAGTCCTCGGTACAAATGTTGTGAACCAGATAGATGCCCGCAAAATATTTTAAGAAGGCCGTTTAGTCCCAAACCTTTCCTTATTTTGAATATAGATGTGAAGTGTGCATTCCAGATATGTTGCGACTGGTCAAACCACTCGACATTAAGCAAAATATAATCTATTCAAATGCTTCAGTTAAAATATAATCAAAGAAATGAACGCTTTGGGATAGCTTATATGTTGGAGCACTTACACAAACAATAGATACTGTAACTTCTTTGTTTACACCGCATGGCACAAAAATATATTCAAATACAGATCCTTCCAGCAGTTTTCCAATCCAGGAGGAAACAACATCAACAGAGATCTCAGAGAAAAGCAGCTGGGGATCATGTATTGAAACTTCCAACCCTTTTGGGATCCCCAGCAGCTTCTGAATGCTTCAGCTAAAAACAAATTGAGAAACCCTGGTCTGGGAGAGCTGGCCACTGCCCTTCCATTGTTACCACCGTTTTAACGAAATCTAAAATCTCAGTTATTTCCTTAAACTGTTTTCAGACAGCGGTTCTGCACCTCTGCCTTTAAAACCTCTCTTCAAAAAAAAAACAAGAGAAAATAAGCTTTTTATAGTGATTGTATTCTCACAACTCCATCTTTAATAGAATCATCCATCAATATACAAAGGTGGTTTCATTTTAGACCACCTAATCTCCCTCTATTAGCAGACTGGAATAAATATGCTTTACATTGACTCTGAGCATACAAATGTTGACAACTAGTTTCGATTTCAATCATTTTCCTCCTGCCACAGAATGCCTTTGTCTTTCTTCATCCAAGTCTCCACAACGTGTCAAAACTTAGGTTTTCTCGCCCTGTCACCTGTATAATTTCAAACTGAATGGCAGCAATAATAAGCTCAATCGAAACAGACTGGTATTTTTCTCCCTAAACTTCTCCAAAAACTTTAAGGGGTCACAATCAGTGATAATGATTTGTCTCATGTATCTTATTCGCAATTTAAATGCTGAAATGTTGTAATGCCAACACCAAGCTCAAGGCCCCCTTCCCCATTGTGGAATAAATCTGTTGATGTTGCCACTGGACACTCCAACCACACGTTACATAATGGAGCACTTCTCATCTCTCCAATAGTCCTTCTGAATGGCATAGCTCCTCATGTCTCAGCATAAAAGAATTACATGCTCCTGTACCTCTTAATGCTGTAACCTCTTTACCTGCTACTCCTGGCCAATGCCAGTAAACCTTACTCTCACAGGTATATGTTTTAAAAAGATCTCGCACATTCTTCACAATCTCTCACAGATACCAAACTTTGATTTCTGAACTCAATCATCATCATCAGCCATTTCAGCTTCTGATCTTGCCATTGTTACTCTCTGCTCTTCCACACGAGTTCTCACGACTGCAGGAAGTCAATTGTTGAACTTCTCCAAATAAGAATCTCTCATAGAGAGCCATAGGTTTGTTCTGTTTTTAATACCCGTACCCACCTTTCAAAATGACTTTGTTTGATCCTTTCAAACTCAATGCGCGTTTAACCAGGGACCCTTTTTTAGATGCTGTCTATTGGCTTCTGACCCAAGCTCATATGGATTTCAGATGGCTTTCTTCACTACCTCATACTGGCCAGATACCTCCTCCGATAGGGATGCAAATACCTATCAGCTTTGTTTTGATCAACTAAATCCACATGGTCACTGGGCACTGCATTTGTTTAGCCACTTTCTCAAATGAAATTCAAAAGGCTTCCCCATCCTTCTCATCAAATTTAGATAATGTCTGGATGTATTTAAACAGAACCCCATTAGGCCATTGGTTACAATAGGGTTGCTCAACCTCACTATCCTCCTCATCCTGCCGACCGTCTACCTTCATCACCGCCCTCTATGTCAACTTTCCTCTCTAATTGCTAACATTTTCAGTTAAAACTCTCTGCTTTCCTTCTGTCCTTTCCTCTCTTTCTTCTTCATTTCCTTTTCTTTTATTTCTACTTTTCATCATAATTCAAACTGTTTCAATTCCTTCTCATGTTCAAAGTGCCTCATTTGAAATTGAATTCCAGGTATTTCCAAAGAGTCTAATGGCAGTTCTACCAAATGTAATTGCCGAGCTACAGCTGTAATTATCTCACATTTTCTCACAGACAAAAGCAAACCCAACTCCTGCTTGTCTGTCAATTCCTACAGCTTTGCCTTCATTACCTTTTGCAAAACCCCCAACTTTACTTCTTCCACACCCAGAGAACTCTTAATGACTGAAAGAATCTTTATACACAAAACACTGTTTAACCCAACCGAATTCAACATCCGCAACAAAAGAAACTAACAGCTACCATACGCGATCTTTGAACCCAATAGTCACCTGGTGCACACTCTCCAGTGTCTGCATGAGCTTATTCTGGATTCTCTGGTTTCCTCCCACAATCCAAAGATGTGCATGTCAGGTGAATTGGCCATGCTAAATTGCTCATAGTTTTCAGGGCATGTGGGTTAGGATCCTTTGTCGGGGTAAATGTGTAATAATAGGGTAGTGGAATGGGTCTGGGTAGGTTACTCCACGGAGTGTTGGTGTGGACTTGTTGGATCGAATGGCCTGTTTGCACACTGTAGGGATTGTAATTCTAAACCCAATTTGGTGTTACCAGACAAGAGTTCCCAGTTTGCTATAGACGAACCAGACTGCCTCAAACTAGTTTAAGGAGGTAGTTTGGATACCAAACCTTTCCTTATTTTAAAGGTAGATGTGAAATGGGTGTTCCAAATGCGATGCTACTAGTCAAACCACTTACCATTAAGCAAAACACAACATACGTAAACACTCTAATGAAAATCCATTCAAAATGAAGAGGAATTTACAATAATTTAACTATTGGAAACCTTAACCGAATAATGGATACAGTACCTTCGACAGATGAACTGTTCGAATAAACTAACATCCCATAAACACACCCCTTTGCAAAAATGGAACATTCAGACATACATTCTTGCATACAGTTCTCCAATCCAGGAGGAATCAGCATCAAGTCAGGTTTCAGACAGAGTAGCAGCTGGGGATAAGTTATGTTGCCGTTGTTACTACTATTGATTAAAAACCCTAAAAGCGTGGTAAGTTATTTACTTGAGCCGTTTTCAGCAGACAGTTTGGCCTTTACGATCATTCTTATTTAAAAAAGGAGAAAATAACTTTTTTTTTTAAGTGACAGCATTGTCACACAATTTAGATGCCTGGTCCTTTACTGTAGGGGTTTCCTCGTGCTACTGATCGCAAGGTCACCTGAGAGGGACAAAGTCAGGTACAGACCAAGTTACAAGGATATGTCTCATAACTTCTGAAACACCCCTGTCCATGGACCATCACATGGGACATACCAGAAAGTGAACAACAGCCTGACACACACCATTTCACTGTTTCTCAGCTTCACAATGCCAGCACTCGATACACTAAGGAGCCAAAAGCAAAGGCCAGGGAAAGATACAGAGGGACAGAAAGATTCACATTAAAGACAGAAACAGGCAGTTAATTAACTGAAAAATGCTGTGGAAATATGGAGAAAAAGACAGGGCAGTGGGACTAACTGGAGAAGTGAGATCTTCGAGAGAAAACTTACAAGAATGACAACATTGAATAAGGGCATTGTCAGATCAGCTGGAATGGTTTGTTACATCAAATTCTCAATCTACATCACAGAACACCACAAACAACATAAACTGGGACAAGATGACAGCCCAGCATGGAGAGCTGTGCAGAGCATGCTAGTGTGTTGCTCAGTAAACTGCACTAAATGCCCAGCGTAGAGAGTATTGCAAACTTTACTATCATATGCGAACCATACTCGCATCAGATTACAGCCGAGAATGGGAAGATTTGCTGTGTGTGTGTGTTCATCAGAAACTGAGGGAGAATGCGTGTGTATGCGCGATTGGCGTGGTTGATTGTGAAACTCATTGTTTGAGAAGGAACCCACATGGAGGAAATTATTTTAAAGAAGAACAACTGGCAGGCTTTTTGTCAATCGACAGAGAGAGAACGAGAGACGTTTCATGGACAGATGAGGTAAAGTGTTTGAGAACGTTCAAATAAAGGCATTGCCAGGCACAATAGCAATATACATCGGCGTGCACATGAATGACAGATGGATGGGAGTTTGGTGTGAGGTCAAATCAGATTTGCTTCTGCAGATTTGAAGCCGGGAGTGTCAGCAGCAGATTATTAACTTTATTAAGATGGTATTTCATAGCTCAAGATTCAAACAGAAGATGGAATAAACCGGTGAGATACATTCTGGGGTGGTGAGTATTTCAAGTTTGAAATGTTCAGGGAATGGTGTCAGGAATCAGCTCATGTTCAAAGGGATCTCCCACAGTTGTGACTTGTCTGCTTCAGCAGCAGATATTGGCCAGGGATGGGATGGAAACAGTGGAAGGAAGTGAAGTTTGTAACCACAACAGTAGAGAGGGACCTCCATGCTCTTAATATGTAAGTAACAAAGGCAATGATACAATAAATTGTCGTTCGCAGCTGGAACTGAGTAGGTTAACATAGAGACCCATGAGTAACACTGCCAGAGCAGAGAGGGAGACAGTAATTGAACACATTCATTGATGTAGTTATTAGTGGTCTGTAGAGTGAATATATGGATTGAAAGTTTCAATAGGAAAATAATAGTGACAAGAATTGTAGACTATATGAAAGAACAGTAATACAGTCATAACCGGTTTTTAAAAAAATCTGGTCACTGACACTTACCAGGAACACCAACGATAGCCAGGAAAGGATAATAAAAATATCGAATAATGAGAAGAGCGTAATAGATCCTTAATGATAATGACCAGCAAATAAAATGCAGAAAGATACCAAACATAATGTGATAAACTCCTGTCTATGGTTGGAACCTGCCAGTGTAATGTTCCCAGATTCTGATACATTTTTGGAACATTCCAGTCTAATGTTCTCAGATTCTGATCTCTCCTTCCCCTCTGTCCAAATATGCTGATCCCTGTCAGTCCTGTGATGCTCCGATCATGTTATGGGATAACACATTGAACGGCGCACATTTATCATTTAAATATGGAAACCTTCCACTGGAATAATTAGAATCCATGGAGATTGGATTAATCACAGTCACTGAACAAACTCTGGGAAGCCGAGCAAAGGCTACGACAACGGATGAATGGGCACGGCACAACAATCAACACACAGGAGTGTTCCCTCCCAGTTGGGGACACTTCAGTGGTCCAGGACCTTCAACCTCGGACTTTCTGGTGACCATCCTCCAAGGCGGACTTCAGGACCGGCAGCAGCGAAAGGTGGCCGAGCAGAGGCTGATAGCTAATTTGATGCACATAGGGAAGGCCTCAACCGGGAACTTGGGTTCATGTCACATTAGAGGTGACCACCATTGCACTATACACACACACACAGGCACTTCTATACAGACATACATACAGACACACATGTACACAGACATGCACACAGACACTCACACGCACCCTTACAGACACACACACACACTCCCAGACTCACACAGTCATCCTGTCAGAGACTTAGACCATTCTACACTCATGCACACACATATACACTCTCTCTCACAGTCACTTACAATCCCCCACCCCAGACACGCACACACACTCCCACACTCACACATGCACCCCCTCACAGACGTAAGACACTCTACATCACTACACACACATGTACATTCTCTCTCACACTCACAAAACCCCCAATCCAGACAGACACAGACACACACACACAAACCGACAAAGACCCACATGCACACATATATTTTGTGGGATGAATTTGTACTTGCAGAGTTACATTGTAATTTGTTCAAAAACTTCGTGAATTCAAGTAAAACCCTGAGCTCAAAATCTGCATGGAGTCATGAAAAACCCTGTTATCTCACTTTTCAGATTAGAATCAATCTGCACATCATGGCATAGACAGAGAACACAGGGGGCTAACACCTTCAACATATTGTCTAGCTAACATTCACTGTTGCAGCTAACCCGAGAATGCAACATTTTATTTTTTAAAAAGGTTTCGTGATTTACACAAATGAAAGAAGTGAAACTATAATGGTATTCAAACACATGAAAAACTCAACAGACAATCAAGGTATTTTTCAATGAATAATTTCAGTTACATCACACTGTAAATTTTTGCTATAAATTCTGTTCCTTAGAAGTGTATCTTGCACTATCACCTGCTGAAGGAGCGGCGCTCCGAAAGCTAGTGTGCTTCCAATTAAACCTGTTGGACTATAACCTGGTGTTGTGTGATTTTAACTTTGTACATCCCAGTCCAACACTGGCATCTCCAAATCATGACTGAGCAAACAGGTTCAATTAACCAGTTCCACACATCACTTTTCAAATAACTACAAAAGAGAATATTTTCTAGGTTTGGATGGAATGGATGAGGGTTGCTGAGGGATGGATCATAAATCTTCAAATCTTTTTTTTAAACTTGGATATGAGAGTATTAACAGAACACTGCCGGGGTCTATATATGTTCCACACTGTTTATGAAAGAGGCTGTTATAAAATAATAGATCGGCTGCATAAAGAAAAGTCGGGTGGGCAAGTTTCTAGATTCCTTATTGACCAGTGTGAGGCTACTCCTGGTTTTAAGTGCTCTGCTATCACATCCTTTCATAACTTTGAGACAGAGCATTGAGTCTGCTGCTCAACAACAGGCCGAAGCAATTCTGTGCCTCTGGACCGATTACAGAGGGAGAATAGAAGGCGATTCAGCCCATATTATCCTGTTGCTACTTCAAAAGGTGGTAATCTAGAATATTGGCGCATTTTGCCAACAAGGAGAAAGTGAGGACTGCAGATGCTGGAGATCAGAGCTGAAAAATGTGTTGCTGGAAAAGCGCAACAGGTCAGGCAGCATCCAAGGAGCAGGAAAATCGACGTTTTATGCTTTTCCAGCAACACATTTTTCAGCACATTTTGCCAAAAGAATCATTCAAAACAAAGAGATGTGTCGCTGCAGCTGTATGAGGTGTTGGTGAGAGGGCACCTGGAGTACATTGTGTTGGTTGTTTTCCTGTAACTGAGAAGAGGTGGACCTCCATCAGATACAGTTTTAACAACTGCTCGTAATCCACGGGTTGCTGTCTCATTTAATGTCTCGGGTCTGTTACACAAGGACAGGAGAGGAGGCTATTCAGCCTTTCCAGTTTATTCCAGAGGCCCACGAGGAGCCCATTCAGACGCTTGAGCCGGTTACAGAGGGGCAGGAAGTATTTCGTTAACTTTCTGTTATGCATAAATATTAGTTTTAAATTAGTTGTGGAATAGGAAAGACCTGGTGTAAACGTTAAAGTTCTAACTTTGAATAAGGCCAATTTTGAAAGTGTTAGGCGAGCCCTGTGAAAGGCTAATTGGAATACTCTATTCACAGGTAAATGGATGGTTGGAAAACGCAAGGCCATCAAAACCTGGTTTCAGAGAGTCCAGAGCCAACGTGTTCCCATTAGTGAGAGGGGCAAGGCTGGTGGGTGCAGGGAGTGCTGGATGGCTAGATATATTGATGCTCTGGTCAAGGTAAGGAAGGAGGCATATGTTAGGTAAACAGAGCTGAGATCAAGTAAATCCCGAGAGGTGTATAAAGGCAGTAAGTGCATAGTCAATGGGGAAATCGGGCCAGAAAAATGTGGACATGAGATGGCTTTAGAAATACGGTTAACGAGGCATTGAAGAAATTCTACAAATCCTTTCATGGCAAAAGATTAACTAGGGAGAGAACAGGGCCCCTTAAAGATCAGTAAGACTACCTATGTGTGGAACCACAGGAGATTGGAGAAATACGAAAGAAAACCTTCTCCTCAGTATTTAAAGAGGAGGAGATTACAAGGGCGAGATAATGAATAAATATATAGTGATATCTTGAAAAGTGTCTATATTACAAGGAGGTGTTTGACATTTTAAAACACATAAAGGTGAACAAATCCCTGGGACCTGATCAGTTGTTTCCCAGATGTTTGTGGGAAACTAGGAAAGAAAATGCTCAGCATTTTGCTGATGTATTTGTATAATTGATTTCCACAAGTAAGGTGTCAAAAGACTGGAGGGCTGCTAAAATACTGTCATTATTTAAGAATGTAAGGAAAAAAAAACAGGTAACCATAGATCGCTGAGCCTGACGTCAATGGTGACTAAAGTGTTGGAGGGGATTTTGTGGGAAAAGATGTGTACGCATTTGAAAAGACGAGGACTGAAGAGGGCTTTGTACATTGGAGATCACGTCTCACTGACTCGGTGTAATCTTTTGAGGAAGTGATGAAGATGATTGATGAAGACAGGCCAGTGGATGTTGTCTTTATGGAATTCAGTAAGACAACCAAAATGTTCTACATGGTAGACTGGTTAGCAAGGTTAAACTGTTTGGGGTCCAGGGAGAACTCGGCACTTTGATCCAAAATTTTCTTGAATATTGGACTCAGGGCGTGACAGTGGACATTTGTTCATTAAAGTTGGAGACCTGTGACCAGTGGCGTGCCACAAAGATCAACAGTGGGTCCACTGCCTTTTGTCACTGATACAAATCATTTACATTTGAGTATATGCAGTATGGTCAGTAAGTTTGTAGATAATTGCAAATTTGTTGGTGTAGTCGACAGTGAAGAATGATCTCTCAGACTATAATGGGACCTTGTTTAGGTGAACCGAGTGGCAGATAGAGTTTATTTTATTTACATGTGAGGTGTTGCATTTTGGCAAGACAAATCAAGGCAAGACATATAGGTAGGTTCCTGTGGAAAGCTGAAATCAAGGAGAACACCATAGAAATGATCGAATCCCTACAGTTAGGAAACAGGCTTTTTGGCCCATCGAGGCCACACCGACCCTCGAAACAGTATCCCACTGGACAAACACCTGCCCTATCCCTCTAAGCCTGCATTTCCCATGGGTCATCCACCTCCCCTACACATCCCTGGGTACGGTGCGCAATTTCGCATTGCCAATCTACCCTTACCTGTGTATCCTTACACTGTCGGAGTAAAACATAGCACCCGGAGGAAACTCACGCAGGCACGGAGAGAATGTACAAACTCCACACAGTCAATCATTCAAGGATGGAATTAAACCCAGGTCGCTGCCCTGTGAGGCAGCAAAGCTAGACTAGTGGTGCAGGTTCTTCGTTCCTTGAAAGTGCTGTCACAGGTAGATAGCGCAGTGATGAAGGCACTTGGTGATCTTCCCTTTATTGGTGCGTGCTTTGAGTCGAAGCAATTGCATGACATGTTTAATCTGTACAGGACATTGGTTTGGCCACTTTTGTAATATTGCCTTTAATTCTGGGCTCCCTGCTGTCGGAAAGGCGTTGTCAAACTTGAAAGGGTGCAGAAGAGATGTAAAAGAATGTTGCAGGTTTTGGAGGGTCAGAGTGACAGGGAGAGTTTGAATAGGCTGGGGCTATTTTCAAGTGTTGAGGCTGAGGGGGACCTTAAAGAGATTTATAAAATCATGAGGCGCATGGATAAGGTTAACAGTCAATGTCTTTTCCCAGGATAGACGAGTCCAAATTTAGAAGACAAAGGTTTAAGGTGAGAGGAGAAAGATTTTAAAAAGTGACACGAGGGACAACATTTTCACACAGAGACTGCTGCGTGTATGGATTCAACTGCCAAAAGAGGTAGTGGAGGCAGGTACAGTTACACCATTTAAAAAGCATTTGGATGGATATATGCCTGGGAAGTGTGTAGAAGGAGATGGGCCACTGGCTGGCAAGGGGGACGAGATTAATTTAGGATATTTGGCGGTATGGATGACCAGACGGAAAGATCTTTTTCCATGCTGCACATCTCTGAGAGTCTATCGACTCTTCAGTGTATAACACAGGAACAGGAGGAGGCTATTCAGCATCAGAATTCTGCCAGTCGGCTTGTTTGCTTAATTACTGAGAGTCAAATACAAAAATACATCAGTCATATTTTGATGAAGTTTTACAGAAACAGTAGAATGGCCTTTCATCAAGAAAAGCTGTGAAGAATGTGAAGAGGCCATTCAGTCCCTCACCGCCATTCCACAGGAGCAGCAGGTGAGCACAGAGCTATTGGAGCCTGTTACTCAGGAGCAGGAGAAGGACATATATTTTTTACAAACTTGGTATCAGGAGGCAGTCATTCAACTGCTCAAACTGGGGCACAGGGAAACCTGGAGGCTACTGAGGCCCGAGAATCCTGTTACGCAGGAACAGGAGGAGGGGACTCACTCCCCACCAGTATGGGACACTGGGAGAGAAGGGGAGATTGCTTGGAACAAACAGAAATATATGAATAAATTGCATTAGTGGTCCATTCAATCCTGCCCCACCATTCACTAAGACCACGGCTGATCTGATTGTGATTCCCTCATTCCATTTTATGGAGACTGTCCTCTCTGCAGCCTCTGCTCCATTTCGTGGTCATGTTGCAGACAGAGATGCTGTAACAACAGTCACCATGACTCATCCAGAGGGATGGGTCTAACCGGATGAGTCGGGATTTGAAGAGTGCAATCACAAGAATTAAAACACAAAATAAAGGCATTGCCAGATGTTTAGTTCTCTCACATTCGCAATCCAAATCACATAAGCAGCCAATCCATTAATTATTCAGGATGGAACACTGTGTAGATCCGGCTAGTGTCTGCTGAATGCAACCCAGCAATGTGCAGAGTGAAACTCTGTGCAGCCCACACCAATGCTGGATCTATAATCCTGGGCTAAATGTCCAGCGTGGGGGGCTGTGCAGTCCGCACTGGTTCATTCATATATAAACCCAGGCTGTTGCATTGTTCAGTAACACTGTGTTAGATCACTGCCCAGTGTGGGGAAACATGTAACCAATGCTGAAAGTGACAGGATGTAGAGTTCCCATCCATTTACAGCTCCATATCACCACTGTACCTTGACAAGGAATGCTGCGAATGTGATAATCACTGCGAGGAAGAGATGTAAATAGAAACAATTTAAATACCAATAGTTCTGATTAAGCCGCGTATCACTCTAGTACTTAAAGATGAAATAGCTGAGATAATAACCAATGATATTTTGTAAATGATGCAAACAAGTAAGAGGGGGTGGTAATGTTATCGTGGTTGTGCTAGAAGCCTTCAAATAATCAATGAGAATTAGAAGAACAAATATGCAGGGAGACTGGCAAGACTTGCAGGAGCAATAGGGTTGTCATAATGGGTGATTTTAATTATCCTAACATAGACGGGGACTTCCAGAGGGTTAAAAACTTATATGGAATGTAATTTGTTAAGTGTGTTCAGGAATGCTTCCACAAGCAGCATGTAGAGGGTCCTACTGGGGAAGGGACAACTCGACCTACTGTTGGGAAATTGGGTACGATACGTGACGGACGTAAAGTGGGGGAGCATTTTGGGAAAAGTGACCAGAGCTGTATTTATGTTAAAATAGGTATGGTAGGGACAAAAGTGGTCCACAGATTAAAGTTCTAAATTGAGGCAAGTCGAATTTTGTTGGAATTAGACAGGGGATTGCAGGGCTTGATTGGAGTCGTGTAGTTCCAGGTAAAAGGATCCCGGGCATGTGGGAGGGCTTCAAAAGTGAGATAGCTCAAGTTCAAGGTCTACATGTTCCTGTGAGTGTGAAGGGAAAGTGAGGCTGGAAGAGAGAACCATGGATGACAAGAGATATTGCGGCTCTGACCAGAAAAAAAGGAGGTGTCGCTCAGGTACAGGCAGCTGGGACCAAGGGAATCTCTGGAGGTACACAGGGGATACAGGAGTTTACTGAAGAAGGAAATCAGCAGGGCTAAAGTGGGGGATGAGATAGCCTTGGCTGAGCAGATTAGGGTGAATCCAAATTCAGTATAGTAAAGAAAAGGAACAACTAGAGAGAGATAGGACGCCTTAAAATCCAAAATGGGCCTACATGTGTAAAACCTCAAGATATGGGAGAGGTCCTCAATTTCCCCTCTGCGTTTATCATGAAGAAAGACATGATGACCTGTGACCTTTCAGAGGTTAGTTGTGATATCTTGGTACAGTCCATATCACAGTAGAGGTGCTGTTGGACATATTAGAATGCACAAAGTCAGATAAATCTCTTGGTCCTGACCAGATATATATATATATATAAGAGTACTGCACGAGGCCAGAGAAGATAGTTCAGGGGCAAGGTTCCAGAAGACTGGGCAGTCGCAAATGTTGTGCCCTTATTCAGAAGTGCTGAAAAGAAAAGCCTGGGAAATATAGACCAGTAAGCTTTACATCTGTTTCGGAAACCACGAGAGACGGTTCGGAGATATAAGATATGCATGCATTTGGAAAGACAGAGTTTGATTTCGAGCAGTTAGCATAGCTTTGTGCGTGGCAGATCATGCCTGACAAATTTTCATAGAGTTTTTGAGGAAGTGACCAGGAAGGATGAGGAGGGCAGGGTGGTAGACATATGGATTTCAGTAAGGCCTTTGATAAGGTCCCACATGGTAGGCCAATTTGGAAGGTTAGATCGCATGGAATCCAATGTAAACTGGCAAATTGGCGACACAGTTGGCTTGACGTTCTGAAGCAAATGGCTATGGTGGAGGGATGCTTGTCGGACTGGAGGCCTGTGACTCGTGGAGTGCCTCAGTGGTCGGTCCTGGCTCCATTGCTGTTTGTTATCTATATCAATGATTTGCACCAGAGTGCACAACGCAACGTTAGTAAGTTTGCAGATGACACTAAATTAGGAGACATCATTTACAGTGAGAAACGTTATCAGAAATTGCAACAGTACCTTGATCAGCTGGGGAAGTGGGCTGAGAAATAGCATTTTGGAAAGTCAAATCCAGGTAGGAGTTTAATGACGAATGAGAGAGCCTTAAGGCGTGTAGTGGAACAAACGGACGTTGGATATCAGGTGCACGGTTGTCTGAAATTTGAGTCACAGATACACAGGACAGTGAAGAAGGCTGTTGGCTCATTGGCCTTCATCAGCGCATTGAGTATAGAAGTTGGGACGTTATGTTGCAGTTCTACAGGATCTTGGCAAGGCTGCAGTTGGAGTATTGTGTTCAGTTTTGTTCAGCTTGCTCTAGAAACGATATTATTGAACGAGAAAAAGTGTAGAAGAAATTTACAAAGATGTTTCCTGGGCTAAAGGCTCGATGTTTTAGGCAGAGATTGAACAGGTTAGAACTTATTGCTTTACAGCGTTGGAAACCGAGGGGGTTCTTATAGAAGTGTAGCTCTTATAAAATCATGAGAGGTGTGCCTGTGGCGAATACTTCAAAATTTTTTCCCAAGTTTGGTGAATCGAGTACTAGAGGACATCCATTAAGGTTTGGAAAGGATGTAAAATGTAAAAAGGAAACTGAGGGGCAACTTTTAAACATAGAGTGTAGTACGCATATGGACTGAGCTGACAGTGGAAATGATTGAGGTGGGTCCAGTAACAGCATTGAAAAGACATTTGGACAAATACACAGATAGGAAAGGATTAGAGGGATACAGAACAAGGGCAGGGAAATGGGGTAAGTCTAGATGGACATTTTGTTTGCCATGGACCAGCTGGGCCAAATGGCCAGTCATACTGGCAGTCTCGTGCAATATGACTGTAAATGAGTGTGTTTTTGGGGTGGAGACAGGGTGGGGGTGTGTACACCGAGATAAAATGTCATGGAAGGATATGTTCACAGGTTCAGAATGCTGAAATGAATTCATTCCGATAGTATCATGCAACACAGGTCAGTATTTCGAAGAATTATGAGTGAAAGGGATATTGCTGTGAGTTCTGGCATTGGAGAGTTTTGGATGAGCATTTGTTCTGCAGCTTTGTAACTGGGAATGAGGACAGCAGAGTCTTCGCCTCACTGGGCTGAATCTCACAAAAAACTGTCTCAGTGACATTTTCTTTGAGTGTGACAAAGGGGTTGTCTGCACGAGGCTGAGCTAGTTTCATGGTACTATCTTACCAAACTCATCATATTAACTACACACCCCACTCCATAGTGTCCCTCTCATACAATGCCATCCCGATTCTCCCAACCATCATGACTGGAGGTACTCACAGTCGCCCGGATGCCGCTGGGTATTCCGTGATCCCTGACACTGGGGTCATCTTAAAAGGCCAATGGGCACACGGTTGCGCTTTCTCAGTTTGGAGCTGCCCTGCACATTTTCCCCGAGCATGGCAGCGAAGGGGAAATTCCACCATGGTTTGTCGACAGCAGCACGGAGGTCCTGATGGATGGGCTACTACAAAGGGGACCATGCTCTTCTCAGAGGGGGCCACACGACCAGACCCACCCAGCATGGTCTGAGCTCACCACCCAGCTCAGTGCAGTTTCTGGGGTCTGACGAAATGACCAGTAAAACAGGACAAGTATCAATAACCTTCCCCACTCTGTCAGGATAAGGGTCACCATATTTTCTCTGCTTCCTCACACTCACTGTATGTCTGTTATAGCACCGACCCCCGAACAAGGCTCATGCTCCACCACTCTCACTACTGCATACAGCACCTTGCCTCTCTTTCTCTCTTGCATTTCTAATGCCCCCTACATAGTTATAGAATATCCTGGAGAATGTGAATTATGGAATGTTCCAGGTATTGTTCCAACTTATTCCCAGTTTCAGGAAAACGGCTGTGCCCCAGTGTGTAACATGTAAGGTGATGGAGTAGAGATGTACGTTTTTCAAATCACACACAATTAAAACCTATCATGATGCCATTCAGTACTTCAAACATGCTCCAACATTCAATACGTTTGGGGGTGATCTGATGGTTTTTTCAGCTCCATGTTACAGGAACTTTCAGTCATTCGACCCCCATGTTCCTGTTACCGAGCAGACGATTCTCAGACATTTCATACCCCGGGTTTCTTCCACAATGTGTTCAGAAGGAATTTCCCACGGGGACGGTCACTCCTTTCAATATATTTCATCTGATTCATAGATTTATGCAACAGTCAGCATGCTTTCCACAGACCAATCAAAAACATTCACTTATTTTATAGTTATCGATATCCAATCACAATTAGTCATTCTGGTTATTTCACTGGTCTCACATTATTGTATTCAGCCAAAGATAACTTCCAAACACTTGTCTCGTTATAAAATATAATCTCTAGCAGAGAACATTTTTGACTCAAATACACCTTTGTCCTTGTCATTAAAATTTCTCTTGCCCTTTTTCTGCGACTGATTCTGTGTGTAACAGTTACACAGTCTCCCACTCGGTTGGCTGGATGGTTGGTTTGTGATGCAGAGGGAGGCCACCAGCGCAGTTTCAACTCCCCACAGTGACAGAGGTTACCATGACGGGGATGGTCTCTCAACCTCACCCCATCACCCGTGTGGGGACCTTCAACATAAACCACCATGAGTGGTCTCTCTAATGAGAGTTATTTGGGACTCTAATCTATCAATGTTAGCATTTTAACTTTTTTTATTGAAAAAGATATTTTATTATTTATATTAAACCAATAACAAAACAACTCAAATAACTGAACAAAATTACACCCATGTGCATGTATATACAAAATATGTTAAAGTCTCTAAACGGACAGAAGAAAAACAAAAATAAACAATAAATAATACATAAATAATACAGCTCAGCATAACAAAGTGATAGCTGTCGTTCTTCGAGAGCATGAACTGATACACATTCATACATTCACAATTCTTAATATGTGATTCATTAGATCATATCGTCATGGCTATACGAAAGCCCTTTTTAGAGTGGAAGATCAGCCTGTTTCGCGGTAATCCAAAAAGGGTTGCCATATCTTATATAAATCTCTGCTTTTCGGTGCACTATACTTGTGAGAATGTCCAAAGGGATATTCTTCATGACGAGCTTACAATGACACAACAGACCCGGAGGTGTTTCAGACATCAACACAACAGAATATTTTTACTAGCACAGGAAGTATGTGGCAGATACTAAGGGAGTATTGTGCATCAGTATTTACTGTGGAAAAGGATATGGAAGATATAAAAGGAAGGAAATAGATGGTGACACCTTGCAAAATGTCAATATTACAGAGGAGGAAGTGCTGGATGTCTTGAAAAGGGTAAAGGTGGATAAATCCCCAGGATCTGATCAGGTGCACCCTAGAACTTTGTGGGAAGCTAGAGAAGTGATTGCTGGGCCTCTTGCTGAGATATTTGTAGTATGCATAGTCACAGGTGAGGTGCCAGAAGACTGAAGGTTGAAAAACGTTGTGCCATTGTATGAGAAGGGTGTGAAGGACACGGCAGGGAACTATAGACCAGTAACCCTGACGTTGCTGGTGGGCAAGTTGTTGTAGGGAATCCTGAGGGACTGGATGTGCCTGTCTTTGGAAAGGCATGGACTGATTAAGGATAGTCAACATGGCCTTGTGCGTGAGAAATCATGTCTCACAAACTTGATTGAGTTTTTTTGAGAAAGTAACAAAGAGGATTGAAGAGGATAGAGGGGTAGATGTGATCTATATGGATTTCAGTAAGGGTTTTGATGAGGTTTCACATGGGAGACTGAATAGCATGGTTAGATCTCATGTAATACAGGGAGAACTAGCCATTTGGATACAGAACTGGCTCAAAGGTAGAAGACAGAGGGTGGTGGTGGAGGGTTATTTTTCAGACTGGAGGCTTGTGACCAGTGGAGTGCCACAAGGATAGGTGTTGGATTCACTACTTTTTGTCATTGACATAAATGATTTGGCTGCTAGCATAAGAAGTACAATTGGTAAGTTTGTAGATGACTCCAAAATTGGAGGTGTAGTGGAGAGGGAAGAGGGTCACCTCAGATTGACCAAATGGCCAATGGGCTGAGAAGTGGCAGATGGAGTTTAATTCAGATAAATGCGAGGTGCTGCATTTTGGGAAAGAAAATCTTAGCAGGACTTTTACACTTAATGGTAAGGTCGCAGGGAGTGTTGCTGAACAAAGAGACCTTGGAGTGCAGGTTCATGGCTCCTTGAAAGTGGAATCACAGGTAGATAGAATAGTGAAGAAGGCGTTTCCTTTATTGGTCAGAGTATTTACAGCAGTTGTAAGATCATGTTGCGGCTGTATAGGACATTGGTTAGGCCAGTGTTGAAATACTGCTTGCAATTCTGGTCTCCTTCCTATCGGGAATATGTTATGAAACTTGAAAGGGTTCAGTAAAGATTTCAAGGATGTTGCCAGCGTTGGAAGATTTGAGGTATAGAGAGAGGCTGAACGGGCTGGGGCTGTTTTCCTTGAAGCGTCGGAGGCTGAGGGGTAACCTTATCGAGGTTTACAAAATTATGAGGGGCATGGATAGGGTAAATAGGTAAAGTCTTTTCCCTGGGGTCGGGGAGTCAGAACGAGAGGGTATAAGTTTAGGGTGAAAGGGGAAAGTTGTAATAGAGAACTACGAGGCAACTAGTTCACACAGAGAGCGGTACGTGTATGGAATGACCTGCCAGGTGATGTCAGGGAGGCTAAATAAGTGCAACATTTAAGAGGCATTTGGATGGGTAAATGAATAGGAAGAGTTTGGTGCTGGCAGGTGGGACTAGATTGGTTTGGGATATGTGGTGGGCATGGATGGGTTGGACCGAAGGGACTGTTTCCATGCTGTACATCTCCATGACTCGATAATTCTATGACTTATATTAATCTCCGTTTTTTGGTGAACCATGCTGGTGAGAAAGTTCAAAGGGATATTCTCCATGATAAGGTTACAAAGTCTCAACAGACCAGGGGAGTTTTCAGACATACAACAAAACATAAAATCTTTCCTAGCATAGAAAGTAAGGATATTTCTTTTTCCCATGTGCATCTGCGTAAGATACTCTGGGCAGGTCCAGGAAAAGAGAAACCAGGTCCATCTCCAATTCGATCCCCAAGACCCACTCTACCACACCTACCACAGAGCTCCAATATATACGAAGCCTGCAGCAGGACCACATGCAATGAGTAAGAGTGTCTGTAGTCATTCTGCATTTAGGACATGTTGAAGATAATCCCACATTGAATTTTGAGAGAAATTCTGGGGTCAGAAAGAACCTATGAAGATTTTTTAACTGCTTGGAATGGGTTCTATTCCAGATCAAAATCCTTCGAACATTTTCACAAATATCCTCCCATGTCTCCGAAGAGATCTAAAATCGCAACTCTATTGCACAGACTTCACGAAGCTGCATGGTCTTGTCTGCGGGGACACTATCCAACAAATGGTAAAGGGTACTGACTGAGAGTGTATTCTTTACAATAATCACCTGCTTCTCCGTATCGGATCTATAAGTGGTTTTTAAAATTGTGTTTTTTTTAATCAAATCTCTAATCTGGAAAAAAAACAGAAGAAGTCTCTACTAGGTAGTCCATACTTACGAGTTATTTGATCAAACGGTATCATTGTTTCTCCTTCAAGTAACACGTGGTGGTTCGGTGGTTTGCACTGCTGACTCACCACACCAGGGTCACGGGTTTAGTTCCAGCCTTGGGTGACTGGATGTGTGGAGTTAGTATTTTCTCCACTGTGTCTGCGTAGATTTCCTCCCACTGTCACAAACATGTGCAGGTTAGATGACTTGGCCATTGCTCAATCGCTCATAGTGTTCCAGGATCTGTAAGTTGGGGCATTAATTAGGGTAAATATAGGATGGGAGGGGAATGGGTGTGGGTGGGTTACTCTTCAG
Organism: Chiloscyllium punctatum; assembly: GCF_047496795.1. NCBI lineage: Eukaryota > Metazoa > Chordata > Chondrichthyes > Orectolobiformes > Hemiscylliidae > Chiloscyllium > Chiloscyllium punctatum. Next base: position 89,604,697 of record NC_092759.1, read on the forward strand.
AGGATCGAAGTGGACTTGCTGGGCCCAAGGAGCTGTTTCCATACTGTAGGGATACTACTAATTCTAAATCACACAAGCAAGGTACCCCACTCGCTGCCCACAGTTTAAACCTGGAATCCATTATCCCCGGTATAAGAAACATGGTTTTGGCTGTATTGCCTCGATCTGACGCATTGTCCTTGAAGTTTTAACAGTATTGATAATCATTATTTTGTGACAATATTCCAAAATGTTGTCATTTTATCTAAGAACAACAGACTAATAAGGGTTCACTTTGTCTGAGAGGGCTCAATGTCTAGCCATATTGATGCCGAGACCTCAGCGGCCCAGGCACTAATATACGATGAAAAAAAACTTAATTGATTGCTTTTAATCGGGGAGATCTAACCTACACATCCCCGGGTACTATGGGCAATTTAGCATGGCCAATCCGCTCTAAGCTGCATATCTATGGACGATAGGAGGAAATCCACACAGACATGGGGAGAATGTTCAAAATCCACATCGAGGGTTGCCCGAGGTTGGAACAGAACGGAGCGACTTGGAGATGGGAGGTATCAGTGCTAACCACAGATCCACCATGCGCATCTGTTAGTTCTGTTAGTTTCTTGTGGCTAACTAAAGAAATCTGCCTGACTTGTTCCTGTCACTGAACCTGACTCAGTCTGAGAACTTTATCATCGGCCATATCACCAACCTGGTTTCACTTAAAATTTGGTGTCAGCAGTGGAGTAATGGGACGAGAAAAGGAAACAGTGACACCCTCCAACATCCGTCAGAGCAGGAATTAGGGTAAATCCACAAAGTGGGATTTCAGTCAAGTGGGGATTCTCTTTCCCAGACGTTTGGAGTGGCTGGACCTTAATATTACATCGATGCTGGCTTCGTCTGATTTTCCATGGACAGGTGAATCAGGGATAATGGTGCATGGAAAGAAACGTGCAGCTGGGATCACAATGAGATGAGCCATGACCTTATATACTGGTGGAGTAGTGTGAAAGGGCCGAACGGCCCACTTGTGTCCCTCATCCCTATGTTCTGATGTTCCATTCAGCCCTCGAACGTGCGAAACCGGGGCAGATCGAGGCCACTCCGATGGTTAGGTGTAGTTTTGGAAATGTACTTCGAAAACCCAGGCTGGATCAGGAAGTGACCACCACCCCACCTCCCAGTCCCTGTTTCCAGGCTTCCCCTCTCTGTAACTTCTGCTCCAGATGTAGGTCATGTTGCAGACCCAGATACGCTGAGAATACAGCCACATACCCCACCCAGGGTTAAAACAACAAATCCTCTGCCCTCCCTGAATGTAATATTGTACAACACGATTTCCAGCAAAATAACCTGTTCCTTTCCAAAAGCATAACATGTGAAATGAGTAAATAGGAACAGGAGTAGGTCAATCGGCCCCTCAAGCTAACCCTGTCATTTCATAAGAACATGGCTGATCTACTCCAAGTCTCAACTCCACTCTCTTGCCGACTCTCTGTATCCCTCACCACCTCTCTGAGTTAGGGAATTCCAGACATTCACTGCTTTCGGAGAGATGACATTACTCTGCATCTCAGATGAAAATCAATGTTCCTTATTGGGTATCTATGTCCTCGAGTTCAACACTTTGCTCAAGAATGGAAAAAACTTCTCAACATCTACCTTCTCCAACCCTTTCTGTGTCTTGTAGGTTTCAGCAGTTTTACTCCTCATTCATTTAAACCCCAATGAATTATCGCCTCACCATCTTAGAGATTCTCAATAACACAACCCTTCCTTCCCAGGAAACCGCCTCATATACCAACCGAGTTTCTTGCTGCATCATCATGCTGACTTTATGTTTCATACACAGGAAGACTCCAATGCCTTTACTGTTCCTTTTCTGGAAGTCCTCTCCATTAAATAACAGCCTGCCTTTTGATTCTCAGTGTCAGCCATAAACTCGGATGTATGTTGCACTCAGCTCCCTCCTTCAGGCTGTCAGCATAGATTGCAAATAACTGATGCCATCAGACTGATATTTGTGATACTCCAGCAGATAAACCTTTACCATAAAGATCCATTAATCCTGACTCTCCGATTTCTGTGTTAAACAATCATCATCCCATGTTAATACAGTATCCGACGTCCTGGAGCTTCTGTTTTGTGTAAGAACTTTTGGTTTTACAGGGCAAAATATCATTTCCCTTTCACAAAACCACACTGACTCTGCGTGAAGCTTTTCTAAATGTCCATGCTTGCCAGGTTTCCCATCTGTTTTCATTAGGTCCACGTGCCTCCAAATGTTTCCCATTCATATGTTTGCCCAAATGAGTTTTAAATGTTGTAGCTGTTCTTGTATCTTCCACTCTACCTCTGGAAGCTCATTCCATACCCACACCGCCCTCTGTGTAAAAAAGCTGCCCTTTAGTCCCTTTTAAATCTACCCTTTTTCACCTTAAACCTATTCCCTCTATGTTTGGATTCCCCTACCCTTCGGAAAAGACCTTGACTATTCACCCTCTCCATACCTGTCATGATCTTATAAGTTTCTACAATGTCACTCCTCAACATCCTACACTCCATCTGATACTAACTTCAAGAACAAGCGTTTAAAGATAAGCACTGCAAAATTAAACAACATTAAAAATGACAGGTAACCAACACTCGGCCCAAAAGTCAAACTGTGATTTGTTTACTCCATGTTACAATACTAAGGCAGCATGAAAAGCTTACTATTGCCAATAAGAAGTCAAGCACCTGAATCCCTTTATCTAAAGGGGGGTGATGTTCACGAAAGTGAAAACGTATCTGTGGCCAGATGTATATAGCACATGGTCAACATTTTCCCTCCTGTCCTCCGTATAACTTTGTGTGGTTGTGTCTTTTTATCTTGCATTCAATAGTGATAATCCCTTTCCCCCATTCACACTTTAAATTCAACCCGTTAAACGGAATATTCCCTTTCACCACTGCTAAAAGCCCGTTTATCTTTTGCCACACCCTCTTTTCCCTGCTACCCATCCTCTACATCTGGCAAGTGATTAAAAGACCACTTTGCAATTGTATTCAGTTTTGAAGAATTGTCACACTGGATTGGAAACGCTAACTCTGTTTCTCTTTCTCTGCAGATGTTGACATACCTTCTGAGTTTCTCCAGAAAGGAATAGGCGCAGAACAAGTTTTCAATTAAATAAATAATTATGGATACTGGAAATAAAAATAAAAAACCTATATAGAAGGTTCACTGGACCTGAAAGTTTAACTCTGCATTCACTCCAAAATATTCTGCAACATCTTTAGCAATTTCTTCAGCAATTTCTGTTTATGAACAATTTCCAACGACATATTGTCAAAGATGCCCAGACATCCTGTCCAACATGGAGCGCTATACACTGGGAACTGAACAGTAACGCATGGTGACAAGTTCCTTGACTCGAAAACTGCAAAAGGCTGGCATCACTGACACTGCAGAGCTCTGATTCATGGTCGGGGGAAAAACAGAAGGAAACACATTCACTTCAAATACAGAAGATGGCATTACTGAAAGGAAAAGGTTCAGATTAGTACCTTAAATGGATATTGTTTACGTAACAAATTGGAGGCGTAACACCAAGGAAAGACATCCAGCAGAATGAGAATATGAAAATGGAAGTATTTCGGCATCAGAAACCAGAGTTTGTCACTGAATACAGGGCTGATGGGTGAATGGGTCTCGGTGTGAACTGGGGGGGAGTGGGGGGGGCGGGGCGTGTCAGTCAATAGAATTGAATTGTAGATATTGCAGCTAAAACTGGGTTATCATCTGATGCTGTAGATTTCAATGACAATCTGTAACTTTCCCCCAGGATAGTCCATCCGTCTACCATTTCCATCAAGCCGATTCATGGGTCAGTTACGAGTGTGGGTGAACATGGTCGGGTCGGAATCACGTGCACCTAAACCTCATGACAATCCATTAAACTACGGCACTTGGCTGGTTACACTTCGAACAGCAGGACTAACATCTGATACAGAGAGAGAGATGATTCCAAGACTAACAAATCAGATATAAGCTCTCTCATCCTGTCCAATCCATGCATAAAAGTCGATGGACCATTAAACAACTTACGGGAGGAGAGGACTCCACAAATATCTCCATCCTAAATAATGGAACAGCCCTGTGCATACATGTAAAAATGCAGTATCTGCACCATCCTCAGCCATAAGTGTTGAGTTGATTACCCACCTCACCCTCATTATGATACCCTCAGAATCACAGATGCCCGTCTTCAACCAATTCAATTCACTGCACGTGACATGAAGCAACAGCTAGACACTGTAGATATGACAAAGGCATTTGGTCCTGACACCATTCCTGCAATAGCACTGAGGACTTTTGCTGCACGACTGCCGTGTACCTGAGGAAGCTGTTTCATTCCAATTCCAACTCTGACAACTCCCTGGCAATGTGGGTAATTAGCAACTGCAATCCTCACTTTCTCTAATGTGGGTAATTACTAAACTATGTCCCAGCCCCTAAGAAGGGAATAATTACAATCGGACCAATTACCACGCCCTCAGTCCCATCACGATAGTCAAATTGGTTGGGGTTATTTTTGATAGAGCTGTCACACAGCACAGAAATAATCGGTTCAGTGTGGTTTCCGATAAGTCCCCATGTGGAGATGGTGCTGTTGTGGAATTGTCATTGGATTGCTAATCCAGACCAGGATAATTCTCTGGCAGCATATGCAAGTTAAAAACAATTAATAAAATATCGAGATCTAATACCTGGTGTCAGTAATAGTGATCATGTATTCAATGTCGATTATAGATGTCGATCGCCTTCCCCAATGTACTTTCAGGAAGTTAATTCCCGTGCTTTTCTGTCTGGCCTAAAAGTGACTCCAGACACACAGACATGTGATACACTCTTCAAAGGTCTCTGAAGTAGGCAAGCAAGGCCCTCAATTGTATCAAACTGCTCCGAGGTCTTAAAGGATAATCCTGGAGAGAACAGCCGGCACCAGCCTCGTTATCAGAAAAGGGAACTCGAAACACAATCCTGTCGACCCTGCAGAGACCTCCTTCCTAACAGCTGAGAGCTAGTCACAACATTTACAGAGCTTTCCCACACACTGTACAGAAGCATCGGGAAAGGAATACGTCATACAACTCATTGAGCTTTCCCTATTCTAGTTAATGGTCGAACATCTCCTCAATTCAGTTTTCCCCATACAATATACATATCCCTTAATATGTTTAAATATTGTGAAACATAAAATGTGAATTACTGTAGTCCATTCAGCCCATCAGTTTTGCGGCTCCATTCTATGTAGAGGCAGTTCACTGATAACGCGTGTTGATTAAATACATTTCAGCTGCAATGCAATTCATGAACCTTTTTCAATAAAGTGAACTGGCGTTTACTGTGACGCGATTCCTTGTCTGGCACCAGCTGAACAGCAAACCCAGCCTCAGAAACCCTCTATCTACAAAAGGTACAATCAATGTGTTCAGCCAAAACAGGAATGCAATTGACTCTTCAGGCCTTGAAACTGAGCCTGAAACTGGGAATTGTAGTCTATCTTTAGAAAGAACTTTATTTTAAACTGTGGGGAGAATCTTGGGGAAAACTGAAATTCGGCATCGGTATCACATGGTCAGTCAGCCGCCGCGCGCTTTCTGGTGAAGATTGTGGTGAAAGGTACAGTGCACCAGTGAGTGACTGTCGCGTGAAAGCGTTACATTTACAGCACTGTTCCAGTACAACATGTAATTTAAAGATTTATTTAGAATGTCCTATTGTGTGTTTGACCAAATTTAAATTTTGGTTTTTACTGATATTTTTGGGCGTTCACCACTTACCCTTTTTTTTCCATAGACCCCATTATTAATATTACACGATTTCCTACAACACAGTGTTGTACAGGAACACAGTTATTGTGTTATTGGAGAACAACCAGGAATAATAGCTAATCTTCTATCTTCACACCACACTCCTGCTCTCTCCCTATCCCTTTAGTTTCCAGAAATCATTATTTTTATTCAGCCCCTTGACTTCCACAGCCTGATCTGGGAGAGAGTACCCCTAGTTCGCCAGTCTCCGAGTGCTGGCATTTATTCTCATCTCAATGCAAAGTGGCCTGTCTGTACCTAATATTGTAGCCCCTTGTTTTAGATGTCCCAACCTGGGGAATTACCATCCCTGCTTTTAATCTGTCCCGCCCTGTCAGAGTGTTATATATTTCACTGAGATTTCCACTCATTTTCCTAAACCCCATGGAATACAGGTCCAGTCGCTCCAAACTCTGCTCCCACAAGTCTGTCATCCCAGAGATCAGTCTGGTCATCCTTTGCTACTCTCCCTCAATGTCAGGTTTGTCGTCTGTTCGGAAAAGAGACAATAACTGCACACAATACTGCACAATGTTTGAGATGGGGTCTCACCAAGGCCCTGTACAGCTGCAGTGAGATACATTTACTCCTGTACTCAAATCCCCCTGAAATGAAGGTGAATACAGCATTTATCTTCCTTCCTGCTTTCTACTCCTGCAATATTGCTTTCAGTGACTGGTGTACAGGGAGATCCAGATTCCTTTCAAAGTTACAGTTCCTCACTTGCTGAGCCTATATACAATTGTCAGCGTGCCAATGCCATTCCCAGTATTGACTTCTGGCTTCAGAGCATACTGCCACACATGGACTCGGAGGGCTACGCAGAAATAAACAAAAATGCAGCTTAAGTTCATTTATAGTGCAACATTTTTCAACCACTCCTTTTTCAAATGGGAGGCTGCCATTCTATTGTACACAACATCTCATCTCCCCATTACTCTCCATCTGCCACGTATTTGCCCAGTCCCTCGACTTGTCTCAATCACCTTGGAACTTTTTTACATCCCCCTCATCCACTCACAGGCTGACATCGTTTAGTGCTGTCAGCAGACTTGGGAATATTGCATTTGCGCCCCTCACCCAAAGATATTGGGAATAGCTGGAGCCCAAGACACGATCCTAACAATATCCTCCAAGCCTTCCGTATAAAAATAAAACATTGTTTTGTTCCTACTCACTGTTTCCTGCCAGCTCTCCCATTTTAAATCTATGACCATATATTAGCCGGAGTCCCATAGGATTCAAATTTGCACAATAGGCTTGGGGCTTTATCAAAAATCTTTCTGAGATTCCACTCGCATGGCATTGATACCTCCTACATAATTTTACTAAAAGCCACTTTCTCAAATATGATTCCCTTTTCATAAATCTCTGTTGACTTTGTCTATGCCCATTAATTTCAGTCCAATATTTTCTCTAAACTGTTTAGATGTTATTTTCATTCTATTCCCTTTTTCTCACAAGAGTGAAATTCCCTAGTATTGCTAGGAAGCTTTCTTATTTGTTTTGTTTTCTTCTGTGAAGGCATAACTAAGGTATTTGCTCCATAGTTCTGCTATTTCCCGGTCCTCAATTATCTGGCATCAGACTGTAAGAAATCTGCAACTTTTTTCTCTTAATTTTGCCATTGACATATTTCCAGAAAATAGAACAAGTTCTCAATTCACAACTTTGTTTAGATATTCTTCAGAAACCCATCAATTCCTACCTTAAGCTACTCAATGATTGACCTTCCACAGCCATGCAATCAAAGAAGCACAGACTCTGTACGACCAGAAATACAGCAGTCTACATTCGGCCCACTTTCTGACACAAGACCGTAGCCGTGAATCTTAAAGCATTTGAAGTGCACAACCATGTGGTTTCTAATGGCTTGAGGTTACCATGACAATTCCACTCTCAAGAAGTGCATTCCAGACCCCAACACCCTCTGGTTGAAAAACAATTCTCAAATCTTCACTAAACCGCAAATCCTTTACTTTAAAAATGTGGGCCTGTGAGTCAAAGCAACAGCTGCTGTCTATCCACCCTGTCCATGTACCTCGTAATCCTATCCCTCTGAATCACAGACCTCGCAGCCTTCTCTCCTCCAAACTAAACAACCTGAGGTTATCCAGCCTCTCTCCATAGCTGATATGCTCCATCCAAGGGAACATTCTGGTGAATCTGCTCTGCACCCCCTCCACTACAGTCACATCCTTCCTGTAATGTTGTTCCCAGACCCACACACAATATTCCATGTTGCCCTCACCACAGTTCCGCATAGTTCTTATAATCTATGCCTCGATGAAAAAAGGCTATGTTTACATTCCCCTAGCCTTTCCCTGATTGTGTATTAACCTGTGCAGACACATTCAGCAATGTGTGGAGAAGTACCCTCTGAGCTTTCTAGTGTGCTGCCATACATTGAGTACTCCCCTGTCTGGTTCCTTCTTCCAAAGTTGCATCACCTCATAGTTATCAGGGTTGCATTCCATCTGCCATTGATCCACCTATCTGACCATTCTATCAGTATCCACCTGTAACATAAGGCCTTCCTCCTCACTGCCAACCACCCGGCCAATCTTTGTATCAAATCCAAACTTATTTATTACACACCCCACCCCTCGTCCATATTCACTGCATCATTTATGAATACCACAAATAATAAGGTTAACAATCTCTCAACATCAGTTATATCACGTGGTTGTGCACGTTGATGAAGAAGCTACGTTTCGAAAGCTAGTGCTGCCGAATAAACCTGTTAGACTATGGTCTGCTGTTATGTTATTTTTAGATTTGTCCTCCCCAGCCCAACACTAGCACCTCTGAATCACAAATAATAAGGGACCCAGCACTGATGCCAGTGGTACACCATTGGACACTAGCCTCCAGTCACACAAACAGCCTTCTACCACTCCCCTCTTTTCCTACTACCTAAATTGAGTTAGATGCAACTCGGCAAGTCACTAATGAGTCCTACGTGTTCATTGGTTATTCTGCTCCACTTGACACACTTGTAGGTTATCTGGAGATTCTCCGTAATCTCGCCTTGCCTTGCCCCTGTGTGAGTCAGTCCCCTCCCTGCGCAGAATTTCCTCCTTATTGCAGTCTTAAGTGGTTTGTCCCTTATCCTGCCATTATTTGCCTTGAATGTGGATTAGACAGCCTGATAAATTTCCTGTTAATTTCCAAATTGTCGTATGTTTTGTGAGTTTTATAAAGTTCACAGTGACCCACCGCTGGTTCATTAAACTCAAGAGAACATAGGCCGAGTTTGCTCATCACGCAAGCTTGCCACCTGAGGGATTTGTCTGGATAATGTCCATTGCACTTCCTCTGAGGCCAGTATATTCTTTCTCAGATTCGGTCACCAAAACTGTGCACAATACTCCAGGTACGTCTCACCAACACACTGCTTCAATGTGTCTTTACATCTATATTCTGACTCCCTTAAAGGAAGGCAAACCAAACTTTAGGTTTCCACTTACATATATTCCTCCAAATACCTTTCACATCATTGCATTTTCGAACTCACTATGTGAGTTCTTATAGAAAGCCTTCTGATAATCTAAAATATGCCAAGTCTACTGGATCCCCATTATCTATGCTATAAGAATAAACTTCAAATAATTCCAAAGTTTGTAAAGTATGATTTCCCTTTCAGAAATGCATACTGAGTCTCTCCAATGTTGCTGTTAATGTCTAAGTATCCAATATCACATCCTATATAATATATTCCAACAGTTTCCCGACAAATGTCAAGTTAATTGGTCTGCAGATCTCCACACTATTTCTTCTTCTCTTTGTAGATGCTTGGATCCCTACCATTCATCTATCGTGCTTGGATCACGTTTATTAATGTACATTTATCTACACCAGCTTCCAGACTCTGCAGAATGTACAGGAAAATAGAACGCAGTCATCGACAATGCAATCAATACTTCTATTTGTGATTTATTTCTGAAGATTTTGGTATGAAGTACATCTGGTTTGTCAAGCTTAGCAATGCTCAATCCAGCTGCATGTTCAATATTGCCTTGTTACTGATATGAATTGACTTTATGTCTTTACTTCCACAAGTCCTATACGATCACTTTGTATTCCTGTGTGATTTTCTGGATCTTACTCCATTAAGACAGATGTGTAGTAACTGGGCATTTGCTTTGCCATTCCCCTGTTATCCACCATCAACTCGTCTCTCCCGATTGCACATTTCCACATTTGAAAATGTGTTTTTTCTTTTGAAATATAGATCATAGATTTTTGCAGTCTTTGTGTTCCTGTTTGTTTGCATGCATGTTCGCTTTTTGATTTCCTGATCAGTTTCATGGCCCTCCTTTTCTGGATTGCAATTTTCTGAGAGTTCTTAGGATTCCACAATGTCTGGAATTCTTCTGAAGTCACTTGCGGTGATTAATATATTCTTTAATTTGTTATGTTAATCATCATTGAGTCACTTACTCACTCTTTGGCGTTTTCACCTGAAATAAGTAGACATATCTTTCAGACTATGCAGTATTTCTAAAAATCTCCTGGTCCTGACCACATATATTCAGGAACACTGCAGGAGGACTGAGAAGTAATAGTGGGGGCCCTGGTTGGTAGCCAAAGGGTGAGGTCCCGGAGGGACTGGAGCATAGCGAAGCTGTTCCCTTATTCAAGAAGAGCTACAAAGAAAAACCTGGGACCTATACACCAGCAAATCTGATATCTCTAGTAGACAAGTTTCTTCAGAAGATTCTGAGAGAGAGACGATATACATGCATTTGGAAAGGCAGGGTGTGATTATGAGCAGTCAGCACGTCTTTGTGCGTGGGGTATCATGGCTCAATAATTTGTTAGAGTGCTTTGGTGAACTGACCAGTAACTTTGACAAGGGCACGGTGGTATATGTGGTGTATATGGATTTCAGTAAGGCCTTCAGTAAGGTTCCACATAGTAGGCTGCTCTGGAAGTTTAGATCATATGGAATTGAGGGGGAGCTGGCAAATCAGATCATAGATTTGCTTCATTGTAGGAAAACAGAGGGTAATAGTGGAAGTATGCTTGATGGGCTGAAGGCCTGTGATGAGTGGAATGCCTCAGGGGTCGGTTCTGCGACTATTACTGCTTGTTTTATGCATGTATATTATATATATATATATATATATATATATATATTTACATATTACAGACATCTATGATTTAGACGAGAATGTACAGGCATGAATTATAAGTTTCAAAATGACACTAAAATAGGTGGTATCGTGGACAGTGAGGAAGATTATCAGAAATTTCAGAAATTACAGCAGCGCCTTAATCAGGTGAGAAAGTGGGCCGAGAAATGGCAAATGGAGTTTAATACAGATAATGTAAGTTCTTGCATTTTAGAAAGTCATATCTAGGTAGGAGTTTCATGGTGAATGGCAGGGCCTTAAGGAGTGTATTGAGACAAAGAGACCTATGAATTCAGGTTCAAGGTTCTCTGAAAGTGGAGCCACAGGTAGATAGGGCAGTGAAAAAGGCATTTGGCAAACTGGCCTTCATCAGTCAGAGTAATGAGTATCGAAATTATGGAGTTATGTTGCAGTTATACAGGATGGTGGTGAGGCAGTACTGGTAGTTTTATGTGAAGTATTGTTCACTTTGCTACGGTTAGGATGTTATTAAAAAGGAACTAGTGCAGAAGAAATTTACAAGGATGTTGCCCGGACTCAATGGTCTGAGTTATAGTGAGAGGTTGGACAAACTAGGAGTTTTTACTTTAGAGTGTATGAGACAGAGGGGGATCTGATAGAAGTGTATAAGATCATGGGTAGCATGGATAGAGTGAATGCAATCAGTCTTTTTGAGCAACTACGGACTAGAGGGCATCAATTTAATATCCGAGGGGAAAGAGTAAAATGGAACCTGAGGGGCAATTTCTTTTACACACAGGGTGGTGTGCACATGGAATGAGATGCCAGCAGAAGTGGTTGAGGCGGGTAGATACACAAAATTTAAAATGCATTTTGAAAAATACACGGATAGGAAAGATTAAGAAGGATATGGGGCAAGAGCAGGGAAATGGGGTTAATGTGAATGGACATTTTGTTCGGAATGGACCAATTTGGGCTGAAGGGCCTTTCTCCGTGCTGTCGGACTCTATGACTCTCACAATCATTGCTTTTCCCATTGAATGTTATATTATACTTGCCCAATTCATTGGAGCATGCTTGACCCTCTAGCCTCCGGGCTTCCATGATACTTAACCAGAATGTTCAAACATTCGATATTGTATTCAGACGCCGTGTCAAAATGTAACATATTGATGTCACTATTCCTCCAAAGCTGCTTCAGAGCAAGGTTATTAATTAGTCCTCCTGACAACACAACACCAAATCTGAAATAACCTGCTCTCTAGTTTGGTTCACAACATAATGTTCAACCTACCCAATACACACTTACGGAAGTTTATCTTCACAGTATTAGTAGTCACTGCAATTTCGGTGCAACTTGAGACCATCCATTATTACTGCAGCACACACGATTATTTGTTACTCATTCACAGGATGAGGGGTGGGCGTCCCTGGATAACCAGTATTTATTGCCCATGCTAGAGGGCAGTTAAAAGTCAGCAGCGTTGTCTTGGGTCTGGAGTCACATGCAGGCCACACCAGGTAACGACAGCAGTATCCTTCCCTCAAGGATATCAGTGAAGCAGATGAGTTTTTCCAACAATCGACAATGGATTCCTGGTCATCATAAACCCTTGATTCCAGATGCATATTGAATTCAAATTCCACCATCTGCCTTGTCAGGATTTGAATTCATGTCCACAGAATATTACCTGGGTCTCTGGGTTAAGAGCCCAGTGATAATATCACTGTGTCATTGCTCCCCCTTGAATATACTTGCATACCTAATTTCCAGAGCATATGTTGTAAAGTATTTACGTGACAGATTTGGTTTTGATATATAATACACTAATGTTTGCTTCACCTTGCTATTTGTAAGATCCACCCAAACTGATTCTGTGGGAACTGATGGAAAGGGTCTGAGGCGATATTACTGATAGACTTGGACAAGACGTTCAGGGAGACTCACCTCAACGCTGAGATGATCTGAAGAATTGGTCAGCAATACAGGACAAGCATCAATATTCTTTCCCCCCACTTTGCCAGGATAAGTGTCACCATATTCTTCTGCTCCCTCGCACTCACTGTATATCTGTTATAACACCTACCCCCGAACAAGGCACACACTCTATCTCCAAATAAAGCTCAAGCACGACCACATTCACTGTTGAATTCAGCACCTTCCTTCCCTCAGTTTTTCTGTCACTGACGCAATAGCCCCGCACACTAATACTACTGCATGGATACAACACTGTGGTCAGACTCCCTCTGGACATCTCACCCTTCCCACTTCCCTATACCAACATTAACAGCAGAGACACCCACTCCCACCCTCACTCCGTCCCTCCTCTTCTCCCATTACAGGAGAAACATTCTGGAATAGGACATAAAAGGCCAAGCAGGGTTTTAGAGTGCCCGATATCCGTTCCCTCACCCTCTACCTCGGCATGTGGGGAGGATCCTGGAAAGAGCCAGAGAGGACCAGGACACCTTGTGTGGAGATTCTGAAACATCGACGTCCCACCAGCCAAGTAAGCTGCAATGTTCAGTAAAGAGCAATTCTGAATTTAAACTCGCTGGGAGTTCCAATCTCATCTCTCTCACTTTTCAGGCTTAGTTAAAAGATGTCAGATGGAGACAGAGCGTCTGCAGTGGGATACAGACAGGGGGTGGGCAGAGCGTCTGCAATGGGATACGGACAGGGGGAAGGCAGGGCATCTGCAATGGAATACAGACAGGGGAAGGACAGATCACCTGCAATTGGATACAGACGGGGGGAGGGCAAAGCGTCTGCAGTGGGATACAGACGGGGGGAGGGAAAAGCGCCTGCAGTAAGATACAGACAGCGGAGGGCAGAGCGAGGGCAGTGCGTCTACAATGGGATACAGACGCGGAAGGGCAGTGTGTCTGCAATGGGAGACAGACTGGGGAAGGGATGGACCTCTGCAATGGGATATAGACAGGGGAAGGGCAGAGCGTCTGCAATGGGATAGAGACAGGGGAGGGGCAGTGTGTATGCAATGGGAGACAGACTGGGGGAGGGATGCACCTCTGCAATGGGATACAGACAGGGGAAGGGCAGAGCGTCTGCAACGGGATACAGACAGGGGCAGGGAAGAGCGTCTGCAATGAGATACAGACAGGGGAGGTCAGACGGTCTGCAATGAGATACAGACAGGGGGAGGGAAGAGCGTCTGCAATGGGATACAGACAGGGGAGGTCAGACCGTCTGCAATGAGATACAGACAGGGGAAGGGCAGCGCGTCTGCAACGGGATACAGACAGGGGCAGGGAAGAGCGTCTGCAATGAGATACAGACAGGGGCAGGGAAGAGCGTCTGCAATGAGATACAGACAGGGTGAGGGAAGAGCGCCTGCAATGGAACACTGATGGGTGAGGGCAGAGAGTCTGCAGTGGGATACAGACAGGGGAGGCATAGCGTCTGCAGTGGGATACAGACCGGGGAGGCATAGCGTCTGCAGTGGGATACAGACGGGGAGGGCAGAGCATCTGCAATGGGATACAGACCGGGGGAGGGCAGAGTGTCTGCAATGTGATACAGACAGTGGAGGGCAGAGAAAAGGCAGAGCGTCTGCAATGGGATACGGACAGGAGGAGGGCAGAGCGTCTGCAATGGTATACTGACAGGTGAGGGCAGAGGGTCTGCTATTGGCTCCAGACGGGGAGGTAGAGCATCAGCAAAGGGATACAGATGGAGGAGGGCAGTGCTTCTGCAATGGGATACAGACAGTGGGAGTGCAGAACGTCTGCAATGGGACACAGATTGGGGGAGGGCATAGCAACAAGCAATGGCATACAGACAGAGGATGGCTGTGAGCAAAGCTTCAGCAGAAAAAAACCAGTACAATATATATGTGATGGAAATTTTCTGTTTTGGGGAAAAGATGAAACAGCAGAAATTTATTTAAATGCAAGGAGAATGCAGAACTCAGTGTTACAGAGGGATTTGTGTGTCTTAGTACATGAATCACATCAAATTAACCTGAACATGTAGCAAGTGATTTAGAAGGTAAATGTCGTGATCCTGTTTTGTGCAAGGGGTGTTGGGTATGATCTTAGCGATGTTTTTTGCATCAGTACAGGGCATTGCTGAGATTACATCTGTTGCATTATGTGTAGTTATACAGCCTAAACTGGGAAAAAACAAAATTGCTTTCGAAACGTCTCAAAGATGTTTCTCTTTACGCATTCTTGGAATGAAGGCATTACGTTGTGAAGAATTAACAGTTCGGCCTGAGAATGAGGGATGTTTTATTGGCCATATAAGATCTTGAGAAGAGCGTAGTTGGTGAAGACCAGATGGATATTTCTCATTGTGTGGGAGAATAAAACTGGGGAAATAATTTAAGAAAAAATCAGTTTCAAAGGAAAGGTCATTGGACAGTAAAATTGAACTGTGAATTCTCTTCCTACATGCTGACAGACAAGCTGAGCTTTTCCAGCATTTACTGTATATGTTTAAGAATATTCATTTTAACACCGATATTGTGAAGACATGAAACACTTATTTTTACATTATGGAAGCACATAGTAACACATCATCAAAACAAGTAGAACCATTTATTGTTAATGAATTGATACCGCAATAATGCACTGACCTGGAGTCGAGAATGTGATGGAGTCATAGAGTTCAGACAATGTTCAAGAAGAGCTCACAGAGTCTAGTGTGGGACTGATAATGTTACTGATTTAACTTACAGATGGAAAATGTAGCCTATCTGTGGAGAAACATTCTATTGCTCCCTTTCTGTTTCCCTTTCGCTCATCACAGCAATGTGTGGGAGTGAAACAAAGCCCAGTCGTCTTTCCCACTAATGGAGGATTCCTGATGAGGATTCATTGGAATCTTCCCATTGCCTGAAGCAAAGCAATTCAGCCAAATTCATGAAGAAATCCCATTGTCAGAAGGCTGTGCAAGCAGAATAACAACAGAAGTAATTATCCGACTCGATAGTGAGGGGAACAGACAGGAGATTCTGTGGCTGCAAATGGGAATCCGGAATGGTGTGTAGCCTCCCACATGCCCAGGGTCCAGGATGCCTCAGAGTGGCTGCAGAACGTTCTCACTGGGGGTTGGGGGAGGCAGTGGGGGGAAGCAGCCAGAAGTCATTGTGCACATTGGTACAAAGGACAGAATGACACAGGTCGAAATAGTGATGACATCCTGCAGAGTGATTGTGGAGAGCTACGGAAAAGGGTAAAAGACAGTGCTAATATCCAGTTTACTTCCAGTTCTCCGTGCTAGTGAGGGTAAGAATAGGATGATATGGCCGACGAAGGGGTTTCTAAAGAATTGGTGCAGGGGGCAGAGATTTTTGGATTACTGGGATCTTTTGTGAGGCAAGATGACGTGTTCAGGAACGACGGATTGTACCTGAGCTGGAAGGGGACCAATATCCCGGCAGGCAGGTTTGCAACTGCTGCAAGAGATGGTTTCAACTAGATTGGCTGGGGTTGGGGAGTGGTGGGATCCTCAACAGCAGGGAGACAAGTGCGAGGCTGGAAGGCTATACAGTAATCAGAAACAGTAAAATGAAGAGACAGGTCAGGCTAGACAATGACAGAGAGCAAGGAATGCTTGTTGAATTAAATTGCAACTGTTTCAATGCAAGATGGCTGACAGGTAAGGCCGATGAACTCAGGGCATGGATCGGTGCATGGGACTGGGATATTATAGCCATTACTGAAACATGGCTAAGGGACGGACAGCACTGGCAGCTTATGTACCAGGGTACAGGTGCTTTATGCGGAACAGAGATGGTGGAAAGAGGAGACAGGGAGTTTCATTTTTGATTAAGGCGAGTATCACAGCAGTAATCAGAGATAAAATAATTGATGGATCATCCTGTGAGGATTTGTCTGGGGAGCTAATAAATAAGAAGGGAATGGTGATAGGATTTGGATTGTACAATAGGCCCCCAAATAATAAACGAGGAATTAGGGGAACAAAAGTATGTAGACAGACTGGGGAGACTTGCAGGGCCAATAGGATTGCATTAGTATGATATTTTAATTTTCCTAACATAGACTGGGAATGACATAGAATTAAGGACTAGGACGGGGTGTATCTGTTAAGTGTGTTCGGAATATTTTCCTCAAGCAGTAAGTAGAGGGTGAAACTCAGGAAGGGACGAAGCCTGACCTACTCTAAGATCTAGGGCAGGACAGGTGACTGAGGTGACAGTGGGGGAGCCCTCTGGGACCCGCAAGCATAGTTCTATTAATTTTTAAATAGTTATGGAGAAGGACAAAACTGGTCCACATGTTTAAGTTCAAAATTTGGGCAAGGCGAATTATGATGGAATTAGACAGGAGCTTGAAGGGGTTGGTTAGAGGAGTTTGCAGGCGAAGGGACCTCCTGCAAGTGGGAGGCCTTTAAAAGTGAAATGTCTACAGTTCAAGGTCTATATGTTCCTGTGAGGGTAAAAGGCAAGGTTGGTAGGTAGAGGGAACCTTGGATGTCAGGAGATATTGAGGCTTTGACCCGCAAAAAAGAGGCGTGGCTCAGGTCCATGGAAGCTGGGATCGAGGGAATACCTGGAGGTATACAGGGGATACAGGAGTTTACTGAAGAAGGAAATCAGGAGGGTGAAAAGGGGGCACAAGATAGCCTTGGCTGAGAAGATTAGGGTGAATGCAAAGAGGTTCATTAAGTATATTAAAGTAAAAAGAATAACTAAATGAGAGTATAACCACTCAAGTTCCAAAATGGACATGCATGTCTAGAACCGTAGGAGATTTGCGAACTTCTCAATGAATATCTCTCCTCTGCTTTTAGCGTGGAGAAATACATGAAACTTGGGAGGTTAACAAAAGTCGTAGTGTTATCTTGGGGTGAGTCAATATTACAGGAGAAGGTGTGTTGGATGCATTAGAATGTATGAAGGTGGATACATCTCCTGGTTGTAAACAGATGCATCCAAGAACACTGCAAGAGGTTAGAAATGAAACTACGAGGACCCTGGTTGATATTTTTGCATCATCGTTAGCGACTGGTTAGGTTCCAGAATATTGGAGATTAGCAAATGTTGTGCCGTTATTCAAGAAGGGAAGCAAAGAAAAATCTGGGATCGATAGACCAGGAAGTCTAACATCTGTGGTACGTAGGTTGCTTGAGAAGCCTCTGAGGGATAAGATATGCATGCATTTGGAAAGATAAGGTTTGTTTAGAAATAGCTTTTTTGAAAGATTCCCGACAGTATGGAAACAGGTCGTCTGGCACAACAAGACCACACTGACCCTCCAAACAGTAACCCACCCAGTCCCATTCCCTTACCCTATATTTACCCCTGACGAATGCACATGACACTATGGGTAACTAAGCATGGCCAATTCACCTGACCTTTGGATTGTGGAAGGAAAATGGAGCACCCAGAGGAAACACACACAAACACAGTGAGAATGTGCAAACTCCACAAAGAGAGTCACCCGAAGCTGGAACCAAACCCGGATCCATGGCACTATGAGGCAGCAGTACGAGCCATTGAACTACCATGTCACCCTTGCTTTTTCTCAAAACAGTTCAATGACACAGGTACAAAATCTATTCTGCCCTTCACCCATGATGCACGTTCCAATATCACATATCATGAAACATTTATTCTCCAATGAAAGTGTCATATTATTATTATTTATTAGTTTGATGTTATTAATTTTAATAATAATTATTAATAGTTGTTTTTAGACTGGAAAGATTGCATGGCTTTGTGAGTGGGAGATCATGCCTCTCAAATTTGTTTGAGTTCATTGATGAAGTGACCAGGAATGTTGATGAGGGTAGGGCGGTAGACTGTGTGGTTTTCAGTAAGGCCTTTGACAAGGTTGCCATTGATAGGCTGGTCTGGAAGGTTAGAATTGCATGGAATCCAGAGGGAGCTGGCAAATTGGACACACAATTGGCTTGATGGTACTAAGCAGAGTTTAATAGAAGATGGATGCTCTCGGACTGGAGGCCTGTGACACATGAAGTGCCTCAGGGGTCTCTGCTGGGCCCATTGCTGTTTGTTATCTGTATCAATGATATTCTTGCGAATGTACAAGGCATGGTTAGGAAATTTGAAGATGACATTAAAATAGGTTAAATATCACACAACACCAGGTTATAGTCCAACAAGTTTAATTGGAAGCACACTAGCTTTCAGAGCGACGCTCCTTAATCAGGTGATTGACAATCACCTGATGAAGGAGTGTCGCTCCGAAAGCTAATGTGCTTCCAATTAAACCTGTTGGACTATAACCTGGTGTTGTGTGATTTTGAACTTTGTACACCCCAGTCCAGCACCGGCATCTCTGAATCATGACTAAAATAGGTGGTATCGTGGACAGTGAGGAAGTATATCAGAAATTGCAGCAGGACCTTGATCAAACTGGAGAAGTGGATCAAGGAATATTTTGGCAACGTTAGATCAAGGTAAGAGTTTCATGTTGATTGGTAGGACCTTAAGGAGTGTAGTTGAGCAGAGGGAGCATGGAGATTAGGTCCACTGTTCTCTGAAAGTGGGGTCATAGTTAGACATGGCAATGAAGAAGGTTTTTGCCACACGAGCAACCATCGGTCAGGACATGGAGGAGAGCAGTTGGGAAGTTATGTTGTAGTTATACAGGACGTTGGTGAGTCTGCCCTTGTAGTGCTGTGTTCAGTTTTAGTCACGTTGCGATCGGAAGGGTGTTTTTAATTTGGAATGTGGGCAGACGGAATTTACAAAAATGTTGCCAGGACCCAACAGTCTGAATTATAGGGAGAGGTTGGACAAGCGAGAACTTTTATCTTTAGATCACAGGAGAGGGGCCTTATAGAAGTTTACATGGATAGGGTAAATGGACCCAACCTTTTTTTCCTAGAGCTGGGGAATCAAGGACGGGAGATCATCAGTTTAAGGTGAGAGGGGAAAGAATAAAAGGGAAACTGATGGAAACTGTTTTACACAGAGAGTGGTTCACAAAGGGAATGAGCTGCCAACGGAAGGAGTTGAAGCATTTACATTAACGATATTTAAATGGCATTTGGGCAAGTACATGGACAGGAAAGGTCGAGAATGCTATGGGCCAAGTGCTGGAAAATGAGTTTAGTGTGGTTTGATATTTGGGTCAGCATGGACGAATGTGGGCCAAAGGGCCTCTCTGCCTCTCTCCATGCTGTAGGACTTGATGACTGTACAAATAGAACAGCATTTGGTCAAACTCTCATTTTTCCTAAGGTCATAAGTTCGAATCATATTTGGACAATGTTCTTTCAAGTTAACTTTGCAGAAACTTTGCTTTTCAGTTTGTTATCAACAATACGTATGTGTGTGCGCATGCGTGTGTATGTGTGTCTGTCTGTGCGTGTGTGTGTCTGTGTGACTGTCTGTCTGTGTGTGTGTGTGTGTGTGTGTGTGTGTGTGTGTTTCCCAGTATTTTTCAAAGGGAAATATCACTGTACATATTTGCAATATCCTCACGTCATTCCTCTTTCCATCATAGTTTGTTTTGGTCACAGGCATGTTGTTTTAGTAGATTAAAGAAATCTGCCTGACTTGTTCCTAACACTGACCCTGACACACTCTGAGAACTATATCATTGGCAATATCACTAACATAGTTATAATTATTTTTTGTGGGCAGTGGAGGAGTGGGGCTAGAAAAGGGAGAAGTGAGCCAAAACAACACAGGGAATTATCGACTCAATCAGCCAATGTCATAGACGAGGAGTTCCTTGGAGGGATTCTGAGGGATAGAATTTGCATTTATTTAGAAAGACAAGGAATGATTAGGGATAGTCAATATGGATTTGTGTGATGGAAATCATCGCTAATTAATGTGATTGAGTATTATGAAGAGGTGACAAAGAAGATTGAAGAATACACCGTGGTGTACAATTGTTACACAAACTTCAGCAAGGCATTTAATAAGGTTCCCCATCATAGACAGATTACTAAAATTAGGTTATATGTAATCTAGGAAAAGCTAACCAATTGGATACAAAATTAGATTGAAGGTAATGGATTGTTTTCCAAACTGAAGACCTGTGGCCAGCGGGGTGCTGAAAGAATCAGTGCTGAGCTCACTGCTTTTTATCACGAACATAAACAACTTTGATGTGATTATCGGAGGCATGGTTAGTAAGTTTACAGATAACATCACCAACGTGGTGCAGTGGACAGTGAAGAAGATTGTCTCAGAATATAACGGGATCCTTGACCATCAATGAGCCAAGGACTGGCAGATGGAGTTTAGTTTAGATATTTGTGAGGTTTTACATTTTTGGTAAGTTAAAGCGGGGTAGTGCCCTGGTGAATGTTGCTTAACAAAGAGAACTATGGGTGAAGATTCATAGTTCCTTGTAAGTGGAGTTTACGTCGGTCGAGTAGTGAGGAACGTGTTTGACATGCTTGCCTTAATCGGTCAGAACATTGATAATAGGAGTTGGAGTAACGTGTTGCGCTTGTACAGGACGTAGGTGAGGCCACTTCAAGAAAACTGCGTACATACCAGTTGACTCTGTTAAAGGATGGATGTTGTTAAGCTTGAAAGGGTTCAGAAAATATTTACAAGGATTTTCTGGAACCTGAGGGTTTGAGCTACAGGGAGATGATGAACAGGATGAGGCTTTTCCCCCTGGACTGTCAGAGGCTGAATGGTGACATGACAGAGGTTTTAAAAAGTCCTGAGGGACATGGATAGTCTGAATGGGCAAGAGCTTTTTCCCAGTGTAGGGGCATCCAGAACTAGACGGCATAGGGTGGAGGTGACAGGGCAAAGACTTAGAAGGGACCTGAGGGGAAACCTTTTCATACAGAGGCTGGTGGGTGTACTGCCAGAGGAAGTGGTGAAAGCGGGTACCATTACACGTTTAAAATGTAACTGGATAGGTACATAAATAGGAATGGATCATGTGATGTGGGCCAAATGCTGGCAAATGGGACGAGATCTGAGTAAGGTGCCTGATTGGCATGGACAAATTGGACAAAAGGACTTGTTTCCACGCTGTATGATTCTGTTATTCTCACAGCGGGATGAGGAAGAATTCCAAAAGGGCCATTCGAATGGGAATTCTCTTCCCCAGAAGTTTGTGGTTCTTCTCTGATTACAAGTATTCACAGGTGAGTTAGTTAAAGATTTGACAGAGAAGTGAGTCACAGATAATGGGACACAGACAGGAAGATGAGGCTGAGACCACAATCTGATCAGTCAAAATCTTAATGCCTCTTGGAGAAGGCTCAAGTTCTCTAATGACCCGCTCCTGCTCCTCAGTCCCATGTTTCTGTGTCCCATTCAACCCCTCTAAACGGCTCGACAGGAGCAGTTAGAGTCCACTTATTGTTATAGCATGGTGCACAGAAATAGAGGAAACAATTCGGTCCCTCAAGACTGTCCCACTCGGTTTGGGATTTATGGAAAATGTAATTGGAAGACCCAGGCTTGATATGGAAGAGGTTGCTCATTTCTATTTACAGAGTTTCCCCTCTCTGTATCTTGTGCTTCATTTGTTTATCATGTTGTAGAGCCAGAATCACTGTGAACACTGCCCCCAAATCTCACGCGGTGATGGCTAACAAAATCCACGGGTCTCCCTGATTGCAACATTCCATACACAAAGCACTGTACAAACCAACCGAATTCAATACCCAGACCAAAAGAAACGAACAATTACAAGACGCTGCTTTTGAGCCCAACAATCTCCCTGTGCACATCCTCGCCTTCGCTGCGTGGGTGTTCTCCAGGTGCTCCATTTTCCTGCCACAGCCCAAACATGTGCTGGTTAGGCGAAATGGCCATGTTAAATTTCCCGTACTGTTCAGCGATGTGTAGGTCAGGTGTAAATATGGTGTAATAGGGGAGGGGAATGCATCTGGATAGTTTTCTCTTCCGACGGTTGGTGTGGACTTGTTGGGCCAAATGGCCTGCTTCCACTCTGTCGGGATTCTAATCCTGAACCCGATTTGGAATTATCGATTTCGAACCGGGCAAGTGTCCCCAGATTGCGATGGACCAGAGCAGAATGTCTGGTCGCCAAGCTTGTCTTCGGTTAGGTTCTTAACATAATGAAAAAAGGCCCTACGGCCCAACAAGCCCACATCAAAGACCAAACTACCCACCCTCACTCGGCTACCACACATTTAACCCTGACTAATGCACCTAGCACTATAGGCAATTTAGCATGGCCAATTAACCTGTTTGCACATCCTCGGATTGTGGGAGGACACCAGAGCACCCAAAGGAAACCCATGCAGACAGAGGGAGAATGTTCAAACTGCACACAGTCGTAAGCAGGAATTGATACTGGCTCCCTGGTTCTGTGAGTCAGTAGTGCTAACCATTGAGCCACCGTGCCGCCCCACTACTTTATAGCAAAGGCAGATGTGAAATGGGTGTTCCAGATTTGATGCGGTTGGTCAAACCACACAACTTTAAGTAAAACACGATTTATTTAAACACTCTAATAAAAATACATAGAAGAGGAGTTTAGAATAACTTAACTACTTGAAACCTTAACAGATTAATAGATACAGTACAATCTACTAATGAATTGCTCCAATGTACTAACTCCCCATAAACTCATCCCTTGGCAAAAAGACACATCCAAGGCTAATCAGTCTTGCACGCAGTTCTCCAATCCAGGAGGAAACAGCATCAAGACAGATTTCAGAGAGAATTGCAGTGAGGGATCATTTACTAAAAGAATCCAACCTATCTCCGACTGCAAGCACCTGGTGACTGTTATAGCTCAGAAAAACTGGAAAGCCAGTTCCTTGAGAGCTGGCCATTGTTATCAACATGTATTTTTTTAAAAAACCTGAAAAGCCTTCTAAGTTATTTACTTCAGCCGTTTGCAGTACGCAGTTTAGCTTTTAAAATATCTCTTTTAAGAAAACGAGACAATAGCCTTTTTTTAAGTGCGAGCATTGTCAGAGATATTCGATACCTGGTCCTTTACAATAATACTCTAGGGGCCGCCTCGTGTTACTGACCACACAATGAACTCAGAGGGACAAACACATACGTCAGACGTTCAGTGGACAGGCACAGACCATCTTACAAAGCTGCTGAATCCCCTAAGTAACATGGGGCATACCGGGAAATGAACATCTGCCCGATACACCCCCCCCCCCCCCGACATGGAGCACCACATGGAATACAGTGGGAAGTGAACAACAGGAGAAAGTGAGGACTGCAGATGCTGGAGATCAGAGCTGAAAATGTGTTGCTGGAAAAGCGCAACAGGTCAGGCAGCATCCAAGGAGCAGGACAATCGTCGTTTCGTGCATGAGCCCCTCTTCAGGAAGAAGAAGGGCTCATGCCCGAAACGTCGATTCTCCTGATCCTTGGATGCTGCCTGACCTGCTGCGCTTTTCCAGCAATACATTTTCAGAAGCGAACAACTGCCCAAGACACACCATTTCACTGTTTCTGAGGTTCACAATGCCAGCACTCGATACACTAGAGAGGCAAAAACCAAGGCCAGGGAAAATTACAGAGGGACAGAAAGATTCACATTAAAGACAGAAACAGGCAGTTAATTAACTGAGAAGATGTTGTGGAAATAATGAGAAAAAGACCGGGTGTTGGGACTAAATGTAGGAGTCACTCATTAGAGAGCAATATTACAATAATGAGAACATTGAGTAAAGGTATTTTCCGAACAGGTGAAATGGTTTGTTTCATCAAATTCTAAATATCCTTCACAGAACACTTCAACCTGGGAGAAGATGACAGACTAACACGGAGAGCTGTGCAGGCCATGCTCGTGTACTACTCAGTAAACTGGATTATCTGCCCAGCATAAGGAGTATTGGAAACTTTTACTATCACATAGGAACGATACACTCACCAAATACACACAGCAGGGGAATGCTGACAACAGGTCCATATGACCAGTATAAGGTGTGTGTGTGTGTGTGTGTGTGTGTGTGTGTTTGTGTGTGTGTCTGTGTGTGTGTGTGTGTGTGTGTGTGTGTGTGTGTGTGTGTGTGTGTGTGTGTGTGTGTGTGTGTGTCGGGGGGTGGGGGGGGAGGAGGAATGGTGGAGGTGTTGGGTGGTTGCATGTGGAAATCTTTACATGAGAGAAAATACACTTAAAGGAAACCAGGTCAACTATGACCCACTGGTAGGGATTGGGAAAATCGACACAGAGAGTCCGAGGATAGTTTCATGGACATATGAGTTAAAGAGTTTGAGAATATTAAAGTAAATACATTGCCAGACACCATAGTAATATAGCTCAGCGTGCACAGGAATATCAGATGGATGAAAGTTTGGTGTGAGTTCGAATCAGTTTTGTTTCTGTAGGTTTCAACCCGACAGTGTCAGCAGCAGATTATTGTCATCATTAAGTCTGTACTTCACAGCTCAAGGTTCAAACAGCAGATGGGTTAACCAGTGAAGTACAATCTGGAGCAGCGAATGGTTAAAGTTAATAATGATCAGGGCATGATGTCAGAAATGATCTCATGGCCAAAGGGGTCACCAAACTTAAGATTCGTCTGTTTCAATGACACCTGCATGTTCCCCTCCAAGCCGCTCACTACCCTGGCTTGGAAATATACCGCTGTTCCTTCACAGTCGTTGGGTCAGAATCCTGGAATTCCCTCCCTAATGCTGCAAGTGGACTGCAGCGATTCAAGAGTCCAGCTCACCATCACCTTCTCATGGGCAAATAGGAATGGGCTATTAATGCTGGCCAGTCAGCAATGCCCAGTTCCCACAAATTAATGAAATTTATATATATTCGCCACGAATGGGATGGAGTTCCTGGAAGGAAACAGAGTTTGTAAACATAAGAGGACAATGACCTCCACGCTCCCAATACTTAAATAACAAGGGCAGTGAGACAATGGTTCACATCTGAAAGTGAGTAGGGCAACACGGAGACCCATGATTAATAGTCTGAATCAAGAAGGGAGACAGTAATTGAACAAGTTCACTGGTGCCGTTACTCGTTATCTGCAGAGTGAATGTGTGGATTCAGTGTCTCAACATGAACAACAATAGTGGCAAGGAGTGAAGACTACATGAAATAACAGTAATGCAGTCATAACTAGTTTATAGAAAAATATCTGGATGGTTTGACTTACCAGGGACACAAACGGTAGTCAGGAGAGGATAATAAAAACATTGAATAATGAGAAGAGTATGATCGGTCTGCAAATTAAATGACAACCAATCATAATATGTTGAAAGAAACCAGCGTAATCGGATAAATCCCTGTCCATTCTCGTACAATTCCAGTCCAACGTTCTCAGATTTTGATCCATTGTTGGAACATTGCGGTGCTCACATTCTGATCCATTGTTGGAAGATTCCAGCTTAATATTCTCAGATTCTGATCCATTGTTGGAAGATTCCAAACTCCTGTTTTCAGATTCTGATCCATTGTTGGAACATTCCACTTTAATGTTCTCAGATTCTTATCCATTGTTGGAACATTCAAGTCTAACGTTCTCAGATTATGATCTCTCCTCCCCTTCTCCATCTAGAGCTGCTGATCCCTGTTAGTGCTAACGGTGATTCTTCCACTCATACTATGGGATAACACATTGAAAGAAGCCCATATACCATTAAGAGATGGGAACTTTCCACTGGAATAATTAGAATATATGGCGGCTGACATTAATCACAGTCACCAAACAAACAGGGAAAGTTAAACCCTTCCTTACATTACATTCCATATCATAATAAAAGGGATTATTTACTCTGTCTCAATGGAATGGATGAGGGTTACTGATGGCCAGACTATAAATCTTTCAATCTTTTCTCACTTTTTCCTTGAATGTGGGAGTTTTCACAGAGCACTGCAGGGCTGTATATGTCCTACTCTGTTTATAAAGCTACAGGGCTAAAATAACAGACTAGCTGCAAGAAATGTCTGTTCAGGAAATTTCTGAATACATTAACTCAAGAGAGAAAGTGAGGATTGCAGACGCTGGAGATCAGAGTAGAGAAGGTGGTGCTGAAAAAGCACAGCAGGTCAGGCAGCATCAGAGGAGCATTGACGTTTCTTGTGTAAGCCCTTCATCGGAATGAGGCTTGTGGCCCAAGGGTGCTGGGAGCTAAATGGAAAATAGTTGGGGTTGGGGGAAGATAGCTGAGAATGTGAAAAGTTTATAAAGTTGGGGTTGCAGGTGATATGTGAGAGAGAAGGGTGGAGCGGATAGATCGAAAGGAAGATGAACAGGTAGGGCAGGTCATCCGGCGGTACTGAGTTGGAGGGTTGGAACTGGGATAAGTTGGAGGTAAGGTAAATGACAAAACTGGTGAAATCCACATTGATCCCATGTGGTTCCAAGGTCCAAAGGCAGCAGACGAGACTTTCTTCCTCCAAGAGGCGGATGGTTAAGGTTTGGCGGTGAAAGAGGCCGAGGACCTGCATGTCCATGGTGGAGTGGAAGCGGGAGTCAAAGTTTTCAGCCACGGGGTAGTGCGGTTGTTTGGTGCGGGTGTCCCAGAGATGTTCTCTTAAGTGTTCCACACGCTGGCGTCCTGTCTCCTCAATGTAGAGGAGACATCAGGAGCAACGGATACTGTAGGTGACGTGTGGGGAAATGCAGCTAAAACTCCGAAGAATGTGGAAGGATCCTTTGTAGTCTCGGATGGACGTGAGGGGGAGGTGAGAGTGCAGGTTTTTCAAATCTTGTGGTTGCATGCGAAGGTGCCAGGAGTGGAGGGTGGGTTGTTGGTTAGCGTGGACCTGACAAGTGATTCGCGCCAGGAATGTTCTTTATGGAACGCAGATCAGGGTGGGGAGGGGAATATATTCCTGATGGTGGGGTCTGTTTGTAGGGAGGATAATGCATTGTATCTGGAGGTTTGGTGAGATGGAAGGTGAGAATAGAGTGTTCTTTCCCTATTGAGTTTGGATTGCTAACATTTGAAGGCAGAGGTACGGGAAGTGGATGAGGTGCTCTGGATAGCATCGTCGACCACGTGGGAGTGGAAATTGTTGTCTTTGAAACAGGAGGCATTTTGGATATACACTGGGTTCAGAGAGTGGTGCTCGAAAAGCACAGCGGGTCAGGCAGCATCCGAGGAGCAGGGAATTTCGATCCTTTGGGCAAATGTTCTTAATCAGGAATCGGGTTTTTGCCCGAAACATCGGTTTTCCTGCTCCTCGGATGCTGCCTGACCTGCTGTGCTTTTCCAGCACCACACTCCGGACTCTTATTTCCCGCATCTGCAATACCAACGTTCGACTATACACTAAGTTCCGCCACTTCTGTAAAACTGTTTTTAATTCTGTTTCACTGCTGTAGGCAATAAGTTGTTAAACTTGAAAGCGTGCAGAAAAGATTTCCAATTATATTGGCAGTGTTGGGTAGGGTGGTGGTGGCGAGTGATGTTGAGCTACACGGAGAGTATGATTGGTCAGGGGCTATATTCCCTGGAGCGTTGTTTCTGAGGAGTGACCTTACTGAGGTTTATCGTTTTGAATCCCGATGCTCCAGGGTGAGCAAGGCCAAAGGCCAGAGAAATAGACAGAACATTTGTTCACATTAAAACTGAACAATTATTCATCGACAACATGTTGGCGAACGATAGAGGTAGACTGAAGAATGGGACCGGCTGGAGGAGTCAGAATTGGAGGGTCCAATCACATGATTGTGAACAAATATAAAGGTACATTCTCAATCCACCTCACCGAACCAGACCAGACACCTTAAACCCAGAGGAGATATTTGTTTGGCATGCAGCACTGCACAGACCAGGCTAGTGTACTGCTGAACACCACCCTGCAATTAGTCCAGAGTGAAACACTGTGCACACTATAGCAGTGCATTGATCTATAAACCCAGATGTTTTAAACAGGGAGCACTGTGCAAACCGGACTGGTATACTGTGCAATACAACGACAATCTACCCAGAGTGTAAAGGTACGCAGACCACAGTAGTGCATTGATCCATGAACCCAGATTAAATATGCTACCAGGGTGTGGAACTGTGTCCATCATCCCAGCGCATTGTTCAGTAACATTGTGTTAGATCACTGCCCAGCATAGGGAAACTTGCAGACCATGCTGGAAGTGACAGGATGTGAAGCTCCCATCCCTTTACAGCTCCATATGCCCATTGTGCTATGACACAGGGGTTCTGTCGGTGTGAAAATCACTGCCAGGGAGAGAAGACGGAGGAATAATTTTTAGTATCAACAAATGGGAGTGCTTTGGGGAATAGACGGAGAGAACGAGATTGAGAGAAAAAGTCATGGAAGGATGTGTTCACAGAATCCAGACTGCTGAAATGAAGACATTTCAATAGTATCCTGCAACATGAGCCAGTGTTTCCAGGAATGATGGGAGAACGGGATATTGGTGTGAGTTCAGATGATGGACAGCACTGGATGACCATTTGTTCTGCAGCTTTGTAACTGTGAGTAGGCTGAGCAGAGACTTCGACACATTTGGCTGAACCTAACAATAGGAGGAGAAAGTGAGGACTGCAGATGCTGGAGATCAGAGCTGAAAATGTGTTGCTGGAAAGCACAGCAGGTCAGGCAGCATCTCAGGAGCAGGAGAATCGACGTTTCGGGCATAAGCCCTTCTTCAGGAATGAGGAAAGTGTGTCCAGCAAGCTAAGGTAAAAGGTAGGGAGGAGGAACTTGGGGGAGGGGCGTTGGAAATGGGATGGGTGGAAGGAAGTCAAGGTGACGGTGATAGGCCGGAGTGGGGTGGGGGCGGAGAGGTCAGGAAGAAGATTACTGGTTAGGAAGGCGGTGTTGAGTTCGAGGGATTTGACTGAGACAAAGTGGGAGGAGGGGAAATGAGGAAACTGGAGAAATCTGAGTGGTTGGAGGGTTCCTACACGGAAGATGAGGCTCTCTTCCTCCAACCGTCGTGTTGCTATGGTCTGGCGATGGAGGAGTCCAAGGACCTGCATGTCCTTGGTGGAGTGGGAGGGGGAGTTGAAGTGTGGAGCCACGGGTTGGTTGGGTTGGTTGGTCCGGGTGTCCCAGAGGTGTTCTCTGAAACGTTCCACAAGTAGACGGACTGTCTCCCCAATATAGAGGAGGCCACATCGGGTGCAGTGGATGCAAGTAATGATGTGTAGTACAGGTGAATTTGTGGCGAATATGGAAGTATCCCTTGGGGCCATGGAGGAAAGTAAGGGGGGAAGTATGGGCGCAAGTTTTGCAATTCTTCCGGTTGCAGGGGAAGGTGCCAAGAGTGGAGGTTGGGTTGCTGGGGGTGTGGACCTGACAAGGGAGTCACGGATGGAGTGGTCTTTTCGGAACGCTGATAGGGGAGGGGAGGGAAATATATCCCTGGAGGTGGGGTCCGTTTGGAGGTGGCAGAAATGATGGAGGATCATACGCTGTATATGGAGATTGGTGGGGTGGAAGGTGAGGACCAGTGGGGTTCTGTCCTGGTGGTGGTTGGAGGGGCGGGGCTCAAGGGCGGAGGAGCGGGAAGTGGAGGAGATGCGGTGGAGGGAATCGTCGACCACATCTGGGAGGAAATTGCGGTCTTTGAAGAAGGAGGCCATCTGGGTTGTACGATATTGGAGCTGGTCCTCCTGGGAGCAGATGCGGCGGAGATTAAGGAATTGGGAATATGGGATGGCGTTTTTACAGGGGGCATAGTGGGAGGATTTGTAGTCTAAGTAGCTGTGGGAGTCGGTCGGTTTATAGTAGATGTCCGTGTTGATTCGGTCGCCCGAGATAGAAATGGAAAGGTCTAGGATGGGGAGGGAGGAGTCTGAGACGGTCCAGGTGAATTTGAGATCGGGGTGGAAGGTGTTGGTAAAGTGGTTGAACTGGTCAACCTCCTCGTGGGAGCACAAGGCAGCGCCGATTCAGTCATCGATGTAGCGGAGGAAAAGGTGGCAGTGGTGCCAGTGTAGCTGCGGAAGATGGACTTTTCCACATATCCTGTGAAGAGGCGGGCATAACTGGTGCCCATGCGGGTGCCAATGGCTACTCCTTTGGTTTGGAGGAAGTGGCAGGATTGGAAAGAGAAGTTGTTCAGGGCGAGGACCAGTTCAGTCAGTCAAAGGAGGGTGTCAGTGGAAGGGTACTGGTTGAGTCAGCGGGAAAGGAAGAACCGGAGGGCTTTGAGTCCTTCATGATGGGGGATGGAGTTGTATATGGACGTTCATGCTGAAGATAAGGCGTTGGGGACCGGGGAAGCGAAAATCATGGAGAAGGTGAAGGGCGTGGATGGTGTCTCGAACGTAGGTGGGGAGTTCTTGGACTCAGGGGGACAGGACCGTGTCGAGGTATGCAGAGATGAGTTTGGTGTGACAGGAGCAGGCTGAGACAATGGGTTTGTGGATTTTAGGCAGGAGGTAGAAACGGGCGGTGCGGGGTTGTGGGACAATGAGGTTGGAGGTGGTGGATGGGAGATCCCCTGAGGTGATGAGGTCATGGATGGTCTGGGAGATGATGGTTTGGTGGTGGGAGGTGGGGTCACGGTCATGGGGGCAGTAGGAGGAGGTGTCCGCGAGTTGATGTTTAGCCTCAGAGGTGTAAAGGTCGGTGCGCCAAACTACTACCACGCCTCCCACATGGGCCCCAGCTATGCCTGCCTCTTCGTAGGATATGTGGAACAGTCCATCTTCCGCAACTACACTGGCACCACACTCCACCTTTTCATCCGCTACATCGATGACTGTATCGGCGCTGCCTCGTGCTCCCTGGAGGAGTTTGAACAGTTCATCCACTTTACAAACACCTTCCACCCCGACCTCAAATTCACCTGGACCGTCTCAGACTCCTCCCTCCCCTTCCTAGACCTTTCCATTTCTATCTCGGGCGACCGAATTAACATGGACATCTACTATAAACCGACTGACTCCCACAGCTATTAGACTACACCTCCTCCCACCCTGCCCCCTGTGAAAACGCAATCCCATATTCCCAATTCTTTCGTCTCTGCCGCATCTGCTCCCAGGAGGACCAGTTCCAATACCGTACAACCAACATGGCCTCTTTCTTCAAAGACCACAATTTCCCCCCAGACGTGGTAGACGATGCCCTCCACCGCATCTCCTCCACTTCCCGCTCCTCTGCCCTTGAGCCCTGCCCCTCCAATCGCCACCAGGCAGAACCCCACTGGTCCTTACCTACCACCCCATCAACCTCCATTTACAGCGTATCATCCGCCGTCATTTCGGCCACCTCCAAACAGACCCCACCACCAGGGATATATTTCCCTCCCCTCCCCTATCAGCGTTCTGAAAAGACCACTCCCTCCGTGACTCCCTCGTCAGGTCCACACCCCCCACCAACCCAACCTCCACTCTTGGCACCTTCCCCTGCAACCGCAAGAAATGCAATACTTGCGCCCATACCTCCCCCCTTACTTTCCTCCATGGCCCCAAGGGATACTTCCATATCCGTCACAAATTTACCTGCACGACACATCATTACTTGCATCCACTGCACCCGATGTGGCCTCCTCTATATTGGGGAGACAGGACGCCTACTTGCAGAACGTTTCAGCGAACAACTCTGGGACACCCGGACCAAACAACCCAACCTCCCCGTGGCTCAACACTTCAACTCCCCCTCCCACTCCACCAAGTACATGCAGGTTCTTGGACTCCTCCATCGCCAGACCATAGCAACACGACAGTTGGAGGAAGAGAGCCTCATCTTCCGCCTAGGAACCCTCCAACCACAAGGGATGAACTCAGATTTCTCCAGTTTCCTCATTTCCCCTCCCCCACCTTGTCTCAGTCAAATCCCTCGAACTCAGCACCGCCTTCCTAACCAGCAATCTTCTTCCTGACATCTCCGCCCCCACCCCACTCTGGCCTATCACCGTCACCTTGACCTCTTTCCACTTTCGTATTTCCAACGCCCCTCCCCCAAATCCATCCTCCCTACCTTTTATCTCAGCCTGCTGGACAAACTTTCCTCATTCCTGAAGAAGGGCTTATGCACGAAACGTCGATTCTCTTGCTTCTGGGTTGCTGCCTGACCTGCTGCGCTTTTCCAGCAACACATTTTCAGTTCTGAACCTACCAATAATTTGTCTCAGTGTCATTTTCACTGAGTGTGACAGAAGGATTGTTTGTATGAGACTGAGTTAGTTTCCTGGTGATATCCCATCTAACTCAGCTCATTTACAACCTAGCCCACCACATGGCGTCCCTTGCATTCAATGCCAGCTCAATTTCCTTCATGGTTGGAGATACTTACCAACGCCTGCATGACCCTAAATATTCCGTGATCCCTGGCACTGCTGCCATCTTCAAAAGGCCAATGGGCACACGGTTGAGCTTTCTCCGTTTGGAGATGCCCTGCGCAGTTTACCCCGAGCATGGCAGATAACGGGCAAATAAACTACGGTTTGTCAACAGAGACACGGAAGTCCTGGTCAATGGGCTAGTGCAGAGGAGGATCATTCCCTTCCCAGTGTGAGCCAAACCACCAGACTCACCAAGCATGGTCTGACCTCAACCACCCTGCTCAGTGCAGTATCTGTGGTCCGAAGAAATGTCCAGCAATACTGGACAAGCATCAATAACCTTCCCCGTTCTGTCAGGATAAGGGTCACTGTATTCTCTCTCCTCCTTCACACTCACTGTATATCTGTTGTAGCACATACCTCCGAACAAGGCTCATGCTCCACCACTGTCACTACTGCATGCAGTCTCTCTCTCTCTCTCTCTCTCTCTCTCTCTCTCTCTTTCCTCTCTCTCTCTCCCCCTCCACTTTACCCGCCACACCAATAACACGGCATAGATGCAACATGGTGCACTGACTCCCTCCGGCACCTCACCATGTTCCCCACCTACACCAGCACTAACAAAGGGGCCACCCACAGCCACCCTCCCTCCCTCCCTTTCTCCCTTTCCAGGAGATTCAGCCTGGAAAGGACAGAAAGTGCCAAGCCGGGTGGTGGAGTACCTGATATCCTTTCCTTCAACCCAATACCACATGTGGGGAGGAATCTGGTAGAGAGCCGGAGAGAACCAGGATGCCTCGTGTGGAGATTCTGGAATATCCACGTCCCACCAACCGAGTAAGGAGCAATGCTCAGTGAAGGACTATTCTCACCTTAATCCCACTGTCACCTCCGTATCCCACTGGCACAACAATCCGTGGCTCTGTTGCCTTCTCCCTTTTGTGTCGAGCTGGTACGAATGAAATTCCCACGGTCTAAATGGTCAGGAGAGGGGCTCACAACACATCGTTTCCACCACCACCCAGTGCCTTCTGCTCCTACACCTTCTTTATAATGGTACAGAATACTTTATAGTGACTTTCAGAGTTATTCCTACCAAGGTGCATCACTGCACAATGCTCTGTATTGATCCTGATCTGCCATAAACCTGAAAACTACACCAATGTGTCACTGTCCTGCCGGATTTCCACACTGTCCTCCACACACTTTATAATTCGCCCATGTTTGGTATCTGCAAACATTGAAATTGTCCTACAGTCACACTCCACACAGAAATACTGAGTCACTCACTATTGTGAGCAAGTGCATCACTAACACACTCGCTGAGGACAGACCTAAATACAGACGCACACCAGACAGTGTAAGTGAAATATTGACAAGGTCACTGTGGAGCAAGAGAAATACTGACAGAAACTCCATGTCTATACTTGTTTCTGTGTATTTGTGAGTGTCTCTAGGTCTCTGTATTAGTGTGTGTATATCTGTGTGTATCAGTGTAAGGCGAGTCTGCAGTCTCTATGGTGCTGAAAGTGATGTAATATCCTTCTGCCAGGAGATCTGAGTAAGGGTCTTTTCATTTCTGTCCACAGATGCTGCCAGACCTGCTGGGTTTTCTGCTGCTGTCAGTCTCTGCTGGCATCCCCACACCTCTGTACAGGTGGGAGTGGAGGGCAAAAATCATCAGGGATTCTGTTTGGGAGGGAAAGAGGGACGGCAGCAGCTCACAGTACCATCCAAACACAGATAAACAGAGACATACACACACATACACACACACACAAACAAACATGCACACACATAGACACAGAGACACAGACACACACTGACATACACACGCACTTACAGAAATAGGCGCAAACACAGACGCAAACACACAGACCCACATGGATTCAGACACATACACAGACAAACAGACACACTCACAGGAAGAGACACACACAGATGCAGACACACACACAAACAGTTAAACACAGATACATACACAGATGCACACATACTCACAGAAACAGACACCCACGCAGACACTCACATGGCTGAACACAGACACGCGCACATACTCACAGAAACCCGCCACACACACAGACACAACCACACGAACACACACACACAGACACCAGATGCAGAGTGACACACAGACGCACAAACAAATACACAGAGACTTGCGAACGCTCGTGTCCCTCAGCCCTATGTTCTGATGTTCCATTCAACCCTACGGACCTGCTACACAGGGGCAGATCGAGGCCACTCGGATGGTTGGATGTAGTTTCGGAAATGTACTTGGAAAGTCCAGGCAAGGTCAGGAAGTGACCCCACCCCCAACCCCAATCCCTCTTTTCTGGTTTCCCCTCTCTGTAACATCTGCTTCACATATGTGTCATGTTACAGACCCAGATTCGCTGAGAATTCAGCACCCATACCCCACCCAGTGTTTACTCAAATAAATCCTCTGCTCTCCTTGAATGCAACATTGTACAACACGGCTTCCAAAAGCATAACATGAGAACGTACGAAATGGGCACAGGAGTAGGCCATTCGGCCCCTCAAGCCTGCACTGTCATTCAATAAGAGCATGGCTGATCTACTCCAGTGCTCAACTCCACTTCCCTGCTAACCCCTTGCATCCCTCAACTCGCTGATATGTCAAAAGCCGCTCCACCCGACTGTAAATACATTCAGTGTCCCTTGGATGCTGCCTGAACGGTTGGTCTTTTTTCAGCACTACACTCTTTCAACACAGACACGCGTACACACACACACTTACTCACAGCCATCCCACACACACACATACCTGAGAGACATACACAGACACACAGAGACATACACACATCAACCGACACCTACACACACACACATGCGCGCGCGCACACACACACACACACACACTCACACACATATACAATCACACACACACACACACACACACAAAAGCACACACAGCCACAGATTTAAACAGTTTCAACATTTCCCCTCCCCCCACCTGATTCCAGATCCAACCCTTCAACTCGGCACCTCCATCTTAAACTGCACAAGCTGTTTATCTTCCTTCCCACCTATCCACTCCACCTTCCACTCTAACCTATCACCGTCACCCCACCTTCATTTAACAATCGCCTTCCCAGCGACCTTCTCCCCCAGCACCACCCTCTCCCATTTATCCCTCAGCCCCCTTGGCCCACAAGCCTTATTCCTAATGAAGGGATTAGGCTCGATATTTTGACTCTACTGCTCCTTGGATGCTGAATTGAACAGTCGTGCTTTTTTCAGCACCACATCTTTCAACACAGCACATGCATGCACACGGACAGAGAAACACACACACACAGACACAGATGGACGCACACACATACCAACACACACGCAGAAACACACAGACAGCCACACTTACCACGCAGGAAGTCATCTACATTCCCCCTCCACACACACAGACACCAAAATGCCCCCCCCACACATGTACACATAGGCTCACACACAGGCACACACCGACACACACACATACACAAACAGACATATGCAAACAGTCACATACACACCCACACTCCCCACTCATGCACTCATACGCTAACACAGACACACACAAACAGATATATACACTCAAACAGACACACACAAACACAGATGCAGACATGCGCAAAAAAACAGACATACACACAGACACAGACACACATACACACACGCACACACACACACACAGATGTACACTCAGGCACACAAAAAAGTCGCACACGCATTGACATACACCACACAGAAAACACACCCATACAAACAATCACACAGGCACACATACAAACAGACTCTCGCACACGCAAACAGACAGATACCCACAATTACTGATACACAGACACCTACATTTGACACACACATGTACATGCATGCACACACTCAGATGTAGACAAACACACAGGCACGCACGCAAACAGAACAAGGACACACACTAACGCACACAGACACACACAGACACTCAGAGACACACAAAGGCATGCACACACACAGAGGCACGCACACATTGACGCACACACACGCATGCACACATCATGTAAAATGCAATATTTAGTGACATACCCTTACAAATAACCTTACATATAAGAAAATATTGAAGTCCTAAAATGCACCAGTAGACCATGGCAGTGTATCACTTTCAGCAAAAGAGGGAGAGAGAAAGGTGGAGGGGGAAGGACGAAGGGAGGCTTTGAACCCCATTCAATGACCCACCCCAAAACAAAACATTTCCGATTGCACACAGCTGCAGAGATAGAAATGCAAACGTACATACACACACTAATGCAGAACATACAGAGAGATAGATACACATAGATACGCATGTAGACACACACAAATCGACAAGCGTGGACAGAAATATGCAGATACATGCTTGGACATGCAAACATATAGAGTTTATACGAGAGTTTTAAAACAGACATATCGGCCCATTCATTCAATTCTAACGATGATCTCAAACTAAACTAGTCCCATGTTCCTGTGCTTGGACCACATTTTTCCAAACCTTCTCTTATTCTTGCACTTAATAAAACGTATTTTAAACATTGTAACTTTACTCACATCTATCACTTCCCAGGACGTTCATGCCACACACGAACCAAATGATGTGTCATCACAATGCACTTCATAGATCCTGATCAGGTCCACACAAGAACGCTGTGAGAAACTCGAGAAGTGATTGCTGAAATCTTGATGAGATGTTCTTATCATCAATAGCCACAGGTGAGGTGCTGGAATACATGAGGCTGACTAAGGTGGTGCAATTATTAAACAAACTGGCAAGGAAAAGCCAGGGAACAAAAGACCAGTGAGCCTGACATCGGTGGTGGGCAAGTTGCTGGAGAGAATCCTAACGACAGGATTTACATGTATTTGGAAAGACAAGGACCGATAAGGGAAAGTCAACATTGCTTTGTGCATGGGAGATCCTACCTCACGAACTGGATTACGTTTTCTTGAAGAAATAACAACAAGTATTGAAGAGGGCACAGCAACAGACGTGAGCTATGCTGACGTCAGTAAGGCATTCGAGGAGAAAGTGAGGACTACAGATGCTGGAGATCAGAGCTAAAAATGTGTTGCTGGAAAAGTGCAGCAGGTCAGGCAGCATCCAAGGAGCAGGAGAATCGACGTTTCGGGCATGAGCCCAAAGAAGGGCTGATGTCTGAAACGTCGATTCTCCTGCTCCTTGGATGCTGCCTGACCTGCTGCGCATTTCCAGCAACACATTTTCAGCTCAGTAAGGTATTCAACAAGGTTACCCATGAAAGATTGGTTAACATGGCGAGATCTCATGGAATACAACGAGGACTAACCATTTTGATACAGAACTGGTTCAATGGTAGAGGACAGAGGGTCGTGGTGGAGGGTTTTTTCAGACTGGAGGCCCGTGACCACTGGTGTGCCAAAAAGATTGGTGCTGGTTCCACTGCTGTTGATCATTTACATACATGATTTGGATCTGAGCACAGGAGGTATGTTTAGCAAGTTCATATTTGACACCGAAATTGAAGGTGCAGTGGACAGAAAAAATGATTACCTCAGAGTAAAACGGAATCTTGATCAGATGGACCAATGGGCCGAGGAGTTGCAGATGGAGTTTAATTTAGATAAATGTGAAGTGCTGCATTTTGGAAAGGAAAATTAAATCTTGGCTGATACATTAAATGTTAAGTCCCTGGGGAGTTTTGCTAAACAAAGGGACCTTGGAGTGCAGGTTCATAGTACTTTGAAAGTCGAGTCGCAGGTATATAGGAGAGTGAAGATGGTGTTTGATATGCTTCTCGTTGTTGAACAGTGCATTGCATGTAGGTGTTGGAATGTTATATTGCGGCTGTGCAGGACTTTGGACAGGCCATTATTGAATACTTCGTGCAATCACGGTCTCACGTTTCGAGGAAGAATTTGTGAAATCTGAAAGGATTCAAAAAAGATTTGCATAGACATTGCCAGGTTTGGATGTTTTGAGTTTTATGGAGAGGCTGAATATGCTAGGGCTATTTTCCCAGGAGCATGAGCGGTTGAGAGT
Source organism: Chiloscyllium punctatum (assembly GCF_047496795.1). NCBI lineage: Eukaryota > Metazoa > Chordata > Chondrichthyes > Orectolobiformes > Hemiscylliidae > Chiloscyllium > Chiloscyllium punctatum. The sequence continues at coordinate 89,643,770 of NC_092759.1, forward strand.
TAATCATGAAGGCTTATATACTCACAAGTGAAATGGATAGTGTCAATATGCATGGTCGTTTCCCCAGGGTAGCACTTTCCAAAGGTAGTGGACATAGTTTGAATGTCAGGTGGGAAAGTCTTAAAAGGGATCTAAGGGGCAACGTTTTCAAAGACAGGATGCTTTATATGTAACGACATGCCCGAGGAAGTTGTGGAGGCTGGGACAATTACAACATTCAAAAGGCATCTGGATGGACACGTGAATAAGAATTGTTTAGAGGGATGTGGGTCAAATGCTGGCAAATGGATCTACATTAATATAGGACGTCTATCTGGCAGGGTTGAGTTGAATAGAAGTGTCTGTTTCCATGCTGGACAGCTCTATGAAACTTCATCTTCTGTAAAACTTCCTCCTGTCATCTTAAAATTACCCCCTTATCTTTAAATCCACCACCCTAAGGAAATGTCACGTGCCATTCAACATTATCTATGTCCCTCATTGTTTTATAAACCTCTATAAGGTTGATAAAGTCTCACACTTCTACACTGCAGTGGAACAGGTCCCAGTCCATCGAGCCAGTTTTTATAACTTAAACTTTCCATTCCCAGCAACAGCCTGGTAAATCTATTCTGAACCTTCTCCTGTTTAATATTATTCTCAATGTAACTAGGTGACCAGAACTACACAGTACTCCAGGACAGAACTCACGAATGTCCAGCATAGCCTGAAGAGAATGTTTCAGCTCCTGTACTCAAAGGCCAGCAAGCCAAACGCCTTCATAACCACCCTGCCTACACATGATGCAAACTTCAAAGAAATATACCAGAAACCCTATATCTCTCTGTTCTACAACGCTACCAATGGTTCGACGTTTAATTGTGTATGTCCTCTCCTTGTTTTTTTCACCAAATTGTGATACATTGTATTTATTGAAATTAAACTCCATCTGCCACTCCTCAGCCCAGTGAGTGATAGTACTGGGGAAGAAAGGTACGACAGTAATCATCTGCCTTGGATTCCTTCGTGGTTTAAAAAAGAAGACAGTCACACGTTAGAGGCGGGAAAGTTTGATTGGTGTTTTTAATCCAGGGAGTATGTTCTTCCTTCGTCTCTGGTGTTCAGTAATAACTCTCTATTCCAGTTACTTTCTCGTGCAGAGTGTGTCTGCAGGATGTCTTTTCCTCATATTGTAGATGTCAGAAAATAGCCAATTAATGTGGAAATCATAGCCAAACGATTAAAGCTCTTCATAGTTTTTCTAGAAGGCAAAACACGTAAATTGAACATCCTATAGTTGAGTTGAGTACCTTTCATCTTTTTAACAACGTGATTCTTTCAACTGAGTAATTCAGTAAAGTGAACCAAATTTTAATGAATCCCCACACAGAGATAAAAGCTGACATTTAAAATGTGACCCACATTCTGAGCATGGTTTAAGTCTTGTTAGTGGCAACGCCCATGCCTCTGAGCCATAGCTCTGGGTTAGATTCCAATACCTGAACTTGCGTGGTAGTGTCTGTCACTCTGGACCAGAATGTCTGTCTGTCTGTCACGGAGGTATGTCACAGTATTCCAAAACAGACTGATGAACAAACGCATAGGAGAATAATGTTGCAACTTTTGGGATTATTGCCAAGTGGTGGACGTATCTCAGTACAAAAGTCCAGATAAAACTCCCAGGGAGTGTTTCATAATTTGGCTGAACAAGTTGTTAAAATGATTTTAGAATTGTGACTTGATGGAGAAGGAAGAGGAGTCAGTATTAAATTTCAGAATTTAGGCCCAGGTTTACTGAAAACCCAGCCATTCGTGTTGATTGGAGTCACATTTGCACGTTCTAGAGGTTAATAAAATGATGAAGACCATGGATAGGGTGATTAGTCCCAGGGTAGGGAAGTCCAAAACTAGTGGACATAGAATTAAGGTGAGATGGACAATATATAAAGAGGACTGAAGGCGACCATTTTCACACAGAGGTGGTATGTGTATGCAATGAGCTGCCAGACGAAGTGGTGAAGATGGTACAAATTACAACATTTAAAAAGCATTTGGATGGGGACATGAATTGGAATGGTTTAGAGGGATATGGTACAAATGCTGGAAAATGAAACTAACTTAATTTTTGACATCTAGTTGGCAAAATTGAGTTTGACCAAAGTGTCTGTTTCTGTGCTGTGCATTTCTATGATTCATTGATCCAATTAAAATGATTTCGTTGTAATCTTATGTAACATGAAAAAGTTGCCTATAGGTCACTTTTATATCTTTCTACACTCACCATAAACCTATGCCCTCTAGTTCTGGACTCCCTTACCCTAAGGAAAACACCTTGCCTATTTACCCTATCCACGCCCCTCATGATTTTATAATACACAATAAGGTCATCTCTCAAAGACAATCGCTTATTTTAATGTGTAGTGACTGCAGCAATTTTTCAACACAACAGCCAAAAATGAAATTAACGATGAAGATTATTGGTTGTGTTGTTAAAGGGTCGCATGTTCATCACTCTAATAGGAACTCTCCCCCTCCTCAGGGTCTGAACGTCAACATTGAGCAAATGACTGACACTGCAGATGGTTCTATCATTGCAATAGAAACACAGCATTATTGATCGTGTAGCGATCACCCCAAATATTAGTCTATATTCTGTGCTCATCTTTTAAACTCTCAGGGATCAGGATCATTGACAGTACGAAATCCACGTGATCATCTGACAACAAATGGCCCGAATGGAGGATTGCTGAGATCAGAAACAAATCGACTATCAGCTACACAGTGTAGCAGGAGGCCATGCAACCTTTCTAGGCTGTTAAACAGGAACAGGAAAGCCCTGGTCTGCTACCAGGAAATGCAGAGTCCAGATAATTACTTATTTTCAGGTTGGAAAGCTGTGACTAGTGGAATTCCTCAGGACTCAGTGTGAGGTCATCAACAGTTTACAATCCAGATTAATGATTTGGATGAAGAGGCTGAATGGACTGGAGCTCAGTTTGCTCATACACCAGGATAGTCATTCAACAAGCTTTCAAGTGCAGGCAGATCGTCTGCAATGGAATATAGATAGGGGAGGGCAGAGCTTCTGTAATGGGATACAGACAGGGCAGGGCAGTGAGAAAAGCTTCGCCAAAATAAAACTGTTAAATGTAGGTGGTAGGAATGTCTGTGTTTTAGAAGATGAATAAAGCAACTGTAAATAATATAACTGGAGGCAGATTGTAGAACACCATAGCACAAAGGAACTCGTGTGTCCTGGTACACAAATCAGATCAAGTTAGTCTGTACATGCAGCGCGTGATTTGAAAATTAACTGAAATGATACTTTTTCGTGCAAAGAGTATTGGGACTGATCGAAAGGATGTTTCATTGCATCTGTACAGGCCGTTGCTCGGACCATATCTGATGTACTGTGCAAGGCTGTAATTCCACTGAAGTAAAAAAGCAAATTGCTTTTGAAACTTTTCAAAGATGTTTCTCTTTACTTGCTCTTGCGAGTAGACAGGATAGTGAAGAAGGAGTTTGGTATGCTTGCCTTTATTGGTCAGTGTATTGAGTATGCGAGTTGGGAGATCATGTTGTGATTGGGCAGGATGAGGCCAGATTTAGAATACTGTGTTTAATTCAGTTCGCTCAGCTACAGAAAGGATGTTGTTAAACTTCAAAGGGTGCAGAAAAGATTTACGAGGATATTGCCAGGAGTGGAGGGTTTGAGGTATGGGAGAGGCTGAACTATCTGGGGCTTGTTTAATCTGGAACATCGGAGGCTGAGGCGTGACATCGTGCACATTTGTAAAATTATGAGAGTCATGGAGAGTCTGAATAGCCAAGTATTTTTCACAGGATTGTGGAATCCAAACCTATAGGACAAAGGATTAAGGTGAGGCGAGAAAGATAGTAAAGGGACAATATTTTCATCCAGATTGTGGATTTCGTTTCAATTTATTTCATCCGAAGTTCCATCCAACATTTAAAAGGCATCTGGCTATGCATATTAATAGGAAGGATTGACAGGGATATGGGCCTAATGCTGACAAATGGGTTGAGATCAGATTGGGATGTCTGCGTTAGTGGACAGGTTTCCCTGCTGTATGACACTGTAAGGGAGATGAAGAGAAATGCTAAAAGGACCATTTGAGTGGGAATTCACTTCCCCAGAGGTATGTGGTTTCTCTTTGTTCACAGTTATTCAAACTGAATTCATTAATATTTGACAGAGATTAAGTCATGGATAATGGAATACACACAGGAAAGTAGGGCTGAGACCACAACCTGTTATTCCACAATCTTAGTGCCTAGTGTAACAGTTTCCTAGTGTCGAACGACCTAACCCTGCTCCTGAATGGGATGCTCCATTGTTCCATTCAGCCCCTCCAATCTGCTAGACAGTAGCAATTGGAGGTTACATACTGTATCACCTGGTGCACAGAAACAAAGAAGACCATTGAGAGGTCTTTCAGTGATCTAGATCCCCTGACTCTCTCGAATAGAGAATTGCTGACATTCACTACCCTCTGTTTGAAGAAACCATTTCTCTGCTTATACACCATGACCAATTGATAGAAGTGAGAGAGGTGAATACAAGTGCTTAGCTAAGTGCGACTGGCCCTGGTATCAGGGCAGTATTTAACTCAGGATAACATGAAGGACCCTGAGCAAAATTGTACTTCATCAGAATCCGTTGCAAACTCTCCGCTGTTTGGAGTCATTCACAGCTCAAGTGAAGTTGTTTATCATCATTGGGCATCAATCATCTCAGCTGTGCGACATCACTGCAGGAGATCCTCAGTGTAGCTCCCTCAGCCCAGGCATCTCCAGTTCCCTACAGTGTGGAAGCAAGCCATTCGGCCCACTGAGTTCACACCGATCAGAAGTGGGGATATTCACTGTAGGTTGCACAATATTCAGAACACTTCGCCATCCCTCAGGCCTTAAATCAGTCTGTGTCCATGCACAACAAGATCTGGACAGTATTCAAGCCTGTGCTGTCTAACTGCCGTTAACATTTATGTAACAGCGCTGCCAGACACTGCACATTTCGACAGTAAACGAAGGAGTTCACTCTGCATCTCAATTTGGCTTCATAGGAATATGGGAAAGTCATTCTGCCCATCAAAACTATTGTGCAAAAAGAGAGACAGCCCATTCCGTCCCTCCTGCCTGTGACACAGGAAGACAAGCTCTCTGTCCAACACCGCACATCACTTACACAGGATCAGAAAGAGACAAATTCACACTCGGAGTCATTTACAAAGGAACAGGAAGAGGTCATTCAGCTTTTAAAGTCACTAACCCAGGAGCAGGAAGGTGTCAGAGATGGTCCAAGATCACAAACAAACGGAACAGGGACTGAACAGATAGCCTGCTCCACTTTGTTACTCGTGGCTTTACTACTCATACCACATATGTGTTACTTAAACATGGTTTCCTGGGAGTAGGAATGACGACATTTTTTTAACCAGGTTCAAAGTCATCTTCTATCGCTGAGAAAGCAGACCCATGTTCTCTCTGGAATTCAGAAGCTGGTGTGGCATGGCTAACTGTTGTATAGTGAAGGAATTATGGCTTTTGACAGGACTGTGTACAACGTAACATTGATTGCAGAGTCACACAGTAACTGTGCATGAAAGTGTTCAGAGTTTATTCAGAGCCTGTATCTTACTGTCAATCGAAATGAGGTCTTTGCACAGATACGGAAACTATCAAGAATCGACCATCCTACAGAAAGTGTGAAATTTCTTACCTTCTCAACGGCTGCTTGAGTAATAATGAGGGTCCGTCCATAATCATCAAGTTTCAAGTTCTTATTCCCTCACATCGCTGCAGATTAAACACATAATTACTATATTCTCTCCTTATGGTAACACCATGTCAGGGTTCAGTCTGGTCAAACTCCTTTGCACTGTCTCGATGACATGGAGATCATTATTTATAAAACAGACTCAGCCTGTACACATTACCCAAATATTGGCTTAACAAAACACTACAATTGAGTAAGATACATTTATACTGGTACTTTAATAATTTTCCATGGCGGGCCACATATCCTTTACGGTTATACTTACTTCCTGCCTCGGAAGAATTCTCTTAGTGACCAATGACCAAAGGCATCCAGGTCCTTTTCCACAACAGCCCTGCCTAACTTTTACCATTTAATAAAGTTAAATGTCAACGATGGTATTTCTTGTTTCCCTCTGAATCATTTTTATACGTTGTGCACAGCTATTGCACAGGAACTCATCCTTCTGAGATCCCACAAGCCTTCCATCCAGAGAAAAAATACTATTCTGTTCGTTTTGTCCATTATCCAATTTTTTACACATATGGTGTAAGTTCCACCCTTACCGACCCATGAACTCTAACATTCTCCACCCACCTACATTCAACAATGTCAAACGTCGTCTGAAAATTCAATTACTCCACTCCCGCTGGTTCTCAATTTTCAAAGACACAACGGACAGAGTCCACAAACTCCAGCAGGTTGAGCAAAGCTCATTTCCCTTCACTGAATCTAGGCCATATCTATCAAATCATAACTTTATTTCAAAGTGTCCAGTTGCCACATTCTTATAAAAGGTCGCAACGTTTTTCTCACAGCTGAGATCAAGTTATTTAGTTTTCTGTTTGCCCTTTCCGTCCTGTTTTAAACATTTAGTTTTACAATAGCTGCTTTCCAGTCTGTAGGATCCTTTCTCGTATGGAACCAGCTTTGAGGAATAATCAGTAATTCTTTCGTTAGCTCTATTGCCACCTCCTCGATATTCTGGGATGTAGCTCAGCAGAAGCAGCACCTTCAATTCGATTAGATTTTGAAAAATGTGCTCTTCATTAATTTTAGTTTCGTGCAGTTCCTCATTTTCGCCAGTCCCCCTGTTCCCTAGTATATCTGGGAGTTTGCTTCTGTACATTCCTCAGGTTATATTGATGGAGGGCACACAGCTCAATGATCACCTCATTTTTGAAAGGTTAACATTTTATGTTTGGAATTGATTCAGCATAGAAAAATATTCTTGGAAATCCAAGGGAGGATAATGCAATGCCCAGCCCCTCGCCGTGTACAGAGATTTCCTTCTGTCTAGTTTCGGCTCCATTTTTTTTCCCATGGACCGAAACATTCTATAAATGCAGTGTCCAGAGTGGGGTCATCAGACGCTTGGTCTCTCTGAGTAGATGCAGCAGCTGATAATACACACCCGAGAAAAGCATCCACAGAACCTACCTTTACTGTCTACTGACAGGAGCAAGTCAAATCTTCACACACACAATCCGTTACATCAGACACACAGTAAAATTTCCTTTCTCCAAAGAAGCAGTTAACAATGTAACATTACGTTTCTCTGTATCTCAGCAACAATAATGGCAGCATCAGGATGACCGATGTAGTTGACCACCACACTCAGAGAAGAGCGATAGAGGGAATATAACTCACTTTAAACAGGGGCATATCTAGATTGATGTAATATTCAGGAATATGGGGAAAGGGGTTATGTTAGAAGAAATTACCATTTTACTTTCCTTCTACTTCATTATCAGCAGTCCCTTTGTTTGCTTTTCATTTCTCTCTCTCTTGCTGGACATTTCTCCATCCATTCAACTAATCTCCCCTCACTCATCCAGCCTGATATAAATAATACTATTCCTCGGTTGCTTTCAGCGTTGATGTAGGGTCACTAGACTTGAAGCTTTATCTGTTCTTCTCGTGACAGAGGCTGCCATACTTCCTGAGATTCTCCAACATCTTCAGACAGTGGGGAATGTTATTTCAAATATCGAGCATCCACAGTTCGTTGGTTTATTTCACCGTGAATGCTGCTATTTCATGGGATGACAGCATCACTGGCAAGGGCAGCTTTTGATGACCATCACTAGCTGCCCTTGACCGTGAGGCCATTTGTCAAGACTATATGGAGCCACACTTAGTTTCTTTACCAAAGGCTATAAGTGAAATAATGAAAGAAATCCTGATGGTTTATGGTTGCCGTTAGTAAAATCAGATTTATTTCCAACTTTTGTCATTCAAATTTAAGTTCTGTCATTAGTCGTGATAGGATTTGAAACAATGCCTTTAAGGTTTAGATTAGATTAGATTACTTACAGTGTGGAAACAGGCCCTTCGGCCCAACAAGTCCACACCGCCCCGCCGAAGCGCAACCCACCCATACCCCTACATCTACCCCTTACCTAACACTACGGGCAATTTTAGCATGGCCAATTCACCTGACCTGCACATCTTTGGACTGTGGGAGGAAACTGGAGCACCCGGAGGAAACCCACGCAGACACGGGGAGAACGAGCAAACTCCACACAGTTAGGCGCCTGAGCCGGGAATTGAACCCAGGTCTCTGGCGCTGTGAGGCAGCAGTGCTAACCACCGTGCCGCCCACAATGACCTGTGCCCCTCAATGACCAGGCCACTGTAATTATTACTCTGATATGGGGTCCGTCTTATGAAACAGCCGGAGAGGCAAGACCAAGTATGTGTTCAAAATATTTGCAATTGAAGGAGAGGTCAGAAGAGAACTGTAGCCGTAAAAGCTAAAGTTAACAAGGGGGCAGATGATGGCTAATTCAACAACAGCACTGAGGCAGAGCTGCAGATTGGGGATATTGTGGAGGTGGGTGTGGACAGGGTTGATGGCAGAGAAAATATAGAGAAACAGTTCAGGGTAAAAGGAAGACTCAACAATCTGAACAATTTTCTTCCTTCTTAGATATTTATGAGTGAGGAGTCTGAAATTGATGGAAATGAAGTGGAGTTTGTGACTGAAACTAAAGATAACAGTTTATGCATATGTTAAATATAAATAACTGAAATAGCAATAACCTTCACCATCGTTTATAAAATTGACAGAGATAGCCTTACCAGGAACACCAATAATAGCGAGGATGGGATAATACCCAGCTTGAATAATCATCAGTACGGCTCGTATCCGCAACTCTATCCATACCCAATCCTGAGAAAGCCAGTGAAGAACATAGGTTAAACTCCTGTCCATTGTTGGAACATTCCAGTCTAATGTTCTCAGATTCTGATCCATTGTTGGAACATTCCCGTCTATTGTTTGAAGATTGTCTTCCTCTCCCTTTCTCTATAGCTGCTAATCCCAATTGTCTTGAGGATGACGCTGCGGCTGATACTATGATATAACAGGTTGCAGGAAGCCCCTTATTAATAGAAGATGAAACCCTCCAGTGACACAGTTCGGATCCATGGAGACTGACAGCAAGTACAGTCACCGAACAAACAGCTTCAGTTAACCCCTTTCACAACAACCCTGACATAACTTGGCGTGGGTGGGATGTTGACATCGCTGACTAGTGGGTGAATGGCACATCTCCATTTTTAAAGTGAGATGTAAGGGAGAAAGATAATGCTTTCTCTTCACAAGCTCAATATTTCTACTGTGTTTTGGCAGGGCAGGAATTGTTGGGCTCCCGAGGCCATCTGTGTCTGATCACCAGGCCTGCTGCATCTTTTGGCTTTAATTATTAATATTTAACTTTCGAAATATATCTTACCAGCATTGCGGGGATTAGGTGGGGTTAGGCATTTTAGAGATGTCTCTACTGTGGCATAGATAGTATAGATACAGCACATTCCTTGTTGTCCTTGAAGCCGCGGCCTGGTCGTGTAGAATGATGGTCAAACTCTCACAGAGCCAGGATTCTTAGTTTTACATTTCGTCATTTATTGATGGGGTCTAAGCAGGGTTGGAAGGCAGTAAATTTCTCCCGGCTGCCACGCTCTCTCCCTGAGATTTCCCACAGAATTGTCTCTTGATGTTCGTTCCTTCTGTATTTGAGAACTGCATGTGAGACAATATGTTTCCTGAATTTGTTTTTTTGTGGTAAGTGTGTGTTTCCAGGATTTTACAATATTGTAGCAGTTACTATTTAGTAATTAAATAACCCATTAATTTCTTGAGTTTTCCAATAAATAAGGTTTTTCCAAGTTCCTCTTGGTTTTGTTGTATTTTGTCTACAGTGTTTGAATAAATTGTGTTTTACTTAATGTCGAATATTTTGACCAATCGAATTGCATCTGAAACATAGCACCACACAATTACCTTTAAAATACGGAAATGTTCGGGTCGACTACCTTCTTCATATATTGTGAGAGGCGTCTGCTGGGGAAATGACAAGAAGGGAAGATACTCATGTTTTAATTGGATAAATACTAATGGACAATACGTTGGAGAAACAAGGATTTTGGCAGCAGAATGCGTCGAGCTGGAGGAGTGTCAGTTCTATCAGTAATTATGTCTGATACACAATCCACCTCACAGATCCAGCCGAGACTCTAGAACACCAGATGAGATATTTGCTCAGCACGGAGCACTGTGCAGACCAGTTTCAGTACAACCCAGCAATCTGCCCATGATAGAATATTGTCCAGAGCTGACTAATCCATTAGCTATCGGTCCAACATAGGGAGCAGTACAGACCACAATGGCGCATTGATTCAGAAATCTGGACAAAATGGTTAGTCCAGCATGGGTTAATGTGCAGCGCAAACAAGTGGGCTTGTTCGAGAAACGTGGATAAGGTATCTGTTCAGTGTGGGGAGCTGTACGGTGAATAGCAGTGAATCAATCTGTAAACCAGGACCAGTTACCCTCTCAGCATGGAGAGCAGTGTATACCCACACAGTGCATTGATCTGTGAACCAGGAGCAGTTACTCTCCCAGCATGTAGAGCTGTGTACCCCAGTACATTGTTCAGTAACACTGTATTAGATACCTGCCCAGTGTGGGGAAACTTGCAGCTCATTCTGGAAGTGACAGAATGTGCAGGGCCCATCCATTTACAGCTCCATATCTCCATTGTGCCATGACAAAGTGGTGATCTGGGTGTAAAAATCCCTGCCAAAGGGAGATGGTAGGGAAATCAGTTTAAATACCAAAAAAAAATCAAAAGGACTTTGGGAAAACAAGAAAGGGAGATGGAGAGACAATTTCACGGATGATCATAGGCTTCAGAATGTTGAAGTGAAGATATTTCAACAGCATCTTGAAACGTTGGCCAGTATTCCCGGGAATGATGTGTGAACGGGATATTGCTGCGAATTCAGATGTTGGAGTTTTGGATAAGCATTTGTTCTGCAGCTTTGCAACTGGGAGTTGGCTCAGCAGAGTCTTCGACTCATTGGACTGAATCTAACAATAATTTGTCTCAGTGCTTTTTTCACTGAGTGTGACAGAGGAATTGTCTGCACAAAGCCGAACTAGTTTCCTGGTGCTATCTTATCGAACTCAACACAAAGATTAGAACAAACAGTCTTACCGCAAATTCAACCCAAACTCTGGGTCAGATATGTGGATGACACCTTTGTAATCATTGAAAACACAGAAATAGAGAACACACACCGGATCATCAACGCCACACTCACAGGAATCCGATTCACTAGAGAGGAAGAAAAGGACAAACAACTCCCATTCCTAGACGTGATGGTACAGAGAACACCGAATGGAGAATTCACCACAAAGGTATACAGGAAAGCCACACACACAGACCAAGTCCTGAACTACGAAAGCAACCACCCCAACACACACAAAAGAGTTGCATCAAGACACTGTTCAAAAGGGCCACAATACACTGCAGTACACCAAAACTGCAAAAAGAGGAAGAAGAATGTACAATGTATCTACAATGTATCCGCCAAAAACGGATACTCCCGCAATTTCATCAACAGATGCCTGAGGGAAAGGCAACAGAATGAGGACATGCCACAACCCAAAAGACGAGCCACGTTACCATACATCAAGAACATTTCTCAACTGACAGTCAGACTACTGCGACCACTAGGACTCATAACAGCACACAAACCAACAGCCACTCTCAGACAACAACTTACCAGGGAAAAGGAACTGATACCCAGCATGAACAAAACCAACGTAGTGGACAAAATCCCATGAAAGGACTGCACAAAACACTACATAGGACAAAGAGGAAGACAGCTAACGATCCGTATCCACAACACCAACTAGCCACGAAACGATATGATCAGCTATCCTTAGTAGCCACACTCGCAGATGACAAGCAACATGAGTTCGACTGGGACAACACTATTATAGGACAAGCCAAACAGAGAACAGCCAGGGAATTCCTAGAGGCATGGCACTCATCCACATATTCTATCAACAAAAACATCGACCTGGACCCAATATACCGGCCCCTGCAGCGGACAGCTGGAACTGACAACCAGAAGCGGCAGAGACAAACCACTATATGTCAGAGGAAACATCACAGAAGCACTTCTCAGGCGGCTCCCAAGCACTGAGGATGTCACCTCGATGTCTGCAACACAAATTCCCAGCTCGGTGAACAGAACGGCAAAACATAGAACATAGAGCAATACAGTGCAGAACAGGCCATTCGCCCGTCAATGCTGCGCCGACCTGTGAAGTATTCTCAGCTCATTCCCCTACACTATCCGAAAATCATTCATGTGCTCATCAAAGGATTGTTTAAATCCCCCTAATTTGGCTCAGTTGACTACATTAGCAAATAGGGCATTCCACGTCGTTACTACTCTCAGCGCCTCTGATATCTGTCTTAGTTTATCACCCCTCAATTTGTAGCTACGCACCGTCGTACACACTGATGTCATCATCCTAGGAAAAAGACTTTCACTGTCTATTCTATCTAATCCACTGATCATCATGCATGTCTCTAACAAATCCCCTCATAGCCTTCTTCTGTCCAATGAGAACAGACCCAAGTCTCTCAGCATTTTCTCATAAGACCTTCCCTCCAGACCAGGCAACATTCTGATAAATCTCCCCGGCACCTTTCTCAGTGCTTCCACATCCTTCCCGAAATATGGGCACCAGAAATGTACACAATATTCCAAGTGTGGCTGCACTAGCGTTTTGTGCAGTTGCAGCTCCATAATTCAATTGCTCTACGAATGAAACCTAACACACCGTATGCCTTCTTAACAGCACTATCCACCTGAGTGACAACTTTCAGGGATCTATGAACATGGACTCCAAGATCCCGCTGCACATCCACACTACCATTGACCCAGTACTCTGCCTTCCTGTTATTCTTCCCAAAATGCATCACCTCACATTTAGCTGCATTGAACTCCACTTGCACCTCTCAGCCCAATTCTGCAGTTTATCTAAATCCCCCTGCAACCTGTAACATTCTTCCAAACTGTCCACTACTCCACCGAACTTAGTGTTATCTGCATATTTACTAATCCATCCACCTATGCCTGCGTCCAAGTCATTTATAAAAATGATCAACAGCAGTGGCCCCAAAACAGATCCTTGTGGCACACCACTAGTAATCGGACTCCAGGCTGAATATTTTCCATCAAACACCACTCGGTGCCTTTTTTCTGAAAGCCAGTTTCTAATCTAAACTGCGAAATCATCCTAAATTCCACGCCTCTGCATTTTCTCTAACAGCCTACCATGTGGAACCTTATCAAAGGCTTTACTTTAGACCATGTATACCACGTCAACTGGCCTTGACGAAACTATGTTGACTATCTGAAATCAAATTGTTGCTTGCTAGATGATTATAAATCTTACCTCTTATAATTCTTTCCAAAACTATTCCTACAACAGAAGTAAGGCTAACTGTCTATAATTACCTGTATCATCTCTACTGCCTTCTTGAACAAGGGCACAACATTTGCAATCCTCCAGTCGCCTCGTACTAAACTCTGCTATCTCCTCCCTAGCGTCCTAGAGAATCCTTGGATAAATCCCATCCGGCCCAGGGGACTTGTCTACTTTCACTCCTTCCATAATTGATAACACCTGTTCATAACTAACCTCGATCCTTTCTAGTCTAATATCTTGTAACTCATTCTTCTCCTCTTCAACATTCTCCTTTTCCTGAGTGAAAACCGATGAGAAATGTTCATTTAGCACCTCTTCGATCTCCACAGAGTCCACACTCAACTTCCCACTTCTCTCTTTGACTGGCCCTGTTCCTACCCTAATCATCTTTTTATTCCTCACAAACCTATAGAAAGCTTTAGGGTTCTCTTTTATTCTATTCACTAAAGACTGTTCGTGTCCTTACTTTGCTCTTCTTAACTCTCTCTTTAAATCCTTCCTAGCTGATCTGTAACTCTCCATTTCCTCAGCTGAACCATCTTGCCTCATCAACACATAAGCCTCCTTCTTCTGCTTAACAAGAGATACAATTTCCGAAGTAAACCACGGGTCCGTTACCTTATCACTTCTTCCCTGTCTGACAGGGACATATCTATCAAGGACACACAATATCTGTTCCTGAAACTGGCTCCACATTTCCATTGTCTCCATCCCCTGCATTTTGCTACCCCATTCTATGCATCCTAATTCTTGCCCAATCGTGTTATAATTGCCCTTACCCCATCGATAATTCTTGACCTGTGGCATGCACCTATGCCTTTCCATCGCTAAACTAAATATAACTGAATTATGGTCACTCTCTCCAAAGTGCTCACCTGCAACTAAATCAAACACCTGCCCTGGCTCATTACCAAGCACCAGATCCAGTGTGGCCTCCCCTCTTGTCGGCCCTTCGACATAATGTGTTTAGGTAACCCTCCTGTACGCATTGGACAAAAACTGATCCATTCGAGGTACTAGAGCTATTACATTTCCAGTCAATCTCGCGGGAAGTTAAAGTACCCTATAATGACTACCCTGTTCCTTTCATTCCTACGCAGAATAATTTTGCTAATCCTCTCTTGCACCTCCCTGGAACTCTGCGGAGGCCTATAAAAAGCCCCAAGCAGTGTGACCTCTCCTCCCCTGTTTCTAACAGCCCACACTACCTCAGTAGACGAGTCCTCATCAAAAGTTCTCAGAGTCGCCATTATACTATCCTTGACCAAAAGGCCACTCCTTCTCTTCTTTTACCGCCTTGCGTGTACTTAATGAAAGATCTTGAGCATCTCTCACCCAAGTTCCGATAATAGCTTTGATGTCTGAAACCCATGTTCTGAAAAATGTGTTGAGTAGATCCACCTTCCCTGTAAAACCCCTTGCACTGAATTAAGTGCATTTTAGTTCTTCAGAATTACTATATACTTTGATTTTCTCATCTTTCTTTTCTAATTGATATGTTCCATCACATTCAGAGCGTTCTCCATCAATCCTACCATTTACATGCTAATTAGACTACCTCCACTTGCCTTGTCTGTCAATGTAAAGTCTGTCTTTATAGGGCGAGCAAACGTCCCAGCTAAGATATTGAAGGCTTTCCCGTTTACATTAGACCAATCATTTTGGAACGGCTCTATTCTATTCCAAGACATTCCAACCTCCCAAAATCTGAATCCGTCAACAGCTCAGCAGCTCTTTGCTCATTGATTTTTCTCCTTTAAACTTTTTCTCCCTTCCCCACTTGAATCAGCAAACCAGAAATTACTACTTTTAGAGTTTTATTTTTAATCCCCTACATCACTTCTTAAATTCACTCTGGGCTGTTTTAATCTTTTCACTAAAATTGTCATTCATACCAATATATACAATAACTTCTGGCTTCTCAATTACACATTTAACAATATGCTTGAAACTTTCAGAGACATTCTTAATTCTATTATTGGGAAACCAACAAACCATGCTAATTTTTCGCTCACTGTCACAGAATCTCCTGTTTATGCCCCTCACAGGAGAGTCCCCTGCCGCAATAATTATACAAAATCTTCTCAAACGCTGCCTAACATAAGAATTGTTCCAACAGTCCAATGACCGATGGCTCTTCCATTTTCCTCAGAGAGACTACCCCGTCAACAGTTCGAAAAATTAAATATCTCTTTGATCGAGGAATAGCCACCAGAGATTTTTGAACTACGTTCTTACCTTTCATGACAGTCCACCTATCTGACTGATTTTGCTGAATAATAACTTCCAGCCATCTCCCTGTCTACCTTACATATGGTCTTAATAAAATTATGCCTGTTGCAGGATTATTCATGACATTAAAATAGAAAACTATAGCCGTATACATATCAAACATATATTTTTTTAAAAAATTGGAAATTTAACTCAATAGAAAGACTCGTCTTCAATAAATGCCTCGAAGAAAAATGTCTTCTCCAGAGCTGAATGCGTGTAGGACTCTCCGGAGTGAGTACACATCTTCCTATTTAAAAATATACTTCAGTTTTTAAATAAAAAAGTACTTTTGCATTAAAAAAAGAAGCCTTTTGAAACATATATAGACTTTTCTAATGTGTTTTTGTAAACCACCCCTCCCAAAAAAGAAATCTCGTTAAAACAATGTTCGTTGGAAAGAAAAGAGTTTCTTTTGCTTTTTTTTGGTTTGTTTTGTATGTTAATAAAACTAAAAGGGAAAACATTCTTTTATGCATAACTATATGAACTACATTAAATGCAAAAAAAAAGTTTACTATGCCTGCAATCCCAGAAGCAGCTGTAAGATCCATACTGCTCTAAGAACATTTTATTGAACATTATTTTTTTTACAATTTGAAGAAGAGTGGGCATATGTTCTAATAATTTGCTTCCAATTCACGATAGACTTGGCGATATGATTTGATCTCCTACCGTGTGTATATGTGCAGCATTTAATTGAATCTTTATCCTCATCTCTCCAGGTCCTCCGAGCAATCATATGAGTCTGCGTCCATCTTGCAGATGACAAATTCCTTCAGCTCTGACTATTGGAGGGAATGTTGCAAAGAACATTATCCAGGTCCACGTAAAATACAAATGTTGCAGAGGAAGTAAGTCCAACATAGTCCAATATTAAACACATGTAAGCCTTATGAATGAACCCTACAGAGACGAATACTATAAAAGGGGAATTCAGCTCCATGTCAAAAAAAATTCTGTGGCTCTCTCATAAAAAGACGTCAACTGCATCACGTTGTAAATTCACCAAGACAAGGACGAACACGAGAATGGAATTCTTAATTATTCTTCTTTGAGCAACACGTGAAGAACGGGCAAAATAAAACAACTCGTATCTGTGAGCTTCATAAGTGATGATGATGAGAATGTGAGGGATGGATTTTGGGGGGAATGATAAATAATGTTATGGATGACACAAAGGTTAGGTGGGTGGTTCACAGTGAGGAGGAACATGCTAGTTTAGAGGATGAAAGAACTGGTTTGTTCAGGTAGCGAGATCAATGGCTGGTGAGATTTGACTGATAAATGTGAGGTGATACATTTCAGAATTAACAAGACAAGAGAGAGTACTCAAACTATGATGAGCGTATAGATGTTTTTGAAGCAGAGGAGATTGAGAGACGTTCCTGATTGTGATGTTTAAGAGCATGAGGTTTATGGCCAGTTTGAACAGAGAGCAGTTCTTCCCCTTACTCGAGTGCTCAATAAGAAGGAGACACAATTATGAAGTGAAAGTGATTTCACCATTAATCTGTAAATCTTAAATGCAGATTTATGTTGAATTTAGTTTCCAGCATCTGCAGTGGCTGCATTTGAACCTGAGTTCCAAGAACCTTATCTTGATCGCTGAACCACCAGAACATCACTTTCATCTTATTATAGGCTTCTTTGTTAAGTTATGAATGGCGTTGTATCTTTTTACAATTTCTCTTCCACTCAGGAATTAACTTTAATTGATGTGTTTTTACCATCTTCCTAAATATTTGGCATTGTTCTTCAAATGTTCTGTCCTTCAATGTTTTGTTTTCGAGTCCACACAGGCCAATCCTTCCTCTGGCCTGTATAATTATCACGGCCCGACACTAAAATTCTCGTCACTTTCAATCTGAATGTGAAATTCAGCATGTTATGGTCACTCTTTCTGGAGGATCCTCTACGTCAAGATGATTTATCACTCCTTCCTCATTATTCACACCAAATCTAAAAGCCAGTTCTCTGGTTGGTTTCCATGACTTGTTATGCTAAGAAACAATCCCTCATACATTCTGGGAATCGTTATTTGAGGCTACCTTTGCCAAATTGATTAATTAAGTCAATATGCATACACAGATTGCTGACTCTTGTGCCCTTCTCACAAGCCATTGTTATTCCCTAGTTTTTGAAAGTATGTTTGGAGGATGGGGGTACTGTGGCATGAAATTACTTCGAGAAGCAGGTTTCTTTCCATGTGCTTTATTTGGATCCAAACTGATTTGTCATCTTGGTCCCTTGTGCTAATGTCATGTCTTAATGCAGCCTTGCTATCATTCTTAATTAATGCAGCAAATCAAACTGCTGTGCCTTCTTGTCTGATTAATGAGTACCCTTGGACATCTCACATTGACCTTCCTGTAACCACCTTCCTGTAATCCCCACCAGGCCATATCTTTTTAACACTGACAGTTCATTCATTTTTTCCAAATATTCCATGCATTTAGGTGCAATGTATTTATATAAGTTCGATTGGATTTGTTTATCGCAGTAAACACTTTTGGCATTCTACACTTTCCACACACTCCATTCTTATTTTTTGATCCCCAATTGTAAGCGGCACTGTGGCGCAGTGGTTAGCACTGCTGCCTCACAGTGCCTGAGACCTGGGTTCAATTCCCACCTCAGGCGACTCACTGTGTGGAGTTTGCACGTTCTCCCCGTGTCTGCGTGGGTTTCCTCCGGGTGCTCCGGTTTCCTCCCACAGTCCAAAGATGTGCAGGCCAGGTGAAGTGGCCATGCTAAATTGCCCATAGTGTTAGGTAAGGGGTAAATGGAGATGTAGGGGTATGGGTGGGTTACGTTTTGGCGGGGTGGTGTGGACTTGTTGGGCCGAAGGGCCTGTTTCCACACTGTAAGTAATCTAAAATACTGAATCTACTGATTAGACTGGCCCTGCCTGTTTATTCTATTAAACTCTACCTTCTGCATTAATTCATTTAAATCCACACGTGATGCCTCATCAAACTTCCCTGCCAGGATGTTTGTGTCCCTCCAGTTAAAATGGACCCTGTCCTTTTTTATAGATCCCACCTGCCCTGGACGAAATCCCAATGATCCATAAATCTGAAACCCTCTTCCTGAATCAGGTCTTCAAACACATATTAAAATTTTCTATCTTCATCATCCTTATCCCACTTTCTTATCCCACAAGGTGTAATCTCAAGATTACAACCCTGGATATCTTGCTTTTGCACTTAGGCCAATCTCCTTGCACTCTCCTTTCAGGGTATTGTCAAGTTTCCAATGTGTACCACAGCCTCTGACTGTTCACCCTCCACTTCAGTATACCCTGAGCATTTTCGCAGACATCCCTGATCCTTGCACCAAAGATGCTTCTTATGAAGAATCGTCAAATCCCTACATTGAGGAAACAGGACATTTGGCCCAACATGCCCACACTGTCCCTCCAAAGAGTAACCCACCCAGACCCATTAGCCTGCTCTCATACTCTACATTTACCCCTGACTAATACACCTAACCTACACATCACTGAACACTATGAGCGTATTAACCTGGCCAGAGCCAGTCCCCTACAATATGTTGATTCTGCTTTCAAACCACAGATAATGCCAGTATTTCTGAGCATTCCCAGCAACTTCTGGTTTTATCACCAATGATGATCACATACTGATCAAAACTTATCCAACTCAGATTTGGAAAAAAAAACCTGAATTTACTTTCTCAAAAGGAAACCAAATATTTGATCGTTGAAGAATCACAGCAAGTATCCATTAAATTATTTTTGTTTGTTCACTTTGCCAATCCATGAATAAAAGATATTTTTGCATGTTTTGTACATTATCTTTTGAGAGGTGATGGGAGGAGGGACCAGGGGTTTGCCAGGAAGGTTAACTTCCCACTAAAAACAGACTTACCTTGAGCATCAGGCCTCCATTGGCAGCAGCGGTGAGAGCGAGGATTTGAGTGGCAGAGGACGAATTGTGCTCTGGGAAGGTATGTGAACAGATATATTTTGGCAGCGATTGAAACAGAGACACTACACGTGTAACGTCTCCAACCCTGAACTCCTCATCTAACCAAAACAAAAGAACTCTCTGCTGTGTTGATCAGTGCTTCTCTTTTTTTCATCCTGTGATTGGTTAAAGAAAAACCTTTCCTTTTCCGTTTATCTAAATTAAGTCCAAGTTAAGCTTTAGAGTATAAGTGGCAGGAAATCTCAGAGACATGTTATGCTCCACTTGCTCAATATGGGATCTCAGGGATCTAGCTGATATCCCTGACTCCTTCACGTGCAGGATGTGTGTCCATCTCCCTGCACTCTCCTTGCAGGATCTTGTCACGTTTCCTGCCAATGTCATTGGTACAAATGTGTACAACAGCCGCTGGCTGTTCACCCTCCCCTTCAGTATGCCCTGAGCATGCTCGGAGAGATCCCTGATCCTCGCAACAAAGACACTTTTTATGAAGAACGCATCGACGGGATGATAGCTCTGGAGCTGCGGATGGACTTACTGTGGAATACACAATGCGGAGGAGGTTGTAGATGGCACATTCAGTGAACTGATCACATCACAGATTAGGATTGCTGAAGGACAAAGTGAATTGGTGACCAAAAGCAGAGAAAGAGCAGGAAGGCACTGCAGGTGTCCCCTGCGGTCAACTCCATCTTTAGCAGGTATACTGTGTTGGATACTGTTGGAAGAGATGGCTCACCAGGAGAAGGCAGCAGTAGCCAGGTTAAAAGCACCGTGGTTGGCGCTGCTGTTCAGAAGGGCGGGAAAAAAACTGGAAGGGCTATGTCACAGGGGATTCAATTGTTAAAGCAGTAGATAGGCATTTCTTTGTTCGAAGCCGAGACTCCCAAATGGTATGTTGCCTTCCAGGTGCAAGGGACAGGAATGTTTCGATCGACTGCAGAATATTCTGAAGGGGGAGGGTGTGCAACCAGATGGGCGGCACAGCGGCACGCGCTGCTGCCTCACAGCGCCAGAGACCAGGGTTCAATTCCCATCTCAGCCGTCTGACTGTGTGGAATTTGCACATTCTCCCCGTATTGAGTAGGTTTCCTCCAGTTTCCTCCCACAGTCCGAAAATGTGCAGGTTAGGTGAATTGGCCATGATAAATTGCCTGGAGAAAGTGAGGACTGCAGATGCTGGAGATCAGAGCTGAAAATGTGTTGCTGGAAAAGCGCAGCAGGTCAGGCAGCATCCAAGGAACAGGAGAATTGACGTTTCGGGCATCAGCCCTTCTTCAGGAATCATTCCTGAAGAAGGGCTGATGCCCAAAATGTCGATTCTCCTGTTCCTTGGATGCTGCCTGACATGATAAATTGCCTGTAGTGTTAAGTGAAGGGATAAATGTAGGAGAATGGGTCTGGGTGGGTTGTGCTTTGGCGGGTCGGTGAGGACTTGCTGGGCCGAAGGGCCTGTTTCCACACTGTAAGTAATCTAATCTAATTTTCACGGTGCATGTCGGCACCAATGACATAGGTTAAAAAAGAAAATCAGGATGAGGTCCTACAAACAGAATTTAAGGAGTTAGTAGCCAAGTTAAGGTGTAGGACCACCTCAGAGGTTTAATCTCAGGATTATTAAGAATGCCACGTTCTAGTCAGAGTAGAAATGAAAGAATAGCCCAGGTGACTGCGTTGCTTGAGAAATGGTGCAGGAGGGAGGAGTTCTGATTTTTGGGACATTGCGACCGGTTATCTGGGAGGTGGGACTATTACAAATTGGACAGTCTACACCTGGGCTGGATTGGAACCAATGTCCTTCGGGGTACTTTTGCTAATGCTGCTTTGGAGGGTTTAAGTTAATGTGGTAGAGGGATTGGAACCAAATGAGGAGGTTAGTCGATATTAAGGAAATAGCAACTACAGCCTGTACGGAAATGGGTAGTGAAGTCAGAGTGAGTAAGGGGAAGAGTAGGCAGGGAGTAGATGATGAACATAGAAGGACAGGCTGCCTGAGGTGCATTTGTTTTAATGCAAGAAGTGTAGTATGTGCAGATAAACTCAGGGCTTGGATAAGTACCTGGGAGTTGATATGCATGATTGGCAAGTAAATATCCCTGGATATCAATGCTTCAGGCTGGATAAAGAGGAGGGTAAAATGGTACACGAGTTGCATCACTGGATAAAGAGGATACCACAGCTGTGCTGAAGGAGGGCACCATGGAGGACTCGAACAGTGAGGCAATATGAGCAGAGCTCAGAAATACGAAGGGTGCAGTAACAATGTTGGGGCTGTACTACAGGCCTCCCAACAGTGAGCGTGAGATGGAAGTGCAAATGTTTAAATGGATCATGGAAAGATGTGGGAGCAACATGTTGGAGGTGATATGCGATTTTATTTTCGCAACATTGACTAGGATTCACTGAATATTACAGGAGTGAATGGAGCAGAATTTGTAAGGAGCAGCCAGGAGGGCTTTATGCGCAGTATGTAATTAGTCCAAATCAGGAAGTGGCCATTTTGGTCCTGGTGCAGAGGAATGAGCCTGGCCAGGTGGTTGAAGTTTCAGTTGGGGATTACTTTGGGACTACTGATCACAATTCCATCTGTTTTAGAATATGCAAAGATAAAGACAAGAGTTGCCCTAAAGGAAGAAGCTAAATTGGGGGAAGGCCAACTATACCAAAATTCAGCAGAAGTTGAGGAATATAGATTGGGAGCAGTTGTTTGAAGGTAAATTCTCATTTGATACGTGGGAAGCTTTTAAAGAAAGGTTGATTAGAGTTGAGGTCAGGTATGTTTCTGTGGAAATGAGGGGTAGGAATGGCAAGAATAGGGAACCATGGATGACAGGTGAAACTGTGAGACTAGCTTAGTGGAAAAAAGGAAGTGTACATAAGGTCTAGACGACTGAAGACAGATAAAGCTTGGGAAGAATATCGGGAATGTAGGACCAATTTGAAACAAGGAATTAAGACGGCTAAAAGGGGTCATGTGATATATCCAGCAAAAAATGTTATGGAAAATCCCAAAGACTTTTATTCATATATAAGGAGTAAGAGGGTAACTAGAGGAAGGGTTGGACCACTCAAGGCCAAAGGAGGAAAATTATGCGTGGATTCAGAGAAAATGGGTGAGATTCTTAATGAGTACTTCGTATCAGTATTTACCAACGAGAAATGTTGAGATTAGGTATGGATGCTTGATTACTCTAGGTCAAATCGAAATAATGAGAGAGGAAGTGTTTGTTATTCTAAAAGGCATTAAGGTGGCCACGTTCCCAGGACCAGCTGGAATCTATCCCAGGTTACTGAGGGAAAGGAGAGAGGAAACAGGTTGGACCATAACAGATATCTTTCCAACATCTTTGATCACAGGTGAAATCCCGGAGGACTGGAAAATTGCTAATGGTGTTCCCTTGTTTAAGAATGGTGACCCTGTCGTTAGCGGCAGGGAAGCTGCTGGAGAAGATACTGTGGGATAGGATGTATTCCCAGTTGGAAGAAACTGTGCTTATCAGTGATAGGTAACATAGTTTTGTGCGTGGAAAGTCATGTCTTGCCAACTTAACTGAATTCTTTGACGAAGTGACAAAGTAGCTTGTTGGGGGAAGGTCTGTAGATGTCATAGGCATGGACTTCAGTAAGGCGTTTGATAAAGTTCCCTACTGTAGGCTGATTGAGAAAGTGAAGTCGCATAGGGTCTAGGCTGTGCTAACTAGATGGATAGAGACGTGACTGGGAAAAAGCTCACAGAGATTAGTAGTGGAAGAGAGTTTCTGAAAATGGAGACCTGTGACCAGTGGTGTTCAGCAGAGATCCCTGCTGAGACGACTGTTGTTTTCGATATACAGAAGTGATCTGGACGATGGCCTGATTAGCAAGTTTGCAGATGACACGAAGATTGATGGAGTAGCAGATAATGAAGGGGACTGTCAGAGAATAATGAACAATATAAATGAATTGTAGAGTTGGGCTGAGAAATGGCAGATGGAATTCAATCAGTACAAATGCGAAGTGATGCCATTTGAAAGATCTAATTCAAGAGCGAAATATATAGAAAGTTGAAAAGTGCTGGGATACATTGATGCGCAGAGATTTCTGGGTGTTCAGGTCCATTGTTCCCCGAAGATGGAAACCCAACTCAAGAGTGTGGTCAAGAGGGCATATCACATTCTTTCCTTCATTCAATGGGGTATTCCTTCATTCAATGTAACATAACTTGGCAAGTTATGTTACAGTTGTATAAGACTTTGGTTCTCCACATTTGGAATACAGCCTACAGACCTGGTCACCACATTACAAAAATGATGTGGATGCTTTGGAGAGGGTACAGAAGAAGTTCACCAGGTATGGTGGGTGCTCGCACTGAAGTGATTTTGAATAGATCGGCGTTATTTTCATGGAGGTTGAGTGGGGAACCTGATAGAGCTCGACGAAATCATGAGAGATATAGACATGATGAAGCGCAAGATCTTTTTCCCCCAGAGTGGGGGACACATTTTCTAGGATCACAAGTTGAAAGTAAGAGGGGAAAGTCTAGGGGGGATATGCGTGGAAAGTTCTTCATGCAGAGTGTGATGTGTGTCTGGAACACGTTGCCAGCAGAGATGGTAGAGGTGATCATGATAGCATCATTTAAGATGGATCTGGACAGATACATGAATGTGCAGGGAGCAAAGGGATACAGACACTTAGAAGGTATGTCCCAGGTTTAGGTAGAGGATCTGGATCAGTGCAGGCTTGGAGGGCCGGAGGGCCTGTTCTTGTGCTGTAATTTTGTTTGTTCTTTGATATCAGACAACTTGGAATCTTTGTACATTTTCTCATCATATGGGAATGTAATTGCATCTCATTCTTGCATTTCACTTCAGTTGCAAAGAATCGTACACAACACATACATACACAGGTACACACGCAAACACAGAGACACAGGTACAGATGCATACAAACATAACCACATAGCCCCATACACACACTCACACACACACGTAATGCATTAATTTGTTGGAGAATATCAATAACATTATCAATAGTTATAATGTTAAGTCGAATTTAGGATATAGGAAGGATGAGATAAATTGTCTTATTCTACTTGAAAAGACCATTATCTGAAGCTACTAAGGTAAACATCATAAAACACCAGGTTATATTCGAACAGGTTTATTTGGAAGCATTAGCTTTCAATGCGCTATTCCTTCATCAGGTGTTTGTGGAGTGTAAGATCGTAAGATACAAAATTTATAGCAAAATATTAGAGTGTCATGCAACTGAAATAGTATATTGAACAAACCTGGGTTTTTAAGTCTTTCATCTTTTAGAATGGGTTGCAGTTTTCGGTTCATTAATATGCAAATCCCAGAACTTCATTTAAGTCATCTTCTCAGGATTTTACAACAAAAGGTGACATCTCAGCTCAGACAACGCATTAAAGATGGAAAGCCAAAGTCTGTCTGTGTCCCAATCTTGACTTAAATTGGTTCTATTTCCTAAGTGGAATTAACAAAATATTTCATGCAATGACTGCCTGCTTTGACTTTCTGCAGTGTGTGCATTTTTGAGCAAAACAGGATGTATCAGCAAATATGGGTCTGCAAATATAATGATATTAAACTGATGTGGTGGTTAATATAGCTTGTTAATTTTCCAACGTCTCCTGGCTCTATTCTGTAAAACGAAATTCCATGTTCTTCTTTAGTAACTCTGTTAGTAGTGCCTCCATGCTGCTGAAATTGGAACAAACTTCCTGTCGAATCTTCTCAGTCCCAATAGTTGAAGGATCTATTTCTCCATGCTCAAGGAAATTCCTCCATTGCTTTCATCAATGCGTTCCTTTGGATCATCCTTCCATGTTCGATGTTATGGAGTCAGAGGGTCAAAGAGATGTGCAGCATGGAAACATGCCCTGCGATCCAACCTGTCCATGCTGACCAGGTATCCTAACCCAATCTAGTCTCACCTGCCAGCACCCGGCCCATATCCTTCCAAATCCTTCCTATTCATATATCCATCCAAATGCCTCTTAAATGTTGCAATTGTAACAGAATCCACCACTTCCTCTGGGAGCTCATTCCATACACGTACCACCCCCTGTATGAAAAAGTTGCCAATTAGGTCTCTTTTACATCTTTCCCCTTGCACCCTAAACCTATGTCCTCTACTTCTGGACTCCCCGACCCCAGGGAAAAAACGTTGTCTATTTATCATATCCATGCCTCTCATAATTTTGTAAACCCCTATAAGGTCACCACTCAGCTTCAGACGCTCAAGGAAACCAACCCCAGCCTGTTCAGCCTCTCCATGTAGCTCAAATCCTCCAACTCTGGCAACATCCTTGTAAATCCTTTCTAAACCCTTTCAAGTTTCACAACATCTTTCCGAAAGGAGGAGACCGGAATTGCATGTAATATTCCAGTAGTGGCCAAACCAATGTCCTGTACAGCAACAACATGACCTCCCAACTCCTGTACTCAATACTCTGATGAATAAAGGAAAGCATAAACGCCTTCTTCGCTATCCTATCTACCTATGACTCCACTTTCAGGGAGCTATCAAGCTGCACTCCAAGGCCTCTTTGTTCAGCAGCACCCCAAGGAACTTATCATTAAGTGTATAAGTCCTGCTAAGATTTGCTTTCCCAAAATGCAGCACCTCACATTTATCTAAATTAAACTCCATCTGCCACGTCTTACCCCATTGGCTCATCTGGTCCAGATCCTGTTCTAATCTGAGATAATCCTCTTCGCTGTCTACTCCACCTCCAATTCTGGTGTCACCTGCAAACTTACTAACTGTACCTCTTATGCTTGCATCCAAATCATTTATGTAAATGACAAAACGTAGAGGACACAGCACCGATCCTTGTGGCACTCCACTGGTCACAGGCCTCCAGTCTGAAAAACAACCCTCCACCACCATCCTCTGCTTCTACTTTTGAACCAGTTCTGTATCCAATTATGTTTTCTTTAAGTTCATTTCCAATTTTGTTTCAAGAAATCACTCAAAGGGTTTTGCCAACTGTACCATTTGATCTTTCCATGAATGGCTAAAGATCAACACATCATCAGGATAAACTACACTATTTCTTAATCAGGCCACAAGTCTGTTCATGAGTCTTTGGAATGTGGCTGGTTTGCTCTTCATTCCAAAGGGCATTACTTTGAATTGATGCAGTCCATTTGGGTTTACAAATGCAGAAACTTATCTTGCTTTCTCTATTAAAGATACCTGTTTGTAACAATGCAGTAAATCAACTTTGTGACGTAACTGGATTTTCCAACTTTCTCTGTACAGTCTTCCAACCTTAGTATTGGCTATGAGAACGATTTTGTCACGGCGTTGAGCTTCCAATAGCCCAAAGAAAATTGTTGAGTTCCATCCGCCATGGGAACTAACAAAATCAGCGAACTGCACTCCAGTCGGTCTCGGTTCGATGATGTCTTCATTGAGCTAGATTTACTTCCTTCTGGACCTGCTGGCCTCTGAAAGGATTAAGCTATTAAAGGTATTGTTTTATTGGAACAGCATTCCCTACTTCCACCTCATGCACACTGGTATTAGTCCTCCTATTTTATTCCTGCATATGTCTTCAAAATGCTGCAACAACCTTTTGACTGTGTCATTTGCTCCTGAGACAGATAGCTAATTCTCCCACTTCATTCTTCAAGGACTTTATCATTATTCAACGTACTTTGGGGCACATAAAGCTCCATCACAACTGGATTTGATTCCTCACTCGGCAGAGCAATAAATAAAATCTGTTTCTCCAGTTCCCTGTCTCTGTTATAGTAAGTTTTCAACATATTCAGAAAGCACGCCCGATACAGACTCTTTTCTGTCCTGCATCTTTATCAGATTGGTAACCTGACTCAACCTCTTCTCAATTTGATAGGGACCACTAAACCTGCCTTTGAACCTATCTCCTACTACTGGTAACAATACTAATTCATCATCTCCATGGGAAAACGACTGAATTTTATAGTTGCTATCTGCCAACTGCTTCAATCTAGGTGGTGTACTATTCCGGTGTTGTTTGGTTAACTCACATTCCTAATTTAATTGTTCTATCACCACCTCTACATTATCCAAGTGTGAAATCTCTGGCTTTGATCCAGTCAAACTTTTAGTTTCAAAGGCCCTCTTACTTGCTGTCCAAATATTAACTCAAAGGGAGTAAACTGAGTAGATTCATTTGGGGCATCTCTCATGGCAATCCATACAAGTTCGATACCTTTATCCCAATCAGTCAGTGTATCCTGACTGTATATTGTCTTCAGAGTCAATGCCACCTTTCCAAGGCTCCCTGGGATTTTGAATGGGTATGGACTTGATTTCAAGTGCTGTATGCTATCCAAAACTTCCTTAAACATCTCACTAGTAAAATATCTCTGGGTAACACATAACAGGGAAAGAAAGCTACTAACTCGGCCACCATCCTTTTTGTCTTAAAACTCCGTAACAGAATTGCCTCCGGAATCTAGTAGGCATATGCATTATGGTTAGCAAGTGCTGATTCCCACTTTTAGTTTTAGGGAGGGGACCTCCACAATCAATCATAACCCGTGTGAATTTTTCTTCAAATGTGGGAATTGGCAACAAATCTACTGATTGTATGACTGCCTGTAGCATACCTACCATTAGGCATGTGTGGCAATATTTAACCTCAGCCTTGTGCATGCCAGGCCAATGGAAGTGCTTTTGTACATTAGCTTGAGTCCTCCTCACACCTGGGTGGCCTCCGTCTGGTGATTCATGTTCTACCCCAACACTTCCTATCTGCATGCTACAGGCAACACAATCTGGTGCACCTCTGCCCATTTCCCCTCTGGGGTCTCCACTTTTGTTTTAGGCTTCTATCCTTAAGATAATAACACTCAGAAATATATTCTGATTCCTTTTCTGAGTTTGCATCATAATTTATATCTGCTCATCTTTCTGTTGCAAGTCTGTTAGCCTTTCTGGACTCAACACTTCTGTCTGACCCACTGCCTGTTAAGGGTTTTCCTGTAAAATTATATCAAACAGGGTGTCAGCTAACTGAACTTCAACTTCTTGGTCTTTCTGTTTAATTTTTCCTTCTTGCTGTAACTTATGACAGTGGCTTCTTACTACGACACAGTCTGGAAACCATCCATGGCATTCTTCTTGTAACTCCTTCGTTCCCTGATCTTCTGTTGGCGTCTGCACTACAAGGGGTGTCGCTCCCACCTTGGATCCTGCTAAATAATCCCCAAGAACAAATTGTATTCCTGAAACTGACATTCTGTCAATCACTCCTACAGTTACTTCCCCAGGCTTTATTTGGCTCTCCAACCTAATCTTACACAGGGGAACGCTAACTTTCTGCCTATCTATTCAACAAATTATTACCTTCTCTGGTAACATGTCGGAAAGCGTGAAACTACTTTCATCTCTTACCATCAGAGACTGATGAGATCCCATACCTCATGAAATAATAACTTATTTCCATTCTCTTCCTGTTCTTCCCGAGTAAACTTTTCCCACAGAGATAAAGTCTTTACAGAGATCAGCAACTAACTCAATATCCCACCCCTGCCAAGGCTGTGCACTCTCCTGCAGCTCCTCGGCTTTTCTTTGGGTCTCCTTTACTACTTTCCCTTATAGCATTGGATAAGCCTCTTGTCCTACATCTTTTCACACAATATCATTCTTCCATGACCACCACTGTGACTTTACCTGTCCCATCTTATCACAGTGGAAACACCTGAGGCCTTTCATTTTCTTGGAATTCTTTTCATCACCAAAGGAGAACTATTCCAAGTGTGCTCGACTCTTTGTTTCATCGTGAAGGATCTCCCTCTGCTTACAATTTCTATACCTCACAGAGATGAAATACGTGTAAGAAACTAAATTTCACTTCATGCATCAATGCACATTTCTTGGGCATCTCTGCTGCTCTTCTCACTTCTTGAACTTTCTGTTCATCACATAAGTTCTCTGGAAATGAATTTATGAACCCCTCCAGCAGAATAAACTCTCTTCATTTCCATCCTCTGAAAATGATTTTCTGACTAATTTGCAACTACTGAAGTTTACATTCGTCTCCCTTTCTCTTTCTCCTTCTCTCTCTTTGCTCAGCTAAGAGACTTCTCTTCTTTATTCTCTCTTTCTTTTCAGTCTTTTACTCCCTTTTTTCAGTCTCCTTTCTCTCTCTCTCTTCTTTATTCTATCTATCTTTTTGCTCAGCTAATATCCTTCTCTCTCTTTCTTTTTCTTCTCATTCCGTTTGGCTCATACACAGTTTACGTTTTTCTAATTCTGCTGAACTTTTGTTTCACTGATAAACCTCAGTGTTTGAACAAATCCATTTCAATTTCCTTATGTCCCTGGTTAAAACCAATTCTAATATGTTTGCTAATTCGAAAAGAATATCCTTCCCCTGTCTTTCTAACCTTCCCTGGTAAAGTTGGGAAGCGTCTTCAAACCTCAGAACCTCTTTAGCAAAGTTAGGAGCCATCTCCCTCTCTTTTAATTTAACTGACCACATGTAATCAAAATGAAACAAATTATTTCACCTCCGTTTTATTTATAGATTTACGACACTAGTCACCAAGTGTTTAAATCTGCTGGGATCTTTGGTTCCCCAATTCTGTTCAAACCTTTCCAAATCCCAGACGAGCTCCTTATCTGTTAAAATGCAGAGGTCGAACCACTACCAAATAAACCTGAACACACAGAAATGCTCGCCTCGCCTTGTCATCTGTTCGAAGTGTGAGGGACTGAAAGGGAACACTCAGTTTCCATTATTTAAAGAAAAGTAACAATTTTCTTTCCGAACAAAACTGTTAAGAAACGGAACATTGTTTCCCTTAACTGAGCACAACCCTATTGACATGCTGTTCCAATACCAGACAATAAATATTACATTAACCTAATCACATGTCGACACAGTCTCTACCTTCTCTGCTGTATTCAGTCTCCTACTCATTGGTTTCACTGGGTCGTCTTATTCCTTTTTACGAAGCGAAAGTGAGAACTTCAGATGCTGGAGATTAGAATCAAGAGTGTTGTGCTGATGAAGGGCTCTTGCCCAAAATGTTGATGCTGCTGCTCCTCGGATGCTACCTTACCTGCTGTGCTTTTCCAGCAGCACACTCTCGACTTATTTTTACTCTGAATATGTTTTACAGCAAAAGGTATATTTTTGATAGACTGCTTTCTGATTTCTTTGAGAGCACGATTTCAGATAGGCAGTTAGCTCTTCGACTCTACAGCAGTTGCTCTGTTGTTCGGTGGCAGTTCCTCTAACCAATTTTCAAAATGCCCACTCTTTTTTATACCCCCAACCTCGTTCCCTGTCAATGAGCCTGCAATTTGAGTTTTCTTCAATATTCAGAAAACAAGGTTCATTTTAAATTGGATATACATGCTTTGGCTTCGTAACAAATACCATTTAATAACACAAATAATTAATGAAGATTAATATTCGAAGTGCAGATTGAATTATTTTCATTCTTAAATTATTTGCAATTAGCTAAAGCTCATACATTTCAGTAAGAAATTAAATTTGTTAATTATATTTTAATTCATAAGAACGCTAAATCTATTTGATTGTTGAATTGTTTGCTCACTGTGAATATGTAATTGTTTAGAGGCAAACAACTTTCGAAATGTTAGAGTGAGAATGTATTCATTTGAATATTGACGTTGAATATTTAATTGTGATCGTACAAAAATGAGGCAAATATTCTCTGTTCAATATAAATAACATGTAGTTTTCCTTTATTTTGTATCATAAAGTTTTGTAATGAGTATATATTTTAGTTCCAAACATATAGTAAGAATACAGTTCTTCTCAGAGATAATGCAGGCATTGTTAAGTGAAATAGTCGGAGTTCACATGTTATTGCTGCCCCCAATTTACAAAATATAGTAGATATTTTATTATTTTTCATACTGGGAAACTCATCACTTGGAATCACGACCTAAATAATAAATAGATTCAGGCATAGTGCTACTGGAACTCACAGCTGCCTGTGATACTGTGGGACACAATGGTCTGCTCCTTAACCTGTCCAGAGACCTTACAATCTGGGTCAGGGCAGTTATTCAAAAATACTTTCTCAAGAACTCATTCGCAGCCCACCCTGGGCAAGTGACAACTAACCAATAGCCTATCGCTGCTCTTAGTGTAGACACACATGCTGTCCAAATTAGATGCCAATGACTGACCAGCAGACAGGTCTTACAAATTCATCTTCTGTCTCAGCCTGCTCCAGGGAGCAGATGGATGGGCATGTCTTGCCAGAACACACCGCACAAGCGACTTGACAGCATCTGGCCTGCCTCCTAGATTCCAGATATTTGCACCCTGCACTCGATCCAGGATGAAGAAATTCACAATGTGGCTGTCTCCTGTAGCACATTGTGTCTCACAGTGAACATTCTAAACCCATAAGCAGTATATGTCACCTTCACACTCATCAGTGTCAAAATAAAATTGAACTTCTGTGTCGATGGCCAGAGATTAATACAAGGGTCACCCAACCTGCTTTTGACTGGGCTTCAATCGAGATCAGTACTGCAGAGTGCACCTGAGGGAAACAGCAGCAAATGACAAGCAGAGAACCACTTTAATAACTGAACTGTGTGGATTTTGTCTGATGTATGTCACCACACACACATTATACTGACACACAGTTGAATGTAACAATGACCACCATAAGTGCAAGTCTCGGCCTAACGCCCCTCCCCAGCTTCCTCACCTCACTCCCTCCCCCATTCACCAATTGATGAGAATTCCCTACCTGGGAGAAACAGTCTGTGCTTCATCTCAGGTGGTCCACTCCATAATGGGCTGTTCAAACCACTTACGGACTGTTTTCCATTTCAGGGCTACATGTAGTGCTGACATCCGGAGCCAGTCTGATTCCCAATATGCTGGGGATCATGGAATGAAAAACATAGGAAGGCACTAACCATTTTCTGTGAGAAACTGCACATGATGAGAGGTAGGTTTGAACTACCAGAAGGAGAGTAATTATTGTTCACAAAGGGTCAGCACAAGCCTGTACCCTACACGCTGCCGATTATTGAGGGCTGTACCCCTGCACACTGAGTGGGGGATTAATCACCCAAAAACTCATGGTATGTGGAGGGGATCGCTCAGTTCATTAAAGTGGCATTTCCTGCATCACTTTTTTAAAAAAATGATGATTCAGCAAATATTGCTTCTTACAGTCTTAGATTTACAGTTTTGGTTCGTAGATTGGGAAGCCTGATAACAAACAGTGAATGGTTACAGAACTCCGAAGTACAGACGATGTACAGACTGCCCCTGGTGGGCTTCTCAGGAGGGCTGATGACCGAAACATCAATTCACCTGTCATATACAGATCGCCAATTAGAAGAAAATACATGAGCCAAAGTGTAGCCAATCGTTGTATTGTATAAAATCAATAAGAGGGTAATTATATTTATGTTTTTCAATATGCAACATTTATGGGGCAGTCACGTGCTTTTAAGAGGGGACAAATGTCTTGAAATTTATTGATGAGAGCTTCTTGAAATTTATTGATGAGAGCTTCTTGTATCAGCATGTGGAAGATACAAGGAGGGATGGTTTAGTTCTGGACCCAACATAATCTAGTCCCACGAGCCAGCACTTGGCCCATATCCGTCCAAGCCTAATCAGATATACCTCCATTTGCCTTTTAAATGGTGTAATTCTTATTCTGGGTAAAGCTGTAGTCGAACAGCGTGGAGTGGGGAGCGGTGTTCCTGCTCAAAATGGATTTGATGAGAGTATGGGCCCAATATTTTACAATCTAAGATCCAATGAAGGAAAATGAGCCCACAGAACCTTCAACATCTGCAAATATTAAGAGCTGAATAACAAAGTAAAGAGAAGCTTAAAACACCTATAAAGTGAGCAGATCAATAGAACCTCTATAAGAATGTAGAAAGTGTAACACTGAACTTAAGGAAATCAGTAGAAAAGCAAAAATGGGGTGTGATAAAACATCAGCGGGTGTTCTGTTGCTATACAAGGGGGAGAGGATAACTTGGGAAAGAATGGGCATATTAGGGATCAAGGAGACAGCCTGTGCGTGGATCCAGAGAATATGTTAAATACGTCCTTCATGTCAGTTTTCAGTTTAGAAAGTGACTCATTGGAATCGGGGAGAGGAGCAGAATAAAGAGTGAACACATCCCCAGATCTGGATGAGCTGTATCTTATCTGATATGGGAACAGAAGGAGGAAATAACAGGTTCTGACCCTCTTTTTTTACTGTGCTTTTGCCACAGAAGATATGTGATAGAACAGGGTGCAATCAAATGCAGATTCAACAAGGTGTGCTCGAGACAAACGAGAGAATTAAAACAACCAATTCTCATATCAGTGAGAGGGGAACAATTGTAGAATGTTCTGAAAGCTATTGAGCCTGGATCATTAAGTCTCTTCCACGGTCAGAGACATATTTTTAATAAGTCAATGAATCAAAGGTTACGAGGAAAGTGGAGTTGAGGATTATCAGAACAAACACCATTGAACTGAAAGGCAGAGCATACTCGGTGAGCTGCTGGGTCTACTGTTGTTGCTATGCCTTATGGTATTCGGTCTGCTACTATCCCTGTGTTAGCAGGAACAACAACCTCTCTCTGAGACACAGTTCAGAATGCAGCTGACTAATGCAAGGAATTTATAAATACTATACCGATAGCCAGAAATACGTTTGAAGCAGGAAGCCAATCTTTATTTTATAACTTTCAATGAAATGCAGTCTCATTCTTTGAAACACTCGGCAACACAGATCTAGTTTGTCATGGCCCTCTTTGACAGAATTTTCCTTGAAAGAAGTCAATTGAACCTTGCTTGCCATCTCTATGTGGCAGTAATATATTTCCTGCGATAAAGAACCAACATTACAAATAGTCCTTCATGTACAATCTGGTCAAGCTCCTACTCAGCTGAAGCAAGACGTCACTCCTCCTGTGCTGACATCCTCGGACAATAAAGGTTCCCATTCCACTGACATTCCAACTAGTTTGCTGCACCTGTCTGTTAGACGTCGGCAGCTTATTGACAAGGACACTTAGGTTTTATTTAAAACTGTACTTTCCAACATTTTAAGATTTAAGAATTATACTGCACATCAATTCGCCAAAAAAAGTTGATAACTTTCTATTTCCACATGATGATATTTGCAGTGATCTTGACCATGTGGACACCGATTCAATCTTCAGAAATCTTTCCATGTTCCTCACTGCACGCATTCCTACACAAGAATTACATTTCAGTCCTACATTCTGTTTACAGTCTTTTCACTAATAATTAATCCATCGAGTGGATTTGTAATGCTAGAAGTGTTAGGGTGCAGGAGGCCCAGTGTGCATTCACAGGCTCTTCAAATGCACATCATTGGCTCCACCCATTATCCTGTCTTTCCTCTGTCTCCGCCCTGACTCATGCTGAACACAATCTACATATTTTATTTCTTTCTGTGAAAAACAATCTAAATGTCTTTGTTGAAGAATAATCTCCTCTGAGTAAATATTCTCAACCGAAGAAAAGGCAATGAATGAAGTACATCACCTCGGCATTCAAATTGACCCTCAGTAGCCTTCTATCATCAAGATTGAGTTGACACATTTCAGGTTATCCACTCGACATCCGTCTTGTTCCCTGTTTTGGTTGGTATTGTTTACTTCTTCGATTACACCTTAAAACCTGAGAAAGAAACCCTTTTGCAAAGGAAAGGTTGTGACAGATTTGGGACAAAGGCAGGTAAATGGAGTTACATAACAAATGTCCTTAAATTGCGGAACAGGCGCAAAGGGTTCAACAACCTCATCCTATTCTATCGTCTTGCATTCCATGTTGCAATGGCACGGGGACCATGCAGCCAATTACAAATTCATTTCAACAGATAAATGTTTAATTAAATTATATAGAGTCACTGATTGGAACATAATGAATTCGTATTGCTAAAAAAATGTAGGAACATAACTGGAATCGTTATGCTGTCCATATATAAGGAAGGGTACATTTGCTGTCCATCTTGGATGCCATCACATCCACAACATTCACTGGCTCCACCATCAATTTTCAATGGAGGCAGTGTATCATACAAGGTACATCGTAGATATTTACCACAGTTCATTCGACAGCACCTTCCAAGCCATGACCATCTGCAATGTCAAGGGCAACAAATCCATGGAAATATCACCCCCTGCAAGTTACACATAACGTAAATGACTGTCCTGACATGGAAATACATCTCTAACCCATGGGTTTCACTTGATGAATATCCTGGCTTTCTTTCCCTCACATTATTGTGGGTGTCCTGCACCAAACTGACTGCAAATGCTCAAATAGGCAGCGCACCGCCATCTTGTCCAGAACAACAGTCTATGGGTAATAAATGATGGCCCAGCCACCAATGGCTGACACCTATCACTGAATAATACACTAATGTTTAACAGCTTGCAATCTGGGTTTCAGTTTCGGAATAAACTTGGTCTATATTCTTGAGTTTCAGGAAATTGATCCGTGATTTGATTGAAAAATAAAAGATTTTGAATTGCAAGGGCTTGATTGGGCAGATGCTGAAAAAATTATTTCTGTGGGTCAGAGAGTCCAAAACAAGATAATAGAGTGTCGGGATAACGGGCAATTTATTTGGGTCTGAGAGGATGTGAAATCATTTCAATCAAAGGGTATAAGTGTGTTTAGTGTTCGCCATCTTAAGAATTGTGGATGCACTGTGAATGAAAACAGTGAAAAATTCACAGAGATATAGAGGAGCTCAGGGTTAGAGGAGGTTACAGAAATAGGGAGGCAAAGGTGAAGGAGAATGTTACAGACATAGGGAAGCTGTAACAGGACACAAATATTGCCTGGATAGTGATGGGTTTGTGGGCTGGATGTTAGAGAAGGCTGTAGGTGCTGGAGGAGTTTACAACAATAGGGAGGACTGAAGGAGCTTGAGGTTTTTATAGTGATAGGGAGGTATGTAATTTCGAGAGTGGGTTCCAGTCCTGTGGAGCAACGTACGTGCTGGAGGGATCCTCAGTGACAGGAAGTAGTGAAGATGCTCGAGATCAGTTGGGGTGGAGGGGTGGAAATGTTACAGAGATAGGGAGGTGTGTAGTGACTGGAGGAGATTACAGAGATAGGGAGTGTTGTGGGGTTGGACGAGATTCCAGAGACAGGGAGAGTTGTTGGGGGCTGGAGGATGTTACAGAGATTGGGAAATGTGTAGGGTCTAGCCTAGGTTACAGAGATTGGGAAGTGCGTAGGGTGTGTCGGACCGTACAGAGATAGGCAGCTGTGTTTTTGGATGGAGTGACATTTAAATCAGAATTGACAACTTAATATTCTGTTGTATAGGAACTATAGACCGGACATGATGTGGTTTTATTAATAAATGAGTCAATTCCTGCAGTAAAGAGGGATGATATTGTGGAAAGGCCTTCAATTGAGGCTTCGTGGATAGAGACTGGAATACAAAGATGACAGATACATTGGTACGGTCATATTAAGACGTCCAGATAGAAGAAAGTACAGGAGCTATTGTGTAACCAATCACTGTCGTGTATAAAACAATAAGAGGGTAATTCTATATATGCTTTTCAATATCCAACATTTATTGGGTAGTCATGTGCTTTTAAGCGGAAACAAATATGTTGAAGTTTATTGCCGAGAGCTTCTCATATCAACATGTAGAAAATACAACAATGAATATTGCATGGCTGGGCCTTATTGTGGAGAATGAAGCCAGTTACATGTTCG
Organism: Chiloscyllium punctatum; assembly: GCF_047496795.1. NCBI lineage: Eukaryota > Metazoa > Chordata > Chondrichthyes > Orectolobiformes > Hemiscylliidae > Chiloscyllium > Chiloscyllium punctatum. The sequence goes on from NC_092759.1 coordinate 89,681,281, forward strand.
AGGCAGGATTGGGAGAGAAGCTTAGGACCAATGACCAGAACATCATATACTTTAAGTTCCTTAAGGAAAAGGCAAAAAAAGTCTTCAGAATATTAAGTTTTTGAATTGGGGAGACAGAGTTTATCAGAAAGCAAGATCTGGCCAAAGTAGTCTGGAGACATTTAATTCTGGATAAAGCTGTTGTCGAATAGCGTGGAGTAGGGAGGAGTGTCCATGCTCAAAATGGAACTGGTGAGAGTCTGGGCTCAATATGTTACAATCTAACATCAAGTTTAGGAAAACAAGCCCAGAGACACTCCGACTTCTACAAATATTCAGAGCTGAATAACAAAGTAAAGAGTAGCTTAGAGCAGCTATAAAGTGAGCAGATCAATGGAATTCCTCTCAGAATGTAGAAAGTACAGCGCTGAAGTTAAGGAAGTCAGTAGAAGAGAATAAAGGAGGTGTGATAAAACATTAGAGAGTAAGATTAGTAAGAAGCCAAAGATATTCTATCCACATATCGGGGGAAGAGGATAACAAGAAAAAGAATGGGGAATATGTGGGATCAAGGAGACAGCCTGTTCACACAGCCAGAAATTACGTGAAACATGTATTTCATATCACTTGGGCGAAGGAGTTCCTGGATTCAGGGAGAGTGACTGTGTGAGCCTTTAACAGATTGATAGCGACCGGGAGGAAGAACTGGAAGTTTGGGCAGAGTAAAGACTGGACAAATCCCCAGATGTATATGAGCTGTATCTTAAATTAATATGAAAGGACAGGGAGAAAATAACAGGCTCTGGGCTTCATTTATTTATTTTGCTTTTGAACAGATTGGAGGTGCGATGGAGAGGTCGGCATCTAATTTCGGTTCAACAAAGTGCACTAGAAATAAACGAGAGAAATAAAGACTACTCAGTCTCATATCAGTGAGGGAAACAATTGCTGAATACTTTGAAAATATCTTCAATGCGGAGAGACATATTTTTATTCAGTCAGTGAATCATAGGTGACAGGGAAAATGCAGGAAAGTGGAGTTGGGGATTATCAGAACAAACATCAATGAACTGAAAGGCAGAACATATTCGGTGAGCGGCTGGGCATACTTTGTCCCTATGCCTTATGGTATTCGGTCTGCTACTGTTGCTGTGTTTGTGAGAACAGCAACCTGTCTCCCATTGGAGCGAGACACAGCTCGGAACACAACTGAATTTATAAATGGTACACGAATAGCCAGAAATTAGTTCGAAGCAGGAATCGAATCAGCATTCTGTAACATCCAATGAAAATAATGTTCATTCCTTGAAACACCAGGGAACACAGGCCAAGTTTCTCATGAACCTCTTTGATAACATTGTCCTTGGTAGAAGCCGAGTGAACCTTCCCTTTCCTCTCTCTATGGCAATAAAGTATTTACTGAGAGAAAGAACCAAAACTGCACAGAGTCCTCCAGGTGCAGTCTGACCAAGTTCCTCTCCTACTGAAGCAAGACGTCTCTCCCCTTGTGCTTACATCCTCTGACAATAAAGGATCTCATTCCACTGTCTTTCCAAATAGCCTGCTGCACCTGTAAGGTAGACATCAGCAGCTTATAGACAAGAACACTTTGAGTTTTATTTACATCAGTACTTTTCAATGTTTTACAATTTATGAAATATAATGTCCTTCAATTTCTTCAATAAAGTGGATAACTTCACGTTTCTGCACCATATGTCATTTGCAAAAACGTTGCCCATGTGGAAGCCCGTTCAATTTTCATAAATATTTACATCTTCCTCACAGCACACATTCACACACAAGAATTAACTGTAAATTCTTCACTCTGTTTCCTGTCTTTTCATGAATAATTAATCCATCCGAGTACATTCATAATCATAGTATTGTTAGAGTGAAGGAGGTCCATAGTGTTCTCACTGGCCCTTCAAATGAGCATTATTACCACAACCCTATTTCCCACTTTTCCTTTGCAACCTCCTTGACACATGTCAAATACAATCTACATCTTTTATTTCTTACTTTGAAAAGCTGAAGAACTGTCTTTGTTGAAGAAAGTATTCTCAACAGAAGCAAAGGCAATGAGTGAAGGACATTATCCCGTCATTCAAATTGTCCCTCAACAGCCTTCTGTCGACAACACTGAGTTGACACGTTTCAGGTTATTCACTAAATATCCATCTTGTTCCCTGTTTTGGTTGGTATTGTTTCGTTCTTTGTTTACACCTGAATACCTGAGATAGAAACCCTTTTGCGAAGGAAAGTCGTTACAGATTTGGGCCAAAGGCAGGTAAACAGAGTTTTGTAACAAATCAGTTATAATCTCCTTAAATTGTGGAACAGGCGCAAGTGGTTTACCAACCTCATCCAATGCAGACAGTCTTGTGTTCCACATGGCAATGGCACGGCGACCATGCAGCCAATTACAAAATCATTTCAGCAGATAATTGTTCAATTAAATTTCATGGAGTCACTGACTGTAACAAGTTGAAGTCGTATTGCCAAAAAGTAACTTAGACCATATCTAGAACAGCTATGCTGCCCATGTATAAGAAAGGGTACATGTGTAGTCCAGCTCGATTACCACAACATCCACAACATTCACTACTTCCACCAACAACCCTCAATGGAGACAGTGTGTACTAACTACAAGGTACATTGCAGACATTTACCAATGTCCATTCGACAGCACCTTTCAAGCCTTGATCATCGGAAGTAGCAAGGGCGACAGATCTATGGAAACACTAACCCTGCAAGTTGCACATAACGCCAATGACCATCTTGACTGGGAAACAGATCTCAGTCTCGTGGGTGTCACTTGATGAATACCCTGCCTTTCATTCCCTAACATTATTGTGGGTTGCCCTGCTGCATGGGCAGCACACAGCCACCTTGTCCAGAACAACAGTGTATGGGCAATAAATGATGGCCCACCCAGCGATGTCCGATACCTATCAATGAATAAGATACAAATCTTTCACTGCTTGGCATCTATGTGTCTCTTGCTGCATTTGTGAATAGATTTAATCGATATTCTTGAGTCTCAGGAAATGGAGAAGTGACTTGATTGAGGTGCAAAAGTTTCTGAGTGGAAAGAGCTTGATAATGCCGATGCTGAGAAATGATTTCTGTGGGTCTGGGAATCCAAAACATGATAACAGGATCTCAGGATAAGGGGCAACTTTTCTGGGACTAAGATGATGTGAAATTACATCTCTCCTTGGATCTCAGAGTATTTAGTATTCGCCATCTCAAAGAATGTGGATGCACTGTCAATGAATACAGTGAAAAGTTCACAGAGATATTGAGGAGCTTCGGGTTAGATAAAGTTACAGTGATATGGAGGTATAGGTTCAGGAGGGTGTTACAGATGGGAGGAAGCTAGAATAGAACAGAGAGATGACCGAGATACGGACGGGTGTGTGTGCTAGAAGCCTTTACAAAATTAGAGAAGGCTGTAGGGGCTGTAAGTTTTTCCAAAGGCAGGGGGGAATGGAGGAGCTTGTGAGGTTTATAGTGAGAGGGTAATATGTAATTGCTAGAATGGGTCTAGAGTTATGGAAGGATACATGTGATGAAGGAAGCCACAGTGATAGGAAGGACTGAAATACTGCAGGAGATTACAGAGGTCAGTAGGGGTGGAGGGCTGGAAGATGTGTGTGTTGGTGGAGGTTTTGCAGCTAAGAACAGGTTGAGATGTTGGAGGATATCAGCGGTATAGGGAGGTGTTGAGAGGCTGGAGGAGGTGACAGAGGTCGATGATGAATGAAGTTCACAGAGGTGGAGAGGGGTAGGAGTTTACGTAGGTAGAGAAGAATGAAGTGGGTGGAGGAGGTACAGAGATGAAGAGGACTGTGGTGATTGGGTGTGGTTACTGAAATGAGGAAGATGTAAGCGTTTAGAGAACAATACAGCGCAGAACTTGCCCTTTTGCCCTCGATGTTGCACTGAACTGTGAGCTAATCTAAGCCAATCCCCCGACACTGTTCCATCATCATCCATGTGCTTATCCAAGGGTTGGATAAATCCCCCGAACGTGGCTGAGTTAAGTACATTGGCAGACAAGGCATTCCACACTCTTACCACTCTCTGAGTAAAGAACCTGCCTCTGACATCAGTCTTAAACCTGTCACCCCTCAATTTGTAGCTATGCCCCTTCGTACAAGCTGATGTCATCATCTGAAGAAAAAGGCTTTAACTGTCTACCCTATCTAATCTTCTGATCATCTTGTATGCCTCCATCAAATCCCCTCTTAGCCTCCTTCTCTCCAATGGGAACAGACTCAAGTTTCTCAGCCTTTCCTCATAAGGCCTTCTCTCCAGGCCAGGCAACATCCTGGTAAATCTCCACTGTACCTTTTCCAATGCTTCCACACCCTTCCTGTAAAGGGGCGACCAGAACTGCACACAATATTCCAAGTGTGGCCGCACTAACATTTTGCATAGTTCCAGCATGACATTACGGCTCCAGAAGTCAATACCTCCACCAATAAAACCTAACACACCGTATGACTTCTTAACAGCACTATTAACCTGGGTAGGAACTTTCAGGGATCTATGTACATGGAAACCAAGATCCATCTGCACATCCACTTTACCAAGAATCTTTCCATTGACCAAGTATTCTGCCTTCCTGGTATTCTTCCCAAAAGGAATCACCTCATAGTTAGCTGCATTGAAACTCGATTTGCCACCTCTCAGCCCAGTTCTGCAGTTTGTCCATGTGCCTCTCCCACACACAAAATATTTCCACACTGTTCACTACTCTTCTGACTTCAGTGTCATCTGTAGACTTACTAACCCATCCACCTATGCCTGCATCTAAGTCATTTATAAAAATGACAAACAGCTGTCGTCCCAAAACAGATCCTTGTGGCGCACCATAGTAACTGAACTCTGCTGAATATTTTACATCAACTACCACTCGCTGCCTTTTACAGAAAGCCAGTTTCTAATCCAAACTGCTAAATCACCATCTACTCCATGCCTCTGTATTTTCTACAACAGCCTACCATGTGGAATCTTATCAAAGGCTTTACTGAAGTCCATGTACACCACGTTAACTGCCTTCCCCTCTTACATATGCTTGCTCACCTTCTCAAAAACCTCAATGTGGTTTGAGAGACATAACCATGTTGACTATTTGCAATCAAATTGTTGTTTGCTACATAATTATAGATCCTATCTCTTATAATCCTGTCCAAAATATTTCCTACACACACATAAGGCCAACTGGTCTGGAATTGCCTTGGTCATCTGTAGTGCCCTTCTTTAACATGGGCAAACATTTGCAATCCTCTAGTCCTCTGGTACAAAACCTATAGACAATGAAAACTCAAATATCAAAGCCAAAGGCTCCAACATCTCCTCCCTAGCGCCCCAGAAAATGTTCGAATAAATCTCATCCGTTTCAGGGGATGTTTTCATTTTCACTCCATCTCGATTTGATAACCCCTCTTCCTTATCAACCTCGATACTTTCTCATCAAATATCACGCATCTCATTTTTCTCTATAATATTCTCCTTTCCCTGAGCGAAAGCCAATGAGAACTGTTCGTTTGGCACATCTCCGATCTCCACAGAATCCACACTCAACTTCCCACTTCTGTCTTTGACTGGCTCTATTCCTACCCTAGTCATTATTTTTTTCCTAACGTACCTATACAAAGCTTTAGGATTCTCCTTTATTTGACCTGCTATAGACTACTCATGTCCTCTCTTTGCTCTTCTTAACTCTCTTTAAATCCTTTCGAGCTAATCTGTAACTCTCCATCGTCTCACCGTCACATAAGCCTCCTTTGTTCTTCTTAACAATAGATGTAATTTCTGTAGTATACCATGGTTCCCTAACATTATCAGTTCCTCCCTGCCTGATGGGGCATGTCCTTTAAGGACACGCGATGTTTATTCTTTAAACCAGGTTCACATTTCGATTATCCCCATCCCCTGCGTTTTCCTATCCCATTCTATGCAACATAAGTCCTGCCTAATCGTGTTACAATTGCAATTCCCCCATTGATAACCCTTGGCCTGTGGCATGTACCTATCGCTTTCCATCACTAAACTAAACGTGTTTATGGAGGTTATATACATAATAAAAGGTAGAGGTACTAGAGAATGCCAGAATTATGGGGTTGTATGGAAATGCTGGAGGAGGTTACAGAGTTCAAGGGAGCCTAGTGGTTGGCTGAGGTTTACAAAGGTCGGGAGCGGGGTGTGGCGTGGCTGGCCAAAGTTACAGCGACAGTATATATTTGACAGCAGCTTAGAGAGATATGTAGGTCATAGGGGCTGAAGTAAGTCACAGATAAAGGGAGATATGTAGATGATGGAGGAGGTTAGAGAGATAGGGAGGGATGTAGTGTTTTGAGGTGGTGAGAGAGATAACGAGGGGTGCAAAGTTTAGAGGTGTTTTAGAGAGATGAGGAGGGATCTGAGTTTGGAGGAGGTTGCAGAGTTAGGGAGAGGTGAAGGAGTTGAGAGATGGAGAGTGGTGTTAGTTTTGAAGGAAGTTAGAGAGATCGGAAGGTGTGTAGGCTTTGGAGGTGATTAGACAGATAGGGAGGGATTTGCGTTTAGAGTAGGTTGCAGCAATAGGGAGGGGTGAGGGAGGTGGAGAGTATTGGAGAAATAGGGAGGTGTATAGTGTTTGCAGTAGGTCAGAGAGATAGGGAGTGTGTAGGTTTTGGACTAGGTTAGAGAGATGCGGAGGGATGTCGGATTTGGAGAAGGTTAGAGAGACAGGGATGGATGTAGGATTTGGAGGATGTCAGAGAGATAGGGAGGGGTGCAGGGTTTGGAGGAGGTTAGAGAGTTGGGAAGGATCTCGGTTTTGAGGAGATAAGAGAGCCAGAGAATGGAATAGGTTTTAGACGAGTTTAGAGAGATAAGGAAGGATATGGGTTTGGAGGAGTTTGCAGAGATAGGGAGTGTTATGGGGGCTGGAGTAGGTGAGAGAGACAGGGAGGAGTGTAGGGTTTGGAGGATGTTACAGAGGTAGGGAGGTGTAGCATTTGGAGATTAGAGATGGGGATAGGCTAGGGTTTTCAGGAAGTCACAGAGATAGGAGGGGTATGGGGCTGGAGTAGGCTAGAGAGACTGGGAGGAGTGTAAGGTTTGGAGATGTTTAGTGAGACAGTGAGGGGTGTAAGGTTTGGAAGGTGTTACAGATACAAAGAGGAATATAGAGTTTAGAGGAGTTTAAAGAGATAGGGAGGAGGAAGATTCTGTAGATATTTACAGTGTTAGGTTGGTTGATAAATGGACAGACAAGGGACAGAGAGTAATTGAAGGAGTGAGACCTTGGAGTGTCCAATCACGAGAGCCAAAGAGTCAATGTCATACACACAGAAGAAGCCCTTCTGCTGACTGTAATAAAAATAAAAGGCCCTGTAGACCATGAAAACTCCTCCTTCCTGATGCATTGGAGCTTATGCCAAAATTGAGAGAGATGTCTGCCAGACTGCTCAAGCAACAACGTGACATAACAAAACCTCACGTGGTCAGATCAAACACTGACACAGAAACCTCCTGCTGACTCCCCTCTCTCACCCTCACGGTGTCAGATCAAACACTGACACAGAAACCTCCTGCTGACTCCCCTCCCTCAGCCTCACGGTGTCAGATCAAACACTGATACAGAAACCTCCTGCTGACTCCTCTCCCTCAGTCTCATGGTGTCAGATCAAACACTGACACGGAAATCCCCTGCTGACTCCTCTCCCTCAGTCTCATGGTGTTCGCTCAAACACTGACACAGAAACCTCCTGCTGACCCCCCTCCCTCAGCCTCACGGGGTCAGATCAAACACTGACACAGAAACCTCCTGCTGACTCCCCTCCCTCAGCCTCACAGTGTCAGATCAAACACTGACACAGAAACCTCCTGCTGACCCCCCTCCCTCAGCCTCACGGTGTCAGATCAAACACTGACACAGAAACCTCCTGCTGACTCCCCTCCCTCAGCCTCACGGGGTCAGATCAAACACTGACACAGAAACGTCCTGCTGACTCCCCTCCCTCAGCCTCACGGTGTCAGATCAAACACTGACACAGAAACCTCCTGCTGACTCCCCTCCCTCAGCCTCACAGTGTCAGATCAAACACTGACACGGAAACCTCCTGCTGACACCCCTCCTCAGCCTCACGGTGTCAGATCAAACACTGACACTGAAACCTCCTGCTGACAGCCCTCCTCAGCTGGTGGATCAGTGTCCCTCTACATTGAACAACACTTGGTGGAAGCACAGAGACTGACAGAGCTGGAGAATGTATACTGGGTGGGCCATTTCAAAACGAACACCAAGAGGGGCTCAGCAGCAACATTACTGATCGAGGTGGTCGGATCCAAAAGGACATAACTGATTCACTGCGTCTGCACCGGGTCAGGGTGAACGACTGATGGGGAGAAACATCCTTGACTTCATCCTCACCAACCTACCGGCTGCAGACACAATGTTCGATGACCGTATTAGGAACGGTGAACTACCACACACAGTATTTCTGGAGACAAAGTTCCACTTTTACATCGTGAAGACCCCCTGTGTATGTGTGATATCATCACTGTGCTAAACAGGGCAGATTTTCAATAGATTTTGGAACTTTGCACTGGCCTGTGTGAGGTGGTTCGGGTCATTACCAATAGCATCAGAATTGTACTCCAGTATAATTTTCACTATCACTGCCTGGTGGATGCTCCACTTTATCCTGACCATCAAGCCAGGGATACAGCCTTGTTAAATGGAGAATACAGGAGGGCCTGCCTATAGTAGCACCAAATACACGTCAGAATGATGAAGTTACTAAATTGGGCCACTTACTCACCACATGGTATAAATAGAAAATGATACACAGATCTAACCAATGAATCAGACCTAATCTCTTCAATCCGGGTGAGTGGTGGTGGACAATCACACAACTCATTGAATGAGGAGGATTCACAAATACCACCTTCCTCAAAGATTGAAGAGCCCAGCACAATAATAGAAAATCCAAGGCTGAAACTTTTACAACAATGTTCAGACAGAAATATCGATGGGATGATCTATTTTAATCTCCTCCAGATAGCAGTCTTCAGCTAAGCCGAGTCACTGTGTGTGGTATTTACAATCAGCTGGAGGGGATTGGAGAATGCAAAGTCTGTGGGCCCTGATTACATTCCATTCAGGCTGTCCCTACTGGGATACAGCACTGGCATCTACCTGACAATGTAGGAAACTATCACGGTGTGTCCTGTACACACACAGACAAAACATCAGGCAATCAATGACTGCCCCATTGCTCTAATCTCTGTCATTAGTAAAGGGATGCCAGATGTCACCTACAGTGGGGTCAAGCAGCACTTCCTCAGTTCTAACCTGTTCGCTAAAGCTCAGTTTGGGCTCTCATCCCTTGGGCGCATTGAAGCCTTGGTTTAACGATGGACAACAAGAGAACATAGCTGAATTCTAGAGGTGAGGCAACAGTGACTGCACTTTTAACATGATCATAACTACATTTGACCAAATGTTGTATCCATGATTAACGACAAACCTGGAGCAAATAGGCATCGTCTGGTAGAAGTTACACCTGGTACAAAGGAAGGTGGCTGGGGAGCAGCCATCTCAGCTCCACCACAGTTCCCAGGGGCGGGGTTTCTGGGAAAGCCTGCAGATCAGAAATGGAAAGGTAAGGCACCATACCCCGACAGGATAATAGGGCTGCTCTCTTGTTAGTCAGAGACAACTGGCGGTAGTTTTACTGGACAGTCATCATGCCTCAAGTAGATTAGATTAGATTAGATTACTTACAGTGTGGAAACAGGCCCTTCAGCCCAACAAGTCCACACCGCTCCGCTGAAGCGCAACCCACCCATACCCCTATATCTACCCCTTGCCTAACACTATGGGCAAATTAGCATGGCCAATTCACCTGACCTGCACATCTTTGGACTGTGGGAGGAAACCGGAGCACCCGGAGGAAACCCACGCAGACACGGGGAGAATGTGCAAACTCCACACAGTCAGTCACCTGAGGCGGGAATTGAACCCAGGTCTCTGGCACTGTGAGGCAGCAGTGCTAACCACTGTGCCACTGTGCCGCCCAAGTAAGGGAAAGATTGAGTAGGACAGTCCTTTAGTCACCCCAGTCAGTGCAGGAATTGACCCACACTGTTGGCATTAATCTGCATTACAAACCAGCCGTTCAACTGATTGAACTAACCAAAACCTCACGCAGCTCCCTGTGGTAGATATTGTAATACTATTCCATTCAGATATGTTGTTAAACACCTCTCGAGTAGGTGGAACTAGAAGCAAGCTTCCTAGCTCAGAGAGAGGGACAGCGTCAGTGAGATGTAAGAGTGTTCTCTGCCCTAGGCCCAACAATTTTCAGCTCTTCATAAATGACTATAAAAGCACAACTGGGGATGTTTGCCAATGATTGGAAAGTATTCAACACCATTCGTAATTTGCTCAGATACAGAAGCAGTCCTTGTCCAAATGTACCAGGACCTGGAAATATGCAGGTGTGTGCTTAACAGTAACAATACCATTTCCATTACACATGTGCCAGACAACGATTACTCCTATCAATGGGAAATTGAACCACATCCTCTGACGTTCAATGCCACCGCCATAACTGAACACACACCAAGCAACTGGACTGACCATATGATTTCATTACCTATTCCTGTGAAGGGCTTATGCTAAAACATTGACTTCTCCTGTACTTCAGATGCTGCCTGAATTGTTTTGCTTTTCCAGCGCCACTTTTTGACACATATCAATTCATTGGCTACAAGAATGTGTCAGGGGCTAGAAATTCTGCAGGAATAACTCACCTCAAAATTTCAGAAAGCCTGTTCCCTATTGCTAAGACACATGTTGAATGTGTTTGATAAAATACTTCCATTTGCCTGTGTGAGTGCAGCTTTACCCCTCATCCACTGACGCTCAGTAGCAGCAATACCTGACATCTACACGTGCTCTGCAGAAATTTACCAAGGCTCCTTACAACGTACCTCTGAACTCCCAACCATCGAGAAGGACAAGGGAAGCAGACACACGGGACCCCCACCATGTTCACGTTCTGTTCCAAGCCATCGACCATCCTGATTGGGAAGTATATTGCTGTTCCTTCAGTGTCACTGTTTCATTTTCCCTATCTATCAATAAATGCCGTCCAAATCACATTTCATGAATAAATTAACATAAAAATATTGTCTGGACCTGTTCAATGCTGGACACTATGTTTTGGGTTTTGTGAGCTCAGGCTAGTTGGTCCAGGCAGTACCTTGTTTGTTGTGAACAGCTGAAGGGATATGATGTTTGAAGCAATCTGTCAGTCTCAGAGGCATGGCCTACATAGCGAGCATCACAGACACTGGCAATCTCATCCAACATTACTGAGCTCTGAGATAGACAGAAGCAACTGAAAACGTACTAATATCTGACTGGAACATGTTTAAACACACAGTAACATGGTTGCCACGGAAATAATTATGAGTGAATATTAGCAGGGAGAAAGAGAGGACTGCAGAGTCAAAAAGTGCGGTTCTGCAAAAAAAATTCAGACGTTCAGGAAGCATCTGAGGAACAGGAGAATTGACTATTAGTTAACAATATTAATAAAGGGAAAATAATTATATATTTTCAAAGTCCTTGTAAGTAATAATAATTTGGTTTTCATCATATTGTTATTATAACAGTATACTGAATAAATGGGTGATTTTGTGCTTATTGGACAATCTAAAAGTTGGTCTCATGAAAGGCTATCGAAACTTCAGTAAAGAGACTTTGCTGTTAATGGTTAGAACAATGCTGCAAACATTTACACAGAGATTTCCAGCTCAAGTCACACACACGGTCGTTGAGCTGGGATCACGCTGGCCATCAATGGAGCTGCACAATTCTGTTTGGATACTGACATTGTGGGGCTAACATACATTGGATATGGTTTATGAGGAAGATGTAAGATGTAAGATGCCATGTGCTGCAGGAGTCCATCACCTTTATAACACCTTCATTCAGGATCGGGTCCAAGGTTCAGAATTACAGAGTTTAGGTGGCACACAAGAAGAGATGTACTTGCAAGACATGGTTGTTTAGAGGTTGTTGTTATAGATGTTGAACTGCGTCTGGACCAGCGCCTTGTGGTAGTCCATTGACCAGTCCGCCCCACACACATCTCTCTGCTGTTCAGGTATGTCTCTAACCAGTCTATTGTGAGGGATTGTGTGAGTAACTGCCCAGCTCCAGTTTGGAAGCTCTTTGTCAGATTTTGGAGATGGTCAGTGTTTTGGAGGTCATGGTGAGGCCCAATGACACTGTGTCTGAATTCAGGCTTTTCCTCAAAGTCATTTCCAACGGCTTTGCTGCCTGCAAGATGGTGTGTTCACTGATCTGAACATGAATCGGCTGTTTACCAAATTCACTGAATTGTGTAATAGTTAGCTGTGTGCTCTGGTATTTCAATTATTGTTCACTTCAATTGTTTTCAACTGAAAAACAATGACCTTTGGATTATTTTAAAATATGTAAGAAATAAAGTGATATTAACTCTTCATTGCAGAAAATGTGAAAGTTACCTGGTATATATTTCCCATGGATTAATCAAGCCGCAGTCAGATATTGTCTGTAATGCAGGATTCTTTGAACAGGACTATATCTCAGGCAACATCACCACACTCTCTGGTAGGTTCGGTCCCACTGACAGGACACAGCCATGCAGACGAGAACAGCTCCTTGGTATACAGTCAATACATGGTGGCTCAGTGGTTAGCACTGCTGCCTTATAGCACCAGGGTACCAGGTTTGATTCCATCCTCGGGCAACTGCCTATGTGGAGTTTGCACACTCTCCCTGTGTCTTTGTGGGTTTCCTCCCACAGTCCAAAGATGTGCAGCTCGGGTGAATTGGCCATGTTAAACTGCCCATAGTGTTCAGTGCATTAGTCAGAGGAGTGTGTGTTGCTCTTCGGAGGGTAGGTGGGGACCCGTTGGGCCAAAGAGCTTGTAACAATCCTGTAAGGACTCTAATCTCATGATAGTGCTGGATCCTGTGGCAGGTAATGGTGGAATCAATGAAAGGGAAACATACAAGTGACCACATCGTCACCGATCTGCCTGCTGCAGGTACACCTCTCCATTTCATATATCGGTAAGAATGGTCACTGCACAGTCTTAATGGGGAGCAAGGGCGTCCTTCACATTTTGCTGACTTTCCTCATTATGATATGTAGCCCCTTGAGGACTGAATGGGACAGACTTTAAACAGAATGAATAATTAACGATGATGCAGCCATGTAGTGCAGAGGGCCATCGGAAGCAGCAGAATCATACTATGTACAGCTTGGTACAGAGTTGGTACCTGGGACTTCGATGTTGTGGTTATTACGGAGACGTGGCTAGATCAGGGACAGGATTGGCTGTTGCAGGTTCCAGGGTTTAAATGTTTTAGTAGGGTCAGAGGTGGGGGCAAAAGAGGGGGGGTGTGTGGCTTTGCTTGTCAAAGATAGTATTACAGCGGTGGAAAGGAAGATGGACGAAGATTTGCCATCTGAGGTAGTTTGGGTTGAGGTTCGGAATAGGAGAGGTGAGGTCACCCTGTTAGGAGTCTTTTACAGGCCTCCTAATAGTCCTAGAATCGTTGAAGAAAGGATTGCGAAGATGATTCAGGAGAAGAGTGACAGTAATAGGGTGATTGTTATGGGAGACTTTAACTTTCCTGATATTGATTGGGAAAGCTATAGCTCAAGTTCGTTAGATGGGTCAGTGTTTGTGCAATGTGTGCAGGAGAGTTTCCTGACACAATATGTAGATAAGCCAACAAGAGGTGAGGCCATACTGGATTTGGTTCTGGGTAACGAACCAGGCCAGGTATTAGAACTAGAGGTAGGTGAGCACTTTGGGGACAGTGACCACAATTCGGTGATTTTTACTCTAGTGATGGAGAGGGATAAGTGTGTACTACAGGGCAAGAGTTAAAGCTGGGGGCAGGGAAATTATGATGCGTTGAGGCATGACTTAGGAGGTGTGGATTGGAAAAGTAGATTCCAAGGCAAGAGCGTAATTGATATGTGGAACTTGTTCAAGGAGCAACTATTGAGTGTCCTTGATAAGTACGTACCTATCAGGCAGGGAGGAAAGGGTCGTGTGAGGGAGCCGTGGTTTAATAAGGAGTTGGAATCCCTTGTTAAATGGAAGAGGGCGGCCTTTGTAAAGATGAGGCGTGAAGGTTCAATAGGGGCAATTGAGAGTTATAAGGTAGCCCGGAAGGACCTGAAGAGAGAGCTAAGAGCAGCAAGGAGGGGACATGAAAGGTCCTTAGTTGGTAGGATTAGGGAAAACCCTAAGGCTTTCTATAGGTATGTTAGGAATAAAAGAATGACTAGGGAAGGAATAGGTCCAATCAAGGATAGTAATGGGAAGTTGCGTGTGGAGGCTGAAGAGATTGGGGAGGCGCTGAATGAATACTTTTCGTCAGTATTCACTCAGGAACAGGACATTGTTGTCGATATGAATACTGAGGCACGAATAAGTAGAATGGATGGCTTTGAGATATGTAGAGAAGAGGTGTTGGAAATTCTGGCAAGGGTGAAAATAGATAAGTCCCCTGGGCCTGATGGCATTTATCCTAGGATTCTCTGGGAAGCAAGGGAGGAGATTGCAGAGCCATTGGCCTTGAGTTTTGTGTCCTCTTTGTCGACAGGAGTAGTGCCAGAGGACTGGAGACTAGCAAACGTGGTTCCCTTGTTCAAGAAGGGGAGTAGGGATAATCCTAGTAACTATAGGCCAGTGAGTCTCACTTCTGTTGTGGGCAAAGTCTTAGAGAGAATTGTAAGGGATAGGATTTATGCACATCTGGATAAGAATGATGTGATCAAGGATAGTCAGCATGGTTTTGTGAAGGGCAGGTCGTGCCTCACAAACCTTATTGAATTCTTTGAGAAGGTGACTAAGGAGGTAGATGAGGGGAAAGCGGTAGATGTGGTATATATGGATTTTAGTAAGGCGTTTGATAAGGTCCCCCATGGTAGGCTACTGCAGAAAATACAGAGATATGGCATTGAGGGTGAGTTGGAGGTTTGGATTAGGAATTGGCTCTCTGGAAGAAGACAGAGGGTAGTAGTTGATGGCAAAGGTTCATCTTGGAGTGCCGTCACTAGCGGTGTTCCGCAAGAATCTGTTTTGGGACCATTGCTGTTTGTCATTTTTATAAATGACCTGGAGGAAGGG
Organism: Chiloscyllium punctatum; assembly: GCF_047496795.1. NCBI lineage: Eukaryota > Metazoa > Chordata > Chondrichthyes > Orectolobiformes > Hemiscylliidae > Chiloscyllium > Chiloscyllium punctatum. The sequence goes on from NC_092759.1 coordinate 89,696,470, forward strand.
TTAGAAGGTTGGGTGAGCAAATTTGCGGATGATACGAAAGTCGGAGGAGTTGTAGACAGTGAGGGAGGTATGGCAGGTTACAGCGGGATATAGGGAAGCTGCAGAGCTGGGCAGAAAGGTGGCAAATGGAGTTCAATGTAGCTAAGTGTGAAGTGATTCACTTTGGTAAGAGTAATAAAAAGATGGATTACTGGGCTAATGGTAGACTACTTGGTAGTGTGGAAGTGCAGAGGGATCTTGGTGTCCATGTACACAGATCTCTGAAAGTTGCCACCCAGGTAAATAGTGCAGTGAAGAAGGCATATGGCGTACTGGCTTTTATTGGTAGAGGAATTGAGTTCCGGAGTCCTGAGGTCATGCTGCAGTTGTATAAGACTCTGGTGCGGCCGCATCTGGAATATTGTGTTCAGTTTTGTTCGCCATACTATAGGAAGGATGTGGAGGCACTGTAACGGGTGAAGAGGAAGTTTACCAGGATGTTGCCTGGTATGGTAGGAAAATCCTATGAGGAAAGGCTGAGGCACTTGGGGTTGTTTTCATTGGAGAAAAGAAGGTTTAGGGGTGATTTGATAGAGGTGTACAAGATGATTAGGGGGTTAGATAGGGTTGACAGTGAGAACTTTTTTCCACGTATGGAGTCAGCTATTACAAGGGGGCATAGCTTTAAAGTAAGGGGGGGTAGATATAGGACTGATGTTAGGGGTAGGTTCTTCACTCAGCGAGTCGTAAGTTCATGGAATGCCCTGCCAGTAGCAGTAGTGGACTCTCCCTCTTTATGGGTATTTAAGCGGGCATTGGATAGGTATATGGAGGATAGTGGGTTAGTGTAGGTTAGGTGGGCTTTGATCGGCACAACATCGAGGGCTGAAGGGCCTGTACTGCGCTGTATTCTTCTATGTTCTATGTTCTAGCTCATACAGTCTGCAACTTCATAGCCCGACATAGCTCCCACTGTACAGTAACCATCACGGCCAGACATACCTCCCACTGTACCGTAACCATCACACCCCGACATACCTCCCACTGTACAGTAACCATCACACCCCGACATACCTCCCACTGTACAGTAACCGTCATACCCCGACATACCACCAACTGTACAGTAACCATCATGGCCCGACATACCTTCCACTGTACAGTAACCATCACACCTTGACATACCTCCCACTGTACAGTAACCAATACAGCCCGACATACCTCCCACTATACAGTAACCATCACGGCCCCAATACCTCCCACTGTACAGTAACCATCACGGCCCGACATACCTCCCACTGTACAGTAACCATCACGGCCCGACATACCTCCCATTGTACAGGAACCATCACGGCCCCAAATACCTCCCACTGTACAGTAACCATCACGTCCCGACATATCTCCCACTGTACAGTAACCGTCACACCCCGACATACCTCCCTCTGTACAGTAACCGTCACACCCCGACATACCTCCCTCTGTACAGTAACCGTCACACCCCGACATACCTCCCTCTGTACAGTAACCGTCACACCCCGACATACCTCCCTCTATACAGTAACCATCACGGCCCGACATACCTCCCTCTGTACAGTAACCATCACGGCCCGACATAACTCCCACTGTACAGTAACCATCACGGCCCCAATACCTCCCACTGTACAGTAACCATCACGGCCCGACATACCTCCCACTGTACAGTAACCATCACGGCCCGACATACCGCCCACTGTACAGTAACCATCACGGCCGGACATACTTCCCACTCTACAGTAACCATCACACCCCGACATATCTCCCACTGTAGAGTAACCATCACGGCCTGACATACCTCCCACTTTACAGTAACCATCACGGCCCACCTTCTCCAGGGAATTACAGATGGAAAGGTAATGGTGATAATCTGCTGTTTCCAGCCAGACAGAAAAATTTCACTGTTGGTGAAATGAAATTTCCGTTTCCGAACAACATGCTGAGCATGGATAGAGGATTTGTCTGATTGGCACAAGGCAGAGAGTGTGAAGAACGGGGTCTTTTTCACGATGGGAACTGGTGATGGGGGGAGTACCGCAGGGGTCAGTGTTGGGACTATACTCCATGCATTATACATTAAGAGTCTGGACAAAGGATGTGAAAGGGTACGAGAAATGCGTTTCCAAGAACAATCCCAAGGATGAAATTTGTGTCATATGAGGAGCAGGTGAAGTCTCTGGGTTTGCACTTGATGAAGTTTCAGAGACAGCGGCAGAATCTCGATCAAACTTACAGAATACTGAGGGGCCTGGATGGAGTGGACGGGGGCAAGATGTTTCCATGAGCAGCAGAGACGAGGGGTCAAGGGCACACCTTCAGAGTGAAGGGACGACCCTTTAAAATAGAGATGTGGAGGAATTTATTCAACCAGAGGGTGATGGATCTGTGGAACTCACTGCCTCATGGGACTGTGGATGCTAAGTGATTCAGAGATAGCTAGGTTCTTGATGAGTAAGGAGATCAAGGGTTACAGGGAGTAAGTGAGAGAACGAGGTTGAGAAACAATTCAACCATAATCGAATAGTGGAATAGACCTGATGGACCGAATGGCCTAATTCTACCCCTATAAATGATGGTCGTATGCACTGCGTTTTTTCCATAGGTTTCTAACTGTGCAGTTAGCATTTCTGGCATATCGTCTACCATACATTCCAACACTTTTCTGATTATTGATGTCACTTCTTGGTTTCCGATCAACTGCAGAGAGCGACACCACGGATTAACTTGGAAATCCTTGTGTATAAATCTCAGAAAGGTGGCATACAGGGCAAGCAGGACGCAGAGAAGGCAAATTGAATGCTGGCATTGATTCCAAAAGGAATGGAGAATAAAAATAGGGAAGGCTTGTAACAACTTTAGAGGACTCCAATCAGCACACAGTGAGAATACTATGAACAGGTTTGTTCCTCTATCTGGAGGGAAAATGTCCTTGCATTGGAGGCAGCCCAGAGAAGGTTCACCAGACTGATCTTGAAAATGGAGGGATATTAATGAGAAGATGTGGAGAAGGTTGAACTTGAGATCATTAAATTTTAGAAAATGAGGCAAATTTATTGATACAACGAAGATTCGTGTGTTCTTACAGATTCGGCATTGAGACATTGTTTCCCTGAGCAAGGATCTGTAACTGGAGATAAAGGGGAATACAGACACCAGAGAAGCTAACAGAGAAAAGCTAGGTTGGAGAGACTGGAGAATGTTACAGAGTTCGGGTGGTTTGAGATCACTGTTGGTGGTAAGAGTTCAGATCGGTTGTCCGGCTGAAAGATGTCAAGGAGAGTTACAGGGTTATCAGTCCTGAAGGATTTACAGAGATCAGGAGGAATATAGGGACTAGAGATGACACAGATAGGGATGGTCGTTGGAGCTTCAGGAGATAGACTCTGGGAGGGTTGTCGGGACTGGAGATTACACAGATATGATGGTAGTTGGAACTATATAAAATTTTAGAGAAAGGGAAGGTAGTAGGCACTGGAGATTAGACAGATTGGGTGGTATTTGGAGCTACAGAAAGGGAGGTTCGGATGGACTAGAGATTACACAGATTGGGGTGGTAGTTGGAGCTGCAGGATTTTCTAGAGACCGGGAGGATTGTTGGTGCTGGGAATTACACTGACATGGACAATAGTTGGAGCTGCAGGAATGAGTAAGATAGGGAGGGTTGAAGGGGTTGTATCAGTTCTCACAGCCAGGGAGAATTGAGGGAATTGGAGGAACCAGAGATACTGAGGGTTGTAGGGCTGCAGTAGTTCAGAGAGCTAGTGAGCTCTGTGAAGGCAGGTTTGCAGCATTCCCATCAGTTACACAGAGATGTGGAGTGCTGTTCTGGAGGAGGTTACAGAAATCAACTGGGTTGCAGATACTGGAAGATATTACAAAGACAGTGAGCTGTAGTATTTGAGAAGGTTACAGCAACAGGATGCATTGAGGAGTTGGAGGCTGTTACAGGTGTAAACATGCTGTAGGGGATCAATAACCTTACAGCGATCAGGGTGATTGGAAGCTCTGGAGATAAAGAATTAGAATTGCAGTAACTGAAGAAGATCACAGAGATGGGGAGTAACATATACGTTAGAGGAGTTATACCATGAGATCAGCTGTATTCAATGGAGTCAGGGAAGATGCAGGGAGATCTGAAGGGACCACAGGTGATCAAAAGGACAGTGAGGCTTCTCACTATAGGATTGGGGTAGTTTACGCAGACAGGGAGTGTTTTATGGAATGGTGCTATTTACAGTGAATATGAGGTGTATAGAATTGAGGAACAAACAGAGATACGGAAGGCTGTATTTAATGAAGACATTTGTTGATGGCGAATGCTGAGGTTCTGGAAATTAAATGGACCGGAAAACTGGACAATCTGTCAGAGCTTACAGAGACAGGAACAGCAATAGAGCCTGGAGACACTAACACAGATAGTGAACATTGCACACACTGCTTTTGTGATGGTTTGAGGGCAGTGTAACGTTTACACAGATCGGGGTGTAAGAGCTGGAGAAGGTTATGTAGATAATTAGATTAGTGGGGAGACTGGAGGAGCTAACATTGACAGAGCTGGTGATAGTGACGGGAGGATGTTACATAGATAGTAAGTCTTGGAGAAACTGAACGGGAGAGTCACAAGCATTGGAGTTGGGGATGTTGCAGGGACCGGAAAGGTTCGCAGATAGGGAGGATTTAGAATGTCTACATTTTCAGAGTGTTTCAGGACTGGAAATGTTTACACAGTTAAGGAGGGATGTTGGAGCTGTGGGAGTTCACAGAGAGTCGGAGGTTTGATGGGTTTGGGGCTAATTATGGATAGAGGGATATATATTTCGGGACAGTAATATGGAACGCAGAGGGATAGTTTAGATTAGATTCCCTACAGCATGGGAACAGGTACTTCGGCCCAATTATTGAGATTGGCATGTCATCGACACTGGAGCAATTTATACATAGGGAGAGTCGTCAGCATTGGAGCAGGTTTCAAATATACAGCAGGATTATGGGAGGGGTGGAGGTTATAGAAACAGGAAATTTCCTGGGAATTACAAGCATTCAATTCACTGGCGCAAATGAGTTGGAACGAAAGGCATGACTCCTTGCTATATGACTCTATTACACGACAAGAGACAGTGTGGGGAGGGGGGTGTGTGTGCGGGAATATACAACAGAAAGATCCCAGGTTTCAATGCCATCTCCTTGGGGGAGGCCAGCTTTCCCCTCTGTTGTACTAATCCTCACTAAGACAGCACAAGCCTGGATTAATAACTGTCAACTTCCTATATTGACATAGGAAGGCTCAGCACAGCAGTGATGAAAGTAAACAAGAGGGTGGGGATTGAGCCTGGAACCATTATGCTGTGTTCGTGCTACAACACTGTATCTATGTCATGTATTCTGGACCAAAGTTCGATGCCTTAAATATACTCTGCTCTTTTCACTGTGAGTGATCTTACCGATCTGCAAAATTTACTAAAGGCTCCAAATCCCACTCTCCATCTCACAGGCTGACCAACCGACTTCAGTGCGGTGATGGACGAGACAGGAATTGGGAATTCTCCTGAGTCAGGTGCATCCTGAGTACCTACAGGAGACAGAGAAATGAACAGAGTGGGAAATTAGACTGATGCAGTGTGGTTACACATGGAGAATGGCACAGAGTCCCACAGAGATCTGGAATATCCCAGTCTCCATCCCTGGTCTGTGCTGCTGCATCTCCCTGGAGTGGAGAATTCTGTTGGCTCAGGATCTGGAGTAACTGCAAAAGGTGCAGTCACCGCCATCAATTAAACCCTCACAGTGACAGATACCACATGGAGAGAGACTGTGTGATATCACCAGAGTGCTGGAAGGCATCACAATCAAACCACGGTAAGGAATAAGATGCACTGGTATCGGTACGCACGGATGAGGGAGCTATCTGTGGGCCAGGCAATGGCATAGTGTTACTCTCACTCGACTGATCATCCAGAATTTAATGCCGGTAGCAGGGATACCCATCTGACTGCTTAACACCCTTTAAATAAGGAAATCTGTTATGGGCTGCCGGTCTGGCCTACATATGAATCCAGACCCAAGGCAAGGAGGTTGACTCTCAGCTGCCCCTGAAATGACCTGGCAAGCTCAAGGGCAGCTCGGGGGTGGGCATGAAATGCTGGACAGCTAGAGACAGCAACATCCCACGAGTGAATTAAAATCAACCGTGCTGGGAGCAGTGTCTTGGCCAATCATGTCGGTAGATTTATGGACAGGGCTTTAAACTGACAGAGAGGATGCAGGGACAGGGTTCAGCTGAAAGGAGCTTTCCAAATCCAAAGAGCATGGGAACAGCATGGGAATGTGACTGAAGACAAGCAGAAAGGAACAGGAAGGCACAGAGTTTAACTAGGCTGTGACAGGAAATTCTGGGAAAAAATCAATTACAGTTTTTTTTTGGAATGGTCAAAGTATCAGCAATAACTTGTGAGACAGGGATAAATAAGATGTGGTCACCAGAAAGATGTGGTTACAGGAGAAACTGTGCTGTACTGTTCTGTGTTCCAAACAGGGAGGGGTACAATGGCAAGAAGAGGTTTCAAGAGGCTGGAGAGGATGGGATCTGAATGAATAGCCACAATTAGGAAGGTTTGCTCAGAGTGCCAGAGGTAACAGAAACACCAATGGCCTAATCTGGAACAGATGATCCAGACTGGGATGGGTGTGGGAATTGGAGTTGGTTTCACAGGGAGGGAGAACCATAGAGGCCACAGGAGGTTCCAGAAATGTGGAGAGCTGTATGGCCTGCAGGAGTTCATGGAGATGGGGAGGTTGGGAGGGATGGTCCAGTTGAGGGATAAGGATGTTGTTCAGATGAAGTCGTTTCCACAGTCAAGAATGTTTTAGGCGAATCGAGCAGATTACAGCGATAAAGTGGGTTGTATCGACTGGAGGAACAAACAGAGATATGGAGGGTAGTCGTGGCTGAAGATGTTTATAGATACAGGAAGGTTTAGGCTCTGCAGATCATTTAGATATGAAGGGTGTGGAGTCTGATAGATTTTCCAGAAGGGCAGTAATTTTGGTTATCGACAGTATCACAGATAAGGGAGCATTAGTAACCATCTCCAGAATGGTCAAAGTGGGAAGGATTGTTTGGGGATTTTCCCTTCACACTGACAGGGACATACTGGATTCTTGAGATCACACTTTTAAAAACCTCCCATTTGCCAGTTATTCCTTTTCATTCAAACAGACAGATCCATGGTTTAACGTGCCGGTGTTGGACTGGGATGGGCAAAGTTAAAAACCACCTAACACAAGCTTACAGGTGCAATAGGTCTATTTGGAGGCACGAGCTTTCGAGGTACTGCATCTTCATCAGGTGGTTGTGGAGCACAGTCATAAGACACAGAATTTATCGCAACTGGATGGCAGTGTCATGGAATGAAATATTAAACAAGTTTTGATTAAGTCTTTCATCTTTTAGAATGATCACCAGCGTTTGTAAATCTAGCACTTCCAAATACAGAGAGTCCTCAATTATCCAAATATCAATTATCCGAATATCGGATTATCCAAAGGAGAACTCGAGGTCACGATAGAAACATTACATCAAAGAGCTGATTCAACCCTGATTGTGTTTGTTTTGTTCACACTGATTAAAACAGATCTCGGCTCACAGAAATCCTGCCGAGAACATTCCTGGACATCGAGCCCAGGTACCACCTCCAAATGACTGACCTCCCACCCTCTCTGGCTCTCCCCACACTTAGCTTGGAGTTCTACATAGAGATAAATCCTAACCCCCTCTTCCCTAGATATTCTCTCGAACATTGCCCTGTACAGTGTAGAGGTGCAACTTTTCGAAATGTTGCAGTAAAATGTTGTGTGTGTGGCTATGTGTGCTTGTGTGCGTGCGCTATTTGGAGACAGAACCACCAAAGGCAGCAGCTGTCTTACTGTTAGTGTCCACTCCGGCTGCCCAGGAAGGGCAGGAGATGACGGGGGCAGGGGCGCACAAGGGGCGAGGCAGCCAGGGGTATGGGCGCAAACGGTGGGTGGGGCGGGCGGGGGGGCAGTGTTGGACAGGTTTCGGGCTGGCTGAGGGTGACGTTGGATGAGTTTGGGGGCGGGCGGGGTGCAATGTTGGAGGCGGGAAGAGGGTGGTGTTGGATGGGTTTGGGATCAGGGCGGGTGGCGAGTGGAGGGTGGCGTTGGACGGTTTTGGTGGCGGAGGCAGGTGTGGGTCGCTGTTGGATGAGTTTGGGTCTGGTGGGGGGGCGACATTGATGAGTGGGTGGTGACGGTGTTGCAGTATTTGGGGGCAGCAACGGGGCGTTTTTGGGGGCTGGCGGGGCGTGAGGGCTCACGCATGGTTTGGTGCTGCCTAGTCACCTCAACGCGGACTAGACATTACCGCAAACTCCGAGCCCGAGAGGAAAGGCATTGAATTGATTAATTGAATCATCAATTATCTGAATGAACGGATAATTCATTCTCATGCCCATCTCGTTCAGATAATCGAGGTTCCTGTGTAAACCAGCTGGATGATAACCTGGTGTTGTGTGATTGTTACCTTCACCCAGCTCGATCCTTCTGAATGTCCCCAATATTGGCCCTGTTCCAGTTTAAGGCCTTAATCTGTGGACCTGTCTGATCTTTCTCCATAACTGTTTTAAAACAAAGACAGTTGTGGTCACTGGACCCAAAGTGCTCTCCGACTGACACTTCAGTCACTTGCCCGATTTCGGTTTCTGAGGGGAGGTCCAGTGTTTCATCCGTCTGAGTAGCGTAGAGCCCTCGACACCTTGGTTTAGGAAACTTTCTTTGACATATTTGACAAATTCCAACCCATATGGTCCTTTTACACTCTGGGTGACCCAGTCAATCCAGGGGAAGTTCAAATCTCCAATCACCATTACTCTATTATTTTTATAGGTACCTGCAATCTCACTACACATTTTCGCCTCTCGTATCCGCTGGCTATTTTGGGGTCTAAAACACGATCCCAGCAGACTGACCATCCCCTTTTTGTTTCTAACTTTTAAAAATATGGCCTCATTTGAGGACCGCTTAACAATATTGTCTCTAAGCACTGCTGTAATGTCCTCCATAATCAAAGGGATAACTCCCCCTCCTCACTTACTTGTCCTTCTCTCCCGCCTGTAGTTTCTGTATGCTGGAACACTGAGCTGCCAGTCCTACCCTTCTCTCAGCCATGTTTCTGTTATGGCTGTAATATCCCAGTCCCCAGAGCAAATCCATGGTCTGAAATTGTCTGCCTTACCAGTCAGTTCTCGTCCGTTAAAATTAGTGCCCTTTAAACTAGAAGTCTTTTCCCTCCCTATACTGTGTCCCGGATATCCTGGATAGGAAACTTGCTCTCGATGGCTGATATATTTTCCCCTTACTAGTTGATGGCCCCTGTCTTATTCAGAGTCTCAACTCCCTGCCAAATTGGTTTAAATCCTGCCCGGGTTACACTATCAAATCTCCTTCCAGTGATACTGGTGCCCCTCAGCATCCAATGCCATCCCTCCCCCTGGTACAGGTCACCTCTACGCCAGAAGAGATCCCAATGACCCAAGAACTGAAAACCCTACCCACTATACCAACTCCTCAGGCACACATCCATCCGGCCTACCTTTCTATTTCTATCCTCACTGGCACGTGGCACTGGGAGTAATCTGGAGATCATTAACATCAATATCCTGCTTTTTTAACTTCTCACCCAACTCCCTGTACTCATTTTAACAGGACCCCATCCTTTTGTCTACCTCTGTCATATGGGCCGATGTGCACAATGACCTCTGGCTGTTCCCCCTCCACCTTCAGAATGTTCAGTAACCGCTCAAAGACACCCATTACCTTGTACCCGGGAGGCAGCACACCATCTCCTCTGCAGCCACACAGACTCCTGTCTGTCCCCCTCACAACTGAGTCTCTTATCAGTATCACAATCATTAAACAGGATCTGGAAAACAGAGACAGGGAGGAACTCCCTGCAGTTGGGTCCATATTGGGAAACTGGGTGTATATTAAAGTGATGCAGTGAGAACGCAGGGCCAGTGTGCTCCTTGAAGAGTGAATAGTAAAGGCAGCAAGTCCAGCGAATGCTGATCAAGTGATATCGTGAGTTTGATAAAGAAAATACAGTGCAATAAAATCAGGTGAAGCCCTTCACAAGTATAGAGAGTGCAAGGGGATTGTGGAAAATGAGGGACAAAGAATAGTCATGAAATATAGTTGGCAGATACAATTGCGGAAAAGCCAAAGGTATTTTATCAGTATCGTGACAGTAAGAGGATTCCCAGCGAAAGAGCGAGGCCTGTGAGTAACCAAAGGGACAATCTGTGCATGGAGCCAGAGGAAGTAGGTGAGGTCTTCACTAAATACTTCCCACCAGTATTCACACTGGAGAAACGCATTGTAGCCGGGGGATTTCAGTTGGGATGCTGAGGTTCCAGAATATGTTAAGATCAATAAGGAGGAGGTATTAAATGTTTTCACAGGAATAAAGGTGGAGAAATCCCCAGTGCCCAATGAAATGTATCCCAGCCTGTTATGGGAGATAAGGGAGGAGATTGATGGGGCCCTGGTGGATATATTTAATACTTTTCTGGCCAAAGGTGAAGTGCCAAATGACTGTAGGATCGCTAATGTGGTTCCTTTACTCAAGAAGGGCAGCATGAATAGACAATAGACAATAGACAATAGACAATAGACAATAGATGCAGGAGTAGGCCATTCTGCCCTTCGAGCCTGCACCGCCATTCAATATGATCATGGCTGATCATTCCTAATCAGTATCCTGTTCCAGCCTTATCTCCATACCCCTTGACTCCACTATCTTTAAGAGCTCTATCCAATTCTTTCTTAAAAGAATCCAGAGACTGGGCCTCCACTGCCCTCTGGGGCAGAGCATTCCACACAGCCACCACTCTCTGGGTGAAGTAGTTTCTCCTCATCTCTGTCCTAAATGGTCTACCCCTTATTTTTAAGTTGTGTCCTCTGGTTCGGCACTCCCCCATCAACGGAAATATGTTCCCTCCTGCCAGAGTGTCTAGTCCTTTCATAAGCCTATACGTTTCAATCAGATCCCCTCTCAGTCTTCTAAACTCAAGGGTATACAAGCCCAGTCGCTTCAGTCTTTCCGTGTAAGGCAATCCTGCCATTCCAGGAATTGACCTCGTGAACCTACGCTGCACTCCCTCAATAGCCAGAATGTCTTTCCTCAAATTTGGAGACCAGAACTGTACACAGTACTCCAGGTGTGGTCTCACCAGGGCCCTGTTAAGCTGCAGAAGCACCTCTTTGCTTCTATACTCAATCCCTCTTGTTATGAAGGCCAGCATGCTATTTGCCTTCTTCACGACCTGCTGTAGCTGCATGCTTGCCTTCATTGACTGGTGGACAAGAACACCCAGATCTCTCTGAACAGCCCCTTTACCTAATTTGATACCATTGAGGTAGTAATCTGCCTTCCTGTTCTTGCCACCAAAGTGGATAACCAGACATTTATCCACATTAAACTGCATCTGCCATGCATCTGCCCACTCACCTAACTTGTCCAGGTCACCCTGTAATCCCCTAACATCCTCATCACATTTCACCCTACCACCTAGCTTTGTGTCATCAGCAAATTTGCTAATGTTATTGCTGATACCATCTTCTATATCATTTACATATATTGTAAAAAGCTGCGGTCCCTGCACGGATCCCTGCGGTACCCCACTGGTCACTGCCTGCCATTTCGAAATGGAGCCGTTAATCACTACCCTTTGTTTCCTATTAGCCAACCAATTCTCTATCCAATCTAGTACTTTGCCCCCAATCCCGTGCGCCCTAATTTTATTCACTAACCTCTTGTGTGGGACTTTATCAAAAGCTTTCTGAAAGTCCAGGTACACTACATCCACTGGATCTCCCTCGTCCATCTTCCGAGTTACATCCTCAAAAAATTCAAGAAGATTAGTCAAGCATGATTTCCCCTTCATAAATCCATGCTGACTCTGTCCTATCCTGTTACTATTATCCAGATGTGCCGTAATTTGATCCTTTATAATAGACTCCAGCATCTTTCCCACCACTGAGGTCAGACTAACTGGTCTATAATTTCCTGCTTTCTCCCGCCCACCCTTCTTAAAAAGTGGCACAACATTAGCCGCCCTCCAATCCTCAGGAACCAACCCCGATTCTATTGAACTCTGGAAAATAATCACCAGCGCATCCACGATTTCCCGAGCCACCTCCTTCAGTACCCTGGGATGCAGGCCATCAGGTCCCGGAGACTTATCAACCTTCAGGCCTAACAGTCTCTCCAACACCAAATCCTGGCAAATAGAAATTCCCTTAAGTTCAGGTCCTTCAGCCACTGTTACCTCGGGGAGATTGCTTGTGTCTTCCCCAGTGAACACAGATCTGAAGTACCCATTTAATTCCTCTGCCATTTCTTCGTTCCCAGTAATATATTCGCCTGCTTCTGTCTTCAAGGGCCCAATTTTTGTCCTAACCATTTTTTTGCCTTGGACATACCTAAAAAAGCTTTTACTGTCCTCCTTTATATTCTTGGCCAGTTTACCTTCGTACCTCATTTTTTCTCTGCGTATTTCCTTCTTACTAATCCTCTGTTGTTCTTTAAAAGCTTCCCAGTCCTCCGTTTTCCCGCTTATCTTTGCTAAGTTATACTTTTTCTCTTTTAACCTTATATGTTTCTTTACTTCCCTTGTCAACCACGGCCGCCCATGTCTCCTCCTGGGATCTTTCTTCCTTTTAGGAATGAACTGATCCTGCATCTTCTGCATTATACACAGAAATATCCGCCATTGTTCCTCCACGGTCTTCCCTGTTAAGGTATTAAACCATTGAATTTTGGCCAGTTGCTCCCTCATAGCTCCATATTTCCCTTTATTCAACTGAAATATTGTCACTTCAGATTGTACCCACTCCCTCTCAAATTGCAGATTGAAGCTTATTGTATTATGGTCACTACTTCCCAATGGCTCCTTCACTTCGAGGTCACTGACCAATTCTGGTTCGTTACACAATACCAGATCCAGAATCGCCTTATCCCTGGTCGGCTCCAGCACCAGCTGCTCTAAAAATCCATCTCTGAGGCACTCCACAAAGTCTCTTTCTTGAGGCCCGATACCATCCTGATTAACCCAGTCTACCTGCATGTTAAAATCCCCCATAACAACTGTAGTAACAGCTTTGCGACAAGCCAATTTCAGCTCCTGATTCAACTTACCTCCAACATCCAGACTACTGTTTGGGGGCCTGTAGATGACTCCCATGAGGGTCTTTTTACCCTTAGTGTTTCGAAGCTCTATCCACACTGACTCTACATCCCCTGACTCTAGGTCCGCCCGCGCAAGGGACTGAATATCCTCCCTTACCAACAAGGCCACCCCACCCCCTCTGCCCGTCAGTCTATCCTTACGATAACATGTGTAGCCTTGAATATTCATTTCCCAGGCCCTGTCCCCATGAAGCCACGTCTCAGTTATCCCCACAATATCGTATCTGCCAATTTCCAAAAGAGCCTCAAGCTCATCCACCTTGTGTCTAATGCTTCGTGCATTCATATATAGAATTTTTAATTTGTTACTGCTCTCACCCAGGTAATTACAGAGCAGAGAGTCAGACAGCAGTGGGAGGGAAATTGGGAACAATTCTGAGGGACAGGTTGAATCAATAACTGGAAAGGCAGGGATCGATTAGTGATAGTCAGTATGGATTTGGAAGAGGAAGCTAATGTCTGATGAAATAAGCTGAGGTTTCTTTGAAATTACAATTGAAGATATTGATGAGGGTCGTGCAGATGTTTTGTTTTACATGGAGTTCATTTAGACCTTTGACAAGTTCCCACATGGGATCTAATGCTAGTTGGCAAATTGAATCCAAAATTGTTGGAGGGTTGTTTTTGTGATTGAAAGCCTTTGCCCAGCGGGTGTATCACAGGGATCTGTGCAGGAACCATTGCTGTTCCTTATGGGCATTAATCACTCGGATGTGAAACCGGAAGGTATCACGAGTAGGTTTGCAGATGACATGCAAGGTAAGGGTGTTGTCCACAGGGAGGGGGTGGTCTCAGGTTACAGTCTGAAGGTTGAGGCCAGGACAGAATTTCAAGTGTGTCATTTCAATTGACAAGGCAGGCAAGAGCACATCAGGCAATGAGAGAATCCTTATCAATTAAACTGTATTTACTTTAATGTAAAAGGCCTAACAGATTATACAGATGAACGCATGGCATGGATGGGGGCATGGGACAGGGCTATCACAGGTATTACAGAAACACAGCTGAGGGAGGGGCAGGACAGGCAGCTCAATGTTCAAGGGACAGTTGCTACAGGAAGGACAGAAGGGGAACTGAAAGAGGAGGGGGATTGGTGTGTTTGATCAGTGAAAACATCACTGCAGCGCTTAGAGAGGATATTCCTGGGGATCGCCCAGTGAAGCTGTATTAGTAGAACTGAGAAATACGGCTGGATGATCAGTTTGATATGACGGTACTACAGGCCCGCAGTAGTCAGCGGGAAATTGAGCAGCAAATATGTCGGAGATCTCAGATATCTGTAAGAATGATAGGGTTGTGATGGTCGGGGTTTTAACTTTCTAAACCTAGACTTGGACTGCCATAACATTCACAGCTTGGATGGGAGGAATTTGTCCAGTGTGTTCAAGAAAACTGTCTCAGTCAGTACGTAACTGTTCCGACTGGAGAAAGGGAATAAACCTGACCTCCTTTCGGAAAAACAAGGGAGAGAAAGGGACTGAAGTGTTTGTTGGGGGGAGGGGGGCACTTTGGCAAAGTCACCACAATTCTATTAGTTTGAAAATAGTGATGAAAAAAGACAGGCCTCGTCCACAAGTTAAAGATCAAAACTGACCTTGCCCCAGTCCAGAAGTTATTAGGCAGGACTGTCCAAAAGTTGATTCATGGAGGCTATTTGAAAGTAAAAGGACGTCGGGCAAGTGGGATTCTTTCAGAAGAGTGATAAATTAATATTTCAGGGTCAGCATATTCCTGTTAGTGTGAAGGACAATGCTGACACAAGTGGGAAACACTGGATGGCTGGGGGTATTGAGGTTCTGGTCAAGACAAAAGGGGGTACATGTCCTATACAGCCAGCTGGATTAATCAATCCCTTGAAGAACATTGTGGGTGTAGTAATACTCTAAAGAGGGAAACCATGAGGGCCTGAAGGGGAACTGACAGAGCTTTGGCAGATAAGGTTCAGGCAAATCCAGAGAGATTCTACAAGTAAATTAACAACGGAAGATTGACTCGAGACAAAAAGTGACCCCTGAAAAATCAATGAAGCCATCCATGTGTGAACCCACAGGAAATGGGTGAGATCCGAAACAAAAATTTCAAGTCAGACCTTACTGTGGGAAACACACTGGGGAAGCAGGGAAATAAACAGTGATGTATTCAAAAGAGTCCACATTGGAGAACAGAAGGTGCTGAAGGTTTTAAAGCGCATTAAAATTAGACAACTCCCTGGGAACTAATCAAGTACATCCCAGGACATTGGGGTAAGTTAGGGAAGAAACTTACAAAGATATTTCTATCACTGACAGCCACAGGTGGTGAGCTGGGAGCCTGGAGGGTGGCTAATGTTGTGCCAGTATTTAGGAAAGGCTGTGAGGGAAAGCCACGGACCTAAAGACCAATTAGCTTGATGGCAGTGGTGCGAAAGTTGTTGGAAGCGATCCCGCGGGACAGGAGTTACATGCATTTGGAAAGGCAACGATTGAGTAGGGATAATCAGCACAGCTTTGTGCGTACAAAGGAGTGTCTCTCAAACTTGATAGAGTTTGTTGAAGAGGTGACCAAGGAGATTGATGAAGGCAGGCAGTAGACGTTGTCTACACTGATACTGGATTAGTGGTGCTGGAAGATCACAGCAGTTCAGGCAGCATCCAACGAGCAGCGAAATCGACGTTTCGGGCAAAAGCCCTTCATCAGGTATAATGAAGGGCTTTTGCCCGAAACGTCGATTTCCCTGCTCGTTGGATGCTGCCTGAACTGCTGTGCTCTTCCAGCACCACTAATCCAGTATTTGCTTTCCAGCATCTGGAGTCATTGTTTTTACCTCGTTGTCTATACTGACTTCAGCAAGACCTTTGAAAGGGTTTGGCGTGGTGCACTGGTTAGTAAGGTTAGATCACATGGGATCAGGGAGAGCAAGACAAACGGACACAAAATGGGCTTGACAGTAGGAGACAGAGGATGGTGGGAGAGGGTTGTTGTGCAGACTGGGGGCCTCTGACCAGCGGTGTGCCATAAGGATCGGTGCAGGGTCCACACGTGTGCACTATTGACATAAACGAGAATATATGAATTATTGTTCGTAATTTTGTGGATAGTAAAATACGTGTTCTAGTGGGCCGTGAATACAGTTATCAAAGGTGATCTTAACCAACAGAGCCAGTGGTTCAAGAAATGAATGATGGAGCTGAATTCAGGTGTTGGATTTTGTTAAGATAAAGCAGGGAGGAGTAACACAGTTAATGGTAGGGCCCTGGACAGTGTTGTCGAACAGAGAGAGACCAAGGGGTGCAGTTAAATTGTTCCTTGGAAGTGACATCACAGGTGGACAGGGCGGGGAAAGCTGATTAGGCACACTGGCCCTCATGGGTCAGAGCATTGAGGACATGGGTTGGTACATCATGATACGGCTATACAAGGCATTACTGGGACTCCAGTTGGAGCACTGTGTGGAATTCTGATCCTCCTGCTTCAGAAAAAAAATTTCCATAACTTCAAATGGAGCAAAGATTGACGAAGATGTGACTGATACTGGAGGGTTTGACAGAAACAGAGAGGCTGGACAAGTTGGAAAGCAACATGGGGGGAAATGGTTAGAGTTGGCAGATAAGGTTAAGGAGAATCCAAAGAGATTCTACATCATACATGTACAAAAATGCAACTAGGGAAACAATGGGGCCCGTCAAAGATCAAAAAGGCCATCCATGCCTGGAACCACAGGAGATGGGCGAGACCCTAAATGAATATTTCATGTCATAACACACTGTGGACAAAGACGAGGAAACAAAGGGAGAGAAACAATGATGTCTTGAAAAGAGTCCTCTTTACAGAAGAGGTGGTGCTGGAGATCTTAGAACACAAAGTTAGAAAACGCCCGAGATCCTGAACAAATGTATCCCACAATATTGTGGCAATGTCGCAGCAGGGACCGTGGCAGAGATATTTGTATCATTATCCTTTGTATTTCCCTTGGGCGGAGGTGGCTGAGGGGTGACCTTATAAAGGTTTATTAAACCATGAAGGGTATACGTAATGTGAATAGTAAAGGTCTCTATTTCAGGGTAGGGGAATCCATAACTAGTGGTCAGAAATATGAGGTTAGAGAGGAAATACTTAAAAGCGACCATAGGAGAACACTTCCATACAGAGAATGGTGCATGTATGGAATGAGCGTCTGGGGAAGGGGTAGAGAAAAGTAAAATTACAACATGGAAAAGACATTTGGACAGATACATGGAGAAGAGAAAGTTTGAAGAAATATGGATCAAACACATGCAAATGCGACTCGATCTTGAACAGTGGTCAGCATGGACTAGTTGGATGGAGGAACCGTTTCCATTCTGCATGCCTCTGTCTCTAGTTACTGGAGGAGGAAACTATAGAGATAAGACATGGTGTAGACACTGAAGAAAGTTACAGAGATAGGGATAATAGATTGAAATGCAGTACATTTCAAATATGGAGAGGGACTATTGGGAAGGTGGAGGTTACAGGGACAGGAACTGTTATAGGAGTTACAAATTATTGAAGACACTGGTCCATGAGACATGGTATATGTACAGTGTTGGAGGGGAACACAGAACAGAAAGATCCCAGGCAGCATTCCCACTCACTCATGGGAAGCCTGCTTTCCACTCTGTTGTCCTGGTGTTCACTCAGACTTCACAGGCCTGGACTGATAACTGTGACACTCCCGATACTGTCTCAGAGCAACAAAACTTACAGTAGCTGTGGTGATTGAGCCTGGGGTGTGTCTGTACACTGCTCCCCCTCAAGCACGGTTAGCTGATGTTTGGAGCCCTCTCGCTGCTCTCTGCACTATTCACGGTGAGTGATCTTACCTCAGTGCAGGATTTATTGAAGGCTCTAGATGTCCCTGACTTTTGTCTCTCTCTGTCTGACCAACTATCTTCAATGTGGTGATGGACGAGACACCCAGCAGTTGGGAAGTCGATTGAGTCAGGAAATTCCTGAGTACCTACAGGAGACAGAGAAATAGACAGAAGGGGAACTGAGACTGATGCAGTGAGGGTTACGCATGGAGAATAGTACTGTGTCCCACAGAGATCTGGAAAATCCCAGTCTCCATCCCTGGCCGGTGCTGCTGCATCTTTCTGGAGTGCGGAATTCTGCTGGCTCAGGTTCTGGAGTAGCTGCAAGAGTGAGAGATGCTGAAAGAGGCAGCAATTAGACCCACACAGGAAGGGATACCACATGGAGAGAGACTGAGTGATATCACAAGAGTACAGGAAGGTATCAGGATCAAACAATCATGAAGAAAAAACAGGTTTAGCTTCGTGATACACTGGTATCAGTGTTCAGGGATCAATAGCCTATGGGCAGACAAAGGTAATGACCTACTGATATCGTTGCTAGAGCATGTATCCCAAACCTCAGCTAATGTTCAGGAGAGGCAGGTTTGAACCACATCATCTGAAATGGTGGAATTTGAAATAAATCATTTTAAAAATAGTAATTGACAATCCAAAAATACCATTACTAACGTACAATAAATCCAAACGCTTTTCATTCAGAGAAGGACATCTGCCCATCCTCAGGTGGTCTGCACGACATACTCACAGCAAAGTGTTTGCCTCTCAATTGCCCTCTAAAATGGTCCAGCAAGATACTCAGCGTAAGGGCAGATAGGGCTGGGCAAGAAAGGCTGGTCAGCTAGAGACACCCACATCCCATACCTGATCTTTAAAAAAATCCATTAGGGTAGGGTCCCACTGAAACTGAGCTGGGACCAGTGTCCTGGCCAATCATGTCGGTAGGTTTATGGACAGGGCTTTAAACTGACAGAGGGTTCAGGTGAAAGGAGCCTTCCAAATCCAAATAGAAAAACTGACGCATGTGAACAGCAGAGGGATGTGGCTGAAGACAAGCAGAAAGGAACAGGAAGGGACAAAATTTAACTAAAACTGTACATCAGTGAATCGATTTGTGACAAGAAATTGTGGGAAAGAGTAAATTATGTTTTTTTTTGGAATGGACTAAGTCTCTGCAGGAAGGTAGACTGATATGTTACACAGAGATAAAAGAGATTTAGACACCATTGAGACATGGTTACAGGACGAACAACAGTTGGAACATAAATATTCAATGGTGCACAACCTTGTGCAAATTCAGGCAAAATGGGTAACACTAACAATAATGGAGAACAAAGACATTATAGAGAAAGCATTTGGCATCAGATCATGAAGTAGAGTCAGTCTGAATGTAAGTTCTGGCTACTACTTGCTAAGGACACAAGCAGAACAGTTTTAGGCCACTTAACTACATTTCATTGCTCATCATTGCATTAAAGAGAAACTCATTGGATTTTTTAGTAAAGGCATTGTGATAATTAAGTGAAACTTCAATATTCATATGATCTTGACAATCACACTGACAAGAGTGATATTGGAAGAGGCGATTGTAGAATTATTTTCATTCTTTCTTTGAATAACACATTGTGCTATTGGCTAGGGATGTAACAATCTGACAGCGACCGTTGTGTCATGAAACTTCGTGAATGAGTAATGTCACCTGGAGAGATCCTCTGGGAAATTGTGGTAAAGTGCAGTTTAAAGTAATATGAAGTTTTAAAGTGAAACACAGAAAGGACAAGCTACACCTAGAAACAAAAACAGCCAATTACATGAGTTTGAGAGGAGAACTGACCAAGGTAAACAGGCTAAACAGACTGAAGCATGTGTCTGTAAATGAAGAGTGGAAAACATTTGAAAGAACAGTGTAAATCACTCAGCAAAAAGATATCCCATTGAAACAGACATAATCTCAGCAAGAAATTCCCACTGGTCCGTCACTCAGGACAAAATGGATCATATCAGATTATGAGGCTTACACGATTACCAAAAAGTAATTAAAATCCTGAAATGAAAGAGAATTTAAGCAGTAAGTGATAAAGGGATTGAAAAGAGTCTGCTAGCAGGGTGGAGGGCAATAGGAAGAGGAATCTTTGTCAGGGTTTAATGACACGATAGGAACAGGGAGAGGTGAAGGTGCTGGAGGCGGGGAGAGTGTTACAGAGAGTGGTCCCAGCCTGAATGGTGTTAAAAAGCCAATACGGATTGCTGCAGCAGGAGAAGTTTGCAGAGGTAGGGAGAAACACATGTATTTTATTTATTCATTCATGAAATGAGGGTGACACTGATTGGATCAGCATTCTTTGCCCCACTGCTAGTTACCCAGAGGGCAGATTAGAGTCAGCCATATTGCTGAGGGTCTGGATTCACATGTAGGCCAAACTAGGTTGGAATGTCAGATGTCCTTCCCCAAAGGAGCTAGGTGAACCTGATGAGTTCTTCCGACTGATCAACAATGCTTTTATAGAGGCTGCACCAATGTCTTGTACAGCCAAAAGATGAGATCCCAACTCCTACTCTCAATGCTTTGCCCAATGAAGGTAACCTTCCCAAACTCCTGCTTCACCAGCCTGTCTACCAGTGTCGTCACTCTCAAGGAACTGTGTACCTGCATCCCTGGGTCACTGACTGACAACACTACCCAGGGCCCGAACATTAACTGTTCAGTCCCGCCAGGGTTTGTTTCACCAAAATGGAACACTTCACGTTAATCTAATGAAACTCCATCTGCTATTCTTCAGCCCACTATCCCAGCAGTACTGTGCATCCTGTTGTTTCATAAATAAACTTCTTCACTGTCCACTTTACCATCAATTTCAGTGTCACCCAAAAAACTTACCAGGAAACCAATATTCCCATCCAAACCATTTATCCAAATGACTAACAACAGGGGACCCACTGCACCGCTGGTCACATGCCTCCAGTCAGAAAAACAACATGTCTCCCACTACCCTCTGTCTCCAACCATCAAGCCAACTTTGTATCCAGTTCCCTCGCTCCTCCGGAATGCCATATCCTTTTACAATGTTCAGTTTACCACACAGAACGGAGAACACAGAACAGTACAGTACAATGCCCTTCGGCCATGATGCCATGCCAACCTTTTATCCATCTGTAAGATCAAAATAACCTACATACCCTTCATTTTACTGCCATCCATGTGCCTATCCAATAGTCGATTAAATGTCCCTCATATATCTGACTCTCCTACCACCACTGGCAGTGCATTCCATCCACACAACACTCTTTGTAAAGAACCTATCTCTGAAATTTCTCCTTACCCATCCACCAATCACCTTAAAATTATTTATACCCACTGCCAATAGCCATTTATGCCATGGTATAACGAAGTCTTTCACTATTCACTCTATCTATGTCTCACATCATCTTGTTCACCTTTACCAAGTCTCCCCGCACCCTTCTTCACTTCAATGACAAAAGGCTTACTTCCCTGAACCTTTCTTCAAAAGACATGCTCTCCAGCAGAGGCAGCGTTCTGGTAAATCTCCTATTTACCCTCCCTAAAGCTTCCACTGCCTTCCTGTGATGAGGGAATCAGAACTGAACAAAATATTCCAAGTGGGGTCTAACCATGGCTCTTTCGAGCTGCAGCATAACCTCACAGCTTGAAAACCCAATCCCCCAGCAATTGAAAGGCAACACAACATATTCCTTCTTTACAGCCCTAACAGTTTGGGTGGCAAATTTGAGGGATCGATGGACGTGCAACCCAAGATCTCTCTGTTCCACAACACTACCAAGTATTCTGCCTTTAACCTTGTATTCTGCATTCAAGTTCGACCTTCCAAAGTGAATCATTTCACACTTTTCCAGATTGAACTCCATCTCCCGCAGACATGTGGAGAACTCCACACAGTCGCCCGGGACTGGAATCAAAATCGGGTCGCTGGTGCTAAAACGCAGCCGTGCTAACCACTCAGCCATCATGCTGCCCCCATATAACCGTTTAGAGGTCTAACGATCCTAGCGTCCTCAACCTTATGTAAGCGTCGTTCTTCCTTTGAACTAGATGAACTACATCCCTTGGAATCTTGTCAAATGCTTTGCTGAAGTCCATGCAGACAACATTGACTGTTCTGCCCTCATCTATCTCTGTGCCACCTCCTCGAAGAGTCAATCCGGTTTGTGAAACACAGTTTTCCACTCACAAAGCCATGCTGACTATCTCTAATCAGCCCTTGCCTTTCCAAATATATGTAGCTCCTTTCTCTCAGAATCTACTCCCCCATCACTGGGCTCACGGGGCTGTAATTTCCTGGCTTTTTCCTGCAACACTTAAGTGATGGAATAGCATGAGCCGCCCTCCAGTCTTCCGACATCTCACTGTGTCTGTTAATAATATAAATATCTCTGTTAGGGACACTGAAATCTCTTCCAGAGCTTCCTACAATATTCTCGGATCGATCTAATGAGCTACTGAGGATTGATCTACCTTTAATTCTTTTAATATTCCTGCACTTTCTCTTTTCTGTTGAGGATCCTTTCCACGACATCACAATTTATTTCCCAAAGTTCCCGAGCTTCCGTGTCTTTCCCCACAATAAATACTGACAAGAATCTTTATTTTTGTTTAAGATCTCAACTATCTCTTCTGGTTCCACACATAGGTGGCCTTATTGATCTTTAAGGGGCCCTATTTTCTACCAAGTTATCCTTTAGCCCTTATCGAAACTTGCACAAAGGCTTCTGAAAATTCAAATAAACCATATCCTCCGTACATCACCGCCCCCCGCTTCCCACCACCCCCACACCCCCACACCTACAACACCTTTATCTATTCTGACAACAAATAAAATCCAACAGGCTCAAAAACAAATTCTCTTTTATAAAATGTGTTTCTCAGGGTCCAGTTATTTTTTGTTGATATGTCGTTTCTCAATCATTTCAGCATGCTCCTGACTTACTGTCAGGCTAACAGTATTTGTTTTTAGACTGGAAACATAAAGGGTTGTGGGAGTTCTTATTTATCAGTCAGAAAAAAAAAGTAGCTTACAGGGTCATGAAGTAATAGAGAAGGCAAATCAAATGCTGCCATTTATTAGAAAGGGAATGGAGGCTAAATATAGGGATAGCTTACTAAAACGATGCAAGGTACATGTCAGACTACACCTAGAATATTATGAACAGTGTGAATGCCCGAAGGAAAGACATTCTTGTATCAGAGGCAGACCAGAGAAGGTTCACTCGGCTAATGTTGGGAATGGAGGGGTTTTATAATAAGAAGAGGTGGAGAAGATTGAGAATGAACCCATTGAAGTCGAGAAAAATGAGAGAGAAACTGAATAAAACATGCAAGATTCTGAAGTGCTTTGATCAGTTAAATACTGGGAATATAGGAAATAGAACAGTGCAGCACAGCAATAGGCCCTTCGGCCCAACATGATGGTACTCTCAACTCACACCATCCATATGTACATGGTCCATTTCCCTCTATTCTCTGCCTGTTCATGCTTCTCTCTAAATGTCACTTCAAAACTTTACTCACATTTCTGTTTCTATGACCTCGCTTGGCACCTTCTTCAGGGCTTATGACAGAAACGTCGATTCTCCTGCTCCTTGGATGCTGCCTGTCCTGCTGCGCTTTTCCAGCAACACATTTTTCAGCATCATCTCACACTTGTCCAGATTAAACTCAATTTGCCATTTCTCTTCACATCTTTCCAACTGATCTTTAACCTCCTGCAGCCTTGGATATCCTTGCCCATTAAACCCAACTAAATCAATTTTCATTTCATCTGCAATTATATTGGTCACTACCTTTCATTTCAATTGTGTGAGAATCTGTAACAAGGGGGCAGAAAATCCCAGCAACGGCTCACCCATTTAAGATGGAGATGAGGAGGAATGTATTCACTCAGAGGGTAGGGACTCTGTGGGAATTCCTGACTGCAGATTGTTGCCGAGGCTAGGTCATTAAGAATATTTATTCCAGAGATGGTTAGACTTTAATGCATCAGGGAAGCAAGGGTTTTGTGGAAAAGGCAGGAAAGTTGAGTTGAAGATCATCAGGTAAGCCATGATCTGATTAACGGGCAGAGAATACTGAATGGGCCAAATGGCCTAATTCTGCTCCTACATCTCAACTCAGTATCTCCATTATAACATTACGGATCTCTGCTCACAAAACTCCTTTATAATGGGATTATTAGATATTTATTATTACACAGCATTTGATCTCCAATACACAATTTGATGGCTCCTTGATATGATGTTATGGAAAACCATCTCGTATCCAATCCAGGATTCCATCCATTCCAGCCCTGATACTCATTAGTTATCCAGTCAGTATGGAGACCACTGTCACACACAGTTCCTTTCCTGCCCTTGTTGCAAGTACATTCAGTGTCCTGACCATAACCATTTGACATTCCCAGCACTGCCTGGTGCCGACAAAAGAATTCCAGCTAACGGTTGCTGCTGCTTGTTTATTCTCAGCTCCACCCAAATAGACTCCAAATTTTGATCTTCAGATCCACATGACTGTCCTATTAATTCATTAAACTCATCCTTTCTTTACAACTTGGTGGCTTTTTGCCTGTCCTGCCTTGATCCCAACAATCTTTCAATATTCCCTTCCCAGCGATGGCCATCCGTAGCTTTATCTCCGGAATGACGGTTCCAGTTACATCACATCTGTTCACTGTCATTCTCGCTGCCTTATGGCGAATGCAGGGAGTCATTCCTCAGCAATGGGGGGGGAGGGGGGGGGGGTTGAACAGATGGGTAGACGTTAGAGAGATAGGGAGGCTTACAGGGGCTTGAGAATGTTAGAGTTAAACAGAGTTACATCTGGTCAAGAATGTCAGTGGGACAAACGGGTTTGGGGATTGGAGGAATTTGCAGAGATAGAGGGATCTGGATTATATTCGGGAGATAGGGATAGGGATGGATGTAGGGAGAGGCAGGCAGTCTGAGAGGCACAGACAGGGGGTGTTTCAGGGAGAAGTGTATCGTATATACTAACAGAGATATGGAACGTTGTAGTGACGGAAGACATTTACTGTTATAAGAAGGCTGCCAGATTCTGAAGGCTGCATAGATATGAAGGCAATGGAGAATGCCAGGTTACTGGGTTGGAGAGAGTTACACAAATGGGAAGGATTGTACAAACTGAAAGAGGTTGCTATGGTCAGGAGGGTTGGGGGGGGGGGGAGGGGAGGTTTAAATAGATTAAGATCGAAGAATTGGAGAAGGTTAAGGACGTTACAGATGGATGTAGGGATTGGATGAGCTGACATTGAAAGTGAGTCTTATGGGAACTGGAGAGTCTCAAAGATTGGGGTTATTGCTAAAATCGGGAAATCTGCAGGGATTTCAAGGGATTACCCAACAAGCGAAGATTAAAGGGGCGCCATAGATTGGGGTGTTGTCAGGACTGGAAGAGGTTACACGGATAGGGAGGGCTTTAATGGCTGGAGATGTTTATCGAGAGAGTGGCGGGGCTGAAGCAGTTAGCAGAGACATGAAAACGTTTAGGACAGTACTAAGATACACTGGCTTTAGTTAGTGCAAAAATGGGAAGGTTAATGGGACGGGAGGAGCGAAGACAGTTACAGACAGCAGTGATGGCAGCAGATGTTAACGGATTAGAGAGAGACTTGCAGATTAGAGAGTGTGGACTTCAGATTCTGACAGCCATTGTACGAAGTGGAGGAGCCTTTGATAATGGCAAGTTTGCAACTATAGAAGGTGCTGAATAGACTGGAAGTGATAAAAGATGTAGGGAGGGTTGTGGAAGCAGTTGGTGGTTAGCGATAGGGAGCACTGCAGAGACTGCAGAGGATCATACAGACGGGGGGATTTCTAAGAGCAGGGGCAAGTAACAGAAATAGAGAAAGTGCAGAGGGTTCAGCAACCAGGAGGTTTCAAGGTGCAGGACAGAGTTACAAAGACTGGGACAGCTCTAGGGATTGGAGGAGCATAGAAAGATAGGGAGGGCTTTCAATCCTGTAGGTTATAGTATGTTATAGAGAAGGGGGATGTTTCACAACTAAAGGGAGTTAGAAAGATCAGGAGGATTTGAGGTTATTGGAGCAGCTTTAACTGTATAGTTTCTCCAGAGATAGGGAGAGTTGTGGCCTGGAACAGGTGACATGGAGAGGGAGGGTTTTAAGAATAAGGAGGACTTTTCAGAGAAACGGAAGGATGTAGGGATGGAACATGGTGAGAGTCACAGTGACAATTACGGCAGCTCTGGAAGGTAACAGAAATAAATAGTGTAGTGATAAGGGGTGCACATTAAAAAAAGATTTGTAGTAACTGAAGGAGATTACATGCACAGCGAGGGGAGTAAGGACTACGAGAGTTTACAGAGATTGCGTCTAGTTGAGAGAGGAAGAGTTTACTGGCATCATTAGGATGGTAGAGACTAAATTCCATGATATGGACTGTAGAACTGGATGGTATCCACAGCCATGGAGGATGTTAACTGGTGGAGGACGTTCCTAAGGTCAGGACTCCTTTGAGATTTCTCAGATAGTGAGATTTTCAGGTAGGAGCCAGACATAGTTACAAAGACAGGGAGGTATATCCGGTGTGGAAGGGATTACATAGATCTGGACAACTCAATGGACTGAATAATTTTTCACGGATAAGGAAGTGTTGGAGGAGTTGGAGAAGTTTAGATTAGATTAGATTATATTACTTACAGTGTAGAAACAGGCCCTTTGGCCCAACAAGTCCACACCGACCCGCCGAAGCGCAACCCACTCATACCCCTACATTTAACACCCAGATAGGGACGGATGGAGAGGTTAAAGGCAAATATATTGACATGGAGGGTGGTATTGGTAGGAGGAGCTTACAGGGATAGACAGGACTGTCGGGGTTTACAGGGATGAAGGAATTTAGTATGCACTGGAGAAGTTGAGGGATTAGGGTGTTAGGGGTGAGAGAACCTGACAGAGACAGAGAGCATTGTGTGGATTATAGAGGAGATTCCAAACAGAGGACGCATTATTGGGACTGGAGGATATTACAGAGATCACTAATACAGCATGGACCAGGATTGATGCCTGGGACCTCCTTTGCTGTCTCAGTGAGGACCAGTACAGCATAGGGGAAAGCAAGACCTCCACAAGATAGTGGGATTAAAGCCTTGAATGTAGCTGTTCCTTGCCAAACATTGTAACGATGTCCGATCTGTCAGCCACGTTTCAGTTTTGGCTGGAATATTCCAGTCCCTCGAGCCATTCCATGCTCTGAGCCTTCCAGTCAGGCCTCGTGCGTTGCCAGTCAGCCAACCTCCCCCCCCCCCACCCCTAACCAAGGGATATTGATGTCCCTCTGGTTCAAGTCCAACCCGCCCCCCGCCTTTGACAGGTCACCTCTACCCCAGAAGAGATCCCAATGATCCAAGAACTGAAAACCCTGCCCCCGACTCCTGCTCCTCAGCCACACATCCATCTGGCCTATATTTCCATTTCTATCCTCACTGGCACGTGGCACTGGGAGTAATCTGGAGACCACTACCCTCGAGGTTATTCTTTTTACCTTCTTCCCTAATGCTCGATACGCATTTCACAGGACCCCATCCCTTTGTCTACCTCGGTCATGTGGGCCGATGTGCACAATGACCTCTGGCTGTTCACCCTCCCCCTTCAGAATGTTCAGTAACCGCGCAGAGACATCCTTGACCCTGATACCCCGGGAGGCAGAACACCATCCTGGGGTCAATTGTGCAGCCGCACAGTCTCCAGTCTGTCCTCCTCACAACTCAGTCTCCTATAATTAGACACGACGTGGCAAACAGAGACTGGACTGAACTACCTGCAGTTAGGGCTATATTTGGAAAGTGGAGT
Source organism: Chiloscyllium punctatum (assembly GCF_047496795.1). NCBI lineage: Eukaryota > Metazoa > Chordata > Chondrichthyes > Orectolobiformes > Hemiscylliidae > Chiloscyllium > Chiloscyllium punctatum. The sequence goes on from NC_092759.1 coordinate 89,724,414, forward strand.
ATGTTAAAGTGATACAGTGAGAATCCATGGCCAGTTTGTTCATAAAGTGGGAATGACAAAGGCAGCAAGTCCAGGGAATACTGATCAAGTGTATTGTGAGTTTGATAAAGAAAATACAGTGCAATAAATATATGTGAAGCCATTCACATGTAGAAAGAGGGCAAAGGGTCCTTAGAAATGAGGGGCACTCAATGGCCATGAAACCTCCTTGGCAGACACTATTAAGGAAAAGCTACAAGATATTTTATGACGACAATCAGAGTCAGAGGATTCCCAGCTAAAGAGTGTGGCATGTTGGAAAACAAGGGATATTTTGTCCATGGAGCCAGAGGAAGTAGGTAACGCCTTCAATTAATACTTATCTTCTCTATTCAGACAGGTGAAAGACATTGTAGCCGCGGATTTCCGTTGAAATGGCGAGGTTCGGGAATATGTTAAGATCAATAAGGAGGAGGGATTAAATGTTTTCACAGGCAGAAAGGTGGATAAACCCCCAGTACCCAATGAAATGTATCCCAGGCTGCTATGGAAGGTAAGGGAGGAGATTGTTGGGGCTGTGGTGGATATACTTAATACTTTGCTGGCCACAGGTGAAGTGCCGCATGACTGGAGGATCGCTAATGTGGTTCTTTTGTTTAAGAAGGGCACCAGGGATAGGCCAGGTAATTACAGAGCTGATAGTCTGACAGCAGGAGAGGGAAACTATTGGAAACAATTCTGAGGGACAATTAGGGATAGTCAGCACGGATTTAGTAAAGGAAGATCCTGTCTGATGAATTCAGCTGCGTTTTCTTTGAAATCACGATTAAAAATATTGCTGAGGGCAGTACAGATGACGTGGGTTCCTTGGAGTTCACTATGGCCATTGACAAGGTCCCACATGGAAGGCTGGTCCAACACAACCATGGGATCCAAGGCAAATTGGCAAATTGGATCCACAATTGGTGGAGGGTTGGTTTTGTGTTTGAAATTCTTCCACCAGTGGGTGTGCCACAGGGATCTGTGCAGGAACCATTGCTGTTTGTATGTACATTAATACCTTGGATGTGAAAGTAGAAGGTATATTTAGCAAGTTTGCAGATGACATGAAAGGTGAAGGTTTTGTCCACAGTGAGGGGCATGGTCGCGGGCTACAGTCTGAAGGTTGAGGCTGGGACAGAATTTCAAGAGAGTCATTTAAATAGATAAAGCAGGCAAGAACACAGCAGGCTTTAAGGGACAACTGACCTATTAAACAATTTTATTTCAACATAACAGGCCTAACAGGTAAGGCAGATGAACTGGGTGCATGGACATGAGACCAGGACACCATAGGTCTGACAGAAACAGAGCTGAGGGAGGGACAGCACTGACAGCTCAATGTTCCAGGGTACAGGTTCTACAGGATGGAGAGAACAGGAGGTGAGAGAGGTGGGGAATTGGAGTTTTTGATCAGTGAAACATCACTGCAACACTTCGAGAGGATATTCCTGAGGATCGCCCAGTGATGCCTTAATGGTGGAAATGAGAAATGAGAATGGGTCATCACTTTGATATGACTGCACTACAGGCCCTCAATAGTCAGCGGGAAATGGAGCAGCAAATATGTCGGGAGATCTCAGATATCTGTAAGAAGGATAGGGTTGTAATGGTCGGGGATTTTAACCTTCTAAGCCTCGACTGGGACTGCCAGAGTGTTCAGAGCTTGGATGGGAGGGATTTGTTAGGCATGTTGAAGAAAACTGTCCCAGTCAGAATGTCAATGGTCGGACTGCAGGAAGGGGTAAATCCTGACCTCCCCTTGGGAAACAAGGTAGGGAAAGGGACTGAGATGTTCGTGGGAAAACTCTTTGGCAAAATCACCACAATTCTATTAGTTTGAAAATAGCTATGGAAAAGGACATGGCTGGTCCACAAGTTAATGATCAAAACTGGCCTTGCCTGAATCCAGAAGGGATGACTCAAGAGCTTTTAACAATTGCTTGTGGAGGCTATTTACAGATAAAGGGACGTCAGGCAGGTGGGAAGTTTTCAAAAGAGAGATAAAATGAAAGTTCAGTGCAGCATATTCCTGTTAGTCTGAAGGACAATGCTGACACAAGTAGGAAACACTGGATGACTGGGGATATTAAGGTTCTGGTCAACAAAAAGGAAGCACATGTCACATATAGCCAGCTGGATTAAGGGAATCCCTTGCGGAATATTGTGGCTGGAGTAATACACTTAACTGGGAAATCAGGAGGGCACAAAGGGGACGACAGAAAACTCTCGCAGATCAGGCGGAGGAAAATACAAGTGTATTAACAACAGATTAGGTATAGTCAGCACAGCTTTGGAGTGCTGTGTAGAATTCTGATCATCTTGATTTAGGAAGCATTTCCTGAAACTGTTAATGGAGCAACGATTGACGAAGATTGGGGCAGCACGGTGGCTCAGGGGGCAGGACGGCGCCTCGGGGGGCAGCACGGTGGCTCAGTGGTTAGCACTGCTGCCTCACAGCACCAGGGTCCAGGTTCGATTCCAGCCTTTGGCGACTGTCTATGTGGAGTTTGCACATTGTCCCAGTTTCTGCGTGGGTTTCCTCCGGGTGCGCTGGTTTCCTCCCACAGTCCAAAGATGTGCAGGCCAGGTAAACTGGCCATGCTAAATTTTCCGCACTTGCTACGTGCATCAGTAATAGGGAAATGGGTCTGGGTGGGTTACTCTTCTGAGGGTCGTTATTGACTTGTTTGGCCGTAGGGCCTGTTTCTACACTGTATGGAATCTAATTAATGTTACTGATACTGGAGGGTCTGACAGAATCAGAGAGGCTGGATAAGCTGGAAAGCAACATGGGGCGATGAGGTAGACTTGGCAGAGAAGATTAAGGAGAATGTAAATAATTTTCTACAGCAGACAAGTACAGAAAACCAACTGGAGAGACAAAACAGGGCCCCTCAAAGATCAGTGAGGCTACCCAAGTGTGGATCCACAGGAGATGGGGAAGACCCTAAATAAGCATTTCATGTCAGAACGTACTGTGGACAGATATTGGAAACAAAGGGAAAGAAACAGTGATGGCTTGTAAAGAGTCCCCATTACAGAAGAGGTGGTGATGGAGGTCTTAGAACACAATGGTAGAGAAAACCCCAGGTCCTGAACAAGTGTATCCCAAAACATTGTTGCAAAGTAGTGGCAGGGACACAAGCATGGATATTTGCATCATTGTCCTTCGTATTTCCACTGGGCGTAGGTGGCTGAGGGGTGACCTTATAAAGACATATAAAACCATGAAGGGTACAGGTAAGTTGATTAACCCATGTCTTTACCCCAAGGCAGTGAAGTCCATAAATAGATGGGATTGAAGTGCAGGAGGTGGAGATGTTAGCCATTCTGGAAAGTGTGAAAATAGGTAAGACCCCTGGGCCAGATGGGATTTATGCTCGGATTCTCTGGGAAGCCAGGAAGGAGGCTGCTGAGCCTTTGGCTTAGATCCTTCTGCTGTCATTGTCTACAGAGATAGTGCCAGAAACTGAAGGTTAACAAATGTTCTCCCCTTGTCCAAGAAGAAAGCAGAGAATACCCTGGTAATTATATAGCTGTGAGCTCTTCTTCAATTCTGGGTAAAGTGTTGGAAAGGCTTGCAAGGGATAGGATTTATAATCATCTGGAGATGAATAAGTTTAGTAAACACGGTTTAGGAATAGTAGGCTGTGCCTCACAAACCTTATTGAGTTCTTTAAGAAGGTGGATGAGGGTAAAGCAGTTGATGTGGTGTATATGGATTACAGTAAGGCATGTGTTAAGGTTCCCCACGGTAGGCTATTGCATACAATACGAAGAAATGGGATTGAGGGTGATTGTGCAGTTTGGATCAGAAATTAGCTCGCTGAAAGAAGACAGAGAATAGTGTTTCATGGGAAACACTCATCCTGGAGCTTAGTTGCGAGTTGGTTACGCCAGAATCTGTTTTGGGTTTAATGTTGCTTGTCATTTAAATAAATAACCTGGATGAGGGCATTGAAGGATATGTTAGTAAATTTGCGGATGGCACTAAAGTCAGTAAAGTTATGGATAGTGATGAAGGATCCTGTCGGTTACAGAGTGTCATAGATAAGCTGCGGAGCTGGACTGACATTTCACAAATGGAGTTTAATGTGGAATAATGTGATGTCATTCATTTTGAAAGGAATAACAGGAATACAGAGTACTCGGCTAGTAGTAAGATTCTTGGTAGTGTAGATGAACAGAGAGATCTCTGTGTACATGTACATAGATCATTGAAAGTTGCCTCCCAGGCTGATAGGGTTGTTTCGAAGGAATTCAGTGTGTGAGCTTTTATTGGTACAGGGTATAAGTTTCAAAACCGTGACATCCTGCTGCAGCTGGACAAGACTCTGGTGCGGCTGCGCGTTTTGTACAGTTTAGGTCACCACATTACAGGAAGGATGTTGAAGTTTTGCAAAGGGTTCAGAGAAGATTTACTAGGATGTCATCTGGTATGGAGGGAGTATCTTATGAGAAAGGTTGAGTAACTTGAAGCTGTTTCATTCAAGAGAAGACGTTTTCATGCCTATCAACTGAGACAAATAAGATCATCAGAGGGTTAGATGGGTAGGGCAATGAGAACCTTTCCCTCGGATGGCGATGCCTAGCATGAGGGGAGATAGCTTTAAATTGTTGGGTAATAGATGTAGGACACATGCCAGAGGTAGTTTCTTTACTCAGAGTAGTAGAGGCATGGAACGCACGGCCTGCAACAGCAGTGGACTCGCCAACTTTAAGGGCATTTAAATTGTGATTGGATAGAATTGGAATAGTGTTGGTTAGATGGGCTTCAGATTGGTTCCACAGGTTGGCGCGTCATCGAGGGCAGAAGGACCTGGACTGCACTGTCATTTTCTACGTTTTGGAGGGCATGAATATGAGGTGAGAGAGGAAAGACTTTAAAGGGATTGGAGGCGAATATTGTTTATACAGAGGATGGTGCAGGGATGGAACGAGCTTCCAGGAGAATTGGTAGAGAAAAATAAAATGACAACATGTAAAAGACATTTGGGCAGGTACATGGAGAGGAGAAGGTTTGAAGGGATATGGGTCAAATGCAACAAAACGCGACTCGTTCAAGGACTCTAATCAGCATGGACTGGTTGGATCGAAGGAACCATTTCTGTGCTTCATGAGTCTGTCTCCAGTTAATGGAGGAGGAGACTACTGAGATAAGACATGTTGTAGACACTGAAGCAAGTTACAGACAGAGGGATGACAGACTGGAAAGCGGTAAATTTCAAACACGTCGAGGGACTATAAGAAGGGGAGGACTTTACAGAGATAATACTTGTTGTATGAATTAAAAACTATTGAAGAAACTGGTCCACGAGACATGCCGTAGATACAGTGTTGCAGAGCAGTAAGTCTTAGTACTTGGTAGTAAGTCTGTACTCTGCTCCCCCGCCAGCACTCTATCTCTGTCATGTCTTGTTAGACGAAGTATGGAGCCCTCTCATTGCTCTCTGCTGTGCACTGTGAGTGATATCACCAGACTGCTGGAAGATGTCAGGGACACACAATTGTGTCAGAAGAACTAGTTTAACTTCATGATGCACTGATATAACTGGTCAGGGATGCATGTATCCAAAATCTCAGCTAATGTTCAGTGGAGGCGGGTTTGGTGGAATTTGAAATCAATAACTTTAAAAATAGTAATTAACATTTCATAAATATGTATGAAAACCTTGCTGATGTCCAAAAAACCTAAACATTTGTCCTTGAGAGAAAGACATCTGCCCATCCACACGTGGTCTGCACGACATCCCTACAGCCAAGTGTTTGCCTCTCAATTACCCTCTGGAATGGCTGAGTAAGTTACTCAGCTCAAGGGCAGCTAGGGCTGGGCAAGAAAGGCTGGTCAGCCAGAGACACCCATATCCCATACCTGATTTAATAAATAATCCATTAGGATGGTCCCACTGGAACCATGCTGGGACCAGGGTCCTGGCCGATCATGTCGGTCGGTTTATGGACACGGCTTTAAAATGACAGAGAGGATGCAGGGACAGGGTTCAGGTGGAAGGCGCTTTCCAAATCCAAAGAGAAAAGGTGAAGCATCGGAACAGCATGGGGATGTGGCTGAAGACAAGCAGAAAGGAACAGGAAGGGACAGAGTTTAACTAAAACTGTACATCAGTGAATTGGGTTGTGACAGGAAATTGTGGGAAAGAGTAAATTATGTTTTGTTTTAGAATGGACAAAGGTTCTACCACTTTATCTATGTATAAAATCCCTTTGGATTCTCCTTATCCCTATTTGCCAAAGCTTTTCCCTTGTACGCTTTTCGCTCTTAAGTATACTCCTACTACCTTTATACTCTGCTAAGGATTCATTGAATTTCTCCTAAACTTCATATATGCTTCCTTCTGTTTCTTATCCAAAACATCAATTTTTCTAGTAATCTAACATTCCCTACACCTATAAGCCTTCCCTTCACCCTAACAGAAATACTGTATACTATCTCTGGACTCTCGTTATCTCATTTTTGAAGGCTTCCCATTTTGCAATGATAAGGGCTTCATTCTCTCAACATCAAAACTCTCGAATTCCCCCTGCATCTCGTGAAACTGCCACTGAAATATAACGAAAAAAAAGGATCATTCCAATCGCAGGCTTTGTTGAGTTGAGCTCTGGTCAGTCATGCAGATCTGGCGGTCACATGAGCAGCACCAGGTCAGTGTCAGGCACACAGGCAGAATGGGTAACTAGATTCACATCTGAACTCCACATCTCCCAGCCTGGGAACCTAAAGTTGTGTTCAGCCATTCTGATAAACATCTCCAAAATTAGCTCATGAAGATTGGACAGTTGTCCAATCAAAAATAAAATCCATCATTCAAACTGGAACATCCTTCAGTTTCCACAAAACGATTCTAACTTGGTCCCATCCTGCAGGTTCTATAAATCCTGCTAACTCTAACCTCATGCAGGATCCACATCCCTTTCTACATTTGTACTACCCTCCAGGTTCGGCAGCCCTTCCTAACTCCGGAACATGGCCCATACTCTACAACTCATCCCTCCTCTGCAATGTATCCCAGAAGGGCACTGGAGGATGGTGGGGGTCATGTGGACAGGGAGGAATATCAGGACTGGAGGGTAATGCAGATATTAGGAATATTGCAGTGGAAAAAGGAGGCTTTAGAAATTTAGAGTGTTGAACGAAGTTACAGAGCTAAGGGGGATTGTAGGGACGTGATATGATTTCACCATTTTGGAGTGTTGTAGGCACTGGAGGAAGTTTCCAAGATTGGGAGGGTTTAAGATTGGAAGGATTTCACAGAAAACCTTGACAAGGTTAAAAGCAAGATTCTTGGTAAGGGTGGAGGAACAGCGGGATCTTGGGGTTCAATCCATAGATCCCTCAAAGTTGTCAACCAAGTTGATAGGAGTTTTGAGAAGGTGTATGGTGTGTTGGCTTTCATTAGCAGGGGGATTGAGTTTAAGGGTCACAAAATTATGCGGCAGCTGTATAGACCCCTGCTTAGACCACACTTGGAATATCATGTTCGGTTCTGGTTGCATTAATATCGGAAAGAAGTGGAAGCTTGAGAGATGGTGCAGAGGAGATTTATCAGGATGCTGCCTGGCCTGGAGGACAGGTCTTATGGAGAAAGGCTGAGGGAGCTATGGTTTTTCTCATTGAGGATGATAAGTCACTTGACAGAGGTGCACGAGATGATGAGACTCTGAGATAGAGTGGATAGCCGGAGAATTATCCCACTGTGAAGATGGCTATCAGAAGGGATCATAATTTAAAGGTGATTGGAGGAAGGTTCAGGGACGGTTGTCAGAGGTAGGTTCTTTACACAGAGAGTGGTGGGTGCGTGGAATGCATTGCCAGCGGTGGTAGTAGAGCCAGTTACATTAGGGATATTTAATTATCTCTTCGATAGGCACATGGATGATAGTAAAACATAGGGTCTGTAGATTATAGTTTGATCACAGAGTAGGATAAAAGGTCGGCATATCATTGAGGGGTGAAGGGCCTGTCGTGTGCTCTACTGTTCTATGTTCTATATAAGGAGGGATACAATGGCACGCAGATGTTTCAGAAAGCTGGAGAGGATGAGATCCGGAGGAAGAGACACAAATAGGGAGGGTTGCTCGGAATGTCAGAGGTAACAGAGACAGCAATGGTCTGATCAGGAGCAGACGATACGGGCTCCAAGTGTTCTGGGGTTTGGACGTGATTTCACCAGGAAGGAGGACAGTAGAGCCACAGGAGGTTACAGAAATGTGGAGAACTGTAGTGCCTACAGGTGCTCATGGCGAGGGGGAGATTGGGAGGGATGGAGCAGTTTACAGGCAGAAGGATGTCGGGAGGATGGAGTGGTTTACACAGACAAGGAGTTTAGGGTGTAGGTTTTCTCGCTGAGCTGCAGGTTTGATATCCAGACGTTTCATTACCTGGCTAGGTAACATAATCAGTGGCGACTTCCAAGTGAAGCGAAGCTGTTGTCTCCTGCTTTCTATTTATATCTTTCTCCTGGATGGGATTCCTGAGGTTTGTGGTGATGTAATTTCCTGTTCATTTTCTGAGGGGGTGATAGATGGAATCTAGATCTATGTGTTTGTTTATGGCATTGTGTTTGGAGTGCCAGGCCTCTAGGAATTCTCTGGCATGTCTTTGCTTAGCCTGTCCAAGGATAGATGTGTTGTCCCACTCGAAATGGTATTTTTTTTCATCCGTGTGTAGGGCTACGAGGGAGAGAGGGTCATGTCTTTTTGTGGAGAGCTGATGTTCGTATATCCTGTTGGATAACTTTCTTCCTGTTTCTCCTACGTAGTGTTTGTGGCAGTCTTTGCATGTCTAGCTGTCATTTCTGAAACTTCTTTGATATATGGTAAGGTGGTTAGTGTTTCTGGCTTTGTTTGGTCTGCTTGTTGGGATGGTTGCTGGTGTAGTTAAGTATTTGGTCAGTGTTCCCAACACACACAAAAACAGCTTATCAGAACACTATTCCGACGAGCCACCACACACTGCAGCACAGACGAACTTCGGAAAACAGAGGAGAATCACCTACACAATGTATTCAAGAAGAACGGATACTCAAGAAATACAGTGCGCAGATTCCTCAAGAACACACCACGACAAGCAGACCAAACACAGCCAGAAATCCTAACCACCTTACCATATATCAAAGACATTTCAGAGATGACAGCTAGACTACGATGACCCCTCGGAAGCGATTAGCACACAAACTCACCAACACTCTCACAAAAACTAACAAACTTAAAAGACACAGTACAAGCCATGGACAAAACCATGGTCATCTACAAAATTCCATGCAAGGACTGCCACAAACACTACATAGGACAAACAGGAAGAACGTTAGCCACCAGGATATACAAACATCAGCTAGACACAAAAAGACACGACCCTCTCTCCCTCGTAGCCCTACACACGGATGAAAAAAAAACACCATTTCGAGTGGGACAACACATCTATCCTGGGACAGGCTAAGCAAAGACATGCCAGAGAATTCCTAGAGGACTGGCACACCAACCACAATGCCATTAACAAACACATAGATCTAGATGCCATCTATCAACCCCTCAGAAAATGAACAAGAAATGACATCACCACAAATTCCAGGAACCCCATCCAGGAGAAAGATATAAATAGAAAGCAGGAGACAACAGCTTCACTTCACTTGGAGGTCGTCACTGATGATGTTACCTAGCCAGGTAATGAAACGGCTGGATATCAAACCTACAGCTCAGCGAGCAAACCTACACCCTAAACCTTAACCTGAGCTACAAACCTTCACCGTGCAAAGACAAGGAGTGATTTAGAAGCAGATCACAAAGATAAAGTGGGTTGTACAAATTGAAAGAAGAAACAGAAATATGCAGAGTAGTCAGAACGATAATGTTTATAGATATAGGAGGGCTCAGGTTCTGGAGTTTGTTTGGATATGGAGCGTTTGGAGTCTGACAGATTTTCTGAGAGATAAGGACAGCAATTTTGCTTGGAGACAGTTTCACAGAAAAAAATGAGCACGAGTAAGCTCCTACAGTTTGGTCAAGGGAAGGGTTGTAGGGGAGGGTGGCACACAGATTGGGATGTCAGAGCTGGAGAAGATTATGGAGATGGGTAGATGGATGGAGAGACTGGAGGAGATTCCATTGACAGCGTGTGTGCTAGCGACAGGAGGATGTTACACAGACGGTGGGTCTTGTTGGAACTGGATCGGGACAGACACAGGCATTTGAGTGAGTTCTACAGATTGGGAGTGCGGCAGGGACCTGAGAGGACTGTGGGGTCTCCAAAGATTGATCGCGTCTTTCGGACTGGAAGAGGTTATGTAGATACAGAAACCTTAAAGCCAATGTATGGCATCTTCTTTTTCCTGAGTAGAACCTCCATGTCTCCCATCAGTCAGGGATCCCTGAACCTGTCAGCTTTTCCCTTCACCCTAACAGGGACATACTGACCCTGGATCCTTGAGATCACAGTTTTCAAAGCCTCCCATTTGCCAGTCGTTCCTTTTTATTCAAACAGACTCACCCAGTCGATGGTAGTCATGATTTGGAGATGTCGGTGTTGGACTGGGATGGGCAAAGTTAAAAGTCACACAATACCACGTCCAGCAGGTTTATTTGGAAGTGCTAGTTTTCGGAGAGTTGCTTCTCCATCGGTGGTTGTGGAGCACAGTCATAAGGCACTGAATATGTAGCAACAGGATTGCAGTGTCATGGAATGTAATATCAAACACATTTAGATGAAATCTTTCATCTTTTGGAATGATCAATAGCGCTTCCAAATCTAGTTGGACAATAAACAGGTGTTGTGTGATTTTTAGTTTCACCCAATCGACCTCTGCTAGATCCTGCCTAATAGCCCCAAAACTGGCCTTGCTCCAGTTTAGCATCTTAAACTGTGGACCTGTTCAATGTTTTTCCAGAACTATGTGAATTCTCAGACAGTTGTGGTCATTGGACGCAAATTACTCTATGACTGAGATTCAGTCACTTGCCAGACCTTTGTTTCTTGGGCATATTTGGCAAATTTCACTCCGTACGTGCCTTTTACTCTCTGGGTGGCCCAGTCAATCCAGGGAAATTAAAATCTCCATACAATACCTATTGTCTACATTGTTCGGATGTAACTCATTCCTACTATTATCGCCCATCTCTCAATACATCTGCTCCTCTAGTATCCACTGGCTTTTTGAGGGTCATAAAACAGTCCCAACAGTTTGACCATCCCCTTTTGGTTTATAACTTCCAAATATGTAGCCTCATTTGATGACTCGTTAAGAGTATCCTCTCTAAACAGGGTTGTTATGTCCTCCCTTATCAAAAGGGCAGCTTCCCCTCTTCCTTTACTTGTCCTTCTGTCACACCTGTAGCTTCCCTACCCTGGAACACCGAGCTGCCAGTCCTGCCCTTCTCTCAGCCATGTTTCTGTTATGGCTATAATATCCCAGTCCCCAGAGCTAATCCATGCTCGGAGCTCGTCTGCCTTACCAGTCAGGTCTCGTGCGTTGAAATAAATGCTCGTTAAACCAGAAATCTTTTCCCTTCCTTTACTGTACCCCTGGATATACTGAATAGGATACTTGGTCTTGGTGGTTGATGTGTCTTCCCCTGAATGGTCAATGGTCCCTCTCCTATTCAGAGTCCCAAACTCCTGCCAAACTAGTTTAGACCCTTCCGGGATAATACTAGCAAATCTCCCTCCAGGGATATTGGTGCCCCTCTGCTTCAAGTCCAACCCATCTCTCTTTTACAGGTCACCTCTACCCCAGAAAAGATCCCAATGATCCAAGAACTGAAAACCCTGTCCCATCCATCTGCTCATCAGCCATACATCCATCCGGCCTAACATTCTATGTTTATCCTCATTTGCAACGGGCATTGGGAGTAATCCAGAGATCAGTACCCTTGAGGTATTGCTTTATAAATTCTTAATGAAATCCCTGTACTAATTTCACAGGACACCATCCCTTTGTCTATCTTGGTCAGTGGTATAAATGTGCACAATGGTCTCTGGCTGTTTACCCATTCCGTTCCGAATGTTCTGCAACTGTTCAGAGACATCCTTGACCCTGGCACACAGGAGGCAACACACCATCCTGGGCTCTCTACTGCAGCCACACAGTCTCCTGTCTGTCCCCCTCACAACTGAGTCTTCTATCAGTATCACGATCATTGGACAAGATGTGGCAAACATGGACTGGGAAGAACCATTTGCGTTTGGGTCTATTTTTTATAAAATGGGAGCATTTTAAAGTGATAGAGTAAAAAAATCTGGGCCAGTGTGTTCATGCGGATGGAATGACAAAGGCAGCAAGTCTGGCAAATACAGATCAAGCGATATTGTGGGTTTTATAAAGAAAATACAGTTCAATAAAACAGGTGAAGCCCTTCACAAGTATGGAGAGTGCAAGGGGATCCTTAAAATGAGGTTCAAACAATGGTCCCGAAATATCCTTGGGAGATAGTGTTAAGGAAAAGCCGCAAGGTATATTACCAGTACAGTTAGAATAAGAGGATTACTGGGGAAATGGTGGGGCCTGTTAGAAACCAAAGGGACAATCTGTGCATGGAGCCAGAGGAAGTAGGTGAGGTCTTCCATGAATACTTCCCACCTGTATTCACACAGGAGAAAGACATTGTAGCTGGGAATTTCAGTCGGTATGGTGATGTTCGAGAACATGTTAAGATCAATAAAGGGGTGGCATTAAATGTTTTCACAGTCATAAAGGTGGGGAAATCCCAGTGCCCAATGAAATGTATCCCAGGCTGATAAAGGAGGTGAGCGAGGAGATTGCTGGGGCCCTGGTGGATATATTTAACACTTTGCTGGCCACAAATGAAGTGCCGAATGACTGGAGGATCGTTAATGTGGTTCATTTGTTTAAGAAGGGCAGCAGGAATAGGTCAGGAAATTACAGAGCAGATAGTCTGACAGCAGAGGGGAGGGAAATTATTGGGAACAATCCTGAGGGACAAGATGTAACAAAATTCGGAAAGGCAGGAATCGATTAGGGAAAGTCATCACGAATTTGGTAGAGGAAGATACTGTCTGAGGAATTCAGTTTAGCTTTTTGAAATGGTGTCTAAAAATATTGATAAGGGCCGTGCAGATGATGTGGGTTCCATGGAGTTCATTAAGGCGTTTGACAAGGTCCCACATGGAAGGCTGGTCCAAAAGGGAAGAGCCTATGGGATCCAAAGCAAGTTGGAAAATTGGATCCAAAATTGGAGGGTTGTTTTAGCGATCAGAAGCCTTTCACCAGTGGGTGTACCACAGGGATCTGTGCAGGAACCATCGCTGCTTATTTTGTACATTAATGAGTTGGATGTGAAAGCAGAAGGTATCATTATCAGGTTTACAGATGACATGGAAGGTGAGGATGTTGTCCACAGTGAGGGGGATGTTCTCAGGCTACAGTCTGAAGATTGAGGCTGGGACAGAATTTCAATACAGTAATTTCAATCGACAAGGCAGGCAAGACCACAGCAGGCAATGAGGGAAAACTGATGAACTAAGTCACATTTATTTTGATGGAAAAGGTCTGACAGTATAAGCACATGGGAACATGGGACTGGGATACCATAGGTATTGCAGAAACACAGCTGAGAGAGGGACAGGACTGCCAGCTCAGTGTTCCAGGGTACAGATGCTACAGGAAGGAGAAAAGTGGAGGCAAGTGAAGAGGGGGAGTGGAGGTTTACATAGAACATAGAAAATAGAACATAGAACAATACAGCACAGGACAGGCCCTTCGGCCCACGATGTTGTGCCGAACTTCTAACCTAAATTAAGCACCCATCCATGTACCTATCCAAATGCCGCTTAAAGGTCGCCAATGATTCTGACTCTACCACTCCCACGGGCAGCGCATTCCATGCCCCCACCACTCTCTGGGTAAAGAACCCACCCCTGACATATCCCCTATACCTTCCACCCTTCACCTTAAATTTATGTCCCCTTGTAACACTCTGTTGTACCCGGGGAAAAAGTTTAGATTCATGAAAACATTACTGCAGCACTAAGAGAAGATATTCCTGGGGATAGCCCAGTGAAGATATACGAGTGGAACTGAGAAATAAAAATGGGTTATCAGTTTGATATGACTGTACTACAGGCCCCCAATAGTCAGCGGAAAATTGAGCAGCAATTTTTTCCGGACATCTCAGATATTTGTAAGAACGATAGGGCTGTAACGGTCAGGGATTTTAACTTTCTAAGCTGAGACTGAGACTGACAAAATGTTCTGAGCTTGGATGGGAGGGATTTGTTCAGCATGTTCAAGAAAACTGGCTCAGTCAGTATGTAACTGACCCAAATGAAGAAAGAGGTGAAACCTGACCTCCCTTCAGGAAGCAAGGTAGGGAAAAGTGCTTGAGGTGTTAGTGGGGGAGCATTTTGGAAAAGGGACCACAATTACATTAGTTCGAAAGTAGCTATGGATAATTAGTAGGAGAAAGTGAGGACTGCAGATGCTGAAGATCAGAGCTGAAAATGTGTTGCTGGAAAAGCGCAGCAGGTCAGGCAGCATCCGAGAAAAAGGAGAATCGATGTTTCGGGCATCAGCCCTTCTCCGAAACGTCGATTATCCTGTTCATTGGATGCTGCCTGACCTGCTGCGCTTTTCCAGCAACACTTTTTCAGCATGGATAATTAGTAGGCCTGGTCCACAAGTTAATGATCAAAATTGGACTTACCCCAATCCAGAAGGTATTAGTCAAGAGATTTTAAAAGTTAATATTGAAAGGCTATATAAAGGGACCTCAGACATGTGGGAAGCTTTCAAAATAGAGAAAATGAGAGTTCAGGGCCAGCATGTTCCTGTTAGTGTGAAGGGCAATGCTGATCACAAGTAGGAAACACTGGATGACTGGGAATATTGAGGTTATGGTCAAGAAAACAGTGGGCACATCATTTCTAGCCATCTGGATTAAGTGAATCTCTTGAAGAACATTGTGGGTGCATTTTGAGTGCGAGCAGCAGCTAAGGTAAGACTGTTTGTTTTAAAAGTACTTACCGGTAGCGGGCAGCGGTGGTTTTTTTCACTCTCTCTTCACAGAAAGAGCGGGAGCAGTAGGGGGAAGTGACGACGACCAGAGAGGCAGCCGGGAAGGAAAGCAGTGAGTATAAATACTCACCCTTCGACGCTAACGGTCATTTTGAGTGCGAGCAGCAGCTAAGGTAAGACTGTTTGTTTTAAAAGTACTTACCGGTAGCGGGCAGCGGTGGTTTTTTTCACTCTCTCTTCACAGAAAGAGCGGGAGCAGTAGGGGGAAGTGACGACGACCAGAGAGGCAGCTGAGACCCGGAAGCAGGTAGAGCGTAAGCTTACCTGGGTAGGTTTGTTTCCCCTTTAAAAGCGTGCAGCTGAAGAACCCGAGGCACTACGGAGGTAGTGCCTCCCTCCCGCCCTCCTCCTCTAACCTAATAATAAGATCCGTTGTGGTAAGGAGGTAAGTGCCGAATTTTGCTTGTTGTATTCTTTAGACCCAGTTTTTTTTAAATAAAGGTTAGCTTTAGAGGGATGGCAGTGAAGGCAGTGCAATGTTCCTCCTGCAACATGTATGAGGTGAGGGATGCCATGGACATCCCTGCTGATTACACTTGCAGGAAGTGCACCCATCTCCAGCTCCTCCAAGACCGTGTTAGGGAACTGGAGCTGGAGTTGGATGAACTTCGGATCATTCGGGAGGCAGAGGGGGTCATAGATCGGAGCTATAGGGAAGTAGTAACTCCAAAGATGGCAGATAGATGGGTGACAGTGAGGGGGACTGGGAGGAAGCAGCCAGTGCAGGGACCCCCTGTGGTCGTTCCCCTCAAGAACAAGTATACCGTTTTGGATACTTGTGGGGGGGACGACTTACCAGGGGTAAGTAACGGGGCTCAGGCCTCTGGCACGGAGCCTGTCCCCGCTACTCAGAAGGGAAGGGTGGAGAAGAGCAGAGCAATAATAATTGGGGACTCGATAGTTCGGGGCACAGATAGGCGGTTTTGTGGGAACGAGAGAGACTCACGTTTGGTATGTTGCCTCCCAGGTGCAAGGGTACGTGATGTCTCTGATCGTGTTTTCCGGGTCCTTAAGGGGGAGGGGGAGCAGCCTGAAGTCGTGGTCCATATTGGCACCAATGACATAGGTAGGAGTGCTGAGGATGTTAGACAGGCTTTTAGGGAGCTAGGTTGGAAGCTCAGAGTTAGAACGAACAGAGTTGTTGTCTCTGGTTTGTTACCCGTGCCACGTGATAGAGAGTCGAGGAATAGGGAGAGAGAAGAGTTAAATGCGTGGCTACAGGGATGGTGCAGGAGGGAGGGATTTCGGTATTTGGATAACTGGGGTTCTTTCTGGGGAAGGTGGGACCTCTATAGACAGGATGGTCTGCACCTGAACCTGAGGGGCACCAGTATCCTTGGGGGGAGGTTTGCTAGTGCTCTTGGGGGGGGTTTAAACTAACTCTGCAGGGGCATGGGAACCCAGACTGTAACTTTAGGGTGCAGGACCTGGAGTGTAGGGAGGGTAGGAATATGGTATCAATCTTAAAGGATCGTGCCTGTAAACAGAAGGGTGGCTTGAAGTGTGTATACTTTAATGCCAGAAGTATACGAAATAAGGTAGGTGAACTCGCAGCGTGGGTTGGTACCTGGGACTTCGATGTTGTGGCTATTACGGAGACATGGCTAGATCAGGGACAGGATTGGCTGTTGCAGGTTCCAGGGTTTAAATGTTTTAGTAGGGTCAGAGGTGGGGGTAAAAGAGGGGGGGGTGTGGCTTTGCTTGTCAAAGATAGTATTACAGCGGTGGAAAGGAAGATGGATGAAGATTTGCCATCTGAGGTAGTTTGGGTTGAGGTTAGGAATAGGAGAGGTGAGGTCACCCTGTTAGGAGTCTTTTACAGGCCTCCTAATAGTCCTAGAATCGTTGAAGAAAGGATTGCGAAGATGATTCAGGAGAAGAGTGACAGTAATAGGGTGATTGTTATGGGAGACTTTAACTTTCCTGATATTGATTGGGAAAGCTATAGCTCAAGTTCGTTAGATGGGTCAGTGTTTGTGCAATGTGTGCAGGAGAGTTTCCTGACACAATATGTAGATAAGCCAACAAGAGGTGAGGCCATACTGGATTTGGTTCTGGGTAACGAACCAGGCCAGGTATTAGAACTAGAGGTAGGTGAGCACTTTGGGGACAGTGACCACAATTCGGTGATTTTTAGTCTCGTGATGGGGAGGGATAAGTGTGTACTACAGGGCAAAAGTTATAGCTGGGGGCAGGGAAATTATGATGCGTTGAGGCATGACTTAGGATGTGTGGATTGGAAAAGTAGATTCCAAGGCAAGAGCGTAATTGATATGTGGAACTTGTTCAAGGAGCAACTATTGAGTGTCCTTGATAAGTACGTACCTATCAGGCAGGGAGGAAAGGGTCGTGTGAAGGAGCCGTGGTTTAATAAGGAGTTGGAATCCCTTGTTAAATGGAAGAGGGCGGCCTTTGTAAAGATGAGGCGTGAAGGTTCAATAGGGGCGATTGAGAGTTATAAGGTAGCCCGGAAGGACCTGAAGAGAGAGCTAAGAGCAGCAAGGAGGGGACATGAAAGGTCCTTAGTTGGTAGGATTAGGGAAAACCCTAAGGCTTTCTATAGGTATGTTAGGAATAAAAGAATGACTAGGGAAGGAATAGGTCCAATCAAGGATAGTAATGGGAAGTTGCGTGTGGAGGCTGAAGAGATTGGGGAGGCGCTGAATGAATACTTTTCGTCAGTATTCACTCAGGAACAGGACATTGTTGTCGATACGAATACTGGGGCACGAATAAGTAGAATGGATGGCTTTGAGATATGTAGAGAAGAGGTGTTGGAAATTCTGGCAAGGGTGAAAATAGATAAGTCCCCTGGGCCTGATGGCATTTATCCTAGGATTCTCTGGGAAGCAAGGGAGGAGATTGCAGAGCCATTGGCCTTATTTTTTGTGTCCTCTTTGTCTACAGGAGTAGTGCCAGAGGACTGGAGGCTAGCAAACGTGGTTCCCTTGTTCAAGAAGGGGAGTAGGGATAATCCTAGTAACTATAGGCCAGTGAGTCTCACTTCTGTTGTGGGCAAAGTCTTAGAGAGAATTATAAGGGATAGGATTTATGCACATCTGGATAAGAATGATGTGATCAAGGATAGTCAGCATGGTTTTGTGAAGGGCAGGTCGTGCCTCACAAACCTTATTGAATTCTTTGAGAAGGTGACGAAGGAGGTAGATGAGGGGAAAGCGGTAGATGTAGTATATATGGATTTTAGTAAGGCGTTTGATAAGGTCCCCCATGGTAGGCTACTGCAGAAAATACAGAGATATGGCATTGAGGGTGAGTTGGAGGTTTGGATTAGGAATTGGCTCTCTGGAAGAAGACAGAGGGTAGTAGTTGATGGCAAAGATTCATCTTGGAGTGCCGTCACTAGTGGTGTTCCGCAAGGATCTGTTTTGGGACCATTGCTGTTTGTCATTTTTATAAATGACCTGGAGGAAGGGTTAGAAGGTTGGGTGAGCAAGTTTGCGGATGATACGAAAGTCGGAGGAGTTGTAGACAGTGAGGAAGGATATGGCAGGTTACAGCGGGATATAGAGAAGCTGCAGAGCTGGGCAGAAAGGTGGCAAATGGAGTTCAATGTAGCTAAGTGTGAAGTGATTCACTTTGGTAAGAGTAATAAAAAGATGGATTACTGGGCTAATGGTAGACTACTTGGTAGTGTGGAAGAGCAGAGGGATCTTGGTGTCCATGTACACAGATCTCTGAAAGTTGCCACCCAGGTAAATAGTGCAGTGAAGAAGGCATATGGCGTACTGGCTTTTATTGGTAGAGGAATTGAGTTCCGGAGTCCTGAGGTCATGCTGCAGTTGTATAAGACTCTGGTGCGGCCGCATCTGGAATATTGTGTGCAGTTTTGGTCGCCATACTATAGGAAGGATGTGGAGGCACTGGAACGGGTGCAGAGGAAGTTTACCAGGATGTTGCCTGGTATGGTAGGAAGATCCTATGAGGAAAGGCTGAGGCACTTGGGGTTGTTTTCTTTGGAGAAAAGAAGGTTTAGGGGTGATTTGATAGAGGTGTACAAGATGATTAGGGGGTTAGATAGGGTTGACAGTGAGAACCTTTTTCCGCGTATGGAGTCAGCTATTACAAGGGGGCATAGCTTTAAATTAAGGGGGGGTAGATATAGGACTGATGTTAGGGGTAGGTTCTTCACTCAGCGAGTCGTAAGATCATGGAATGCCCTGCCAGTAGCAGTAGTGGACTCTCCCTCTTTATGGGTATTTAAGCGGGCATTGGATAGGTATATGGAGGATAGTGGGTTAGTGTAGGTGAGGTGGGCTTTGATCGGCGCAACATCGAGGGCCGAAGGGCCTGTACTGCGCTGTATTGTTCTATGTTCTATGTTCTATGTTCTAGTAATAAACTTAAGAGGGAAATCAGGAGGGCCAAAAGGGGACCAAGAAAGCTTTGGCAAACAAGGTTCAGGAAAATCCATAGATATTCTCCAAGGATATTCATAAAAAAAGATTAACTCGGGACAAAATGTGGCCCCTTAAAGATCAATGGCACCATCAATATGTGGAATCACAGGTGACATCTTAAACAAAAAAAATCACATTACAACCTACTGTGGACAAAGGCTAGGGAAGTCAGGGAAATAAACAGTGATAACTTCAAAAGAGTCCACATTACAGAGCAGGAGGTGCTGGAGAGTTTAAAATCTATGAAAACAAGACAATTTCTGGGAACTAATCAAGTTTGTCCATGGATTTCGGAGGAAGTTAGGGACGAAATTAAAGGACTCCCTCACAGAGATATTTCTGTCACTGACAACCACAGTTGAAATGTTGGGCCACAAGGCGGTGTGGTTGATTGGTGCGGGTGTCCCAGAGATGTTCCCTAAAGCGCTCTGCCAAGAGATGTCCAGTCTCCCCAATGTAGAGGAGACCGCATCAGGAGCAACGAATCCCCAACATGACATCCCAACTCCTCCTTTCAATGCTCTGCACAATGAAGGTAACCATCCCAAACGCCTGATTCACCAGCCTGTCTACCTGTGACACCACTTTCAAAAAACTGTGCACCTGCGTCCCTGGGTCACTGATTGACCACACGACCCAGGGCTCGAATATTAACTGTGCAAGTCCTACCCTGGTTTGTTGTACCAAAATGGAATACTTCACATTTATCGAATTAAACTCCATCTGCTATTATTCAGCCCACTATCCCAGCAGTACTGTTCATCCTGTTGCATCATAGATAAGCTTCTTCACTGTCCATTTTACCACCAATTTCGGTGTCACCCAAAAAATCTTACTTACCAGGAAACCAATAATCCCATCCAAACCATTTATCCAAATGATAAAACAACAGTGGACCGACTAGACCGCTGGTCACATGCCTCCAGTGAGAAAAACAACATGTCTCCCATCACCCTCTGTCTCCTACCATCCAGCCCAATTTTGTATCCAGTTGACTAGCTCCTCCTGAATGCCTTATCCGTTTGCATTGATCTGAGCTTATTACTCAGTTTACCACATGGAATGTAGAACACAGAACAGTACAGAACAAGACCCTTCGGTCATGATGCCATGCCAATCATTTATCCGACCATAAGATCAAACTAACTGCGTACACTTCATTTTACGATCATCCATGTGCCTATCCAAAAGTCTACTAAATGTACCTAATGTATCTAATTTTCCTACCACTTCTGGCAGTGCATTCCACCCACCCGCCACTCTCTGTGTAAAAAACCCACCTCTGACATTTCCACCCACCAGCCACTGTGTAAAAAAACCTACCTCTGACATCTCCCCTTAACCATCCTCCAAATCACTTCCAATCATTCTCCCTCATAATAGCCATTTATGCCATGCAAAAATGAAGTCTCGCATTATTCACTGACTATGCCTTACATCATCTTGTTCACCTGCACCATGTTACCACTCACCCTTCTTCACATCAATGAGAAAAGCGTTAGATCCCTCAACGTTTCTTCATAAGATATGCTCTCCAGTCCAGGCAGCATTCTGGTAAATCTCCTCTTTACCCTCTCTAAAGCTTCCACATCCTTTCTGTAATGAGGGAACCTGAGCTGAACACAATATTCCAAGTGGGGTCAAACCAGGGCTCTATAGAGCTGCAGCACAACCTTACAGCTTTGAAACTCAATCCCCCAGATAATAAAGGTCAACGCAACATATTCCTTCTTAACAACTCTATCAGCTTGGGTGGTAACTCTGAGGGATCTATGGACATGGAACCCAAGATCCTTCTGTTCCTCCACATTGCCAAGGTTCCCACCTTTAACTCTGTAATCTAAAATCAAGATCGACCTTCCAAAATGAATCACTTCACATTTTTTCCAGACTGAACTCCATCTGCCACTTCTCAGCCCAGCTCTGCATCCTGTCAATGTCCGGTTGCAACCTACAACAGCCCTCCACATTATCGACCACTCCACCAACCTTTGTGAAAATGGCAAACTTACTAACCCACCCTTCCACACCTACATCCAAGTCATTTATAAAAATCACAAACAGCAGGGTTGCCGGAACAAATCCTTGCAGACCACCACTGGTCACCAAGCTCCAGGATGAATGGTTTCCATTTTTTATCACCCTCTGTCTTCTGTGAGCCAGGAATTCTGTATCCAGACAGACAGGTTTCCCTGTATTCCATGCCTCCGTAATTTCTGAATTAGCCATAAACGTGTTGTGTCACATTCTCGAAGGATTCAATAAGATTTGAGGCATGATCTGCCCCTTACAAAGCCATGCTGACTATCTCTAATGATTCATAAATCATGTCTCAGAGTCGTCCTCAATAATCTGCACACCACAGACATAAGAATGACAGGTCTGTGATTCCAAAGATTATCCCTATTACCTTTCCTGAACAAGGGAATAATTGGCACACTCCATTCATTTGGTATCACTCCAGTGGACAATGAGGGTGCAAAGGTCATCGCCAAAGGCGTAACAATCTCTTCCCTCGCTTCCTGTCGTAACTTTGGACATATCCCTTCGGGTGCGGCAGATTTATCTATTCTTATGTTTTACAAAATTCTCAGCACATCCTCCTTCTTAACATCAACCTGTAAACATGTATCAGTCCTTTTCATGCTGTCCTCACAAATGACAAGGTCCATCTCAGTTGTAAATACTGAGGCATAGTATTTATTAAGGACCTCCCCTACCTCCACCAACTCCAAACACAAGGTCCCTCCACTAACCCGAATCAGCCTTACCCTCACTCTGGCCATGCTCTTGTTCCACATGTAAGTGGAGAATACCTTTTAGTTTTCCTTCATCCCTCCAAACAAAGCTTGATCATGCCCCCTTCGAGCTGTCCTAATTCCATTCTTCAGTTCCTTCCTGGTTCCTTCAGGAGAATCCCTTCAGTGTGGAAACAGGCAATTTGGCCCAACAACTCCATACCAACCCTCCAAAGAATATCCCACACAGACCCATTCCCCCAACATATGACTCGACATTTTCCCTGACTAAAATGCCGAAACCTACACATCCTTGAACACTCTGGGTAAGTTAGCATGGCTGAGTCACCGAACCTGCACATCTTAGGGATGTCGGTGGAAAGCGGAGCACCGGGATAAAACAAACGCAGACGATGGGAGAACATGCAAACTCCATATACATTCGCCGGGGGCTGGAATTAAAGTCAGGTCCCTGGTGCTATGAGGAAGCAGTGTTAACCACGGAGACACTGTGCTTCCCCATGTATCCCTCTAGAGTTCTACTCGATTCTTGCTTCCTCAACCTTAAGTCAGCTTCCTTCTTCCTCTTGACTCGACGTTCTACTTCCCTTGGAACCTTGTCAAATTATTTGCTGAGGTCCGTGTGGACAACATTTACTGCTCTACATTCATCTATCTCTTGGCAACCTCCTCATTCCTGCTGAAGGGCCCCAGTCTGAAATGTTGATTTTCCTGCTCTTCAGATGCTGCCTGACCTGTTGTGCTTTTCCACGTCTCACGTCTGATCTCCAGCATCTGCAGACCTCACTGTCTCCATATCCTTGAAGAGTCAATCCGGTTTGTAAAACACTGTTATCCACTCTCAAAGCCATTGCTGACTCTCTCTAATCAGTCCTTCCCCTTCCGAAAATACATAGCTCCTTTCTCTCAGAAGCTCCTCCAACAACTTACCCATCACTGGGCTGTAATTTCCTGGCTTTTCCCTTCAGCTTGAAGTGATGGAACAGCATTAGCCGCCCTCCAGTCTTCCAGAACCTTACTGTGTCTGTTGATAATGTAAATATCTCTGTTAGGGACACTGCTATCTCTTCCCTAGCTACCCACGATGTTCCAGGATCGACCTAATGAGCTACCGAGGATTGATCTACCTTTATTTGTTTTAAGACTCCAGCACCTTCTCTTCTCTGTTGAGGATTCTTTCCAAGTCATCACTGTTTATTTCCCCATATTCCCGAGTTTCCATGTCTTTCTCCACAGTAAATTCTGACAAGATTTTTCTTTGCTAAGATCTCACCATCTCCCCTGGTTCCACACTGCCTTGATCTTTAACGGGCCCTATTCTCTACCAGGTTACTCTTTACCCCTTCTTGACACTTGTGCAAAGGCTTCTGAAAATTCAAATAATCTTTAACCTCCGTACTGCCACATCTCCAACACCCTTATCTACTCTCCCATTTATATTCACACCAACAAATAAAATCCAAAAGGCTCAATAACAAAGTGTCTTGTATAAAATGTTTTTTAGGTCCACATATCCTTTCTAACACATTTCAGCATGCTCCTGACTTACTGTCAGGCTAACAGTAATTGGTTTCAGACTGACAACGCAACGGGTTGTGGAAGTTCTTGTTTATTAATCTGAAAAAGGTAGCGTACAGGGTCAGCAGGTAATAGAGAAGGCAAATCAAATGCTGGTATTTATTACAAAGGGAATGGCATCTAAAAAGAGGGAGATCTAGGGTAAGGTACAAGTCAGACGACACCTAGAATATTATGAGCAGTCTGAGTGCCCTAAGGAACGACATTGTCACATTGGATGCAGGCCAGAGAAGGGTCACTCAGCTGATCCTGAGAATGGAGGGATTTTCTCATGAGGGGGAGTAGGTGGAGGTTGAACCCATTGACATTCAGAAAACATGAGAGAGAAATTGAATGAAACATTCAAGATTCTGGGGGGATCTGACAGGTTAGTTGCTGGGAAGTTCGAAAACATAACAGTACAGCACAGTAATAGGCCCTTCGGCCAACATGGCTGTGCTGACCATGATGTTATTCTAAACTAGTCCCATCTACCTGCACATAGTCCGTATCACTCTATTCTCTGCCTGTTCATGTTTCTGTCCAAATGCCACTTCAATGCTTTGCTCATATTTCTGCTTCTCCGACCTCCCTCAGTAACTTTCATTCTCTACGTTAAAAACGTGCCTCACACATCTCGTTTAAACTTCCTCTTTCTCGCCTTAAATCTATGTGCTCTACTATTTGAAACTTACACATTGGAAAAGAGATTCTGACTATCCATATGACCTGTCCCTGCCATAATTTTATTTTTCTGTACCTGGTCGATTGTCAGCTTCTGATACTCTCACAAAACAATCCAACTTTGTGTAATTTCCTCTTGTACCTAACACTCCCTTCAAAAACCTAGCACAGACAACGTGCTGACAAACCCCTTTTGCACTCTCTCCAAAGCCTCCACATCCTCCTTATTGTGTGGCGATGAGAACTGCACACAGTACTCCAAATGTGGCCAAACAGAAGTTTTATACAATTACAGCATCGGATGCAACCCACTATACCCAAAGTTGTGACCTAAGAAGGCCAGTGTTCCCTTTGCTTTCTTTCCCATCTGAAACACTTCTGTTGCCATTTTCTGGGAGTGACTGACTTGCACCAAGATCCTTCTGTATATCAATGTCCCTCAGGATGCTAACATTCTTCTTGAATTTGACATCACCTCAGACTTGTCCAGATTAAACTCTATTTGTCATGTCTCTGCACTTCTTTCCTACAGATTTGTAACCTCCTGCAACCTTGGATCACCTT
Source organism: Chiloscyllium punctatum (assembly GCF_047496795.1). Classification (NCBI taxonomy): domain Eukaryota; kingdom Metazoa; phylum Chordata; class Chondrichthyes; order Orectolobiformes; family Hemiscylliidae; genus Chiloscyllium; species Chiloscyllium punctatum. The sequence continues at coordinate 89,749,458 of NC_092759.1, forward strand.
GCTCATTAACTCCAACTCCACCAATTTTCATGTCATCTGCAATAATTATCTCTGTCACTTCATTTCTTTTCAATGGCGTGAGAATCTGTAACCAGGGGGCAGAAAATCCCAGCAAGGGCTCACCCATTTAAGATGGAGATGAGGAGGAATGTCTTCACTCAGAGGGTAGGGACTCTGTGGGAATTCCTGACTGCAGGGGGTTGTCGAGGCTGGGTCATTAAGAATATTCACAACAGACTTGGTCAGGTTTTAATGAATCGGGCAAACAAGTGTTTTGGGAAAAGGCAGGAAAGTAGAGTTGAAGGTCATCAGATCAGTCATGATCTGATTGTAGGGCAGAGCATCCTCAATGGGCCAAATGGCCTAACTTCGCTCCTACATCTCATGGTCTGAGCTCAAACTCAATATATACTGCATAACATTATGGGTCTCTGTTCACAACACTCCTTTATCGTGGCATTATTAGATATTTATTATTACACAGCATTTGATCTACAATAGACAATTTTGTTGGTGGCTCCTTGATATAATGTTTTAGAAAACCATCTCGTATACAATCCAGGATTCCATCCATTACAGCCCTGATACTCATTAGTTATCCTGCCGGGATGGAGACCACTGTCACACACAGTTCCTGTACTGCCCTTGCCACAACTACATTCGGTGTCCTGACTGTAACCATATTTACATTACTGTTTGGTCCCAATAAAAGAATTCTGGCCAATGATTGCTGCTGTTTTTTTCATCCCCAGCACCACCCAAATAGCCTCCAAATTTTGGACATGAGTTCCACGTGGCTATCTCATTGATGCATTAACCTCACCCTTTCTTCACAACTTGTTGGCTTTTTACCTAGCCTGCCTAGATCCCAACAACCCTTCAATATTCAGTTCCCTGCGATGGTCATTCTGCATCTACATCTCCAGAATGACAGTTCAATCATATCTGTTCACTATCATTCCATCTGCCTTATGGCGAATGGAGGGAGTCATTCCTCAGTAGTTGTGGTTTTAACAGATGGGTAGAGGTTACAGAGATAGGGAGTCTTACAGGATCTCAAGGATGTTAGAGTTAAATGGAGTTACATCTGGTCAAGAGTGTCAGTGGGACAAAGGGGCTTGGGTAATTGGAGGAATTTACAGAGATAGAGGGAGCTGGGTTATATTCGGGAGATAGGAATGGATGTAGGGAGAGGCAGGCAGAGTGAGAGGCACATACATGGGTGTTCAGGGAGAAGAGTATTGTGTATACTAACAGAGATATGGAAGGTTGTAGTAACTGAACATGTTCACAGATATAGAAAGACTTCTTGGTTCTAGAAAATGCAGGTTGATGGGTTGGAGACGGTTCCACAGATGGGGAGCGTTGCACAAACAGGAAGAAGTTCCTGTGGTCAGGCGGGTTGGTGGGGTGCGGGTGAATTTTAAATAGATTAAGATGGAAGAATTGGAGAACGATAACGAGCTTACAATTTTTTCACAGATAAGTTAGGTTGTAGGAGCTGGAGACATTTATCCAGATTGGAATGGATGGAGAGGTTAGAGACAGAACACATTGACATGGAGGGTGGCATTGGTAGGAGGAGCTTATAGGGTTAGACAGGACTCGGCATTTACAGGGATGAAGAAATTTAGTATCTACTGGAGAAGTTTAAGGATTAGGGTGTCAGGGATTGAAGAACCTGACAGAGATAGAGCGCATTGTGTGGACTAGAGAAGATTCCAAACAGAGGAAGGATTATTGGGTATGGAGGATATTACAGAGGTCACTAATACAGCATGGGCCAGGACTGTTGCCCGGGACCTCCTGTACTGTCTCAGGGAGGACCAGTACAGCAGAGGGGAAAGAAGGACCCTCACAAGATGGTGGGAAAGAAGCCTAGAATGTAGCCCAGCAGTGTATCTTTGTACTGTCTTCCGGGTCTGAATATAGAAGTCTACTACCTCCACCCTGTGCTGTTTACTGTGATTGATTTTACCGGCTTCAGGAATTATTGTAGGCTCCAGATCTCCCTCTCCATCTCCATCTCCATCTTCATCTCCATCTCTCCCTGGATGACCAAGCATTTTCAATGAGGTGATGGATGAAACAGGAGTTAGAAACTTCCTGATTACCTGCATGAGTCAGAAAAAGACAGAATGGGAAATTAGACTGTTGCAGTGAAGATAACTCATGTAGAGTAGCACTGAGTAGGTCTGTGCTGTTTCGGATCGGTGAATTCTTTTGGCTCAGGATCTCAGACCAGCTAAAAGAGCGAGAGGCGCTGACATAGGCAGCAATTAGATCCACATCGTGAGGGATACCACATGAAGAGATACTGAGTGATATCACCAGAGTGCTGGAAGTTTTCAGGATGAAACCATGGTGGCAAAAGAAGAGATTCTGATGCAGTAAGCACTGCTACCAGTACTCAGGGATGAGTCAGCTATTGTAATGGGATGGTACAATGCTGGGAACAGTCCCATGATCAATCATATGACCAGGATTATGTAGAGTGCTTTAAACTGACACAGACGAGGAGGGACTTGGCGCAGCTGAAAGGAAATTTCCAATTCCATAGAGAAAGATTGAAATATTGAAACATGGGGCTGTGGCTGAGGAGAATGAAACAGGAAGAGGCCTAGTTTAACGAAAATTGTACATCAGCAGATAAGTTTGTGAAAGGAAATTGTGATTTAAAGAGTAAATTACTATTTATTAATTTGAATGCACAAAACATTTGCAATGAGGGTTATGCACATGTGACTGTGATATCTATCTAATAACCATCAGGAAGACATGGTCACAGGGTGAACAAAAGGTGGAGCATTAATATTCAAGGCTGCACAATATTGTGGAAAGTCAGGCAGAATGGGAAGGAGGATGGGGAACTCTCATCGTTAGGGATAACAATGGGATGATCAAGAAAATTTGTGGCCTCAGATTATCAATCATTAGGAGATAAAATTCTGGTTAATAAGAGTCAGAACACAGAATTGGAAGGACAGTGTTTAAGACCCTTTACAGCATTACATTGTAAGGCATGGCATTGGACGGGGAATTATTGGAATTTGTAACAAAGGCAGTAGGACAATTGAAAGTGAATTCAACTTTCCTATCTCACCATCTTATTGGTGATGGGTCACAGTCGAGGCTGACTCTCTCCCACTCTCAGGCGGAGTCTGTAGGTGGCTTACAGACCAATGTGGCCTTCCACAGATTCTGTTACACTTGGGGCAGAAGGTGGCCGTGGGAAGGGGTGGGTGAGATGTTGGTGTGACAGCGCGCTCCTTGTGTTGTTTTCTCCTGGATTCCCCTTTCTCCCCACAGCAAGTCTCGAGGTGCTCGACACCTTGCCAATGCTCCTCCACTTCGGACAGTCTTGGCCCAGTAATTCCGAGGAGTTGATTAAGAGCTGCTTAGAATACAAAAATAACCGAACATTTCTGAAGAAGTCAATGTTTTAGAAATATGGATTTTTTTTTAAAAGGCATCACTGGGGGTTGACTAGCAGGAGGAGTGCAGTAGGAAGAGGAAACATTGTCAGGGTTTAATCAGATGAAAGGAACAGGGGGAGGTGAAGGCGCTGGAGGTGGTAACAGTGTTACAGACAGAGGCAAAGGCCTGAACAATGTTACAAAGCCAGTATGAATTGTTGCAGCTGGAGTGGTTTGCAGAGGTAGAGGTGGACATGTAATTTCATTGATTCCTTCATGGGCTGAGGATGTCACCGGTTGGTCCAGTGTACATTATCCCACTGCTAATTGCTCAGAGGTAGCTCAGAGTCAGCCATATTACTGTGGGTCTGGGATCACATGTGACCACACCAGGTTAGAATGTCAGATGTCATTCTCTCAAGGACATAAGTGAACCAGTTGTGCTTTTCCACATAATCAATAATGCTTTATGGTGGCTTCACTAATGTTATGGACAGCCACACCATGACATCCCAACTCCTACTCTCAATGCTCTGACCAATGAAGATAACCATCCCAAATGCCTGCTTCACCAGCCTGTCTACCTGTGACACCACTTTCAAAAGAAAACTGTGTATCTGCATCCCTGGGTTTCTGATAACACTACCCAGGGGCTGAACATTAACTGTACAAGTCCAGCCTGGTTTGTCTGAGCAATACGCAACGTCTTGCATTTGGCCACCTGTTATTTCTAAACTCACTGGTCTAGCAGTATTGTTGACCCCATTGTACTCTTGGATAACCCTCTTCGCTGCCCACTTTACCACCAATTTCAGTCTCACTCACAAACTTGCTAAACATGACTCCTGTATTATCAACCAAACCGTTAACATAAATGATACGCAACAGTGACCCAGCACCTAACCCCATGTCACACCGTTGGTCACAGGCCTGCAGTTTGTGTAGATTAGATTAGATTACTTACAGTGTGGAAACAAGCCCCACACCGCCCCGTCGACGCGCAGCCCACCCATACCCCTACATCTACCCCTTAACTAACACTACGGGCAATATAGCATGGCCAATTCACCTGATCGGCACATCTTTGGTGTGTGGGAGGAAACCGGAGCACCCGGGGAGAATGTGTAAACTCCACACATAGAGTCGCTTGAGGCGGGAATTGAACCCGAGTCTCTGGCGCTGTGAGGCAGGAGTGCTAACCACGGTGCCACCATGCCGCCCACTCTCTGAACCCTCTCTGAACCCTCTCTGAACATGCTCTGTCTCCTACCGTCAATCCTGTTTTATATCCAGTTGGTGAGTGCTCCCTGGTTATGTGTGATCTAAACATAATAACAAATCTGCCATGCAGACCCTGTCAAAGGCCTTGCTAAAGTCCATGGAGACATCATCCATTGCTCTGCCTTGATCTGTTATTTGTCTACCTCCACAAGTACTCAGTCATCCGTTTCCACACGCAAAGCATTGTTGATTATCGCTAATGAGTTCTTGCCTTTCCAAATGCATGATGATTCTTTCTCTCAGAATCTAGTCCAACTAATTACCCTCCCATCAGTCTCACTGGCCTGTAGTGGCTGTAAATGATACAAATATCTCTGCGAAGGGCTCTGTAATGCCTCCCTAGTTTCTCACTAGGCACTGGGATACATCTGATCATGTCCCAAGATTGTATCTAACATTTTGCATGTTAAGACATCCATCACCTCCTGTTCTCAAATGTAAACTCTCTTCAAGACATCACTATGTATTTTCCCAAGTTTCCAAGCTTCCATATCTTTCTCCACAGTAAATCCTAAAGCAAACTATTTGATTCGGATATTCCACATCAACAGTGATTCCTCTTGGACAGCCCCATTGACCATTCAGGGGCCCTATTCTCTCTCTCACTACTCTTCAGCCCTGGTTAAAACTTGTCAAAATGCTTCTGAAATTTCAAATATCCCCCTACTGCCACTATCCTCCCCCACCCATATCTATTCTGCCATTTATGGTGACACCAAAATATAGAATCCAACAGATTTAAAATATTCTCCTTTTAAAATATCATGCATCTCCAATTGTTTCTAAGTGTCCAGTTATCGTTTATTGCCATATCCTTTATAATACACTCCAGCACGTTCCTGACTTACTGTCAGGCTAACACTGTTTGGTTTCAGACTGACTGCACAAAGGGTTTTGGGAATCATTGTGTATCAATTTGAAAAAGGTAGCTTACAGGGTCAGCAGGTAATTGAGGAGGTAAAGCAAATGCTGCCATTTATTACAAATGGAATGGAGTCAAAATGTATAGATTTCTTTCTAAAACTATACAAGGTTCCAGTCAGCCCACCCCTAGAATAGTATGAACAGTGTGAGTTACCGAAGGGAAGCTATTCTTGTATTGGAGGCAGGTCAGAGAAGGGTCACTCAGCTGATCCTGTAGATGGTGGGATTTTCTCATAGAAAGAGGTGGAGTAGACTGAGGTTGAACCATTGACATTTCAAAAAATCGCAAAGAAATTGAACAGAACATCTAAGATTCGGAGAGGCTCTGCCAGGTAGATGCCAGAAAATTAGAAAATCCAACAGTACAGCACAGCAATAGGCCCTTTGGCCCGCAATTTGTGGAGGTTGTGGAAGGAGTGATTTGGTGAGCTTACGGAGATGGGAGAGAAGCAGTGACTGGGATAGGTGAAAGAAATAGGGACGGGAGGAATGGCTGCAGGTGTTGACAGAGATAGGGAGGCAGGGAGTGAATGGAGGCGGATACAGAGATAGAAAGGGATGGATTAACTATGGGAGGTGACAGAGATAGGGGGGGCTTTTGGAGTCTGACCGAGATTTAATGAGATAGAGACGGCCAATCATCCTGTGGAGGCTGGAGGAGGTGACTGAAAAGGGATGTGTGAATGGGTTGGAGAAAGTTACCGTGACAGGGAGGATTATAGGACGTAGTGTTCATTGGAGAAACATATATTGTCGTCTCTTCCAGAAGTGGTAATCGGCAAATGTTTCTAAAGATTCAATGAGATTACATGCACATGGAGGGGAGTAGGAAGAGAAGTGTTTACTGAGATTTGGACGATTTTGTAGAGATAGAAGATATTTATTATGACCATGAGGTTTGCAGAGATGAAATGACGTGATAAGGAGGTGAGTAGGGATAGGATGGCGTACAGTGATAGCGAGGAGCTGGAAGAGGTTGGATGAAGTTAGTAATACAGAGGGGCGTTGACACTGGATGGTTCTTCAGACAGAAGGAGTTTACATAAAGAGGGAGCTGTACGGAGTGGGATTGGATACAGCCACAAAGAGGATGTTTCAGGTACATGGATGGTATTAGTGACTTTACGATGTTACAGAGTCAGGAAGGCTAGTATTGATGGCAGGAAGTAGAGTAACGAAACATTGTCGTGATGGGAGAAGGTCACAGCAACAGAGGATATCACAGAGGATGGATGCGGTTGCAGAAATGGGGAAGGTTAAATTGGCTTCAGAACACTATACACAGGGAGGGTTGCAGGGATTGGAGCAGATTACACTGGCAGGAAAGGCTAAAGGGACTGGAGGGGTTTACTCAGATAGGGAGGTCTGTTCGGATAGTATGATTTCAGAGGTCATTGGTGATGTAGGACACGAGGCAGGAATGTTATAGGGATTGAAGGTGATAGTGGTATCATGTGCTGTAGGGGCTGGAGGAAGGTACACAGATGGGGTGGTTGGTAAAGGCTGGAGGATGTTACAGAGACAGGGTGGGCTATGTGTATTGTGCAAGTTGACAGTAATAGGGATAATTGTAATGACTAAAGGAGGAGATTGGTGGGATCGGAAACATTATTCAGATTGGAGCAGTTGACAGAGACAGGGAGAATATTCAGCATTGGAGCAGGTTTTAAATATACAGTGGGATTGGAGACAAGGGAGGAGGTTACAGAGATAGGAACTGTTCTCAGAGTAAGAAGCATTCAAGGCACTGGCTCAGATAAGGTGGACAGAAAGGTGAGTTTCCGTGCTGTATGACTCGATGATAGGACAACAGAGCACGTATGAGAGGGACCAGGGAACAGAAAGATCTTAGGCTTCAATACTACTTTCATAAGGGAGGCCTGTTTTCCCCTCTGTTGTACTGATGTTCACTGAGACAGCACAGGCCTGGATTGATAAATGTGAACTCGCTATACTGTCTCAGGAAGGCTTAGGACAGCAGAGCTGGAAAATAATCCTCTTACAAGAGGGTGGAGTTTGAGACGGGGAGATTTATGACCTGTGTTTGCCCTTCAGCACTGTATCTATGACATGTCCTGTGAGCTGAAGATTCTCACCCTTTAAATGTCCTCTGCTCTGGTCACTGAGAGTGATATTACCTTGCTGCAGGATTTATTGAAGGCTCCAGATCTCCCTGCCTTCAGGCTCACCAACTGCATTCGATGAGGTGATGGACGACCCATCCAGCAGTTGGGAAGTCTGTTTAGTCAGGACCTTCCTGAATACCTGCAGGAGGCAGAGAAATAGACAGAATGGGAAATTAAACTGATGCAGTGAGGGTTACACATGAAGATTGGCACTGAGTCCCACAGAGATCTGGAAAATCCCAGTTTCCATCCCTGGCCTGTGCTGTTGCATCTTTCTGGAGTAGAGAATTCTGTTGGCTCAGGACCTGGAGTAGCTGCAAGAGGGATAGGTGCTGACAGAGGCAGCAATTAGACCCTCACAGTGAGGGATACCACATGGAAAGATACTGAGTGATATCACCAGAGTGCAGGAAGATGTCAGGATCACACAGTTGTGTGGGGAGAAAGGTATCTGTTCTCAGGGATGAGCAACGTGTGAACACGTGAAGTGATGTCCTAGTGATATTACTGTTAGGGCATGTATCCAAAATGTCAGCTAATGTTCAGGGGAGACAGGTTTGAATCCCACTATCAGAAATGGTGGAATTTCAAATCAATAATTTAATGGTAATTAACAATCCATAAATATGAAACCATTGCTGATGTACAAAAAACACAAACACCTGTCCTTTCGAGAAGGACATCTGCCCATCCTCACGTGGTCTACACGACATACCCACAGCAAAGTGTTTTCCAAATCCAAATCCAAATAGAAAACGTGATGCATCGGAGCAGCATGGGGATGTTGCTGAAGACAAGCAGAAAGGAACAGGATGGGATAAGGTTTTTCTAAAACTCTACATTAGTGAACTGTTTTGTGATAGGAAATTGTGGAAAAGAGTACAGAAGTTTTATTTTCTCTATCGACAAAGTTTCTTCAATAAGGTAGCTGAATTTGTGACACAGAGATGAAAGAGATTTAGACACCAGAGAGATGTGGTTACAGGGTGAACAAAAGGTGGAAGATTCAAAACCTTGTGGAAACTCAGGCAAAATGGACGACGCTAACAATAATGGGTAACAAAGCCATTAGATAGAAAGCACGGGGGGATGGGGATGGGGGGGCTCCTTAAAAATGAACGGGCAAACAATGGTCACAAGATATCCTGAGCAGATAATGTTAAGGAAAAGCCACAAGATATTTAATAAGTACAGTTTAAGTAAGAGGATTACTGGGGAAATGGTGAAGCCTGTTAGAAACCAAAGCGACAATCAGTGCATGGAGCCAGAGGAAGTAGGCGAGGTCTTCAATTAATACTTTCCATCTGTATTCAAACAGGAGAAAGACATTGTAGCCGGGGATTTAAGTTGGGATGGTGAGGTTATCAAACATGTTAAGATCAATGAGAAGGAGGCGTTAAATGTATTCACAGGCAAAAAGGTAGACAAATTCCCATACAATAAAATATATCCCAGGCTGCTATGGGAGGGAAGGGAGCAGATTGCTGGGGCCCTGGTGGATATATTTAACACTTTGCTGGCCACAAGTAAAGTGGCGAATGATTGGAGGATCGCTAATGTTCAGGAAGGGCAGAAGGGAATGGCCAGGTAATTACAGAGCAGATAGTCTGACAGCAGGGGGAGGGAAATTATTGGAAACAATTCTGAGGGACACGATGAACCAACATTCAAAAGTACAGGAATTCATTAGAGATTGTCTGTCTGGATTTAGTAGAGGACTGTCCTCTGATATTGATGAGGCCAGTGCAGATGATATGGTTGACATGGAGTTCATTAAGGTCTTTGACAAGGTCCCACATGGAAGGCTGGTCCTAAAGGGAAGAGCCCATGGGATCCAAGGCAAGTTGGCAAATTGGATCCACAATTGGTGGAGGGTGTTTTCACGATTGGAAACCTTTGCCCTGCGGGTGTACCACAGGGATCTGTGCAAGAACCATTGCTGGATATTATATACATTAATATCTCGCATGTGAAAGCAGAAGGTATCATTAGTAGATTTGTAGATGACATGAAAGCTGAGGGTGTTGTCGACAGTGAGGAGGATGGTCTCAGGCTGTAGTCTGATATCGATCAGATGATAAACTGAGCAGAGTAATGGCAGATGGAGTTTACTTCTGATCACTGTGAGGTTACGCACTGTGGGAAGTCTCATAAGGGATTGATATCGATCATGAATGGTAGGTCCTCCTGGAGTACCGAGGAACACATGGAGCTTGGTGGACCAGTCCCTGGATGTCTGAAAGGTGTCAGCACAAGTAGACAGGGTGGGGAAGACACCTGAACTGGGAGCAGGAGGGGGACCCATATCCTGGTGGGGAGTGCTGCTGGAGCTGCTCGAGAGGATTTAAACCATCTCGCAGGGGTGTGGGACCCCAAACAGTTGTAAGGCCAAAAGAAATTTGAGGGTGGTACAGATGTTCAAGAGACCAATATAAATGGACAAGGCAGGCAAGAACATAGCAGACAATGAGGGAAAACTGGTGGATTAAACTGCATTTATTTCAATGTAAAGGGCCGGACTGATAAGGCAGATGAACCCAGAGCATGGATGGGAACATGGGACTGGGATATCCGAGGTATTACAGAAACACAGCTGAGGGAGGGACAGGACTGGCAGCACAATGTTCCAGGGGACAGATGATTCAGGAAGGACAGAACAGGAGGCAAGACAGGAGGAGAGTTGGTGGTTTTGATTGGGTGAAACATCCCAGCAGTACGTAGAGGGAGTATTCATGCAGAATCGCCCAGTTAAGCGATATTGGTGGAACTGAGAAATAGAAATTGGTCATTAGTTTGTTATGGTCGTATTATAGCAATAGGCAATGGGAGATGAAGGAGCAAATATGTCAGGAGATCTCAGATATCTCTTAGAATATTATGGTTGTAATGGTCGGGGATTTTAACCTTTCCAAACCTGTACTGGAATTGTTACTGTGTTAAGCGTTTGTATGGAACAAATTTGTTAATTGTGTTCATGAAACTCCCAGTCATTATGTAAATGGCCCAACTGGAGAATAGGGCTAAACGTGACCTTCCCTTGGGAAACAAGGTAGGGAACGGGACTGAGGTGTTAGTGGGGGAGTGCTTTGGAAAGTCACGACATTTGTATTAGTTTGAAAGTAGCGATGGAAAAGGACAGGCCTCGTCCACAAGTTCAAGTTATACAATGGAGCAAGATAGTATTAGTCATGACTGTTTAAATGCTATTTGCAGGTAAAGGGAAGTCTTGCAATTAGGAACATTTTAAATCCGAGATAAAATGAACATTCAGCACTAGCATAATCCTGTTAGTGTGCAGCTCAATGCTGACAGAATTAGGAAACACTGGCTGAGTTTCGAGGCTCTGGTCAATAAATAAGTGGGCACATGTCAGAGATAACTGGCTGACTCAAGTGAATCCCTTCAGGAGCATCAGGGCTGTAGAAATACACTTAGGATGGATATCAGGAATGTAAAAAGGGGACACGAGATCGCTTTGGCAGAGAAAGTTAAGCAGAATCCAAAGACACTCTACAAGTGTATTAAGGACAAAAGAGCTTGGGACAAATCCGGTCTCCTTAATGATCAATGAAGGTAACGATGTGTGAAACTACAAGATCCGAGATAAATATTTCACTTTGGAACTTACTGTGGATAAGGACTGGGGCGCTCAGGGAACTAAACAGTGTTTGGCGAGACTACTATTGGAATACTGTGTGCAATTCTGGTCTCAATGCCATCGGAAGGATGTTGTGGAACATAAAAGGGTTCAGAAGAAATGAACAAGGATGTTGCCAAGGTTGGAGGATTTGAGCTACAGGGAAAAGCCTGAATAGGCTGGGGCTGTTTTCATTTGAACACGGGAGGCTGAGGAGTTACCTGATAAAGGTGTTTAAAATCATGATGGTCATCGATAGGGTCAATAGACAAGGTCTTTTCCACAGGGCTGGGGGATTCCAAACTGACAGGGCACAGCTTTAAAGTGGGGGGGATCTTTTCAAAGGGACCTAAAGGACAACTGGTTCCGGCAGAGTCTATGGAATAAGAGGAAATAGTGGAGGCTGATAGAAATACATTTAAAAGGCATGTGGATGGGTATATAAACAGGAAGGGTTTAGAGGGATACTGGCAAAGTTCTGGTAAAAGTGACTAGATACGTCATGCAGGAGTTGTTCCAAAGCAGGAGTTGTTCCAAACTTAAGAGGAAAATCAGGAGGGCGAAAAGGGGACATGAGAAAGCTTTGGCAAATAGGATTATGACTAATCCCAAGGGTGTTTATAAATACATTAAGAACAAAAGGGTAACTCGAGAGAGAATAGGGCTCCTCAAAGATCAGCAAGGTAACCTAAACGTGGAGCTGCAGGAGATGGGAGAGATACTAACTGAATATTTTGCATCAGTGTTTACTATGGAGAAGGACATGGGCAACATAGAATGTGGGGAAATAGATGTCGACATGTTGAATATCTCCAGCTTACAGAGGAGGACGTGCTGGGTGTCTTGTAACCCGTAAAGCTTGGTTAATCCCCAGCACCTGATCTGGTGTACCCTAGAACTCTGGGAAGCTGGGAATGTGATTGCTGGGCCTCTTGCTGAGACATTTGTATCATTGATTATCACAGGTGAGATGCCGAAAGACCAGAGGTTGGTTAACGTGGTGCCGCTATTTAAGAAAGGTGGTAAGGACAAGCCAGGGAACTATCGACTGGTAAGCCGAACATTGATGCTGGGCAAGTTGTTGGAGGGAATCCTGAGGAACAAGATGCGCATGTATTCTGAACAGCAAGGACTGATTAGTGATAGTCAGCATGACTATGTGCGTGGGAAATCATGTCTCACAAACTTGATTGAGTTATTTGAAGATGTGTCAAAGAGGATTGTTGAGGGCAGAGAGGTGGACATGATCTATGGAATTCAGTAAGGTGCTCGACAAGGTTCTCCATGGAAGACTGGTTAGCAAGGTTAAATCTCATGGAATATAGGGAGAACTAGCCGTTGGGATACAGAACTGGCTAAAATGCAGAAGGCAGGGTGGTGGTGGAGGGTTGTTTCTCAGATTGGAGGCATGTGACCAGTGGAGTGCCGCAAGGATCAGTGCTGGGTCCACTACTTTTCATCGTGTATATATATGATTTAGATATGAGCATAGCACAGTTAGTAAGTTTGCAGATGACACCAACATTTGAGGTACAATGGATAGCGAAGAGGGTTACCTCAGATTACAACAGGATATTGTTCAGATGGGTGAGAAGTGGCAGATTGAGTGTAATTCAGATAAATGAGACGTGCTGCATTTGGGGAAAGCAAATCTTAACAGGACTGATACACTTAGTGGCAAATTCCTAGATAGTGTTGATGAACAAAGATATCTTGCAGTGCAGGGTCATATTTCCTTGAACGTAGAGTTGCAGGTAGATAGGATATTGAAGAAAGGGTTTGGAATACATTTCGTTATTGATGAAAGCATTGAGTATAGAAGTTGCAAGGTCATGTACAGGACATTGGTTAGGCCTCTTTTGGAATAGTGTGTGCAGTTCTGTTCTCCGTCAATCGGAAGGATGTTGTGAAACTTGAAAGGGTTCAAAAAAGATTTACAAGGATATTGCCAGGGTTGGAGGGTTTGAGCTGCAGGAAGAGAGCAAAGAGGCTGGGGCTGTCTTTACCTGGAGCATCAGAGACTGAGGAGTGACCTCCGTAGAGGTTTATAAAATCATTAGTAGCATGGATAGGGTAAACAGACAAGGTCTCTTCCCTGAGTAGGAGAGTCCAGAAATAGAGAGCATAGGTTGAGGGTGAGAGGGGAAAGATATAAAAGGGAACTAAGGAGCAACCTTTTCACGCAGAGAGTGGTGCGTGTATGGAATAAGCTGCCAGAAGAAGTGGTGGAGGCTGACAATTATAGCATTTTAAAGGCATTTGGATACTTGACATGAAGAGGCAAGATTTAGAGGGATATGGCCTAGGTGCTGGCAAGAGCGATAAGGTTAGGTTCGGATATCTGGTCGGCATGGACAGATTTGACCAAAGGTTCTGTTTAGTGCTGTTCATCTGTGACTCAGCTCAGTGGGTTTCGGTCTCTTCAAAGATAAATCTTAGTCTGTTTTATTTTAGTAAAGCTACAACATTCAGTGGGGTGACGGTTTATTTCTTTAAATACACATCTTATAATTCTTTGATTAAGTTTTTAATTATAAAATATTGGTACTAATATATTCTCGAGTAGTGTTTTGTAAAGCTGTAAGACTGTGTGCCTTTTTCTGGGTCTGTGGACAGTTAAGGTGCAGAGATGGCCATTCGTACAGTGATGTGCTCTTCCTGTTGGATTTAGGAGATTAAGGAAAGTTTCAATGATCCTAATTGTCTGCAGGAAGTGAGGATGCAAATCCTGTAGGATTTCGTGGATCAGATGGAGCGACGGTTAAAGGTAATGAAGAATTTACAGGAGCCGGGGGGTGTGATAGGTGGCAGTTTCAGAAAGGTAGGAAAACAGCCAATCCAGTCAGGTAGATGGGTTTCCTCTCGGAAAGGGAGGAGTGGAGGGCAAGTCGTGCAGGTGTCTCTTGTGGTTATTTCCATCTCAAACAAGTATACTGTATTGGAAGGCGTCACACTCTCAGGGGAATATCGCACTGACAGCCAAGTAACTAGTTTAATGTGAGATATATCCAGTTCCACGCGATCGATGGTGACAGGGGGCTCTCTAGTCTACAGCACAGACTGCAGTTCCTGTAGCTAACAGTGAGACATCAGAATGGGGTGGTGCCTCCCGACTGCCTGGGTGAAGGATGGCTCTGAGGGTGCAGAATATTCTGAAAGGGGAGAATGATCAGTGGGAGGTCGCTGTATATTGGTACCAATGACATAAGAGAAACGGATGAAGTCCTGATGAGAGAATATAGCAAGTTAGCCTGGAGGATAATAAGCAGGTCCTTGTGGGTAGTAATATCTGGATTACTCCCGGTGCCACATGCTAGAAAAAGTAGGAATAGCAGGGTAGAGCAGATGAATGAGTGGCTAAGGAGCTGATACAGGGGAGAAGGATTCATATTGTTGGATCATTGGAATCTCTGCTGGGGTAGAATTAACGTGCATAAGAAGGATGGATTACACCTGAATTGAAAGGTGTCTAATATCCAAGCAGGGAGATTTGCTAGTGCTACTCGTGAGACATTAAACCAGTAAGTGCGTGGGAGTAAACCCAAAGAGATAGTGAGAAAGGAGGTAAGTCTGAGGCTGGTACAGTTGAGAAGTTTGACAGGCAAAGCAGGCAAGGGCAAGCCACAGAATGAGGTAGGACTGACAAGGTACAATAGACAATAGGTGCAGGAATAGGCCATTCTGCCCTTTGAGTCAACACCACCATTCATTATGATCATGGCTGATCGTCCACAATCATTATCCTGTTCCTGTCTTATCTCCGTAACACTTGATTCCATTATCTTTAACAGCTCTATCCATCTCTTTCTTGAAAGTATCCAGATACATGGCCTCCACTGCCTTCTGAGGCAGTGCATTCCATATGTCCACTACTCTCTGGGTGAAGACGTTTCTCCTCAAATCTGTTCTAAATGGCCTCTCCCTTATTTTTAAACTGTGTCCTCTGGTTCTGGACTCACCCATCCGTGGAAACATGCTTCCTGCCTCCAGAGTGTCCACCCCTTTAATAATCTTGGAGGTCTCTATCAGATCCTCTCTCATTCTTCTAAACTCAAGTGTATGCAAGCTCAGTCACTCCAATCTTTCAACATATGATAATTCCGCCATTCCAGGAATTGACCTCGTGAACCTACCCAAAACTCCCTCAATAGCCACAATGCTCTTCCTCAAATGTGGAGACCAAACCTGCACTCAACACTCCAGGTGCGGTCTTACCAGGGCCCTGTACAGCTGCAGAAGGACCTCTTTGCTCCGATACTCAATTCCTATAGTTATGAGGGCTAGCATGCAGTGAGCTTTCTTCACTAACTGCTGTACCTGCATGCTTGCTTTCATTGACTGAAGTACAAGAATACCAAGATCTCGTTGTACTTCCCCTTTACCAAATTTGACTACTTTTAGATAGTAATCTGCCTTCCTATTCTTGCCTCCAAAGTGGATAACCACACATTTATCCACATTCAACTGCATCTGCTATGCATCCGTCCATTTCACCCTGCCACCCAGCTTTGTGTCATCAGCAAATTTGCTAATATTACTTTTAATATGTTCATCTATATTATTAATGTATATTGTAAACAGCTGTGGCCCCAGCACCGAACCTTGTGGTACCACACTCGTCACTGTCTGCCATTCCGAAAGGAAGTGTTTATCGCTACACTTTGCTTCCTGTCAGCCAGCCAATTTTCAATCACAGTCAGTATTTTCCCTTTGTAAATCCATGCTGACTCTGACGAATCCTATTATCACTATCCAAATGAGCCATAATTTCATGTTTTATAATTGACTCCAGCATCTTTCTCACCACTGACATCAGGCTAACCGGTCTATAATTCCTTGTTTTCTCTCTCCCACCTTTCTTGAAAATTGGGACAACATTAGCCACCCTCCAATCTGACTCTGCATCTCCTGATTCTGTGTCTCCCCCTTCGCAAGGGACTGAACGTCATCCCTCACCAACAGGGCTATCCCACCCCCTCTGCCTATCAGTCTGTCCTTTTGATAGCACTGCACTGCATTTATTTCAATGCAAGAGATTTGACAGGGAAAGCAGATGAGCTTAAGATATGGTTTTGAACATGGTACTGGGGATACAGTGGGTATTACAGAAACGTGGTTTAGGTTGGAAAGGACAGGTAGCTTAATTTTCCAGGGAATAGATGTAAGAGGAAGGAGAGAAAGGGGGATAAGAGCGAAGGTGGAATGGTGATTTTGATTAGGGATAACATTACTGTTGTGCTTAGGGAGGAGAATCATGGGGGTTCGCCCGGTGAAATTACTTGAGTGGAACTGGGAAATAAGAAGATCACCTTATTGAGGTTGTCGGTGGGGATTTCATCCAGGTGCTCAGGTTTCCTCCTACAGTCCAAAGATGTGCAGGTTGGGTGGATAATCCAGGCTGAATTGTCCATATTGTTCAGGGATGTGCAGGTTGGGTGGATTGGCCATGTGAAATTGCCGACAGTGTTCAGGGATGTGCGGGTTGGGTGGATTGGCCATGTAAAATTGCCGACAGTGTTCAGGGATGTGCAGGTTGGGTGGATTGGCCATGTGAAATTGCCTCCAGTGTTCAGGGATGTGCAGGTTGGCTGGATTGGCAATGTGAAATTGCCGACAGTGTTCAGGGATGTGCAGGTTGGCTGGATTGGCAATGTGAAATTGCCGACAGTGTTCAGGGATGTGCAGGTTGGGTGGATTGGCCATGTGAAATTGCCGACAGTGTTCAGGGATGTGCAGGCGAGGAGGGTTGGCTATGTCATTTTGCCTACAGTGTTCAGGGATGTGCAGGTTGGGTGGATTGGCAATGTGAAATTGCCGACAGTGTTCAGGGATGTGCAGGTTGGGTGGATTGGCCATGTGATTTTGCCAAAAGTGTTCAGGGATGTGCAGGTTGGGTGGATTGGCCATGTGATTTTGCCAAAAGTGTTCAGGGATGTGCAGGTTGGGTGGATTGGCCATGTGATTTTGCCAAAAGTGTTCAGGCATGTGCAGATTGGGAGGATTGGCCATGTGAAATTGCCTACAGTTTTCAGGAATGTGCGGGTTGGGTGGATTGGCCATGTGATTTTGCCTACAGTGTTCAGGGATGTGCAGGCGGGGGGGATTGGCCATGTGAAATTGCCGACAGTGTTCAGGGATGTGCAGGCGAGGGGGATTGGCCATGTGAAATGCAGCGCTACAGGGGTAAGATAGGAGGATCTAAGGGTCCGTGTGGATGTGATGGGCCAAATGGCCTGCTTCCACACTTGGGATTCTCTGACGATAATTCTACTCGTTTTAAAATAGTTGCAGAAAATAATAGACCAGATCTAAAATTTGGCGTTCATTAGTTGACAAAGGTGAATTTTGACGGTACAAGGTGAGAACTTTCAATATTTCTTTGCAACCCCCAGATAAAGGGACGGCTGGAAAGTGGGAAAATAAGAACAGAAGGAATACGAACAGGAGTAGGCCATCTGGCCCCTCAAGCCTGCTCTGCCATTCAATAAGATCAGGGCTGATCTTTTCATGGCCTCAGCTCCACATTCCTGCTCTCTCACCATAACCCTTAATTCCTTTCCTGTTTACAAATGTGCATTTTGCCTTAAAGACATTCAAGTTGATAACGTCAACTGCTGTGGAATTCCACAGATTCATAACCCTTTAGCTGAAGACGTTCCTCCTCAAATCTGTCCTAAATCAGATACCCCCTTATTTTGACGCTATGCTCTCTAGTTTGACCCGCTACCCCCCCCAATTGAAATAACCTCCCTGCTTCTATCTTATCTATTCCCTTCTTAATTTTATTTTTTTCAATACAACCTCCCATTCTTCTAAATTCCAACAAGTACAGTCCCAGTCTATTCAGTCTATCCACATACACCAACCCTGTCAACTCCCGACTCAAACTAGTGACCCTCCTCTGCACCCCCTCCAGTGTCAGTACGTCCTTGCTGAAGTAAGGAGATCAAATCAATACACAGTACTCCAGGTGTGGCCTCACCAGCACCCTATACAGCTGCAGCATAACCATCCCTCTCGCAAGGAAGGACAATAGACCCTTCACCATCTCTTTTATTCCCCTGGGATGCATTCCATCATGGCCAGGAGACCCATGTACCTTTGGGCTGTTATCTTTCCCAACACTACCTCTTTACTGAGAATGACTGTTTCCATACCCTCATCTGCCATTGCCTCCATAGGCCTGTGGAAATGAGACAACAAGAGTACATAGACAGTATGTTCCTGTTAAGGCCAAGTCTGGTAGGTGTAGAGAATGCTGTATGTCTAGAGAAATTGAGGGTCTGATCAAAAAGATGAAGGAGGGATATGGCAGGTACAGACAGCTGGGTCTGAGTATAGGGGCAGTAGGAGTATACTCGAGGGAAAACAGGAGGACAAAAAGGATACATGAGATAGCTTTGGGTGGTAAGAGGTTTAAGGACAATCCAAAGAGATTCTACAAAACACTAAGGACAAAAGTGTAACCAGGCAGAGAATAGGGACCTTCAAAGATCAACAAGGTTGTCTGTGGAACCACAGAAGGTGGGAGAGATACTATCCGAGGATTTCATGTCAGCTTTTACTGAAAGAGGATATGGAAGCTAGGGACTTTGGGGAAATAAATAGTGATAACTTGACAACTATCCATATTACAGAGGAGGTTGTACTGGATGTCTTATACATAAAGCTGAGTAAATCAGTGTGACTTGATCAGGTCTATCCCAAATCTTTCTGGGAAGTTGGGAAGTGATTGCCGGGCCCCTCGCTGAGATATTTCTATCACCGATAACCACAGGTGAGGTGCTGCAAGACAGGCGCCATTATTTGAGAAAGGTGATGAGGAAAGGTCAGGGAACAATACACTGTGAGCCTGAGGTTAGTGGCAGACAAGGTGTTTGACGGAATTCTAAAGGACAGGTTTATATGTATTTGGAAAGGCAAGAAGTGATTAGGGATAATCAGAGTTGAAAATGTGTTGCTGGAAAAGTGCAGCAGGTCAGGCAGCATCCAAGAAACAGGAGAATCGACGTTTCGGGCATAAGCCCTTCTTCAGGAATGGGCTTATGCCCGAAACGTCGATTCTCCTGTTCCTTCGATGCTGCCTGACCTGCTGCGCTTTTCCAGCAACACATTTTCAGCTCTGATCTCCAGCATCTGCAGTCCTCACTTTCTCCATTAGGGATAGTCAGCATGGCTTTGTCCATAAATCACGAACTTGGACTTCAGAAAGACATTCAAAAAGGTTCCACATGACAGACTGGTTAGCAAGTTAGACACCATGGGATACGGAGAAAACCAGCTATTAGGATATAAATTGGCTGGAAAGTTGGAGAGGGAGGGTCGTGCTTTTCGGATTGGAAGCCTGTGATTAGCAATATGGTGTAAGGATCGATGCTGGGTCCACTGCTTTTCATCATTTATATCAGTGGTTTCTATGTGAATATATGAGGTACAGTTAGTGGGTTTAGAGTAGACATCAAAATTGCAGGTGCACTGGACAGCGAAGAAGGTTACCTCAGAGTACAATGGGACTTCAATCAAATGGGCTGAGGATTATCAGATCGAGTTTATTTCAGATAAATATGAGGTGCTCCATTTCGGAAAAGCAAATGAGGGCAGGAATTATACACTTAATGGGAAGGTCCTGGGGAGTGTTGCTGAACAAAGAGACCTTGGAGTACAGGTTCATAGTTCCTTGAAAGTGGAATCATAGGCAGGGTAGTGAAGAAGGTGTTTAGTGAACATGCCTTTACTGGTCAGTGTATTGAGTCGTGGAGCTGGGACGTCATTTTGCGGCTGCACAGCACATTGATACAGCCACTTCTGGAATTCTGCTTTCAGTCCTGGTCTCTCTGCTATCGGAATGATATTGTGAAACTTGAAAGGGTTCGGAAAAGATCCGCAAAGATGTTGCCAGGGTTGAGGGTTTGAGCTATGTAGGTACAGGGTGAATAGGCTGGGGCTGTTTTCTCTGGACCATCGGATACAATTGTGAGGGGCATGGATAGGGTGAAATCCCAGGGTCTTATTCCCAGGATATGTGAGTACAAAGCTTGGGGCACAGGCATCAGGTGTGAGGGAAAAGATTTCAAAGGGATCTAAGAGGCAATATTTCCAGCTGAACATGGTATGTGCATGGAATGAACTGCCAGAGGAAGTGTGGAGGCTGGGACAATTACCCAATTATGACTTTGAAAAGTTGTACGTGATTAGCAAAAGTTTGGAAGGGTATAGGCCAAGAACTGGCATATAGGATGAGATTAATTTAGGACATGTGGTCAGCATGGACAAGTCGGATCGAAGTGTCTGTTTCTCTGCTGTACATCTTTATGTCACTACTAAAATTAAGATGGGTTTCTCTTTTATGGAGAGTTAGCAGAAGATCAGATAATTCTCCTTGGAGCTGAGAAGGTTAGGCAGTAAGTTCAACCAGGAGCAGATTTGTTTCCAGGATATTTAATTTACAGAGAGACAGGGAGAAATTATTAACATCACAATTTTTAGTAACTCCCTTCAGGTAACTGGCAAATAATGCAGGTTATTCACTAAGTTCTGAGCATCTGGAACAGTTTGACCGACAGCTGGATGCAGATTCAGTAGTTATTGTCAAAACAAAATTTGGAATTTAATTTTTTTAAGGAAGGATTTGGAGTGCTACAGACAAATGGGAGGTGAGTTGGGATAGTCTGGTACCATCTCCAGAGGGGGAGAGTGAAGCCCCAATGGGCTGAATAGCCCCAAACCCTGTGATCTGTGTTACTACCCATTCACTGTGAATGATGAAGCTCATCCTAGGGCAGAGTCATAGAGACATACAACATAGAATTGGACCCTTTGGTCGAACTGGTCCATGCCGACCAGATATCCCAACCTAATTTAGTCCCATTTGCCAACACTTGGCACATGTCCCTCTATACCCTTCCTATTCATATACCCATCCAGATGCCAAATGGTGTAATTGTACCAGCCTCCATCACTTCCCTGAACAGAAGATTCCATACGCACACCCATCTCAGTGTGAAAAAAGTTGCCTTTTGGGTCCCTTTTAAATCTTTCCCCTCTGCCCTTAAACCTACACCCTCTCGTTCTAGACTCCCCCACCTCAGGGAAAAGACCTTGTCTATTTTCCCCATTCATACCCCTCATGATTTTATAAAGCTCGATGAGGTCACCCCTCAGCATCCGATGCTCTTGTGAGGAGCCCACTCATGTCACAATGGGGCCTGGGTGATTGACAGCAGCTTCAGACCAATAGGAGAATTGGCGTGATCCTCCAGCCAATGGGAGTGAATTGGGGTGGGTCCAGCAGGCCAACACGTGCTTATGTGCTGTGCAGGCGCAGTGTCACGGTGAGGGGGAGTAACTGCAAACTCTGGGGAAGAAATGGAGCTATTGTGGACTGGGAGGGTTTATAACCGCATGGTTTTAGGCTGCTAGACTTGAATTAGAAATTCCTGGTAAATTAGAACCAAAAGAACTGCGGATGCTGCAAATCTCTCAACAACCAAAGGGGACTGGTAAAGCTCAGCAGGTCTGGCAGCATCTGTGAAGAGAAATCAGAATTAACATTTTGGATCTGCTGACCCTTCCTCAGAACTGATGTTACTGAAAAGAAATGTCGGTTTATATGCAGAAGGTAGGGGTGAAGGAGTAAATGATAGGTGGTGATAGATTCCAAAGAGATGGGAGCAGTTGGACAAAGGAGTGGTTAACGATCTGGCTGGGGGAGGGTGAATAGCTGTTTATGGGGACTTTTAGTGACTAACCATAGGTAATGTGTAATGGTAGGCTGTAATAACAAGGCCTGGTATGTGGGTTAAGAGGCTAGGGCGCTAGGACATTGTAGAGTTCAGGACGTAAAATGATTGAATTTGATAATGGGGCTAGAGGGGTGCAGGGTTCCCAAGTAGAAGGTGAGGTGTTGTTCTTCCAGCTTGCGTGAACGTGTGGCGCTGGAAAAGCACAGCAGGTCAGGCAGCATCTGTGGAGAGTGAACCTTTCAGGGCCAGTGACCGGTCAGGTGACCAGCTGCAGCTGACCATTCTGCCTGTTTTGGAACACTCTTTGGAACAGATTCTGGTGCGAGGGGAATGAGGTTGTCATTAATAACTGAGAGAAACAGGACGACGGGCTCAATTAGAATAAGGAATTCACTTAACCCTTCCAGTGGGACACTCACTGACATAGTGACACTGCGGAGAGGCCGTTTACCTGCCACACGTATGGGAAGGGATTTACTCGATCTTACAATCTGCTGAGACAACAGAGATAGCACAATGGATTTAGACCCTTCACCTGCTCCATGTGTGAGAAAGGATTGATTCAAATCTCTCACCTGCAGAGACATTCGTGCATTCCCACTGGGGAGAGGCCATTCACCTGCTCAGTGTGTGGGAAAGCATTCACTCAGTCCTCTGACCTGCTTAAACACCAGGGAGCTCACTCTGGGGAAAGATCATTCACTTGTTCCCAGTGTGGGGGAGATTCACTCAAATGCGGAGTCCCCAGTGAGCCCACACAGGGGGAAGAGGCCATTCAGATGGTCAGTGTGGGAGAGGGGATTCAGTGATTCATCCTGCCCCCAAGACCCCAGCGTGTTCACATTGGGAAGGAGCTGTTCACCCCTCTGTGAGACAAGGGATTTGCTGCGTCTTCAACGCGATTGAGAGCCCAGTGAGTGCTCACAGGGAAGTGGTCATCCCTCTGCTCGGTGTGGACTGATTCTGATGTTACTGTCCATCAGAGTCAGGAGTGGACCTTGTACATGATGACACTGCTGGAGTATTGATGTTGTTGTGTTAACCACATTAACTGCGCTGGAGGTGACTGAACTTACATTGCCACTTTCTGAACCTCAGGTTGTCTCTCTGAGCAGTAAGTCTCCACAAACAGCAATGTGACAAGGAGCAGGGATCATCTGTTTTGATTTCAATTGTGATTGTAGCACGGCTGCTTCACAGCACCAGGTACAAGGTTGGAGTCAAGCCTTGTCCAACGCCCTGCGTGAAGTTCCCACATTCTCCCCATTATAGTGAGGGTCCCCTCCAGGTGCTCTGGTTTCCTCCCACAGTCCAAAGATGTGGAGGTTAGTGGAGCAGTCATGCTAAATTGTCCACAGTATCCAGGATTGTGCAGACTATGTGGATCAGCCATGGGAAATGCAGTGCTACAGTGATAGAGTGCTCTGGGCGTGATGTGCTTCGGATGGTCGGTGGGGTTTGATGGGCCAATGCTCTCCTTCCACACTGTAGGGATTTTATTCAATGATTGAGGATAAAGGCTACACAGCAGGGTGTCCTTGGAGAAGGAGCATGTGGTGTGGATCAATGCTCTCGATGCCTTTAGATAGAGGTGGGCACCGCAGGGGATACGGTACTTTATCTCCACCCCTGCCCCCTCCCCACAACTCTACTTTGATTTAGTCTCTTCTCACTCTGTCACTTGTAATGGTTTGGTTGACCCGTAATAGGCTTTGTTTGGAAATATTCAATTGGTTACACAAATGGTTTACTGCTCTTGATTATATGTCTAGATTAGAGTGGTGCTGGAAAAGCAACGGCAGGTCAGGCAGGATCAGAGGAGCTGGAAAATCAACGTTTTGGCGAGAGGCCTTTTCCAGCACCACCCTAATCTAGGCTCTGGTTTCCAGCATCTGCGGTCCTCACTTTTGCACAGCTGGTGATTATAGGTTAACCAAAAGCAAAATGGCATAATGATAATTTTGATGGTGGGAAGGTTGCTGTGCTCACATTTCTGGGTCAGAGAAATGGGGAAAAAGAACCCTTCACAGCTCACAGAACGAGAACTGAAAAGCTGTTAAATCAAACCAAAGGTTCAGACAGGGAGAGAATATTTCCCTGGAGTTTGAGTAGCTGGAAAGTGATGGTGTCTGGGAATAGACAGGATTTTGTTTTACAGGAGGTTGAAAGTTTTAAAACTGTTATATTCAGACAGTTTACGTTATTTTCTTTAATTTTATTTGCTGTGCAAAAAGCTTTTGTAACATTTTAAAGCCAAAATTTAGAAACCTTGTGTTAAAGATAAATGTTAAATAAAATCCATCAAACCATCCCTCACTGAAAACTGTTGTGGAAGTGCAATCGCCTGGAGAATCCCTGCCTACTCCTTCCTACCCGGGCTCCGTGGTTATATACATACCTGGGAGATAGCAGCAGGAGGAGGCCATTCAGCCTTTCAATCCTGCTCCACCATTCAATGGGAAACAGCTGACCATCTAGCTCAGTCTCCTGTTCCTGCTGTGTTCCAATCCCCTTTCATGACTTAATATCTAAGTCCTCATTTAACTTCACTGCCTTTTGTTCCAGAGGCGTTGCGGTGTTACTGTGTGGGCGTAGGCAGGGGTAATGTGATGGTGCTGCCTCCTGGAGGATGCACTCAGCGTTCCTCATCATCCTGCAGTAACATCAACTGGGTTTCAGCAACTGGAGATAGAACCCATTCCCAGGATATGGGCATCACTGGCTCAGCCAGCATTTATTCCCCATCTCTCGTTACCCTCGAGAAGATAGTAGTGAGCTGCTGTCTTGAACCATTCACAGTCCATTTGTCACAGATAGACCGACAATGCTGGGAGGAGAGTGTTGCAGGATTTTGGCCGAGTGATTCTCCATCTTTGGTTCATCAAATGCTGGTTAACTCAATCACAATCTGCACCTGATTTTGAGATTTCAGTCTGCAAATCTTCACTATCTAGCACCCTGTATAAAAGCAATATGTACATATTAAAAATTCAGAGCAGACAATTCTAGTTTCTCTGGAATATCTTTTTCCCCATTCTTCCCCCAAATCTGTAACCCTCCAGCCCACTTACTCTCTCCCACCATTCTGACTCTGCTATCACGAATGTACACCCTCCCCATTCTCATGGAGTAACTGATAAACAGATCCATGGCACCACTTCCCGTCCCTGGTTAAAGTCTGCAACCTTTCTGGGTTCACTTCCTTTCCCTTCAGTTGCTGCAAGTCAATAATGTAACAGCAGAATGAAACAAAAGGAAACAGAAAGGGAGGTGGCAGATCCTGGACAGAACAGGAACCTTCAGTCTGGGACAATGGGTCAGATTCTTCCTTGTTTCCCATTGGTCAATTCCGAGTGTTATGACAAGTTGCGAATGGAACTTGGTCCCATCTGGGCGTAGTGACACTTTGACCCTCCCCCCCCAACTGATCAATACTATAGGCAGATGTGTCCCTTCTCCAGCCAATCACAGTGTGAAATGCTTTCCGCTAGTTACCCTAAAGAACATGCTCCAAAACCCGCCCACATTCTGTACATGTACAGTGCTGGGTTTCCCCACACACGCGTGGTCCCTGCCTCAGGGACTGTGGGAGTTGTAGTCCCCATGAAACCTCTGGAGATCTGTCCCTTGAAAGTGAAAGAAAGTGTGGGCTGGAGGGTGTTGTGTATAGGATATCTATTCAGACACACAGGACATGTGGGCTGTCACGGGGATTTACTGAGACATCGGCTTAGACACCCCGATTTCTGACGTAAGGAATATACATTCAGCCAATTACGGGGTGGGGAGGTTAATAATGGGCAGCAGATTTTAAGCAGAGGTGGCTCAGTGGCTAGCACTGCTGCCTCACAGCGTCAGGGACCCGGGTTTGATTCTAGCGTTAGGCAACTATGTGGAGTTTACACATTCTCCCCATGTCTGCATGGTTTTGTTCGGTGCTCCAGTTTCCTCCCACAGTCGAAGGATGTGCAGGTTCGGTGGATTGGTCATCTCAAATTGCTCACAGGGTCCATGCGTGTGCTGGTTCGGCAATAAGCCACGAGAAATGCAGGGTTACAGGAATAGGTGGGTCTGAATGGGATGCTCATCATAGGGTTGGTGTGGATTAGATGGATGAATACCCTGTTTCTGCACTATAGGGACTCTATTCTATTCTCATGAGGAAGAATGTACCTATCTCACTGTGTTGTGAATCTGTGGAATTTCCAATTCAAAATACAGTGGATGCCAAGACATGAGCAAATTTAATGAAGAGATACAGATTTTTAATTTGCAATGAGTTGAATTGTGAGAGAGAGCAGGCGGGAAAATCCAGCTGAGACCAAGGTCAGCTCAATCATCACCGTATTAAATGGTGGAGCTGGTTCGAAGGGCTGCATTGCCTCTCCTGTGCCCAGGGCTTATCTTCTTACGGTAATAACTGGAAAGATGAATCCAAAACTCACCACCTTCACCAAAGGAGATTTTCAGCAACAGCAGGATAGTCAGGTGGATTAGCGTTCCAAACTTAGGGAGTGAGGAAGGGTGTAGGAGATAATGGTTTTGCAATTTTAAACAGAGGTGTGACAGTGATTTATGGTTTTAGACCGTGTAGTACATTCACACCGTCCAGAATACTCTGTTGTGAATATCTATCCTGTACTTTGTTACAAAGCCAAGATCACTGACAATGAAACCAAAACACCCAGGAAACATCGGCTCCCCTCGTAATCTGATAAAAAGACTTGTCATTAATCTGGGTGAATTTGGAACACAGATGGAAAGGGGGAAGATTAAATCCAATCCCAAGATCCTGTGCTTAAACAAAGGAGACTACAATAGGATGAGGCAGGAGTTGGCTAATGCAGACTGGAAGCAAAGACTTTACTGTGGGACAGTTGATGGACAGTGGAGGAATATCAAAGTAATTTTTCATATTTCTCAGCAAAAGTATATATCAGTGAAAAGGAAGGACTGTAGGAAAAGGAGTAATCTGCCATGTCCAAGGCAATAAGGGAGTCTATGAAATTGAAGTAGAAGGCATACAAATTGGCAAAGACCAAGGATAAATTCGGAGATTGGAAAATCTTCAAAAGCTCAACAGAAAGCATGATGGAATTGGGGATAAAAAGTGATGAGTAGCTCTCCCCAGGGACAGAATAGCAGTTTACTCTGCTCGAGGGAAACCTATTGTTTGGGGAACATATGGCCTCTGTAATTGTTGAAGCACGTAACTGTTACCATAGAGATAATCCTGATCAAGTTAAAAATCACAGCACACCCTAAAAGCTTGTACTTCCAAATAAACCTGTCGGACTATAACCTGGTGATGTGTGGTTTTTAACTTTGTCCACCCCACCCCAACCTCAGCTCCTCCACATCAGCATCCCGATAGACAGCCCCACGGAAACTGAAGGGCCTGTCAGGTACTTGAGGGAGCCATGGGGGTATGGGGGAGGGGCATGTGGTTTAACCACAACGTGCTGAACTGAACTAGACTTTTGAACTGCCGTTGCCATGGAGCTAATATTGAGAGACAGTCTGTATTCAAAGTCACAAATCACAAAAGGTATAAGAAGGGGAGCCATACATCGGACAGGCGCGGAGTTACCTGATGCTGCCTGAAGGCGTTTTGCATGTACACTATCCAGGGAGCTGCCGTGTCACATCAATAAAGACTCAAATAAGACCTCTCAGAGTTCTGTGTCCAGTTATTCCTATCCAGCAGGGTTTAGGAATATGAGTACACAACAGTCAGTCTTCATAGTGGAGGATATGAAGAACATGCCAGTAATTGATAAGGAGACTGAGGAAGGTGAAGACCAAGAAACGACCATTATCACGAAAGAGTTAGAGCTGGGCAAGCTAATGGAGCTAAAGATAAACAAGTCTCCTTGCCCCGATGGAATACATCCCAGGATACCAACAGAGTTAGGGGGAGAAATAGCAAATGCACTGAGCGTTATAACATCCTGCAGCAGAGACAGGCCCTTTGGCCCAAACTGGCCCATGCCAATCAGATTGTCCATCCACACTAACCCCATTTCCCTGCACTTGGCCCATCTGCTTCTGAAACTTTCCTATCCATATATTTGTCCAAATGTCTTTTACGTGTTGTTAATATACCCACCTCAACCACTTCCACTGGCAGCTCATTCCATATACATACCACCTTTGTGGAGAACAGATGCCCCTCAGGTTCCCATGTATTCATTCTCCTCTAACTTTAACCGGATGCCCTCCAATCCTTGAGACCCTGCAAAAAAGACCGAGTGCATTCACCTTCCCCACGCCTCTCATGGTCATATACACTTCTATAAAATATTCCCCCGCAGTTTCCTCTGCTCGAAACAAAAAAGTCCTCACTTGTCCAACCTCTCCCTGTCACTCAGACGCCGGAGACCTGGCATCATTCTTGCAAATTTCTTCTTCACCTTTCCAGTTGAATAACTGAAACCTACACTGCACTCAAATTTCCTGTGTTTCCCCACGGCACTGGAACCGATGTGACAACGCCAATGGATTACAATCAATGATCGATAATTCACTCCATTACAACAATCCCATTTTCATAGATTTTTCCATGATGCAGGAATCCTTTTGTCTTTCTGGTTTCATGGTTAATTGTCCTCATCCAAAACCAATCTGTGTCTTACCTTTTCCAGGGAAATGTTCCATGATTGTTTAGACTTTCAAAAACCAATGAAATCTCTCTCCACAGTCCCCATGCTAGCATGGACTTCACTGTCTCAGTACTTTTCCAGTCACACTGAGATTTGAAATATTGGTCCACGGACAGAATGCAAACCTTTCCTTCCAGATGAAAAGGCCAATGATATTCAGATCGGCACGGATCAAGTAACATGAAGTTCAATTTGAATTTCTCAACTGCAAATCCCCCCTTTCAATACTCTATAACAGAGAAAACAGATAGTGCTGGAGATCCTCAGCAGGTCTGGCAGCATCTGAAATGGTGACAGATGCAGGAAACATTGCAGCCTTAAAGAAGTGTTTAGATGATCACACCAGGCATGTGTGCTTGATGACCATTATGGATAAGATGGGGACAGAGATCCCTTTCTGGAAGGGCCTTTGTGAGACCACTCCTGGAGTACTGTATACACCTTTGTTCCCCTTTTCCAAGGAAGGCTCTCCTGGTTATTGAGAGAGTGTAAAGGAGGATCACCAGATGAGTCCTGGGATGTGAAGATAGTTAAGGACTGCAGATGCTGGAAGTCAGAGTCTGTACAATGTGGACCTGGGGAGGTGCAGCAGGTCAGGCAGCATCAGAGGAGCAGGAAGGTTGATGTTTTGGGTCGGGACCCTTTGTCAGTCTTGATAAATAGCCCTGACCCGAAACGTCAACTTTTCAGCCCCATCGTATTCATGCTGGTCATCAAGCACCTATTAATTCTAGTCCCACGTTCTGGCAATCAGCGTGTAATCGATATTGTAGTGCTTGGTGTGATCATCTAAACACTTCTTTAAGGCTGCAATGTTTCCTGCATCTGTCACCATTTCAGATGCTGACAGACTTGCTGAGGATCTCCAGCACTTTTTCTTATTGCATATTTCCACCATTTTGCTGAAGCACAGAGTCGTCGACATGTAAACAGCTCCAGATTTTGTTGACTCACCTTCCTGGGATGTCAGGACTGATGGATGAAGAGGGACTCAATCTTCATTTAATCCTCCTTTCCTTTGGCTTTCTGAGCCGCTAACTACATCACTAATATTCTACCTCCCATTCCCTGTCCTGAATCTGACCCATATAAGCCTACACTTTCGTTCCCATCCCCCTGCCAGACTAGTTACAAACTCAACAATAGAACTGGCAAAAGCCCCCACCAGATTTGTCTCAGCCCTGCCCGGGGTAGCCAGTCAGGCTGGTACAGGTCCCACCCAGAAACAGTCCCAGTGCCTGAGGAATCAAAACCCTTCTCTGGTACACCATTTCCCCAGCCACACATCCAGCTGATCTACCTTCTCATTCCTGCTCTCATTAGCACATGGCACTGGGAGTAAGTCTGACATTATTACATTTCAGGAGCTATTTTAATGCATCTCTGCTCTCCCTGTGTCCAGCTTTCAGGCCCTCATCCCTCTGTTTAGTGATGTCGTTGGTATCTGGGTGTTGCACGACCACGGGCTGTTTACCCTCCATCTCCAGAATGTCCTGCAGCCACTCCATGATATCATGGATCTTGGCACCAGGGAGATTACATACCATCCTCGATTCATGTCTGTGGGCACAGAAGTGCCTGGTTGTACCCCAGATTATTGAATCCCCTGTCACTATAGCCCTGCCACTCTTATTCCTCTTGTTCTGATCAGCAGAGCTCTCTGTGGTGTCATGAACCTGGCTGATGCTGATTTCCCGAGAAGCCACCCCACCCATTCCCGCCCTTATAGAATCCCAAGCGGTATACAGTATCTGTATGAGAAGGGGAGAACAACGGGGGACTCCTGTACTCGCTTCCTGAGCCTTTTACTAGATCTGATGTTCACCCATTCCCTTTCTGCCTGTGTAACCCTCACGTGCAGTGTGACTAACTCACTAAACATGCTGACCATAACATTCTCAGTATTGCAGATGCTCCACAGTGAGTCCACTCTCAGCTCCAGCTCTGAAAAGCAGTTTCCCAGTAGCTGCAGATGGGAACCCTTCCTACACACATAGCCGTCAGGGACACTGGAAGCGGCCCTTATTTCCCACATTGTGCAAGAGGAGCACACCACGGGTCTGAGGGCTCCTGTCACAACGTCTCTCTACATTCATCTAGTTACTCCCATTAAGAGAATTTAAATGAGTTAGTAACCTTCCTTCACTTCAAACATGTCCATGATAATAACAAAAAAAAATCTTTACTTAAGCTGATATGTCATACTTTAAAAACTTAAATACTCCACGGGTTTCACTGACAAATTGGCTATTCCCATTGGGACTGTGAATTTCTGAAAGGCCTGAACTAAAACGGAATTTCAGCTTCACCTTCTCCCTGTCTCACCTCACTATTTACACCCAACTCCAAAACACTCTCTCTGAGCCAAACAGCAATCACAGTGTAGCCCGGGCATTTGCATTGTCTGCTCACACCTACACTGCCCTCAGCCTCCTGTACTGTTCCAATGCATCTCAATGGGATCTCAGGAACAGCAAATCATCTTTCAATTCAGCCCTTTGTAACCCGAGTCAACATGGACTTCAGCAGTTTCTGAATGAACAGACAGTTGTCAGAATCTGGAACGTTCCAGCTGAAATGGTGCTGGAATATGATTCCACAAGGAAATTCAATGAGAAATTTGCAGAGAATTGGAAGTAGGGAATTTACAGATTAACGTTATAAAGTGGATGATTGAGACTAAATCTGACAGTTCCTGCAAAAAGACGAGGTGTAATTTGGATAAATCTGTGCTCTCTCTCAGGCCAATACCTCCTTCCACAGCTGCAGGGCTAAGAATTGAACTCATACCCCAAGGGTGATCCAACCATGGACTTGAACATCTTTCTGCTTTTGGCTTGACAAAAATATTGAAGTTATTTTCCCACAGACAGAACAGACAAACCTTTCTCGTTCCACAGTTAAATGCCAATGATATTCAGATCCTGATGACTCCGCTGACTGAAGAAACTTGTTTATTGAGATCCCAGTCTCAATTATTCTCAATTAATATCCTATAAAATGAATTCACAAAACAAAGCTCAATAAGTGCAAGATGAACAGTGAAGGTAAACACTTCTCTTGGTATGTCTTTGATGTGTAAATGCTCCTCTTCAAATCGCCCCGCCCCCACCCAGGAAGAGGACAGGTGCATGCTCCTTGCTGTACTTTGCCCCAAATAAAGATGGCGGCCATAACCCAGGACCTCTCACTGCCTGAGGCCCAAGCCATCTTCCCCTTTGCTGCAAATGTGGGACCAAGAGTTTCTAATTCAGACTAACGACCTGCCCAGAGTGTAACTAAACCCTCCCAGTCTACACTGATACATTTCATCCGGTTTCTGCTGCCACTCTCCCCTTTCCCCTTTCCGCCTCCTGCACACACCATGGGTTACCGCGGGTCCAGTGACCCTTCCTCAGAACCGATGACAGCTGAGAAAATTAGAATCCCTTCAGGAAACAGGCCCTTTGGCCCAACAATTCCACACCCACCCTCCGATGTTTATCCCACCCAGACCCATTCTCCTATTACTCTCCATTTCCCCCGAACTAATGCACATCCCTGAACACTATGGGAACCTTAGCTGGGCCAATTCACCGAACCTACAGATCTTTGGACAACAGGAGATAGGGGTTAAAGAGTAATTAATAGGTGGGGACAGAGCCCAAAGAGAGACAGGAACATTTGGAAAGATAAAGGAGTGGGAAGGTGGAAATCTGTTAATGGAGGAGACAGGAACCTTCTAGTATCTCAGTGGCAGTGGTGGAAACGGTGGCTGATGATCTACATTGTGTCTGCAAAAAAGACCACGAGCTTCCAGTTGCCTGCTCTTTAACACACAAAACTGTTCCCTGTCCAACATCTCTGCCTCATGCTTACTGCAGTGTTCCAGTGACGTTTGATGCAAGCTGGAAGAACACTTCAGAACATATCAATTGGCTTCCTATTGCAAGGACTGTAATCTCCCCTCACATGTGGTTAACAATGCCCTCCAGTGTATCTCCTCCACTTCCCACACCACTGCCCTTGAACTCCACCCCATCAAATGCAATAAAGATGGAATCCCACCATCCTCCTAGATACAACGCATCATCCTCTGCTATTTCCACCATCAGATCCCACCACCTGAGATATATTTCCCTCCCCTCCCCTTTCAGCATTCCACAGAGACCATACCTTCTGTGACTTCCACTTTAGATCCACACTCCCCACCAACCCACTCTTCACTCCAGGCACCTTCGCTTGCCACTGCAAGAGATGGAAAATCTTTGCCCAAACCTTCCCTTTCACTCCATCCA
This sequence comes from Chiloscyllium punctatum, assembly GCF_047496795.1. NCBI lineage: Eukaryota > Metazoa > Chordata > Chondrichthyes > Orectolobiformes > Hemiscylliidae > Chiloscyllium > Chiloscyllium punctatum. Next base: position 89,782,523 of record NC_092759.1, read on the forward strand.
AGGCACCACTGAATCCTCCCACATCCAGCAGAGATTTCCCTGCCCACCCAAACACCTCACCTAGTGTGTCCCTTGCTCTCGGGACGCCAAATTGTGGAATATTTCAGGGAACATTTCTGGGACACATGCACCAACCAACCCCACCGACCTGTGGCTGACCATTTCAGCTACCCCCCACACCCTCCGCCACCACACTGCCAAGGACATGCAAGTCCTCCATCCCCAAATCCGAGCCACCCAACATCTGGAGGATGAACACCTCATCTTCCACTTTGGGAACTTTCAACCACACGGCATCAAGGTTTCCTCATCTCCCCTCCCCCAACTTATTTCAGATTCAACCTTCCAACTCGGCACTGGCCTCTTGAACAGGCCCACCTGTCCATCTTCCTTCCCAATTGTCCATTCCACCCTCTCACCACTACCCTCCATCTACAACCACCTATTGCCTCCCTTGCTCCCTTCCCTCCAACCCCAAACACCCCTCCCTATTTATCTCTCAGCCGTATTCCACCACCCACATTTCTGATGAAGTGCTGACATGCCCAATACGTCAATTCTCCTGCTCCTTGGATGCTGCGTGACCTGCTGTGCTTTTCCAGCATCACACTTTAACACAAGCTGGAAGAACAACACCTCATCTCCCACTCGGGGACCCTGCAACCCTCTGGCTTCAACATCAAATTCAATAATTTTAGGTCCTGAACTCTCCCACGTCCTAGTGTCTTTCCCCCCTACCCCACATACCAGGCCTTGTTATTACGTAGCCTGCCATTACACACTACCTATGGTTAGCCACTAACAGTCCCCATAAACAGCTATTCACCCTCCCCCCGTCCGATCGTTATTCACGCCTTTGTCCAACTGCTCCTATCTCTCTCTTTGGACTCTATCCCCCCCCTATCATTTACTCCTTAACCCTTACCTTCTGCATAAAAACAGACTTTTGTTTCTTAGTAACATCAGTTCCTGAGGAAGGGTCACTGGATCAAAAATGCGAACTGATTTCTTTTCACAGATGCTGCCAGATCTGCTGAGCTTTCCCAGTACCTTCTGGTTGTTGTGTGTGATTTACAGCATCCGAAGTTCTTTTGGTTCTAATTTACCCGGAGTATCTAATTCAGGTCCAGCAGACTGAAACAGTGTTTATCAACCTTCCCAGTCCACACTAACTCCATCTCTCTCCCAGTATCTGCTGTCTCTCCCACTCCTTCACATTCAGTCCCCCCTCACAGTGACACTGCGCCTGCAAAACTGATGGTCATGTGTTGGCCTGCTGGACCCACCCCTCATTCACTCCCATTGGCTGTAGGATCACGCCAACTCTCCTATTGGTCTGAAGCTGTGTCAATCAGCCAGGCCCCATTGTGACATGAGTGGTGGGATCCTCCCAGGTGCATCAAAGGCTGAGGGGTGACCTCATAGAGGTTTATAAAACCATGAGGGGCCTGGCTGATAAATAGACAAATAGGATAAATAGACAAGGTCATTTCCCTGGGGTCGGGGAGTCCAGAATGAGAGGGTTTAAGATGAGAGGGGAAGAATTTAAAATGGATCTGAGGGGCAATTTTTTTCCCCACCGAGGTTGGTGTGTGTATGGAATCTTCTGTCAGGAAGTGGAGGATGTTGGTACAATTAAACCATTTGGCATCTGGATGGGTATATGAATAGGAAGGGTGTAGAGTGATATGTGCCAGGTGTTGGCAAATGGAACTAGATTCGGTTGGGATATCTGGTCAGCATGGACCAGTTTAACCAAAGGGTTTATTTTCATGCTGTACATCTCTACGGTTCGACCCTGTGATGAGCTTCATCATTCACAGTGAATGGGTCAGTATCACAGAACATATGGGCTGAGGGCTATTCAGCCCATTGGGGCTGTACTCTCCTTCTGGAGATGGTGCCAGTCAGTCCCAACTCACCTCCCTTTGGACATAGCCCTCCAAATCCTTCCTTAAAAAAGTTAAATTTCAAATTTGTTTTGACAATAACTACTGTATCTGCATCCAGCTGTCGGTCAAACTGTTCCAGATGCTCAGAACTTAGTGAGTAAAATAATCTTCACATTTTTCCTCTACATTATTTGCCAGTTACCCGAAAATAGTTACTAAAAATTGTGACGTTAAAAATTGCGCACTCTGTCTCTCTGTAAATGAAATACCCTGGAAACAAATCAACTCCTGGTCGAAATCACTGCTTAACCTTCTCAGCTCCAAGGAGAATTGTCTGGACTTCTGCTCACTCTCCATAAAGAGAAACCCATCTTAATTTTAATTTATTAGTGTCATACAGATGTACAGCACAGAAACAGACCCTTCAGTCCAACTTGTCCATGCCGACCAGATATCCTAAATTAATCTCGTCCCATATGCCAGCCCTTGGCCCATAGCCTTCTAAACCTTTCCCAATCACATATCCAATGAGATGCCTTTTAAATGTTGTAACTGTACTAGCCTCCACACTTTCTCTGGAGCTCATTCCATACACGTGCCACGTTCAGCTTGAAACTTTGCCCTTAATATCCCTTTTCAATCTTTTCCCTCATGCCTGTGCTTTCTAGTTTTGGACTCACCTGAACAGGAATAAGACCCTGGCTGTTTACCCTATCCATGCCCTTAACAATTTTATTAATCTCTATGGTCACCTCTCAGCATCCGATTCTCCAGTGAAAACAGCCTCAGTCTATTCAGCCTCTCCCTATAGCTCAATCCCTCAACCCTGGCAACATCTTTGCATCTTTTCTGAATCCTTTCAAGTTTCACAATATCATTCCAATAGCGGGGAGACCAGGACTGAAAGCAGAATTCCAGAAGTGGCTGAATGAATGTCCTGTACAGCCGCACACTGACGTCACAACACCTGTACTCAATGCACAGACCAATAAAGGCAAGTACACCAAACACTTTCTTCACTACCCTGCCTATCTATGGTTCCACTTTCAAGGAATTATGAACCTGCATGCCAAGATCTCTTTGTTTAGCATCACTCCCTAGGACCTTCCCATTAAGTGTAGAAGTCCTGCCCTGATTTGCTTTTCCAAAATGCAGAACCTCACATTTATCTAAATTAAACTGCATCTGCCACTCCTCAGCCCATTTGATCGGAGTCTCATTGTACTCTCGGGTAACTTTGCTATCCATTGCACCTCCAATTTTGGTATCTATTGTAAACCTACTAACCATAGCTCCTATATTCACATAGAAATCATTTATATAAATGGCAAAAAGCAGTGGACCCAGTACCCAGCCTGACAGCATATTGCTCATCACAGGCTTCCAGTCCAAAAAGCACCCTCCACTATGACACTGACTGCTCAGCAAGGTTAGAGCTCATGGCATACAGGGAGAACTAACCATTTGGATACAGAACTGGCTCACAGACAGAACACAGAGGGTGGTGATGAAGGGTTGCTTTTCAAACTGAAGGCCTGTGACGAGTGGAGTGTTACAAGGTTCACTGCTGGATCCACTACCTTTCGTCATTTATATCAATGACTTGGATGTGAACATAGGAGGTTTAGTTCGTGAGATGACACCAAAACTGGAGGTGTAGTGGACAGTGAAAAAGGTTACCTCAGAGTACAATGGGATCTTGATCAAATGGGTGAATTGGCTGAGGAGTGGCATTTTGGGAAAGCAAATCTTAGCAAGACGTATACACTTAATGGTAAGGTCCTGAGGCGTGTTACTGAATGAAGAGAGCTTGGAGTGCAGGTAGAAAGGATAGTGAAGGCGGCATTTGGTATGCTTTCCTTTATCGGACAAAGTATTGAGTACAGGAGTTGTGAGGTCATGTTGTGGCTGTACAGGATATTGGTTAGGCCACTTTTGGAACGTTGCGTACAAATATGGTCTCCCTACTATTGGAAGGATTTTGTGAAACTTGAAAGGGTTCAGGAAAGATTTCCAAGAACGTTGCCAGGATTGGAGGGTTTGAGCTAGGCTGGGAGGTTGAATAGAGGTTGAATAGATTGGGGCAGTTTTCCCTGCAGCGTCGGAGGCTGAGAGGTGATCTTATCTATGTATATAAAAACATGAGGTGTATGGATCGGATAAATACACAAAGACTTTTCCCTGGCGTGGGGGATCCCAGCACTAGAGGGCATAGGTTAATGGTACAAGGGGAAAGACTTTAAAGAGACTTGAGAGACAACGTTTTCACACAGAGGGTGGTACGTGTATGGAATGAGCTGCCAGAGGAAGTGGTGGAGGCCATTACGATTGCAACATTTAAAAGGCATCTTCATGTGTCTATGAATAGGAAGGATATGGGCCGGGTGCTGACAGGGGGGACTAGATTGCATTGGGATATCTGATCAGCATGTACTGGTTGGACCGAAGGGTCTTTGTTTCTGTGCTGTCCAGCTATGACTCTTTGACCTTCCAGCCAATTCCGTATCCAAACAGCTAGTTCCGCCAGAATTCTATGGTACTGAACCTGCTAACCAGTGTGTTATGTGAAACTTTGTGTCTTTCTCAAGTCCAAGTTAATGATTTCAATGCACAAAGCCATGCTGACTCTCTAATCATTTCTTGTTTTTCCAATGACACGTAAATCCTGTCGCTGAGAATCCATTCCAACAACTTCTCTGCCACTGACTTCAGGCTCACCGGTCAATCGTTCCCTGGCTTTTCCTTACCACCTTTCTCAAATAATGGCGCCCATCCTCCAGCACCTCACCTTTGGCGATCGATGATACAAATATCACAGCGAGGGGCCCAGCAAAAGCTTCCCTAATTACCCACAATGTTCTGGGATACACCTGATCAGATTCCAGGGATTTATCCTTTCTTATGTATTTAAAGACATCCAGTACCTCCTCCTCTGTAATATGTACACTTGCCAAGTTATCACTATTTATTTCTCCAACTTCTCTAACATCCATATCCCCTTTCAGTAAAAACTGACATGAAATACTTACAGAATCTCTCCCACCTCCTGCTGTTCCATAGACAATCTTGTTGATCATTGAGGGTTGCTGTTCTCTGCCTAGTTATTCTTTTGTTTTTAGTGTATTTGTAGAATCTCTTTGGATTCTCCTTAAACCTATTTCCCAAAGCTATCTCATGTCCCCTTTTTTGCCTCCTGGTTTCCCATGAGTATTCTCCTACTGCCCTTATCGTCCTCTAGGGATTCACATAAACGCAGTGGTCTGTACCTGCCATATCCTTCCTTCATTTTCTTGACCAGAGCCTCAATTTCTCAGGTCATGCAGCATTCTCGACGCCTCCCAGCCTTGGCCTTAATGGGAACATACTGTCTGTGTACTCTCATTGATGAAGGTCTATGGAGGCAATGGCAGATGAGGACAGAGAAACAATCATTATCAGTAAAGAGGTCGGGTTGGGAAAGGGAACAACTCATCCTTATCTCTATAATTCCTCTCTAGCCTCAGAACTATCACTATCTCTGCATCAAAGACATCTCAATCTCTGCAACATCCTCCAATCTCTAATCTCCTCCAGTCTCAACACACTATCTTTAATCTTGTCCCCCCGCACAAATCTCTGATGTGCCTTTCTTTAATTCCAGCCTTCAGAATAACCCATTTCTATTTCAGATTCCTGCACCCAGAGCTCCACAATGTCCCGCTTAACCTCTGTCACATTTTCCTCCAAAAAACATTAATCAATCAAGTATCATCTATTCTAATATCACCTTCTCTGACCTGGTTTCTATTGTGGCTTGTCATATTCCTTTATTACGCGTCTGTGGTCTACAGGACAGAAAACGGTTTTGTGGTCCATTGGGTTTATGCTGTAATCTCCCAGCTAACTATTTTAATCCCATTTTCCAGCACAGAGCCCATAGACCTGTCAGCCTTGGCCTTGCAAGTGTGTTCCTAAATAGATTTTAAATGCCTTCTGGATTTCTGTCTCTCACTCTCTTCCAGACAGTGAGGTTTAGTGCAACTGTTGCTCTATGCTATCACCCACAGGGTTCAGAGCAGCTGGGTCTGTGCGAACCACAGATCGCCCACACATTGGGAAGGATGGCAGGGTCCCTGAAAGGGGGCACAGGAGATTTACCAGGATGGTTCAAGGAATGGGGGATTTTAGTTGCAGAATTTGTGGGGCTTTTTTAACATTAATTGTTCACGTGACATGTGTGTTGCTAATACATATCAAGAAAAACCATCCACAATTAATGGACTCTCCTTTTCAACCTCTCCCCTTGCCTTCTCTGTGGTAAAGATTCAGGTTAACCACTACCAGATATCTCTCTCTAATGAGAGAGCAGTCCTATGGTCGGGTAGGACAATTCTGACTGGATCTTTTACACAGTGATGCCACTGTGCCTCAAGAGTGGGGACAGGGAATGCTGAAGGTGGTGGATGGGAAACCACTCAGGTTTAGTGCTTTATCCTGGTGGATGTTCACTTTCTTTAATATTGTTGTGGGGGGGGGGGGGGGGGGTTACACATTATAATAATAAACCTTTCACCCATCAGCTCATTATACAAGGATAACAGGACACATGTTGAAGATTTGGGAAGATATATTGAGAGAATGGTTTTTTAGATTAGATTACTTACAGTTTGATTCAAAGGAGAACTTTTATTCAGCAAATGGTATTGATATGGAACACAATACTCTCACACAATATGAATATCCAGGTCCTGATGAATGGAGTAATTCTGACAGAGTTTGGTGATACAATGACTGAGATTACCATCTGAATATCTACCTGAAATACAAGTTTATAAAATCCATCACTGTCAGTTCAAGTTTGAAACTCATACAATCCCCTCCTCCTGGCCCAGGAGGACTGTACACATTACCCCTGGTGGAGGTTAGCAGGCACTTCAAGGGCAAATCTATGTGGGTTTCTATGAGTTTCCACCTTGGGACTTCATGTGACTGAACATGGGACAGAATGATCCAAGATTCAGTGAGATATGGAGAGCAGGATTTGCTTCCTTTTCTTTCCTTCCATTCTGCCGCTGTGCCTCCTCAATAAGACATGGGGGGGGGGGGGGTGAAAGGCTCATGCACCTTTGATGGGCAAGATGTCTCCATTCTGACCAATGGGCAACAAGCTCCTCCCAGTCATGAAACAGAGTATCCCTGAAAGATAGCAACTGCGCATGCTTCCCACTGCCCAGTGCTCACAGTAAATGTTTCAAATAATGAGGGGGAAAATCTCCTAGAAAAGGCATAACAGGAAAGTTCCAAAAGGTTATAAACAGTTTACAGAGAGATATTCACAGGAAACGTGGGCAACAAGTTGTCAAATAGAGTATAACTTGGGATAAACTGTAGAAAGCTGCACCACAAAGAGACTGGGGGAAAATTAGCAGGAAACACAGAAAGCGAGCACACACATACAACATGGAATCAGGAAGGGGAATGGAATGCTGTCCCTTATATCAAGGAGTTTGCAACATAAGAGTTTGGAGTATATACCTTAGGGCAACTAAACAAATGGCGAGTGAGACCACATCTGGAGTAACGTGAACAGATTTGGTCGTTTTAGTTAACGAAATAGAATAGTTTATTGGAGGCATTTCAAAAATAATCTATTGGGATAATCCCTGTTTTGAAGGGATTATCCTGTCAGCAAAGGCTGAATAAGTTGGGAATCTACTCACTGGACTTTGGAAGAATGAGAGGTGATCTCTTTGACACATACAGGATTCTATCGAGGTTTGACAGGGTAAATATGGAGAGGATCTGTCCCATTACGGGTGAGTCTTGAACCAGATTCTGGGTCAGTGGCGGATTCAAGGATTCTGTTTCAGATTTGTCAAGTTAAAGGCAACAGCTTTCAGGAGCAATGGAGCTGGGGTGAGAAGGAGACAAGCAACATTTTAGAGATTGGAATTCCTGGTGTTTGTGATTGTGTGGATGTCTGATCAGAAGGTCACCTTGGGGTCAGATATGAGAGCAATATTGTGAAGAATGTAGTTCTGCCTCAGACACTTCCCAGTGAGAGGGAGGGACACAGCAGTAAGGGAAATGAATTTGGAATAGCAACTGAAGGCAATGGGTTTAACAATTACAGTGTTCCGTTGGAGTGAACTGCAGCTAATCGAAGCGTGGCAAGCAGTTTGATAACTGAGTAATAGTGGAGTAATGGAGAGGGATGATGGGGAGGGAGAGCTGGACATTGTCAGTGTACATATGAAACCTAACACAGTGCTTTTGAGCGATGTTACCTCCTGGCAGTATGTACGTGAGAAACAGGACAAACCAAGGATAGATCCTGGAGGGACACCAAATACAATGAATTCAGAAAGGAAAGGGAGAGTGGAGATGGAGCAGGAATTTCCAATGATGGTGAGGTCAAATATTAGGTTTTAGCAGAATGGGAGAGAAGGACATAACCAGAAAAGACAGACAGACAGATCATGGAACAATATCTGTGAATTGCGAGGGGGGGGGGGGGGGGAGGAAAGAGGGTGGTGACAAGCAGGAGGATGAGACAGAGATTTGGAATGTCCATCATTTAGCTACACTAGGGTAAATGGTCAAGATGACCTCGAATAAGGCTTGACAAGGGACTCGAGGAAATGCTAGTTTAGGACTAAAATGAGGAGCACCCTTGTGAGGCAGTTTGCCTCGGTGGGCGAGTGGAGAGGGAAGAAAGAAGCAGAGGCAGCTGATCGGATTGTCTCAATGTTATGGACAGAGAAACTCCATGTGCTCCTCACTCTTGTTGTTGGAGGGGAGGATGGAGGAGACAGGATAATGGACAGTGTTTTTATCTCCAAAACAATAAACAAAACATGTGATAGTGATTCTAACAATAAGTGAACAAACCTGTCATATTTATCATTTGTCAAGAATATTAAAATATACAACTGAAGTTCAGGTTTGAATCCCAAGTCAGTAGAGGTTGGCTCTGAATTCAAGAAAAAATAACTGGAATGAAGAATCTACTGCTTGCCATGGAACCATTGGGGATGTTTTTCTGTCATTGACAATGTCCTTCAGGGAAAGAAACCTGACAGTGGCCCATTGTATTAATCACTGCACAGTCTCAACAAAGGAATGAAACTGGATGGACCACATTACATCTACCAATGCACTGGAAAATACAACCACACAATCAGCCCTCTTGACCCTGCAACTTCTGCCTCACTGTGGGCCAACAACAGCAGAACTGCACTCCAGCCCAATCTGAAATCTCATGGCCTGATATCCCCCACTCAACCATTAACATCAAGCCAGGGTAATCAACCCTGGTTCAATGGTGAATGCAGGAGGGCATGTAAGGAACAGTACAAGGCATACCTAAAAATGAGGTGCCAACCTGGTGCAGCTACCAAACCTGCATGCCAAACAGCACAAGCAACACCAAATAGAACTAAGTGCTCCCAGAATCAACAGATTAGATCGGAGTTCTGCAGTTCTGCCACACCTAGTCAAGAATAGTGATAGACAATTAAACAACACACTGGAGGAAGCATCACAGATATCCCCACCCTTACCGATGGAGGGGTCTCGCACATTCATGCACCAGATAAGAGGACAGCATTAGCAGCGATTTTCAGCCAGCAGTGCCAAGTGGATGAGCCTTCTCCATTGGTCCCTCACATCACAGGTATGAATCGACTTGGTTGAAAACTCATTTCCAATCAGATCAAGAAATGGATAAGCGGTGTAAAGGTATGGGCCCTGCCAATATTCTGGCAATTATACTGTTGGCTGTGCTCCAGAACCTGCTGCCCAACAAGGCAAATACTGCACCAGCACTGGCACCTACTGACTTTGTGGAACATTGCTCAGGGATGTTCCAACACAACAACACAGGGCAGATCCAACTCAGCCAATTCCCCTCCATCAGTCCACACTCACTCAGCAGTGAAGTGATGGAAGGTGTCATCAACAGTGCTGTCAAGCACCTGCTCAGCAATAACCTGCCCAGCGATGCCCAGTTTGGGTTCTGCCAGGGCCACTCAGTTCCTGAGCTTGTTACAGACTTGATTCACAAACTGACAAACAGCTGAATGAGGTGAGGATGACAGGCCAGACCCACTCCAAGACCACTATTTCGACTTCAGTGATATCACCTGACCTCACCACAGTCTCAGCTCATTTGCTGAAACTCTCATTCATTCCTTTTGTTAACTCTAGATTTCATTGTCTAAACCCACTCCTGGCCAGCATCGCACATTCACCCTCCCGATAGTCTCAAGAATATTGAAAACTCTCCTGCCGAAGTGCTCACTTGTACCAAAACTTGCTGATCAAAAGACTCCCATTTGTAAGCAACAACAATTTACTTTCGCACCTTTGAATTAATTCCTGGCTGGAATCATTCCTATCTCCCTGTACCACACATCTTTTCATATCTCAATAACTCATTTTAGTTCAGACTCTCAATGATGTGTTTATTTTTGAGTTCACCTGTGTGACTGTTTCTATAGACTCCAAGGGAACATGGTCGGGAATCCTCACTCTAACCCTCTAAGATCTACTTTCTTCCTTTAAGGCATTCTTGAAAAACTGCTTATTTGGCAATGGTTTTGGTCACTGGACACAATATTCTCCATCTGTAGCCTTATGTCAAAACTTCTCAATAATATTTTTGTGAAATTAAAACTATGATGATTTGTACAGATATCTTCTACTCTTCAATATCGCTGAGTGAATAATCTGTAATGTCTCTTACCTAACCACGTTGTGGGAGCACCTTCACCATGCAAACTGCAGCAGTACAAGGCAGTCAAACATCACCCTCTCCAAAGGCAACAAGGCTTTGGGATTGATCACTGGTTTCTGTGGAAGGAGAAATACACAGTTGATGTTTCATGGAGTGCAATATGAATTACAGGGAATGAAAATGGTGCAGAATTTGACTGTCAGAAAATTGAAGGAAAATGCACTCGCGTATTGGAAAAAAAGAATTCTTGACTGTCAAAGATATTGTGGAAAAAATGACCTGATCATGGAACAGCATATGGTCAGGAGCCGGGTAGCAGTGGACAATTCATTTACATTCCTGAAGAAGGGCTTATGCCCGAAACGTTGATACTCCTGCTCCTCGGATGCTGCCTGGCCTGCTGTGTTTTTCCAGCTCTACATTTTTCAATTCATTTACAAAACAGCTGTGAAGGTAATAGTAGAATACTATACAGAGCAAAAATACACCCACGAGAGACTGAGGAAGCTAGATAATGAACAAGTGGACATCAGAGAACCCAGAGGTGAACCAGAGCAGAGTTCACTTTTATGATCCCACAGTCAAAGATGTCGAGCACAGAAATAGACTTCTTCGGTCCAACCTATGCCAACCAGATATCCTAACCTAATCTACCTAAATTAAATCCTTTTTGCCACTCCTCAGCCCATTGGCCCATCTGATCAATATCCCACTGTACTCTGAGATAACCTCCTTCATTGTCCACAATACCTCCAATTTTGGTGTCACCTGCAAACTTACTAACTATACGGCCTCTATTCACATCCAAATTATTTAAATGAATGATGAAACAAATCCAGAAAAAAAGTCCATTTCTCTGGGTTTGAATGTGCTCTGTGTAAATCCTGCCCTATGGCTCTTTTTACCAGGGAAGGCTGAACATACATCCCTCTGAACTTTGCCCCCTACAAAGCTGGCGGCCGCGCACGTGTCCAGTGACTCATTGCCCCGAATAAAGATGGCGGCGCTCACTCGGACTCAACGAGGCATATTCCCGTTTGCTGTAAAAATTGGACTGTAAGTTTCAAATTTGTATCTTCCGATGTGTACCAAATGATTGTAAAACCTCTCAGACCATACCAACACCATTTCCCTCCCGCTTCCTGCTGTTTATTTCTTTCCTTACCGACAGCTCTCCTCGCAGACATTCCGAACATCCGCGCCCACCGCGAGGATGATCACGTGGTATAGTCTAGTCCCGCCCTCATTCACTGATTGGCCGGAGGACCAACTGCCCCGCCAGGTCCTCCAGCTCCGCCCCTGCCTATGCATTGGTCCGCCGCTGACATCAATCACTTCTTCGGTCGATCCGGTTTTTGCCAACCATTTATCCTAACCTAATCTATCTAAATTAAATCCTATCTGCCACTCCTCAGCCCATTGGCCCATCTGATCAATATCCCATTGTATTCTGAGATAACCTTCTTCATTGTCCACAATACCAAATGTTGGCTGGAGCTTGCGCACTGCTTCGTGGCTTTTGTTGCTGATTCTCAATTACAAGAGTGAGCGACAAAGTTAAAATCACACAACCATTTGATGAAGGACCAGCAAAGTAGTGCTTCCAAATAAACCTGTTGGACTATAACCTGGTGTTCTGTGAATTTTAATTTTGTCCATCCTAATCCAACACCAGCATCTCCAAGTCACGAGTGAGGGAGGAATGCATAACATAAGAAGAAAAGATCTTGGAAAATAAGAAGGCCATCTTGCCCTTTGAGCCTGCTCTACCATTCGATAAGATCATGGCTGATCATTTTGTGGATGCAGAACCATTTACCCACGTTCTCACCATATTCCTTAATTAGTTATTTCTTTTTTTAAAAAAACTAACTTAGCTTTAAAAACGTTCATTGAACTAGCATCAACTACTTCCATGGGCAATGCACTCAATCGAGGTCAAGACATTCCGTCTCAATTCACTCCTAAATTTGCTTCCTCTAATCTTGTGGTGATGCCCTCTTGTCCTGGCTTCATCTGCCAGTGGAAACATCCTCTCTACTTCTATTTTATTCATTCCATTCATTATTTTATATATTTCCCATTCTTCTGAATTCCAATGAATATAATCCCATCTACTCAGTCTCTGTTAAGCCAAACCCCTCACCTCCGGAATCAACATAGTTAATCTCTTCTGCACCCCCTCTAGTGCCAGTACATCCTTGAGCACGTAAGGAGGTAAAAACTGCATGCAGTACTCCAGGTGTGGCCTCACCAGAACCCACTATAGCTAGAACATAACCTCTGCTTTTAAACACAATCCCTTAAGCAATGAAGGACAAAATTCCATTTGCCTTCGGAATTGATTGTTACACCTGGTGACCCATCCTCCTGCAGAAGGATGTTCAGGTGCCTCTGCTTAGCAAATAATGTAACTTTTTTTAAAATTCAAGTAATCATCTTTTTATTAATGTTACTCCAACCAAAGAGTATGACTTTACATTTATGAAAATAATATTCCACTTGCCAAACCAGTGCCCACTAACTCAATGTATCTATGTTCCTCTGCAAAGTTTCCCAGTCCTCTGCACACTTTGTCCTGCTACTTATCTTAGTCTCATATGCAAACTTTGACACCCTACATGTGGTCCCCAACTCCAAATCATCTGTATCAATTCTAAATAATTGCAGTCCCAACACTGATCCTTGAGGCACACTACTAGTTACTGATTGCCAGCCAGAATAAGGCTTATTTATCCCCACTCTTTGCTTCCTGTTAGTCAACCAATCTTCTATCCATGCTAATACTGTATCCCATGCACCCTTATATAATGCAACAGCCACTTGCGTGGCACCTTGTTGAAAGCCTTTTGGAAATCAAGGTACACCGCATCCACTGGGTCCCCGTTGTCCACCTTGCTTGAAATGTCTTCTTAGAATTCCAAACGATTTGTCAAGCATGACCTGCCCTTCATGAATCGATGCTCTGTCTGCCCAATGGGACAATTTCTATCGAGATTCCCTGTTATTTCTTCCCTGATCATAGACCCACGCATGTTTCCAACGACAGAGAATAAAGTAACAGGTGGAGAATTCCCTATCTTTTGTCCACCGCCGTTTCTTACAGTCCTTCCTTTTCACTGAAATATGCCTTTGCTGAGCACTTCCTAAAACGGCTTTGAAAATCTTTCACTGCTCATCAACTGTCCCACCATAAAATATTTGTTTCCAGTCTACTTTATCCAGGTTCTCCCTCATTCTACTTTAGTTCCCGTGTTCAAACACAGGACCAAGTATTAAATTTTATCTTCACACTTTCCATATGTACTCTAACTTCAACCATACAGTGATCACTTCTTCCAAAAGGATCCCTAACTCTGAGGTCATTAATTATTCCTGTCTCATTGCACGGGGGCCAGATCTTGGATAGCTTGATCCTTGTCAGTTCCATTTCATACTGTTCAAAAAAACTATCATGGATACACTTAATGAACTCCTCAAGGCTACCCTGACTGAGCTGGTTTGACCAATCTACATGTAGATTAAAATCATCCATGATAATAGCCGTACCATTTTTACAGGCATTAGTTATTTCTTTGTTTATTGTCCATTCCATTGTGATGTTATTATTTAGCCTACACACTGTGCCTATCAGTGACTTTCTTGTTAGAATTTTGAAAGCATCATTCCTGTTTCTCTTAATGTACAGCAATAACAACAACTACTTGCTTTGTATGGAATCTTTCACAATGGCAAATCTCCGAAGGTGATTCATGGATGACCAAAACATTGATTAAGGAGAATGATTTTAAAATACATCTTAACGGAGGAGAGAGAAGGTTAGGGAGGGTATTCCACAGACATCTGCCCTTGATAGCTCCAATTGTGGAGTGATGCAGGTGGGGTGGGTTGAAAAGGGAACGTGCAAAGGGGAAATGGAGGAGCGTTGCAGTACATAATTTCTTAAGGACAGAGGAGGTTCCAGACTGAGTCTGTCTGTCATAGACAGTATGGCTGCCTCATGAATTTGAAGCACCGCAATGGGCCCATGCATGTCATTTTAGTCAAGGATAGTATAACAGTGGCTGAGAGAACATTTGATGAGGACTTGTCTACTGAAGTAGTGTGGGCTGAGGTTAGAAACAGGAGAGCGGAGGTCACACTGCTTGGATTTTTTATAGGCCACCACAGAGTTCCAGGGAGGGGGAAGAGATGATTAGCAAAATTACTCTGGGTAGGAGTGAAAGTAACATGGTGGTCATTGTGGGGGACTTTAACTTCCCCAACATTGACTGGAAATAGTACATTGGATGGATCAGTTTTTGTCCAATGTGTACAGGAGGGTTTCCTGACACAGTATGTCAAAGGGCCGACAAGAGGGGAGGCCACATTGGATCTGGTGCTTGGTCATCAACCGGACTAGGTGTTTGATTTAGTTGTAGGTGAGCACTTTGGAGAGAGTGATCATAACTCAGTTATGTTTAGTTTGGCGATGAAAAGGGATAGGTACATGCCGCAGGTGAAGACTTATCGATGGGGCAGTGGCAATTATAATGCGATTCAGCAAGAATTAGGATGCATAGGATGGGGTACCGAAATACAGTGGATGCAGACAATGGAAATGTGGAGCTGGTTTAAGGAACAGATATTGCGTGTCCTTGATAGGTATGTCCCTATCAGGCAGGGAGGAAGTGATAAGGTAAGGGAACCGTGGTTTACCACGGACATTGCATCTCTTGTTAAGAAGAAGTAGGAGCTTATGTTGTGATGAGGCAAATGGTACAGATGAGGTGATGGAGACTTACAGATCAGGTAGGAAGGCTTTAAAGAGAGTTAAGAAGAACAAAGAGAGGACACGAGCAGTCTTTAGTGAATAGAATAAAGGAGAACCCTTAAGCTTTCTATCGGTATGTGAGGAATAAAGGATAGGGTAGGAATTGGGCCAATCAAAGACAGAAGTGGGAAGTTGAGTGTGGACACTGGAAATCAGGGAGGTGCGAAACGAATATTTCTCATTGGTTGTCACTCAGGAAAATTAGAATTTTGTAGATGATAATGAGGTTGAAGATGTTAGACTAGAAAGGATAGAGGTTAGTTTCGAACAGGTGTTATCAATTCTAGAAGGATTGAATGTACACAAGTCCTCTGGGCGAGATGGGATTTATCCGTAGATTGTCTGGGAAGCTAGGGAGAAGAGAGCAAAGACTTTGGCTTTGATATTGAACTGTCATTGCCTACAAGTTCAGTACCAGAGGACTGGATGATTGCAAATGTTATGCCCTTGATCAAGAAGGGCTGTAGAGATGACCCAGGTAATTATATACCAGTGACCCTTACTTCTGTTGTAGGAAAGGTTTTGGAAAGGATTATAAGAGACACTATTTGAAATCATCTGGCAAACTACAATATGATTTCAGATCATGAATACGGTTTCATCAAGGGCAGGTCATGTCTCACAAATCTCATTGAGTATTTTGAGATGGTGACCAAGCATATAGATGAGGGTAGGGCAGTTGACGTGGTATACATGGACTTCAGTAAAGCCTTTAACAAGGTTCCACATGGTAGGCTGTTAGAGAAAATGCAGTGACATGGAATTGATTTAGCAATTTGGATTAGAAACTGGCTTTCTGAAAGAAGGCAATGAGTGGTGGATGATGGAAAATAATCAGCCTCCAGTGCGGTTATTAGTGGTGTGCCACAAGGATCTGTTTTGGGACTACTGCTGTTTGTCATTTTTATAAAGGTGTTAGACGCAGGCATAGGTGGATGGATTAGTAAATTTGCAGACGACATCAAAGTCAGTGGAGTAATGGACAGTGTGGAAGAATGTTACAGGTTGCAGGAGGACTTGGATAAACTGCAGAATTGGGCTGAATGTAGCAAATGGAGTTCAATGCAGCTAAATGTAAGGTGATGCACTTTGTGAAGAATAACAGGAAGGCAGAGTACTGAGTCAATGGAAAGATTCTTGGTCGTGTAGATGTGCAGAAGGATGTTGGAGGCCATGTACATAGATGCCTGAAAGTTGCCACCAGGTGTACAGTACTGTTAAGATGGCAAACAGTGTGTTAGATTTCATTCGTAAATGGATTGAGTTCTGGAGCTGCAATATCATGCTGCAACAATCCAAAACACTGGTGCGGCCATATTTGGAATATTGTGTGCAGTTCTGATGCCCATATTTCTGGAAGGATGTGGAAGCATGGGAAAAGGCGCAGAGGATATTTACCAGGATGTTGTGTGGTCTGGAGGGAAGGTCTTATGAGGAAAGGTTGAGAGACTTGAACGTGTTCTCATTGGCAAGAAGAAGGCGAAGAGAGGATTTGATAGAGACATACCAGATGATCAGAGGCTTAGATAGGGTAGACAGTGAAAGTCTTTTTCCTAGGATTATGACATTAGTGTGTATAAGGGGTCCTATCTCCAAATCGAGGGGTGATAGATTTAAGACAGATATCACAGGCAGGTTCTTTACTCAGAGTGGTTAGGACATGGAATCCACTACCTACTAATGTAGCTAACTCAGCCACATTAGTGAGATTTAAACAATCCTTTAGATAAGCACATGGGTGATTTCAGGATAGTGTAGGGGGACGAGCTGAGAATAGTTCATAGGTTGGCGCAACGT
Organism: Chiloscyllium punctatum; assembly: GCF_047496795.1. Classification (NCBI taxonomy): domain Eukaryota; kingdom Metazoa; phylum Chordata; class Chondrichthyes; order Orectolobiformes; family Hemiscylliidae; genus Chiloscyllium; species Chiloscyllium punctatum. The sequence continues at coordinate 89,799,741 of NC_092759.1, forward strand.
CAAGGACCGAAGGGCCTGTTCTGCTGTATTGTTCTCTGACTATTGTGCGACAAGAGATTTTTACTGTCTTAAACAGAGTGATGGATCTTGTATTGTGGGCTTACGAAGTGTCACTGATCTCTACCAAACATGTAGAGGTGGAGAATGCTGCCTGACCTGCTGCGCTTTTCCAGCAACACATTTTTCAGCTCTGATCTCCAGCATCTGCAGTCCTCACTTTCTCCATGTACGAGGTAGAGTCAGGACAATAATAGGAGGCTGCAACAGGAGGGGGACAGGTAGCTCCATACAAAACCCGACTCCTTCTCAACAGTTTTCACCACAAAAACCGAGCGCCTTCCAGAAAAGCACCTCTATATCCCACCACAACATTTTGCCCCCACAATCGTGGTATCTGGCTGTGCACTAAGAGGCGTGCAACAGTCTGTACTGGGACCCTGAAACGCTTGGTAAAGAGTCAATCATCTGAGCATTGAGAGCCCCACCACATTGCATGCATTTTCTATTGTTTTCACTCTGTTCCCGACTTCCCTTGTTTTTCTTAATGAACTTGCTAAAACTTGTTATTACACACATCTGCACAAGCTGTGAATTGAACCCAGGCCTCTCGGTCCAAGATTCGGAATATTTTCACCGCGTCACAAAACATCGACTCGAACTTCCCTTGTCCCTTGCCTGCTCAGTCACGCCTGAATCAACTCTGCAATTGGGAGGAAGGGACGGAACAGGAGGACCGAGTAGCGGCCGGTCCTCCAACCAGAGTGAATGAGGAGAGGGGCCAAAGCATTCTCGGGAGTGAACGCTTCAAGATTGGTGGATTGATCATTCTCACGACATAGTGGAGCATTAAACCTCTCTTATAAATTAATGTGAGACTTTAAGAAATACTGTAGTTGAAATGTAAATCTGATAACGTACATATTTCCAATCGATTTACACAACTCGAGTAAGAAACTTCTTTTCAAGCTCCCAGAACAACTGGTAATTTACATACCTGGCCGTTATGGTTGATTTGGACCGGACAATCTATTTGACTGTTAGACATCTCACTGACTATAATTCGACAAAACAATTGTTAATGAATAATATTTTACCCATCAGGCGTTGCAGTTATGAATATTCTCTATGAATTCACTGATAACCTCAGACGCATGCGCAGTTTGGTTTCAATGCTGAGCATGCGCAGTGTCACATTGGTCAGGACAGGGAGAAATGGAGCTGCTTTCTCCGGCAGCGGCTGCGATCGGCTTCAGAGCCGGTGTGCGGGAGCCTCGCTGGGAGAAAGGAGCGGAGAGGATTCACAAGTCCTGGATAAAGGTTAAAAAAATCGAAAAAGTCCCTCCAGGCCCGGGTAAGGAGGTGGCGGTCTCTGATCAGGGAAGTGGTCCAGGGTCACGGCCGCCATTTGTTTGAGGGAAGAGTGAGGATGGTCAGGGCCGCCATCTTGAGAAGGTCAAGGTGCAGGTGGGCGGGGCTCTCGGGGTCTGTCGAACAATCAGAGGAAAGGGAAGACCCATTGTTATTGATTAATTCCACGAACACAGCTTCACTGGGCGATCCTGCAGGAATATCCTCTCTCAGTCCTGCTGGGATGTTTCACCCCATCAGAACCACCAGCTCTCCTCCTCTCTCAGCTCCCCTTCTGTCCTTCCTGCAGCATCTGTCCCCTGGAACATTGAGCTGCCTGTCCTGTCCCTCCCTCAGCTGTTGTTTCTGTAATACCTGTGATATCCCAATCCCATCTTAGATTACTTCACTAAAGACAGGAATGCACCCGATGGATTTTTCTTAACATCAGCAATTGTTTAATACTCACTTACCTGTTTTTAATTATATCTTTTTTGAAGCATTTAATTCACATTCAATCATTTGCAATGGCGGGATTTAAAACTGTGTCCAGAGAACGTTTGCTGAGTTTCTGGATAAATTGCTTCACAATAATGCCCCTAGGCCATAACTTCGTCTGCTCACAGGTTGCGCATCCCAGTACAACATGAATCAAAACCCTTTCTTTGTGCACAATTATTTGATGCTGAACTCTGGTGATGTCACTCAGTATCTCTCCATGTGGTATCCCTCACTGTGTGGGTCTAATTGCTGCCTCTGTCAGCGTCTCTCACTCTTGCAGCTACTCCAGATCCTGAGCCAACAGAATTCTCCACTCCAGAGAGATGAGGCAGTACAGGCCAGGAATGGAGACTGGGATTTTCCAGATCTCTGTGGGGCTCAGTGCCAATTTACATGTGTAACCCTCACAAGCATCAGTCTAATTTCCCATTCTGCCTATTTCTGTGTCTTCTACAGGTACTGAAGGAGTTACTGACTCAATAGACCTGCCAACTGCTGGTTGGGAAGATGTTTGGTCAGCCAGAGAGAAAAAGGTCAGGGAGGTCGGGAGCCTTATATAAATCCTGCCGCCAGGTAAGATTACTCACAGTGCACAGAGCAAAGAGCAATGAGAGGGCTCCAAACATCAGCTACAGGCCATGACATAGATATAGTGCTGGAGGGGGATCAGACTCGCCTCAGGCTCAATCACCACTTCTACTTTAAGTTTTATTCTACTGAGACAGCATCGGGAGTTCCCAGTTTTCAATCCAGGCGTGTGCTGTCTTGTTGAGCACCAGGACAACAGAGGGGAAAACAGGCCTGCAATGAGAGAGTGGTAATGCTGCCTGAGATCTTTCTGTTAACTATTCCCTCTCCAATACTGTATCTATGGCTCATCTTGTGGACCAGTGTCTTCAATCATTCTAACTCCTATAACAGTTCCTATCTCTGTCATCTCCTCACCTCTCACCAATTTCTTGACATATTTGAAACCTCCAGTCCAGACGACCACCCGTATCGCTGTAACTTGCTTCAGTCTCTACAAACATGCCTTGTCTCGAAAGTCTCCTCCAACAACAACTGAAGACATTGGGTCTGTTTCTGTGCTGCATTACTCTTTGTTTGATGTTTCCTAAATGGAATGAGTTGCATTTGCCTGTGTTTGGCCCATATCCCTTCCAGTCTTCTCCTCTCCATGTACCTGACCAAGTGTCATTTCCATGTTGTAATTGGACTTGATTTCACCATTTCCTCTGGCAGTCCGTTCCATCTATGCACCATCCTCTGTGGAAAATGTTGCCCCTCAGCTCCCTCTTTAAATCCTTGCTCTCTCACCACACGTTTATGGCTCTAGATTTGGACTCACCTACCCTTCGCAATTCACCTTACTTAAGCCCTACATTGTTTCATACACCTTTATAAGGTCAACCCGTGGCCACCTCTGCCCAGAAGAAATATTGACGACAATGTTATAAATATCTCCAACTCACGTACTCAATGTTCTGGCCAATGATGACAAGTGTGCCAAATGCTGCTTTCCCCTCCCTGTCCCCCTGTGATGCCACTTCCAAGGAACAATGTAACTGCACCCCTTGATCTCCCTCTGTTCGACAACACTGCGCAGGTCCCTACCATTAACTGTTTTAGTCCTCCCTGGTTTGTCTGAACTAAATCCAACACCTGAATTAAATTCCATCTTTCATTCCTTGGCCCACTGGCCCAGTTGATTAACATCCCCTTCAATAACTATATTCCCTGCCCACTCTTCCACTAATCTTGGTATCCGCAAAAATGCTAACAGGGACTGCTACCTTTTCACTCAGCTTGTTTATGTAAGTGGTGCACAACAGTGGTCCCAGCACCAATCCTTACAGCACACTGCTGGTCAGAGGCCCCAGACCGCACAACAACCCTCTCCCACCACCCTCTGTCTCCCACTGTCATCCCATTTTGTATCCAGTTGGCGAGCTCTCCCTGATCCCTTGTGACCTAACCTTACGAACCAATGTATCATGCTACACCCTGACCAAAGGTTGCTGAAGCCAGAAACAACGTCTGTTGCTCTGCCTTCATCTATCTTCAAGTCAAATTTGTGAGGCATGTATTCCCACGCACAAAGCCATACTGGCTGCTGTAATCGGTCCTTGTCGTTCCAAATACCACCTACCTCTCAGAATGACCTCCAACAACTGACGCACTCTGATGTCTGGCTCATCAGTCTGTAGTTTCCTGGCTTCCTCTTGCAGCCTTTGTTAATTAATGACACAACATTATAATCATAGTCAGAGAGTCAGATCACACTGTTCGGACAATGCTAACCATACTCGAAAACTGATCTTGTCCCACCTGCCAGTACCTTGATCCTATCCCTTCAAACCTTTCCTATTCATGTACTAATCCTAATGTCTTTTATACATTGTAATTGTCCCCACATTCACCCCTTCCTTGGGAAGTTCAGTCCACACACAATCTACCCTCTGTGTAACAATGTGACTCTCACGACTTTTTTTTTAAATGTCTCTCCTCTTACACTTAAAAATGTAGCTTCTAGTCTTGAAACTCCTCTGTCCTTGGGAAAAAAGCAGCTCCCATTAACTCTATCTATTCCCCTCATTATTTTATAAACTTCTACGAGGTCATCTGTCAACATTCAGGTTTCAATGAAAAAAATACCAACCTATTCAGCCTTTCTTTAGAACTGAAACCTTCCATACCCAACCACATTCCAGTAAATCTCATCTGAACCCTTTCGAGCTTAATAATATCCTTCCGATAACTGGGCGACCTAAACTGAACACAGTATTCCTGAAGAGGACTCACCAATGGCCTGTATAATCTCAATGCGACTTCCCAACTCCAATATCCAAAGTAATGAAAGCAAGTGTGGCAAGTCCCCTTTTTAACTATGCTGTCTCCATGTTGCAAACTTCAAAGAATTATGTACCTATACCTCGAGGTCCCTCTGTTCTACAACACGACTGAAGGTCCTACCATTAATTGGATAGGCCCTGCCTGTGTTTGTTGTACCAAATGCATTCCCTCGCATTATACAGATTGAACTCCATCTACAGTTTTTCAGCCATTCACACATTTCATCAGGATCCCTTTGCAATCTCAGAAAACCTTCTTCACTGTCCACAATGCCACCCTCCAGTCTACCTGCCTATCACACATGGTACAGATATCTCTGCTAGGGGCCCTACCATTTCTTCACCAGCTTCCCACAATGTCCTGAGATACATTTAATCAGGGCCTGGGGATTTATCTACCTTTGTGGTTTAAAACCTCCAGCACCTCCTCTTCGATAATGTGGACTCATTTCAAGACATTGAGTTATAGAGATGTACAGCACAGAAACAGATCCTTCAGACCAACTCCTGCATGATGTATCTAGTCACATTTGCCAGAATTTTGCCAATATCCCTCTAAACCCTTTTTATTCATATACCCATCATATAAAATGTATTTCTATCAGCCTGCACTATTTCCTCTGGCAGTTTATTCCATAGACTCTGCCGGAACCAGTTTTCCTTTAGGTCCCTTCGAAACATTCCCCTCGCACTTTAAAGCTGTGCCCTGTCAGTTTGGAATCCCCCAGCCTGGGAAAAAGACCTTGTCTATTGACCCTATCGATGACCACCATGATTTTAAACACCTTTATCGGTTAACTCCTCAGCCTCCCACGTTCAAGTGAAAACAGCCCCAGCTTATTCAGGCTTTTCCCTGAAGAGCAAACCCTTCAACCCTGGCAGCATCCTTGTTCATTTCTTCCGAACCTTTCATGTTCCACAACATCCTCCCGATGGCATTGTGACCAGAATTGCACACAGTATTCTAATAGTAGTCGGGACAAACACGGTTTAGTCCCCTGAGCGCCCCAGTCTTTATCCACAGGAAGTTCCAAAGTGAAATGTTTGTTTCGGATCCTGTAGTTGACCACATTGTTGGCTTCATTGATCATTATGGATACCTGTTTTGTCCCTCACTCTTCTTTTGCTCTTAATACACTTATAGAATCTCTTTCAATTCTCGTTAACTTTCTCTGCCAAAGCTATCTTATACTCCCTCTTTACGTTCCTGATTTCCATCCTAAGAGTATTTCTACAGCCCCGATGTTACTGAAGGGATTCACTTGAGTCAGCCAGTTATGTGCTCCCCTGTTTTCTTGACCAGAGCCTTGAAATTCAGCCAGTATTTCTTAATTCAGTCAGCATTGAGCTGCACACTAACAGGAACATGCTGGTGCTGAACGCTCCTTTTATCTTGGTTTTAAAATATTCCAATTTTCCAGACTTCCCTTTAGGTGCAAATAGCCTCCCAGATCTACTTTTAAAATTTATGTGTAATACTATCTTGCTCCGTGGTATAACTTGAACTTGTGGACCAGGCCTGTCCTTTTCCATCGCTATTTTCAAATTAATACAATTGTGGTGACTTTCCAAAGTGCTCCCCCACTAACACCTCAGTCCTGTTCCCTACCTTGTTTCCCAAGGGGAGGTTAGGTTTAGCCCCATTCTCCAGTTGGGCCATTTACATAATGACTGTGTACCTGTGCTGACATCTTCAGACATCCAGGGACTTGCCCACCAAGGTCCCTGTGTTCCTCAGTTCTCCAGGAGGACCTACAATTCATGATGTATACTGTTCGCTTATGAGAATCCCCACAGTGCATTACCTCACAGTGATCAGAAGTAAACTCTGTCTGCCATTCCTCTGCTCGGTTTATCATCTGATCGATATCAGACTGCAGCCTGAGACTATCCCCCTCACTGTGGACAACACTCTCACTTTTCATGTCATCGGTAAACCTACTAATGATTCCTTCTGCTTTCATATCCGAGATATTAATGTACATAATAACCAGCAATGGTTCCTGCACAGATCCCTGTTGTACATCCACTGGACAAAGGCTTCCTATCATAAAAACAATCCTCCACCAATTGTGGATACAATTTATCAACTTGCCTTGGATCCCATGGGATCTTCCCTTTTGGACCAGCCTTCCATGTGGGACCTTGTCAAAGACCTTAATGAACTCCATGTAACCCACATCATCTGCATTGCCCTCATCAAAATCAGAGGACAGTCCTCAAGCGAATCCATACAGACAATTCCTAATATATTCCTGTCCTTTCGAATGTTGATTCATCGTGTTCCTCAGAATTGTTTCCAATAATTTCCCTCCCCCTCCTATCAGACTATCTTCTCTGTAATTACCTGGCCTAGCCCTGCTGCCTTTTTTGAAGAAAGCAACCACATTAGCGATCCTCCAGTCATTCAGCACTTCACCTGTGGCCAGCAAAGTATTAAATATATCCGCCAGGGCCCCAGCAATCTGCCCCATGACCTCCCATAGCAGCTTGGGATATATTTGATTGTTACTGGGGATTTCTCCACCTTTTTGCCTGTGAAAATATTTAATGCCTCCTCCTCATTGATCTTAACATGTTCCTGAACCTCACCATCCCTGGCTTCAATGTCTTTCCCCTGTGCGAATACAGATGGGAAGTATTCATTGAAGACCTCACCTTCTTCCTCTGGCTCCATGCACTGATTGTCCCTTTGGTTTCTAACAGGCCCCACTGCTTAGTTGGGAATTCTCTTACTCTAACTGTACTTATTAAGTACTTTGTGGCTTATCCTTAACATTATTAGCTAAGGATATTTTGTGACTGTTGTTTGCCTGTTCATTTTTAAGGACTACAACCACCACCCCCTGCATCCACCCCATCCCCCCTGCCCCACACACTCTAGACATTTGAATGGCTTCGTCTGTTTTTATTGCTCTGTATTTTCTTTCTCAAACTCACAATATCGCTTGATCAGTATTTGCTAAATGTGCTGTTTGAGCCATTCACTCCTCGCAAAACACATTTGCTCTGAATTCTCACTGCATCACATTTAACATCTCCCGTGTTCCAAATAGAGACTCCAACAAGTGTAGTTCCTTGCAGTCGAGGCTTGCCAGTCTAATGATAACGTTGAATGACAGTGATAATCTCATGATAAATGGCCTCCCCAAGTTTAGATACTTAGCTTCTGCATTACCCTTATCTTTTTCCATAATGTCTTTGAAGCTAACAGTTATGGTCTCTGTGCTCAAAACAGCTCCTCATCTCTGTCATCTTGTCCAGAACCTACAGCCCACCCTGTCTCTAACATTCTCGAATCCTTACCAACCTCCCCATCTGTGCACCTTCCTCCAGCCTGGAGAGCACATGATATCACTGTAACCCTCCCCAGTCTTCACACCACTCATGCATTCACCTATTTACAATAGTGGAATTTGAACATGGCTGAGTTTCTGGATAAATAGCACAGCGATAATACCACCAGGCCATCACTTCAACTTCTCACAGGTTTCCCATCCCTGAGCACTGACACCAGAAGCAAAATGAATCAAAACCCCTTCTTTCTACGCAATGGTTTGTTACGAAATCTTCCTGCGCTCTGCTGATATCACTCAGTATCTCTCCATTTGGTATTCCTCACTGTGAGGGTTTAATTGCTGCCTCTGTCAGTGTCTCTCACTCTTCCAGCTACTCCAGATCCTGAGCCAACAGAATCCATCTATCCAGAGAGATGAAGCAGCACAGACCAGAGATGGAGATTGGGATTTTTCAGGTCAGTATGGCAATTATTACCATTCTGCATGTGTTTCCATCACCCTAATTTCAGAGACTGTCTATTTCTCTGTCTCCTGTAGGTATTTAGGAAGTTCCCGACTCAGTAGTCTTCCCAATTGCTGGGTGTCTCATCCATCACCTCATTGAAGATGGTTGGTCAGCCAGAGCGACAAAGGGCAGGGAGATCTGGAGCATTCAATAAATCCTGCAGTGAGGTAAGATCACTCACAGTGCACAGAGCAGAGAGCAATGAGATATCTCCAAACATCGGCTAACAAGACATGACACAGATACAGTGCTGGAGGGAGAGCACAGTACAGACACACCTCAGGCTTAATCACCACCCCCACTGTAAGTTTTCTTGCACTGAGACAGCATCGAGAGTTCCCAGTTTTCAGTCCAGGCCTGTGCTGCCTTGGTGAGCATCTGGACAACAGAGGGGAAAGCAGGCCTCCCACGAGAGGCTTGTAACCGTGACCAGTCTAAAGAGTCCTTGCTAACTCTGCAACCCTCAGTATTGCTAACTTCATCCAGTCTCGACAACCGAGCAGAAAGCAATGAGAAGGCTCCAAACCTCTGTTAACAAGACATGACATCGATACAGTTCTGGAGGGGGAGTACAGAATATCCCCACCTCATGCACAATCACCACCCTGGCTTTACGTTCTGTTGTACTAAGACTTGCTACTCTCCAACGCTGCATCTACGGCATGTCTTGTGGACCAGTGTCTTCAATAATTTGTAACTCCTATAACAGATCCTATCTCTGTAACCTCCTCCTATCCCAATCGTCCCTCCACATATTTGAAATGTACTGCATTCCAGACTACCATCCCTGTCGCTGTAACTTGCTTCAGTGTCTACAACATGCCTTATCTAAGTAATCTCCTCCTCCAATCACTGGAGACAGAGTCATACAGCACGGAAACCGTTCCTTTGATTCAAATAGTCCATAATGACTGGAGACCCTGAACGATTTGAGTTTCCCTGCATTTGACCCAAATCCCTTCAAACCTTCTCCTCTCCATGTACCTGCCCAAATGTCTTTTGCATGTTGTTATTGTACTTTGCTCTACCACTTCCTCTGGAAGCTCATTCCATACCTGCATCATCCTATGTGTGGAAAATGTTCTCCTCCAATCCATTTATGTCTTTCTTCGCTCCTTTCATATTTATTCCCTCTAGAACATAGAATGTGGCAGCGCAGTCCAGGCTCTTTGACTCTCGATGTTGCGCCAAGCTGTGGAACAAATTTGAAGCCCAAGTGGCTGACACTATTCCATTCTCATCCATATGATTATCCAATGACCATTTAAATGCCTTTCAGGTTAACAGATCTACTCCTGTTTCTGGCAGACCTGAGGAGAGTCAATACAGTGTGTGAATAATCCTGACACCTGAAGATAGTCAAGACTGTGTGTGAATAATCCTGGGACCTGAGAATGGTCAGTACAGTGTGTGAATACTCACGTGGCCTAAGAATATCAATACTGTGTCGCGTATGATTGCCCCAATGATGTGTGAACAATCCAGTGGCCTGAGGATGGTCAATAATGTGTGAATACCCCTGTGGCCTGAGGATAGTCAATGCTGAGTGTTAGTTATCCTTTGGCCTGAGGATTGTGAACATAGATTGTGAAAAATCCTGCGGCCTGAGAATTTCAGTACTGTGTGTAAATAATCCCGTATCCTGAGAATGGCCAATATTGTGTTTGAATGATTCTTTCCTGAGGATGGTCAATACTGTGTGCGAATAATCCTGGGAACTGAGAATGCACAATACTGTGTGTGAATATTACTGTGGCCTGAGGACGGTCAATGCTGTTTGTAAATAATCCTATGGTCTAAGAATGGTCAATATAGCGGGTGAAAAATCCTGCGGCCTGAGAACTTCAATACTGTTTGTAAATAATCCTGTAGGCTCTGGATACTTAATACTGTGTGTGAATTAATCTTACTGAGTGAAGATGGTCAATACTGTGTTTGAATAATTCTCTCTTGAGGATGGTCAATGCTGTATGTGAATAATCCTGGGAACTGAGGTTCGTCAGTGTGTGAATATTATAGTGGCTGAGGACGGTCAATGCTGTTCGTGAATAATCCTGTGGCCTGAGGATGGTCAATACTGTGTCTGACTAATCCTGTAGTCACTGAAGTGTTGTTTTTTTGATTTACAACTGGTTGATCCTCTCCTTCATATGTCCCTCCACATTGCTGCAAACCCCTCCAGCTACAGCAATCCGTACTGGCTTTGTTACACTGTTCAGGCCCTGATGACTCTCTGTAACACTCTCAGCACATTCGTCTCTCCCTGATCCTGTCGTGTCATTAAACGCTGACAATGATTCCCCTTCCCACAGCCCCCCCCCCCCTCCCCCCTGCTAGCAGACCCTTTGCAATCTCTTTAAAACTTACTCCTAAAACACACTCTCACTTTAGGATTTTAAGTACTTTTTGGTGACCTTCTCCACCTCATAATCTAATATGATCCATTTTGTTCTGAGTGAGGGACTGGTGGGAATTTCTTGCTGAGGATTTGTCTGTTTCAATGAAATGTTCTTTTGTTGAGTGTTTTACACTGTTCTTTCAAACGTTTTCCACTGTTCGTTTACAGACACATATTTCAGTCCGTTGAGCCTGTTAACCTTGGTCAGTTCTACTGTCAAACTTATGTGATTGGCTATTTTTGTTTCTAGTTGTAGCTTGGCCTTTCTGTGATTCACTGAAATGCTTTAAATTAATTTAAATTACACTTTATCGCAATTTCCCAGAGGATCTCTCCAGGTGACGTGACTCATTCACTAAGTTTCATCTCACAACTATTTATCTGAGATAGTTACATCCCTAGCCAGTTGCACAGTGTGTTATTCAAAGAAACACTGAAAAAAATCTCTTTACTCCCCTTCCAATATCACACTTATCTGTGTGATTGTCCCAGATGATGCGAATATTGAACTTTCCCAAAATTATCACAATACATTTGTTGAAAAAATTCCAATGAATTCCTGTGCAATGCAGTGATGAGCAATGAAATGCTGTTCTGTGGCTAAAACTGTTCTGCTGCTTGTGTCCTTGGCAAGTACTGGCCAGAATTTGACTACTGGCTGACTCTACTTCATGATCTGAGGCCAAATGATTTCTCCGTAATGCCGTTGTTATCCATTATTATTAGTATTGCCCATTTCGCCTGAGTTTCTGCAAGGTTGTGTATCATTGAATATTTATGTTCCATCTTTTGTTCGCCTGGAAACCATGTCTCCCTGGGTTCTAAATCTCTTTTAACTTTGGGTCACAAATCCATCTACCTTATTGATGAGACTTTGTCCATTCCAAAAAAAAATTGCTCTTTCCCACAACTTCCTGTCAAAAACCGATTCACTGTTGTGCGACTTGAGTTAAACCTTGTCACATCCTGTCCCTTTCTGCTTGTCTTCAGCCACATTCCCATGCTGTTCTGATGCGCCACCTTTTCTCTTTGGATTTGGAGAACTCCTTTCACCTGAACCTCCATCCTCTGGGTCAGTTTAAAGCCCTGTCCATAAACCTACCAACATTATTGACCAGGACACTGGTCCCAGCACAGTTCCAGTGGGACCATCCTAATGGATTATTTATTAAATCAGGTATGGGATGTGGGTGTCTCTGGCTGACCAGCCTTTCTTGCCCAACCCGAGCTGACCTTGAGTTGAGTAACTTGCTCAGCCATTTCAGAGGGTCATTGAGAGGAAAACACTTTGCTGTGAGTATGTCGTGCAGACCACGAGAGGATGGGCAGATGTCTTTCTAAAAGGACAAATGTTTGGATATTTTGTACATCAGCAATGGTTTTATACTTATTTATGGATTATTATTATTTTAAAAACTTTTGATTTCAAATGTCTCCATTTCAGATGGTGGGATTCAAATCTGCCTCCCCTGAAGATTAGTTGAGGTTTTGGATACATTGTGTAGCAATAATACCACGAGGGCATCACTTCACCTTCTCACAGGTTGCTCATCCCAGAGCACTGATACCAGGGCACCATGAAGCTAAACCCATTCTTCTGACTCAGTTGTGTGATGCGGACATCTTCCAGCAATCTTGGGCTCTTAATTGATATCGCTCCATTTTCCAGATCTCTGTGGGGCTCATTGCCATTCTCTATGTGTAACCCTCACTACATCAGTCTAATTTCCAATTGTGTCTATTCCTCTGTCTCCTCTTGGTACTCAAGAAGGTCGTGACACAATAGATTTCCCAACTGCTGGGTGTCTCGTCCATCACAACATTGACGATGTTTAGTCAGCCAGAGAGACCAAGGGCAGGGAGATGTGGAACCTTCAACAAATCCAGTAGTGAGGTAATATCACTTACAGTGCACAGAACAAACAACAACGAGAGGGCTCCAAACATTGGCTAACAAGACATGACATAGATAGTGTTGGAGTGGAGGCACAGTACAGCCACAACACATGCTCAATCACCACCCCAACTTTAAGTTTTGTTGTACTAAGACTCACTACTCTGCACAACTGTATCTATGGCATGTCTTGTGGTCCAGTGTCTTCAATAATTTGTAATTCCTATAACCGAAGCTGTCCCTGTAAACTCCTCCCTTCCTGATGGTCCCTCCACATATTTGAAACGTACTGCATTCCAAACTACCATCTCCCTATCTCAGTATCTACAACATGCCTTATCTCGGTAATCTCCTCCTCTTTAACTGGATAGAGTCATGCACCACAGAAACGGTTCATTTGATCCAACCAGTCCATGCAGACCAGAGTCCCTGAATGAGATGCGTTTCCTTGCATTTGACCCATATCCCTTCAAACCTTCTCCTCTCCATGTAATTGCCCAAATGTCTTTTACATGTTCTCATTGTACTTTTCTCTACCACTTCCCCTGGAAGCTCATTCCATACCTGCACCATCCTCTGTGTGAAAAATGTTCTCCTCCAATTTCTTTGAAGTCTTTCTCTTTCATTTCATATTTATGTCCTCTAGAACATAGAACATGACAATGCACTGCAGGCCCTTCGGCCCTCAATTTTGTGTTAATTTCTGGAACCAATCTGAAGCCCAACTAACTGACGCTATTCCAGTCTCATCCCTATGCCTATCCAGTGACCATTTAAATGCTCTTAAAGTTGGTGAGTCTACTACTGTTGTAGGCTCTGCATTCCACGCCCCTACTACTCTGAGTTAAGAGGCTACCTCTGACATCTGTCCTTCATCTATCACCCTTCAATTTAAAGCCTCTGCTCGGCATTGCCTTCCAAGGGAAAAGGCTCTCAACCCATCTTAGATTATCTTAGATGTCTCAATTAATTCGCCTCAAACATCTTCTCTCGAACGAAAACAGCTTCAAGTCCCTCAGACTTTTCTTCTAACATCTTCCCTCCAGAACAGGTAACATCCCAGTAAATCTCCTCTGAATCCTTTCCAAAGCTTACATATCCTTCCTGTAATGTAGTGACCTGAACTGTACACAATACCCCAGGTGTGGCCACCCGCGAGTTTTGTACAGCTGTGGCATGATCTCATTGTTCCGAAACTCGCTCCCTCTCCTAATAAAAGCTAACACACCAAATGCCTTCTGAACTAACTTATCAACTTGAGTGGCAATTTTCAGGGATCAGTGTACGTGGACATAGAGATCTCTCTGTTTTTCTGCCAAGAAACTTACCATTAGCCCAGTACTCTGTGTTCCAGTTACTCCTTCCAAAGTGAATCACCTCACACTTTTCTGTATTAAACTCCATTTGTGAACTTTCAGTCCAGCTGTACAGCTTATCTATGCCTCTCTCTAACCTACAACATCCTGCATCACTATTCGCAACTCTACCAACCTTTACTAACTCATCCTTCAATGCCCTCATCCAGGCCATTTATATCAATGACAAGCAACAGTGGATCCAAAACAAGATCGTGGCGTTACCCCACTAGTAACTGAATTCCAGGATGAATATTTCCCATCAACCACTACTCTCTGTCTTCGTTCATTGAGCCACGTTCTGACCCAAACTGCAAAATTACCAACAATTTTGTTCTGATTTGGAGATGCCGGTGTTGGACTGGGGTGTACAAAGTAAAAAGTCAAACAACACCAGGTTATAGTCCAACAGGTTTAACTTGAAGCACTAGCTTTTGGAGTGCCGCTCCTTCATCAGGTGATTGTTCCAATTACAATCACCTGATGAAGGAGCGTCGCTCCGAAAGCTAGTGTGCTTCCAATTAAACCTGTTGGACTATAACCTGGTGTTGTTTGATTTTCAACAATTGTGTTGGTATTGACCTCTGTATTGTCTGCAATAGCTTACCGTGGGGAACCTTAACAAATCCAAAAACACCCCATCAACTGCTTTACCCTCATCCACTTCTTTGGTCACCTTCTCAAAGAACTCAGGTTTGCGATGCACGACCTACCCTTCAGAAAACCATGTTGACTATCCCTCATCAATTTATTCATCTCCAGATGGTTATAATTCCTATCTGTTATAAGCCTTTCCAACACTTTACCCCAGAATCAAAGTAATGCTCACAGCTCTATAATTACCAGGGTTTTCTCTATTTCCCTTCTTGGACAAGGGGACAATATTTGCTATCCTCCATCCTTCTGGCACTATCTCTGTAGACAATAACAACATAAAGATCAAATCCAAAGACGTAGCAGTCGCCTCCCTGGCTTCCCAGAGAATATGAGGATAAATCCTAATAAGCCCAGGGGAGTTAGCTAGCTTTACACTTTGCAGAATTGCTAACACCTCCTTCTTCTGTAGTTCAATCCCTTCTAGTTAAGGACTCCACTACCCTGGGGTAAAGACGTTGGCTAATCAACTTACCTGTAACCATCATTGTTTTATAAACCTTTATGAGGTCACCTCTCAGCCAACTACGCCCAGTGGAAATAGAAAGAACGATGATACATGTATTTCTGTTAACGTTCCCAACACTACTTTGCCACAATGTACTGGGATACACTTGTTCAGGACCTGGGGCTTTCTCTACCTTTGTGTTTTAAGACCTCCAGTACTAGGTCTTCTGTAATGGGGACTTTGTACAAGACATCACTGTTTCTTTCCCTTTGTTTCCTAGTCTTTGTCCACAGTATGTTCTGACATGAAATATTCATTTAGGGTCTTGCCCATCTCCTGTGGTTCCATATTTGGATGGCCTCACTGATCTTTCAGGGACCCTTTTGTCTGTCCATTTGCTTTTTTGTCCTTGTGTGCTGTAGAAAATTCTTTTGCATTCTCCTTCAACTTATGTGCCAAATCTATCTCACCCTCACTCCCCTCCCCTCCCCCCAACGACACCACCCCGCCCAATGTTGTTTTCCAGCTTATCCAGCCTCTCGGATTTTGTCAAACCCTCCAGTATCAGTAACGTTTTCGTCAATCTTTGCTCCATTTACAGCATCAGTAAATGCTTCTTAAACCGCGAGGATCAGAATTCTACGCAGCGTTCCAAAGCTGTGCTGTCTATCCCTAAACAATCCTCGCCTTTGCAAATGCATGTAATTCCTGTTCAGCGGAATCGCTTCCAACAATGTATGCATCACTGACATCAAGCTAATTGGCGTTGATGTCCCTGGCTTTTCCTCACAGCCTTTCCTGAGGACTGGCAAAACATCAGCCACCCTCCAGGCTTCCAGCTCCTCAGGTGAGGTGGGTCCAAAACTAGACCACCTGGGTTTAAGTTGTGAGGGGAAACATTTAAAAGGGATCTAAATGGCAACGTTTTCAAGCTGAGTGTGACGTGTGTATGGGAGGGGCTACCAGATGAAGGAGTGGAGGCTGATAAAATCACAACATTTCAAAGGCTTCCAATTGGGTACATGAATAGGAAGGGTTTTGATAGATACAGGCCAATAGTTGGTAAATGGGAATCCATTAGTTTAGGATTCCTTGTTGGCATGGACGAATTGGACTGAAGTCTGTTTCTTTGATCTCAATAAATTAAGATGCATTCCTCTATTTTGTGGAGAGCTAGCTGAAGCACAGATAATTATCCTTGGAGCTGAGAAGGTGAAGCAGTGATTTCGATCTGAATCAGATTTGGTTCCAAGGTCTTGAATTTGCAGAGAGAGAGAGAGAGAGAGAGGAATTGTGAACATTGTCACAATTTTTAGGAACTACTTTCAAGTAATTGGCAAATAATACAAGGTGAAAATGTGAACACTATTTTACTCAGTAAGTTGTAAGCATCTGGAACAGTCTGAACGACACAGATTCAGCAGGTATTCTGAAACAGACTTAGAAATTTACTTTTTCAGGAAAAATTTGGGGGGCTATGGGCACATGGTAGAGGACTTGGGACAGATTTGCAGCATCTCCAGGGGGAGAGAGTACAGCCCCAATAGGCTGAATTGCCCCCAGGCCCTGTGCTCTGTGATACTGCCCCATTCACTGTGAATGATGAAGCTCATCCCAGGGCAGAGAGAGGGATGAGCCCTCCGCTCTCATCACAATGGGGCCCAGCTAATTGACGGCAGCTCCAGACCAATGGGAGGAGAGTCTGTGTGGTCCTGCAGCCAATGGGAGTGAATGAGGGGTGTGGCCAACAAGATGACACCTGTCCATGAGCTGTGCAGGTGCAGTGTCACTGTTTGGGGTTGGGAGAGACAGCAGAGACTGGGACAGAGGCTGTGGGACCTGAATTACAAACTCCCGGTAAATTAGAACCAAAAGAACTGTGGGAGATGGAAATCAGAAACAACAACCAGGAGGTTCTGGAAAAGCTCACCAGGTCTGGCAGTATCTGTGAAGAGAAATCAGAGTTAAAGTTTCAGACCCAGTGTCCCTTTCTCAGGACAGATGTTACTGAGAAAAAAAGTCAGTTTATGTGCAGAAGTTAGTGTGGGGGGAGGATAAAAGGAGTAAAGGATAGGTGGGGATAGAGTGAGAAGAACGGTTGGGTAAAGGAGTGGATAACGATCTGGCTGGGGGAGGGTGATTAGCTGTGAATGGAGACAGTTAGAGGCTAACCATAGGGAGTGTGTAATGGCAGGCTGTGACAACAAGGCCTGGTGTGTGGGGTAGGGGGCTACGACATGAGGTTGTTAACTTATGGTTAGCCACTAACTGTCTCCATGGTAAGCTGTTGCCCACCTTTCTCACTCCACGATTGGAGCTGCCGAGGACACAAACCTTTGGAATATCCTCCATAACTCCCTCTCTCCGCCTTAAAGATGTATCTAAAAATCGTTCTCTTTAATCAACATTTCCATCATGCGTGAAGCATTTTCGGAGATTTGTCAATGTGAAAGGCTCCATACAATGCAGGTAGTTGTTGTTGTTGTCTGATATCAGGAGAAACATGGATGACCCTCTCTCTCATACCTGATGAACAGCAGCAAAAGCAGGAAGCACTGAGCATGCTCCAGCCCACAATGAGCCTCGGATTATTGATGTCAGCGCAGGACCAATAAGAGTGGGAGAACGGGTGCGAGAGGTGCTAGTTGGTCCTTCAACCAATCGGAGTGAATGACGGGCGGGACAATACTCAACCACGTGATAAACTTCATTGGCAGCACAGGGATGTTGTGGCCAAGGCATTGGGAATGTGTGAAGGTGAAGGGCAGGGGAAAGGAAAGACATATTGAGCAGGAAGAGGAGGAAATTTTCATGGTATGGGATGAGAGGTTTTACAGAACTTAGTGCACATCGTAAAACACAAAGTTGAAAATCCCAAATTCTGCACCATTTTCCCTCCCTATAATGCATTTTGCACTCCCTGAAATATCAACTGTGTGTTTCTCCCTCCACAGATACCAGTGATCAGTGCCAAAGCCCCATTGCCTGTGGAGAAGGTGATGTTTGACTTCCTTATACAGCTGCTGTTCGTGTGTTGAAGGTGCTCGCACAGTGTGTTTGGGTAAGAGCTATTATCGATTATTCACTCAGTGACAGTAAAGAGTTGACAATGTGTGTGCAAATCAACAACAGTTTTTTTTAATCATGTTTATAATTCCACAGAAATACTATTGAGAACTTCTAACATAAGGCCACAGATGGGGATATTAAGTCAGGTGATCAAAAGAATTGCCAAATAATCAGGTTTTCAGGAGTACCTTAAAGGTGGAAAGCAGGTCTGAGGGGGTTAGGATGGGAATTCCAGAGCGCGTTGCCTTGGCAACAGTAGAAACAGCCAGACAGGTGAAGCAATGAATAAACACATCGTTGGGAGTCTGAAAGAAAATGAGTTGTTGGGTTCTCACAGGTTTTGTGGTGCAGGGAGACAGGGCTGTTCACAGTCAGGAATTACATCAATGGTGAGAATTTTAAATTGTTGCTTGTTGATCCATCAAAAGGCCCCTATTAACAAGTTTTGGTACAAGTGAGTACTTGGGCAGTAGGGTTTTAGATACTCTTGAGATTACATGTAAATTGAATGTGGGAGGCTGGCCAGGAGTGTGTTTGGATAATGAAGTCTGGAGATAACACAGGGATGGACGAGTATTTCAGTAAATGAGCTGAGACTAGGGTGGAGTTGGGTGATGTCACTGATGTAGGAATAGTGCTTTTGGAGTTGGGCTGCTCCTCCTCCTCATCACTCCCCCTCCCCATTTCACAGATATTGTTCCTTGTTCTACCTGTCTCTCTTTTCTGGTTATGTCCTTCTCTCCCATTCTTCTACAAACTAATATTTGACTCCACCGTTGTTGGAAAAACCTGCTCCATCCCAACTCTCCCTTTCCTTTCTGAATTCCTTGTACTTGGTGTCCCTTAAGGATCTCTCCTTGGTCTCTCCTGTTTCTCACCTACATACTGCCAGGAGGTGACATCGTCCAAAAGCACCGTGTTAGGTTTCACATGTACACTGACAATGCCCAGCTCTCCCTCCCCATCATCCCTCTCCATTACTCAGTTATCAAACTGCTCATCACACTCCCACTACGGGATTGGCTGCAAATTCCTGCAACGGAACGTTGCAATGTTTAAACCCATTGCCTTCAGTTGCTATTACAAATTACTTTCCCTGACTGCTGAGCCCCTCCCTCTCCCTGGGAACTATCTGAGAGAGAACCACACTCTTCACAATATTGCTGTCATATCTGACCCCAAGGTGACCTTCTGATCAGACATCTACACAATCACAAACACCAGGAATTCCAATCTCTTCAATGTTGCTCGTCTCCACCTCACACCAGCTCCATTGCTACTGAAACCCCTGACCCGTGTCGGTGTTGCATTAAAATTGACGAATCAAAAACAGGACCCCTGATTCCACGACTATCCCAGAATCTGGTTCCAGACTCCCTCATGATGGGAAACATCCTCTCAGTATTTACCCTGTCAAACTCATTAAGAATCCTACATGTTACAATGAGATCCCCTCTCATTCTTCCCAAATCCATTGAGTAGAGTCCCAACTTCTTCAGCTTTTTCTTTAAAAGATAATCCCTGCAAACCAGGGTTCATCCCAGTCAATTTTCAGTGAAATGCCTCTGATGAAATGATGTATTTCCTTAAAGGGACCAAACCTTCTGTCATTACTCCAGATGAAGTAATGTTCCTCTCAGGTATATATTCCAAACAACTCCCTTTAAACTTGCACAGATGTTGTTGGAAATGCTCAGCAGGTCATGCAGCATCTGTGAAGAAAATCAGTTAAAGTTTTTGGTCTGGTCACCCTTCCTCCGATACGTTAACTCTAATTTCTTTTCACAGATGCTGCTAGACCTGCTGAGCTTTTCCAGAAACTTCTGTTTCTCTTCCTGCTTTTCAGCATCTTCAGTTGGTTCGGTTTTCATATCCTTTAAACTTGCCATCTCTCTTCGAGAATTTGTCATTTCCACCTTGGAAAAAAGATTCACATTTGTTTGGATTCCCCTACTCTGGGGGAAAAAAAGAAACGATGGCGAGTCACCCTATCATTGCTCCTCATAATTTTATAAAGTTCAATAAAGCCACCTAAAGTGTCCAGTGCTGCAGGGAAATAGCCTCAGCCTATTCAGCCTCTCCCTATGGTTCAAATGTTCCAATACTGGCAACACCCTGGAAAAAATTTTCTGAACTCTTGCAAGTTTCCCAACATCTTTCCTTTCGCAGGGAGACTGGAATTGAAAGCAGTCTGAGGATTCCAAAAGTGGCCGAGCCAATAAACTGTGCAACCGAAACATGATCTCCCAACTCCTATACTCAATGCACTGCCCAATAACAGCTAACATACCAAACACCACCTTCACCGACCTGTCTACATTCAACGACACTTTCAAGGAACTATCAGCCCACACTGCACGGTCTGTTCGTCTGTCAACACTTCCCAGGAACTTGTCATTAAGAGGTTAAGTCCTATTCTGGTAACACCTTTCTGAAATCAGGGAGACCACAATTGAATACAGTATTCTAAAACTGGCCTCACCAATGCCCTACTCAGCCACAACGTGCCCTCCTTACCCCGATACTCAGTGACAGAATCCCTACAGTGTGGAAGCAGGCCTTTCAGCCCATGAGACCATACCAACCATCGGAACAGCATTCCACCCTAACTCTGTAACCTACCATTACCCAAAGCTCATCCAGCTAACCTGCATGGCTTTGGATTTGTGGGAGGAAATTAAGAGCACCCAGAGGAAGCCCACGCAGACACACAGGGAGAATGTTCAAACACCACACAGACAGTGGAATCGAACCAGAGTCCATTTATTGATCAGCATGTTCCATTCAATGTTCGTGTCCTAAATGCCACGTTCAGAACCTGATCTCCCTGAAACTCTACTTTCCAAGAACTACACAGTTGTTCTGAGCCCTTCAGAGGGAATTAAAGTGAGGAGGAGAAAACAGGAACAGGGTTGAGTTTTAGATCTATAAAATAACTGCCCATCTTCCCCTGCTCTGTCTGCTCCACCCCCCCCCCCCGCCTACCCCCACTCGTGTCTGACCCCCCCGTCGTCCTGTTCCCCCCGCCCCTCTGTCGGCCTGACTCATCCCTCCCCCCCCCCCCCCATCGGCCACACCCCCCCTCAACCCGTTGGCCTGTTCTCCCCCTCTGTCGGCCTGTTCCCCCTGCCCCCTCCCCCCGGTCTGTTTCCCACTTTCTGTCAGTCGCGCCCCACCCTTTGCTCCCCCTGTCTGTTCCCCTCCTCTCTAATCCCACTTTCTGTCCTCATCTGTCTCTATGCCACCCTTCTCTATCCCCCCTCTCTTTCTCCACCCATTTCAGTCCCACCCCTCTCGATCCACCCACCCCCTGTCTACCTACCTACCGTCCCTCCCAGTCCCCTAGTTCTGTACTCCCCCACTGCAGGGCAAATATCTTGTCTATTTACCCTATCCATGCCCAGCCTGATTTTAAAAATCTCTTTCAGGTCACCATTCAGCCTCTGACGCTCCAGGGAAAACAGCCTATCCAACCCTGGCAACATGCTTTAATTCTTTTCTGATCTCTTTAAAGTTTAAGAGCATCCATCTGATAGGAAGGAGAAAAGAATTCTATGGAATATTGATTCGGCAACTTTTGCAATGTCCTGTACAGCCACACTATGACCTCCCAACCCGTATACTCAATGCTCTGACCAGTAAAGACAAGCAGACCAACTGCCGCCTTCACGATCCTATCTACTTGCTCCTCTACTGTCAAGGAACTATGAACCTGCACTCCAAGGACTCTTTGTTTAGCAGCACTCCCCGGGAACTTACTATTAACTGTATAAGTCCTGCTGAAGTTTGCTTTTCCAAAATGCAGCAGCTCGCATTTTTCTAAACTGAACTCCTCAGTCCATCAACCATCTGATCCATATCCTCTTGTACTCTGAGGTAATCTTTTTTCACTGTCTACTACATCTCCCATTTTGGTGTCATCTGCTAACTTACTTACAATACCTCTTATGTTCACATCCAAATCATGGATATAAATGACGAAAAGTAGTGGATCCAACACCGATCCTTGTGAGTCTCCACTGGTCATAGGCCTCCAGCCTGAAAAGCACCTTCTACCTTCGGGCCAGTTTTGTACTCCATGCGATCTAACCCTGCTGACCAGTTTCCCATGAGGAACCTTGTCAAACACATTACTGAAGTCCATGCTCTGACCTCAGCAATCCTCTTTGTTACTACTTCAAAAAAACTGAGTCAAATTCATGAGCTATGATTTCCCATGCACAAAGCTGTTATTAGTATCCAGGATTTAAATCTGTACATTGGGGTCTGCGTTGCCCAGTTATAGGTATTAATATTCTGGATGAAGTACAAGTACACCAGCATTTTGTCAGTGAGTCTGTACTGAGTCTTGTTAATGTCACCAACACAGGTGAGTTCCTTTTGAAAGGCAGTCCCTGTACCCTTGCCCACCAGGAAATAGTGTAAGTGTCCTTACCCCTGGACTAGGAGGATCAGGCTCAGAGTTGAGTAACAGCATCTTTGAAGAGGCTGATTAGTAAACCTGCCCAAGCCACCAGGCCATACTGTCTCCCAGCTGTCCCTGCCTGAGCCTCCACACAGAACCATCCTGTAGTTTCTCTCCTGTCAGACTCTCCCATTGCTCAGTTTGTCCAGGATCCCCTCCTGCTGCTGCACTGATACTGTCCCTCACTGACCTGTCCATCCCCCAGTGTCCTCCACATTTATTCGTCGTTTACAATCCAGTTGTCCCAGTCCTCCAGTCCCACCCCCTCCACTCTATAGAGAGGGCTCAGTGGTTAGCACTGCTGCCTCACAGCACCAGGTACCCGGGTTCGATTCCGGCCACGGGCCACTGTGTGGAGTTTGTGCATTCTCCCCGTGTCTGAGGGGGTTTCCTCCCACAATCCAAAGATGTGCAGGGCAGGTGAATTGGCCATG
Organism: Chiloscyllium punctatum; assembly: GCF_047496795.1. NCBI lineage: Eukaryota > Metazoa > Chordata > Chondrichthyes > Orectolobiformes > Hemiscylliidae > Chiloscyllium > Chiloscyllium punctatum. Next base: position 89,822,962 of record NC_092759.1, read on the forward strand.
CTAAATTGCCCATAGTATTAGTTACATTAGTTAGTGGGCATGGGTCTGTGTAAGTTACTGTTTAGAGGGACAGTATGGACTTGTTTGGCCGAGGGGCCTGTTTCCATACTGTAGGGATTCTGATATATTGGCCAGCAGCTGCTGTCAATCACCCGGACTCCTGTATGATCGGGAGCACGTGCTGTCGGAGGGGAGGCCAGTGCATGGGTGCAGTGCTGTCAACTGTGGGAGTATGTGCAGTATAGGTCAGTGCCTGGGAAGGAGGCTGTGGGTGTGAGGGATTAATCAATCATTAGCAGCTTCATCCCTCTGGGAGCAGGACCCAGGGGAATGGCCCCTTTCTTGCTACCCTGACATGTGATCAGACTATCAGTGGTGCAGCGTTTTGCAGAAAGTTATCAGAACTCTTTTGTGAAGATTCAGGGTTGTTATGGAAAGGGACAAGGATGGGCCTGCAATTAGAATTCTAATTTGGCTCATTTTAGTCAGATGGGTCTTGGCCAGAGTGTGCAGGAAGCAGTGTATGCAGGATGGTTCTCATCAGGAGCTAGGAAACTGAATTCGAAGAGAGAGTGTGTGAGAGAACTGGGTGTGGAGGAAAGGAGTGGGGGGATTGGTTTAGATCTCAGTTCACAGAAGAGAGAAATTGTGAGACTGAGGTTTAAAGCTTTGGGGGAACAAGGAAACTACAGTTTAATACTACAATTGTCTTATGAATTTCCATCCTGTATTAACAGTGGTAACTTGTGTGCTCTGTTGTATGGTACTGAAAGGGTCGATTTGCGGATGAGAAATTCAAATTGAACTTCATGTTCAGATCTGATGGTTACTTGATCCGTGCCGATTTGAATATCATTGGCCTTTTCATCTGGAAGGAAAGGTGTGCATTCTGTCCGTGGGCGAATATTTCAAATCTCAATGTGACTGCAAAAGTACTGAGACACAGCCAAGTCCATGTCAGCATGGTGAGTGTGGAGAGAGATTTCATTTGTTTTTGAAAGTCTGTTAAATCATGGCACATTTCACAGGAACAATTAAGCCACAACTTTGGTTTGTAGAAGGACAAGTCTTTAATTAACCATGCAACCAGAAAGACACAAGGATACCTGCACCATGGGAAACCTATGAAAACGGGATTGTTGTAAAGGACTTCATTCTCGATCATGGATTGTAATCCATTGGTATTGTCACGTCGGTTCCAGCATCATGGGGAAATACTGGAAATATGATGAATGTAATGTAGGTTTCAGGGTCTGAATTATAGGGAGAGGTTGGACAAGTGAGGATTTTATGTTTAGAGCAGAGGACACTGAGGGGGTTCGTTTTTAGAAGTGTATAAGACGATGAGAGGCATGGATAAGGTGAATGCGCTCAGTCTTTTTCCCAGGAACTCAAGGATTGGACGGCTTGATTGGATCAGTTTAAGGTTAGAGGAGAAAGAAAAAAGGGAAGCTGAGGGGCAACTGTTTTACACAGAGGGTGGTATGTGTATGGAATGAGCTGCCAGTGGAAGTGGTTCAGGCAGGAACACTCTCAACAGGTAAAAGACATTTGGACAAATACATGGAAAGGAAAGGGTCAGAAGCAAATGGGCCAAGTGCAGGGAAATGGGGTTAGCGTGGATGGACATTCTGATCAGCATGGGCCAGTTTGGGCCAAAGGGCCTGTCTCTGCTGCAGGATGTTATAACTCTAAATGCATTTGCTATTTCTCCCCCTAACTGAGTTGGTATCCTGGGATGTATTCCATCAGGGCAATGAGACTTGTCTACCTTTAGCTCCATTAGCTTGCCCAGCTCTAACCCTTTCACGATAATATTTATTATCGAGGTCCTCACCTTCCTTTAGTCTCCTTATCCATTACAGCCATGTTCTTCGTATCCTCCACTGTGAAGACTGACTGCTGTTCACTCACATTCCTAAACCCTGCTGGATAGGAATAACTAGGCACAGAACTCTGAGAGGTCCTCTTTGAGTCTTTATTGATGAAACATGGCAGTTACATGGATAGTGTACATACAAAACACCTTCAGGCAGCATCAGGTAACTCCCTGCCTGTCCGATGTACAGCTCCCATTCTGGTTTGGGACTTTGAATAGAGACTGTCTCTCTGTATTATCTCCATGGCAACGGCAGTTAGAAAGTCTAGTTCAGTTCAGCATTTTGTGGTTAAACCACACACCTCCTCCCACGCCCCCTCAAGGATGTGACAGGCGCTTCAGTTTCAGTGGGGTATCTATCAGGATTCTGATGTGGAGGAGCCGGTGGTGAGGTGGACAAAGTTAAAAACCACACATCACCATGTTATAGTCCAACAGGTTTATTTGGAATTACAAGCTTTTGGAGTGTGCTGTGATTTTTAACTTGATCAGAATTATCTCTGGTAACTGTTAAATGCTTCAACAATTATGTTCACCAAACAATAGGTTTCCCTCTAACAGTGTAAACTGCTATTCTGTCCCTGGGGATAGCTACTCATCACTTTTTATCCCCAATTCCATCTCGCTTTCTGTTGATCTTTAAAGTGTTTCTAATCTCCATGGTCTTTGCCAATTTGTATGCATTCTATTTCAGTTTGATAGACTCCCTTATTTCCTTAGCCACCCACGGCAGATTATTCCTTTTCCTACAGTCCTTCCTTTTCCCTGATATATACTTTTGCTGAGCATTTCAAAAAAATGCTTTGATATTCTCGTACTGTCCGTCAACTTTCCCACCATAAAGTCTTAGTTTCCAGTCTACATTAGCCAACTCCTGCCTCATCCTATTGGAGTCTCCTTTTGTTTAAGCACTGGATCTTGGGAGTAGATCTAATCTTCCAGCTTTACATCTGCGTTCTAAGTTCAACCAGACTTAGCAGAAGCCTTTCATCACATTACGAGGGGAGGCGATGTTTCCTGGGAGTTTTGGTTTTCATTGTCAGAGACCTTGGCTTTGTAATAAAGTACAGAATAGATATTCACAACAGAGTATTCTGGACGTTGTGAATGTACTACACAGTCTAAAACCATAAATCACCGTCTCCCCTTAGTTTGAAATTGCAAAATCATTATCTCCTACACGCTTCCTCACTATCTAAGCTTGGAACGTGAATCCACCTGACTATCTGTCATTTTCTGAAAATCTCCTTTGGTGAAGGTGGTGAGTTTTTGATTCAGCTTTCCAGTTATTACCGTAAGAAGATAAGCACTGGGCACTGGAGAACCAGCCCCACCAATTAATACGATGATGATTGAGCTCACATCGTTCTCAGCTAGATTTTCCTGCCTGCTCTCTCTCACCCTTCATCTCATTGCAAATTCAACATCTGTATCTCTTCATTAAATTGGCTCATTGTCCTGGCATCTACCGCATTTTGAATAGGGGATTCCACAGATTCACAACACATTGAGATAGGTACTTTCTTTATCATGATAATAGAATAGAGTCCCTCTCGTGCAGAAAGAGGGTATTCATCCATCGAGTCCACACCAACCCTATGATGAGCATCCCATTCAGACCCACTCGTTCCCTGTAACACTGCATTTCCCATGGCTAATTGTCTAACTGGCACGTGCATGGACACTATCAGCAATTTAGCATGGGCAATCCACCGAACCTGTACATCTTTGGACTGTGTGAGGAAACTGGAGAACTGTACGAAACCATGCAAACATGGGGAGAATGTGTAAACTCCACACAGTCGCCTAACGTCCCTGACGCTGTGAGGCAGCAGTGCTAGCCACTTAGCCACCTCTGCTTAAAACCTACTGCCCCTTATTAACCTCCCTATCCCCCAATTGGCTGAATCTATGTTCCTTACGTCAGAAATCAGGTTGTCTAAGCGGATGTCTCAGTAAATCCCAGTGACAGCCCACATGTCCTGTGTGTCTGAATGGGGATCCGATACACAACATCCTCCATCCCATACTTTTCATTCACGTTCCAGAGACAGGGCTCCACTGGCTGTATGAGGACTGCAACTCCCAAATTCCGAGGCAGGGACCATACGTCTGTGGGGAAACCTGGCACTGCACAAGTACAGAATGTGGGTGAGTTTTGGAGCATGTGCTTTGGGGTAACTAGTGGAAAGTATTTCACACTGTGATTGTCTGGAGTAGGAAAGTATTTGCTTGTAGTATTGATCTGTTGGAGGGTCAAAGTGTCACCACACCCACAATGGGACCAAGTTACATTCGCAACTTGTAATAACACTGGAATTGACCAATGAGAAACAAAAAAGGGTGTGACCCATTCTCCCAGACTGAAGGTTCCTCTTCTGTCCAGGATCTGCCACCTCCCTTTCTGTTTCCTTTTGTTTCATTCTGCTGTTACATTATTGACCTGCAGCAACTGAAGGGAAAGGAAGTTACACTCAGAAAGGGTGCAGAGTCTAACCAGGGACGGGAAGTGATGGCATAGATCTGTTTATCAACAACTCCATGAGAATGGGGAGGGTGTACATTAGGGGGCAGTAGAGTCAGAATGGAGGGAGAGAGTAAATGGGCTGGAGGGTTACAGCTTTGGGGGAAGAAAGGGGAAAAAGATATTCCAGAGAAACTAGAATTGTCTGTTCTGAATTTCTAATCTGTACATATTCCTTTACACTGGATGCTAGATGGTGAAGATTTGCAGACTGAAATCTCAATGTGCCGATCGTGATAAAGTATTTGAAGAACCAAAGATGGAGAATCACTCGGCCAAAATCCTGCAACACTCTCCCTCCCAGCATTGTCGGTCTATCTGTGACAAATGGACTATGAATGGTTCAAGACAGCAGCTCACTACCATCTTCTCAAGGGTAACGAGAGATGGGGAATAAATGCTGGCTGAGCCAGTGATGCCCATATCCTTGAAACGGGTTCTATCTCTCGTTGCTGAAACCCAGTTGATGTTACTGCAGGATAATGAGGAACGCTGAGTGCATCCTCCAGGAGGCAGCACCATCACATTACCCTTGCCTACACCCACACAGTAACACCACAACGCCTCTGGAACAAAAGGCAGTGAAGCCCAAGGAGGGCTTAGATATAGTTCTTCAAGGTAAAGTCATGAAAGGCGATTGGAACACAGCAGGAACAGGAGACTGAGCTGGATGGTCAGCTGTTTCCCATTGAATGGTGGAGCAGGATTGAAAGGCTGAATGGCCTCCTGCTGCTATCTCCCAGGTATGTATGTAGTCACGGAGCCTGGGTAGGAAGAGGTAAGCAGGGCAGGGATTCTCCAGGAGATTGCACCTCCACATCAGTTTTCAGTGAGGGATGGTTTGATGGATTTTATTTAACATTTGTCTTTAACACAATGTTTGTGAATTTGGTTTTAAAATATTGTAGCTGTTTATTCCACAATAAATAAAACAAAAAGAAAAGAAATGAAACTATCTGAATATAACAGTTTTTAAAAATTTCAAACGCCTTGTAAAACAAAATCCTGTCTATTCCCGGACACCATCACTTTCCAGTTACTCAAACTCCAGGGAAATATTCCCTCCCATTGGTTTGATTTAACTGCTTTTGAGTTCTCCTTCTGTGAGCTGTGAAGTGTTCTATCCCCCCATTTCTCCGACCCAGAAGTGTTAGCTTAGATTACAGATTAGATTACATTACAGTGTGGAAACAGGCCCTTCGGCCCAACAAGTCCACAACCCACCCAGACCCTTACATTTACCCCTGACCTAACACTAGGGGCAATTTAGCATGGCCAATTCACCTGACCTGCAAATCTTTGGACTGTGGGAGGAAACCGGAGTACCCGGAGGAAACCCACGCAGACATGGGGAGAACGTGCAAACTCCACACAGTCAGAATTGAACCCGGGTCTCTGACGCTGTGAGGCAGCAGTGCTAACCACTGTGCCAACCACTGTGCCACCATGCTGCCCATCACACAGCTGTGTGAGTGGGTCACATACTTCTTTGTTTCTCATTGGTTGATTCCAGTGTTATCTCTCACAGCTGAGCAACCTTCCCACGTTCATTATTACGCCATTTTGGGTTTTGTTAATATATAATCACCAGCAGTAAACCATCCATGTAACCAATTCAATAGTTACAAACAAAGCCCATTACGGGTAAAGCGAACCATTACAAATGACACAGTGGGAAGGGACCAAATCAAAGTAGAGTTAGGGGTGAGGGGGAAGCAGTGGGGGTGAAGCACTGTATCCCTTGCGATGCCCACCTCTATCTAAAGGCATCGAGAGCATTGATACATACCACATGCTCCTTCTCCAAGGACACTCTGCTGTGTAGCCTTTATCCTCAATCATAGAATAGAATCCCAAAAGTGTGGCAGGAGAGCATTGGCCCATCAAACCCGACCAACAATCCAAAGAGCATCCCACCTGGAGCACTCCATCCCTGTAACACTGCATTTCCCATGGCTGATCCACCGAGTCTGCATAATCCTGGACACTGTGGACAATTTCGCACAACTGATCCACCTAACGCACAAATATTTGAACTGTGGGAGGAAACCACAGCACCTGGAGGGGGCCACACAATCATAGGGGAATGTGCAATCTCCACACAGGCCGTTGACCAAGGCTGTACTCCAACCTTGTACCTGGTGCTGTGAAGCAGCAGTGCTATAATCCCAATTTAAATCAAAATAGATGATCCCTGCTCATTGTCACATTGCTGTTTGTGGAGACTTATTGCCTAGAGAGACATCCTGAGATTCAGAAAGAGACAATATAAATTCAGTCCACTCCATCCGAGTTAATGTGATTAACAACAACATCAATACTCCAACAGTGCCATCAGACCTCGTACTTACTCTATCATTTACGATTTTTAACCCATGGGAAGTTTGTTACCAGCTTCGATGACAGCCATAATGCTCTGACCACTTTGACGGAGCCAGTGCAAGTCAGTTCTAATAGTTATCAATAGATTGAATCTAAACAGGATGCACCACAACAGGAAGTGCTCTGACACTCAATGCCCGTAAGCCAAGGTCATTTTCCTAAAACCACTCATGTCTGGCAATACCATTAAAAATATTTTATATAGTAACCTTTCAGTGTCAATTGTCAGTTCCAGTCCATGAAGCAGCCAGTAACATGCACCAGTGAATTGAATTCTAACAGCAGCATTGCCCTGGCAGGAGAGATTGAGGAGCTTGAAGCTGTCTTCTCTGGAGGATCTAAACATGAAACACTTCAAATGAACAAAGGTCTTCAAGAGCTCGAGAGGATAGATACAGGAAGGATGTGCTCCTAGGCTGGTGTGCCTGGAATAAAATAAGCACTAACTACAGTATCTTTACCCAGCATCCCCTTTAGCTGCATCAATGTTTAAGATTTATTTGCTGCTTTAATTACACTCCCAGTTTTAACTGCTGTAAAGATGATGACTATGCAAATATATAAAATATAATTTAATCCATCCCAAAACCTCTCTGTACCTGTATCTCACTTGTGTTCACTGAGACACTCATTCAATCTGACCTCTTTACAAACCCTGCCCTGATATTTCATCAGAGAGCTCAGAATGAAATATTCACTGAATTGTTACTGCACAAAAGGAGGCTGATTGGCTCATCAGCTGTCCAAAGGATCACCTCACTGAATCTATTCTTCTCCCTTTACCCCATAAACCTTCCCATTCATCCTCTTCAAATATTACACCAGCGAGATCACAAGTAACCACAACAATTGGATTTGTTTTGTTTGTTCGTGGCATCATGGCATCACTTGCTGGGGCAGCATTTGTCATCCATTCTTACTGCCCAAGAGATGGTTCAGGGTCAACCATGTTATTCAGTGTCTAGATTCACATGTCGGCTGGACCAGGTCAGAATTAACAGTTTCTCAGACCCAATGACATGAAAGTTGATTTCTGGCCTATTATCTTTTTTCTGAAATGATAATGAATAATTTTTACAGATGAATTGAAAGTGAAAGACCAAAATGTGTTTTATTCGGATTGAGCACATCGTCCTATTTTCTCAGTTGTTATTGACGGTCTCATTCCCCTCGCACCAGAACCTGTTCCAGAGAGTGTTACAGAAAAGGCAGATGGTCACCTGACCGGTCACTTTACCCAAAGGTTCACTCTCCACAGATGCTGCCAGATCTGCTGACTTTTTCCAGCAATTTCTGTTTTTGTTCCTGATTTCACAGCATTTGCAGATGTTTCGTTTTTGAATATTGATCTTGTCTGTTGCAGAGGAGTTTATTGATGAATTTGGAGAGTTTTGAACATTGCAACTTAGGCCACAAATCAGCCATGATCTATTGAATGGTAGAGTAGGGTTGAAGGGCTGAATGGCCTCCTCCTGTTCCAATGAAAGTGATCCATCTGCAGCTTGTGGTAACACTTCCCCATCAATGCTCACTTCACATCCATGTCTAACACACTGTTACTGACTGAACAAGCCTCCTGTGTTTGAACTAAACCTGCTCATGTTCAGCGGCTCCCTCCACTGCCACCCGGGTTTAACTCTCATCATGGAATTAGATTAGATTAGATTAGATTACTTACAGTGTGGAAACAGGCCCTTCGGCCCAACAAGTCCACACCGCCCCGCCGAAGCGTACCCACCCATACCCCTACATCTACATCTACCCCTTACCTAACACTATGGGCAATTTAGCTTGGCCAATTCACCTAACCTGCACATCTTTGGACTGTGGGAGGAAACCGGAGCACCCGGAGGAAACCCACGCAGACACAGGGAGAATGCTGTCTCGTGTTACTGCGGGAATGCCCATAAGGACTAATCCTGGAGTCTGTATACCGTGAGATCCAAAAATCCCATTTATTTCCTTCGTCCTATTTCATTCTGGCATTGAACTCTCAGTTTAAATCCATTCTCCTGTCATGCTCTTCAACATGCCCATGTGGGTGGACTAGAGGCAGCTGGCATCTGAGATTGAATCTGCCTGCCCCCACAATCAGGGATTCGGGAAAACACTCAGACAATGACCTATCCATCTGACTGTTGACTCAGACAGATAGGCAGAAAGAAAGATGCACATTTAGACAGCACCTTTGATGACCCGGGGCAATGAAACATGCTTCACCCAATGATTTCAACCTCAAATCTCTGAAAACACAGACACAAAGCTTCCTACTTGTACCAGGTTGTCTCTCAGCCTCCACTTTTCTTAAGAAAAGAGTTTTAAGCTGTTATGCCTTTCCTGGTGATGATAACTTCTGTGTTTCTGTCAGATTTGTGACTGAACCTTTATTTTCCTGTTGTGAGTGGTGCTCGTAGCAGAAACAGTTCCTGACTTGTGAGGGGTTTCGGTTGGAGTATTTATATTTACACATTCATTCCCTCACATACAGTGTGAAATTGATGTAAAACAGAAGGAAAGGATTGAGTAAGCACCCACAGAAACAGAAAAGGCAGCATGTGTTCCTGAGTTGAATGAACCTGGAATTAGGAAAATGTGACAACCATCACAAGTAGTTAGAATTACAGAATACCTTAGGTGCACAAAGAGACTATTCGGTCCATCGAGTCTGCAATGACCTGCTGTCCCACCCGACCTACATAACCCCACATTTACCATGGCTAACCCAACCCACCTAACCTACACACTACAGGCCATGTTAGCACGGCCAATCCATCAAACCTGCACATCTGTGGGAGGGTCACATATTATGTCTAAGTGCTCAGGATTGTGAATGAAGGCTCACAAATACTTGACTCTGACGCAAATCCTCTTTTTGTTTCAAAATAAAATCTGGGGGAAACTGCAGCCAGGAAATTTCCAATTATCTCATGAGGAAGAGATTTCAAAACTCGTGCCACTGACCCAGGGGGCGCAGTGAAGTCACAGAGGTCTGGGAGCCATCAGAAATCTAATGAGTTGTGAGCAAGGTGTGGGTGAGACAAGGACAAAAAGACAGTCTGTTACACGGGGGAAGGCAGAAGAGATTAAATTGCAGAAATGGTAGTCCCTCAAGGCCATGGGGAATGGAGTTAGGGCTGGGAAAGAAACAAGGCAACAAGGTGAGCAGCTGTCAAAGAAATACATTGACAAAACAGAGTACGCAGTCTGAAATTGTTGCTCTCATTGGTGAGTACAGAACACTGTAAAGCCTCGGTCATTCTATTACAGCCAACACGTGCAGGATAGGCCAAGTGGCCTCGATCTGTGCTGTAACTTTCTGGTAAATTTATTCTAACGTTTAGAATTCAGGTCGGGTGATGTTCATAAATTCTCAAATTGGACTTGAGTTTAATATTCTGGAGAAATGTTAAATAAATCACAATGATCCCATTCTGCAGACTTTAGTCCACAGCCCTGCATGTTCCAGCATCTCAGTTACATCCATGTCCTTTTATTCTCATGTGAAGCTTGTTCCTACCTCTGCCACCCCATCAATGCGTTCCTGCTCCCCACCATCTCCGAGTGAAATGAATTCGCCCCTCCCCTTCTTTCTGGGAATTAGTTTCAATCTAAATCCTCCAGTTTCTGACCCTCAGTTAATGAATAGCTCCTTCCGATCCACTCGATCTGGATTCCTCAGCATTTTATCACTTCAATTAAATCTCAGCTCATCCTCCTCGGAAATCATCCCCAGCCTCTCCAACCTTTCCTCAGAGCAGAAATTTTCCAATTGTAGAAACATTCTGATCAATCTTCTGTGTACCTCTCTGGTGTGATCACATTAACCCTGGAATAAGGGGATCAGAAATGTGTGCAGTACTTTAACCACGGTCAAACAAGTGTTCCTGACATTTCCCATGTCACCTCCGTGTTCTTGTGGTTGTCGCTCACACAAGAAGTGTCCTGGCTTTCACACATGGAACTGGATGTGCACTACATAGGGCTGGGATTCCCGACCATGTGTTTATTTGTTAACTAATCCTAAATTAACTTCAGATTAAAACAACATTATCAGCTACCCACCAATCAACTTCTTCCATTATACTCAAGTCACCTTACTTTTTAAAATCTCTTTAAAAATATTACTATCTAAACACAACAGGCTTTAAGTTGCTGATCAAGTAGTCAGATGTCTCCACTGTTACAATCACTTGAAGATTATCTTTACCTTCAGCTACATTTGGTGAATTGAATACTGATTGTAAATATATGAATATCAAAAGGACTTGAGGTTTATGATAATTAATCCAGTCTGACATTCTTGTTGGTTAATATCTTGAAGAGAACTGTCCTCAGAATTCCAGCTGTGCTCTGACTTCATTCACAACTGGATTTAGTTGGACTGCAGATCTTAGATCTGTTCTGTTGTTTCCCGGATTACTTCACTCTGTCTATCACTTGCTGCTATGCTGTTAGGCACACAAGTAGTCCTCTTTGGGAACTTCATCAGGTTAACACCTCATTTTTAGGTATTCGTGCTGCTGTTACTGACATGCCCTCCTGAATTCTCTCAGTTGAATAAGGATTGATACTCTGGTTTGATAGTAAGAGCTAAGTTGGGGGATATGCTTGGCCGTGATTCTGTAAGTTTTGTTGGAGTACAATTCTACTGCTGTTGTTGGAAGGAAAGAGCTAAACTCTTACACTATTGGCCCCATATACTACATGCAGTATCATGCACACTGATAGGCCAAGACATGAAATACGAGCAGCACTGTACAATGATGCAGGATCACAATTGCAGTAAGGGGAGTTTAAGATCCAACTTGACACAGGAGTAGGGAAAGAAGCAGCTGATCAGATTGTCTCATTCATAGTCACAAAGAGACTCTATGAGGTTATTGTACTGTTGGGGGTGAGGATGGAGGAGGTTGGGGAGATGGAGAGCCCATCAAAAGAAACTAATCTGCCTGAGAGTTGTGAGATAGAATTGATTGCCATGCATTTAACAGAAAGCTAATTGAAACTGTTTTTATCCCCAAAAGATAACAAGACTGATAGTGCTTCCAATCATCACCAGAAACAAACTCCAGAATACATGGTTTGGAGATGGATTTCAATTGCCAATCATTGCCAAACATCCAACTCCTGCAATCATTGAGCAAACGTATGTGTGATTACCCAGTTCTGATGAACTAGAAAATCCCTGTTCACTCTGTGCAGATGGACAGCGATGTGAGGAAGTCTTGGCCGAGTGGTTTTGTTGTGAGACAGTTAATCTAAAACCCCAGATAGTGTTCTGGAGACCTGGGTTCAAAGCCTGCTGCAGCAGATGGGGGGAATTTGAAATCAATAAAAACAAACTTGTGAATGTAAAGTCTAATGATGACCATTAATCCATTGTCAGAAAAACCCATCTGGTTCAGTAATGCCCTTTCAGGAAGGAAGCTGCCATCCTTACCTGGTCTGGCCAACATTGTGACCTCAGACCGACAGCAATGTGGTTGAATCTTACCTGCCCTCTGGACAATTAGGGATGGGCAGTAAATGCTGCCAGGCCAGCGACACCCTCATCCTGTGAATGAATAAAGGAAAATAAAAGTCTCTACCCAGTGTGAATCTGTACATATTCAACAATGTTGTGAACATTTCCAAAGCTAAGATCTGTATGTGCACAACTTTATGAGCTGCCAAAACCATTGTTCATTCGTTGGCGTGAAAAACAGAAAAAATTCCTTCAACTGTAGCTATCAGTAAATTGACTGGTTTCTCAGCAGGATGGATGCCTGAGTGAATCCCTTCCCCCACCCCCCCCTCCACACACACACACACACACACACACACAAACACACACACACACACACACACACACACAGAGCAGGTGAACAGCTCCCCAGTCTGAGTGGTTTGGCCAGTTTCCAGGTGGGATGGGTAAAGAATTCCCTTCTGACATTCCCCACATTTTCAGAGTCGATCCCTAGTGTGGCTGCACTGGTGTTTTACCATTTCAGATAAATGCTAGCAGACTGTTACACACACCGTTAGCCCGCACACCACCCCCCCCCCCCCCCAACCACCCCCCCCCCCCCCCAAAGAACGCAGTATAAAGCAGTAACCATTATCTCCTGCTGTGGAGGGACAGCCTGTCTTGGTCTAAGTAGGAACACTGAGCAGATTTACCTCAATGACAATTTAATCAGTGACCAGAGCAAGTTAAGCAAGTCCAAATAAAATGCATTATAGCACAGAAAGAGGCCCATCAAATCCAAGCTGGCTCTCTGTAGCAGAATCCAATATTCTCATTCCCAATACGTACCCCAAACTCTGCAAGTTTATTTCCCTCAGAACTGATCTAATTGTTTTTATCAATCATTGATCTTCTCTACTTGCACCACCATAATAGGCAGCATGTTCTGCATATTTCCAGCCAATACAGTCAGCAGAGATACTTCCTCATCTCCCGCTGTCTCAGACCCTCACATCTGGTCTTAATTCTTGTGCCATCACCTATCAAATACAGATATTTTTGTCTGCTATATCTAGGTCTGTTATAATCTTATACAGCTTTATCAAAAATATATTTAACTTGTTTATTTCAAAGAAAGTAGCAATCTCTTCAAATCAATCCAGTGACTGTATTTCCTTCATCAGTGAACCACTCCAGTAAGTCTGTACTCCACACCCTGAAGATCACTCATATCCTTTCTTGTTAATGTCTGTTTTGTTCCACAAATCCAGACGACACAAGTTTTCTGTACAACAGCAGTAGCTTTATTATTGGACAGCTGGAAAGAATTTCAAAGCATCTCTAAAGTAGCTGAATGTCTACTTGTACAGACACATCTTCACGAATCTCTGCCTTACCCACAGAGACAGTACATTTAATAAGAATTAGACAAAGGCATATCAGTCACATGGGCGATTGCCATTACATAGTTTAAAGCTGGTAATTATGAATTTACAAAGCTTGATGAATACCAATGTCCTGTGATAATGTGTGATGGATTACAGAAACTGATTATCGTATTGTCCATGATTATGTGTTGATGGGAAGAGATTAAGGCAGAAGGGTTCTTCCTTCAGTAAATGGGGGATTCACTTACCTATGCTCATATGGAGGGGAGGTAAGACAATGGAAACAGGAGGCAGTTTAACAGCGTTGTGCCCAGGGCTCTCCGTCTTGTCTGGAAAGGGCAAATTGCTCTATCTGGGGTTATGGTGGAATCCACATGTGTGGCTCCAAGAGGTTCTATTTCGAAGATACGGTCTGCCTCACCCCTACTGAGGTGTTCAGTCTGTATTGGGAGAGTGCAGGCCTTGTACTCTTACAATACGGCAGGAAGACCTTTGGCAGGAGAATGTTTAACCCTTGAGTCGCCAATGCATCCTGAAAGAGAAGCAAAGTATGGAACAGGCCCCTCTGTGGTATTTTAACTTCCTCATCCTGACCAGGAATCTGTTGACCACAATTGGATGCAATGATTGACTGTGACCTAACTGGAACTTTGTCAATGATCAGCATCTTTTCCATGAGTATATTATCATTCCCTCGATAAATGAAGCCCAGCATCCTATACGTTTACTCAAAACACTTTATGTTCTCTCTCCTTTAAGGATTTGTACACATTGTCCCCCATTCCTGCTGTCCTGCTCTCTGTGTCTGTGCCATTCAAATATATATTCCCTTTCTAAATTGCATCTCTCAAAATGCATCAACTTACTGTGTGTTCGAAAGAAGAGACATATTATACTCAAAATATTATCTCTTACTCCACAGAGGAAGTGACGGCAAACAGAGGGGCAGCCGGGAAGGAGAACAGTGAGTATAAATACTCACCCTTTAATCACCAACGGTCATTTGAGTGGAAGCAGCCGTGTGAGGTTGGAGCGCATAGCTGGGCGGGAAGGTAAGTGATTAGTATTTGAGTGGGTGTGTTCTAGACCCCAGGTCCTACTTTCGTAGGGCCTCCTCTAACCTAACTTTAAAGTCCACAGGTAAGTGACTCAGGGTTATTGGCTCAGTGTTCTTGTTTTGGAGACAAAGTGTACAGTCATGGCAGCGCAGGCGGTGGAATGTTCCACCTGCAGGATGTTTGAGGTAGGGGTGACCACCGATACTCCTGCCAACTTCGTGTGCAGGAAATGCAGTCAGATCCTGCTCCTCACTGAACGAGTTAGGGAACTGGAACTGGAGTTGGATGAACTGAGGATTATTCGAGAGGCTGAGAGGGTGATTGATAGAAGCTACAGGGACATAGTTACGCCAGAGAACAGAGGTAGCTGGATAACAGTTAGAGGTGGGAAGGGGAAGAAGCAGGCAGTTCAGGGTTCCCCTGTGGTCGTTCCCCTAAAAAATAAGTATACAGCTTTGGAAACTGTTGGGGGGGACAGCCTTGCAGGTGTAAGCTGCAGTGAAGGGGTCTGTGGCTCTGAGACTCAGAAGGGAAAGGGGGAGAGGAGGAGAGCGCTAGTTATAGGAGACTCTCTAGTTAGAGGGACGGACAGGCGGTTCTGTGGACATGGGTGAGACTCTCGGATGGTTTGTTGCCTCCCGGGTGCTAGGGTCCGAGACGTCTCGGACCGTGTCTTCAGAATCCTTAAGGGGGAGGGTGTGCAGCCAGAAGTCGTGGTACACACTGGCACCAACGACATAGGTAGGAAGAGGGGTGGGGAGGTCATTCAAGAGCTCAGGGAGTTAGGCTGGAAGCTAAAAGCTAGGACAGACAGTCATCATCTCTGGGTTGTTGCCGGTGCCACGTGACAGAGAGGCAAAAAATGGGGAGAGAGTGCAGTTGAACACGTGGCTGCAAGGATGGTGTAGGAGGGAGGGCTTCAGACATTTGGACAATTGGACTGCATTCTGGGGAAGGTGGGACCTGTTCAAACAGGACGGGTTGCACCTGAACCAAAAGGGCACCAATATCCTGGGGAGTAGGTTTGCTAGCACTCTTCGGGGCGGGGGGGGGAGTTTAAACTTATTTGGCAGGGTGATGGGATCCGGACTTGTAGTCCAGCAAGTAAGCTAGCTGTGTGTCAGGATGCCCAAGACTGTAGGGAGGCTGTGGAGAAGGTAGCACTGACAGGGACTACTTGCGGACACAGAGATGGGCTCAAGTGCGTATACTTCAACACAAGGAGTATCAGAAATAAGGTGGGTGAACTTAAGGCGTGGATCGGTACCTGGGACTACGATGTTGTGGCCATCACGGAAACATGGATAGATGAGGGACAGGAATGGCTGTTGGAGGTTCATGGTTACAGATGTTTCAGTAAGATTAGGGAGGGTGGTAAAAAAGGAGGGGAGGTGGCATTGCTAATTAGAAATGGTATAACGGCTGCAGAAAGGAAGTTTGAGGGGGATCTGCCTCTGGAGGTAATATGGGCTGAAGTCAGAAATAGGAAAGGTGCAGTCACCTTGTTGGGTGTTTACTATAGGCCTCCCCAATAGCAGCAGAGATGTGGAGAAACAGATTGGGAAACAGATTTTGGAAAGGAGCAGAATCCACAGGGTCGTAGTCATGGGCGACTTCAACTTCCCAAATATTGATTGGAAGCTCTTTAGATCAAGTAGATTGGATGGGGCGGTGTTTGTGCAGTGTGTCCAGGAAGCTTTTGTAACGCAGTATGTAGATTGTCCGACCAGAGGGGAGGCCATCTTGGATATGGTACTTGGTAACGAACCGGGACAAGTGGTGGGCTTGTTAGTGGGTGAACATTTTGGTGATGGTGACCACAATTCTGTGACTTTTACCTTGGTTATGGAGAGAGATAGGTGCGCACAACAAGGTAGATTTTACAATTGGGGGAAGGGAAATTACGATGCTGTAAGACAGGATTTGAGGAGCATACGTTGGGAGCATAGGCTGTCAGGGAAGGATGTGGTGGAAATGTGGAACTTTTTCAAGGAGCAGATACGACGTGTCCTTGATATGTATGTACCTATCAGGCAGGAAAGAAATGGTCGTGTGAGGGAGCCTTGGTTGACGAGGGAGGTTGAATCTCGAGTAAAGAGGAAGAAGGAGGCTTACATAAGGTTGAGGAAACAGGGTTCAGACAGAGCAGTGGAGGGATACAGGATAGCCAGAAGGGACCTGAAGAAAGGGATTAGGAGAGCTAAGAGAGGGCATGAAAAATCCTTGGCGGATAGGATCAAGGATAACCCCAAGGCATTTTATGCGTATGTGAGAAACCTGAGAATGACAAGAACGAGGGTAGGTCCGATCAAGGACAGTAGTGGGAGACTGTGTATTGAGTCGGATGAGATAGGAGAGGTCTTGAACAAGTACTTCTCTTCAGTATTTACGAATGAGAGGGACCGTATTGTTGAAGAGGAGAGTGTGAAACGGACTGTTAAGCTAGAAGAGATACTTGTTAGTAAGGAAGATGTGTTGGACATTTTGAACAACTTGAGGATAGACAAGTCCCCGGGCCTGACGGGATATATCCTAGGATTGTGTAGGAAGCAAGAGAGGAAATTGCAGTACCGTTGGCAATGATCTTCTCGTCTTCACTGGCAACGGGGGTGGTACCAGGGGACTGGAGAGTAGCGAATGTTGTGCCCCTGTTCAAAAAAGGGAATAGGGATAACCCCGGGAATTACAGGCCAGTTAGTCTTACTTCTGTGGTAGGCAAATTAATGGAAAGGGTCCTGAGGGATAGGATTTACGAGTATCTGGAAAGACACTGCTTGATTAGGGACAGCCAGCACGGATTTGTGAAGGGTAGGTCTTGCCTTACAAGTCTTATTGAATTCTTCGAGGAGGTGACCAAGCATGTGGATGAGGGTAGAGCAGTGGATGTAGTGTACATGGATTTTAGTAAGGCATTTGATAAGGTTCCCCATGGTAGGCTTATGCGGAAAGTCTGGAGGCATGGGATAGAGGGAAATTTGGCCAATTGGATAGAAAACTGGCTAACCGGTCGAAGTCAGAGAATGGTGGTAGATGGTAAATATTCAGCCTGGAGCCCAGTTACACGTGGAGTTCCGCAGGGATCAGTTCTGTGTCCTCTGCTGTTTGTAATTTTTATTAATGACTTAGATGAGGGAGTCGAAGGGTGGGTCAGTAAATTTGCAGATGATACGAAGATCGGTGGAGTTGTGGACAGTGAGGAGGGCATTTGTCGTTTGCAAAGGGACTTAGATATGATGCAGAGCTGGGCTGAGGAGTGGCAGATGGAGTTCAACCCTGCCAAGTGTGAGGTTGTCCATTTTGGAAGAACAAATAAGAATGCGGAATACAGGGTTAATGGTAGGGTTCTTAGTCAGGTGGAGGAACAGAAAGGATCTTGGGGTCTATGTACATAGATCTTTGAAAGTTGCCACTCAGGTGGATAGAGTTTGTAAGAAGGCCTATGGAGTATTATCGTTCATTAGCAGAGAGATTGAATTCAAGAGTCGTGAAGTGATGTTGCAGCTGTACAGGACTTTAGTTAGGCCACAGTTGGAGTACTGTGTGCAGTTCTGGTCGCCTCACTTTAGGAAAGATGTGGAAGCTTTGGAGAGGGTGCAGAGAAGATTTACCAGGATGTTGCCTGGAATGGAGAATAGGTCGTATGTGGATAGGTTGAGAGTTCTCGGCCTTTTCTCGTTGGAACGGCGAAGGATGAGGGGTGACTTGATAGAGGTTTATAAGATGATCAGAGGAATAGATAGAGTAGACAGTCAGAAACATTTTTCCCCGGGTACAACAGAGTGTTACAAGGGGACATAAATTTAAGGTGAAGGGTGGAAGGTATAGGGGAGATGTCAGGGGTGGGTTCTTTACGCAGAGAGTGGTGGGGGCATGGAATGCGCTGCCCGTGGGAGTGGTAGAGTCAGAATCATTGGCGACCTTTAAGCTGCATTTGGATAGATACATGGATGGGTGCTTAATCTAGGTTAGAAGTTCGGCCCAACATTGTGGGCCGAAGGGCCTGTTCTGTGCTGTATTGTTCTATGTTCTATGTTCTACATTCTCCCCCCCCCCCCCCCCCCGCCCCGGAAAACAGATCAGTACAGCACTGGAATAATCGGCCCACCATGTCTGTGTGGATCATGATGCCATTCCAAACTGATTCCATCTGCCTGTACATGATCCATATCCCTGCCAACCCTTGCCTGCTTATCTGTCTGTCCAAATGCCTCTTAAACATTGTGATTGTTTCTGCTTTTACCATCTCTCAGGCAAGTACATTCTAGTCACTGACCACCTTCTGCATCAGAAACTTGTCTGACACTTTTAACTCCCTTTTAACTTGCACAGATGTGGTTGAAAATGCTCAGCAGGTCATTCAGCATCTGTGAAGAAAAATCAGTTAATGTTTCGGGTCCAGTCCCCCTTCCTCAGAAATGGTAACTAATTTCTCTTCACAGATGCTGCTAGAACTGCTGAGCTTTTTCAGATACTTCTGTTTTTCTTTCTGGTTTATAACATCTGCTGTTCTTTCAGTTTTCATTTCCTTTAAACTTGCCCCCTCTCCCCTTAAATCTATGGCCTATGGAATTGGTAATTTCCACTTGGAAAAAGATTCAGATTATTCACTCTCTCTGTGCCTCTCGTATCACTCCACAGCCACTGAATTTCCAAAGACAACAATCCAAGATTTTCCAACCTCTCCCAATCCAGGCAACATCCTGGTAAACCCATTTCCACCCTCTCCAAAGCCTCCACATCCTCCTTATAATGCGGTGCTCAAAACAGCCCACAATACCCCAAAGGTGGCCTAATGACAGTTTTATATTCACTCCCCTGACAGAAGAAGGCAAGCCTGCCATCCACCTCCTTCACCACTTTCAGGGAGCTGTGAGCCTTGCACCTGAAGATCCCTCTGTATATCAATGTTGCTCAGAGCACTTCCTTTTAGTGTATACATTCCTCTTACAATGAGTCTCCCAAAACGCATCACGTCACACTTGTCTGAATTAAAATCTATCTGCAATTTCTCCGCATAACCTTCCAAGTGATCTCATCCTTGATGTTTCCTTTGACAACATTCTTCACGAATCACAATTTCTTCACTTTGTGCCATCTACAAACTTGCTTATTATGTCGTTTACATTTTCAGGCTAATCATTTATATGTATTACAAAGGACAGATGTCCCAGCTCTGACCCTTGTGGAACAGAGGACTGGTCACAGACCTCCAGCCACCAACATACCCCTGCACAACTGTTACTGGGAGAAATATCAAAGAGGAGCCTTGAGTTCTGTGCTGAGCAGCACGACCAATGTTTATTCAGAGCTCCTTACTAATGCAGGATGGAAGAGTTCCCTCTCTGGAATTCTGTGACTCCCCCAGCCAAGTCCAGCATTTGAATGTGTTTCTTTCATACGTTCCACTCATATATCTCCCCTGACCTGATCTCCTGGGTTCGGGATGTCAGCTCGGATGTTTATGAGCTCCCTTTCCCAGTCTCTGATTCTCTGTCCGTCTGCAACTTCCCCTCTCAGCTCATGCAGTTGCTTTGTCTGTTCTTTCATAAATTGTTTCACTCTATCCTTGCCATTGTACATCTCCTGCCCTCCCACTACCATACCCTCTGGCAGCTGCATAGTCCATCCGGTCACTAATTCAAAGGGGGATTGCTCAGTTCCCTTTGCTGGGGTTGAAGTCGGTTTTATTAGGATTGTGGGGAGTACCCTAACCCATCCCAGCTTGTCTCTGGGAGGGCCTTAGTCAGACTAGCTTTCAGTGTCTGCTTCATTCCTTCTACTGTCCCTGAGCTCTGGGGGTGGGATGTGAGATGGGATTTCTGCTCAGTACCAAACAGGCCACAGAGCTGCTTAACTTCGTTTCCTGGAACATGTGTCCCTTGGTCAGAATCTGCAGGGGATTGCTTCCACCCACTGAGTAAACCTGTTTATTAAGACCCAGCAGGATTTCCTTCCCTGGGATTGGGATGGGGGTGTATGTAAAATCCATCTGTAATTTTTCACGTGGGCCCCTGCTGCTGCCTCCATTTTATTCTGATTGTCTTCCCTTGCTCACACTTTGTACAGACTACACCCCTTCAACAAAACCTTCTTGTTCCAGAACACCCCTGTAGTTGATCATCCGATATTGCATTTTATTCTTCTCAATATGGACCAGCCCACGATATGTTTTTCATAATGTTTGTCTTATACAGTGGCACTGCTGGATCATCCTATGTCCTATTACTGCCCCATCCTTTTCCCATTCCTGTTTCTCCTGCTATGGGACTGTTTCTGGAAATGTCTTTAAACTTTCCTTTCTCGCTTCTGTAGCTACTGCCACTGCATCCTCCTCAAATGTCTGCACTGTTTCAGTAAGTATGCTCACCCATGCTCACCAACTACCCCGTTGTTGTGGGGTTTCTACTTTCCTGTGAGCTCTAATCTTCATTAGTGCTGCTTCACTGGAAAGTTAGCTGCTTCCACTAACTCTCTGACCTGTTCTTCATGCTCAATATGGCCCCCAGACAGGGTGGTATACCTTCACCGAGCCCAGTCATGAACTATACTAAAGGCATGCTGACTGTGTGCATTTTGCCTTCCTCACCCCTGGTTAATGTCCGCGCTTCTGCCAGGGCTCATGATGGTTCTCTATTTCTGGATAATTCCTCACAAAATTCCCACAATAATTAAACAATCCTAAAGTTTGCCTGATCCCTTTACGGTGTGTGGATGGATAATTTTATGATCATAGTTTTTGTTCCCGCTGGGTCTGTTCCCTCTCCCTTCCTGATTTGATCTCCCCAATATGATGTCCCAGTTCCGTCTCTCGCTCCCTTCCCAGTTACACTCTCTGTGCATTAATTTTAAGCCTGGCCTGGCTAACCTGATCCAATACTCTGTATAATATCGAGATATGTTCTTTCTCACTGCTTCAGGTGATGAGGTGTTGGTAAGATCAGTGTGACTCAATCCATCAAACACACATCGGTGGGATATACTGGAATATTGCGGGATCCCTGAGGTAATAGTATCCTGGTGGACTGTTCTCCTCGGTCAGTAAACACCACTTTCATCTGCCATTCAATGTCCACAGGTATTGACCCAGACTATTTCCAGCTTATGTCAATCTATCACTGTCACAATTACTGCGTCTTCAGCCCCAGCTTTGATAAGATCCCATTTGTGTGGGGGATGAGAGGGCCCTCGATCTCTACAGAGTCGATAGAAAACAACCCACTTAACTGTTTGAGTTACGCACACCGCTGAGTGAGTCTGAGCTATAACCCACCAGATTCTCTGACTGTCCCATTCTCCCTCCAATGTAGCTACTCCGGAGAGGTTGCCTTTCCTACTCTTTCTGTCCCAGTCCTGGCCGGAGCATCCCCATGTTTAAATTCGGGTGTTGATGTCAATAGTTGCCATTTTAGAATAAATAGGAGCAACTCCCAGAATGGTCTCTTCTTGAGTGTCACACCTCTATATCTGCATACATTTTGTCATACTCCCGGTCTACATCGGGGCAGGTTTGCTTCATCCACCTTCCTGGGTTCCCTCTCCGACTGCTCTCATTTTAGTAATTGAGGGGGGAGGAGTAAATCCTTATCGGTAACTGACAAAAATGCTCCGGTGTTAGAATCATGCAAGTGTTGGCCCCTTAACAGCACGTCAATGAATATTCATGGGCTATGCATATACCTACATGAACACAGGCCACTCACAATATGAACACCTATCTCCCTCTCTCTGCCTACGTTCCTCGGCTATGTGCCCTTTTCTGCTTCCCTTGTAACATTGTGGGTCTGGTTACCCTCCCTACACTGCAGCTATTCCCCAGTGTTTCTCCGTTTGCCTCAGCTCTCATTGCCCAATTCAGAATGGGGTTAGAATTATCTCCCACTGGGAGTCCCATGTTTATAATTACAGTTAAATAGGGTCCCATGTTATCTTTTAAATGCATCAAACCTATTTCATTATCACAGATTTGCGTTTGGTAATCCCCCGTGGTCCTTACACACCTCAGGCTTCCTCTCTGTATGATCCTCGATATTACCCTTGGTTCCCTGAGACACCAAGGTTATTTTAGCCCATTCAGCCTGTCCCGTCCCCAGTGTGTCCCTGTAATATCTGTAAATGCCTGGAGCCACTGATCGGCTGTGCATTGGGGGAACCGACTCACACCCTCACCATCTCATTGCAGAGACAGATTCTGTTGTACACGTCAGGGCATCTTGGCCCGAGGGAGGGTCCGTACATCATCATCGGTGAGACTGTGTACCTCTACTAATTCATCGATATTGTCCCAATAAGGCCCATTATTACCATTTCTCTATCAGGCTGGGTGTTCATTCACCAACATCCGTCGTTCAGCTGGATAAACGGTTCAGGTTTCGTTTGTCAGTTCCCCTTGTTGCTCCCTACTGTCTGTCCAAGTTTGAGTTTTGATGTACAGTGGAGCCATAGACAGGGCCTTCTGGGCCTTATCGGGCGGTGGGTCATCCCACCCATTGTCTTCCCTCTGTCCATACGTGGGTGCTTCACCATCTAACCCGTTCCAGTCAGTGTCACCATCCTCACTGCCTTCTGAGGAGAGCGGGGCACTAGGTACCTCCCCCCCCCCCCCACTGTAACTACCACCTGGCCCTTTGGCTTTAAGGCCTCACGTCTGAGAGCCACCACCTTCACTTGTTCCTGTTTCCCATAATAATGTAACACATCCTGTCATTCCTGGAATAAAACAGAGCAAAATGTAAATTTATATTTACTTGAAATATTAATAATTTGACATTCACTTTGACATATCTATAGAGGTGAGAATTGTACTGTGATTATTTAAGTGAATTTAACGTGATCATACAATAAAAATAACTCTGATAATCAACAACAATGAATGAACTGAATAATATGTGATTATTTGTACCAGTTCTTGCATTGGAAATTCAATTTTATTTTAATGCTTGTCACCCAATACACCGTGGGCATTGGTATTAGGGAATAAAGTAATGGAAGGATATCAGAGAAAATAAAAAGACTTTAATTTTAGCTTCACTGCAATAATGAACCAAAACAATATTTGGAAATATGGTTAAACTACATAACAAAGTTTCCAGTGTCATTATTGACATGAAAACTATTTTAGTTTGCAAGTTACTTTGCTCTAAGAATAATTGGAAATGAATTGTGATTATGAATTGACCATTTAAAATATATTTTGAAGAGAATAGTCAGATATATATTTTTGGAGGAAACTTAGGAAAGGAAATAAATATATACACATTGGTATTAATAATTTTAAAATGTTTGGAAGTTGACTAGAATTATTTGATCGAGAGAGGCTGCATAATAATTTATACTAATTCACCTTTTTCATTTCATTGTTGGTTTCACTAGAATCTGTTATGGTCTAAGCTCTTATTGTGTGCAATGTACTGTCACTAATAGCTTAATTAACCGGCGAGTCTCAGATCAGGTCTCCATTGTAAGTCAGTCTGTAAGTGCGCGACACACCTGCTTTTCTGAGGGGAAACAGATTCTTTTCGAAGGAAATAAGTGGCAGTTCTCACTGAGAATGGTTTCTCCCACACACCATAAACAGGGAAGTGTTTTTCTGAAGAATTTCATTGTCTATCTATAAACTGATGGTACCTGTGTTTTTCAGTTTGTGGAGGATTCATCACCTTTGTTTTGAGCTGGTTTTATACAAGCAGTTGGTTCATTCTGTCTTTGCCAAGAATGTTGTTTACTTTCCCCTTTTACTGTGATTTTGCAGGTTAGAATATTCTGAGAGTCATTAATATTCAATAACTGAACGTTGAATGATTTTGACTCTAACAGAGCAGTGGCTTTGTTTTCAGCTAATTATTCACTTTCCATTTCCTGGTTGTGTTGAATGTTACAGAAACAGGCTCTGAGCAATGTTTCCATTCACTTGTGTTGGAGTCACTGACAGCCACGTGGTCAGTCAGTTTCAGGCTGATGGATCAGTTTCTCTGTCCTATTAGATGGTGGTCACTTGCTCAGTTTCCGATGGCTCACCTGAGCATCAGTCCATCAGCTGCTGAAACCCTCCATCCACCATTTGTTCCCTGTCACCGTGACTACTCCAATACAGTCCCAGCTTGTCTCCCACATTCACCTCCACATCCTCATGATCACCTCAGATTCTACTGTCTGTGTCCTTGCAGCAAGTTGTGTAAGACACCCACTTCAGTTTTAACCTGATCTATATTATGTTCAGAAAGATCATTTCAAAATGTGGTCCACTGCTTTTAAACCTACCCGTGACTTCACCCTGTCCTCCCAGCGTAGTTCCACCCCTCCCTGAGGTATCTGCATTTATCCAATTCCAGCTGTGTGTCAGTGTTTCTTCTTTTATTCTCCTCCCTGTCGGTGGCTTTAGTTTCTAGCTGCCTTGAACCTAAACTTGGTCATTCTCTTTCCCCATTTCCTTCAATTCTCCTCCATTCTATCAGCTCTCCTTAATTTCTACCTGTTTGATCAAGGATTTGGTTTCCACCCTTAACACTGTCCCTTTGTAGCTCCATAACAGCCCCGTGGTATCATTGCCGAACTGTTAATCCAGAGACCCAGGTAATATTCTGGGAACCCTGATTCAAATCCCATCACAGCAGCTGTGGAATTTGATTTCAATACAAATCTAGAATTATAAGCCTATTGATGAAATTATTCTCAATTGTGGGGCTGTATCTATGAAGGTCTTTAAACTTGCCTTACTCACTTCTGCAGTTACTGCCACTGCCACTTCCCCAAATATCTGCCCTGTTTCAGTCAGTATTTCACTCGCCTTACCCACATACTTACTGCCCCGTTGGTGTGGGGTTTCTACTCCCCTGTGAGCTCTAATCTTCATTATTGCTGCTTCACTGTGATAGTTAGCTGCTCCCACTAACTCTCTGACCTGTACTTCATGCTCTATGTGTCCCCCAGACAGGGTGATATACCCTCACTGAGCACAGGCCAACACATGGTCATGAACAATACCAAAGGCATGCTGACTGTACATGTGTACACGTTGACTCCCTGACCCCTGGCTAATGTCCGTGCTTCTGTCAGGGCTTGTGATGGTTCCGGCCTATCACCCTCACCTTGACCTCCCTCCACCTATCGCATTCCCAACACCCCTCCCCCAAGTCCCTCCTCTCTACCTTTTAACTTAGCCTCCTGGACACACTTTCCTCATTCCTGAAGAAGGGCTAATGTCTGAAACGTCAATTCTGCTGTTTCTTGGATGCTGCCTGACCTGCTGCGCTTTTCCAGCAACACATTTTCAGCTTGTGATGGTTCTGCCAATTCTGGAGAATTCTCCACAAAATTCCCACAGTAATTAAACAATCCTAAAGTTTGCCTTACCTCCTTTACGGTGTGGGGGTGGATAGTTTTGAAATCATGGTCTATCGTTCCGCTGGGATTGTCCCCTCTTCCTTCCTGATTTGATCTCCCTGATGTGATGTCCCAGGTACATCTCTCCCTACCTTCCCACTCTCTGTGGGTTAATTTTAAGCCCGGCCTGCCTGACCTGACCCTATATTCTGTTTAATATCTGAGGTAATGAGGTGTTGGAAAGATCAATGTGACTAACTCCATCAGCCATATATCGGTGGGATATGGTGGAATATTGTGGGATCCCTGAGGTAACTGGATCCAGGAGTACTGTTTTCCTCAGTCAGTAAACGCCAGCCTATTCTGGGATTCCAGGTGCACAGGTATGGACCAGAACCCATTCACAATATCAAGGACTGAGACTATATCCTGTTGCGATTTCAATCCATTAAATACAGTGGTGTGGTTCGCTAATGTAGGATACTCTTTAGTGGCGGATTCACTGAGGGACGTATACTCAATAGTGAGGTGGGATGAGCTGTCCGGCTTCTGTGAGTTAGTCTGGGATACTGTTGGTCTGACTATTCACTGCTTTTGTCAATCTGATACTGTCACAATTACTGCCTCCTCAGCTTTAATGGGATCCGGTTTGTGTGGGGAGTGAGAGGGCCCTTGATCTTTACAGGATCTACAAATAATAACCCACATTCCTGTTTGAGTTACCCACACTGCTGCTTGGGTCCTAGCTATAACTCCCCAGATTCCCTGACTGTTCCAGTCTCCCTGCAAGGTAACTACTCTGGAGATGTCGACTCTCCTTTGCTTCCTGTCCCAGGCCTGTTCAGGTTGTTCCCATATTACAGTTTGTGTCTCTACATCAATAGTTGTTCCTAACTGTTCGAAACGGACAACTCCCAGAGTGGTCCCTTCCTCAGTTTCCCACAGGCCACATCTGAATATATTTTGCCATATGCATGATCTGCATCGGGAGAAGTTTATTTCATCCAGCTTCCTTGATTCCTTCTCCGACTGCTCTCATTTTAGTAATTGAGGTGGCAAGGGACAAATCCATATCAGTCATTGATATAGATGCTCCTGTATTAATATTTGTTCTGCTGGTTCCCAAACACAGCATCAGTGAATATTCATGTGCCTACGTGAACACATGCACACACAATGTGAACATCTAACTCCCTCTCTCTGCCTACGTTCCTTGGCTATGTGCCATTTCTTGCTTCTCTTGTAACATTGCCAGTCTGGTTACACTCTCTGTACTGCAGCTATTCCCTTGTGTTTCTGAGTTTGCCCCGCTCTCCTCAGAAGGCAGTGAGGATGGTGACACTGACTAGAATGGGTTGGATGGTGAAGCACCCACGTATGGACAGAGGGAACACAATGGGTGGGATGACCCACCGCCCTATAAGGCCCAGAAGGCCCTGTCTATGGCTCCACTGTGCATCAAAGCTCAAACTTGGACAGACAGTAGGGAGCAACAAAGGGAACTGACAGAAACGAAACCTGAACCAGCTGAACGACGGATGTTGGTGAATGAACACCCAGCCTGATAGAGAAATGGTAATAGTGGGCCTTATTGGGACAATATGGATGAATTAGTAGAGGTACACAGTCTCACCGATGATGATGTACAGACCCTCCCTCGGCCCAAGATGCCCTGACGTGTACAGCAGAATCTGTCCCTGCAATGAGAGGGTGAGGGTGTGAGTCGGTTCCCCCAATGCACAGCCGATCAGTGGCTCCAGGCATTTACAGATATTACAGGAACACACTGGGGACGGGACAGGCTGAATGGGCTAAAATAACCTTGGTGTCTCAGGGAACCAAGGGTAAAATCGAGGATCATACAGAGAGGAAGCCTGAGGTGTGTAAGGACCACGGGGATTACCAAACCCAAATTTGTGATAATGAAATAGGTTTGATGCATTCAAAAGATGACATGGGAACGGATTTAACTGTAATTATAAACATGGGACTCCCAGTGGGAGATAATTCTAACCACATTCTGAATTGGGCAATGAGAGCTGAGGCAAACACAGAAACACAGGGGAATAGCTGCAGTGCAGGGAGGGTAATCAGACCCACAATGTTACAAGGGAAGCAGAAAAGGGCACATAGCCGAGGAACGTAGGCAGAGAGAGGGAGATAGGTGTTCATATTGTGAGTGGCCTGTGTTCATGTAGGTATATGCATAGCCCATGAATATTCATTGACGTGCTGTTAAGGGGCCAACACTTGCATGATTCTAACACCGGAGCCTCTTTGTCAGTTACCGATAAGGAATTACCCCTCCCCCCCCTCAATTACTAAAATGAGAGCAGTTGGAGAGGGAACCTAGGAAGGTGGATGAAGCAAACCTGCCCCGATGTAGACCGGGAGTATGACAAAACGTATTCAGATATGGAGGTGTGACACTCAAGAGGGACCATTCTGGGAGTTGCTCCGATTGATTCTAAAATGGCAACTATTGACATCAACATCCGAATTTAAACATGGGGATGCTCCGGCCAGGACTGGGACAGAAAGAAAAGGAGAGGAAACCTCTCCGGAGTAGCTACATTGGAGGGAGAATGGGACAGTCAGAGAATCTGGTGGGTTATAGCTCAAACTCACTCAGTGGTGTGCGTAAATCAAACAGGAAAGTGGGTTGTTATCTATCGACTCTGTAGAGATTGAGGGCCCTCTCACTCCCCACACAAATGGGATCTCATCAAAGCTGGGGCTGAAGACGCAGTAATTGTGACAGTGATAGATTGACATAAGCTGGAAATAGTCTGGGTCAATACCTGTGGACATTGAATGGCAGAAGAGAGTGGTGTTTACTGACCGAGGAGAACAGTCCACCAGGATACGATTACCTCAGGGATCCCGCAATATTCCGGTATATCCCACTGATGTGTGTTTGATGGATTGAGTCACACTGATCTTACCAACACCTCATCACCTCAAGCAGTGAGAAAGAACATATCGATATTATACAGAGTATTGGATCAGATTAGCCAGGCCAGGCTTAAAATTAATGCACAGAGAGTGTAACTGGGAAGGTAGGGAGAGACGGAACTGGGACATCATATTGGGGAGATCAAATCAGGAAGGGAGAGGGGACAGTCCCAGCGGGAACAAAAACTATGATTATAAAATTATGTACCCACACACCGTAAAGGGATCAGGCAAACTTTAGGATTGTTTAATTATTGTGGGAATTTTGTGAGGAATTTATCCAGAAATAGAGAACCATCACGAGCCCTGGCAGAAGCGCAGACATTAACCAGGGGTGAGGGAGGCAAAATGCACACAGTCAGCATGCCTTTGGCATAGTTCATGACTGGGCTCGGTGAAGGTATATCACGCTGTCTGGGGGCCACATTGAGCATGAAGAACAGGTCAGAGAGTTAGTGGAAGCAGCTAACTTTCCCAGTGAAGCAGCACTAATGAAGATTAGAGCTCACAGGAAAGTAGAAACCCCACAACAACGGGGTAGTTGGTGAGCATGGGTGAGCATACTTACTGAAACAGTGCAGACATTTGAGGAGGATGCAGTGGCAGTAGCTACAGAAGCAAGAAAGGAAAGTTTAAAGACATTTCCAGAAACAGTCCCATAGCAGGAGAAACAGGAATGGGAAAAGGGTGGGGCAGTAATAGGACATAGGATGATCCAGCAGTGCCACTGTATAAGACAAACATTATGAAAAACATATCATGGGCTGGCCCATATTGAGCAGGATAAAATGCAATATCGGATGAACAACTACAGGGGTGTTCTGGAACAAGAAGGTTTTTTCGAAGGGGTGTAGTCTGTACACAGTGTGAGCCAGGGAAAACAATCAGGACAAAATGGAGACAGCCGCAGGGACCACGTGAAAAATTACAGATGGATTTTATTTACACCCCCATCCCAATCCCAGGGAAGGAAATCCTTCTGGGTTTAATAAACAGGTTTACTCAGTGAGTGGAAGCATTCCCCTGCAGATTCTGACCAAGGGACACATGTTCCAGGAAACGAAGTTAAGCAGCTCTGTGGCCTGTTTGGTACTGAGCAGAAACTCCATCTCACATCCCACCCCCAGAGCTCAAGGACAGTGGAAAGAATGAAGCAGACACTGAAAGCTAGTCTGACTAAGGCCCTGACAGAGACAGGCCGGGATGGGTTAGTGTACTCCCCACGATCCTAATAAAACCGACGTCAACCCCAGCAAAGGGAACTGAGCAATCCCCCTTTGAATTAGTGACCGGATGGACTATGCAGCTGCCAGAGGGTATGGTAGTGGGAGGGCAGGAGATGTACAATGGCAAGGATAGAGTGAAACAATTTATGAAAGAGCTGACAAAGCAACTGCATGAGCTGAGAGGGGCTGTTGCAGACAGACAGAGAATCAGAGACTGGGAAAGGGAGCTCATAAACATCCGAGCTGACATCCCGAACCCAGGAGATCGGGTCAGGGGGGGAAATATTAGTGGAACGTATGAAAGAAACACATCCAAAATGCTGGACTTGGCTGGGGGAGTCACAGAATTCCAGAGAGGGAACTTTTCCATCCTGCATTCGTAAGGAGCTCTGAATAAACATTGGTCGTGCTGCTCAGCACAGAACTCAAGGCTCCTCTTTGATATTTCTCCCAGTAACAGTTGTGCAGGGGTATGTTGGTGGCTGGAGGTCTGTGACCAGTGCCTCTGTTCCACAAGGGTCAGAGCTGGGACATCTGTCCTTTGTAATACATATAAATGATTACCCTGAAAATGTAAACGACATAATTAGCAAGTTTGTAGATGGCACAAAGTGAAGAAATTGTGAATCATGAAGAATGTTGTCAAAGGAAACATCAAGGATGAGATCAGTTGGAAGGTTATGCGGGGAAATTGCAGATAGATTTTAATTCAGACAAGTGTGACGTGATGTGTTTTGGGCGGCTCATTGTAAGAGGAATGTATACACTAAAAGGAAGTGCCCTGAGCAGCATTGATATACAGAGGGATCTTCAGGTGCAAATTCACAGCTCCCTGAATGTGGTGAAGGAGGTGGATGGCAGGCTTGCCTTCTTCTGTCAGGGGACTGAATATAAAACTGTCATTAGGCCACCTTTGGGGTATTGTGTGCTGTTTTGAGCACCGCATTATAAGGACGATGTGGAGGCTTTGGAGAGGGTGGAAATGGGTTTACCAGGATGTTGCCTGGATTGGGAGAGGTTGGAAAATCTTGGATTGTTGTCTTTGGAAAGTCAATGGCTGTGGAGTGATCGAGAAGCACAGACAGAGTGAATAATCTGAATCTTTTTCCCAGTGGAAATGACCAATTCCACAGGCCATAGATTTAAGGGGAGACGGGGCAAGTTTAAAGGCAATGAAAACCAAAAGAACAGCAGATGTTTTAAACCAGAAAGAAAAACAGAAGTTTCTGAAAAAGCTCAGCAGTTCTAGCAGCATCTGTGAAGAAAATTAGTTAACATTTCTGAGGAAGGGGGACTGGACCCGAAACATTAACTGATTTTTCTTCACAGATGCTGAATGACCTGCTGAGCATTTTCAACCAAATCTGTGCAAGTTAAAAGGGAGTTGTGTCAGACAAGTTTCTGATGCAGAAGGTGGTCAATGACTAGAATATACTTGCCTGAGAGATGGTAAAAGCAGAAACAATCAGAATGTTTAAGAGGTATTTGGACAGACAGATAAGCAGGCATGGATTGGCAGGGATATGGATCATGTACAGGCAGATGGAATCAGTTTGGAATGGCATCATGATCCACACAGACATGGTGGGCCGATTATTCCAATACTGTACTCTTCTGTTTTCCGGGGGTTGGTGGGGGGGGGAAGGAAATGTGTGGAGTAAGAGATAATATTTTGAGTATAATATGTCTCTTCTTTAGAACACACAGTGAGTTGATGCATTTTGAGAGACGCAATGTAGAAAGGGAATATATATTTGAATGGCACAGACACAGAGAGCAGGACAGCAGGAATGGGGGACAATGTGTACAAATCCTTAAAGGAGAGAGAACATAACGTGTTTTGAGTAAATGTATAGGATGCTGGGCTTCATTAATAGAGGGAATGATAACATCCTCATGGAAAAGATGCTGATCATTGACAAAGTTCTGGTTAGGTCACAGTCAATCATTGCATCCAATTGTGGTCAACAGATTCCTGGTCAGGATGAGGAAGTTAAAATACCACAGAGGGGCCTGTTCCATACTTTGCTTCTCTTTCAGGATGCATTGGCGACTCAAGGGTTAAACATTCTCCTGCCAAAGATTTTACTGCCGTATTGTAAGAGTACAAGGCCTGTACTCTTCCAATACAGACTGAACACCTCAGTAGGGGTGAGGCAGACCGTATCTTCGAAATAGAACCTCTTGGAGCCACACATGTGGATTCCACCATAACCCCAGATGGAGCAATTTGCCCTTTCCAGACAAGACGGAGAGCTCTGGACACAACCCTGTTAAACTGCCTCCTGCTCCCATTCTCTTACCTCCCCTTCATATGAGCATAGGTAAGTGAATTCCCCATTTACTGAAGGAAGAACCCTTCTGCCTTAATTTCTTCCCATCAACACATAATCATGGACAATACGATAATCGGTTTCTGTCATCCATCAAACATTACCACAGGACATTGGCATTCATCAAGCTTTGTAAATTCATAATTACCAGCTTTAACCTATGTAATTGAAATCATTCATGTGACTGATATGACTTTGTCTAATTCTTATTAAATATACTGTCTCTGTGGGTAAGGCAGAGATTCGTGAAGATGTGTCTGTACAAGTAGACACTCAGCTACTTTAGAGATGCTTTGAAATTCTTTCCAGCTGTCCAATAATAAAGCTACAGCTGTTGTACAGAAAACTTGTGTCGTCTGGATTTGTGGAACAAAACAGACATTAACAAGGAAGGATATGAGTGATCTTCAGGGTGTGGAGTACAGACTTACTGGAGTGGTTCACTGATGAAGAAAATACAGTCACTGGATTGATTTGAAGAAATTGCTATTTTCTTTGAAGTGAAGAAGTAGAATATATTTTTGATAAAGCTGTATAAGATTATAACAGACCTAGGTATAGCAGACAAAAATATCTGTATTTGATAGGTGATGGCACAAGAATTAAGACCAGATGTAAGGTTTTGAGACAGTGGGAGATGAGGAAGTATCTCTGCTGACTGTATTGGCTGGAAATATGCAGAACATGTTGCCTATTATGGTGGTGCAAGTAGAGAAGATCAATGATTGATATAAACAATTAGATCAGTTCTGAGGGAAATAAACTTGCAGAGTTTGGGGGACGAAGGGGGAATGAGAATATTGGATTCTACTACAGAGAGCCAGCTTGGATTTGATGGGCCTCTTTCTGTGCTATAATGCATTTTATTTGGACTTGCTTAACTTGCTCTGGTCACTGATTAAATTGTTATTTAGGTAAATCTGCACAGTATTCCTACTCAGACCAAGACAGGCTGTCCCTCCACAGCAGGAGATAATGGTAACTGCTTTATACTGCGTTCTTTAGGGGGTGGGGGGGAGGGAGGGTGGGGGGTGGGGGGTGCGGGCTAACGGTGTGTGTAACAGTCTGCTAGCATTTATCTGAAATGGTAAAACGCCAGTGTAGCCACACGAGGGATCGACTCTGGAAATGTGGGGAATGTCAGAAGGGAATTCTTTACCCATTCCCACCTGGAAACTGGCCAAACCAGTCAGACCGGGGAGCTGTTCACCTGCTCTGTGTGTGTGTGTGTATGTGTGTGTGTGGCGGGGGGAGGGGAGGGGGTGGGGAGGAAGGGATTCACTCAGGCATCCATCCTGCAGAGAAACCAGTCAATTTACTGATAGCTACAGTTGAAGGAATTTTTTCTGTTTTTCACGCCAACTAATGAACAATGGTTTTGACAGCTCATAAAGTTGTGCACATAGAGATCTTAGCTTTGGAAATGTTCACAACATTGTTGAACATGTACAGATTCACACTGGGTAGAGACTTTTATTTTCCTTTATTCATTCACAGGATGAGGGTGTCGCTGGCCCGGCAGCATTTACTGCCCATCCCTAATTGCCCAGAGGGCAGGTAAGAGTCAACCACATTGCTGTGGGTCTGAGGTCACAATGTTGGCCAGACCAGGTAAGGATGGCAGCTTCCTTCCTGAAAGGGCATTAGTGATCCAGATGGGTTTTTCTGACAATCGATTAATGGTCATCATTAGACTCTACATTCACAAGTTTGTTTTTATTGAATTCAAATTCCCCCCTTCTGCTGCAGCAGGCTTTAAACCCAGGTCTCCAGAACACTATCTGGGGTTTTAGATTAACTGTCTCACAACAATACCACTCAGCCAATACTTCCCCACATCGCTGTCCATCTGCACAGAGTGAACAGGGATTTTCTGG
This sequence comes from Chiloscyllium punctatum, assembly GCF_047496795.1. Taxonomy (NCBI): domain Eukaryota; kingdom Metazoa; phylum Chordata; class Chondrichthyes; order Orectolobiformes; family Hemiscylliidae; genus Chiloscyllium; species Chiloscyllium punctatum. The sequence continues at coordinate 89,857,349 of NC_092759.1, forward strand.
TTCATCAGAACTGGGTAATCACACATACGTTTGCTCAATGATTACAGGAGTTGGATGTTGATTGGCAATTGAAATCCATCTCCGAACCATGTATTCTGGGGTTTGTTTCTGGTGATGATTGGAAGCATCATCAGTCTTGTTATCTTTTGAGGATAAAAACAGTTTCAATTAGCTTTCTGTTAAATGCATGGCAATCAATTCTATCTCACAACTCTCAGGCAGATTAGTTTCTCCATCTCCCCAACCTCCTCCATCCTCACCCCCAACAGTACAATAACTTCATAGAGTCTCTTTGTGACTATAAATGAGACAATCTGATCTGCTGCTTCTTTCCCAACTCCTGTGTCAAGTTGGAACTTAAACTCCCCTTACTGCAATTGTGATTCCGCATCATTGTACAGTGCTGCTCGTATTTCATGTCTTGGCCTATCAGTGTGCATGATACTGCATGTAGTATATGGGGCCAATAGTGTAAGAGTTTAGCTCTTTCCTTCCAACAACAGCAGTAGAATTGTACTCCAACAAAACTTACAGAATCACGGCCAAGCATACCCCCCAACTTACCTCTTACCATCAAACCAGAGTATCAATCCTTATTCAACTGAGAGAATTCAGGAGGGCATGTCAGTAACAGCAGCACGAATACCTAAAATTGAGGTGTTAACCTGATGAAGTTCCCAAAGAGGACTACTTGTGTGCCTAACAGCATAGCAGCAAGTGATAGACAGAGTGAAGTAATCCGGGAAACAACAGAACAGATCTAAGATCTGTCGTCCAACTAAATCCAGTTGTGAATGAAGTCAGAACACAGCTGGAATTCTGAGGACAGTTCTCTTCAAGATATTAACCAACAAGAATGTCAGACTGGATTAATTATCATAAACCTCAAGTCTGTTTGATATTCATATATTTACAATCAGTGTTCAATTCACCAAATGTAGCTGAAGGTAAAGATAATCTTCAAGTGATTGTAACAGTGGAGACATCTTAAGACTTGATCAGCAAATTAAAGCCTGTTGTGTTTCGATAGTAATATTTTAAAAGAGATTTTAAAAAGTAAGGTGACTTGTGTATAATGGAAGAAGTTGATTGGTGGGGAGCTGATAATCTTGTTTTAATCTGAACTTAATTTAGGATTAGTTAACAAATAAACACATGGTAGGGAATTCCAGCCCCATGGAGTGCACATCCAATTCCATATGGGAAAACCAGGACACTTCTTGTGTGAGCGACAACCACAAGAACACGGAGGTGACATGGGAAATGTCAGGTACACTCGTTTGACTGCGGTTAAAGTACTGCACACATTTCTGATCCCCTTATTCCAGGGTTGATGTGATCACACCAGAGAGGGTACAGAGGAGATTGATCAGAATGTTTCTACAATTGGAAAATTTCTGCTCTGAGGAAAGGTCGGATAGGCTGGGGATGATTTCCGAGGAGGATGAGCTGAGATTTAATTGAAGTGATAAAATGCTGAGGAATCCAGATCGAGTGGATAGGAAGGAGCTATTCATTAACTGAGAGGTCAAAAACTGGAGGATTTAGATTGAAACTAATTCCCAGAAAGAAGGGGAGGGGAGAATTCATTTCACTCGGAGATGGTGGGGAGCAGGAACTCATTGATGTGTGGCAGAGGCAGTAACCAACATCACATTAGAATAAAAGGACATGGATGTAACTGAGCTGCTGGAACATGCAGGGCTGCGGACTAAAGTCTGCAGAATGGGATCATTGTGATTTATTTAACATTTCTCCAGAATATTAAACTCAAGTCCAATTTGAGAATTTATGAACATCACCCAACCTGAATTCCAAATGTCAGAATAAATTTATCAGAAAGTTACAGCACAGATCGAGGCCACTTGGCCTATCCTGCACGTGTTGGCTGTAATAGAATGACCTAGGCTTAACAGTGTTCTGTACTCACCAATGAGAGCAACAATTTCAGACTGCATACTCTGTTTTGTCAATGTATTTCTTTGACAGCTGCTCACCTTGTTTCCTGGTTTATTTCCCAGCCCTAACTCCATTCCCCATGGCCTTGAGGGACTACCATTTCTGCAATTTAATCTCTTCTGCCTTCCCCCGTGTTACAGACTGTCTTTTTGTCCTTGTCCCACCCCCACCTTGCTCACAACTCATTAGATTTCTGATGGCTCCCAGATCTCTGTGACTTCACTGCGCCCCCTGGGTCAGTGGCACGAGTTTTGAAATCTCTTCCTCATGAGATAATTGGAAATCTTCCTGGCTGCAGTTTCCCCCAGATTTTATTTTGAAAAAAAAGAGGATTTGCGTCAGAGTCAAGTATTTGTGAGCCTTCATTCACAATCCTGAGCACTTAAGACATAATATGTGACCCTCCCACAGATGTGCAGGTTTGATGGATTGGCCGTGTTAACATGACCTGTAGTGTGTCGGTTAGGTGGGTTGGGTTAGCCATGGTAAATGTGTGGTTATGGAGGTAGGGTGGGACAGCAGGCCATTGCAGACACGATGGACCGAATAGTCTCTTTGTGCGCCTAAGGGATTCTGTAATTCTAACTACTTGTGATGGTTGTCACATTGTCCTAATTCCAGGTTCATTCACCTCAGGTACATATGCTGCCTTTTGTGTTTTTGTGGGTGCTCACTCAATCCTTTCCTTCTGTTTTACATCAATTTCACACTGTATGTGAGGGAATGAATGTGTAATTATAAATACTCCAACCGAAACCCCTCACAAGTCAGGAACTGTTTCTGCTACTAGCATCACTCACAACAGGAAAATAAAGGTACAGTTACAAATCTGACAGAAACACAGAGGTTATAATCACCAGGAAAGGCTTAACAGCTTAAAACTCTTAAGAAAAGAGGAGGCTGAGAGACAACCTGGTACATGCAGGAAGCTTTGTGTCTGTGTTTTCAGAGATTTGAGGTTGAAATCATTGGGTGAAGCATGTTTCATTACCCCAGGTCATCAAAGGTGCTATCTAAATGTGCACCTTTCTTTCTGCCTATCTGTCTGAGTCAACAATCAGATGGATAGGTCATTGTCTGAGTGTTTTCCCGAATCCCTGATTGTGGGGGGAGGCAGATTCAATCTCAGGTGGCAGCTGCCTCTAGTCCACCCACATGGGCAAGTTTAACAGCATGACAGGAGAATGGATTTAAACTGAGAGTTCAATGCCAGAATGAAATAGGACGAAGGAAATAAATGGGATTTTTGGATCCCACGGGATACAGACTCCAGGATTAGTCCTTATGGGCATTCCCGCAGTAACACGAGACAGCATTCCATGATGAGAGTTAAATCCGAGTGGCAGTGGAGGGAGCCACTGAACATTAGCAGGTTTAGTTCAAACACAGGAGGTTTGTTCAGTCAGTAACAGTGTGTTAGACATGGATGTGAAGTGAGCATTGATGGGGAAATGTTACCACAAGCTGCAGATGGATAACTTTCATTGGAACAGGAGGAGGCCATTCAGCCCTTCAACCCTACTCTGCCATTCAATAGATCATGGCAGATTTGTGGCCTAAGTTGCAATGTTCAAAACTCTCCAAAATCATCAATAAACTCCTCTGCAACAGACAAGATCAATGTTCAAAAACGAAACATCTGCAAATGCTGGGAAATCAGGAACAAAAACAGAAATTGCTGGAAAAAGTCAGCAGATCTGGCAGCATCTGTGGAGAGTGAACCTTTGGGTAAAGTGACGGGTCAGGTGACCATCTGCCTTTTCTGTAACACTCTCTGGAACAGGTTCTGGTGCGAGGGGAATGCGACCATCAATAACAACTGAGAAAATAGGAGGATGTGCTCAATCAGAATAAAACACATTTTGGTCTTTCACTTTCAATTCAACTGTAAAAATTATTCATTATCATTTCAGAAAAAAAGATAATGAGCCAGAAATCAACTTTCATGTCATTGAGTCTGAGAAACTGTTAATTCTGACCTGGTGCAGCCGACATGTGAATCTAGACACTGAATAACATGGTTGACTCTGAACCATCTCTTGGGCAGTAAGAATGGATGACAAATGCTGCCCCAGCAAGTGATGCCATGATGCCACGAACAAACAAAACAAGTCCAATTGTTGTGGTTACTTGTGATCTCGCTGGTGTAATATTTGAAGAGGATGAATGGGAAGGTTTATGGGGTAAAGGGAGAAGAATAGCATTCAGTGAGGTGATCCTTTGGACAGCTGATGAGCCAATCAGCCTCCTTTTGTGCAGTAACAATTCAGTGAATATTTCATTCTGAGCCATCTGAGGAAATATCAGGGCAGGGTTTGTAAAGAGGTCAGATTGAATGAGTGTCTCAGTGAACACAAGTGAGATACAGGTACAGAGAGGTTTTGGGATGGATTAAATTATATTTTATACATTTGCATAGTCATCAATATGACAGCAGTTAAAACTGGGAGTGTAATTAAAGCAGCAAATAAAACTTAAACATTGATGCAGCTAAAGGGGATGCTGGGTAAAGATACCTGAGTTAGTGTTTATTTTATTCCAGGCACACCAGCCTAGGAGCACATCCTTTCTGTATCTATCCTCTCAAGTTCTTGAAGATCTTTGTTCATTTGAAGTGTTTCATGTTTAGATACTCCAGAGAAGACAGCTTCAAGCTCCTCAATCTCTCCTGCCAGGGCAATGCTGCTGTTAGAATTCAATTCACTGGTGCACGTTACTGGCTGCTTCATGGACTGGAACTGGCAATTGAGACTGAAAGGTTACTGTATAAAATATCTTCAATGGTATTGCCAGACGTGAGTGGTTTTAGGAAAATGACCTTGGCTTACAGGCATTGAGTGTCAGAGCACTTCCTGTTGTGGGGCATCCTGTTTAGATTCAATCCATTGATAACTATTAGAACTGACTTGCACTGGCTCCGTCAAAGTGGTCAGAGCATTATGGCTGTCATCGAAGCTGGTAACAAACTTCCCATGGGTTGAAAATCATAAATGATAGAGTAGGTATGAGGTCTGATGGCACTGTTGGAGTATTGATGTTGTTGTTAATCACATTAACTCGGATGGAGTTGACTGAATTTAGATTGTCTCTTTCTGAATCTCAGGATGTCTCTCTAGGCAATAAGTCTCCACAAACAGCAATGTGACAATGAGCAGGGATCATCTGTTTTGATTCAAATTGGGATTATAGCACTGCTGCTTCACAGCACAGGTACAAGGTTGGAGTACAGCCTTGGTCAACGGCCTGTGTGGAGATTGCACATTCCCCTATGATTGTGTGGGCCCCCTCCAGGTACTCTGGTTTCCTCCCACAGTTCAAATATTTGTGCGTTAGGTGGATCAGTTGTGCGAAATTGTCTACAGTGTCCAGGATCGTGCAGACTCGGTGGATCAGCCATGGGAAATGCAGTGTTACAAGGATGGAGTGCTCCAGGTGGGATGCTCTTTGGATGGTTGGTGGGGTTTGATGGGCCAATGCTCTCCTGCCACACTTATGGGATTCTATTGTATGATTGAGGATAAAGGCTACACAGCAGGGTGTCCTTGGAGAAGGAGCATGTGGTATGTATCAATGCTCTTGATACCTTTAGATAGAGGTGGCCATTGCAGGGGATACAGTGCTTCACCCCCACTGCTTCCCCCTCACCCCTAACTCGACTTTGATTTGGTCCCTTCCCACTGTGTCATTTGTAATGGTTTGCTTTACCCGCAATGGGCTTTGTTTGTAAATATTGAATTGGTTACATGGATGGTTTACTGCTGGTGATGATATATTAACAAAACCCAAAATGGCGTAATAATGAACGTGGGAAGGTTGCTCAGCTGTGAGAGATAACACTTCACAGCTCACAGAAGGAGAACTCAAAAGCAGTTAAATCAAACCAATGGCTCAGAAAGGAAGGGAATATTTCCATGGAGTTTGAGTAACTGGAAAGTGATGGTGTCCGGGAATAGACAGGATGTTGTTTCACAAGGCGTTTGAAATTTTTAAAAACTATTAGGTTCATTTCTTTTCTTTTAGTTTTATTTATTGTGGAATAAACAGCTACAATATTTTAAAACCAAATTCACAAACATTGTGTTAAAGACAAATGTTAAATAAAATCCATCAAACCATCCCTCACTGAAAACTGATGTGGAAGTGCAATCTCCTGGAGAATCCCTGCCCTGCTTACCTCTTCCTACCCGGGCTCCGTGACTACATACATACCTGGGAGATAGCAGCAGGAGGCCATTCGGCCTTTCAATCCTGCTCCACCATTCAAGGGGAAACAGCTAACCATGCAGCTCAATCTCCTGTTCCTGCTGTGTTCCAATCCCCTTTCATGACTACCTCAAAGAACTATATCTAAGTCCTCCTTGGGCTTCACTGCCTTTTGTTCCAGTGGCGTTGCTGTGTTACTGTGTGGGTGTCGGCAGGAGTAATGTGATGGTGCTGCCTCCTGGAGGATGCACTCAGCGTTCCTCATCATCCTGCAGTAACATCAATTGGGTTTCAGCAACTGGAGATAGAAACCGTTTCCAGGATATGGGCATCACTGGCTCAGCCAGCATTTATTCCCCATCTGTCGTTACCCTTCAGAAGATGGTAGTGAGCTGCTGTCTTGTACAATTCACAGTCCATTTGTCACAGATAGACCAACAATGCTGGGAGGAAGAGTGTTGCAGGAATTTGGCTGAGTGATTCTCCATCTTTGGTTCTTCAAATGCTGGTTAACTTTATCACGATCGGCACATGATTTTGAGATTTCAGTCTGCAAATCTTCACCATCTAGCACCCAGTGGAAAGGAATATGTACATGTTAGAAATTCAGAACAGACAATTCTAGTTTCTCTGGAATATCTTTTTCCCCTTTCTTCCCCCAAAGCTGTAACCCTCCAGCCCATTTACTCTCTCCCACCATTCTGACTCTCCTACCCCCTAATGTACACCCTCCCCATGCTCATCGAGTTGTTGATAAACAGATCTATGCCACCACTTCCCGTCCCTGGTTAGACTCTGCACCCTTTCTGAGTGTAACTTCCTTTCCCTTCAGTTGCTGCAGTCAAAAATGTAACAGCAGAATGAAACAAAAGGAAACAGAAAGGGAGGTGGCAGATCCTGGACAGAAGAGGAACCTTCAGTCTGGGAGAATGGGTCACATCCTTTTTTGTTTCTCATTGGTCGATTCCAGTGTTATGACAAGTTGCGAATGTACCTTGGTCCCATGTGGGTGTGGTGACACTTTGACCCTCCAACAGATCAATACTACAAGCAAATACTTTCCTACTCCAGACAATCACAGTGTGAAATCAGTGTGAAATACTTCCCACTAGTTACCCCAAAGCACATGCTCCAAAACTCACCCACATTCTGTACTTGTGCAGTGCCAGGTTTCCCCACAGACGTGTGGTCCCTGCCTCGGAATTTGGGAGTTGCAGTCCTCATGCAGCCACTGGAGCCCTGTCTCTGGAACGTGAATGAAAAGTGTGGGATGGAGGATGTTGTGTATTGGATCCCCATTCAGACACACGGGACATGTGGGCTGTCACTGGGATTTACTGAGACATCCGCTTAGACAAACTGATTTCTGACGTAAGGAACAGAGATTCAGCCAATTGGGGGATAGGGTGGTTAATAAGGCAACAGTAGGTTTTAAGCAGAGGTGGCTCAGTGGCGAGCACTGCTGCCTCACAGCGTCAGGGACCTTAGGCGACTGTGTGGAGTTTACACATTCTCCCCATGTTTGCATGGTTTCGTGCAGTTCTCCAGTTTCCTCACACAGTCCAAAGATGTGCAGGTTAGGTGGATTGCCCATGATAAATTGCTGACAGTGTCCATGCACGTGCCGGTTAGACAATTCGCCATGGGAAATGGAATGTGACAGGGAACGAGTGGGTCTGAATGGGATGCTCATCATAGGGTTGGTGTGGACTCGATGGATGAATACCCTGTTTCTGCACTATAGGGACTCTATTCTATTCTCATGAGAAAGAATGTACTTGTCTCAATGTGTTGTGAATCTGTGGAATCCCCTATTCAAAATGCGGTAGATGCCAGGAATATGAGCCAATTTAATGATGAGATACAGATGTTGAATTTGCAATGAGATGAAGGGTGAGAGAGACCAGGCAGGAAAATCCAGCTGAGACCGATGTGAGCTCAATCATCACCGTATTAAATGGTGGGGCTGGTTCTCCAGTGCCCAGTGCTTATCTTCCTACGGTAATAACTGGAAAGCTGAATCCAAAACTCACCACTTTCACCAAAGGAGATTTTCAGAAAATGACAGATAGTCAGGTGGATTCGCGTTCCAAGCTTAGATAGTGAGGAAACGTGTAGGAGATAATGATTTTGCAATTTTAAACTAAGGGAGACAGTGATTATTTGAAAGCCAAGGTCTCTGACAATGAAAACCAAAACTCCCAGGAAACATTGCCTCCCCTCGTAATGTGATGAAAGGCTTCTGCTAAGTCTGGTTGAACTTAGAACGCAGATGGAAAGCTGGAAGATTAGATACACTCCCAAGATCCAGTGCTTTAACAAAAGGAGACCACAATAGGATGAGGCAGGAGTTGGCTAATGTAGACTGGAAACAAAGACTTTATGGTGGGAAAGTTGACGGACAGTGCCGGAATATCAAAGCAATTTTTTGAAGTGCTCAGCAAAAGTATATATCAGGGAAAAGGAAGGACTGTAGGAAAAGGAATAATCTGCCATGGGTGGCTCAGGAAATAAGGGAGTCTATCAAACTGAAATAGAATGCATACAAATTGGCAAAGACCAAGGAGATTAGAAAAACTTTAAAGATCAACAGAAAGCGAGATGGAATTGGGGATAAAAAGTGATGAGTAGCTATCCCCAGGGACAGAATAGCAGTTTACACTGTTAGAGGGAAACCTATTGTTTGGTGAACATATGGCCTCTGTAATTGTTGAAGCATTTAACAGTTACCAGAGATAATCCTGATCAAGTTAAAAATCACAGCACACTCCAAAAGCTTGTACTTCCAAATAAACCTGTTGGACTATAACATGGTGATGTGTGGTTTTTAACTTTGTCCACCCCACCACCGGCTCCTCCACATCAGAATCCTGACAGAGAGCCCCACTGAAACTGAAGCACCTGTCAGATAATTGAGGGAGTCATGGGGGCGTGGGGGAGGTGTGTGTGGTTTAACCACAAAGTGCTGAACTGAACTAGACTTTCTAACTGCCGTTGCCAATGAGATAATACTGAGAGACAGTCTCTATTCAAAGTCCCAAACCACAATGGGAGCTGTCCATCGGACAGGCGGGGAGTTACCTGATGCTGCCTGAAGGTGTTTTGTATGTACACTCTCCATGTAACTGCCATGTTTCATCAATAAAGACTCAAAGAAGACCTCTCAGAGTTCCGTGCCTAGTTATTCCTATCCAGCAGGGTTTAGGATTGTGAGTGAACAGCAGTCAGTCTTCACAGTGGAGGATATGAAGAACATGGCTGTAATGGATAAGGAGACTAAAGGAGGGTGAGGACCTCGAATAATAACCATTATTGTGAAAGGGTTAGAGCTGGGCAAGTTAATGGAGCTAAAGGTAGACAAGTCTCATTACCCTGATGGAATACATCCCAGGATACAAACAGAGTTAGGGGGAGAAATAGCAAATGCACTGAGAGTTATAGAATCCTACAGCAGAGACAGGCCCTTTGGCCCAAACTGGCCCATGCTGATCAGAATGTCCATCCACGCTAACCCCATTTTCCTGCACTTGGCCCATTTGCTTCTGACCCTTTCCTATCCATGTATTTGTCCAAATGTCTTTTACCTGTTGAGAGTGTTCCTGCCTGAACCACTTCCACTGGCAGCTCATTCCATATCCATACCACCCTCTGTGTAAAACAGTTGCCCCCTCAGCTTCCCTTTTATTCTTTCTCCTCTAACCTTCACCTGATCCAATCAAGCCGTCCAATCCTCGAGTTCCTGGGAAAAAGACTGAGTGCATTCACCTGATCCATGCCTCTCATGGTCTTATACACTTCTAAAAAAGAACCCCCTCAGTGTCCTCTGCTCTAAACATAAAATCCTCACTTGTCCAACCTCTCCCTATAACTCAGACCCTGAAACCTACATTACATTCCTCATATTCCCAGTATTTCCCCCCGGCGCTGGAACCGATGGGACAATGCCAATGGATTACAATCCATGGTCGAGAATGAACTCCTTTACAACAATCCCGTTTTCATAGTGTTTCCCATGGTGCAGGTATCCTTGTGTCTTTCTGGTTGTATGGTTAATTAAAGACTTGTTCTTCTACAAAGCAAAGTTGTGGCTTAATTGTTCCTGGGAAATGTGCCATGATTTTCCAGACTTTCAAAAACAAATGAAATCTCTCTCCACACTCACCACGCTGACATGGACTTGGCTGTGTCTCAGTATTTTTCCAGTCACATTGAGATTTGAAATATTCACCCACAGACAGAATGCACACCTTTCCTTCCAGATGAAAAGGCCAATGATATTCAGATCGGCACAGATCAAGTAACCATCAGATCGGAACATGAAGTTCAATTTGAATTTCTCATCCGCAAATCCACCCTTTCAGTACCATACAACAGAGCACACAAGTTACCACTGTTAATACAGGATGGAAATTCATAAGACAATTGTAGTATTAAACTGTAGTTTCCTTGTTCCCCCAAAGCTTTAAACCTCAGTCTCACAATTTCTCTCTTCTGTGAACTGAGATCCAAACCAATCCCCCCACTCCTTTCCTCCACACCCAGTTCTCTCACACAGTCTCTCTTCGAATTCAGTTTCCTAGCTCCTGATGAGAACCATCCTGCATACACTGCTTCCTGCACACTCTGGCCAAGACCCATCTGACTAAAATGAGCCAAATTAGAATTCTAATTGCAGGCCCATCCTTGTCCCTTTCCATAACAACCCTGAATCTTCACAAAAGAGTTCTGATAACTTTCTGCAAAACGCTGCACCACTGATAGTCTGATCACATGTCAGGGTAGCAAGAGAAGGGCCATTCCCCTGGGTCCTGCTCCCAGAGGGATGAAGCTGTTAATGATAGATTAATCCCTCACACCCACAGCCTCCTTCCCAGGCACTGACCTATACTGCACATACTCCCACAGTTGGCCAGCACTGCACCCATGCACTGGCCTCCCCTCCGACAGCACGTGCTCCCGATCATACAGGAGTCCGGGTGATTGACAGCAGCTGCTGCCCAATATATCAGAATCCCTACAGTATGGAAACAAGCCCTTCGGCCAAACAAGCCAATACCGAACCTGCAAACAGTAACTTACACAGACCCATTCCCCCAACTAATGTAACTAATACTATGGGCAATTTATTATGGCCAATTCACCTGCCCTGCACATCTTTGGATTGTGGGAGGAAACCCCCTCAGACACAGGGCGAATGCGCAAACTCCACATAGTCGCCCGTGGCCGGAATCGAACCCGGGTACCTGGTGCTGTGAGGCTGCAGTGCCAACCACTGAGCCGTCTCTATAGAGTGGAGGGGGCGGGACTGGAGGACTGGGACAACGGGATTGTAAACGACGAATGAATGTGGAGGACACTGGGGGATGGACAGGTCAGTGAGGGACAGGATCAGTGCAGCAGCAGGAGGGGATCCTGGACAAACTGAACAATGGGAGAGTCTGACAGGAGAGAAACTACAGGAAGGTTCTGTTTGGAGACTCAGGCAGGGACAGCTGGGAGACAGTATGGCCTGGTGGCTTGGGCAGGTTTACTAATCAGCCTCTTCAAAGATGCTGTTACTCAACTCTGAGCCTGATCCTCCTAGTTCAGGGGTAAGGACACTTACACTATTTCCTGGTGGGCAAAGGTACAGGGACTGCCTTTCAAAAGGAACTCCCCTGTGTTGGTGACATTAACAAGACTCAATACAGACTCACTGACAAAATGCTGGTGTACTTGAACTTCATCCAGAATATTAACACCTATAACTGGGCAACGCAGACCCCAATGTACAGAGTTAAATCCTGGATACTAATAACAGCTTTGTTCATGGGAAATCATAGCTCATGAATTTGACTCAGTTTTTTTGAAGTAGTAACAAAGAAGATTGCTGAGGTCAGAGCATGGACTTCAGTAATGTGTTTGACAAGGTTCCTCATGGGAGACTGGTCAGCAAGGTTAGATCGCATGGAGTACAAAACTGGCCCGAAGGTAGAAGGTGCTTTTCAGGCTGGAGGCCTATGACCAGTGGAGTCTCACAAGGATCGGTGCTGGATCCACTACTTTTTATCATTTATATCCATGATTTGGATGTGAACATAAGAGGTATTGTAAGTAAGTTAGCAGATGACACCAAAATGGGAGATGTAGTAGACAGTGAAAAAAGATTACCTCAGAGTACAAGAGGATATGGATCAGATGGTTGATGGATTGAGGAGTTCAGTTTAGAAAAATGCGAGCTGCTGCATTTTGGAAAAGCAAACTTCAGCAGGACTTATACAGTCAATAGTAAGTTCCCGGGGAGTGCTGCTAAACAAAGAGTCCTTGGAGTGCAGGTTCATAGTTCCTTGACAGTAGAGTAGCAAGTAGATAGGATCGTGAAGGCGGCAGTTGGTCTGCTTGTCTTTACTGGTCAGAGCATTGAGTATAGGGGTTGGGAGGTCATAGTGCGGCTGTACAGGACATTGCAAAAGTTGCCGAATCAATATTCCATAGAATTCTGTTCTCCTTCCTATCAGATGGATGCTCTTAAACTTTAAAGAGATCAGAAAAGAATTAAAGCATGTTGCCAGGGTTGGATAGGCTGTTTTCCCTGGAGCGTCAGAGGCTGAATGGTGACCTGAAAGAGATTTTTAAAATCAGGCTGGGCATGGATAGGGTAAATAGACAAGATATTTGCCCTGCAGTGGGGGAGTACAGAACTAGGGGACTGGGAGGGACGGTAGGTAGGTAGACAGGGGGTGGGTGGATCGAGAGGGGTGGGACTGAAATGGGTGGAGAAAGAGAGGGGGGATAGAGAAGGGTGGCATAGAGACAGATGAGGACAGAAAGTGGGATTAGAGAGGAGGGGAACAGACAGGGGGAGCAAAGGGGGGGGGCCGCGACTGACAGAAAGTGGGAAACAGACCGGGGGGAGGGGGCAGGGGGAACAGGCCGACAGAGGGGGAGAACAGGCCAACGGGTTGAGGGGGGTGTGGCCGATGGGGGGGGAGGGGGGGAGGGAAGAGTCAGGCCGACAGAGGGGAGGGGGGAACAGGACGACGGGGGGGTCAGACACGAGTGGGGGTAGGCGGGGGGGGGGCGGGTGGAGCAGACAGAGCAAGGGAAGATGGGCAGTTATTTTATAGATCTAAAACTCAACCCTGTTCCTGTTTTCTCCTCCTCACCTTAATTCCCTCTGATGGGCTCAGAACAACTGTGTAGTTCTTGGAAAGTAGAGTTTCAGGGAGATCAGGTTCTGAACGTGGCATTTAGGACACGAACATTGAATGGAACGTGCTGATCAATAAATGGACTCTGGTTCGATTCCACTGTCTGTGTGGTGTTTGAACATTCTCCCTGTGTGTCTGCGTGGGCTTCCTCTGGGTGCTCTTAATTTCCTCCCACAAATCCAAATCCATGCAGGTTAGCTGGATGAGCTTTGAGTAATGGTAGGTTACAGAGTTAGGGTGGAATGCTGTTCTGATGGTTGGTATGGTCTCATGGGCCGAAAGGCCTGCTTCCACACTGTAGGGATTCTGTCACTGAGTATCGGGGTAAGGAGGGCACGTTGTGGCTGAGTAGGGCATTGGTGAGGTCAGATTTAGAATACTGTATTCAATTGTGGTCTCCCTGATTTCAGAAAGGTGTTACCAGAATAGGACTTAACCTCTTAATGACAAGTTCCTGGGAAGTGTTGACAGACGAACAGACCGTGCAGTGTGGGCTGATAGTTCCTTGAAAGTGTCGTTGAATGTAGACAGGTCGGTGAAGGTGGTGTTTGGTATGTTAGCTGTTATTGGGCAGTGCATTTAGTATAGGAGTTGGAAGATCATGTTTCGGTTGCAGAGTTTATTGGCTCGGCCACTTTTGGAATCCCCAGACTGCTTTCAATTCCAGTCTCCCTGCGAAAGGAAAGATGTTGGGAAACTTGCAAGAGTTCAGAAATTTTTTTCCAGGGTGTTGCCAGTATTGGAACATTTGAACCATAGGGAGAGGCTGAATAGGCTGAGGCTATTTTACTGCAGCACTGGACACTTTAGGTGGATTTATTGAACTTTATAAAATTATGAGGAGCAATGATAGTGTGACTAGCCATCGTTTCTTTTTTTCCCCCAGAGTAGGGGAGTCCAAACAAATGTGAATCTTTTTTCCAAGGTGGACATGACAAATTCTAGAAGAGAGATGGCAAGTTTAGAACATAGAACATAGAACATAGAACAATACAGCGCAGTACAGGCCCTTCGGCCCTCGATGTTGCGCCGATCAAAGCCCACCTAACCTACACTAACCCACTATCCTCCATATACCTATCCAATGCCCGCTTAAATACCCATAAAGAGGGAGAGTCCACTACTGCTACTGGCAGGGCATTCCATGATCTTACGACTCGCTGAGTGAAGAACCTACCCCTAACATCAGTCCTATATCTACCCCCCCTTAATTTAAAGCTATGCCCCCTTGTAATAGCTGACTCCATACGCGGAAAAAGGTTCTCACTGTCAACCCTATCTAACCCCCTAATCATCTTGTACACCTCTATCAAATCACCCCTAAACCTTCTTTTCTCCAAAGAAAACAACCCCAAGTGCCTCAGCCTTTCCTCATAGGATCTTCCTACCATACCAGGCAACATCCTGGTAAACTTCTTCTGCACCCGTTCCAGTGCCTCCACATCCTTCCTATAGTATGGCGACCAAAACTGCACACAATATTCCAGAAGCGGCCGCACCAGAGTCTTATACAACTGCAGCATGACCTCAGGACTCCGGAACTCAATTCCTCTACCAATAAAAGCCAGTACGCCATATGCCTTCTTCACTGCACTATTTACCTGTTTAAAGGATATGAAAACCGAACCAACTGAAGATGCTGTAAACCAGGAAGAGAAACAGAAGTTTCTGGAAAAGCTCAGCAGGTCTCGCAGCATCTGTGAAAAGAAATTAGAGTTAACGTATCGGAGGAAGGGTGACCAGACCCAAAACTTTAACTGATTTTCTTCACAGATGCTGCATGACCTGCTGAGCATTTCCAACAACAAGGGAGTTGTTTGGAGTATATACCCGAGAGTAACATTACTTCATCTGGAGTAATGACAGAAGGTTTGGTCCCTTTATTTAAGGAAATACATCATTTCATCAGAGGCATTTCACTGAAAATTGACTGGGATGAACCCTGGTTTGCAGGGATTATCTTTTAAAGAAAAGGCTGAAGAAGTTGGGACTCTACTCAGTGGATTTGGGAAGATTGAGAGGGGATCTCATTGTAACATGTAGGATTCTTAAGGAGTTTGACAGGGTAAATACTGAGAGGATGTTTCCCATCATGAGGGAGTCTGGAACCAGATTCTGGTATAGTCGTGGAATCAGGGGTCCTATTTTTGATTCGTCAAGTTTAAGGCAACACCGACACGGGTCAGGGGTTTCAGTAGCAATGGAGCTGGTGTGAGGTGGAGACGAGCAACATTGAAGAGATTGGAATTCCTGGTGTTGGTGATTGTGTAGATGTCTGATCAGAAGGTCACCTTGGGGTCAGATATGACAGCAATATTGTGAAGAATGTAGTTCTCTCTCAGATATTCCCCAGGGAGAGGGAGGGGCTCAGCAGTCAGGGAAAGTAATTTGTAATAGCAACTGAAGGCAATGGGTTTAACCATTGCAACGTTCCATTGCAGGAATTTGCAGCCAATTGCGTAGTGGGAGCGTGATGAGCAGTTTGATAACTGAGTAATGGAGAGGGATGATGGGGAGGGAGAGCTGGGCATTGTCAGTGTACATGTGAAACCTAACACGGTGCTTTTGGACGATGTCACCTCCTGGCAGTGTGTAGGTGAGAAACAGGAGGGACCAAGGAGAGATCCTTAAGGGACACCAAGTACAAGGAATTCAGAAAGGAAAGGGAGAGTCGGGATGGAGTAGGTTTTTGCAACAACGGTGGGGTCAAATATTAGTTTGTAGCAGAATGGGAGAGAAGGACATAACCAGAAAAGACAGACAGGTAGAACAAGGAACAATATCTGTGAATTGGGGAGGGGGAGTGATGAGGAGGAGGAGCAGCCCAACTCCAAAAGTACTATTCCTCCATCAGTGACATCACCCAACTCCACCCTCGTCTCAGCTCATTTACTGAAATACTCGTCCATCCCTGTGTTATCTCCAGACTTCATTATCCAAACACACTCCTGGCCAGCCTCCCACATTCAACTTCCATGTAATCTCAAGAGTATCTAAAACCCTACTGCCCAAGTACTCACTTGTACCAAAACTTGTTGATCCATCAAAAGGCTCCTATTAACAAGCAACAATTTAAAATTCTCCCCCTTGATGTAATTCCTGGCTGTGAACATCCCTGTCTCCCTGCACCACACAACCTGTGAGACCCCGACAACTCATTTTCTTTCAGACTCCCAACGATGTGTTTATTCATTGCTTCACCTGTCTGGCTGTTTCTACTGTTGCCAAGGCAACACGGTCTGGAATTCCCACCCTAACCCCCTCAGACCTGCTTTCCTCCTTTAAGGTACTCCTGAAAACCTGCTTATTTGGCAATTCTTTTGATCACCTGACTTAATATCCCCATCTGTGGCCTTATGTTAGAAGTTCTCAATAGTATTTCTGTGTAATTATAAACATGATTAAAAAAAACTGTTGTTGATTTGCACACACATTGTCAACTCTTCACTGTCACTGAGTGAATAATCTATAACAGCTCTTACCCAAACACACTGTTCGAGCACCTTCACCACACGAACTGCAGCTGTACAAGGAAGTCAAACATCACCTTCTCCACAGGCAATGGGGCTTTGGCACTGATCACTGGTATCTGTGGAGGGAGAAACACACAGTTGATATTTCAGGGAGTGCAAAATGCATTATAGGGAGGGAAAATGGTGCAGAAGTTGGGATTTTCAAATTTGTGTTTTACAATGTGCACTAAGTTCTGTAAAACCTCTCATCCCATACCATGAAAATTTCCTCCTCTTCCTGGTCAATATGTCTTTCCTTTCCCCTGCCCTTCACCTTCACACATTCCCAATGCCTTGGTCACAACATCCCTGTGCTGCCAATGAAGTTTATCACGTGGTTGAGTATTATCCCGCCCCTCATTCACTCCGATTGGTTGAAGGACCAACTAGCACCTCTCGCACCCGTTCTCCCACTCTTATTGGTCCTGCGCTGACATCAATAATCCGAGGCCCATTGTGGGCTGGAGCATGCTCAGTGCTTCCTGCTTTTGCTGTTGTTCATCAAGTGTAAAATAAAGAGGGATCATCTCTATTTCTCCTGATGTCAGACAATAACAACAACTACCTGCATTGTATGGAGCCTTTCACATTGACAAATCTCCTAAAATGCTTCACGAATGATGGAAATGTTGATTAAAGAGAACGATTTTTAGATACGTCTTTAAGGCGGAGAGAGGGAGTTATGGAGGATATTCCAAAGGTTTGTGTCCTCGGCAGCTCCAATCGTGGAGTGAGAAAGGTGGGCAACAGCTTACAATGGAGACAGTTAGTGGCTAACCATAAGTTAACAACCTCATGTCGTAGCCCCCTACCCCACACACCAGGCCTTGTTGTCACAGCCTGTCATTACACACTCCCTATGGTTAGCCACTAACTGTCTCCATTAACAGCTAATCACCCTCCCCCAGCCAGATCGCTATCCACTCCTTTACCCAACCGTTCTTCTCACTCTATCCCCACCTATCCTTTACTCCTTTTATCCTCCCCCCACACTAACTTCTGCACATAAACTGACTTTTTTTCTCAGTAACATCTGTCCTGAGGAAGGGACTCTGGGTCTGAAACTTTAACTCTGATTTCTCATCACAGATACTGCCAGACCTGCTGAGCTTTTCCAGAACTTCCTGGTTGTTGTTTCTGATTTCCATCTCCCGCAGTTCTTTTGGTTCTAATTTACCGGGAGTTTGTAATTCAGGTCCAACAGCCTCTGTCCCAGTCTCTGCTGTCTCTCCCAACCCCAAACAGTGACACTGCACCTGCACAGCTCATCGACAGGTGGCCACACCCCTCATTCACTCCCATTGGCTGCAGGACCACACAGACTCTCCTCCCATTGGTCTGGAGCTGCCGTCAATTAGCGGGGCCCCATTGTGATGAGAGCGGAGGGCTCATCCCTCTCTCTGCCCTGGGATGAGCTTCATCATTCACAGTGAATGGGGCAGTATCACAGAGCACAGGGCCTGGGGGCTATTCAGCCCATTGGGGCTGTACTCTCTCCCCCTGGAGATGCTGCAAATCTGTCCCAAGTCCCCTCCCATGTGCCCATAGCCCCCCAAATCTTTCCTGAAAAAGTAAAATTCTAAGTCTGTTTCAGAATACCTGCTGAATCTGTGTCGTTCAGACTGTTCCAGATGCTCAGAACTTACAGAGTAAAATAGTGTTCACATTTTCACCTTGTATTATTTGCCAATTACTTGAAAGTAGTTACTAAAAATTGTGACAGTGTTCACAATTCCTCTCTCTCTCTCTCTGCAAATTCAAGACCTTGGAACCAAATCTGCTTCAGATCGAAATCACTGCTTCACCTTCTCAGCTCCAAGGATAATTATCTGTGCTTCAGCTAGCTCTCCACAAAATAGAGGAATGCATCTTAATTTATTGAGATCAAAGAAACAGACTTCAGTCCAATTCGTCCATGCCAACAAGGAATCCTAAACTAATGGATTCCCATTTACCATCTATTGGCCTGTACCATCAAAACCCTTCCTATTCATGTACTCAATTGGAAGCCTTTGAAATGTTGTGATTTTATCAGCCTCCACTACTTCATCTGGTAGCCCCTCCCATACACACGTCACACTCAGCTTGAAAACGTTGCCACTTAGATCCCTTTTAAATGTTTCCCCTCTCAACTTAAACCCAGGTTCTCTAGTTTTGGACCCACCTTACCTGAGGAAATAGTACCCGGCTGCCCACCTTATTCACACCCCTCGTGATTTTATAACTCTCCATGAAGTCACCTCTCCGTTTTTGACTGTCCAGAGAAAATAGCCCCAGCCTATTCAGCCTCTGTTGTGGTTCTGTTTGCCGAGCTGGGAATTTGTCTTGCAAACGTTTCGTCCAATGTCTAGGTGACATCCTCAGTGTTTGAGAGCCTCCTGTGAAGCGCTTCTGTGCTTTTTCCTCCGGCCTGTCTCTGCCGCTTCCGGTTGCCAGTTCAAGCTGTCTGCTGTAGTGGCCGGTATATTGGGTCCAGGTCGATGTGTTTGTTGATAGAGTCTTTGGATGAGTGCCATGCCTCTAGGAATTCCCTGGCTGTTCTCTGTTTGGCTTGCCCTATAATGGTAGTGTTGTCCCAGTCGAATTCATGTTGCTTGTCGTCTGTGTGTGTGGCTACTAAGGATAGCTGGTCGTGTCGTTTCATGGCTAGTTGGTGTTCGTGTATACGGATCGTTAACTGTCTTCCTGTTTGTCCGATGTAGTGTTTTGTGCAGTCCTTGCATGGGATTTTATACACTACATTAGTTTTTCTCACGTTGGGTATCGGGTCCTTCGTTCTGGTGAGTTGTTGTCTGAGCGTGGCTGTTGGTTTGTGTGCTGTTATGAGTCCTAGTGGTCGCAGTAGTCTGGCTGTCAGTTCGGAAATGCTTATGATGTATGGTAGTATGGCTAGTCCTTTGGGTTGCGGCATGTCCTTTTTCCATTGTCTCTCCCTTCGGCATCTGTTGATGAAATTGCGAGGGTATCCGTTTTTGGTGAATATCTTGTACAGGTGTTCCTCTTCCTCTTTTTGTAGTTCTGGTGTGCTGCAGTGTGTTGTGGCCCTTTTGAATAGTGTCCTGATGCAACTTCGTTTGTGTGTGTTGGGGTGGTTGCTTTCATAGTTTAGGACTTGGTCTGTGTGTGTGGCTTTCCTGTATACCTTTGTGGTGAATTCTCCGTTCGGTGTTCTCTGTACTATCACGTCTAGGAATAGGAGTTGGTTGTCCTTTTCTTCCTCTCTAGTGAATCGGATTCCTATGAGTGTGGCGTTGATGATCTGGTGTGTGTTCTCTATTTCTGTGTTTTTATTTATTACAAAGGTGTCATCCACGTATCTGACCCAGAGTTTGGGTTGTATTTGTGGTAAGACTGTTTGTTCTAACCTTTGCATTACTGCTTCTTCTATGAGTCCAGAGATCGGTGAGCCCATGGGTGTTCCGTTGATTTGTTCGTCTATTTGGTTGTTGAATGTGAAGTGTGTTGTGAGGCACAAGTCCAGTAGTTTAAGTATGCCGTCTTTGTTGATAGGTTCAACGTCCTGTTGTTTGTTATGTCTGTCCAGCAGGTTGGTATTGGCTAATGGTGGAAATGAGAAATAAGAATTGGTCATCACTTTGATATGACTGCACTACAGGCCCTCAATAGTCAGTGGGAAATTGAGCAGTAAATATTTCAGGCAATCTCAGATATCTGTAAGAAGGATAGGGTTGTCATGGTCGAGGATTTTAATTTTCCAAACCTAGATTTGGACTGCCAGAGTGTTTGGAGGTTGGATGGGAGGGATTTGTTAGGCATGTTCAAGAAAATTGTCCCAGTCAGAATGGAAATGGTCAGACTGCAGGAAGGGGTAAAACCGGACCTCCCCTTGGGAAACAAGTAAGGGAATGGGACAGAGGTGTTAGTGGGGGAACACTTTGGAAAAGTCACAACAATCGTATTAGTTTGAAAATAGTGATGGAAAAGAACATGGCTGGTCCACAAGTTAATGATCAAAACTGGCCTTGCCTGAATCCAGAAGATATGAGTCAAGAGCTTTTAACAATTGCTTGTGGAGGCTATTTGCAGGTAAAGGGACGTCAGGCAGGTGGGAGGCGTTCAAAAGAGAGATAAAATGAGAGTTCAGTACCAGCATATTCCTGTTAGTGTGAAGGATAATGCTGATGCAAGTAAGAAACACTGGATGACTGGTGATATACAGGTTCTGGTCCAGAAAAAGGGGCCAGGTGTCACGTATAGCCAGCTGGATTAAGGGAATCCCTTCAAGAACACTACGGGTGAAGTAATACACTTAAGTGAGAGATCACGTGGGGCCAAAGAGGACCACAGAAAGCTCTGGCAGATCAAACTGAGGAAAATACAAGCATATTAACAACAGAACATTAAACACGGATTGAATATGGTTTAATGGGGCCAACCAAGTGTGGAACCAGAAGAGTTGGCTGAGATCCTAAATGAAAACTTCACTTTTCAAGTTACTGTGAGGAAAAACTGGGCAACTCAGGGAAATAAACAGTGATGTCTTCAAAAGAGTCCGCAAAATAGAACAGGAGGTGCTGGAGGTTTTTAAATGCATAAATGGTAGACATATCCCCGGGAACTAATCAAGTATACCCCCGAAAAGTGGGAAACTCAGCAAGAAATTGTGGGGTCCCATAAAGAGATTTGTCTATCACTGACAGCCACAGGTGATGAGCTGGAAGCCTGGAGGGTGGCTAATGTTTTGCCAGTCCTCAGGAAAGGCTGTGAGGAAAAGCCAGGGACATCAACGCCAATTAGCTTGATGTCAGTGATGCATACGTTGTTGGAAGCGATTCCGCTGAACAGGAATTACATGCATTTGCAAAGGCAAGGATTGTTTAGGGACAGACAGCACAGTTTTGGAACGCTGCGTAGAATTCTGATCCTCGCGATTTAAGAAGCATTTACTGATGCTGTAAATGGAGCAAAGATTGACGAAGACGTTACTGATACTGGAGGGTTTGACAAAATCCGAGAGGCTGGATAAGCTGGAAAGCAACATTGGGCGGGGTGGTATCGTTGGGGTGGGGGGGGGGGGGGTGGGGGTGGGAGTGAGGGTGAGATAGATTTGGCACATAAGTTGAAGGAGAATGCAAAAGAATTTTCTACAGCACACAAGGACAAAAAAGCAACTGGACAGACAAAAGGGTCCCTGAAAGATCAGTGAGGCCATCCAAATATGGAACCACAGGAGATGGGCAAGACCCTAAATGAATATTTCATGTCAGAACATACTGTGGATAAAGACTAGGAAACAAAGGGAAAGAAACAGTGATGTCTTGTACAAAGTCCCCATTACAGAAGACCTAGTACTGGAGGTCTTAAAACACAAAGGTAGAGAAAGCCCCAGGTCCTGAACAAGTGTATCCCAGTACATTGTGGCAAAGTAGTGTTGGGAACGTTAACAGAAATACATGTATCATCGTTCTTTCTATTTCCACTGGGCGTAGTTGGCTGAGAGGTGACCTCACAAAGGTTTATAAAACAATGATGGTTACAGGTAAGTTGATTAGCCAACGTCTTTACCCCAGGGTAGTGAAGTCCATAACTAGAAGGGATTGAACTACAGAAGAAGGAGGTGTTAGCAATTCTGCAAAGTGTAAAGCTAGCTATAACTCCCCTGGGCTTATTAGGATTTATCCTCATATTCTCTGGGAAGCCAGGGAGGCGACTGCTACGTCTTTGGGTTTGATCTTTATGTTGTTATTGTCTACAGAGATAGTGCCAGAAGGATGGAGGATAGCAAATATTGTCCCCTTGTCCAAGAAGGGAAATAGAGAAAACGCTGGTAATTATAGAGCTGTGAGCATTACTTTGATTCTGGGTAAAGTGTTGGAAATGCTTATAACAGATAGGAATTATAACCATCTGGAGATGAATAAATTGAGGAGGGATAGTCAACATGGTTTTCTGAAGGATAGGTCGTGCATCGCAAACCTGAGTTCTTTGAGAAGGTGACCAAAGAAGTGGATGAGGGTAAAGCAGTTGATGTGGTGTTTTTGGATTTGTTAACGTTCCCCACGGTAAGCTATTGCAGACAATACAGAGGTCAATACCAACACAATTGTTGAAAATCAAACAACACCAGGTTATAGTCCAACAGGTTTAATTGGAAGCACTCTAGCTTTCGGAGCGACGCTCCTTCATCAGGTGATTGTAATTGAAACAATCACCTGATGAAGGAGCGGCACTCCGAAAGCTAGTGTGTTTCCAGTTAAACCTGTTGGACTATAACCTGGTGTTGTTTGATTTTTTACTTTGTACACCCCAGTCCAACACCGGCATCTCCAAATCAGAACAAAATTGTTGGTAATTTTGCAGTTTGGGTCAGAACGTGGCTCAATGAAAGAAGACAGAGAGTAGTGGTTGATGGGAAATATTCATCCTGGAATTCAGTTACTAGTGGGGTAACGCCACGATCTTGTTTTGGATCCACTGTTGCTTGTCATTGATATAAATGGCCTGGATGAGGGCATTGAAGGATGGGTTAGTAAAGGTTGGTAGAGTTGCGAATAGTGATGCAGGATGTTGTAGGTTAGAGAGAGGCATAGATAAGCTGGACTGAAATTTCACAAATGGAATTTAATACAGAAAAGTGCGAGGTGATTCACTTTGGAAGGAGTAACTGGAACACAGAGTACTGGGCTAATGGTAAGTTTCTTGGTAGTGTAGAAAAACAGAGAGATCTCTATGTCCACGTACACTGATCCCTGAAAATTGCCACTCAAGTTGATAAGTTCGTTCAGAAGGCATTTGGTGTGTTAGCTTTTATTAGGAGAGGGAGTGAGTTTCGGAACAATGAGATCATGCCACAGCTGTACAAAACTCACCGGTGGCCACACCTGGGGTATTGTGTACAGTTCAGGTCACTACATTACAGGAAGGATATGGAAGCTTTGGAAAGGAGTCAGAGGAGATTTACTGGGATGTTACCTGTTCTGGAGGGAAGATATTACAAGAAAAGGCTGAGGGACTTGAAGCTGTTTTCGTTCGAGAGAAGATGTTTGAGGCGAATTAATTGAGACATCTAAGATAATCTAAGATGGGTTGAGAGCCTTTTCCCTTGGAAGGCAATGCCGAGCAGAGGCTTTAAATTGAAGGGTGATAGATGTAGGACAGATGTCAGAGGTAGCCTCTTAACTCAGAGTAGTCGGGGCGTGGAATGCACAGCCTGCAACAGTAGTAGACTCACCAACTTTAAGAGCATTTAAATGGTCACTGGATAGGCATATGGATTAGACTGGAATAGCGTCAGTTAGTTGGGCTTCAGATTGGTTCCAGAAATTAACACAAAATTGAGGGCCGAAGGGCCTGCAGTGCATTGTCATGTTCTATGTTCTAGAGGACATAAATATGAAATGAAAGAGAAAGACTTTAAAGAAATTGGAGGAGAACATTTTTCACACAGAGGATAGTGCAGGTATGGAATGAGCTTCCAGGGGAAGTGGTAGAGAAAAGTACAATGAGAACTTTGGGCAATTACATGGAGAGGAGAAGGTTTGAAGGGATATGGGTCAAATGCAAGGAAACGCATCTCATTCAGGGACTCTGGTCTGCATGGACTGGTTGGATCAAAGGAACCGTTTCTGTGGTGCATGACTCTATCCAGTTAAAGAGGAGGAGATTACCGAGATAAGGCATGTTGTAGATACTGAGATAGGGAGATGGTAGTTTGGAATGCAGTACGTTTCAAATATGTGGAGGGACCATCAGGAAGGGAGGAGTTTACAGGGACAGCTTCGGTTATAGGAATTACAAATTATTGAAGACACTGGACCACAAGACATGCCATAGATACAGTTGTGCAGAGTAGTGAGTCTTAGTACAACAAAACTTAAAGTTGGGGTGGTGATTGAGCATGTGTTGTGGCTGTACTGTGCCTCCACTCCAACACTATCTATGTCATGTCTGGTTTGGAACCCTCTCGTTGTTCTTTGTTCTGTGCACTGTAGGTGATATTACCTCACTACTGGATTTGTTGAAGGTTCCAGATCTCCCTGCCCTTGGTCTCTCTGGCTGACCAAACATCATCAATGTGGTAATGGACGAGACACCCAGCAGTTGGGAAGCCTATTGTGTCAGGACCTTCCTGAGTACCAAGAGGAGACAGAGGAGTAGACACAATTGGAAATTAGACTGATGTAGTGAGGGTTACACATAGAGAATGGCATTGAGCCCCACAGAGATCTGGAAAATGGAGCGATATCAATTAAGAGCCCAAAATTGCTGGAAGATGTCCGCATCACACAACTGAGTCAGAAGAATGGGTTTAGCTTCATGGTGCCCTGGTATCAGTGCTCTGGGATGAGCAACCTGTGAGCAGGTGAAGTGATGCCCTCGTGGTATTATTGCTACACTATGTATCCAAAACCTCAGCTAATCTTCAGGGGAGGCAGATTTGAATCCCACCATTTGAAATCAATAGTTTGAAAAATAATAATAATCCATTAATAAGTATAAAACCATTGCTGATGTACAAAATATCCAAACATTTGTCCTTTTAGAAAGACATCTGCCCATCCTCTCGTGGTCTGCACGACATACTCACAGCAAAGTGTTTGCCTCTCAATTACCCTCTGAAATGGCTGAGCAAGTTACTCAACTCAAGGTCAGCTCGGGTTGGGCAAGAAAGGCTGGTCAGCCAGAGACACCCACATCCCATACCTGATTTAATAAATAATCCATTCGGATGGTCCCACTGGAACTGTGCTGGGACCAGTGTCCTGGCCAATAATGTTGGTAGGTTTATGGACAGGGCTTTAAACTGACCCAGAGGATGCAGGGTTCAGGTGAAAGGAGCTTTCCAAATCCAAAGAGAAAAGGTGATGCATCAGAACAGCATGGGAATGTGGCTGAAGACAAGCAGAAAGGAACAGGATATGACAAGGTTTAACTCAAGTCGCACAACAGTGAATCGGTTTTTGACAGGAAGTTGTGGGAAAGAGCAATTTTTTTTTGGAATGGACAAAGTCTCATCAATAAGGGAGATGGATTTGTGACCCAAAGTTAAAAGAGATTTAGACACCAGGGAGACATGGTTTCCAGGCGAACAAAAGATGGAACATAAATATTCAATGATCCACAACCTTGCAGAAACTCAGGCGAAATGGGCAATACTAACAATAATGGATAAGAACGGCATTACAGAGAAATCATTTGGCCTCAGATCATGAAGTAGAGTCAGCCAGTAGTCAAATTCTGGCCAGTACTTGCCAAGGACACAAGCAGCAGAACAGTTTTAGCCACAGAACAGCATTTCATTGCTCATCACTGCATTGCACAGGAATTCATTGGAATTTTTTCAACAAATGTATTGTGATAATTTTGGGAAAGTTCAATATTCGCATCATCTGGGACAATCACACAGATAAGTGTGATATTGGAAGGGGAGTAAAGAGATTTTTTCCAGTGTTTCTTTGAATAACACACTGTGCAACTGGCTAGGGATGTAACTATCTCAGATAAATAGTTGTGAGATGAAACTTAGTGAATGAGTCACGTCACCTAGAGAGATCCTCTGGGAAATTGTGATAAAGTGCAATTTAAATTAAGTTAAAGCATTTCAGTGAATCACAGAAAGGCCAAGCTACAACTAGAAACAAAAATAGCCAATCACATAAGTTTGACAGTAGAACTGAGCAAGGTTAACAGGCTCAACGGACTGAAATATGTGTCTGTAAACGAACAGTGGAAAACGTTTGAAAGAACAGTGTAAAACACTCAACAAAAGAACATTTCATTGAAACAGACAAATCCTCAGCAAGAAATTCCCACCGGTCCCTCACTCAGAACAAAATGGATCAGATTAGATTATGAGGTGGAGAAGGTCACCAAAAAGTACTTAAAATCCTAAAGTGAGAGTGTGTTTTAGGAGTAAGTTTTAAAGAGATTGCAAAGGGTCTGCTAGCAGGGGGGGAGGGCTGTGGGAAGGGGAATCATTGTCAGCGTTTAATGACACGACAGGATCAGGGAGAGATGAATGTGCTGAGAGTGTTACAGAGAGTCATCAGGGCCTGAACAGTGTTACAAAGCCAGTACGGATTGCTGTAGCTGGAGGGGTTTGCAGCAATGTGGAGGGACATATGAAGGAGAGGATCAACCAGTTGCTAATCAAAAAAACAACACTTCAGTGACTACAGGATTAGTCAGACACAGTATTGACCATCCTCAGGCCACAGGATTATTCACGAACAGCATTGACTGTCCTCAGCCACTATAATATTCACACATAGTACTGACGAACCTCAGTTCCCAGGATTATTCACATACAGTATTGACCATCCTCAAGAGAGAATTATTCAAACACAGTATTGACCATCTTCACTCAGTAAGATTAATTCACACACAGTATTAAGTATCCTGAGCCTACAGGATTATTTACACACAGTATTGAAGTTCTCAGGCCGCAGGATTTTTCACTCACTATATTGACCATTCTCAGACCATAGGATTATTTACAAACAGCATTGACCGTCCTCAGGCCACAGTAATATTCACACACAGTATTGTGCATTCTCAGTTCCCAGGATTATTCGCACACAGTATTGACCATCCTCAGGAAAGAATCATTCAAACACAATATTGGCCATTCTCAGGATACGGGATTATTTACACACAGTACTGAAATTCTCAGGCCGCAGGATTTTTCACAATCTATGTTCACAATCCTCAGGCCAAAGGATAACTAACACTCAGCATTGACTATCCTCAGGCCACAGGGGTATTCACACATTATTGACCATCCTCAGCCCACTGGATTGTTCACACATCATTGGGGCAATCACAGACGACACAGTGTTGATATTCTCAGGCCACGTGAGTATTCACACACTGTACTGACCATTCTCAGGTCCCAGGATTATTCACACACAGTCTTGACTATCTTCAGGTCTCAGGATTATTCACACACTGTATTGACTCTTCTCAGGTCTGCCAGCGACAGGAGTAGATCTGCTAACCTGAAAGGCATTTAAATGGTCATTGGATAGTCATATGGACGAGAATGGAATATTGTCAGCTACTTGGGCTTCAAATTTGTTCCACAGCTTGGCGCAACATCGAGAGTCAAAGAGCTTGGACTCCGCTGCCACATTCTATGTTCTAGAGGGAATAAATATGAAAGGAGCGAAGAAAGACGTAAATGGGATTGGAGGAGAACATTTTCCACACATAGGATGGTGCAGGTATGGAATGAGTTCCAGAGGAAGTGGTAGAGCAAAGTACAATAACAACATGCAAAAGACATTTGGGCAGGTACATGGAGAGGGGAAGCTTTGAAGGGATTTGGGTCAAATGCAGGGAAACTCGAATCGTTCAGGGTCTCCGGTCATTATGGACTATTTGAATCAAAGGAACGGTTTCCGTGCTGTATGACTCTGTCTCCAGTGATTGGAGGAGGAGATGACTTAGATAAGGCATGATGTAGACACTGAAGCAAGTTACAGCGACAGGGATGGTAGTCTGGAATGCAGTACATTTCAAATATGTGGAGGGACGATTGGGATAGGAGGAGGTTACAGAGATAGGATCTGTTATAGGAGTTACAAATTATTGAAGACACTGGTCCACAAGACATGCCGTAGATGCAGCGTTGGAGAGTAGCAAGTCTTAGTCTAACAGAACGTAAAGCCAGGGTGGTGATTGTGCATGAGGTGGGGATATTCTGTACTCCCCCTCCAGAACTGTATCGATGTCATGTCTTGTTAACAGAGGTTCGGAGCCTTCTCATTGCTTTCTGCTCAGTTGACGAGACTGGATGAAGTTAGCAATACTGAGGGTTGCAGAGTTAGCAAGGACTCTTTAGACTGGTCACGGTTACAAGCCTCTCGTGGGAAGCCTGCTTTCCCCTCTGTCATTATGTAAAGGTAAACAGTCATTATGTAAATGGCCCAACTGGAGAATGGGGCTAAACCTGACCTCCCCTTGGGAAACAAGGTAGGGAACAGGAGTGAGGTGTCAGTGGGGGAGCACTTTGGAAAGTCACCACAATTGTATTAATTTGAAAATAGTGATGGAAAAGGACAGGCCTGGTCCACAAGTTCAAGTTATACCACGGAGCAAGATAGGATTAGACATAAATTTTAAAAGTAGATCTGGGAGTCTATTTGCAGGTAAAGGGAAGTCTGGCAAATAGGAATATTTTAAAACCAAGATAAAAGGACCGTTCAGCGCCAGCGTGTTCCTGTTAGTGTGCAACTCAATGCTGACTGAATTAGGAAATACTGGCTGAATTTCGAGGCTGTGGTCAAGAAAACAGGGGGGCACATAACTGGCTGACTCAAGTGAATCCCTTCAGTAACATCGGGGCTGTAGAAATACTCTTAGGATGGAAATCAGGAACGTAAAGAGGGAGCATAAGATAGCTTTGGCAGGGAAAGTTAAGGAGAATTGAAAGAGATTCTATAAGTGTATTAAGAGCAAAAGAAGAGTGAGGGACAAAACAGGTATCCATAATGATCAATGAAGCCTACAATGTGGTCAACTACAGGATCCGAAACAAATATTTCACTTTGGAACTTACTGAGGATAAAGACTGGGGCGCTCAGGGGACTAAACCATGTTTGTCCTGACTACTATTAGAATACTGTGTGCAATTCTGGTCACAATGCCATCGGGAGGATGTTGTGGAACATGAAAGGTTCGGAAGAAATGAACAAGGATGCTGCCAGGGTTGAAGGGTTTGCTCTTCAGGGAAAAGCCTGAATAAGCTGGGGCTGTTTTCACTTGAACGTGGGAGGCTGAGGAGTTAACCGATAAAGGTGTTTAAAATCATGGTGGTCATCGATAGGGTCAATAGACAAGGTCTTTTCCACAGGGCTGGGGGATTCCAAACTGACAGGGCACAGCTTTAAAGTGCGAGGGGAACGTTTCGAAGGGACCTAAAGGAAAACTGGTTCCGGCAGAGTCTATGGTATAAACTGCCAGAGCAAATAGTGCAGGCTGATATAAAATGTATTTCTATGATGGGTATATGAATACAAAGGGTTTAGAGGGATATTGGCAAAATTCTGGCAAATGTGACTAGATACATCATGCAGGAGTTGGTCTGAAGGATCTGTTTCTGTGCTGTACATCTCTATAACTCAATGTCTTGAAATGAGTCCACATTATCGAAGAGGAGGTGCTGGAGGTTTTAAACCACAAAGGTAGATAAATC
Source organism: Chiloscyllium punctatum (assembly GCF_047496795.1). Taxonomy (NCBI): domain Eukaryota; kingdom Metazoa; phylum Chordata; class Chondrichthyes; order Orectolobiformes; family Hemiscylliidae; genus Chiloscyllium; species Chiloscyllium punctatum. The sequence continues at coordinate 89,887,369 of NC_092759.1, forward strand.
CCCAGGCCCTGATTAAATGTATCTCAGGACATTGTGGGAAGCTGGTGAAGAAATGGTAGGGCCCCTAGCAGAGATATCTGTACCATGTGTGATAGGCAGGTAGACTGGAGGGTGGCATTGTGGACAGTGAAGAAGGTTTTCTGAGATTGCAAAGGGATCCTGATGAAATGTGTGAATGGCTGAAAAACTGTAGATGGAGTTCAATCTGTATAATGCGAGGGAATGCATTTGGTACAACAAACACAGGCAGGGCCTATACAATTAATGGTAGGACCTTCAGTAGTGTTGTAGAACAGAGGGACCTCGAGGTATAGGTACATAATTCTTTGAAGTTTGCAGCATGGAGACAGCATAGTTAAAAATGGACTTGCCACACTTGCTTTCATTACTTTGGATATTGGAGTTGGGAAGTCGCATTGAGATTATACAGGCCATTGGTGAGTCCTCTTCAGGAATACTGTGTTCAGTTCAGGTCACCCAGTTATCGGAAGGATATTATTAAGCTCGAAAGGGTTCAGATGAGGTTTACTGGAATGTGGCTGGGTTGGAAGTTTTCAGTTCTAAAGAAAGGCTGAATAGGTTGGTATTTTTTTCATTGAAACCTGAATGTTGACAGATGACCTCGTAGAAGTTTATAAAATAATGAGGAGAATAGATAGAGTTAATGGGAGCTGTTTTTTTTCCCCAAGGACAGGGGAGTTTCAAGACGAGAAGCTACATTTTTAAGTGTAAGAGGAGAGACATTTTAAAAAAAAGTCGTGAGGGTCACATTGTTACACAGAGGGTGGATTGTGTGTGGACTGAACTTCCCAAGGAAGGGGTGAATGTGGGGACAATTACAATGTATAAAAGACATTAGGATTAGTACATGAATAGGAAAGGTTTGAAGGGATAGGATCAAGGTACAGGCAGGTGGGACAAGATTAGTTTTCGAGTATGGTTAGCATTGAACGAACAGTGTGGTCTGACTCTCTGACTATGATTATAATGTTGTGTCATTAATTAACAAAGGCTGCAAGAGGAAGCCAGGAAACTACAGACTGATGAGCCAGACATCAGAGTGCGTCAGTTGTTGGAGGTCATTCTGAGAGGTAGGTGGTATTTGGAACGACAAGGACTGATTACGGCAGCCAATATGTCTTTGTGCGTGGGAAAACATGCCTCACAAATTTGACTTGAAGTTAGATGAAGGCAGAGCAACAGACGTTGTTTCTGGCTTCAGCAACCTTTGGTCAGGGTGTAGCATGATACATTGGATAATAAGGTTAGGTCACAAGGGATCAGGGAGAGCTCGCCAACTGGATACAAAATGGGATGACAGTGGGAGGCAGAGGGTGGTGGGAGAGGGTTGTTGTTCAGACTGGGGCCTCTGACCAGCAATGTGCAGTAAGGATTGGTTCTGGGACCACTGTTGTGCACCACTTACATAAACAATCTGAGTGAAAAGGTAGCAGTCCCTGTTAGCATTTTTGCGGATACCAAGATTAGTGGAAGAGTGGGCAGGGAATATAGTGATCAAAGGGGACGTTAATCAACTGGGCCAGTGGGCCAAGGAATGAAAGATGGAATTTAATTCAGGTGTTGGATTTAGTTCAGACAAACCAGGGAGGACTAAAACAGTTAATGGTAGGGACCTGCGCAGTGTTGTCGAACAGAGGGAGATCAAGGGGTGCAGTTACATTGTTCCTTGGAAGTGGCATCACAGGGGGACAGGGAGGGGAAAGCAGCATTTGGCACACTTATCATCAGTGGCCAGAACATTGAGTACGTGAGTTGGAGATATTTGTAACATTGTCGTCAATATTTCTCCTGGGCAGAGGTGGCCACGGGTTGACCTTATAAAGGTGTATGAAACAATGTAGGGCTTAAGTAAGGTGAATTGCGAAGGGTAGGTGAGTCCAAATCTAGAGCCATAAACGTGTGGTGAGAGAGCAAGGATTTAAAGAGGGAGCTGACGGGCAACATTTTCCACAGAGGATGGTGCATAGATGGAACGGACTGCCAGAGGAAATGGTGAAATCAAGTCCAATTACAACATGGAAATGACACTTGGTCAGGTACATGGAGAGGAGAAGATTGGAAGGGATATGGGCCAAACACAGGCAAATGCAACTCATTCCATTTAGGAAACATCAAACAAAGAGTAATGCAGCACAGAAACAGACCCAATGTCTTCAGTTGTTGTTGGAGGAGACTATCGAGACAAGGCATGTTTGTAGAGACTGAAGCAAGTTACAGCGATACGGGTGGTCGTCTGGACTGGAGGTTTCAAATATGTCAAGAAATTGGTGAGAGGTGAGGAGATGACAGAGATAGGAACTGTTATAGGAGTTAGAATGATTGAAGACACTGGTCCACAAGATGACCCATAGATACAGTATTGGAGAGGGAATAGTTAACAGAAAGATCTCAGGCAGCATTACCACCCTCTCATTGCAGGCCTGTTTTCCCCTCTGTTGTCCTGGTGCTCAACAAGACAGCACACGCCTGGATTGAAAACTGGGAACTCCCGATGCTGTCTCAGTAGAATAAAACTTAAAGTAGAAGTGGTGATTGAGCCTGAGGCGAGTCTGCTCCCCCTCCAGCACTATATCTATGTCATGGCCTGTTAGCTGATGTTTGGAGCCCTCTCATTGCTCTTTGCTCTGTGCACTGTGAGTAATCTTACCTGGCGGCAGGATTTATATAAGGCTCCCGACCTCCCTGACCTTTTTCTCTCTGGCTGACCAAACATCTTCCCAACCAGCAGTTGGCAGGTCTATTGAGTCAGTAACTCCTTCAGTACCTGTAGAAGACACAGAAATAGGCAGAATGGGAAATTAGACTGATGCTTGTGAGGGTTACACATGTAAATTGGCACTGAGCCCCACAGAGATCTGGAAAATCCCAGTCTCCATTCCTGGCCTGTACTGCCTCATCTCTCTGGAGTGGAGAATTCTGTTGGCTCAGGATCTGGAGTAGCTGCAAGAGTGAGAGACGCTGACAGAGGCAGCAATTAGACCCACACAGTGAGGGATACCACATGGAGAGATACTGAGTGACATCACCAGAGTTCAGCATCAAATAATTGTGCACAAAGAAAGGGTTTTGATTCATGTTGTACTGGGATGCACAACCTGTGAGCAGACGAAGTTATGGCCTAGGGGCATTATTGTGAAGCAATTTATCCAGAAACTCCGCAAAAGTTCTCTGGACACAGTTTTAAATCCCGCCATTGCAAATGATTGAATGTGAATTAAATGCTTCAAAAAAGATATAATTAAAAACAGGTAAGTGAGTATTAAACAATTGCTGATGTTAAGAAAAATCCATCGGGTGCATTCCTGTCTTTAGTGAAGTAATCGAAGATGGGACTGGGATATCACAGGTATTACAGAAACACAGCTGAGGGAGGGACAGGACAGGCAGCTCAATGTTCCAGGGGCCAGATGCTGCAGGAAGGACAGAAGGGGAGCTGAGAGAGGAGGAGAGCTGCTGGTTCTGATTGGGTGAAACATACCAGCAGGACTGAGAGAGGATATTCCTGCAGGATCGCCCAGTGAAGCTGTGTTCGTGGAATTAATCAATAACAATGGGGCTTCCCTTTCCTCTGATTGTTCTACAGACCCCGAGAGCCCCGCCCACCTGCACCTTGACCTTCTCAAGATGGCGGCCCTGACCATCCTCACTCTTCCCTCAAACAAATGGCGGCCGTGACCCTGGACCACTTCCCTGATCAGAGACCGCCACCTCTTTACCCGTGCCTGGAGGGACTTTTTCGATTTTTTAACCTTTATCCAGGACTTGTGAATTCTCTCCGCTCCTTTCTCCCAGCGAGGCTCCCACACACCGGCTCTGAAGCCGATCGCAGCCGCTGCCGGAGAAAGCAGCTCCATTTCTCTCTGTCCTGACCAATGTGACACTGCGCATGCTCTGCATTGAAACCAAACTGCGCATGCGTCTGAGGTTATCAGTGAGTTCATAGAGAATATTCATAACTGCAACGCCTGATGGGTAAAATATTATTCATTAACAATTGTTTTGTCGAATTATAGTCAGTGAGATGTCTAACAGTCAAATAGATTGTCCGGTCCAAATCAACCATAACGGCCAGGTATGTAAATTACCAGTCGATCTGGGAGCTTGAAAAGAAGTTTCTTACTCGAGTTGTGTAAATCGATTGGAAATATGTACGTTATCAGATTTACATTTCAACTACAGTATTTCTTAAAGTCTCACATTAATTTATAAGAGAGGTTTAATGCTCCACTATGTCGTGAGAATGATCAATCCACCAATCTTGAAGCGTTCACTCCCGAGAATGCTTTGGCCCCTCTCCTCACTCACTCTGGTTGGAGGACCGGCCGCTACTCGGTCCTCCTGTTCCGTCCCTTCCTCCCAATTGCAGAGTTGATTCAGGCGTGACTGAGCAGGCAAGGGACAAGGGAAGTTCGAGTCGATGTTTTGTGACGCGGTGAAAATATCCCGAATCTTGGACCGAGAGGCCTGGGTTCAATTCACAGCTTGTGCAGATGTGTGTAATAACAACTTTTAGCAAGTTCATTAAGAAAAACAAGGGAAGTCGGGAACAGAGTGAAAACAATAGAAAATGCTTGCAATGTGGTGGGGCTCTCAATGCTCAGATGATTGACTCTTTACCAAGCGTTTCAGGGTCCCAGTACAGACTGTTGCACGCCTCTTAGTGCACAGCCAGATACCACGATTGTGGGGGCAAAATGTTGTGGTGGGATATAGAGGTGCTTTTCTGGAAGGCGCTCGGTTTTTGTGGTGAAAACTGTTGAGAAGGAGTCGGGTTTTGTATGGAGCTACCTGTCCCCCTCCTGTTGCAGCCTCTTATTATTGTCCTGACTCTACCTCGTACATGGAGAAAGTGAGGACTGCAGATGCTGGAGATCAGAGCTGAAAAATGTGTTGCTGGAAAAGCGCAGCAGGTCAGGCAGCATTCTCCACCTCTACATGTTTGGTAGAGATCAGTGACACTTCGTAAGCCCACAATACAAGATCCATCACTCTGTTTAAGACAGTAAAAATCTCTTGTCGCACAATAGTCAGAGAATAATACAGCAGAACAGGCCCTTCGGTCCTTGACGTTGCGCCAACCTATGAACTATTCTCAGCTCGTCCCCCTACACTATCCTGAAATCACCCATGTGCTTATCTAAAGGATTGTTTAAATCTCACTAATGTGGCTGAGTTAGCTACATTAGTAGGTAGTGGATTCCATGTCCTAACCACTCTGAGTAAAGAACCTGCCTGTGACATCTGTCTTAAATCTATCACCCCTCGATTTGGAGATATGCCCCCTTATACACACTAATGTCATAATACTAGGAAAAAGACTTTCACTGTCTACCCTATCCAAGCCTCTGATCGTCTGGTATGTCTCTATCAAATCCTCTCTTCGCCTTCTTCTTGCCAATGAGAACACGTTCAAGTCTCTCAACCTTTCCTCATAAGACCTTCCCTCCAGACCACACAACATCCTGGTAAATATCCTCTGCGCCTTTTCCCATGCTTCCACATCCTTCCAGAAATATGGGCACCAGAACTGCACACAATATTCCAAATATGGCCTCACCAGTGTTTTGGATTGTTGCAGCATGATATTGCAGCTCCAGAACTCAATCCATTTACAAATGAAATCTAACACACTGTATGCCGCCTTAACAGTACTGTACACCTGGTGGCAACTTTCAGGCATCTATGTACATGGCCTCCAACATCCTTCTGCACATCTACACGACCAAGAATCTTTCCATTGACTCAGTACTCTGCCTTCCTGTTATTCTTCACAAAGTGCATCACCTTACATTTAGCTGCATTGAACTCCATTTGCTACATTCAGCCCAATTCTGCAGTTTATCCAAGTCCTCCTGCAACCTGTAACATTCTTCCACACTGTCCATTACTCCACTGACTTTGATGTCGTCTGCAAATTTACTAATCCATCCACCTATGCCTGCGTCTAACACCTTTATAAAAATGACAAACAGCAGTGGTCCCAAAACAGATCCTTGTGGCACACCACTAATAACCGCACTGGAGGCTGATTATTTTCCATCATCCACCACTCATTGCCTTCTTTCAGAAAGCCAGTTTCTAATCCAAATTGCTAAATCAATTCCATGTCACTGCCTACCATGTGGAACCTTGTTAAAGGCTTTACTGAAGTCCATGTATACCACGTCAACTGCCCTACCCTCATCTATATGCTTGGTCACCATCTCAAAAAACTCAATGAGATTTGTGAGACATGACCTGCCCTTGATGAAACCATATTCATGATCTGAAATCATATTGTAGTTTGCCAGATGATTACATATAGTGTCTCTTATAATCCATTCCAAAACCTTTCCTACAACAGAAGTAAGGGTCACTGGTATATAATTACCTGGGTCATCTCTACAGCCCTTCTTGATCAAGGGCATAACATTTGCAATCATCCAGTCCTCTGGTACTGAACTTGTAGGCAATGACAGTTCAATATCAAAGCCAAAGTCTTTGCTCTCTTCTCCCTAGCTTCCCAGACAATCTACGGATAAATCCCATCTAGCCCAGAGGACTTGTGTACATTCAATCCTTCTGGAATTGATAACACCTGTTCGAAACTAACCTCTATCCTTTCTAGTCTAACATCTTCTACCTCATTATTATCTACAATATTCTAATTTTCCTGACTGAAAACCAATGAGAAATATTCGTTTCGCACCTCTCTGATTTCCAGTGTCCACACTCAACTTCCCACTTCTGTCTTTGATTGGCCCGATTCCTACCCTATCCTTTATTCCTCACATACCGATAGAAAGCTTAAGGGTTCTCCTTTATTCTATTCACTAAAGACTGCTCGTGTCCTCTCTTTGTTCTTCTTAACTCTCTTTAAAGCCTTCCTACCTGATCTGTAAGTCTCCATCACCTCATCTGTACCATTTGCCTCATCACAACATAAGCCTCCTACTTCTTCTTAACAAGAGATGCAATGTCCGTGGTAAACCACGGTTCCCTTACCTTATCACTTCCTCCCTGCCTGATAGGGACATACCTATCAAGGACACGCAATATCTGTTCCTTAAACCAGCTCCACATTTCCATTGTCTGCATCCACTGCATTTCGGTACCCCATCCTATGCATCCTAATTCTTGCTGAATCGCATTATAATTGCCACTGCCCCATCGATAAGTCTTCACCTGTGGCATGTACCTATCCCTTTTCATCGCCAAACTAAACATAACTGAGTTATGATCACTCTCTCCAAAGTGCTCACCTACAACTAAATCAAACATTTAGTCCGGTTGATGACCAAGCACCAGATCCAATGTGGCCTCCCCTCTTGTCGGCCCTTTGACATACTGTGTCAGGAAACCCTCCTGTACACATTGGACAAAAACTGATCCATCCAATGTACTATTTCCAGTCAATGTTGGGGAAGTTAAAGTCCCCCACAATGACCACCATGTTACTTTCACTCCTACCCAGAGTAATTTTGCTAATCATCTCTTCCCCCTCCCTGGAACTCTGTGGTGGCCTATAAAAAATCCAAGCAGTGTGACCTCCGCTCTCCTGTTTCTAACCTCAGCCCACACTACATCAGTAGACAAGTCCTCATCAAATGTTCTCTCAGCCACTGTTATACTATCCTTGACTAAAATGACATGCATGGGCCCATTGCGGTGCTTCAAATTCATGAGGCAGCCATACTGTCTATGACAGACAGACTCAGTCTGGAACCTCCTCTGTCCTTAAGAAATTATGTACTGCCTACGCTCCTCCATTTCCCCTTTGCACGTTCCCTTTTCAACCCACCCCACCTGCATCACTCCACAATTGGAACTGTCAAGGGCAGAAGTCTGTGGAATACCCTCCCTAACCTTCTCTCTCCTCCGTTAAGATGTATTTTAAAATCATTCTCCTTAATCAATGTTTTGGTCATCCATGAAGCACCTTAGGAGATTTGCCATTGTGAAAGATTCCATACAAAGCAAGTAGTTGTTGGTATTGCTGTACATTAGGAGAAACAGGAATGATGCTTTCAAAATTCTAACAAGAAAGTCACTGATAGGCACAGTGTGTAGGCTAAATAATAACATCACATTGGGATGGGCATTAAACAAAGAAATAACTAATGCCTGTAAAAATGGTACGGCTATTATCATGGATGATTTTAATCTACATGTAGATTGGTCAAACCAGCTCAGTCAGGGTAGCCTTGAGGAGTTCATTAAGTGTATCCATGATAGTTGTTTTGAACAGTATGAAATGGAACTGACAAGGAGCAAGCTATCCAAGATCTGGCCCCCGTGCAATGAGACAGGAATAATTAATGACCTCAGAGTTAGGGATCCTTTTGGAAGAAGTGATCACTGTATGGTTGAAGTTAGAGTACATATGGAAAGTGTGAAGATAAAATTTAATACTTGGCCCTGTGTTTGAACACGGGAACTAAGGTAGAATGAGGAAGAACCTGGATAAAGTAGACTGGAAACAAAGATTTTATGGTGGGACAGTTGATGAGCAGTGAAAGATTTTCAAAGCCGTTTTAGGAAGTGCTCAGCAAAGGCATATTTCAGTGAAAAGGAAGGATTATAAGAAAAGGCGGTGGACAAAAGATAGGGAATTCTACACCTGTTAGTTTATTCTTTGTAGTTGGAAACATGCGTGGGTCTATTATCAGGGAAGAAATAGCAGGGAATCTCAATAGAAATTGTCCCATTGGGCAGACAGAGCATCGATTCATGAAGGGCAGGTCATGCTTGACAAATCGTTTGGAATTCTAAGAAGACATTTCAAGCAAGGTGGACAACGGGGACCCAGTGGATGCGGTGTACCTTGATTTCCAAAAGGCTTTCAACAAGGTGCCACGCAAGTGGCTGTTGCATTATATAAGGGTGCATGGGATACAGTATTAGCATGGATAGAAGATTGGTTGACTAACAGGAAGCAAAGAGTGGGGACAAATAAGCCTTATTCTGGCTGGCAATCAGTAACTAGTAGTGTGCCTCTAGGATCAGTGTTGGGACTGCAATTATTTAGAATTGATGCAGATGATTTGGAGTTGGGGACCACATGTAGGGTGTCAAAGTTTGCATATGAGACTAAGATAAGTAGCAGGACAAAGTGTGCAGAGGACTGGGAAACTTTGCAGAGGAACATAGATACATTGAGTTAGTGGGCACTGGTTTGGCAAGTGGAATATTATTTTCATAAATGTAAATTCATACTCTTTGGTTGGAGTAACATTAATAAAAAGATGATTACTTGAATTTTAAAAAAAGTTACATTATTTGCTATGCAGAGGCACCTGAACATCCTTCTGCAGGAGGATGGGTCACCAGGTGTAACAATCAATTCCGAAGGCAAATGGAATTTTGTCATTCACTGCTGAAGGGATTGTGTTTAAAAGCAGAGGTTATGTTCTAGCTATAGTGGGTTCTGGTGAGGCCACACCTGGAGTACTGCATGCAGTTTTTACCTCCTTACGTGCTCAAGGATGTACTGGCACTAGAGGGGGTGCAGAAGAGATTAACTATGTTGATTCCGGAGGTGAGGGGTTTGGCTTAACAGAGACTGAGTAGATGGGATTATATTCATTGGAATTCAGAAGAATGGGAAATATATAAAATAATGAATGGAATGAATAAAATAGAAGTAGAGAGGATGTTTCCACTGGCAGATGAAGCCAGGACAAGAGGGCATCACCACAAGATTAGAGGAAGCAAATTTAGGAGTGAATTGAGATGGAATGTCTTGACCTCGATTGAGTGCATTGCCCAGGGAAGTAGTTGATGCTAGTTCAATGAACGTTTTTAAAGCTAAGTTAGTTTTTTTAAAAAAAGAAATAACTAATTAAGGAATATGGTGAGAACGTGGGTAAATGGTTCTGCATCCACAAAATGATCAGCCATGATCTTATCGAATGGTAGAGCAGGCTCGAAAGGCAAGATGGCCTTCTTATTTTCCAAGATCTTTTGTTCTTATGTTATGCATTCCTCCCTCACTCGTGACTTGGAGATGCTGGTGTTGGATTAGGATGGACAAAATTAAAATTCACAGAACACCAGGTTATAGTCCAACAGGTTTATTTGTAAGCACTACTTTGCTGGTCCTTCATCAAATGGTTGTGTGATTTTAACTTTGTCGCTCACTCTTGTAATTGAGAATCAGCAAAAAAAGCCACGAAGCAGTGCGCAAGCTCCAGCCAACAGTTGGTATTGTGGACAATGAAGAAGGTGATCTCAGAATACAATGGGATATTGATCAGATGGGCCAATGGGCTGAGGAGTGGCAGAAAGGATTTAATTTAGATAGATTAGGTTAGGATAAATGGTTGGCAAAAACCGGTTGGACCGAAGAAGTGATTGATGTCAGCGGCGGACCAATGGAAAGGCAGGGGCGGAGCTGGAGGACCTGGCGGGGCAGTTGGTCCTCCGGCCAATCAGTGAATGAGGGCGGGACTAGACTATACCACGTGATCATCCTCGCGGTGGGCGCGGATGTTCGGAATGTCTGCGCGGAGAGCTGTCGGTAAGGAAAGAAATAAACAGCAGGAAGCGGGAGGGAAATGGTGTTGGTATGGTCTGAGAGGTTTTACAATCATTTGGTACACATCGGAAGATACAAATTTGAAACTTACAGTCCAGTTTTTGCAGCAAACGGGAATATGCCTCGTTGAGTAATCGGCCCGAGCGAGCGCCGCCATCTTTATTCGGGGCAATGAGTCACTGGACACGTGCGCGGCCGCCAGCTTTGTAGGGGGCAAAGTTCAGAGGGATGTATGTACAGCCTTCCCTGGTAAAAAGAGTCATAGGGCAGGATTTACACAGAGCACATTCAAACCCAGAGAAATGGACTTTTTTCTGGATTTGTTTCATCATTCATTTAAATAATTTGGATGTGAATAGAGGCCGTATAGTTAGTAAGTTTGCAGGTGACACCAAAATTGGAGGTATTGTGGACAATGAAGAAGGTTATCTCAGAGTACAGTGGGATATTGATCAGATGGGCCAATGGGCTGAGGAGTGGCAAAAAGGATTTAATTTAGGTAGATTAGGTTAGGATATCTGGTTGGCATAGGTTGGACCGAAGAAGTCTGTTTCTATGCTGGACATCTTTGACTGTGGGATCATAAAAGTGAACTCTGCTCTGGTTCACCTCTGGGTTCTCTGATGTCCACTTGTTCATTATCTAGCTTCCTCAGTCTCTCGTGGGTGTATTTTTGCTCTGTATAGTATTTTACTATTACCTTCACAGCTGTTTTGTAAATGAATTGAAAAATGTAGAGCTGGAAAAACACAGCAGGCCAGGCAGCATCCGAGGAGCAGGAGTATCAACGTTTCGGGCATAAGCCCTTCTTCAGGAATGTAAATGAATTGTCCACTGCTGCCTGGCTCCTGACCATAAGCTGTTCCATTATCAGGTTATTTTTTCCACAATATCTTTGACAGTCAAGAATTCTTTTTTCCAATACGCGAGTGCATTTTCCTTCAATTTCTGACAGTCAAATTCTGCACCATTTTCATTCCCTGTCATTCATATTGCACTCCATGAAACATCAACTGTGTATTTCTCCTTCCACAGAAACCGGTGATCAATGCCAAAGCCTTGTTGCCTGTGGAGAGGGTGATGTTTGACTGCCTTGTACTGCTGCAGTTTGTATGGTGAAGGTGCTCCCACAACGTGGTTGGGTAAGAGACATTACAGATTATTCACTCAGCGATATTGAAGAGTAGAAGATATCTGTACAAATCATCATAGTTTTAATTTCACAAAAATATTATTGAGAAGTTTTGACATAAGGCTACAGATGGAGAATATTGTGTCCAGTGACCAAAACCATTGCCAAATAAGCAGTTTTTCAAGAATGCCTTAAAGGAAGAAAGTAGATCTTAGAGGGTTAGAGTGGGGATTCCAGACCATGTTCCCTTGGAGTCTATAGAAACAGTCACACAGGTGAACTCAAAAATAAACACATCATTGAGAGTCTGAACTAAAATGAGTTATTGAGATATGAAAAGATGTGTGGTGCAGGGAGATAGGAATGATTACAGCCAGGAATTAATTCAAAGGTGCAAAAGTAAATTGTTGTTGTTTACAAATGGGACTCTTTTGATCAGCAAGTTTTGGTACAAGTGAGCACTTCGGCAGGAGAGTTTTCAATATTCTTGAGATTATCGGGAGGGTGAATGTGGGATGCTGGCCAGGAGTGGGTTTAGACAATGAAATCTAGAGTTAACAAAAGGAATGAGTGAGAGTTTCAGCAAATGAGCTGAGACTGTGGTGAGGTCAGGTGATATCACTGAAGTCGAAATAGTGGTCTTGGAGGGGTTCTGGCCTGTCATCCTCACCTCATTCAGCTGTTTGTCAGTTTGTGAATCAAGTCTGTAACAAGCTCAGGAACTGAGTGGCCCTGGCAGAACCCGAACTGGGCATCGCTGAGCAGGTTATTGCTGAGCAGGTGCTTGACAGCACTGTTGATGACACCTTCCATCACTTCACTGCTGAGTGAGTGTGGACTGATGGAGGGGAATTGGCTGAGTTGGATCTGCCCTGTGTTCTGGTGTTGGAACATCCCTGAGCAATGTTCCACAAAGTCAGTAGGTGCCAGTGCTGGAGCAGTATTTGCCTTGTTGGGCAGCAGGTCCTGGAGCACAGCCAACAGTATAATTGCCAGAATATTGGCAGGGCCCATACCTTTACACCGCTTATCCATTTCTTGATCTGATTGGAAATGAGTTTTCAACCAAGTCGATTCATACCTGTGATGTGAGGGACCAATGGAGAAGGCTCATCCACTTGGCACTGCTGGCTGAAAATCGCTGCTAATGCTGTCCTCTTATCTGGTGCATGAATGTGTGAGACCCCTCCATCGGTAAGGGTGGGGATATCTGTGATGCTTCCTCCAGTGTGTTGTTTAATTGTCTATCACTATTCTTGACTAGGTGTGGCAGAACTGCAGAACTCCGATCTAATCTGTTGGTTATGGGATCACCTAGTTCTATTTGGTGTTGCTTGTGCTGTTTGGCATGCAGGTTTGGTAGCTGCACCAGGTTGGCACCTCATTTTTAGGTATGCCTTGTACTGTTCCTTACATGCCCTCCTGCATTCACCATTGAACCAGGGTTGATTACCCTGGCTTGATGTTAATGGTTGAGTGGGGGATATCAGGCCATGAGATTTCAGATTGGGCTGGAGTACAGTTCTGCTGCTGTTGTTGGCCCACAGTGAGGCAGAAGTTGCAGGGTCAAAAGGGCTGATTGTGTTGTTGTATTTTCCAGTGCATTGGTAGATGTAATGTGGTCCATCCAGTTTCATTCCTTTGTTGAGACTGTGCAGTGATTAATACAATGGGCCACTGTCAGGTTTCTTTCCCTCAAGGACATTGTCAATGATAGAAAAACATCCCCAATGGTTCCATGGCAAGCAGTAGATTCTTCATTCCAGTTATTTTTTCTTGAATTCAGAGCCAACCTCTACTGATTTTGGATTCAAACCTGAACTTCTGTTGTATATTTTAATATTCTTGACAAATGATAAATATGACAGGTTTGTTCACTTATTGTTAGAATCACTATCACATGTTTTGTTTATTGTTTTGGAGATAAAAACACTGTCCATTATCCTGTCTCCTCCATCCTCCCCTCCAACAACAAGAGTGAGGAGCACATGGAGTTTCTCAGTCCATAACATTGAGACAATCCGATCAGTTGCCTCTGCTTCTTTCCTCCCTCTCCACTCGCCCACCGATCCAAACTGCCTCACAAGGGTGCTCCTCATTTTAGTCCTAAACTTGCATTTCCTCGAGTCCCTTGTCAAGCCTTATTAGAGGTCATCTTGACCATTTACCCTAGTGTAGCTAAATGATGGACATTCCAAATCTCTGTCTCATCCTCCTGCTTGTCACCACCCTCTTTTCCCCCCACCTCGCAATTCACAGATATTGCTCCATGATCTGTCTGTCTGTCTTTTCTGGTTATGTCCTTCTCTCCCATTCTGCTAAAACCTAATATTTGACCTCACCATCATTGGAAATTCCTGCTCCATCTCCACTCTCCCTTTCCTTTCTGAATTCATTGTATTTGGTGTCCCTCCATGATCTAACCTTGGTTCGGCCTGTTTCTCACCTACATACTGCCAGGAGGTAACATCGCCCAAAAGCACTGTGTTAGGTTTCACATGTACACTGACAATGTCCAGCTCTCCCTCCCCATCATCCGTCTCCATTACTCCACTATTACTCAGTTATCAAACTGCTTGCCACGCTTCGATTAGCTGCAGTTCACTCCAACGGAACACTGTAATTGTTAAACCCATTGCCTTCAGTTGCTATTCCAAATTCATTTCCCTTACTGCTGTGTCCCTCCCTCTCACTGGGAAGTGTCTGAGGCAGAACTACATTCTTCACAATATTGCTCTCATATCTGACCCCAAGGTGACCTTCTGATCAGACATCCACACAATCACAAACACCAGGAATTCCAATCTCTAAAATGTTGCTTGTCTCCTTCTCACCCCAGCTCCATTGCTCCTGAAAGGTGTTGCCTTTAACTTGACAAATCTGAAACAGAATCCTTGATTCCGCGACTGACCCAGAATCTGGTTCAAGACTCACCCGTAATGGGACACATCCTCTCCATATTTACCCTGTCAAACCTCGATAGAATCCTGTATGTGTCAAAGAGATCACCTCTCATTCTTCCAAAGTCCAGTGAGTAGATTCCCAACTTATTCAGCCTTTGCTTACAGGATAATCCCTTCAAAACAGGGATCATCCCAATAGATTTTTTTTGAAATGCCTCCAATAAACTATTCTATTTCGTTAACTAAAACGACCAAATCTGTTCACGTTACTCCAGATGTGGTCTCACTCGCCATTTGTTTAGTTGCCCTAAGGTATATACTCCAAACTCTTATGTTGCAAACTCCTTGAAATAAGGGACAGCATTCCATTCCCCTTCCTGATTCCATGTTGTAACTGTGTGCTCGCTTTCTGTGTTTCCTGCTCAATTTCCCCCAGTCTCTTTGTGGTGCAGCTTTCTACAGTTTATCCCAAGTTATACTCTATTTGACAACTTGTTGCCCACGTTTCCTGTGAATATCTCTCTGTAAACTGTTTATTATCCTTTTGGAACTTTCCTGTTATGCCTTTTCTAGGAGATTTTCCCCCTCATTATTTGAAACATTTACTGTGAGCACTGGGCAGTGGGAAGCATGCTCAGTTGCTATCTTTCAGGGATACTCTGTTTCATGACTGGGAGGAGCTTGTTGCCCATTGGTCAGAATGGAGACATCTTGCCCATCAAAGGTGCATGAGCCTTTCACCCCCCCCCCCATGTCTTATTGAGGAGGCACAGCGGCAGAATGGAAGGAAAGAAAAGGAAGCAAATCCTGCTCTCCATATCTCACTGAATCTTGGATCATTCTGTCCCATGTTCAGTCACATGAAGTCCCAAGGTGGAAACTCATAGAAACCCACATAGATTTGCCCTTGAAGTGCCTGCTAACCTCCACCAGGGGTAATGTGTACAGTCCTCCTGGGCCAGGAGGAGGGGATTGTATGAGTTTCAAACTTGGACTGACAGTGATGGATTTTATAAACTTGTATTTCAGGTAGATATTCAGATGGTAATCTCAGTCATTGTAACACCAAACTCTGTCAGAATTACTCCATTCATCAGGACCTGGATATTCATATTGTGTGAGAGTATTGTGTTCCATATCCATACCATTTGCTGAATAAAAGTTCTCCTTTGAATCAAACTGTAAGTAATCTAATCTAAAAAACCATTCTCTCAATATATCTTCCCAAATCTTCAACATGTGTCCTGTTATCCTTGTATAATGAGCTGATGGGTGAAAGGTTTATTATTATAATGTGTAACCCCCCCCCACAACAATATTAAAGAAAGTGAACATCCACCAGGATAAAGCACTAAACCTGAGTGGTTTCCCATCCACCACCTTCAGCATTCCCTGTCCCCACTCTTGAGGCACAGTGGCATCACTGTGTAAAAGATCCAGTCAGAATTGTCCTACCCGACCATAGGACTGCTCTCTCATTAGAGAGAGATATCTGGTAGTGGTTAACCTGAATCTTTACCACAGAGAAGGCAAGGGGAGAGGTTGAAAAGGAGAGTCCATTAATTGTGGATGGTTTTTCTTGATATGTATTAGCAACACACATGTCACGTGAACAATTAATGTTAAAAAAGCCCCACAAATTCTGCAACTAAAATCCCCCATTCCTTGAACCATCCTGGTAAATCTCCTGTGCCCCCTTTCAGGGACCCTGCCATCCTTCCCAATGTGTGGGCGATCTGTGGTTCGCACAGACCCAGCTGCTCTGAACCCTGTGGGTGATAGCATAGAGCAACAGTTGCACTAAACCTCACTGTCTGGAAGAGAGTGAGAGACAGAAATCCAGAAGGCATTTAAAATCTATTTAGGAACACACTTGCAAGGCCAAGGCTGACAGGTCTATGGGCTCTGTGCTGGAAAATGGGATTAAAATAGTTAGCTGGGAGATTACAGCATAAACCCAATGGACCACAAAACCGTTTTCTGTCCTGTAGACCACAGACGCGTAATAAAGGAATATGACAAGCCACAATAGAAACCAGGTCAGAGAAGGTGATATTAGAATAGATGATACTTGATTGATTAATGTTTTTTGGAGGAAAATGTGACAGAGGTTAAGCGGGACATTGTGGAGCTCTGGGTGCAGGAATCTGAAATAGAAATGGGTTATTCTGAAGGCTGGAATTAAAGAAAGGCACATCAGAGATTTGTGCGGGGGGACAAGATTAAAGATAGTGTGTTGAGACTGGAGGAGATTAGAGATTGGAGGATGTTGCAGAGATTGAGATGTCTTTGATGCAGAGATAGTGATAGTTCTGAGGCTAGAGAGGAATTATAGAGATAAGGATGAGTTGTTCCCTTTCCCAACCCGACCTCTTTACTGATAATGATTGTTTCTCTGTCCTCATCTGCCATTGCCTCCATAGACCTTCATCAATGAGAGTACACAGACAGTATGTTCCCATTAAGGCCAAGGCTGGGAGGCGTCGAGAATGCTGCAAGACCTGCAAAATTGAGGCTCTGGTCAAGAAAATGAAGGAAGGATATGGCAGGTACAGACCACTGCGTTTATGTGAATCCCTAGAGGACGATAAGGGCAGTAGGAGAATACTCATGGGAAACCAGGAGGCAAAAAAGGGGACATGAGATAGCTTTGGGAAATAGGTTTAAGGAGAATCCAAAGAGATTCTACAAATACACTAAAAACAAAAGAATAACTAGGCAGAGAACAGCAACCCTCAATGATCAACAAGATTGTCTATGGAACAGCAGGAGGTGGGAGAGATTCTGTAAGTATTTCATGTCAGTTTTTACTGAAAGGGGATATGGAAGTTAGAGAAGTTGGAGAAATAAATAGTGATAACTTGGCAAGTGTACATATTACAGAGGAGGAGGTACTGGATGTCTTTAAATACATAAGAAAGGATAAATCCCTGGAATCTGATCAGGTGTATCCCAGAACATTGTGGGTAATTAGGGAAGCTTTTGCTGGGCCCCTCGCTGTGATATTTGTATCATCGATCGCCAAAGGTGAGGTGCTGGAGGATGGGCGCCATTATTTGAGAAAGGTGGTAAGGAAAAGCCAGGGAACGATTGACCGGTGAGCCTGAAGTCAGTGGCAGAGAAGTTGTTGGAATGGATTCTCAGCGACAGGATTTACGTGTCATTGGAAAAACAAGAAATGATTAGAGAGTCAGCATGGCTTTGTGCATTGAAATCATTAACTTGGACTTGAGAAAGACACAAAGTTTCACATAACACACTGGTTAGCAGGTTCAGTACCATAGAATTCTGGCGGAACTAGCTGTTTGGATACGGAATTGGCTGGAAGGCCAAAGAGTCATAGCTGGACAGCACAGAAACAAAGACCCTTCGGTCCAACCAGTACATGCTGATCAGATATCCCAATGCAATCTAGTCCCCCCTGTCAGCACCCGGCCCATATCCTTCCTATTCATAGACACATGAAGATGCCTTTTAAATGTTGCAATCGTAATGGCCTCCACCACTTCCTCTGGCAGCTCATTCCATACACGTACCACCCTCTGTGTGAAAACGTTGTCTCTCAAGTCTCTTTAAAGTCTTTCCCCTTGTACCATTAACCTATGCCCTCTAGTGCTGGGATCCCCCACGCCAGGGAAAAGTCTTTGTGTATTTATCCGATCCATACACCTCATGTTTTTATATACATAGATAAGATCACCTCTCAGCCTCCGACGCTGCAGGGAAAACTGCCCCAATCTATTCAACCTCTATTCAACCTCCCAGCCTAGCTCAAACCCTCCAATCCTGGCAACGTTCTTGGAAATCTTTCCTGAACCCTTTCAAGTTTCACAAAATCCTTCCAATAGTAGGGAGACCATATTTGTACGCAACGTTCCAAAAGTGGCCTAACCAATATCCTGTACAGCCACAACATGACCTCACAACTCCTGTACTCAATACTTTGTCCGATAAAGGAAAGCATACCAAATGCCGCCTTCACTATCCTTTCTACCTGCACTCCAAGCTCTCTTCATTCAGTAACACGCCTCAGGACCTTACCATTAAGTGTATACGTCTTGCTAAGATTTGCTTTCCCAAAATGCCACTCCTCAGCCAATTCACCCATTTGATCAAGATCCCATTGTACTCTGAGGTAACCTTTTTCACTGTCCACTACACCTCCAGTTTTGGTGTCATCTCACGAACTAAACCTCCTATGTTCACATCCAAGTCATTGATATAAATGACGAAAGGTAGTGGATCCAGCAGTGAACCTTGTAACACTCCACTCGTCACAGGCCTTCAGTTTGAAAAGCAACCCTTCATCACCACCCTCTGTGTTCTGTCTGTGAGCCAGTTCTGTATCCAAATGGTTAGTTCTCCCTGTATGCCATGAGCTCTAACCTTGCTGAGCAGTCAGTGTCATAGTGGAGGGTGCTTTTTGGACTGGAAGCCTGTGATGAGCAATATGCTGTCAGGCTGGGTACTGGGTCCACTGCTTTTTGCCATTTATATAAATGATTTCTATGTGAATATAGGAGCTATGGTTAGTAGGTTTACAATAGATACCAAAATTGGAGGTGCAATGGATAGCAAAGTTACCCGAGAGTACAATGAGACTCCGATCAAATGGGCTGAGGAGTGGCAGATGCAGTTTAATTTAGATAAATGTGAGGTTCTGCATTTTGGAAAAGCAAATCAGGGCAGGACTTCTACACTTAATGGGAAGGTCCTAGGGAGTGATGCTAAACAAAGAGATCTTGGCATGCAGGTTCATAATTCCTTGAAAGTGGAACCATAGATAGGCAGGGTAGTGAAGAAAGTGTTTGGTGTACTTGCCTTTATTGGTCTGTGCATTGAGTACAGGTGTTGTGACGTCAGTGTGCGGCTGTACAGGACATTCATTCAGCCACTTCTGGAATTCTGCTTTCAGTCCTGGTCTCCCCGCTATTGGAATGATATTGTGAAACTTGAAAGGATTCAGAAAAGATGCAAAGATGTTGCCAGGGTTGAGGGATTGAGCTATAGGGAGAGGCTGAATAGACTGAGGCTGTTTTCACTGGAGAATCGGATGCTGAGAGGTGACCATAGAGATTAATAAAATTGTTAAGGGCATGGATAGGGTAAACAGCCAGGGTCTTATTCCTGTTCAGGTGAGTCCAAAACTAGAAAGCACAGGCATGAGGGAAAAGATTGAAAAGGGATATTAAGGGCAAAGTTTCAAGCTGAACGTGGCACGTGTATGGAATGAGCTCCAGAGAAAGTGTGGAGGCTAGTACAGTTACAACATTTAAAAGGCATCTCATTGGATATGTGATTGGGAAAGGTTTAGAAGGCTATGGGCCAAGGGCTGGCATATGGGACGAGATTAATTTAGGATATCTGGTCGGCATGGACAAGTTGGACTGAAGGGTCTGTTTCTGTGCTGTACATCTGTATGACACTAATAAATTAAAATTAAGATGGGTTTCTCTTTATGGAGAGTGAGCAGAAGTCCAGACAATTCTCCTTGGAGCTGAGAAGGTTAAGCAGTGATTTCGACCAGGAGTTGATTTGTTTCCAGGGTATTTCATTTACAGAGAGACAGAGTGCGCAATTTTTAACGTCACAATTTTTAGTAACTATTTTCGGGTAACTGGCAAATAATGTAGAGGAAAAATGTGAAGATTATTTTACTCACTAAGTTCTGAGCATCTGGAACAGTTTGACCGACAGCTGGATGCAGATACAGTAGTTATTGTCAAAACAAATTTGAAATTTAACTTTTTTAAGGAAGGATTTGGAGGGCTATGTCCAAAGGGAGGTGAGTTGGGACTGACTGGCACCATCTCCAGAAGGAGAGTACAGCCCCAATGGGCTGAATAGCCCTCAGCCCATATGTTCTGTGATACTGACCCATTCACTGTGAATGATGAAGCTCATCACAGGGTCGAACCGTAGAGATGTACAGCATGAAAATAAACCCTTTGGTTAAACTGGTCCATGCTGACCAGATATCCCAACCGAATCTAGTTCCATTTGCCAACACCTGGCACATATCACTCTACACCCTTCCTATTCATATACCCATCCAGATGCCAAATGGTTTAATTGTACCAACATCCTCCACTTCCTGACAGAAGATTCCATACACACACCAACCTCGGTGGGGAAAAAAATTGCCCCTCAGATCCATTTTAAATTCTTCCCCTCTCATCTTAAACCCTCTCATTCTGGACTGCCCGACCCCAGGGAAATGACCTTGTCTATTTATCCTATTTGTCTATTTATCAGCCAGGCCCTTCATGGTTTTATAAACCTCTATGAGGTCACCCCTCAGCCTCTGATGCACCTGGAAGGATCCCACCACTCATGTCACAATGGGGCCTGGCTGATTGACACAGCTTCAGACCAATAGGAGAGTTGGCGTGATCCTACAGCCAATGGGAGTGAATGAGGAGTGGGTCCAGCAGGCCAACACATGACCATCAGTTTTGCAGGCGCAGTGTCACTGTGAGGGGGGACTGAATGTGAAGGAGTGGGAGAGACAGCAGATACTGGGAGAGAGATGGAGTTAGTGTGGACTGGGAAGGTTGATAAACACTGTTTCAGTCTGCTGGACCTGAATGAGATACTCCGGGTAAATTAGAACCAAAAGAACTTCGGATGCTGTAAATCTCACACAACAACCAGAAGGTACTGGAAAAGCTCAGCAGATCTGGCAGCATCTGTGAAAAGAAATCAGTTCGCATTTTTGATCCAGTGACCCTTCCTCAGGAACTGATGTTACTAAGAAACAAAAGTCTGTTTTTATGCAGAAGGTTGGGGTTAAGGAGTAAATGATAGGGGGGGGATAGAGTCCAAAGAGAGAGATAGGAGCAGTTGGACAAAGGCGTGAATAACGATCGGACGGGGGGAGGGTGAATAGCTGTTTATGGGGACTGTTAGTGGCTAACCATAGGTAGTGTGTAATGGCAGGCTACGTAATAACAAGGCCTGTTATGTGGGGTAGGGGGGAAAGACACTAGGACGTGGGAGAGTTCAGGACCTAAAATTATTGAATTTGATGTTGAAGCCAGAGGGTTGCAGGGTCCCCGAGTGGGAGATGAGGTGTTGTTCTTCCAGCTTGTGTTAAAGTGTGATGCTGGAAAAGCACAGCACTCGGGCAGCATCCAAGGAGCAGGAGAATTGACGTATTAGGAATGTCAGCACTTCATCAGAAATGTGGGTGGTGGAATACGGCTGAGAGATAAATAGGGAGGGGTGTTTGGGGTTGGAGGGAAGGGAGCTAGGGAGGCAACAGGTGGTTGTCGATGGAGGGTCGTGGTGAGAGGGTGGAATGGACAATTGGGAAGGAAGATGGACAGGTGGGCCTGTTCAAGAGGCCAGTGCCGAGTTGGAGGGTTGAATCTGAGATAAGTTGGGGGATGGGAGATGAGGAAACCTTGATGCCGTGTGGTTGAAAGTTCCCAAAGTGGAAGATGAGGTGTTCATCCTCCAGATGTTGGGTGGCTCGGATTTGGGGATGGAGGACTTGCATGTCCTTGGCAGCGTGGTGGCGGAGGGTGTGGGGGGTAGCTGAAATGGTCAGCCACAGGTCGGTGGGGTTGGTTGGTGCATGTGTCCCAGAAATGTTCCCTGAAATATTCCACAATTTGGCGTCCCGAGAGCAAGGGACACACTAGGTGAGGTGTTTGGGTGGGCAGGGAAATCTCTGCTGGATGTGGGAGGATTCAGTGGTGCCTTGGATGGAGTTAAAGGGAAGGTTTGGGCAAAGATTTTCCATCTCTTGCAGTGGCAAGCGAAGTTGCCTGGAGTGAAGAGTGCGTTGGTGGGGAGTGTGGATCTAAAGTGGAAGTCACAGAAGGTATGGTCTCGGTGGAATGCTGAAAGGGGAGGGGAGGGAAATATATCTCAGGTGGTGGGATCTGATGGTGGAAATAGCAGAGGATGATGCGTTGTATCTAGGAGGATGGTGGGATTCCATCTTTATTGCATTTGATGGGGTGGAGTTCAAGGGCAGTGGTGTGGGAAGTGGAGGAGATACACTGGAGGGCATTGTTAACCACATGTGAGGGGAGATTGCAGTCCTTGCAATAGGAAGCCAATTGGTATGTTCTGAAGTGTTCTTCCAGCTTGCATCAAACTTCACTGGAACACTGCAGTAAGCATGAGACAGAGATGTTGGACAGGGAACAGTTTTGTGTGTTAAAGAGCAGGCAACTGGAAGCTCGGGGTCTTTTTTGCACACACAATGTAGATCATCAGCCACCGTTTCCACCACTGCCACTGAGATACTAGAAGGTTCCTGTCTCCTCCATTAACAGATTTCCACCTTCCCACTCCTTTATCTTTCCAAATGTTCCTGTCTCTCTCTGGGCTCTGTCCCCACCTATTAATTACTCTTTAACCCCTATCTCCTGTTGTCCAAAGATCTGTAGGTTCGGTGAATTGGCCCAGTTAAGTTTCCCACAGTGTTCAGGGATGTGCATTAGTTCGGGGGAAATGGAGAGTAATAGGAGAATGGGTCTGGGTGGGATAAACTTTGGAGGGTGGGTGTCGAATTGTTGGGCCAAAGGGCCTGTTTCCTGAAGGGATTCTAATTTTCTCAGCTGTCATCGGTTCTGAGGAAGGGTCACTGGACCCGCGGTAACCCATGGTGTGTGCAGGAGGCGGAAAGGGGAGAGTGGCAGCAGAAACCGGATGAAATGTATCAGTGTAGACTGGGAGGGTTTAGTTACACTCTGGGCAGGTCGTTAGTCTGAATTAGAAACTCTTGGTCCCACATTTGCAGCAAAGGGGAAGATGGCTTGGGCCTCAGGCAGTGAGAGGTCCTGGGTTATGGCCGCCATCTTTATTTGGGGCAAGGTACAGCAAGGAGCATGCACCTGTCCTCTTCCTGGGTGGGGGCGGGGCGATTTGAAGAGGAGCATTTACACATCAAAGACATACCAAGAGAAGTGTTTACCTTCACTGTTCATCTTGCACTTATTGAGCTTTGTTTTGTGAATTCATTTTATAGGATATTAATTGAGAATAATTCATACTGGGATCTCAATAAACAAGTTTCTACAGTCAGCGGAGTCATCAGGATCTGAATATCATTAGCATTTAACTGTGGAACGATAAAGGTTTGTCTGTTCTGTCTGTGGGAAAATAACTTCAATATTTTTGTCAAGCCAAAAGCAGAAAGATGTTCAAGTCCATGGTTGGATCACCCTTGGGGTATGAGTTCAATTCTTAGCCCTGCAGCTGTGGAAGGAGGTATTGGCCTGAGAGAGAGCACAGATTTATCCAAATTACACCTCGTCTTTTTGCAGGAACTGTCAGATTTAGTCTCAATCATCCACTTTATAACGTTAATCTGTAAATTCCCTACTTCCAATTCTCTGCAAATTTCTCATTGAATTTCCTTGTGGAATCATATTCCAGCACCATTTCAGCTGGAACGTTCCAGATTCTGACAACTGTCTGTTCATTCAGAAACTGCTGAAGTCCATGTTGACTCGGGTTACAAAGGGCTGAATTGAAAGATGATTTGCTGTTCCTGAGATCCCATTGAGATGCATTGGAACAGTACAGGAGGCTGAGGGCAGTGTAGGTGTGAGCAGACAATGCAAATGCCCGGGCTACACTGTGATTGCTGTTTGGCTCAGAGAGAGTGTTTTGGAGTTGGGCGTAAATAGTGAGATGAGACAGGGAGAAGGTGAAGCTGAAACTCCGTTTTTGTTCAGGCCTTTCAGAAATTCACAGTCCCAATGGGAATAGCCAATTTGTCAGTGATACCCGTGGAGTATTTAAGTTTTTAAAGTATGACATATCAGCTTAAGTAAAGATTTTTTTTTGTTATTATCATGGACATGTTTGAAGTGAAGGAAGGTTACTAACTCATTTAAATTCTCTTAATGGGAGTAACTAGATGAATGTAGAGAGACGTTGTGACAGGAGCCCTCAGACCCGTGGTGTGCTCCTCTTGCACAATGTGGGAAATAAGGGCCGCTTCCAGTGTCCCTGACGGCTATGTGTGTAGGAAGGGTTCCCATCTGCAGCTACTGGGAAACTGCCTTTCAGAGCTGGAGCTGAGAGTGGACTCACTGTGGAGCATCTGCAATACTGAGAATGTTATGGTCAGCATGTTTAGTGAGTTAGTCACACTGCAGGTGAGGGTTACACAGGCAGAAAGGGAATCGGTGAACATCAGATCTAGTAAAAGGCTCAGGAAGCGAGTACAGGAGTCCCCCGTTGTTCTCCCCTTCTCATACAGATACTGTATACCGCTTGGGATTCTGTAAGGGCGGGAATGGGTGGGGTGGCTTCTCGGGAAATCAGCATCAGCCAGGTTCATGACACCACAGAGAGCTCTGCTGATCAGAACAAGAGGAATAAGAGTGGCAGGGCTATAGTGACAGGGGATTCAATAATCTGGGGTACAGCCAGGCACTTCTGTGCCCACAGACATGAATCGAGGATGGTATGTAATCTCCCTGGTGCCAAGATCCATGATATCATGGAGTGGCTGCAGGACATTCTGGAGCTGGAGGGTAAACAGCCCGTGGTCGTGCAACACCCAGATACCAACGACATCACTAAACAGAGGGATGAGGGCCTGAAAGCTGGACATAGGGAGAGCAGTGATGCATTAATATAGCTCCTGAAATGTAATAATGTCAGACTTACTCCCAGTGCCATGTGCTAATGAGAGCAGGAATGAGAAGGTAGATCAGCTGGATGTGTGGCTGGGGAAATGGTGTACCAGAGAAGGGTTTTGATTCCTCAGGCACTGGGACTGTTTCTGGGTGGGACCTGTACCAGCCTGACTGGCTACCCCGGGCAGGGCTGAGACAAATCTGGTGGGGGCTTTTGCCAGTTCTATTGTTGAGTTTGTAACTAGTCTGGCAGGGGGATGGGAACGAAAGTGTAGGCTTATATGGGTCAGATTCAGGACAGGGAATGGGAGGTGGAATATTAGTGATGTAGTTAGCGGCTCAGAAAGCCAAAGGAAAGGAGGATTAAATGAAGATTGAGTCCCTCTTCATCCATCAGTCCTGACATCCCAGGAAGGTGAGTCAACAAAATCTGGAGCTGTTTACATGTCGACGACTCTGTGCTTCAGCAAAATGGTGGAAATATGCAACAAGAAAAAGTGCTGGAGATCCTCAGCAAGTCTGTCAGCATCTGAAATGGTGACAGATGCAGGAAACATTGCAGCCTTAAAGAAGTGTTTAGATGATCACACCAAGCACTACAATATCGATTACACGCTGAGTGCCAGAACGTGGGACTAGAATTAATAGGTGCTTGATGACCAGCATGAATACGATGGGGCTGAAAAGTTGACGTTTCGGGTCAGGGCTATTTATCAAGACTGACAAAGGGTCCTGACCCAAAACATCAACCTTCCTGCTCCTCTGATGCTGCCTGACCTGCTGCACCTCCCCAGGTCCACATTGTACAGACTCTGACTTCCAGCATCTGCAGTCCTTAACTATCTTCACATCCCAGGACTCATCTGGTGATCCTCCTTTACACACTCTCAATAACCAGGAGAGCCTTCCTTGGAAAAGGGGAACAAAGGTGTACACAGTACTCCAGGTGTGGTCTCACCAAGGCCATTCCAGAAAGGGATCCCTGTCCCCATCTTATCCATAATGGTCATCAAGCACACATGCCTGGTGTGATCATCTAAACACTTCTTCAAGGCTGCAATGTTTCCTGCATCTGTCACCATTTCAGATGCTGCCAGACCTGCTGAGGATCTCCAGCACTATCTGTTTTCTCTGTTATAGAGTATTGAAAGGGGGGATTTGCAGTTGAGAAATTCAAATTGAACTTCATGTTACTTGATCCGTGCCGATCTGAATATCATTGGCCTTTTCATCTGGAAGGAAAGGTTTGCATTCTGTCCGTGGACCAATATTTCAAATCTCATCGTGACTGGAAAAGTACTGAGACAGTGAAGTCCATGTTAGCGTGGGGACTGTGGAGAGAGATTTCATTGGTTTTTGAAAGTCTAAACAATCATGGCACATTCCCCTGGAAAAGGTAAGACACAGATTGGTTTTGGATGAGGACAATTAACCATGAAACCAGAAAGACAAAAGGATTCCTGCATCATGGAAAAATCTATGAAA
This sequence comes from Chiloscyllium punctatum, assembly GCF_047496795.1. Taxonomy (NCBI): domain Eukaryota; kingdom Metazoa; phylum Chordata; class Chondrichthyes; order Orectolobiformes; family Hemiscylliidae; genus Chiloscyllium; species Chiloscyllium punctatum. Next base: position 89,914,033 of record NC_092759.1, read on the forward strand.
ATGGGATTGTTGTAATGGAGTGAATTATCGATCATTGATTGTAATCCATTGGCGTTGTCACATCGGTTCCAGTGCCGTGGGGAAACACAGGAAATTTGAGTGCAGTGTAGGTTTCAGTTATTCAACTGGAAAGGTGAAGAAGAAATTTGCAAGAATGATGCCAGGTCTCAGGGGTCTGAGTGACAGGGAGAGGTTGGACAAGTGAGGACTTTTTTGTTTCGAGCAGAGGAAACTGCGGGGGAATATTTTATAGAAGTGTATATGACCATGAGAGGCGTGGGGAAGGTGAATGCACTCGGTCTTTTTTGCAGGGTCTCAAGGATTGGAGGGCATCCGGTTAAAGTTAGAGGAGAAAGAATACATGGGAACCTGAGGGGCATCTGTTCTCCACAAAGGTGGTATGTATATGGAATGAGCTGCCAGTGGAAGTGGTTGAGGTGGGTATATTAACAAGTAAAAGACATTTGGACAAATATATGGATAGGAAAGTTTCAGAAGTAGATGGGCCAAGTGCAGGGAAATGGGGTTAGTGTGGATGGACAATCTGATTGGCATGGGCCAGTTTGGGCCAAAGGGCCTGTCTCTGCTGCAGGATGTTATAACGCTCAGTGCATTTGCTATTTCTCCCCCTAACTCTGTTGGTATCCTGGGATGTATTCCATCGGGGCATGGAGACTTGTTTATCTTTAGCTCCATTAGCTTGCCCAGCTCTAACTCTTTCGTGATAATGGTCGTTTCTTGGTCTTCACCTTCCTCAGTCTCCTTATCAATTACTGGCATGTTCTTCATATCCTCCACTATGAAGACTGACTGTTGTGTGCTCATATTCCTAAACCCTGCTGGATAGGAATAACTGGACACAGAACTCTGAGAGGTCTTATTTGAGTCTTTATTGATGTGACACGGCAGCTCCCTGGATAGTGTACATGCAAAACGCCTTCAGGCAGCATCAGGTAACTCCCCGCCTGTCCGATGTATGGCTCCCCTTCTTATACCTTTTGTGGTTTGTGACTTTGAATACAGACTGTCTCTCAATATTAGCTCCATGGCAACGGCAGTTCAAAAGTCTAGTTCAGTTCAGCACGTTGTGGTTAAACCACATGCCCCTCCCCCATACCCCCATGGCTCCCTCAAGTACCTGACAGGCCCTTCAGTTTCCGTGGGGCTGTCTATCGGGATGCTGATGTGGAGGAGCTGAGGTTGGGGTGGGGTGGACAAAGTTAAAAACCACACATCACCAGGTTATAGTCCGACAGGTTTATTTGGAAGTACAAGCTTTTGGGGCGTGCTGTGATTTTTAACTTGATCAGGATTATCTCTATGGTAACAGTTACGTGCTTCAACAATTACAGAGGCCATATGTTCCCCAAACAATAGGTTTCCCTCGAGCAGAGTAAACTGCTATTCTGTCCCTGGGGAGAGCTACTCATCACTTTTTATCCCCAATTCCATCATGCTTTCTGTTGAGCTTTTGAAGATTTTCCAATCTCCGAATTTATCCTTGGTCTTTGCCAATTTGTATGCCTTCTACTTCAATTTCATAGACTCCCTTATTGCCTTGGACATGGCAGATTACTCCTTTTCCTACAGTCCTTCCTTTTCACTGATATATACTTTTGCTGAGAAATATGAAAAATTACTTTGATATTCCTCCACTGTCCATCAACTGTCCCACAGTAAAGTCTTTGCTTCCAGTCTGCATTAGCCAACTCCTGCCTCATCCTATTGTAGTCTCCTTTGTTTAAGCACAGGATCTTGGGATTGGATTTAATCTTCCCCCTTTCCATCTGTGTTCCAAATTCACCCAGATTAATGACAAGTCTTTTTATCAGATTACGAGGGGAGCCGATGTTTCCTGGGTGTTTTGGTTTCATTGTCAGTGATCTTGGCTTTGTAACAAAGTACAGGATAGATATTCACAACAGAGTATTCTGGACGGTGTGAATGTACTACACGGTCTAAAACCATAAATCACTGTCTCCCCTCAGTTTAAAGTTGCAAAATCATTATCTCCTACACCCTTCCTCACTCCCTAAGTTTGGAACGCTAATCTACCTGACTATCCTGCTGTTGCTGAAAATCTCCTTTGGTGAAGGTTGTGAGTTTTGGATTCATCTTTCCAGTTATTACCGTAAGAAGATAAGCCCTGGGCACAGGAGAGGCAATGCAGCCCTTCGAACCAGCTCCACCATTTAATACGGTGATGATTGAGCTGACCTTGGTCTCAGCTGGATTTTCCCGCCTGCTCTCTCTCACAATTCAACTCATTGCAAATTAAAAATCTGTATCTCTTCATTAAATTTGCTCATGTCTTGGCATCCACTGTATTTTGAATTGGAAATTCCACAGATTCACAACACAGTGAGATAGGTACATTCTTCCTCATGAGAATAGAATAGAGTCCCTATAGTGCAGAAACAGGGTATTCATCCATCTAATCCACACCAACCCTATGATGAGCATCCCATTCAGACCCACCTATTCCTGTAACCCTGCATTTCCCGTGGCTAATTGCCGAACCAGCACACGCATGGACCCTGTGAGCAATTTGGCATGACCAATCCACCGAACCTGCACATCTTTGGACTGTGGGAGGAAACTGGAGAACCGAACAAAACCATGCAGACATGGGGAGAATGTGTAAACTCCACATAGTTGCCTAAAGCTAGAATCAAACCCGGGTCCCTGACGCTGTGAGGCAGCAGTGCTAGCCACTGAGCCACCTCTGCTTAAAATCTGCTGCCCATTATTAACCTCCCCACCCCGTAATTGGCTGAATGTATATTCCTTACGTCAGAAATCGGGGTGTCTAAGCGGATGTCTCAGTAAATCCCCGTGACAGCCCACATGTCCTGTGTGTCTGAATAGATATCCTATATACAACACCCTCCAGCCCACACTTTCTTTCACTTTCAAGGGACAGATCTCCAGAGGTTTCATGGGGACTACAACTCCCACAGTCCCTGAGGCAGGGACCACACGTGTGTGGGGAAACCCAGCACTGTACATGTACAGAATGTGGACGGGTTTTGGAGCATGTTCTTTAGGGTAACTAGCAGAAAGCATTTCACACTGTGATTGGCTGGAGAAGGGACACATCTGCCTATAGTATTGATCAGTTGGGGGGGGAAGGTCAAAGTGTCACTACGCCCAGATGGGACCAAGTTCCATTCGCAACTTGTCATAACACTGGGAATTGACCAATGGGAAACAAGGAAGAGTCTGACCCATTGTCCCAGACTGAAGGTTCCTGTTCTGTCCAGGATCTGCCACCTCCCTTTCTGTTTCCTTTTGTTTCATTCTGCTGTTACATTATTGACTTGCAGCAACTGAAGGGAAAGGAAGTGAACCCAGAAAGGGTGCAGACTTTAACCAGGGACGGGAAGTGGTGCCATGGATCTGTTTATCAGTTACTCCATGAGAATGGGTAGGGTGTACATTCGTGATAGCAGAGTCAGAATGGTGGGAGAGAGTAAGTGGGCTGGAGGGTTACAGCTTTGGGGGAAGAAAGGGGAAAAAGATATTCCAGAGAAACTAGAATTGTCTGCTCTGAATTTTTAATATGTACATATTGCTTTTATACAGGGTGCTAGATAGTGAAGATTTGCAGACTGAAATCTCAAAATCAGGTGCAGATTGTGATTGAGTTAACCAGCATTTGATGAACCAAAGATGGAGAATCACTCGGCCAAAATCCTGCAACACTCTCCTCCCAGCATTGTCGGTCTATCTGTGACAAATGGACTGTGAATGGTTCAAGACAGCAGCTCACTACCATCTTCTCAAGGGTAACGAGAGATGGGGAATAAATGCTGGCTGAGCCAGTGATGCCCATATCCTGGGAATGGGTTCTATCTCCAGTTGCTGAAACCCAGTTGATGTGACTGCAGGATGATGAGGAACGCTGAGTGCATCCTCCAGGAGGCAGCACCATCACATTACCCCTGCCTACACCCACACAGTAACACCGCTACGCCTCTGGAACAAAAGGCAGTGAAGCTAAATGAGGACTTAGATATTAAGTCATGAAAGGGGATTGGAACACAGCAGGAACAGGAGACTGAGCTAGATGGTCAGCTGTTTCCCATTGAATGGTGGAGCAGGATTGAAAGGCTGAATGGCCTCCTCCTGCTGCTATCTCCCAGGTATGTATATAACCACGGAGCCCGGGTAGGAAGGAGTAGGCAGGGATTCTCCAGGCGATTGCACTTCCACAACAGTTTTCAGTGAGGGATGGTTTGATGGATTTTATTTAACATTTATCTTTAACACAAGGTTTCTAAATTTTGGCTTTAAAATGTTACAAAAGCTTTTTGCACAGCAAATAAAATTAAAGAAAATAACTTAAACTGTCTGAATATAACAGTTTTAAAACTTTCAACCTCCTGTAAAACAAAATCCTGTCTATTCCCAGACACCATCACTTTCCAGCTACTCAAACTCCAGGGAAATATTCTCTCCCTGTCTGAACCTTTGGTTTGATTTAACAGCTTTTCAGTTCTCGTTCTGTGAGCTGTGAAGGGTTCTTTTTCCCCATTTCTCTGACCCAGAAATGTGAGCACAGCAACCTTCCCACCATCAAAATTATCATTATGCCATTTTGCTTTTGGTTAACCTATAATCACCAGCTGTGCAAAAGTGAGGACCGCAGATGCTGGAAACCAGAGCCTAGATTAGGGTGGTGCTGGAAAAGGCCTCTCGCCAAAACGTTGATTTTCCAGCTCCTCTGATCCTGCCTGACCTGCCGTTGCTTTTCCAGCACCACTCTAATCTAGACATATAATCAAGAGCAGTAAACCATTTGTGTAACCAATTGAATATTTCCAAACAAAGCCTATTACGGGTCAACCAAACCATTACAAGTGACAGAGTGAGAAGAGACTAAATCAAAGTAGAGTTGTGGGGAGGGGGCAGGGGTGGAGATAAAGTACCGTATCCCCTGCGGTGCCCACCTCTATCTAAAGGCATCGAGAGCATTGATCCACACCACATGCTCCTTCTCCAAGGACACCCTGCTGTGTAGCCTTTATCCTCAATCATTGAATAAAATCCCTACAGTGTGGAAGGAGAGCATTGGCCCATCAAACCCCACCGACCATCCGAAGCACATCACGCCCAGAGCACTCTATCACTGTAACACTGCATTTCCCATGGCTGATCCACATAGTCTGCACAATCCTGGATACTGTGGACAATTTAGCATGACTGATCCACTAACCTCCACATCTTTGGACTGTGGGAGGAAACCAGAGCACCTGGAGGGGACCCTCACTATAATGGGGAGAATGTGGGAACTTCACGCAGGGCGTTGGACAAGGCTTGACTCCAACCTTGTACCTGGTGCTGTGAAGCAGCCGTGCTACAATCACAATTGAAATCAAAACAGATGATCCCTGCTCCTTGTCACATTGCTGTTTGTGGAGACTTACTGCTCAGAGAGACAACCTGAGGTTCAGAAAGTGGCAATGTAAGTTCAGTCACCTCCAGCGCAGTTAATGTGGTTAACACAACAACATCAATACTCCAGCAGTGTCATCATGTACAAGGTCCACTCCTGACTCTGATGGACAGTAACATCAGAATCAGTCCACACCGAGCAGAGGGATGACCACTTCCCTGTGAGCACTCACTGGGATCTCAATCGCGTTGAAGACGCAGCAAATCCCTTGTCTCACAGAGGGGTGAACAGCTCCTACCCAATGTGAACACGCTGGGGTCTTGGGGGCAGGATGAATCACTGAATCCCTTCTCCCACACTGACCATCTGAATGGCCTCTCCCCCTGTGTGGGCTCACTGGGGACTCCGCATTTGAGTGAATCTCCCCCACACTGGGAACAAGTGAATGATCTTTCCCCAGAGTGAGCTCCCTGGTGTTTAAGCAGGTCAGAGGACTGAGTGAATGCTTTCCCACACACTGAGCAGGTGAATGGCCTCTCCCCAGTGGGAATGCACGAATGTCTCTGCAGGTGAGAGATTTGAATCAATCCTTTCTCACACATGGAGCAGGTGAAGGGTCTAAATCCATTGTGCTATCTCTGTTGTCTCAGCAGATTGTAAGATCGAGTAAATCCCTTCCCATACGTGTGGCAGGTAAACGGCCTCTCCGCAGTGTCACTATGTCAGTGAGTGTCCCATTGGGAGGGTTAAGTGAATTCCTTATTCTAATTGAGCCCGTCGTCCTGTTTCTCTCAGTTATTAATGACAACCTCATTCCCCTCGCACCAGAACCTGTTCCAAAGAGTGTTCCAAAACAGGCAGAATGGTCAGCTGCAGCTGGTCACCTGACCGGTCACTGGCCCTGAAAGGTTCACTCTCCACAGATGCTGCCTGACCTGCTGTGCTTTTCCAGCGCCACACGTTCACGCAAGCTGGAAGAACAACACCTCACCTTCTACTTGGGAACCCTGCACCCCTCGAGCCCCATTATCAAATTCAATCATTTTACGTCCTGAACTCTACAATGTCCTAGCGCCCTAGCCTCTTAACCCACATACCAGGCCTTGTTATTACAGCCTACCATTACACATTACCTATGGTTAGTCACTAAAAGTCCCCATAAACAGCTATTCACCCTCCCCCAGCCAGATCGTTATCCACTCCTTTGTCCAACTGCTCCCATCTCTTTGGAATCTATCACCACCTATCATTTACTCCTTCACCCCTACCTTCTGCATATAAACCGACATTTCTTTTCAGTAACATCAGTTCTGAGGAAGGGTCAGCAGATCCAAAATGTTAATTCTGATTTCTCTTCACAGATGCTTCCAGACCTGCTGAGCTTTACCAGTCCCCTTTGGTTGTTGAGAGATTTGCAGCATCCGCAGTTCTTTTGGTTCTAATTTACCAGGAATTTCTGATTCAAGTCTAGCAGCCTAAAACCATGCGGTTATAAACCCTCCCAGTCCACAATAGCTCCATTTCTTCCCCAGAGTTTGCAGTTACTCCCCCTCACCGTGACACTGCGCCTGCACAGCACATAAGCACGTGTTGGCCTGCTGGACCCACCCCAATTCACTCCCATTGGCTGGAGGATCACACCAATTCTCCTATTGGTCTGAAGCTGCTGTCAATCACCCAGGCCCCATTGTGACACGAGTGGGCTCCTCACAAGAGCATCGGATGCTGAGGGGTGACCTCATAGAGCTTTATAAAATCATGAGGAGTATGGATGGGGAAAATAGACAAGGTCTTTTCCCTGAGGTGGTGGAGTCGAGAACGAGAGGGTGTAGGTTTAAGGGCAGAGGGGAAAGATTTAAAAGGGACCCAAAAGGCAACTTTTTTCAGACTGAGATGGGTGTGTGTATGGAATCTTCCGTTCAGGGAAGTGATGGAGGCTGGTACAATTACACCATTTGGCATCTGGATGGGTATATGAATAGGAAGGGTATAGAGGGATATTTGCCAAGTGTTGGCAAATGGGACTAAATTAGGTTGGGATATCTGGTCGGCATGGACCAGTTCGACCAAAGGGTCCAATTCTATGCTGTATGTCTCTATGACTCTGCCCTAGGATGAGCTTCATCATTCACAGTGAATGGGTAGTAACACAGATCACAGGGTTTGGGGCTATTCAGCCCATTGGGGCTGTACTCTCCCCCTCTGGAGATGGTACCAGACTATCCCAACTCACCTCCCATTTGTCTGTAGCCCTCCAAATCCTTCCTTAAAAAATTTAAATTCCAAATTTTGTTTTGACAATAACTACTGAATCTGCATCCAGCTGTCGGTCAAACTGTTCCAGATGCTCAGAACTTAGTGAATAAAATAATCCTCACATTTTTAACCTGCATTATTTGCCAGTTACCTGAAGGGAGTTACTAAAAATTGTGATGTTAATAATTTCTCCCTGTCTCTCTGTAAATTAAATATCCTGGAAACAAATCTGCTCCTGGTTGAACTTACTGCCTAACCTTCTCAGCTCCAAGGAGAATTATCTGATCTTCTGCTAACTCTCCATAAAAGAGAAACCCATCTTAATATAAGTCGTGACATAAAGATGTACAGCAGAGAAACAGACCCTTCGATCCGACTTGTCCATGCCGACCACATGTCCTAAATTAATCTCATCCTATATGCCAGCTCTTGGCCTATACCCTTCCAAATTTTTGCTCATCACGTACAACTTTTCAAAGTCATAATTGGGTAATTGTACCAGCCTCCACACTTCCTCTGGCAGTTCATTCCATGCACATACCATGTTCAGCTGGAAATATTGCCTCTTAGATCCCTTTGAAATCTTTTCCCTCACACCTGATGCCTGTGCCCCAAGCTTTGTACTCACATATCCTGGGAATAAGACCCTGGGATTTCACCCTATCCATGCCCCTCACAATTGTATCCGATGGTCCAGAGAAAACAGCCCCAGCCTATTCACCCTGTACCTACATAGCTCAAACCCTCAACCCTGGCAACATCTTTGCGGATCTTTTCCGAACCCTTTCAAGTTTCACAATATCATTCCGATAGCAGAGAGACCAGGACTGAAAGCAGAATTCCAGAAGTGGCTGTATCAATGTGCTGTGCAGCCGCAAAATGACGTCCCAGCTCCACTACTCAATGCACTGACCAGTAAAGGCAAGTACACTAAACACCTTCTTCACTACCCTGCCTATGATTCCACTTTCAAGGAACTATGAACCTGTACTCCAAGGTCTCTTTGTTCAGCAACACTCCCCAGGACCTTCCCATTAAGTGTATAATTCCTGCCCTCATTTGCTTTTCCGAAATGGAGCACCTCATATTTATCTAAAATAAACTCGATCTGATAATCCTCAGCCCATTTGATTGAAGTCCAATTGTATTCTGAGGTAACCTTCTTCGCTGTCCAGTGCACCTGCAATTTTGATGTCTACTCTAAACCCACGAACTGTACATCATATATTCACATAGAAACCACTGATATAAATGATGAAAAGCAGTGGACCCAGCATCGATCCTTACACCATATTGCTCATCACAGGCTTCCAATCCGAAAAGCACGACCCTCCCTCTCCAACCTTCCAGCCAATTTATATCCTAATAGCTTGTTTTCTCCGTATCCCATGGTGTCTAACTTGCTAACCAGTCTGTCATGTGGAACCTTTTTGAATGTCTTTCTGAAGTCCAAGTTCGTGATTTATGCACAAAGCCATGCTGACTATCCCTAATGGAGAAAGTGAGGACTGCAGGTGCTGGAGATCAGAGCTGAAAATGTGTTGCTGGAAAAGTGCAGCAGGTCAGGCAGCATCCAAGGAACAGGAGAATCGACGTTTCGGGCATAAGCCCATTCCTGAAGAAGGGCTTATGCCCGAAACGTCGATTCTCCTGTTCCTTGGATGCTGCCTGACCTGCTGCACTTTTCCAGCAACACATTTTCAACTCTGATTATCCCTAATCACTTCTTGCCTTTCCAAATACATATAAACCTGTCCTTTAGAATTCCTTCCAACACCTTGTCTGCCACTAACCTCAGGCTCACAGTGTATTGTTCCCTGACCTTTCCTCATCACCTTTCTCAAATAATGGCGCCTGTCTTGCAGCACCTCACCTGTGGTTATCGGTGATAGAAATATCTCAGCGAGGGGCCTAGCAATCACTTCCCTAACTTCCCAGAAAGATTTGGGATAGACCTGATCAAGTCACACAGATTTACTCAGATTTATGTATAAGACATCCAGTACAACCTCCTGTGTAATATGGATAGTTGTCAAGTTATCACTATTTATTTCCCCAAAGTCTCTAGCTTCCATATCCTCTTTCAGTAAAAGCTGACATGAAATCCTCGGATAGAATATCTCCCACTTTCTGTGGTTCCACAGACAACCTTGTTGATCTTTGAAGGTCCCTATTCTCTGCCTGGTTACACTTTTGTCCTTAGTGTTTTGTAGAATCTCTTTGGATTGTCCTTAAACCTCTTTCCCCCCAAAGCTATCTCATGTATCCTTTTTGTCCTCCTGTTTTCCCTCGAGTGTACTCCTACTGCCCCTATACTCAGACCCAGCTGTCTGTACCTGCCATATCCCTCCTTCATCTTTTTGATCAGACCCTCAATTTCTCTAGACATAAAGCATTCTCTACACCTACCAGACTTGGCCTTAACAGGAACATATTGTCTATGTACTCTTGTTGTCTCATTTCCACAGGCCTATGGAGGCAATGGCAGATGAGGATATGGAAACAGTCATTCTCAGTAAAGAGGTAGTGTTGGGAAAGATAACAGCCCAAAGGTACATGGGTCTCCTGGCCGTGATGGAATGCATCCCAGGGGACTAAAAGAGATGGTGAAGGGTCTATTGTCCTTCCTTGCGAGAGGGATGGTTATGCTGCAGCTGTATAGGGTGCTGGTGAGGCCACACCTGGAGTACTGTGTATAGGTTTGATCTCCTTACTTCAGCAAGGACGTACTCACACTGGAGGGGGTGCAGAGGAGGGTCACTAGTTTGAGTCGGGAGTTGACAGGGTTGGTGTATGTGGAGAGACTGAATAGACTGGGACTGTACTTGTTGGAATTTAGAAGAATGGGAGGTTGTATTGGAAAAAATAAAATTAAGAAGGGAATAGATAAGATAGAAGCAGGGAGGTTATTTCAATTGGGGGGGTAGCGGGTCAAACTAGAGAGCATAGTGTCAAAATAAGGGGGTATCTGATTTAGGACAGAGTTGAGGAGGAACATCTTCAGCTAAAGGGTTATGAATCTGTGGAATTCCACAGCAGTTGACGTTATCAACTTGATTGTCTTTAAGGCAAAATGTACATTTGTAAACATGAAAGGAATTAAGGGTTATGGTGAGAGAGCAGGAATGTGGAGCTGAGGCCATGAAAAGATCAGCCCTGATCTTATTGAATGGCAGAGCAGGCTTGAAGGGCCAGATGGCCTACTCCTGTTCGTATTCCTTCTGTTCTTATTTTCTCACTTTCCAGCCGTCCCTTTATCTGGGGGTTGCAAAGAAATATTGAAAGTTCTTACCTTGTACCGTCAAAATTCACCTTTGTCAACTAATGAACGCCAAATTTTAGATCTGGTCTATTATTTTCTGCAACTATTTTAAAACGAGTAGAATTATCGTCAGAGAATCCCAAGTGTGGAAGCAGGCCATTCGGCCCATCAAATCCACACGGACCCTTAGATCCTCCTATCTTACCCCTGTAGCGCTGCATTTCACATGGCCAATCCCCCTCGTCTGCGCATCCCTGAACACTGTCGGCAATTTCACATGGCCAATCCCCCACGCCTGCACATCCCTGAACACTGACGGCAATTTCACATGGCCAATCCACCCAACCTGCACATCCCTGAACACTGTAGGCAAAATCACATGGCCAATCCACCCAACCCGCACATTCCTGAAAACTGTAGGCAATTTCACATGGCCAATCCTCCCAATCTGCACATGCCTGAACACTTTTGGCAAAATCACATGGCCAATCCACCCAACCTGCACATCCCTGAACACTTTTGGCAAAATCACATGGCCAATCCACCCAACCTGCACATCCCTGAACACTTTTGGCAAAATCACATGGCCAATCCATCCAACCTGCACATCCCTGAACACTTTTGGCAAAATCACATGGCCAATCCATCCAACCTGCACATCCCTGAACGCTGACGGCAATTTCACATGGCCAATCCACCCAACCTGCACATCCGTGAACACTGTAGGCAAAATGACATGGCCAACCCTCCTCGCCTGCACATCCCTGAACACTGTCGGCAATTTCACATGGCCAATCCACCCAACCTGCACATCCCTGAACATTGTCGGCAATTTCACATGGCCAATCCACCCAACCCACACATCCCTGAACACTGTCGGCAATTTCACATGGCCAATCCACCCAACCTGCACATCCCTGAACAATATGGACAATTCAGCCTGGATTATCCACCCAACCTGCACATCTTTGGACTGTAGGAGGAAACCCGAGCACCTGGATGAAATCCCCACCGACAACCTCAATAAGGTGATCATCCTCTTCTTATTTCCCAGTTCCACTCAAGTAATTTCACCGGGCGAACCCCCATGATTCTCCTCCCTAAGCACAACAGTAATGTTATCCCGAATCAAAAGCACCATTCCACCTTCGCTCTTATCCCCCTTTCTCTCCTTCCTCTTACATCTATTCCCTGGAAAATTAAGCTACCTGTCCTTTCCAACCTAAACCACGTTTCTGTAATACCCACTATATCCCCAGTACCATGTTCAAAACCATATCTTAAGCTCATCTGCTTTCCCTGTCAAATCTCTTGCATTGAAATAAATGCAGTGCAGTGCTATCAAAAGGACAGACTGATAGGCAGAGGGGGTGGGATGGCCCTGTTGGTGAGGGATGACGTTCAGTCCCTTGCAAAGGGGGAGACACAGAATCAGGAGATGCAGAGTCAGATTGGAGGGTGGCTAATGTTGTCCCAATTTTCAAGAAAGGTGGGAGAGTGAAAACAAGGAATTATAGACAGGTTAGCCTGATGTCAGTGGTGAGAAAGATGCTGGAGTCAATTATAAAACATGAAATTATGGCTCATTTGGATAGTGGTAATAGGATTCGTCAGAGTCAGCATGGATTTACAAAGGGAAAATACTGACTGTGATTGAAAATTGGCTGGCTGACAGGAAGCAAAGAGTAGCGATAAACGCTTCCTTTCGGAATGGCAGACAGTGATGAGTGTGGTACCACAAGGTTCGGTGCTGGGGCCGCAGCTGTTTACAATATACATTAATAATATAGATGAACATATTAAAAGTAATATTAGCAAATTTGCTGATGACACAAAGCTGGGTGGCAGGGTGAAATGTGAGGAGGACGTTATGAGAATACTGGTTAACTTGGACAGGCTAGGCGAGTGGACGGATGCATAGCAGATGCAGTTGAATGTGGATAAATGTGTGGTTATCCACTTTGGAGGCAAGAATAGGAAGGCAGATTATTATCTAAAAGTAGTCAAATTTGGTAAAGGGGAAGTACAACGAGATCTTGGTATTCTTGTACTTCAGTCAATGAAAGCAAGCATGCAGGTACAGCAGTTAGTGAAGAAAGCTCACTGCATGCTAGCCCTCATAACTTTTGGAATTGAGTATCGGTGCAAAGAGGTCCTTCTGCAGCTGTACAGGGCCCTGGTAAGACCGCACCTGGAGTGTTGAGTGCAGGTTTGGTCTCCACATTTGAGGAAGAGCATTGTGGCTATTGAGGGAGTTTTGGGTAGGTTCACGAGGTCAATTCCTGGAATGGCGGAATTATCATATGTTGAAAGATTGGAGCGACTGAGCTTGCATACACTTGAGTTTAGAAGAATGAGAGAGGATCTGATAGAGACCTCCAAGATTATTAAAGGGGTGGACACTCTGGAGGCAGGAAGCATGTTTCCACGGATGGGTGAGTCCAGAACCAGAGGACACAGTTTAAAAATAAGGGAGAGGCCATTTAGAACAGATTTGAGGAGAAACGTCTTCACCCAGAGAGTAGTGGACATATGGAATGCACTGCCTCAGAAGGCAGTGGAGGCCATGTCTCTGGATACTTTCAAGAAAGAGATGGATAGAGCTGTTAAAGATAATGGAATCAAGTGTTACGGAGATAAGACAGGAACAGGTTACTGACTGTGGACGATCAGCCATGATCATAATGAATGGTGGTGTTGACTCAAAGGGCAGAATGGCCTATTCCTGCACCTATTGTCTATTGTACCTTGTCAGTCCTACCTCATTCTGTGGCTTGCCCTTGCCTGCTTTGCCTGTCAAACTTCTCAACTGTACCAGCCTCAGACTTACCTCCTTTCTCACTATCTCTTTGGGTTTACTCCCACGCACTTACTGGTTTAATGTCTCACGAGTAGCACTAGCAAATCTCCCTGCTTGGATATTAGACACCTTTCAATTCAGGTGTAATCCATCCTTCTTATGCACGTTAATTCTACCCCAGCAGAGATTCCAATGATCCAACAATGTGAATCCTTCTCCCCTGTATCAGCTCCTTAGCCACTCATTCATCTGCTCTACCCTGCTATTCCTACTTTTTCTAGCATGTGGCACCGGGAGTAATCCAGATATTACTACCCACAAGGACCTGCTTATTATCCTCCAGGCTAACTTGCTATATTCTCTCATCAGGACTTCATCCGTTTCTCTTATGTCATTGGTACCAATATACAGCGACCTCCCTCTGATCATTCTCCCCTTTCAGAATATTCTGCAACCTCAGAGCCATCCTTCACCCAGGCAGTCGGGAGGCACCACCCCATTCTGATGTCTCACTGTTAGCTACAGGAACTGCAGTCTGTGCTGTAGACTAGAGAGCCCCCTGTCACCATCGATCGCGTGGAACTGGATATATCTCACATTAAACTAGTTACTTGGCTGTCAGTGCGATATTCCCCTGAGAGTGTGACGCCTTCCAATACAGTATATTTGTTTGAGATGGAAATAACCACAAGAGACACCTGCACAACTTGCCCTCCACTCCTCCCTTTCCGAGAGGAAACCCATCTACCTGACTGGATTGGCTGTTTTCCTACCTTTCTGAAACTGCCACCTATCACACCCCCCGGCTCCTGTAAATTCTTCATTACCTTTAACCGTCGCTCCATCTGATCCACGAAATCCTACAGGATTTGCATCCTCACTTCCTGCAGACAATTAGGATCATTGAAACTTTCCTTAATCTCCTAAATCCAACAGGAAGAGCACATCACTGTACGAATGGCCATCTCTGCACCTTAACAGTCCACAGACCCAGAAAAAGGCACACAGTCTTACAGCTTTACAAAACACTACTCTAGAATATATTAGTACCAATATTTTATAATTAAAAACTTAATCAAAGAATTATAAGATGTGTATTTAAAGAAATAAACCGTCACCCCACTGAATGTTGTAGCTTTACTAAAATAAAACAGACTAAGATTTATCTTTGAAGAGACCGAAACCCACTGAGCTGAGTCACAGATGAACAGCACTAAACAGAACCTTTGGTCAAATCTGTCCATGCCGACCAGATATCCGAACCTAACCTTATCGCTCTTGCCAGCACCTGGGCCATATCCCTCTAAATCTTGCCTCTTCATGTCAAGTATCCAAATGCCTTTAAAATGCTATAATTGTCAGCCTCCACCACTTCTTCTGGCAGCTTATTCCATACACGCACCACTCTCTGCGTGAAAAGGTTGCTCCTTAGTTCCCTTTTATATCTTTCCCCTCTCACCCTCAACCTATGCTCTCTATTTCTGGACTCTCCTACTCAGGGAAGAGACCTTGTCTGTTTACCCTATCATGCTACTAATGATTTTATAAACCTCTACGGAGGTCACTCCTCAGTCTCTGATGCTCCAGGGAAAGAAAGCCCCAGCCTCTTTGCTCTCTTCCTGCAGCTCAAACCCTCCAACCCTGGCAATATCCTTGTAAATCTTTTTTGAACCCTTTCAAGTTTCACAACATCCTTCCGATTGACGGAGAACAGAACTGCACACACTATTCCAAAAGAGGCCTAACCAATGTCCTGTACATGACCTTGCAACTTCTATACTCAATGCTTTCATCAATAAAGAAATGTATTCCAAACCCTTTCTTCAATATCCTATCTACCTGCAACTCTACGTTCAAGGAAATATGACCCTGCACTGCAAGATATCTTTGTTCATCAACACTATCTAGGAATTTGCCACTAAGTGTATCAGTCCTGTTAAGATTTGCTTTCCCCAAATGCAGCACGTCTCATTTATCTGAATTACACTCAATCTGCCACTTCTCACCCATCTGAACAATATCCTGTTGTAATCTGAGGGAACCCTCTTCGCTATCCATTGTACCTCAAATGTTGGTGTCATCTGCAAACTTACTAACTGTGACATGCTCATATCTAAATCATATATATACACGATGAAAAGTAGTGGACCCAGCACTGATCCTTGCGGCACTCCACTGGTCACATGCCTCCAATCTGAGAAACAACCCTCCACCACCACCCTGCCTTCTGCATTTTAGCCAGTTCTGTATCCCAACGGCTAGTTCTCCCTATATTCCATGAGATTTAACCTTGCTAACCAGTCTTCCATGGAGAACCTTGTCGAGCACCTTACTGAATTCCATAGATCATGTCCACCTCTCTGCCCTCAACAATCCTCTTTGATACATCTTCAAATAACTCAATCAAGTTTGTGAGATATGATTTCCCACGCACATAGTCATGCTGACTATCACTAATCAGTCCTTGCTGTTCAGAATACATGCGCATCTTGTTCCTCAGGATTCCCTCCAACAACTTGCCCAGCATCAATGTTAGGCTTACCAGTCGATAGTTCCCTGGCTTGTCCTTACCACCTTTCTTAAATAGCGGCACCACGTTAACCAACCTCTAGTCTTTCGGCATCTCACCTGTGATAATCAATGATACAAATGTCTCAGCAAGAGGCCCAGCAATCACATTCCCAGCTTCCCAGAGTTCTAGGGTACACCAGATCAGGTGCTGGGGATTAACCAATCTTTACGGGTTACAAGACACCCAGCACGTCCTCCTCTGTAAGCTGGACATATTCAACATGTCGACATCTATTTCCCCACATTCTATGTTGCCCATGTCCTTCTCCATAGTAAACACTGATGCAAAATATTCAGTTAGTATCTCTCCCATCTCCTGCAGCTCCACGTTTAGGTTACCTTGCTGATCTTTGAGGAGCCCTATTCTCTCTCGAGTTACCCTTTTGTTCTTAATGTATTTATAAACACCCTTGGGATTAGTCATAACCCTATTTGCCAAAGCTTTCTCATGTCCCCTTTTTGCCCTCCTGATTTTCCTCTTAAGTTTGGAACAACTCCTGCTTTGGAGCAACTCCTGCATGACGTATCTAGTCACTTTTACCAGAACTTTGCCAGTATCCCTGTAAACCCTTCCTGTTTATATACCCATCCACATGCCTTTTAAATGTATTTCTATCAGCCTCCACTATTTCCTCTTATTCCATAGACTCTGCCGGAACCAGTTGTCCTTTAGGTCCCTTTGAAAAGATCCCCCCCACTTTAAAGCTGTGCCCTGTCAGTTTGGAATCCCCCAAGAAAAGACCTTGTCTATTGACCCTCTCGATGACCATCATGATTTTAAACACCCTTTATCAGGTAACTCCTCAGCCTCCCATGTTCAAGTGAAAACAGCCCCAGCCTATTCAGGCTTTTCCCTGTAGCTCAAACCCTCCAACCCTGGCAACATCCTTGTTCATTTCTTCTGAACCCTTTTATGTTCCACAACATCCTTCCGATGGCATTGAGACCAGAATTGCACACAGTATTCCAATAGTAGTCTAGCCAAACACTGTTTAGTTCCCTGAGCGCCCCAGTCCTTATCCACAGTAAGTTCCAAAGTGAAATATTTGTCTCGGATCTTGTAGTTTCACACATCGTTACCTTCATTGATCATTAAGGAGACCGGGTTTGTCCCGAGCTCTTTTGTCCTTAATACACTTGTAGAGTCTCTTTGGATTTTCCTTAACTTTCTCTGCCAAAGCGATCTCGTGTCCCCTTTTTACATTCCTGATTTCCATCCTAAGTGTATTTCTACAGCCCTGATGCTCCTGAAGGGATTCACTTGAGTCAGCCAGTTATCTCTGACATGTGCCCACTTATTTATTGACCAGAGCCTCGAAACTCAGCCAGTGTTTCCTAATTCTGTCAGCATTGAGCTGCACACTAACAGGATTATGCTAGTGCTGAATGTTCATTTTATCTCGGATTTAAAATATTCCTAATTGCAAGACTTCCCTTTACCTGCAAATAGCATTTAAACAGTCATGACTAATACTATCTTGCTCCATTGTATAACTTGAACTTGTGGACGAGGCCTGTCCTTTTCCATCGCTACTTTCAAACTAATACAAATGTCGTGACTTTCCAAAGCACTCCCCCACTAACACCTCAGTCCCGTTCCCTACCTTGTTTCCCAAGGGAAGGTCACGTTTAGCCCTATTCTCCAGTTGGGCCATTTACATAATGACTGGGAGTTTCATGAACACAATTAACAAATTTGTTCCATACAAACGCTTAACACAGTAACAATTCCAGTACAGGTTTGGAAAGGTTAAAATCCCCGACCATTCCAACCATAATATTCTAAGAGATATCTGAGATCTCCTGACATATTTGCTCCTTCATCTCCCATTGCCTATTGCTATAATACGACCATAACAAACTAATGACCAATTTTATTTCTCAGTTCCACCAATATCGCTTAACTGGGCGATCCTGCATGAATACTCCCTCTAGGTACTGCTGGGATGTTTCACCCAATCAAAACCACCAACTCTCCTCCTGTCTTGCCTCCTGTTCTGTCCTTCCTGAATCATCTGTCCCCTGGAACATTGTGCTGCCAGTCCTGTCCCTCCCTCAGTTGTGTTTCTGTAATACCTCGGATATCCCAGTCCCATGTTCCCATCCATGCTCTGGGTTCATCTGCCTTATCAGTCCGGCCCTTTGCATTGAAATAAATGCAGTTTAATCCACCAGTTTTCCCTCATTGTCTGCTATGTTCTTGCCTGCCTTGTCCATTTATATTGCTCTCTTGAACATCTGTACCAGCCTCAAATTTCTTTTGGCCTTACAACTGTTTGGGGTCCCACACCCCTGCTAGATGGTTTAAATCCTCTCGAGCAGCTCCAGCAGCACTCCCCACCAGGATATGGGTCCCCCTCCTGCTCCCAGTTCAGGTGTCTTCCCCACCCTATCTACTTGTGCTGTCACCTTTCAGACATCCAGGGACTGGTCCACCAAGCTCCATGTGTTCCTCGGTACTCCAGGAGGACCTATTATTCATGATCGATATCAATCCCTTATGAGACTTCCCACAGTGCGTAACCTCACAGTGATCAGAAGTAAACTCCATCTGCCATTACTCTGCTCAGTTTATCATCTGATCGATATCAGACTACAGTCTGAGACCATCCTCCTCACTGTCGACAACACCCTCAGCTTTCATGTCATCTGCAAATCTACAAATGATACCTTCTGCTTTCACATGCGAGATATTAATGTATATAATATCCAGCAATGGTTCTTGCACAGATCCCTGTGGTACACCCGCAGGGCAAAGGTTTCCAATCGTGAAAACACCCTCCACCAATTGTGGATCCAATTTGCCAACTTGCCTTGGATCCCATGGGCTCTTCCGTTTAGGACCAGCCTTCCATGTGGGACCTTGTCAAAGACCTTAATGAACTCCATGTCAACCATTACATCTGCACTGGCCTCATCAATATCAGAGGACAGTCCTCTACCAAATCCATACAGACAATCTCTAATGAATTCCTGTACTTTTGAATGTTGGTTCATCGTGTCCCTCAGAATTGTTTCCAATAATTTCCCTCCCCCTGCTGTCAGACTATCTGCTCTGTAATTACCTGGCCATTCCCTTCTGCCCTTCCTGAACAAAGGAACCACATTAGCGATCCTCCAATCATTCGCAACTTTACATGTGGCCAGCAAAGTGTTAAATATATCCACCAGGGCCCCAGCAATCTGCTCCCTTCCCTCCCATAGCAGCCTGGGATACATTTTATTGTATGGGAATTTGTCTACCTTTTTGCCTGTGAATACATTTAACGCCTCCTTCTCATTGATCTTAACATGTTTGATAACCTCACCATCCCAACTGAAATCCCCGGCTACAATGTCTTTCTCCTGTTTGAATACAGATGGAAAGTATTAATTGAAGACCTCACCTACTTCCTCTGGCTCCATGCACTGATTGTCGCTTTGGTTTCTAACAGGCTCCACCATTTCCCCAGTAATCCTCTTACTTTAACTGTACTTATTAAATATCTTGTGGCTTTCCTTAACATTATCTGCTCAGGATATCTTGTGACCATTGTTTGCCCGTTCATTTTTAAGGAGCCCCCCCATCCCCATCCCCCCGTGCTTTCTATCTAATGGCTTTGTTACCCATTATTGTTAGCGTCGTCCATTTTGCCTGAGTTTCCACAAGGTTTTGAATCTTCCACCTTTTGTTCACCCTGTAACCACATCTCTCTGGTGTCTAAATCTCTTTCATCTCTGTGTCACAAATTCAGCTACCTTATTGAAGAAACTTTGTCAATAGAGAAAATAAAACTTCTGTACTCTTTTCCACAATTTCCTATCACAAAACAGTTCGCTAATGTAGAGTTTTAGTTAAACCTTATCCCATCCTGTTCCTTTCTGCTTGTCTTCAGCAACATCCCCATGCTGCTCCGATGCATCACGTTTTCTATTTGGATTTGGATTTGGAAAACACTTTGCTGTGGGTATGTCGTGTAGACCACGTGAGGATGGGCAGATGTCCTTCTCGAAAGGACAGGTGTTTGTGTTTTTCGTACATCAGCAATGGTTTCATATTTATGGATTGTTAATTACCATTAAATTATTGATTTGAAATTCCACCATTTCTGATAGTGGGATTCAAACCTGTCTCCCCTGAACATTAGCTGACATTTTGGATACATGCCCTAACAGTAATATCACTAGGACATCACTTCACGTGTTCACACGTTGCTCATCCCTGAGAACAGATACCTTTCTCCCCACACAACTGTGTGATCCTGACATCTTCCTGCACTCTGGTGATATCACTCAGTATCTCTCCATGTGGTATCCCTCACTGTGAGGGTCTAATTGCTGCCTCTGTCAGCACCTATCCCTCTTGCAGCTACTCCAGGTCCTGAGCCAACAGAATTCTCTACTCCAGAAAGATGCAACAGCACAGGCCAGGGATGGAAACTGGGATTTTCCAGATCTCTGTGGGACTCAGTGCCAATCTTCATGTGTCACCCTCACTGCATCAGTCTAATTTCCCATTCTGTCGATTTCTCTGCCTCCTGCAGGTATTCAGGAAGGTCTTGACTCAACAGACTTCCCAACTGCTGGATGGGTCGTCCATCACCTCATCAAATGCAGTTGGTGAGCCTGAAGGCAGGGAGATCTGGAGCCTTCAATAAATCCTGCAGCGAGGTAATATTACTCACAGTGACCAGAGCAGAGGACATTTAAAGGGTGAGAATCTTCAGCTCACAGGACATGTCATGGATACAGTGCTGAAGGACAAACACAGGTCATAAAGCTCCCAGTCTCAAACTCCACCCTCTTGTAAGAGGATTATTTTCCAGCTCTGCTGTCCTGAGCCTTCCTGAGACAGTATAACGAGTTCACAGTTATCAATCCAGGCCTGTGCTGTCTCAGTGAGCATCAGTACAACATAGGGGAAAACAGGCCTCACTTATGAAAGTGGTATTGAAGCCTAAGATCTTTCTGTTCCCTGGTCCCTCTCATACATTCTCTGTTGTCCTATCATCGAGTCATACAGCACGGAAACTTACCTTTCGGTCCATCCTTATCTGGGCCAGTGCCTTGAATGCTTCTTACTCTGAGAACAGTTCCTATCGCTGTAACCTCCTCCCTGGTCTCCAATCCCACTCTATATTTAAAACCTGCTCCAATGCTGAATATTCTCCCTTCTCTGTAAACTGCGCCAATATGAATAATGTTTCTAATCCCAGCAATCTCCTCCTTTAGTCATTACAATTATCCCTATTACTGTCAACTTGCACAATACCCATAGCCCACACTGTCACTGTAACATCCTCCAGCCTTTACCAACCACCCCATCTGTGTACCTTCCTCCAGCCCCTACAGCACATGATACCACTATCACCTTCAATCCCTATAACATTCCTGCCTCCTGTCCTACATCACCAATGACCTCTGAAATCATACTATCCGAACAGACCTCCCTATCTGAGTAAACCCCTCCAGTCCCTTCAGCCTTTCCTGCCAGTGTAATCTGCTCCAATCCCTGCAACCCTCCCTGTGTATAGTGTTCTGAAGGCAATTTAACCTTCCCCATGTCTGCAACCGCATCCATCCTCTGTGATATCCTCTGTCGCTGTGACCTTCTCCCATCACGACAATGTTTCCTTACTCTACCTCCTGCCATCACTACTAGCCTTCCTGACTCTGTAACCTCGTAAAGCCACTAATACCATCCATGTACCTGAAACATCCTCTTTGTGGCTGTATCCAAGCCAACTCCGTACAGCTCCCTCTTCCTGTAACCTCCTTCTGTCTGAAGAACCATCCAGTGTCAACACCCCTCTGTATTACTAACTTCATCCAACCTCTTCCAGCTCCTCGCTATCACTGTACGCCATCCTATCCCTACTCACCTCCTTATCACGTCATTTCATCTCTGCAAACCTCACGGTCATAATAAATCTCTTCTATCTCTACAAAATCGTCCAAATCTCAGTAAACCCTTCTCTTCCTACTCCCCTCCCTGTGCATGTAATCTCATTGAATCTTTAGAAACATTTGCCTATTACCACTTCTGGAAGAGACTACAATATATGTTTCTCCAATGAACACGACATCCTATGATCCTCCCTGTCACAGTAACTTTCTCCAACCCATTCACACATCCCTTTTCAGTCACCTCCTCCAGCCTCCACAGGATGATTGGCCGTCTCTATCTCATTAAATCTCGGTCAGACTCCAAAAGCCCCCCTATCTCTGTAACCTCCCATAGTTAATCCATCCCTTTCTATCTCTGTATCCGCCTCCATTCACTCCCTGCCTCCCTATCTCTGTCAACTCCTCCAGCCATTCCTCCCGTCCCTATTTCTTTCACCTATCCCAGTCACTGCTTCTCTCCCATCTCCGTAAGCTCACCAAATCACTCCATCCACAACCTCCACAAATTGCGGGCCAAAGGGCCTATTGCTGTGCTGTACTGTTGGATTTTCTAATTTCCTAGCATCTTCCTGACAGAGCCTCTCCGAATCCTAGATGTTCTGTTCAATTTCTTTGCGATTTTTTGAAATGTCAATGGTTCAACCTCAGTCTACTCCACCTCTTTCTATGAGAAAATCCCACCATCTCCAGAATCAGCTGAGTGACCCTTCTCTGACCTGCCTCCAATACAAGAATAGCTTCCCTTCGGGAACTCACACTGTTCATACTATTCTAGGGGTGGGCTGACTGGTACCTTGTATAGTTTTAGAAAGAAATCTATATATTTTGACTCCATTCCATTTGTAATAAATGGCAGCATTTGCTTTACCTTCTCAATTACCTGCTGATTTTTCAGATTGATACACAATGATTCCCAAAACCCTTTGTGCAGTCAGTCTGAAACCAAACAGTGTTAGCCTGACAGTAAGTCAGGAACGTGCTGGAGTGTATTATAAAGGATATGGCAATAAACGATAACTGGACACTTAGAAACAATTGGAGATGCATGATATTTTAAAAGGAGAATATTTTTAAATCTGTTGGATTCTATATTTTGGCGTCACCATAAATGGCAGAATAGATAAG
The DNA here is from genome assembly GCF_047496795.1 of Chiloscyllium punctatum. NCBI lineage: Eukaryota > Metazoa > Chordata > Chondrichthyes > Orectolobiformes > Hemiscylliidae > Chiloscyllium > Chiloscyllium punctatum. Next base: position 89,937,331 of record NC_092759.1, read on the forward strand.
GCTGGGGGAGGCTAGTGGCAGCAGGGGGATATTTGAAATTTCAGATGCATTTTGACAAGTTTTAACCAGGGCTGAAGAGTAGTGAGAGAGAGAATAGGGCCCCTGAAAGGTCAATGGGGCTGTCTATGAGGAATCACTGTTGATGTGGAATATCCGAATCAAATATTTTGCCTTAGGATTTACTGTGGAGAAAGATATGGAAGCTTGGAAACTTGGGAAAATACATAGTGATGTTTTGAAGAGAGTTTACATTTGAGAACAGGAGGTGATGGATGTCTTAACATGCAAAAAGTTAGATAAAATCTTGGGACATGATCAGATGTATCCCAGTGCCTAGTGAGAAACTAGGGAGGCATTCCAGAGCCCTTCGCAGAGATATTTGTATCATTGACAGCCACTACAGGCCAGTGAGACTGATGGGAGGGTAATTAGTTGGACTAGATTCTGAGAGAAAGGATCATCATGCATTTGGAAAGGCAAGAACTCATTAGCGATAATCAACATTGCTTTGTGTGTGGAACCGGATGACTGAGTACTTGTGGAGGTAGACAAATAACAGATCAAGGCAGAGCAATGGATGATGTCTCCATGGACTTTAGCAAGGCCTTTGACAGGGTCTGCATGGCAGATTTGTTATTATGTTTAGATCACACATAACCAGGGAGCACTCACCAACTGGATACAAAACAGGATTGACGGTAGGAGACAGAGCATGTTCAGAGAGGGTTCCGAGAGGAATCAGAGAGTCGGCGGCACGGTGGCACGGTGGCACCGTGGTTAGCACTGCTGCCTCGCAGAACCAGAGACCCGCGTTCAATTCCCGCCTCAGGCGACTCTCTGTGTGGAGTTTGCACATTCTCCCCGTGTCTGCGTGGGTTTCCTCCGGGTGGTCCGGTTTCCTCCCACACTCCAAAGATGTGCAGGTTAGGTGAATTGGCCATGGGAAATTGCCTGTAGTGTTAGTTAAGGGGTCGATGTAGGGGTATGGGTGGGTTGCTCTTCGGCGGGGCGGTGTGGACTTGCTGGACCGAAGGGGTTGTTTACACACTGTAAGTAATCTAATCTACACAAACTGCAGGCCTGTGACCAACGGTGTACCATGGGGTTAGGTGCTGGGTCACTGTTGTGTGTCATTTATATAAACGGTTTGGTTGATAATACAGGAGTCATGGTTAGCAAGTTTGTGAGTGAGACTGAAATTGGTGGTAAAGTGGGCAGCGAAGAGGGTTATCCAAGAGTACAATGGGGTCAACAATACTGCTAGACAAGTGAGTTTAGGAATAACATGTGGCCAAATGCAAGATGATGCGTATTGCTCAGGTAAACCAGGCTGGACTTGTACAGTTAATGTTCAGCCCCTGGGTAGTGTTATCAATCAGAAACCCAGGGATGCAGATTCACAGTTTTCTTTTGAAAGTGGTGTCACAGGTAGACAGGCTGGTGAAGCTGGCATTTCATCTTCATTGGTCAGAGCATTGAGAGTAGGAGTTGGGATGTCATGGGGTGGCTGTACAGAACATCAGTGAAGCCACCATAAAGCATTATTGATTATGTGGAAAAGCACAACTGGTTCACTTATGTCCTTGAGAGAAGGACATCTGACATTCTCTTCTGGTGTGGTCACATGTGACTCCAGAACCACAGTAATATGGCTGACTCTGAGCTACCTCTGAGCAATTAGCAGTGGGATAATGTACACTGGACCAACCGGTGACATCCTCAGCCCATGAAGGAATCAATGAAATTACATGTCCATCTCTACCTCTGCAAACCACTCCAGCTGCAACAATTCATACTGGCTTTGTAACATTGTTCAGGCCTTTGCCTCTCTCTGTAACACTGTTACCATCTCCAGCGCCTTCACCTCCCCCTGTTCCTTTCATCTGATTAAACCCTGACAATGCTTCCTCTTCCTCCTGCACTCCTCCTGCTAGTCAACACCTAGTGATGCCTTTTTTAAAAATTCCATATTTCTAAAACATTGACTTCTTCAGAAATGTTCGGTTATTTTTGTATTCTAAGCAGCTCTTAATCAACTCCTGGGAATTACTGGGCCAAGACTGTCCGAAGGGGGGGAGGAGCATTGGCAAGGTCTCGAGCACCTCGAGACGTGCTGTGGGGAGAAAGGGGAATTCAGGAGAAAACAACACAAGGAGCGCGCTGTCACACCAACATCTCACCCACCCCCTTCCCACGGCCACCTTCTGCCCCAAGTGTAACAGAGTCTGTGGAAGACCACATTGGTCTGTACAGCCACGTACAGACTCCGCCTGAGAGTGGGAGAGAGTCAGCCTCGACTGTAATGCATCACCAATAAGATGGTGAGATAGGAAAGTTGAATTCCCTTTCAATTGTCCTACTGCCTTTGTTACAAATTCCAATAATTCCCTGTCCAATGCCATGCCTTACAATGCACCTTTTGTTCACACTGTGACCATGTCTCCCTGATGGTGATTAGACAGATATCACAGTCTCATGTGCTTATCCCTTATTGCAAATGTTTTGTGCATTCAAATTAATAAATAGTAATTTACTCTTTAAATCACAATTTCCTGTCACCAGCTTTTTTACATTACAGTGTGGAAAGAGGCCCTTTGGCCCAACAACTCCACACCGACGTGCAACCCACCCATACCCCTAACCTAACACTACGGGCAATTTAGCATGGCCAATTCACCTGACCTGCACATCTTTGGACTTTGGGAGGAAACCCACGCAGACACGGGGAGAATGTGCAAACTCCACACAGTCAGTCGCTTGAGGCAGGAATTGAACCCGAGTCTCTGGCGCTGTGAGTCAGCAGTGCTAACCACTGTGCCACCGTACCGCCCACCAAACTCAGCTGCTGATGTACAATTTTCGTTAAACTAGGCCTCTTCCTGTTTCTGTCTCCTCAGCCACAGCCCCATGTTTCAATATTTTAATCTTTCTCTATGGAATTGGAAATTTCCTTTCAGCTGCGCCCAGTCCCTCCTCGTCTGTGTCAGTTTAAAGCACTCTACATAATCCTGGTCATATGATTGACCAGGGGACTGTTCCCAGCACTGTACCATCCTATTACAATAGCTGACTTATCCCTGAGTACTGGTAGCAGTGCTTACTGCATCAGAATCACTTATTTTGCCACCATGGTTTCATCCTGAAAACTTCCTGCACTCTGGTGATATCACTCAGTATCTCTTCATGTGGTATCCCTCACGATGTGGATCTAATTGCTGCCTATGTCAGCGCCTCTCACTCTTTCAGCTGGTCTGAGATCCTGACCCAAAAGAATTCACCGATCCACAACAGCGCAGACCTAATCAGTGCTACTCTACATGAGTTATCTTCACTGCAACAGTCTAATTTCCCATTCTGTCTTTTTCTGACTCATGCAGGTAATCAGGAAGTTTCTAACTCCTGTTTCATCTATCACCTCATTGAAAATGCTTGGTCATCCAGGGAGAGATGGAGATGGAGATGGAGATGGAGATGGAGATGGAGATGGAGATGGAGATGGAGAGGGAGAGGGAGAGGGAGAGGGAGATGGAGATGGAGATGGAGATGGAGATGGAGATGGAGATGGAGATGGAGATGGAGATGGAGATGGAGATGGAGATGGAGATGGAGATGGAGATGGAGATGGAGATGGAGATGGAGATCTGGAGCCTTCAATAATTCCTGAAGCCGGTAAAATCAATCACAGTAAATAGCACAGGATGGAGGTAGTAGACTTCTATATTCAGACCCGGAAGACAGTACAAAGATACACTGCTGGGCTACATTCTAGGCTTCATTCCCACCATCTTGTGAGGGTCCTTCTTTCCCTTCTGCTGTACTGGTCCTCCCTGAGACAGTACAGGAGGTCCCGGGCAACAGTCCTGGCCCATGCTGTATTAGTGACCTCTGTAATATCGTCCAGCCCCAATAATCCTTCCACTGTTTGGAATCTTCTCTAGTCCACACAATGCTCCCAATCTCTGTCAGGTTCTCCAATCCCTAACACCCTAATCCTTTAACTTCTCCAGTAGATTCTAAATTTCTTCATCCCTGTAAATGCTGAGTCCTGTCTATCCCTATAAGCTCCTCCTACCAATGTGTTTTGTCTCTAACCTCTCCATGTCAATGTGTTTTGTCTCTAACCTCTCGATCCATCCCAATCTGGATAAATGTCTTCAGCTCCGACAACCTTCCTTATCTGTGAAAAAATTGTAACCTCGTTATCGTTCTCCAAATCTTCCATCTTAATCTATTTAAACTTCATCCGCATCCCACCAACCCGCCTGACCACAGGAACTTCTTCCAGTTTGTGCAACGCTCCCCATCTGTGGAACCGTCTCCAACACAGCAACCTGCATTTTCTAGAACCAAGAAATTTTTTTATATCTGTGAACATGTTCAGTTACTACAACCTTCCATATCTCTGTTAGTATACACAATACTCTTCTCCCTGAAACACCCACTGTCTGTGCCTCTCACTCTGCCTGCCTCTCCCTACATCCATTCCTATCTCCAGAATATAACCCAGCTCCCTCTATCTCTGTAAATCCTCCAATTACCCAAGCCCCTTTGTCCCACTGACACTCTTGACCAGATGTAACTCCATTTAACTCTAACATCCTTGAGATCCTGTAAGACTCCCTATCTCTGTAACCTCTGTTAAAACCACAACTACTGAGGAATGACTCCCTCCATTCGCCATAAGGCAGATGGAATGATAGTGAACAGATATGATTGAACTGTCATTCTGGAGATGTAGATGCAGAATGACCATCGCATGGAACAGAATATTGAAGGGTTGTTGGGATCTAGGCATGCTAGGTAAAAAGCCAACAAGTTGTGAAGCAAGGGTGAGGTTAATGCATCAATGAGATCGCCACGTGGAACTCATGTCCAAAATATGGAGGGTATTTGGGTGGAGATGGGAAGGAAAAATACAGCAGCAATCATTGGCCAGAATTCTTTTATAAGGACCAACCAGTAATGGTAATGTAAATATGGTTACAGTCAGGACACCGAATGTAGTTGTAGCAAGGGCAGTACAGGAACTGTGTGTGACAGTGGTCCCCATCCCGACTGGATAACTAATGAGTATCAGGGCTGTAATGGATGGAATCATGGATTGTATACGAGATGGTTTTCTAAAACATTATATCAAGGAGCCACCAACAAAATTGTCTATTGTAGATCAAATGCTGTGTAATAATAAATATCTAATAATGCCACGATAAAGGAGTGTTGTGAACAGAGACCCATAATGTTATGCAGTATATATTGAGTTTGAGCTCAGACCATGAGATGTAGGAGCGAAGTTAGGCCATTTGGCCCATTGAGGATGCTCTACCCTACAATCAGATCATGGCTGATCTGATGACCTTCAACTCTACTTTCCTGCCTTTTCCCAAAACACTTGTTTGCCCGATTCATTAAAATCTGACCAAGTCTGTTGTGAATATTCTTAATGACCCAGCCTCGACAGCCCCCTGCAGTCAGGAATTCCCACAGAGTCCCTACCCTCTGAGAGAAGACATTTCTCCTCATCTCCATCTTAAATGGGTGAGCCCTTGCTGGGATCTTCTGCCCCCTGGCTACAGATTCTCACGCCATTGAAACGAAGGGAAGTGACAGAGATAATTATTGCAGATGACATGAAAATTGGTGGAGTTGGAGTTAATGAGCAAGGTGATCCAAGGTCGCAGGAAGTTACAAATCTGTAGGAAGGAAGTGCAGAAACATGACAAATAGAGTTTAATCTGGACAGGTCTGAGGTCATGTCAAATTCAAGAAGAATGTTAGCATCCTGAGGGACATTGATATTCAGAAGGATCTTGGTGCAAGTCAGTAACTCCCAGAAAATGGCAACAGAAGTGTTTCAGATGGGAAAGAAAGCAAAGGGAACACTGGCCTTCTTAGGTCACAACGTTGGGTAGAGTGGATTGCATCCGATGCTGTAATTGTATAAAACGTTTTTTTGGCCACATTTGGAGTTCTGTGTGCAGTTCTCATCGCCACACAATAAGGAGGATGTGGAGGCTTTGGAGAGAGTGCAAAAGGGGTTTGTCAGCACATTGTCTGTGCTCGGTTTTTGAAGGGAGTGTTAGGTATAAGAGGAAATTACACAAAGTTGGATTGTTTTGTGAGAGTATCAGAAGCTGACAGGCGACCAGGTACAGGAAAATAAAATTATGGCAGGGACAGATCATGTGGATAGTTAGAATCTCTTTTCCAATGTGTAAGTTTCAAATAGTAGAGCACATAGATTTAAGGTGAGAAAGAGGAAGTTTAAACGAGATGTGTGAAGCACGTTTTTAACGTAGAGAATGAAAGTTACTGAGGGAGGTCGGAGAAGCAAAATATGAGCAAAGCATTGAAGTGGCATTTGGACAGAAACATGAACAGGCAGAGAATAGAGTGATATGGAGTATGTGCAGGTAGATGGAACTAGTTTAGAATAAGATCATGGTCAGCACAGCCATGTTGGCCGAAGGGCCTATTACTGTGCTGTACTGTTATGTTTTCGAACTTCCCAGCATCTAACCTGTCAGATCCCCCCGAATCTTGAATGTTTCATTCAATTTCTCTCTCATGTTTTCTGAATGTCAATGGGTTCAACCTTCATCTACTCCACCTCATGAGAAAATCCCTCCATTCTCAGGATCAGCTGAGTGACCCTTCTCTGGCCTGCATCCAATGTGACAATGTCGTTCCTTCGGGCACCCAGACTGCTCATAATATTCTAGGTGTAGTCTGACTTATACCTTACCCTCGATCTCCCTCTTTTTAGATGCCATTCCCTTTGTAATAAATACCAGCATTTGATTTGCCTTCTCTATTACCTGCTGACCCTGTACGCTACCTTTTTCAGATTAATAAACAAGAACTTCCACAAACCTTTCCATTGTCAGTCTGAAACCAATTACTGTTAGCCTGACAGTAAGTCAGGAGCATGCTGAAATGTGTTAGAAAGGATATGTGGACCTAAAAAACACATTTTATACAAGTGACCTTGTTATTGAGCCTTTTGGATTTTATTTGTTGCTGTGAATATAAATGGGAGAGTAGATAAGGGTGTTGGAGATGTGGTGGTACGGAGGTTATGGATTATTTGAATTTTCAGAAGCCTTTGCACAAGTTTCAAGAAGGGCTAAAGAGTAACCTGGTAGAAAATAGGGCCCGTTAAAGATCAAGGCAGTGTGGAACCAGGGGAGATGGTGAGGTCTTAGCAAAAAAAATTATTGTCAGAAATTACTGTGGAGAAAGACATGGAAACTCGGGAACTTGGGGAAATAAACAGTGATGACTTGGAAAGAATCCTCAACAGAGAAGAGAAAGTGCTGGAGTCTTAAAACAAATAAAGGTAGATCAATCCTCAGTAGCTCATTAGGTCGATCGTGGAACATCGTGGGAAGCTAGGGAAGAGATAGCAGTGTCCCTAAGAGAGATATTTACATTATCAACAGACACAGTGAGGTTCTGGAAGACTGGAGGGCGGCTTATGCTGTTCCATCACTTCAGGTTGAAGGGAAAAGCCAGGAAATTACAGCCCAGTGATGGGTAAGTTGTTGGAGGAGCTTCTTAGAGAAAGGAGCTACGTATATTCGGAAGGGGAAGGGCTGATTAGAGATAGTCAGCATGGCTTTGAGAGTGGATAACAGTGTTTTACAAACCGGATTGACTCTTCAAGGAGATGGAGACAGTGAAGTCTGCAGATGCTGGAGATCAGACGTGAGAGGGTTTTGCTGGAAAAGCACAGCAGGTCAGGCAGCATCTGAAGGGCAGGAAAATCAACATTTCAGACTGGGGCCCTTCATCAGGAATGAGGAGGTTGCCAAGAGATAGATGAATGTAGAGCAGTAAATGTTGTCCACACGGACCTCAGCAAATAATTTGACAAGGTTCCAAGGGAAGTAGAACGTCGAGTCAAGAGGAAGAAGGAAGCTGACTTAAGGTTGAGGAAGCAAGAATCAAGTAGAACTCTAGAGGGTTACATGGGGCAGCACAGTGTCTCCGTGGTTAACACTGCTTCCTCATAGCACCAGGGACCTGATTTTAATTCCAGCCCCGGCGACTGTATATGGAGTTTGCATGTTCTCCCATCGTCTGCGTTTGTTTTCTCCCGGTGCTCCGCTTTCCACCGACATCCCTAAGATGTGCAGGTTAGGTGACTCAGCCATGCTAAATTACCCAGCGTGTTCAAGGATGTGTAGGTTTCGGCATTTTATTCAGGGAAAATGTAGAGTAATATGGTGGGGGAATGGGTCTGGGTGGGATATTCTTTGGAGGGTTGGTATGGAGTTGTTGGGCCAAATTGCCTGTTTTGACACTGAAGGGATTCTCCTGAAGGAACCAGGAAGGAACTGAAGAATGGAATTAGGACAGCTCGAAGGGGGCATGATCAAGCTTTGTTGGGAAGGATGAAGGAAAACTAAAAGGCATTCTCCACTTACATGTGGAACAAGAGCATGGCCAGAGTGAGGGTAGGGCTGATTAGGGTTAGTGGAGGGAACTTGTGTTTGGAGTTGGAGGAGGTAGGGGAGGTCCTTAATAAATACTATGCCTCAGTATTTACAACTGAGATGGAACTTGTCATTTGTGAGGACAGCATGAAAAGGACTGATACATGTTTACAGTTTGATGTTAAGAAGGAGGATGTGCTGAGAATTTTGTAAAACATAAGAATAGATAAATCTGCCGCACCCGATGGGATATGTCCAAAGTTACGACAGGAAGCGAGGGAAGAGATTGTTACGCCTTTGGCGATGACCTTTGCACACTCACTGTCCACTAGAGTCATACCAAATGATTGGAGGGTGGCAATTATTCCCTTGTTCAGGAAAGGTAATAGGGATAATCTTTGGAATTACAGACCTGTCATTCTTATGTCTGTGGTGTGCAGATTATTGAGGAAGACTCTGAGAGACATGATTTATGATTCATTAGAGATAGTCAGCATGGCTTTGTAAGGGGCAGATCATGCCTCAAATCTTATTGGATCCTTCGAGAATGTGACACAACACGTTTATAGCTAATTCAGAAATTACGGAGGCATGGGATACAGGGAAACCTGTCTGTCTGGATACATAATTCCTGGCTCACAGAAGACAGAGGGTAATGAAAGATGGAAACCATTCATCCTGGAGCTTGGTGACCAGTGGTGTTCTGCAGGGATTTGTTTCGGCAACCCTGCTGTTTGTGATTTTTATAAATGACTTGGATGTAGGTGTGGACCGGTGGGTTAGTAAGTTTGCCATTTTCACAAAGGTTGGTGGAGTGGTGGATAATGTGGAGGGCTGTTGTAGGTTGCAACGGTACATTGACAGGATGCAGAGCTGGGCTGAGAAGTGGCAGATGGAGTACAGTCTGGAAAAAATGTGAAGTGATTCATTTTGGAAGGTCGAACTTGATTTTAGATTACAGAGTTAAAGGTGGGAACCTTGGCAATGTGGAGGAACAGAAGGATCTTGGGTTGCTTGTCCATAGATCTCTCAAAGTTACCACCCAAGCTGATAGGGTTGTTAAGAAGGAATATATTGTGTTGACCTTTATTATCTCGGGGATTGAGTTTTAAAGCTGTGAGGTTATGCTGCAGCTCTATAGAGCCCTGGTTAGACCCCACTTGGAATATTGTGTTCAGTTCAGGTTCCCTCATTACAGAAAGGATGTGGAAGCTTTAGAGATGGTAAAGAGGAGATTTACCAGGATGCTGCCTGGACTGGAGAGCATGTCTTATGAAGAAAGGTTGAGCGATCTAACGCTTTTCTCATTGGTGTGAAGAAGGGTGAGGGGTAACATGATGCAGGTGAACAAGATGGTGTAAGGCGTAGTCAGTGAATAATGTGAGACTTCATTTTTGCATGGCATAAATGGCTATTATGAGGGAGAATGATTTGAAGTGATTGGAGGATGTTTAAGGGGAGATGTCAGAGGTAGGTTTTTTACACAGTGGCTGGTGGGTGGAAATGTCAGAGGTGAGGTTTTTACACAGAGAGTGGCGGGTGGGTGGAATGCACTGCCAGCAGTCGTAGTAAAATTAGATACATTAGGTACATTTGGTAGACTTTTGGATAGGCACATGGATGATCGTAAAATGAAGGGTACATAATTAGTTTGATCTTATGGTCGGATAAATGATTGGCATGACATCATGACCGAAGGGTCTTGTGCTGTACTGTACTGTGTTCTACATTCCATGTGGTAAACTGAGTAATAAGCTCAGATCAATGCAAAAGGATAAGGCATTCAGGAGGAGCTAGTCAACTGGATACAAAATTGGGCTTGATGGTCTGAGACAGAGGGTGATGGGAGACATGTTGTTTTTCTGACTGGAGGCATGTGACCAGCGGTGTAGTCGGTCCACTGTTGTTTGTCATTTGGATAAATGGTTTGGATGGGATTATTGGTTTCCTGGTAAGTAAGATTTTTTGGGTGACACTGAAATTGGTGGTAAAATGGACAGTGAAGAAGCTTATCTATTATACAACAGGATGAACAGTACTGCTGGGATAGTGGGCTGAAGAATAGCAGATGGAGTTTAATTAGATAAATGTGAAGTATTCCATTTTGGTACAACAAACCAGGGTAGGACTTGCACATTTAATGTTCGAGCACTGTGTCGTGTGGTCAATCAGTGACCCAGGGACGCAGGTACACAGTTTTTTGAAAGTGGTGTCACAGGTAGACAGGCTGGTGAATCAGGCGTTTGGGATGGTTACCTTCATTGGGCAGAGCATTGAAAGGAGGAGTTGGGATGTCATGTTGTGGATCCGTTGCTCCTGATGCGGTCTCCTCGACATTGGGGAGACTGGACATCTCGTGGCAGAGCGCTTTAGGGAACATCTCTGGGACACCCGCACCAATCAACCACACCGACCTGTGGCCCAACATTTCAACTGTGGTTGTCAGTGACAGAAATATCTCTGTGAGGGAGTCCTTTAATTTTGTCCCTAACTTCCTCCAAAATCCAGGGACAAACTTGATTAGTTCCCAGAAATTGTCTTGTTTTTATAGATTTTAAACTCTCCAGCACCTCCTGCTCTGTAATGTGGACTCTTTTGAAGTTATCACTGTTTATTTCCCTGACTTCCCTTGCCTTTGTCCACAGTAGGTTGTAATGTGATTTTTTTGTTTAAGATGTCACCTGTGATTCCACACATTGATGGTGCCATTGATCTTTAAGGGGCCACATTTTGTCCCGAGTTAATCTTTTTTTATGAGTATTCTTGTAGAATATCTATGGATTTTCCTGAAACTTGTTTGCCAAAGCTTTCTTGGTCCCCTTTTGGCCCTCCTGATTTCCCTCTTAAGTGTATTACTACACCCACAATGTTCTTCAAGAGATTCACTTAATCCAGATGGCTAGAAATGATGTGCCCACTATTTCCTTGACCATAACCTCAATATTCCCAGTCATCCAGTGTTTCCTACTTGTGATCAGCATTGTCCTTCACACTAACAGGAACATGCTGGCCCTGATCTCTCATTTTCTCTATTTTGAAAGCTTCCCACATGTCTGAGGTCCCTTTACATAGCCTTTAAATATTAACTTTTAAAATCTCTTGACTAATACCTTCTGGATTGGGGTAAGTCCAATTTTGATCATTAACTTGTGGACTAGGCCTACTAATTATCCATGCTGAAAAAGTGTTGCTGGAAAAGCGCAGCAGGTCAGGCAGCATCCAATGAACAGGAGAATCGACGTTTCGGAGAAGGGCTGATGCCCGAAACGTCAATTCTCCTTTTCCTCGGATGCTGTCTGACCTGCTGCGCTTTTCCAGCAACACATTTTCAGCTCTGATCTCCAGCATCTGCAGTCCTCACTTTCTCCTACTAATTATCCATAGCTATTTTCGAACTAATATAATTGTGGTCACTTTTCCAAAATGCTCCCCCACTAACACCTCAAGCACTTTTCCCTACCTTGCTTCCTAAAGCGAGGTCAGGTTTCACCTCTTTCTCCATTTGGGTCAGTTACATACTGACTGAGCCAGTTTTCTTGAACATGCTGAACAAATCCCTCCCATCCAAGCTCAGAACATTTTGTCAGTCTCAGTCTCAGTTTAGAAAGTTAAAATCCCTGACCGTTACAGCCCTATCGTTCTTACAAATATCTGATATGTCCGGAAAAAATTGCTGCTCAATTTTCCGCTGACTATTGGGGGCCTGTAGTACAGTCATATCAAACTGATAACCCATTTTTATTTCTCAGGTCCACTCGTATATCTTCACTGGGCGATCCCCAGGAATATCTTCTCTTAGTGCTGCAGTAATGTTTTCACAAATCTCAACCTCCACTCCCCCTCCTCACTTGCCTCCACTTTTCTCCTTTCTGTAGCATCTGTATCCTGGAACACTGAGCTGGCAGTCCTGTCCCTCTCTCAGCTGTGTTTCTGCAAAACCTATGGTATCCCAGTCCCATGTTCCCATGTGCTTATACTGTCAGGTCTTTTCCATCAAAATAAATGTGGCTTAGTTCATCAGTTTTCCCTCATTGCCTACTGTGGTCTTGCCTGCCTTGTCGATTGAAATTACTGTATTGAAATTCTGTCCCAGCCTCAATCTTCAGACTGTAGCCTGAGACCATCCCCCTCACTGTGGACAACATCCTCACCTTCCATGTCATCTGTAAACCTGATAATGATACCTTCTGCTTTCACATCCAACTCATTAATGTACATAATAAGCAGCGATGGTTCCTGCACACCCTGTGTCCCTGTGGTACACCCACTGGTGAAAGGCTTCTGATCGCAAAAACAACCCTCCAATTTTGGATCCAATTTTCCAACTTACCTTGGATCCCATGGGCTCTTCCCTTTTGGACCAGCCTTCCATGTGGGACCTTGTCAAACGCCTTAATGAACTCCATGGAACCCACATCATTTGCACGGCCCTTATCAATATTTTTAGACACCATTTCAAAAAGCTAAACTGAATTCCTCAGACTGTATCTTCCTCTACCAAATTCTTGATGACTTTCCCTAATTGATTCCTGCCTTTCCGAATGTTGTTACATCTTGTCCCTCAGGATTGTTCCCAATAATTTCCCTCCCCTCTGCTGTCAGACTATCTGCTCTGTAATTTCCTGACCTATCCCTGCTGCCCTTCTTGAACAAATGAACCACATTAATGATCCTCCAGTCATTCGGCACTTCATTTGTGGCCAGCAAAGTGTTAAATATATCCACCATGGCCCCAGCAATCTCCTCCCTTACCTCCTTTATCAGCCTGGGATACATTTCATTGGGCACTGGGATTTCCCCACCTTTATGCCTGTGAAAACATTTAATACCACCCCTTTATTGATCTTAACATGTTCTCGAACCTCACCATCCCGACTGAAATCCCCAGCTGCAATGCCTTTCTCCTGTGTGAATACAGGTGGGAAGTATTCATTGAAGACCTCACCTACTTCCTCTGGCTCCATGCACAGATTGTCCCTTTGGTTTCTAACAGGCCCCACCATTTCCCCAGTAATCCTCTTATTCTAACTGTACTGGTAAAATACCTTGTGGCTTTTCCTTAACACTATCTCCTAAGGATATTTCGGGACCATTGTTTGAACCTCATTTTAAGGATCCCCTTGCACTCTCCATACTTATGAAGGGATTCACCTGGTTCTATTGAACTGTATTTTCTTTATCAAACTCACGATATCGCTTGATCAGTATTTGCCAGACTTGCTGCCTTTGTCATTCCATCCGCATGAACACACTGGCCCAGATTTTTCACTCTATCACTTTAAAATGCTCCCATTTTAAAAAAAATAGACCCAAACGCAAATGGTTCTTCCCAGCCCATGTTTGCCACATCTTGCCCAATGATCGTGATACTGATAGAAGACTCAGTTGTGAGGGGACAGACAGGAGACTGTGTGGCTGCAGTAGAGACCCCAGGATGGTGTGTTGCCTCCTTGTGCCAGGGTCAAGGATGTCTCTGAACAGTTGCAGAACATTCGGAACGGAAAGGGTGAACAGCCAGAGACCATTGTGCACATTTGTAACACTGACCAAGATAGACAAAGGGATGGTGTCCTGTGAAATTAGTACAGGGATTTCAGTAAGAATTTAAAAAGCAGTACCTCAAGGGTACTGATCTCTGGATTACTCCAAATGCCCGTTGCAAATGCCCGTGGTGTGTTCTTGAGGAATCTGCGCACTGTATTTCTTGAGTATCCGTTCTTCTTGAATACGTTGCATAGGTGGTTCTCCTCTGTTTTCCGAAGTTCGTCTGTGCTGCAGTGTGTGGTGGCTCGTTGGAATAGTGTTCTGATACAGCTTCGTTTGTGTGTGTTGGGAACACTGACCAAATACTTAACTACATCAGCAACCATCCCAACAAGCAGACCAAACACAGCCAGAAACACGAACCACCTTACCATATATCAAAGAAGTTTCAGAAATGACAGCTAGACTACTATGACCCTTCAGAAGCCGATTAGCACACAAACTCACCAACACTCTCAAACAAAAACTAACAAACTTAAAAGACCCGATACGACCCATGGACAAAACCATGGTCATTTACAAAATTCCATGCAAGGACTGCCACAAACACGACTTAGGAGAAACAGGAAGAAAGTTATCCACCAGGATATACGAACATCAGCTCTCCACAAAAGGACACGACCCTCTCTCCCTCGTAGCCCTACACACGGATGAAAAAAAAAACCATTTCGAGTGGGACAACACATCTATCCTGGGACAGGCTAAGCAAAAACATGCCAGAGAATTCCTAGAGACCTGGCACTCCAAACACAACGCCATAAACAAACACATAGATCGAGATTCCATCTATCACCCCCTCAGAAAATGAACAGGAAATTACATCACCACAAACCTCAGGAACCCCATCCAGGAGAAAGACATAAATAGAAAGCAGGAGACAACAGCTTCGCTTCACTTGGAAGTCGCCACTGATTATGTTACCTAGCCAGGTAATGAAACGTCTGGATATCAAACCTGCAGCTCAGCGAGAAAACCTACACCCTAAACTCCTTGTCTGTGTAAACCACTCCATCCTCCCGACATTCTTCTGCCTGTAAACTGCTCCATCCCTCCCAATCTCCCCATCGCCATGAGCACCTGTAGGCACTACAGTTCTCCACATTTCTGTAACCTCCTGTGGGTCTACTGTCCTTCCTGGTGAAATCACGTCCAATCCCCAGAACACTTGGAGCCCGTATCGTCTGCTCCTGATCAGACCATTGCTATCTCTGTTACCTCTGACATTCCGAGCAACCCTCCCTATTTGTGTCTCTTCCTCCGGATCTCATCTTCTCCAGCTTTCTGAAACATCTGCGTGCCATTGTATCCCTCCTTATATAGAACATAGAACAGTCGAGCACACGACAGGCCCTTCAGCCCTCAATGATGTGCCGGCCTTTTATCCTACTCTGTGATCAAACTATAATCTACAGACCCTACGTTTTACTATCATCTAAGTGCCTATTGAAGAAATAATTAAATATCCCTAATGTAACTGGCTCTACTACCACCGCTGGCAATGCATTCCACGCACCCACCACTCTCTGTGGAAAGAACCTACCTCTGACAACCGTCCCTGAACCTTCCTCCAATCACCTTTAAATTATGATCCCTTCTGATAGCCATCTTCACAGTGGGATAATTCTCCAGCTATCCACTCTATCTCAGAGTCTCATCATCTCGTGCACCTCTGTCAAGTGACTTATCATCCTCAATGAGAAAAACCATAGCTCCCTCAGCCTTTCTTCATAAGACCTGTCCTCCAGTCCAGGCAGCATCCTGATAAACCTCCTCTGCACCGTCTCTCAAGCTTCCACTTCTTTCCGATATCAATGCAACCAGAACCGAACATGATATTCCAAGTGTGGTCTAAGAAGGGGTCTATACAGCTGCAGCATAATTTTGTGACCCTTAAACTCAATCCCCCTGCTAATGAAAGCCAACACACCATACACCTTCTCAAATCTCCTATCAACTTGGTTGACAACTTTGAGGGATCTATGGATTGAACCCCAAGATCCCGCTGTTCCTCCACCCTTACCAAGAATCTTGCTTTTAACCTTGTCAAGGTTTTCTGTGAAATCCTTCCAATCTTAAACCCTCCCAATCTTGGAAACTTCCTCCAGTGCCTACAACACTCCAAAATGGTGAAATCATATCACGTCCCTACAATCCCCCTTAGCTCTGTAACTTCGTTCAACACTCTAAATTTCTGAAGCCTCCTTTTGCCACTGCAATATTCCTAATATCTGCATTACCCTCCCGTCCTGATATCCCTCCCTGTCCACATGACCCCCACCATCCTCCAGTGCCCTTCTGGGGTACATTGCAGAGGAGGGAAGAGTTGTAGAGTATGGGCCATGTTACGGAGTTAGGAAGGGCTGCCGAACCTGGAGGGTGGTACAAATGTAGGAAGGGATGTGGATCCTGCATGAGGTTAGAGTTAGCAGGATTTATAGAACCTGCAGGATGGGACCAAGTTAGAATCGTTTTGTGGAAACTGAAGGATGTTCCAGTTTGAATGATGGATTTTATTTTTGATTGGACAACTGTCCAATCCTCATGAGCTAATTTTGGAGATGTTTATCAGAATGGCTGAACACAACTTCAGGTTCCCAGGCTGGGAGATGTGGAGTTCAGATGTGAATCTAGTTACCCATTCTGCCTGTGTGCCTGACACTGACCTGTTGCTGCTCATGTGATCGCCAGATCTGCATGACTGACTAGAGCTCACCTCAACAAAGCCTTCGATTGGAATGATCCTTTTTTTTTCGTTATATTTCAGTGGCAGTTTCACGAGATGCAGGGGGAATTCGAGAGTTTTGATGTTGAGAGAATGAAGCCCTTATCATTGCAAAATGGGAAGCCTTCAAAAATGAGATAACGAGAGTCCAGAGATAGTATACAGTATTTCTGTTAGGGTGAAGGGAAGGCTTATAGGTGTAGGGAATGTTAGATTACTAGAAAAATTGATGTTTTGGATAAGAAACAGAAGGAAGCATATATCAAGTTTAGGAGAAATTCAATGAATCCTTAGCAGAGTATAAAGGTAGTAGGAGTATACTTCAGAGCGAAAAGCGTACAAGGGAAAAGCTTTGGCAAATAGGGATAAGGAGAATCCAAAGGGATTTTATACATAAATAAAGGGGTAGAACCTTTGTCCATTCTAAAACAAAACATAATTTACTCTTTCCCACAATTTCCTGTCACAACCCAATTCACTGATGTACAGTTTTAGTTAAACTCTGTCCCTTCCTGTTCCTTTCTGCTTGTCTTCAGCCACATCCCCATGCTGTTCCGATGCTTCACCTTTTCTCTTTGGATTTGGAAAGCTCCTTCCACCTGAACCCTGCCCCTGCATCCTCTTTGTCATTTTAAAGCCGTGTCCATAAACCGACCGACATGATCGGCCAGGACCCTGGTCCCAGCATGGTTCCAGTGGGACCATCCTAATGGATTATTTATTAAATCAGGTATGGGATGTGGGTGTCTCTGGCTGACCAGCCTCTCTTGCCCAGCCCTAGCTGCCCTTGAGCTGAGTAACTTACTCAGCCATTTCAGAGGGTAATTGAGAGGCAAACACTTGGCTGTAGGGATGTCGTGCAGACCACGTGTGGATGGGCAGATGTCTTTCTCTCAAGGACAAATGTTTAGGTTTTTTGGACATCAGCAAGGTTTTCATATAATATTTATGAAATGTTAATTACTATTTTTAAAGTTATTGATTTCAAATTCCACCATTTCTGATGGTGGGATACAAACCCGCCTCCACTGAACATTAGCTGAGATTTTGGATACATGCATCCCTGACCAGTTATACCAGTGCACCATGAAGTTAAACCAGTTCTTCTGACACAATTGTGTGTCCCTGACATCTTCCAGCAGTCTGGTGATATCACTCACAGTGCACAGCAGAGAGCAATGAGAGGGCTCCATACTTCGTCTAACAAGACATGACAGAGATAGAGTGCTGGAGGGGGAGTAGAGTACAGACTTACTACCAAGTACTAAGACTTACTGCTCTGCAACACTGTATCTACGGCATGTCTCGTGGACCAGTTTCTTCAATAGTTTTTAATTCATACAACAAGTATTATCTCTGTAAATTCCTCCCCTTCTTATAGTCCCTCGACGTGTTTGAAATTTACCGCTTTCCAGTCTGTCATCCCTCTGTCTGTAACTTGCTTCAGTGTCTACAACATGTCTTATCTCAGAGTCTCCTCCTCCATTAACTGGAGACAGACTCATGAAGCACAGAAATGGTTCCTTCGATCCAACCAGTCCATGCTGATCAGAGTTCTTGAACGAGTCGCGTTTTGTTGCATTTGACCCATATCCCTTCAAACCTTCTCCTCTCCATGTACCTGCCCAAATGTCTTTTGCATGTTGTCATTTTATTTTTCTCTACCAATTCTCCTGGAAGCTAGTTCCATCCCTGCACCATCCTCTGTATAAACAATATTCGCCTCCAATCCCTTTTAAGTCTTTCCTCTCTCACCTCATATTCATGCCCTCCAAAACATAGAAAATGACAGTGCAGTCCAGGTCCTTCTGCCCTCGATGACGCGCCAACCTGTGGAACCAATCTGAAGCCCATCTAACCAACACTATTCCAATTCTATCCAATGACAATTTAAATGCCCTTAAAGTTGGCGAGTCCACTGCTGTTGCAGGCCGTGCGTTCCATGCCTCTACTACTCTGAGTAAAGAAACTACCTCTGGCATGTGTCCTACATCTATTACCCAACAATTTAAAGCTATCTCCCCTCATGCTAGGCATCGCCATCCGAGGGAAAGGTTCTCATTGCCCTACCCATCTAACCCTCTGATGATCTTATTTGTCTCCGTTGATAGGCATGAAAACGTCTTCTCTTGAACGGAAACAGCTTCAAGTTACTCAACCTTTCTCATAAGATACTCCCCCCATACCAGATGACATCCTAGTAAATCTTCTCTGAACCCTTTGCAAAACTTCAACATCCTTCCTGTAATGTGGTGACCTAAACTGTACAAAACGCGCAGCCACACCAGAGTCTTGTCCAGCTGCAGCAGGATGTCACGGTTTTGAAACTTATACCCTGTACCAATAAAAGCTCACACACTGAATTCCTTCGAAACAACCCTATCAGCCTGGGAGGCAACTTTCAATGATCTATGTACATGTACACAGAGATCTCTCTGTTCATCTACACTACCAAGAATCTTACTACTAGCCTAGTACTCTGTATTCCTGTTATTCCTTTCAAAATGAATGACATCACATTATTCCACATTAAACTCCATTTGTGAAATGTCAGTCCAGCTCTGCAGCTTATCTATGACACTCTGTAACCGACAGGATCCTTCATCACTATCCATAACTTTACTGACTTTAGTGCCATCCGCAAATTTACTAACACATCCTTCAATGCCCTCATCCAGGTTATTTATTTAAATGACAAGCAACATTAAACCCAAAACAGATTCTGGCGTAACCAACTCGCAACTAAGCTCCAGGATGAGTGTTTCCCATGAAACACTACTCTCTGTCTTCTTTCAGCGAGCTAATTTCTGATCCAAACTGCACAATCACCCTCAATCCCATTTCTTCGTATTGTATGCAATAGCCTACCGTGGGGAACCTTAACACATGCCTTACTGTAATCCATATACACCACATCAACTGCTTTACCCTCATCCACCTTCTTAAAGAACTCAATAAGGTTTGTGAGGCACAGCCTACTATTCCTAAACCGTGTTTACTAAACTTATTCATCTCCAGATGATTATAAATCCTATCCCTTGCAAGCCTTTCCAACACTTTACCCAGAATTGAAGAAGAGCTCACAGCTATATAATTACCAGGGTATTCTCTGCTTTCTTCTTGGACAAGGGGATAACATTTGTTAACCTTCAGTTTCTGGCACTATCTCTGTAGACAATGACAGCAGAAGGATCTAAGCCAAAGGCTCAGCAGCCTCCTTCCTGGCTTCCCAGAGAATCCGAGCATAAACCCATCTGGCCCAGGGGTCTTACCTATTTTCACACTTTCCAGAATGACTAACACCTCCTCCTCCTGCACTTCAATCCCATCTATTTATGGACTTCACTGCCTTGGGGTAAAGACATGGGTTAATCAAATTACCTGTACCCCTCATGGTTTTATAAATCTTTATAAGGTCACCCCTCAGCCACCTACGCCCAGTGGAAATACGAAGGACAATGATGCAAATATCCATGCTTGTGTCCCTGCCACTACTTTGCAACAATGTTTTGGGATACACTTGTTCAGGACCTGGGGTTTTCTCTACCATTGTGTTCTAAGACCTCCATCACCACCTCTTCTGTAATGGGGACTCTTTACAAGCCATCACTGTTTCTTTCCCTTTGTTTCCAATATCTGTCCACAGTACATTCTGACATGAAATGCTCATTTAGGATCTTCCCCATCTCCTGTGGATCCACACTTGGGTAGCCTCACTGATCTTTGAGGGGCCCTGTTTTGTCTCTCCAGTTGGTTTTCTGTACTTGTCTGCTGTAGAAAATTATTTACATTCTCCTTAATCTTCTCTGCCAAGTCTACCTCATCGCCCCATGTTGCTTTCCAGCTTATCCAGCCTCTCTGATTCTGTCAGACCCTCCAGTATCAGTAACATTAATTAGATTCCATACAGTGTAGAAACAGGCCATACGGCCAAACAAGTCAATAACGACCCTCAGAAGAGTAACCCACCCAGACCCATTTTCCTATTACTGATGCACGTAGCAAGTGCGGAAAATTTAGCATGGCCAATTTACCTGACCTGCACATCTTTGGACTGTGGGAGGAAACCAGCGCACCCGGAGGAAACCCACGCAGAAACTGGGAGAATGTGCAAACTCCACATAGACAGTCGCCAAAGGCTGGAATCGAACCTGGGACCCTGGTGTTGTGAGGCAGCAGTGCTAACCACTGAGCCACCGTGCTGCCCCCTGAGCCACCGTGTTGCCCCCAATCTTCGTCAATCTTTGCTCCATTCACAGTTTCAGGAAATGCTTCCTAAGTCAAGATGATCAGAATTCTACACAGCACTCCAAAGCTGTGCTGACTATTCCTAATCAATCCTTGCCTTTGCAAATGCATGGAACTCCTGTCCTGCGGAATCACTTCCAACAACACATGCATCACTGACATCAAGCTAATTGGTGTTGATGTCACTGGCTTTCCCTCGCAGCCTTTCCTAAATACTGGCACAACATTAGCCACCCTCCAGGCTTCCAGCTCACCACCCGTGGTTGTCAGTGATAGAAAACTCTCTTTGTGAGACCCCACAATTTCTTACTTAGCTTCCCACGATATCCAGGGATATACTTAATTAGTTCCCAAAGATTTGTCTACCTTTTCTGCATTTTAGAAACTCCAGCACCTCCTGTTCTAGTATGTGGAGACTTTCGAAGACATTATTGTATATTTCCCTGACTTCCACAGAAAGTTGAAACGTGAAATTTTCATTTAGGATTTCAGCCATCTCCTCTGGTTCCACACTTGGTTGGCCCCATTGCTCATTAAGGAACCACATTCCATCCGTATTTAATCTTCTGTTGTTAATACACTTGTAATTTCCTCCGCCTGATCTGCGAGAGCTTTCTATAGTCCCGTTTGTGCCCTCCTGATTTGCCAGTTAGGTGTATTACTCTAGCCACAATGTTCCACAAGAGATGTCCTTAATCCAGCTGGCTATATGTGACATGTGCTTCCTTTTTGTTGACCAGAACCTCAATATGCCCAGTCATCCAGTGTTTCCTACTTGTGTCAGCATTGTCCTTCAGACTAACAGGAATATGCTGCACTGAACTTTCATTTTATCTCTCTTTTGAAAACTTCCCACCTGCCTGACGTCCCTTTATCTGAAAATAGCCTCCACAATCAATTGTTAAAAGCTCTTGAGTCATCCCTTCTGGATTCAGGCAAGGCCAGTTTTGATCATTAACTTGTGGACCAGCCATGTCCTTTACCATAGCTATTTTCAAACTAATAGAATTGTGGTGATTTTGCCAAAGAGTTTTCCCACGAACATCTCAGTCCCTTTCCCTAGCTTGTTTCCCAAGGGGAGGTCAGGTTTTACCCCTTCCTGCAGTCCGACATTCTGACTGGGACAGTTTTCTTCAACATGCCTAACAAATCCCTCCCATCCAAGCTCTGAACACTCTGGCAGTCCCAGTCTAGGCTTAGAAGGTTAAAATCCCCGACCATTACAACCCTATCCTTCTTACAGATATCTGAGATCTCCCGACATATTTGCTGCTCCTTTTCCCGCTGACTATTGAGGGCCTGTAGTACAGTCATATCGAAGTGATGACCCATTCTCATTTCTCATTTCCACCATTAAGGCATCACTGGGCGATCCTCAGGAATATCCTCTCTAAGTGTTGCAGTGATGTTTCACTGATCAAAAACTCCAATTCCCCTCCTCTCTCACCTCCTGTTCTCTCCATCCTGGAGAACCTGTACCCTGGAACATTGAGCTGTCAGTGCTGTCCCTCCCTCAGCTCTGTTTCTGTCAGACCTAAGGTGTCCTAGTCCCATGTCCATGCACCAAGTTCATCTGCCTTACCTGTTAGGCCTGTTATGTGGAAATAAAGTTGTTTAATAGGTCAGTTTTCCCTTAAAGCCTGCTGTGTTCTTGCCTGCTTTATCTATTTAAATGACTCTCTTGAAATTCTGTCCCAGCCTCAACCTTCAGACTGTAGCCTGAGACCATCCCCCTCACTGTGGACAAAACCCTCACCTTTCATGTCATCTGCAAACTTGCTAAATATACCTTCTACTTTCACATCCAAGGTATTAATGTACATACAAACAGCAATGGTTCCTGCACAGATCCCTGTGGCACACCCACTGGTGGAAGAATTTCAAACACAAAACCAACCCTCCACCAATTGTGGATCCAATTTGCCAACTTGCCTTGGATCCCATGGGTGTGTTGGACCAGCCTTCCATGTGGGACCTTGTCAAAGGCCATAGTGAACTCCAAGGAACCCACGTCATCTGTACTGCCCTCAGCAATATTTTTAATCGTGATTTCAAAGAAAACTCAGCTGAATTCATCAGACAGGATCTTCCTTTACTAAATCCGTGCTGACTATCCCTAATTGTCCCTCAGAATTGTTTCCAATAGTTTCCCTCTCCTGCTGCCAGGCTCTGTAATTACCTGGCCTATCCCTGGTGCCCTTCTTAAACAGAAGAACTTTCTGAGCGATCCTCCAGTCATGCGGCACTTCACCTGTGGCCAGCAAAGTATTAAGTATATCCACCACGGCCCCAACAATCTCCTCCCTTACCTTCCATAGCAGCCTGGGATACATTTCATTGGGTACTGGGGGTTTATCCACCTTTCTGCCTGTGAAAACATTTAATCCCTCCTCCTTATTGATCTTAACATATTCCCGAACCTCGCCATTTCAACGGAAATCCGCGGCTACAATGTCTTTCACCTGTCTGAGTAGAGAAGATAAGTATTAATTGAAGGCGTTACCTACTTCCTCTGGCTCCATGTACAAAATATCCCTTGGTTTCCAACATGCCACACTCTTTAGCTGGGAATCCTCTGACTCTGATTGTCGTCATAAAATATCTTGTAGCTTTTCCTTAATAGTGTCTGCAAAGTAGGTTTCATGGCCATTGAGTGCCCCTCATTTCTAAGGACCCTTTGCCCTCTTTCTACATGTGAATGGCTTCACATATTTTTATTGCACTGTATTTTCTTTATCAAACTCACAATACACTTGATCTGTATTCCCTGGACTTGCTGCCTTTGTCATTCCCACTTTATGAACAAACTGGCCACGGATTCTCACTGTATCACTTTAACATACTCCACTTTCCAAATATAGCCCTAACTGCAGGTAGTTCAGCCCAGTCTCTGTTTGCCACGTCGTGTCTAATTATAGGAGACTGAGTTGTGAGGAGGACAGACTGGAGACTGTGCGGCTGCAGAATTGACCCCAGGATGGTGTTCTGCCTCCTGGGGTATCAGGGTCAAGGATGACTCTGCGCGGTTACTGAACATTCTGAAGGGGGAGGGTGAACAGGCAGAGGTCATTGAGCACATCGGCCCACATGACCGAGGTAGACAACGGGATGGGGTCCTGTGAAATGCGTATCGAGCGTTAGGGAAGAAGTTAAAAAGAATAACCTCGAGGGTAGTGGTCTCCAGATTAGTCCCAGTACCACGTGCCAGTGAGGATAGAAATAGAAATATAGGCCAGATGGATGTGTGGCTGAGGAGCAGGAGTCGGGGGCAGGGTTTTCAGTTCTTGGATCATTGGGATCTCTTCTGGGGTAGAGGTGACCTGTCAAAGGCGGGGGGCGGGTTGGACTTGAACCAGAGGGACATCAATATCCCTTGGTTAGGGGTGGGGTGGGAGGTTGGCTGACTGGCAACGCACGAGGCCTGACTGGAAGGCTCAGAGCATGGATTGGCTCGAGGGACTGGAATATTCCAGACAAAACTGAAACATGGCTGACAGATAGGACATAGTTACAATGTTTGGCAAGGAACAGCTACAATCAAAGCTTTAATCCCACCATCTTGTGGGGGTCTTGCTTTCCCCTATGCTGTACTGGTCCTCACTGAGACAGCAAAGGAGGTCCCAGGCATCAATCCTGGTCCATGCTGTATTAGTGATCTCTTTAATATCCTCCAGTCCCAAAAATCCGTCCTCTGTTTGGAATCTCCTCTATAATCCACACAATGCTCTCTGTCTCTGTCAGGTTCTCTCACCCCTAACACCCTAATCCCTCAACTTCTCCAGTGCATGCTAAATTCCTTCATTCCTGTAAACCCCAACAGTCCTGTCTATCCCTGTAAGCTCCTCCTACCAATATCACCCTCCATGTCAATATATTTGCCTTTAACCTCTCCATCCGTCCCTATCTGGGTGTTAAATGTAGGGGTATGAGTGGGTTGCACTTCGGTGGGTCGGTGTGGACTTGTTGGGCCAAAGGGCCTGTTCCTACACTGTAAGCAATCTAATCTAATCTAATCTAAACTTCTCCAGCTCCTCCAACACTTCCTTATCCTTAAAAAATTATTCAGTCCATTGAGTTGTCCAGATCTATGTAATCCCTTCCACACCTGAAATACCTCCCTGTCTTTGTAACTATGTCTGGCTCCTAACTGAGAATCTAACTATCTGAGAAATCTCAAAGGAGTCCTGACCTTAGGAACGTCCTCAACCAGTTAACATCCTCCATGGCTGTGGATACCATCCAGTTATACAGTCCCTTTCATGGAATTTAGTCTCTACAATCCTAATGATGCCAGTAAACTCTTCCTCTCTCAACTAGACGCAATCTCTGTAAACTCTAGTAGTCCTTACTCCCCTCGCTGTGCATGTAATCTCCTTCAGTCACTCCAAATCTTTTTTTAATGTGCACCCCTTATCACTACACTATTTATTTCTGTTACCTTCATGAGCTGCCGTAATTGTCACTGTGACTCTCACCATGTTCCATCCCTACATCCTTCCGTTTCTCTGAAAAGTCCTCCTTATTCTTAAAACCCTCCCTCTCCATGTCACCTGTTCCAGGCCACAACTATCCCTATCTCTGGAGAAACTATACAGTTAAAGCTGCTCCAATAACCTCAAATCCTCCTGATCTTTCTAACTCCCTTTAGTTGTGAAACTTCCCCCTTCTCTGTAACATACTATCATACAGGATTGAAAGCCCTCCCTATCTTTCTATGCTCCTCCAATCCCGAGAGCTGTCCCAGTATTTGTAACTTTGTCCTGCACCTTGAAACCTCCTGGTTGCTGAACCCTCTTCAGGCACTGCACTTTCTCTATTTCTGTTACTTTCCCCTGCTCTTAGAAATCCCCCCTGTCTGTATGATCCTCTGCAGTATCTGCAGTGCTCCCTATCTCTAACCACCAACTGCTTCCACAACCCTCCCTACATCTTTTACCACTTCCAGTCCCTTCAGCACCTTCTGTAGTTGCAAAATTGCCATTATCCAAGGCTACTCCACTTCGTACAATGGCTGTCAGAATCTGAAGCCCACACTCTCTAATCTGCAAGTCTGTCTATAATCCGTTCACATCTGCTGCCATCACTGCTGTCTGTAACTTGCTTCGCTCCTCCAGTCCCATTAAGCTTCCCATTTTTGCACTAACTAAATCCAGTGTATCTTAGTACTGTCCTAAACGTTTTCATGTCTCTGCTAACTGCTTCAGTCCCGCCACTATCTCCATAAACATCTCCAGCCCTTGAAGCCCTCCCTATCCGTGTAACCTCTTCCACTCCTGACAACACCCCAATCTAGGGAGCCCCTTTAATCTTCGCTTGTTGGGTAATCCCTTGAAATCCCTGCAGATTTCCCGATCTTAGCACCAACCCCAATCTTTGAGACTCTCCAGTTCCCATAAGACTCACTTCCAATGTCAGCTCATCCAATCCCTACATCCATCTGTAACCTCCTTATCCTTCTCCAATTCTTCGATCTTCATCTATTTAAACCTCCCCCTCCCCCCGCAACCCTCCTGACCATAGCAACCTCTTTCAGTTTGTGCAATCCTTCCCATTTGTGTAACTCTCCCCAACCCAGTAACCTGGCATTCTTCATTGCCTTCATATCTATGCAGCCTTCAGAATCTGGAAGTCTTCTTATAACAGTAAATGTCTTCCATCACTACAATGTTCCATATCTCTGTTAGTATATGCGATACACTTCTCCCTAAAACACCCCCTGTCTGTGCCTTTCAGACTGCCTGCCTCTCCCTACATCCATCCCTATCCCTATCTCCCGAATCTAATCCAGATCCCTCTATCTCTGCAAATTCCTCCAATCCCCAAACCCGTTTGTCCCACTGACATTCTTGACCAGATGTAACTCTGTTTAACTCTAACATTCTCAAGCCCTTGTAAGCCTCCCTATCTCTCTAACGTCTACCCATCTGTTCAACCCCCCCACTGCTGAGGAATAACTCCCTGCATTCGCCATAAGGCAGCTAGAATGACAGTGAACAGATATGATGGAACTGGAACCGTCATTCCGGAGATAAAGCTACGGATGGCCATCGCTGGGAAGGGAATATTGAAAGATTGTTGGGATCAAGGCAGGACAGGCAAAAAGCCACCAAGTTGTAAAGAAAGGATGAGTTTAATGCATTAATAAAAATGTCATGTGGATCTGAAGATCAAAATTTGGAGTCTATTTGGGTGGAGCTGAGAATAAACAAGCAGCAGCAACCGTTAGCTGGAATTCTTTTGTAGGCACCAGGCAGTGATGGGAATGTCAAATGGTTATGGTCAGGACACTGAATGTACTTGCAACAAGGGCAGGAAAGGAACTGTGTGTGACAGTGGTCTCCATACCGACTGGATAACTAATGAGTATCAGGGCTGGAATGGATGGAATCCTGGATTGTATACGCGATGGTTTTCCATAACATCATATCAAGGAGCCATCAAATTGTCTATTGTAGATCAAATGCTGTGTCATAATAAATATCTAATAATCCCATTATAAAGGAGTTTTGTGAGCAGAGATCCGTAATATTATAATAGAGATACTGAGTTGAGATGTAGGAGCAGAATTAGGCCATTTGGCCCATTGAGTATTCTCTGTCCGTCAATCAGATCATGGCTTACCTGATGATCTTCAACTCTACTTTCCTGCCTTTTCAACAAAACCCTTGTTTCCCTGATGCATTAAAGTCTAACCATCTCTGGAATAAATATTCTCAATGACCTAGCCTCGGCAACAATCTGCAGTCAGGAATTCCCACAGAGTCCCTACCCTCTGAGTGAATACATTCCTCCTCGCCTCCCTCTTAAATGGGTGAGCCGTTGCTGGGATTTTCTGCCCCCTGGTTACAGATTCTCACACAATTGAAATGAAAGGTAGTGACCAATATAATTGCAGATGAAATGAAAATTGATTTAGTTGAGGTTAATGGGCAAGGATGTCCAAGGTTGCAGGAGGTTAAAGATCAGTTGGAAAGATGTGAAGAGAAATGGTAAATTGGACAAGTGTGAGATGATGCTGAAAAATGTGTTGCTGGAAAAGCGCAGCAGGACAGGCAGCATCCAAGGAGCTGGAGAATCGACGTTTCTGTCATAAGCCCTGAAGAAGGTGCCAAGCGAGGTCACAGAAACAGAAATGTGAGTAAAGGTTTGAAGTGGCATTTAGAGAGAAGCATGAACGGGCAGAGAATAGAGGGAAATGGACCATGTACATATGGATGGTATGAGTTGAGAGTACCATCATGTTGGGCCGAAGGGCCTATTGCTGTGCTGCACTGTTCTATTTCCTATATTCCCAGTATTTAACCGATCAAAGCACTTCAGAATCTTGCATGTTTTATTCAGTTTCTCTCTCATTTTTCTCGACTTCAATGGGTTCATTCTCAATCTTCTCCACCTCTTCTTATTGTAAAACCCCTCCATTCCCAACATTAGCCGAGTGAACCTTCTCTGGCCTGCCTCTGATACAAGAATGTCTTTCCTTCGGGCATTCACACTGTTCATAATATTCTAGGTGTAGTCTGACATGTACCTTGCATCGTTTTAGTAAGATCTCCCTATATTTAGCCTCCATTCCCTTTGTAATAAATGGCAGCATTTTGATTTGCCTTCTCTATGACTTCATGACCCTGTAAGCTACTTTTTTTTTTCTGACTGATAAATAAGAACTCCCACAACCCTTTATGTTTCCAGTCTAAAAACAAATACTGTTAGCCTGACAGTAAGTCAGGAGCATGCTGAAATGATTGAGAAACGACATATCAACAAAAAATAACTGGACCCTGAGAAACACATTTTATAAAAGATAATTTGTTTTTGAGCCTGTTGGATTTTATTTGTTGTCAGAATAGATAAGGGTGTTGTAGGTGTGGGGGTGTGGGGGTGTGTAGGGGACGGGGGCGGTGATGTATGGAGGATATGGTTTATTTGAATTTTCAGAAGCCTTTGTGCAAGTTTCGATAAGGGCTAAATGATAACTTGGTAGAGAATAGGGCCCCTTAAAGATCAATAAGGTCACCTATGTGTGGAACCAGAAGAGATAGTTGAGATCTTAAACAAAAATAAAAAATTCTTGTCAGTATTTATTGTGGAGAAAGACACGGAAGCTCGGGAACTTTGGGAAATAAATTGCGATGTCTTGGAAAGGATCCTCAACAGAAAAGAGAAAGTTTAGGAATATTAAAAGAATTAAATGTAGATCAATCCTCAGTGGCTCATTAGATCGATCCGAGAATATTGTAGGAAGCTCTGGAAGAGATTGCAGTATCCCTTACAGAGATATTTATATTATCAACAGACACAGTGAGATGTCGGAAGACTGGAGGGCGGCGAATGCTGTTCCATCACTTAAGTGTTGCAGGAAAAAGCCAGGAAATTACAGCCCCGTGAGCCCAGTGATGGGGGAGTAGATTATGAGAGAAAGGACCTAAATATATTTGGAAAGGCAAGGGCTGATTAGAGATAGTCAGCATGGCTTTGTGAGTGGAAAACTGTGTTTCACAAACCGAATTGACTGTTCGAGGAGGTGGCACAGAGATAGATGAGGGCAGAACAGTCAATGTTGTCTGCATGGACTTCAGCAAAGCATTTGACAAGATTCCAAGGGATGTAGTTCATCTAGTCAAGAGGAAGAATGACGCTTACATAAGGTTGAGGACGCTAGGATCGTTAGACCTCTATAGGGTTATATGGGGGCAGCATAATGGCTCAGTTGTTAGCACGGCTGCCTTCTAGCACCCGGGACCCGATTTTGATTCCAGTCCCGGGCGACTGTGCAGAGTTTACACATTCTCCCCATGTCTGCGTGGGGTTCCTCCAGGAGCTCCAGTTTCCATCCATCGTCCAAAGATGTGCAGATTAGGTGAATCTTGGATGTGGTTGAAGAAGAATGGGTTAGCAATTTTGCCAATGACATGGAGGTTGGTGGAATGGTAGATAGTGTTGAGGGCTGTTGTAGGATGCAGCAGGATATTGTCAGGATGCGGAGCTGGTCTGAGAAGTGGCAGATGGAGTTCAATCTGGAAAAGTGTGAAATGATTCATTTTGGAAGGTCAAGCTTGAATGCAGAATACAGGGTTAAAGGCAGAATACTTGGTAGCGTTGTGGAACAGAGAGATCTTGGGTTGCACGTCCATTGATCCCTCAAATTTGCCACCCAAACTGATAGGGCTGTAAAGAAGGAATATGTTGTGTTGCCTTTCAATTACTGGGGGATTGGGTTTTCAAGCTGTGAGGTTATGCTGCAACTCTATAGAGCCATGGTTAGTCCCCACTTGGAATATTGTGTTCAGTTCTGGTCCCCTCATTCAGGAAGGCAGTGGAAGCTTTCGGGAGGGAAAATAGAAGATTTACCAGAACCTTTCTTCCAAAGACATGCTCTCCAGCACAGGCTGGAGAGCATGTCTTTGGAAGAAAGGTTCAGGAAAGTAAGCCTTTTGTCATTGAAGTGAAGAAGGGTGCGGGGCGACTTGGTAAAGGTGAACAAGATGATGTGAGACATAGATAGAGTGAATAGTGAGAGACTTAGTTATACCATGGCATAAATGGCTATTGGCAGTGGGCATAAATAATTTTAAGGCGATTGGTGGATGGGTAAGGAGAAATTTCAGAGATAGGTTCTTTACAAAGTGTGCTGCGTGGTTGGAATTCACTGCCAGCAGTGGTAGGAGATTCATATAAGTGAGGGACATTTCATAGACTCTTGGATAGGCACATGGATCGCAGTAAAATGAAGGGTATGTAGGTTACTTTGATCTTACAGACGGATAAAAGGTTGGCATGGCATCATGGACGAAAGGCATTGTACTGTACTGTTCTGTGTTCTCCGTTCCATGTGGTAAACTGAGTCATAAGCCCAGAACATTGTAAATGGATATGGCATTCTGGAGGAGCGAGGAATCTGGATACAAAGTTGGCTGGATGGTTGGAGACAAAGGGTTGTGGGAGACATGTTGTTTTTCTGACTGGAGGCATGTGACCAGCGGTGCAGTGGGTCCACTGTTGTTTGTCATTTGGATAAATGGTTTGGATGGGAATATTGGTTTCCTGGTAAGTAAGTTTTTTTGGGGTGTAGTGGATGTAGTGGATGTAGTGTACCTGGACTTTCAGAAAGCTTTTGATAAAGCCCACACAAGAGGTTAGTGAGTAAAATTAGGGCGCACGGGATTGGGGGCAAAGTACTAGATTGGATAGAGAATTGGTTGGCTAACAGGAAACAAAGGGTAGTGATTAACGGCTCCATTTCGAAATGGCAGGCAGTGACCAGTGGGGTACCGCAGGGATCCGTGCTGGGACCGCAGCTTTTTACAATATATGTAAATGATATAGAAGATGGTATCAGCAATAACATTAGCAAATTTGCTGATGACACAAAGCTAGGTGGTAGGGTGAAATGTGATGAGGATGTTAGGGGATTACAGGGTGACCTGGACAAGTTAGGTGAGTGGGCAGATGCATGGCAGATGCAGTTTAATGTGGATAAATGTCTGGTTATCCACTTTGGTGGCAAGAACAGGAAGGCAGATTACTACCTCAATGGTATCAAATTAGGTAAAGGGGCTGTTCAGAGAGATCTGGGTGTTCTTGTCCACCAGTCAATGAAGGCAAGCATGCAGGTACAGCAGGTCGTGAAGAAGGCTAATAGCATGCTGGCCTTCATAACAAGAGGGATTGAGTATAGAAGCAAAGAGGTGCTTCTGCAGCTGTACAGGGCCCTGGTGAGACCACACCTGGAGTACTGTGTACAGTTCTGGTCTCCAAATTTGAGGAAAGACATTCTGGCTATTGAGGGAGTGCAGCGTAGGTTCACGAGGTCAATTCCTGGAATGGCAGGATTGCCTTACACGGAAAGACTGAAGCGACTGGGCTTGTATACCCTTGAGTTTAGAAGACTGAGAGGGGATCTGATTGAAACGTATAGGCTTATGAAAGGACTGGACACTCTGGCAGGAGGGAACATATTTCCGTTGATGGGGGAGTGCCGAACCAGAGGACACAACTTAAAAATATGGGGTAGACCATTTAGGACAGAGATGAGGAGAAACTACTTCACACAGAGAGTGGTGGCTGTGTGGAATGCTCTGCCCCAGAGGGCAGTGGAGGCCCAGTCTCTGGATTCTTTTAAGAAAGAATTGGATAGAGCTCTTAAAGATAGTGGAGTCAAGGGGTATGGAGATAAGGCTGGAACAGGATACTAATTAGGAATGATCAGCCATGATCATATTGAATGGCGGTGCAGGCTCGAAGGGCAGAATGGCCTACTCCTGCATCTATTGTCTATTGTCTATTGTCTATTGTCTATTGAAACTGAAATTGATGGTAAATTGGACAGTGAATAAGTTTATTTATGAAACAACAGAATGGGAATATTGGTTTCCTGGTAAGTTTTTTGGGTGACACTGAAATTGATGGTAAAGTGGACAGTGAAGAAGTTTATTTGTGAAACAACACGATGCACAGTACTGCTGGGATAGTGGGCTGAAGAATAGCAGATGGAGTTTCATTAGATTAATGTGAAGTGTTCCATTTTGGTGAAACAAACCCGGGCGGGACTGTACAGTTAATGTTCGGGCCCTGGGTAGTGTTGTCAGTCAGTGACCCAGGGATGCAGGTACACAGTTCCTTGAGAGTGACGACACTGGTAGACAGGCTGGTGAAGCAGTAGTTTGGGAAGGTTACCTTCATTGGGCAAAGCATTGAGAGTAGGAGTTGGGATCTCATCTTGTGGCTGTACAAGACATTGGTGCAGCCTCTATAAAAGCATTGTTGATCAGTCGGAAGAACTCATCAGGTTCACTTAGCTCCTTTGGGGAAGGACATCTGACACTCCAACCTAGTCTGGCCTACATGTGAATCCAGACCCTCAGCAATATGGCTGAGTCTAATCTGCCCTTTGGGTAACTAGCAGTGGGGCAAAGAATGCTGATCCAATCAGTGTCACCCTCATTTCATGAATGAATAAATAAAATACATGTGTTTCTCCCTACCTCTGCAAACCTCTCCTGCTGCAGCAATCCGTATTGGCTTTTTAACACCATTCAGGCTGGGACGACTCTCTGTAACACTCTCACCACCTCCAGCACCTTCACCTCTCCCTGTTCCTATCGTGTCATTAAACCCTGACAAAGATTCCTCTTCCTATTGCCCTCCACCCTGCTAGCAGACCCTTTTCAATCCCGTTATCACTTACTGCTTAAACTCTCTTTCATTTCAGGATTTTAATTACTTTTTGGTAATCGTCTAAGCCTCATAATCTGATATGATCCATTTTGTCCTGAGTGACGGACCAATGGGAATTTCTTGCTGAGATTATGTCTGTTTCAATGGGATATCTTTTTGTTGAGTGATTTACACTGTTCCTTCAAATGTTTTCCACTGTTCATTTACAGACACATGCTTCAGTCTGTTTAGCCTGTTTACCTTGGTCAGTTCTCCTCTCAAACTCATGTAATTGGCTGTTTTTGTTTCTAGGTGTAGCTTGTCCTTTCTGTGCTTCACTTTAAAACTTTATATTACTTTAAACTGCACTTTACCACAATTTCCCAGAGGATCTCTCCAGGTGACATTACTCATTCACTAAGTTTCATGACACAACGGTCGCTCTCAGATTGTTACATCCCTAGCCAATAGCACAATGTGTTATTCAAAGAAAGAATGAAAATAATTCTACAATCGCCTCTTCCAATATCACTCTTGTCAGTGTGATTGTCAAGATCATATGAATATTGAAGTTTCACTTAATTATCACAATGCCTTTACTAAAAAATCCAAAGAGTTTCTCTTTAATGCAATGATGAGCAATGAAATGTTGTTAAGTGGCCTAAAACTGTTCTTCTGCTTGTGTCCTTAGCAAGTAGTAGCCAGAACTTACATTCAGACTGACTCTACTTCATGATCTGATGCCAAATGCTTTCTCTATAATGTCTTTGCTCTCCATTATTGTTAGTGTTACCCATTTTGCCTGAATTTGCACAAGGTTGTGCACCATTGAATATTTATGTTCCAACTGTTGTTCGTCCTGTAACCATGTCTCAATGGTGTCTAAATCTCTTTTATCTCTGTGTCACATATCAGTCTACCTTCCTGCAGAGACTTAGTCCATTCCAAAAAAAAAACATAATTTATTCTTTCCCACAATTTCTTGTCACAAATCGATTCACTGATGTACAGTTTTAGTTAAAATTTGTCCCTTCCTGTTCCTTTCTGCTTGTCTTCAGCCACATCCCCGTGCTGTTCACATGCGTCATCTTTTCTATTTGGATTTGGAAAGCTCCTTTCACCGGAACCCTCTGTCAGTTTAACGCCCTGTCCATAAACCTACCGACATGATTGGGCAGGACACTGGTCCCAGCTCAGTTTCAGTGGGACCCTACCCTAATGGATTTTTTTAAAGATAGGTATGGGATGTGGGTGTCTCTAGCTGACCAGCCTTTCTTGCCCAGCCCTATCTGCCCTTACGCTGAGTATCTTGCTTGACCATTTTAGAGGGCAATTGAGAGGCAAACACTTTGCTGTGAGTATGTTGTGCAGACCACCTGAGGATGGGCAAAAATCCTTCTCTGAATGACAAGCGTTTGGATTTATTGTACATTAGTAATGGTTTTATAGATTGTCAATTACTATTTTTTAAATAATTTATTTCAAATTCCACCATTTCAGATGATGTGGTTCAAACCTGCCTCTCCTGAACATTAGCTGAGGTTTGGGATACATGCTCTAGCAACGATATAAGTAGGTCATTACCTTTGTCTGCCCATAGGCTATTGATCCCTGAACACTGATACCAGTGTATCACGAAGCTAAACCTGTTTTTTCTTCATGATTGTTTGATCCTGATACCTTCCTGCACTCTGGTGATATCACTCAGTCTCTCTCCATGTGGTATCCCTTCCTGTGTGGGTCTAATTGCTGCCTCTTTCAGCATCTCTCACTCTTGCAGCTACTCCAGCACCTGAGCCAGCAGAATTCTGCACTCCAGAAAGATGCAGCAGCACCGGCCAGGGATGGAGACTGGGATTTTCCAGATCTCTGTGGGACACAGTACTATTCTCCATGCGTAACCCTCACTGCATCATTCTAAGTTCCCCTTCTGTCTATTTCTCCGTCTCCTGTAGGTACTCAGGAATTTCCTGACTCAATCGACTTCCCAGCTGCTGGGTGTCTCGTCCATGACCACATTGAAGATAGTTGGATAGTTGGTCAGGTAGAGAGAGACAAAAGTCAGGGACATCTAGAGCCTTCAATAAATCCTGCACTGAGGTAAGATCACTCACCGTGAACAGTGCAGAGAGCAGCGAGAGGGCTCCAAACATCAGCAAACAGTGCTTGAGGGGGAGCAGTGTACAGACACACCCCAGGCTCAATCACCACATCTACTGTAAGTTTTGTTGCTCTGAGACAGTATCGGGAGTGTCACAGTTATCAGTCCAGGCCTGTGAAGTCTGAGTGAACACCAGGACAACAGAGTGGAAAGCAGGCTTCCCATGAGTGAGTGGGAATGCTGCCTGGGATCTTTCTGTTCTGTGTTCCCCTCCAACACTGTACATATACCATGTCTCATGGACCAGTGTCTTCAATAATTTGTAACTCCTATAACAGTTCCTGTCCCTGTAACCTCCACCTTCCCAATAGTCCCTCTCCATATTTGAAATGTACTGCATTTCAATCTATTATCCCTATCTCTGTAACTTTCTTCAGTGTCTACACCATGTATTATCTCTATAGTCTCCTCCTCCAGTAACTAGAGACAGAGGCATGCAGAATGGAAACGGTTCCTCCATCCAACTAGTCCATGCTGACCACTGTTCAAGAACGAGTCGGTTTGCATGTGTTTGATCCATATTTCTTCAAACTTTCTCTTCTCCATGTATCTGCCCAAATGTCTTTTCCATGTTGTAATTTTACTATTCTCTACCCCTTCCCCAGACGCTCATTCCATAC
This sequence comes from Chiloscyllium punctatum, assembly GCF_047496795.1. Classification (NCBI taxonomy): domain Eukaryota; kingdom Metazoa; phylum Chordata; class Chondrichthyes; order Orectolobiformes; family Hemiscylliidae; genus Chiloscyllium; species Chiloscyllium punctatum. Next base: position 89,973,214 of record NC_092759.1, read on the forward strand.
ATGCACCATTCTCTGTATGGAAGTGTTCTCCTCTGGTCGCTTTTAAGTATTTCCTCTCTAACCTCATATTTCTGACCACTAGTTATGGATTCCCCTACCCTGAAATAGAGACCTTTACTATTCACATTACGTATACCCTTCATGGTTTAATAAACCTTTATAAGGTCACCCCTCAGCCACCTCCGTCCAAGAGAAATACAAAGGATAATGATACAAATATCTCTGCCACGGTCCCTGCTGTGACATTGCCACAATGTTGTGGGATACATTTGTTCAGGATCTCGGGCGTTTTCTAGCTTTGTGTTCTAAGATCTCCAGCACCACCTCTTCTGTAAAGAGGACTCTTTTCAAGACATCATTGTTTCTCTCCCTTTGTTTCCTAGTCTTTGTCCACAGTATGTTATGACATGAAATATTCATTTAGGGTCTCGCCCATCTCCTGTGGTTCCAGGCATGGATGGTCTTCTTGAACTTTGACGGGCCCCATTGTTTCTCTAGTTGCATTTTTGTACATGTATGATGTCGAATCTCTTTGGATTCTCCTTAACCTTATCTGCCAACTCCAACCATTTCCCCCCATGTTGCTTTCCAACTTTTCCAGCCTCTCTGTTTCTGTCAAACCCTCCAGTATCAGTCACATCTTCGTCAATCTTTGCTCCATTTGAAGTTATGGAATTTTTTTTTCTGAAGCAGGAGGATCAGAATTCCACACAGTGCTCCAATGGAGTCCCAGTAATGCCTTGTATAGCCGTATCATGATGTACCAACCCATGTCCTCAATGCTCTGACCCATGAGGGCAAGTGTGCCTAATCAGCTTTCCCCGCCCTGTCCACCTGTGATGTCACTTCCAAGGAACAATTTAACTGCACCCCTTGGTCTCTCTCTGTTCGACAACACTGTCCAGGACCCTACCATTAACTGTGTTACTCCTCCCTGCTTTATCTTAACAAAATCCAACACCTGAATTCAGCTCGATCATTCATTTCTTGAACCACTGGCTCTGTTGGTTAAGATCACCTTTGATAACTGTATTCACGGCCAACTAGAACACGTATTTTACTATCCACAAACTTACGAACAATAATTCATATATTCTCGTTTATGTCAATAGTGCACATGTGTGGACCCTGCACCGATCCTTATGGCACACCGCTGGTCAGAGGCCCCCAGTCTGCACAACAACCCTCTCCCACCATCCTCTGTCTCCTACTGTCAAGCCCATTTTGTGTCCGTTTGTCTTGCTCTCCCTGATCCCATGTGATCTAACCTTACTAACCAGTGCACCACGCCAAACCCTGTCAAAGGTCTTGCTGAAGTCAGTATAGACAACGAGGTAAAAACAATGACTGCAGATGCTGGAAAGCAAATACTGGATTAGTGGTGCTGGAAGAGCACAGCAGTTCAGGCAGCATCCAACGAGCAGCGAAATCGATGTTTCGGGCAAAAGCCCTTCATTATTCCTGATGAAGGGCTTTTGCCCGAAACGTCGATTTCGCTGCTCGTTGGATGCTGCCTGAACTGCTGTGATCTTCCAGCACCACTAATCCAGTATCAGTGTAGACAACGTCTACTGGCTGCCTTCATCAATCTCCTTGGTCACCTCTTCAACAAACTCTATCAAGTTTGAGAGACACTCCTTTGTATGCACAAAGCTGTGCTGATTATCCCTATTCAATCGTTGCCTTTCCAAATGCATGTAACTCCTGTCCCGCGGGATCGCTTCCAACAACTTTCGCACCACTGCCATCAAGCTAATTGGTCTTTAGGTCCGTGGCTTTCCCTCACAGCCTTTCCTAAATACTGGCACAACATTAGCCACCCTCCAGGCTCCCAGCTCACCACCCGTGGCTGTCAGTGATAGAAATATCTTTGTAAGTTTCTTCCCTAACTTGCCCCAATGTCCTGGGATGTACTTGATTAGTTCCCAGGGAGTTGTCTAATTTTAATGCGCTTTAAAACCTTCAGCACCTCCTGTTCTCCAATGTGGACTCTTTTGAATACATTACTGTTTATTTCCCTGCTTCCCCAGTGTGTTTCCCACAGTAAGTTCTGACTTGAAATTTTTGTTTCGGATCTCACCCATTTCCTGTGAGTTCACACATGGATGGCTTCATTGATCTTTCAGGGGTCACATTTTGTCTCGAGTCAATCTTCTGTTGTTAATTTACTTGTAGAATCTCTCTGGATTTTCCTGAATCTTATCTGCCAAAGCTCTGTCAGTTCCCCTTCAGGCCCTCATGGTTTCCCTCTGAAGAGTATTACTACACCCACAATGTTCTTCAAGGGAATGACTTAATCCAGCTGGCTGTATAAGACATGTGCCCCCTTTTGTCTTGACCAGAACCTCAATATCCCCAGCCATCCAGTGTGTCAACATTGTCCTTCACACTAACAGAAATATGCTGGCCCGAAATATTAATTTATCTCTCTTCTGAAATAATCCCACTTGCCCGACGTCCTTTTACTTTCAAATAGCCTCCATGAATCAACTTTTGGACAGTCCTGCCTAATAACTTCTGGACTGGGGCAAGGTCAGTTTTGATCTTTAACTTGTGGACGAGGCCTGTCTTTTTTCATCGCTATTTTCAAACTAATAGAATTGTGGTGACTTTGCCAAAGTGTCCCCCCCCCCACCCCCAACAAACACTTCAGTCCCTTTCTCTCCCTTGTTTTTCCGAAAGGAGGTCAGGTTTATTCCCTTTCTCCAGTCGGAACAGTTATGTACTGACTGAGACAGTTTTCTTGAACACACTGAACAAATTCCTCCCATCCAAGCTGTGAATGTTATGGCAGTCCCAGTCTAGGTTTAGAAAGTTAAGACCCCGACCATCACAACCCTATCGTTCTTACAGATATCTGAGATCTCCGACATATTTGCTGCTCAATTTCCCGCTGACTACTGCGGGCCTGTAGTACCGTCATATCAAACTGATCATCCAGCCGTATTTCTCAGTTCTACTAATACAGCTTCACTGGGCGATCCCCAGGAATATCCTCTCTAAGCGCTGCAGTGATGTTTTCACTGATCAAACACACCAAATCCCCTCCTCTCTCAGTTCCCCTTCTGTCCTTCCTGTAGCAACTGTCCCTTGAACATTGAGCTGCCTTTCCTGCCCCTCCCTCAGCTGTGTTTCTGTAATTCCTGTGATAACCCTGTCCCATGCCCCCATCCATGCCATGCGTTCATCTGTATAATCTGTTAGGCCTTTTACATTAAAGTAAATACAGTTTAATTGATAAGGATTCCCTCATTGCCTGATGTGCTCTTGCCTGCCTTGTCAATTGAAATGACACACTTGAAATTCTGTCCTGGCCTCAACCTTCAGACTGTAGCCTGAGACCACCCCCTCACTGTGGACAACACCCTTACCTTGCTTGTCATCTGCAAACCTACTCGTGATACCTTCTGGCTTCACATCCGAGTGATTAATGCCCATAAGGAACAGCAATGGTTCCTGCACAGATCCCTGTGATACACCCGCTGGGCAAAGGCTTTCAATCACAAAAACAATCCTCCAACAATTTTGGATTCAATTTGCCAACTTGCATTAGATCCCATGTGGGAACTTGTCAAAGGTCTAAATGAACTCCATGTAAAACAAAACATCTGCACGACCCTCATCAATATCTTCAATTGTAATTTCAAAGAAACCTCAGCTGATTTCATCAGATATTAGCTTCCTCTTCCAAATCCATACTGACTATCACTAATCGATCCCTGCCTTTCCAGTTATTGATTCAACCTGTCCCTCAGAATTGTTCCCAATTTCCCTCCCACTGCTGTCTGACTCTCTGCTCTGTAATCACCTGGCCTATCCATGCTGCCCTTCTTGAGTACAGGAACCACATTAGCGATCCTACAGTCATTTGGCACTTCACCTTTGGCCAGAAAAGTATTAAATATATTCACCAGGGCCCCAGCAATCTCCTCCCTTATCTCCCATAACAGGCTGGGATACATTTCATTGGGCACTGGGGATTTCTCCACCTTTATTCCTGTGAAAACATTTAATACCTCCTCCTTATTGATCTTAACATATTCTGGAACCTCAGCATCCCAACTGAAATCCCCCGGCTACAATGCGTTTCTCCTGTGTGAATACTGGTGGGAAGTATTTAGTGAAGACCTCACCTACTTCCTCTGGCTCCATGCACAGATTGTCCCTTTGGTTACTCACAGGCCTCCCTCTTTCGCTGGGAATCCTCTTACTGTCACGATACTGATAAAATACCTTTGGCTTTTCCGCAATTGTATCTTCCAACTATATTTCATGACTATTCTTTGTCCCTCATTTTCCACAATCCCCTTGCACTCTCTATACTTGTGAAGGGCTTCACCTGATTTTATTGCACTGTATTTTCTTTATCAAACTCACGATATCACTTGATCAGCATTCGCTGGACTTGCTGCCTTTACTATTCACTCTTCAAGGAGCACACTGGCCCTGCGTTCTCACTGCATCACTTTAATATACTCCCACTTTCCCAATATGGACCCAGCTGCAGGGAGTTCCTCCCTGTCTCTGTTTTCCAGATCCTGTTTAATGATTGTGATACTGATAAGAGACTCAGTTGTGAGGGGGACAGACAGGAGTCTGTGTGGCTGCAGAGGAGATGGTGTGCTGCCTCCCGGGTACAAGGTAATGGGTGTCTCTGAGCGGTTACTGAACATTCTGAAGGTGGAGGGGGAACAGCCAGAGGTCATTGTGCACATCGGCCCAAATGACAGAGGTAGACAAAAGGATGCGGTCCTGTTAAAATGAGTACAGGGAGTTGGGTGAGAAGTTAAAAAAGCAGGATATTGATGTTAATGATCTCCAGATTACTCCCAGTGCCACGTGCCAGTGAGGATAGAAATAGAAAGGTAGGCCGGATGGATGTGTGCCTGAGGAGCTGGTATAGTGGGCAGGGTTTTCAGTTCTTGGGTCATTGGGATCTCTTCTGGCGTAGAGGTGACCTGTACCAGGGGGATGGATGGCATTGGATGCAGAGGGGCACCAGTATCACTGGAAGGAGATTTGATAGTGTAACCCGGGCAGGATTTAAACCAATTTGGCAGGGAGTTGAGACTCTGAATAAGACAGGGGCCATCAACTAGTAAGGGGAAAATATATCAGCCATCGAGAGCAAGTTTCCTATCCAGGATATCCGGGACACAGTAGAGGGAGGGAAAAGACTTCTAGTTTAAAGGGCACTAATTTCAACGGACGAGACCTGACTGGTAAGGCAGACAATTTCAGACCATGGATTTGCTCTGTGGACTGGAATATTATAGCCATAACAGAAACATGGCTGAGAGAAGGGCAGGACTGGCAGCTCAGTGTTCCAGGATACAGAAACTACAGGCCGGACAGAAGGACAAGTAAGTGAGGAGGGGGAGTTGTCGCTTTGATTATGGAGGACATTACAACAGTGCTTAGAGACAATATTGTTAAGCGGTCCTCAAATGAGGCCATATTTTTAAAAGTTAGAAACAAAAAGGGGATGGTCAGTCTGCTGGGATCGTGTTTTAGACCCCAAAATAGCCAGCGGGTACGAGAGGCGAAAATGTGTAGTGAGATTGCAGGTACCTATAAAAATAATAGAGTAATGGTGATTGGAGATTTGAGCTTCCCCTGGATTGACTGGGTCACCCAGAGTGTAAAAGGACCATATGGGGTGGAATTTGTCAAATATGTCAAAGAAAGTTTCCTAAACCAAGGTGTCGAGGGCTCTACGCTACTCAGACGGATGAAACACTGGACCTCCCCTCAGAAACCGAAATCGGGCAAGTGACTGAAGTGTCAGTCGGAGAGCACTTTGGGTCCAGTGACCACAACTGTCTTTGTTTTAAAACAGTTATGGAGAAAGATCAGACAGGTCCACAGATTAAGGTCTTAAACTGGAACAGGGCCAATATTGGGGACATTCAGAAGGATCGAGCTGGGTGAAGGTAACAATCACACAACACCAGGTTATCATCCAGCTGGTTTACACAGGAACCTCGATTATCTGAACGAGATGGGCATGAGAATGAATTATCAGTTCATTCAGATAATTGATGATTCAATTAATCAATTCAATGCCTTTCCTCTCGGGCTCGGAGTTTGCGGTAATGTCTAGTCCGCGTTGAGGTGACTAGGCAGCACCAAACCATGCGTGAGCCCTCACGCCCCGCCAGCCCCCAAAAACGCCCCGCTGCTCGCCCCCAAATACTGCAACACCGTCACCACCACTCATCAATGTCGCCCCCCCACCAGACCCAAACTCATCCAACAGCAACCCACGCCTGCCTCCACCACCAAAACCGTCCAACGCCACCCTCCACTCGCCACCCGCCCTGCCCCCAAACCCATCCAACACCACCCTCTTCCCGCCTCCAACATTGCACCCCGCCCGCCCCCAAACCCATCCAACGTCACCCTCAGCCAGCCCGAAACCTGTCCAACACTGCCCCCCCGCCCGCCCCACCCACCGTTTGCGCCCATACCCCTGGCTGCCTCGCCCCTTGTGCGCCCCTGCCCCCGTCATCTCCTGCCCTTCCCCGGCAGCCGGAGTGGACACTAACAGTAAGACCGCTGCTGCCTTTGGTGGTTATGTCTCCAAATAGCGCACGCACACATGCACACATAGCCACACACACAACTTTTTACTGCAACATTTCGAAAAGTTGCACCTCTACACTGTACTGGGCAATGTTCGGGAGAATATCTAGGGAAGAGGGGGTTAGGATTTATCCCTATGTAGAACTCCAAGCTAAGTGTGGGGAGAGCCAGAGAGGGTGGGAGGTCAGTCATTTGGAGGTGGTACCTGGGCTCGATGTCCAGGAATGTTCTCGGCAGGATTTCTGTGAGCCGAGATCTGTTTTAATCAGTGTGAACAAAACAAACACAATCAGGGTTGAATCAGCTCTTTGACGTAATGTTTCTATCGTGACCTCTAGTTCTCCTTTGGATAATCTGATATTCGGATAATTGATATTTGGATAATTGAGGACTCTCTGTGTTTGGAAGCGCTAGATTTACAAACGCTGGTGATCATTCTAAAAGATGAAAGACTTAATCAAAACTTGTTTAATATTTCATTCCATGACACTGCCATCCAGTTGCTATAAATTCTGTGTCTTATGACTGTGCTCCACAACCACCTGATGAAGATGCAGTACCTCGAAAGCTCGTGCCTCCAAATAGACCTATTGCACCTGTAAGTTTGTGTTAGGTGGTTTTTAACTTTGCCCATCCCAGTCCAACACCGGCACGTCCAAATCATGGGTCGGTCTGTTTGAATGAAAAGGAATAACTGGCAAATGGGAGGTTTTTAAAAGTGTGATCTCAAGAATCCAGTATGTCCCTGTTAGTGTGAAGGGAAAATCCCCAAATAATCCTTCCCACTTTGACCATTCTGGAGATGGTTACTAATGCTCCCTTATCTGTGATACTGTCTCTAACCAAAATTACTGCCCTTCTGGAAAATCTATCAGACTCCACACCCTTCATATCTAAATGATCTGCAGAGCCTAAACCTTCCTGTATCTATAAACATCTTCAGCCACGACTACCCTCCATATCTCTGTTTGTTCCTCCAGTCTATACAACCCACTTTATCACTGTAATCTGCTCGATTCGCCTAAAACATTCTTGACTGTGGAAACTACTTCATCTGACCAACATCCTCATCCCTCAACTGGACCATCCCTCCCAACCTCCCCATCTCCATGAACTCCTGCAGGCCATACAGCTCTCCACATTTCTGGAACCTCCTGTGGCCTCTATGGTTCTCCCTCCCTGTGAAACCAACTCCAATTCCCACACCCATCCCAGTCTGGATCATCTGTTCCAGATTAGGCCATTGGTGTTTCTGTTACCTCTGGCACTCTGAGCAAACCTTCCTAATTGTGGCTATTCATTCAGATCCCATCCTCCCCAGCCTCTTGAAACCTCTTCTTGCCATTGTACCCCTCCCTGTTTGGAACACACAACAGTACAGCACAGTTTCTCCTGTAACCACATCTTTCTGGTGACCACATCTTATTTATCCCTGTGTCACAAGTTATTGCCGATACTTTGACCATTCCAAAAAAAACTGTAATTGATTTTTTCCCAGAATTTCCTGTCACAGCCTAGTTAAACTCTGTGCCTTCCTGTTCCTTTCTGCTTGTCTTCAGTCACATTCCCATGCTGTTCCCATGCTCTTTGGATTTGGAAAGCTACTTTCAGCTGAACCCTGTCCCTGCATTCTCTCTGTCAGTTTAAAGCCCTGTGCATAAATGTACCGACATGATTGGCCAAGACACTGCTCCCAGCACGGTTGATTTTAATTCACTCGTGGGATATTGCTGTCTCTAGCTGGTCAGCATTTCATGCACACCCCTGAGCTGCCCTTGAGCTTGCCAGATCATTTCAGGGGGCAGTTGAGAGTCAACCTCCTTGCCTTGGGTCTGGATTCATATGTAGGCCAGACCGGCAGCCCATAACAGATTTCCTTATTTAAAGGGTGTTAAGCAGTCAGATGGGTATCCCTGCTACCGGCATTAAATTCTGGATGATCAGTCGAGTGAGAGTAACACTAGGCCATTGCCTGGCCCACAGATAGCTCCCTCATCCGTGCGTACCGATACCAGTGCATCTTCTTCCTGACCGTGGTTTGATTGTGATGCCTTCCTGCACTCTGGTGCTATCACACAGTCTCATCCATGTGGTATCTGTCACTGTGAGGGTCTAATTGCTGCCGGTGACTGCACCTTTTGCAGTTACTCCAGATCCTGAGCCAACAGAATTCTCCACTCCAGGGAGATGCAGCAGCACAGACCAGGGATGGAGACTGGGATATTCCAGATCTCTGTGGGACTCTGTGCCATTCTCCATGTGTAACCACACTGCATCAGTCTAATTTCCCACTCTGTTCATTTCTCTGTCTCCTGTAGGTACTCAGGATGCACCTGACTCATGAGAATTCCCAATTCCTGTCTCGTCCATCACCGCACTGAAGTCGGTTCGTCAGCCTGAGAGATGGAGAGTGGGATTTGGAGCCTTTAGTAAATTTTGCAGATCGGTAAGATCACTCACAGTGAAAAGAGCAGAGTATATTTAAGGCATCGAACTTTGGTCCAGAATACATGACATAGATACAGTGTTGTAGCACGAACACAGCATAATGGTTCCAGGCTCAATCCCCACCCTCTTGTTTACTTTCATCACTGCTGTGCTGAGCCTTCCTATGTCAATATAGGAAGTTGACAGTTATTAATCCAGGCTTGTGCTGTAGTAGTGAGGATTAGTACAACAGAGGGGAAAGCTGGCCTCCCCCAAGGAGATGGCATTGAAACCTGGGATCTTTCTGTTGTATATTCCCGCCCACACACACCCCCTCCCCACACTGTCTCTTGTCGTGTAATAGAGTCATATAGCAAGGAGTCATGCCTTTCGGTCCAACTCATTTGCGCCAGTGAATTGAATGCTTGTAATTCCCAGGAAATTTCCTGTTTCTATAGCCTCCACCCCTCCCATAATCCTGCTGTATATTTGAAACCTGCTCCAATGCTGACGACTCTCCCTATGTATAAATTGCTCCAGTGTCGATGACATGCCAATCTCAATAATTGGGCCGAAGTACCTGTTCCCATGCTGTAGGGAATCTAATCGAAACTATCCCTCTGCGTTCCATATTACTGTCCCGAAATATATATCCCTCTATCCATAATTAGCCCCAAACCCATCAAACCTCCGACTCTCTGTGAACTCCCACAGCTCCAACATCCCTCCTTAACTGTGTAAACATTTCCAGTCCTGAAACACTCTGAAAATGTAGACATTCTAAATCCTCCCTATCTGCTAACCTTTCAGGTCCCTGCAACACCCCCAACTCCAATGCTTGTGACTCTCCCGTTCAGTTTCTCCAAGACTTACTATCTATGTAACATCCTCCCGTCACTATCACCAGCTCTGTCAATGTTAGCGCCTCCAGTCTCCCCACTAATCTAATTATCTACATAACCTTCTCCAGTTCTAACACCCCTATCTGTGTAAACGTTACACTGCCCACAAACCATCACAAAAGCAGTGTGTGCAATGTTCACTATCTGTGTTAGTGTCTCCAGGCTCTATTGCTGTTCCTGTCTCTGTAAGCTCTGACAGATTGTCCAGTTTTCCGGTCCATTTAATTTCCAGAACCTCAGCATTCGCCATCAACAAATATCTTCATTAAATACAGCCTTCCATATCTCTGTTTGTTCCTCAATTCTATACACCTCACATTCACTGTAAATAGCACCATTCCATAAAACACTCCTTGTCTGCGTAAACTACCCCAATCCTATAGTGAGAAGCCTCACTGTCCTTTTGATCACCTGTGGTCCCTTCAGATCTCCCTGTATCTTCCCTGACTCCATTGAATACAGCTCATGTCATGGTGTAACTCCTCTAACGTATATATTACTCCCCAACTCTGTGATATTCTTCAGTTACTGCAATTCTAATTCTTTATCTCCAGAGCTTCCAATCACCCTGATCGCTGTAAGGTTATTGATCCCCTACAGCATGTTTACACCTGTAACAGCCTCCAACTCCTCAATGCATCCTGTTGCTGTAACCTTCTCAAATACTACAGCTCACTGTCTTTGTAATATCTTCCAGTATCTGCAACCCAGTTGATTTCTGTTACCTCCTCCAGAACAGCACTCCACATCTCTGTGTAACTGATGGGAATGCTGCAAACCTACCTTCACAGAGCTCACTAGCTCTCTGAACTACTGCAGCCCGACAACCCTCAGTATCTCTGGTTCCTCCAATCCCCTCAATTCTCCATGGCTGTGAGAACTGATCCAACCCCTTCAACCCTCCCTATCTTACTCATTCCTGCAGCTCCAACTATTGTCCATGTCAGTGTAATTCCCAGCACCAACAATCCTCCCGGTCTCTAGAAAATCCTGCAGCTCCAACTACCACCCCAATCTGTGTAATCTCTAGTCCATCCGAACCTCCCTTTCTGTAGCTCCAAATACCACCCAATCTGTCTAATCTCCAGTGCCTACAACCTTCCCTTTCTCTAAAATTTTATATAGTTCCAACTACCATCATATCTGTGTAATCTCCAGTCCCGACAACCCTCCCAGAGTCTATCTCCTGAAGCTCCAACGACCATCCCTATCTGAGTCATCTCTAGTCCCTATATTCCTCCTGATCTCTGTAAATCCTTCAGGACTGATAACCCTGTAACTCTCCTTGACATCTTTCAGCCGGACAACCGATCTGAACTCTTACCACCAACAGTGATCTCAAACCACCCGAACTCTGTAACATTCTCCAGTCTCTCCAACCTAGCTTTTCTCTGTTAGCTTCTCTGGTGTCTGTATTCCCCTTTATCTCCAGTTACAGATCCTTGCTCAGGGAAACAATGTCTCAATGCCGAATCTGTAAGAACACACGAATCTTCGTTGTATCAATAAATTTGCCTCATTTTCTAAAATTTAATGATCTCAAGTTCAACCTTCTCCACCTCTTCTCATTAATATCCCTCCATTTTCAAGATCAGTCTGGTGAACCTTCTCTGGGCTGCCTCCAATGCAAGGACATTTTCCCTCCAGATAGAGGAACAAACCTGTTCATTGTATTCTCACTGTGTGCTGATTGGAGTCCTCTACAGTTGTTACAAGCCTTCCCTATTTTTATTCTCCATTCCTTTTGGAATCAATGCCAGCATTCAATTTGCCTTCTCTGTGTCCTGCTTGCCCTGTATGCCACCTTTCTGAGATTTATACACAAGGATTTCCAAGTTAATCCGTGGTGTCGCTCTCTGCAGTTGATCGGAAACCAAGAAGTGACATCAATAATCAGAAAAGTGTTGGAATGTATGGTAGACGATATGCCAGTAATGCTAACTGCACAGTTAGAAACCTATGGAAAAAACGCAGTGCATACGACCATCATTTATAGGGGTAGAATTAGGCCATTCGGTCCATCAGGTCTATTCCACTATTCGATTATGGTTGAATTGTTTCTCAACCTCGTTCTCTCACTTACTCCCTGTAACCCTTGATCTCATTACTCATCAAGAACCGAGCTATCTCTGAATCACTTAGCATCCACAGCCCCATGAGGCAGTGAGGTCCACAGATCCATCACCCTCTGGTTGAATAAATTCCTCCACATCTCTATTCTAAAGGGTCGTCCCTTCACTCTGAAGGTGTGCCCTTGGCCCCTCGTCTCTGCTGCTCATGGAAACATCTTGCCCCCGTCCACTCCATCCAGGCCCCTCAGTATTCTGTAAGTTTGATCGAGATTCTGCCGCTGTCTCTGAAACTTCATCAAGTGCAAACCCAGAGACTTCACCTGCTCCTCATATGACACAAATTTCATCCTTGGAATTGTTCTTGGAAACGCATTTCTCGTACCCCTTCACATCCTTTGTCCAGACTCTTAATGTCTAATGCATGGAGTATAGTCCCAACACTGACCCCTGCGGTGCTCCCCTCATCACCAGTTCCCATCGTGAAAAAGACCCCGTTCTTCACACTCTCTGCCTTGTGCCAATCAGACAAATCCTCTATCCATGCTCAGCATGTTGTTCGGAAACGGAAATTTCATTTCACAAACACTGCTGGATTTATTTTTCTGTCTGGCTGGAAACAGCAGATTATCACCATTACCTTCCCATCTGTAATTCCCTGGAGAAGGTGGGCCGTGATGGTTACTGTAAAGTGGGAGGTATGTCGGGCCGTGATGCGTACTGTACATTGGGGTGTATGTCGGGCTGTGATGGCTACTGTACAGTGTGAGGTATGTCGGGGTGTGATGGTTACTGTACAGTGGGGGGTATGTCGGGGTGTGATGGCTACTGTACAGTGTGAGGTATGTCGGGGTGTGATGGTTACTGTACAGTGGGGGGTATGTCGGGGTGTGATGGTTACTGTACAGTGGGAGGTATGTCGGTCTGTGATGGTTACTGTACAGTGTGAGGTATGTCGGGGTGTGATGGTTACTGTACAGTGGGGGGTATGTCGGGGTGTGATGGTTACTGTACAGTGGGAGGTATGTCGGTCTGTGATGGTTACTGTACAGTGGGAGGTATGTCGGGGTGTGATGGTTACTGTACAGTGGGGGGTATGTCGGGGTGTGATGGTTACTGTACAGTGTGAGGTATGTCGGGGTGTGATGGCTACTGTACAGTGAGAGGTATGTCGGGATGTGATGGTTACTGTACAGTGTGAGGTATGTCGGGGTGTGATGGTTCCTGTACAGTGGGAGGTATGTCGGGCAATGATGGTTACTGTACAGTGAGAGGTATGTCGGGGTGTGATGGTTACTGTACAGTGGGTGGTATGTCGGGGTGTGATGGTTACTGTACAGTGGGAGGTATGTCGGGGTGTGATGGTTACTGTACAGTGGGAGGTATGTCGGGCCGTGATGGTTACTGTACAGTGGGAGGTATGTCGGGCTGTGACGGTTACTGTACAGTGGGAGATATGTCGGGACGTGATGGTTACTGTACAGTGGGAGGTATTTGGGGCCGTGATGGTTACTGTACAGTGGGGGGTATGTCGGGCTGTGATGGTTACTGTACAGTGGGAGGTATGTCGGGCTGTATTGGTTACTGTACAGTGGGAGGTATGTCAGGGTGTGATGGTTACTGTACAGTGGAAGGTATGTCGGGCCATGATGGTTACTGTACAGTGGGAGGTATGTCGGGCTGTGATGGTTACTGTACAGTGGGAGGTATGTCGGGGTGTGATGGTTACTGTACAGTGGGAGGTATGTCGGGGTGTGATGGTTACTGTACAGTGGGGGGTATGTCGGGGTGTGATGGTTAGTGTACAGTGGGAGGTATGTCTGGCCGTGATGGTTACTGTACAGTGGGAGGTATGTCGGGGTGTGATGGTTAGTGTACAGTGGGAGGTATGTCTGGCCGTGATGGTTACTGTACAGTGGGAGCTATGTCGGGCTATGAAGTTGCAGACTGTATGAGCTGTACAGAGTATGATTCTGCTGCTTCCGATGTCCCTCTGCACTACATGGCTGCATCATCGTTAATTATTCAATCTGTTTAAAGTCTGTCCCATTCAGTCCTCAAAGGGCTACACGTCATAATGAGGAGTGTCTGCGAAATATGAAGGACGCCCTTGCTCCCCATTAAGACTGTGCAGTGACCATTCTTACCGATATATGAAATGGAGAGGTGTACCTGCAGCAGGCAGATCGGTGACGATGTGGTCACTTGTATGTTTCCCTTTCATTGAATCCACCATTACCTGCCACAGGATCCAGCACTATCATGAGATTAGAGTCCTTACAGGATTGTTACAAGCTCTTTGGCCCAACCTGTCCCCACCTACCCTCCGAAGAGCAACACACACTCCTCTGACTAATGCACTGAACACTATGGGCAGTTTAACATGGCCAATTCACCCGAGCTGCACATCTTTGGACTGTGGGAGGAAACCCACAAAGACACAGGGAGAATGTGCAAACTCCATATAGGCAGTTGCCCGAGGATGGAATCAAACCTGGTACCCTGGTGCTATAAGGTAGCAGTGCTAACCACTGAGCCACCATGTATTGACTGTATACCAAGGAGCTGTTCTCGTCTGCATGGCTGTGTCCTGTCAGTGGGACCGAACCTACCAGAGAGTGTGGTGGTGTTGCCTGAGATATAGTCCTGTTCAAAGAATCCTGCATTACAGCCAATATCTGACTGCGGCTTGATTAATCCATGGGAATTATATACCAGGTAACTTTCACATTTTCTGCAATGAAGAGTTAATATCACTTTATTTCTTACATATTTTAAAATAAACCAAAGGTCATTGTTTTTCAGTTGAAAACAATTGAAGTGAACAATAATTGAAATACGAGAGCGCACAGCTAACTATTACACAATTCAGCGACCGTAGTAAACAGCCGATTCATGTTCAGATCAGTGAACACACCATCTTGCAGGCAGCAAAGCTGTTGGAAATGAATTTGAGGAAAAGCCTGAATTCAGACACAGTGTCATTGAGCCTCACCATGACCTCCAAAACACTGACCATCTCCAAAATCTGACAAAGAGCTTCCAAACTGGAGCTGGGCAGTTACTCACACAATCCCTCACATTAGACTGGTTAGAGACATACCTGAACAGCAGAGAGATGTGTGTGGGGCGGACTGGTCAATGGACTAGCACAAGGCGCTGGTCCAGACGCAGTTCAACATCTATAACAACAACCTCTAAACAACCATGTCTTGCAAGTACATCTCTTCTTGTGTGCCACCTAAACTCTGTAATTCTGAACCTTGGACCCGATCCTGAATGAAGGTGTTATAAATGTGATGGACTCCTGCAGCACATGGCATCTTACATCTTACATCTTCCTCATAAACCATATCCAATGTATGTTAGCCCCACAATGTCAGTATCCAAACAGAATTGTGCAGCTCCATTGATAGCCAGCGTGATCCCAGCTCAACGACCGTGTGTGTGACTTGAGCTGGAAATCTCTGTGTAAATGTTTGCAGCATTGTTCTAACCATTAACAGCAAAGTCTCTTTACTGAAGTTTCGATAGCCTTTCATGAGACCAACTTTTAGATTGTCCAATAAGCACAAAATCACCCATTTATTCAGTACACTGTTATAATAACAATATGATGAAAACCAAATTATTATTAAGTACAAGGACTTTGAAAATATACAATTATTTTCCCTTTATTAATATTGTTAACTAATAGTCAATTCTCCTGTTCCTCAGATGCTTCCTGAACGTCTGAATTTTTTTTGCAGAACCGCACTTTTTGACTCTGCAGTCCTCTCTTTCTCCGTGCTAATATTCACTCATAATTATTTCCGTGGCAACCATGTTACTGTGTGTTTAAACATGTTCCAGTCAGATATTAGTACGTTTTCAGTTGCTTCTGTCTACCTCAGAGCTCAGTAATGTGGGATGAGATTGCCAGTGTCTGTGATGCTCGCTATGTAGGCCATGCCTCTGAGAGACTGACAGATTGCTTCAAACATCATATCCCTTCAGCTGTTCACAACAAACAAGGTACTGCCTGGACCAACTAGCCTGAGCTCACAAAACCCAAAACGTAGTGTCCAGCATTGAACAGGTCCAGACAATATTTTTATGTTAATTTATTCATGAAATGTGATTTGGACTGCATTTATTGATAGATAGGGAAAATGAAACAGTGACACTGAAGGAACAGCAATATACTTCCCAATCAGGATGGTAGATGGCTTGGAACAGAACGTGAACATGGTGGGGGTCCCGTGTGTCTGCTTCCCTTGTCCTTCTCGATGGTCGGGAGTTCAGAGGTACGTTGTAAGGAGCCTTGGTAAATTTCTGCAGAGCACCGTGTAGATGTCAGGGATTGCTGCTACTGAGCGTCAGTGGATGAGGGGTGAAGCTGCACTCACACAGGCAAATGGAAGTATTTTATCAAACACATTCAACATGTGTCTTAGCAATAGGGAACAGGCTTTCTGAAATTTTGAGGTGAGTTATTCCTGCAGAATTTCTAGCCCCTGACACATTCTTGTAACCAATGAATTGATATGTGTCAAAAAGTGGCGCTGGAAAAGCAAAACAATTCAGGCAGCATCTGAAGTACAGGAGAAGTCAATGTTTTAGCATAAGCCCTTCACAGGAATAGGTAATGAAATCATATGGTCAGTCCAGTTGCTTGGTGTGTGTTCAGTTATGGCGGTGGCATTGAACGTCAGAGGATGTGGTTCAATTTCCCATTGATAGGAGTAATCGTTGTCTGGCATATGTGTAATGGAAATGGTATTGTTACTTTTAAGCACACAACTGCATATTTCCAGGTCCTGGTACATTTGGACAAGGACTGCTTCTGTATCTGAGCAAATTACGAATGGTGTTGAATACTTTCCAATCATTGGCAAACATCCACAGTTGTGCTTTTATAGTCATTTATGAAGAGCTGAACATTGTTGGGCCTAGGGCAGAGAACACTTTTACATCTCACGGACGCTGTCCCTCTCTCTGAGCTAGGAAGCTTGCTTCTAGTTCCACCTACTCGAGAGGTGTTTAACAACATATCTGAATGGAATACTATTACAATATCTACCACAGGGAGCTGCGTGAGGATTTGGTTAGTTCAATCAGTTGGACGGCTGTTTTGTAATGCAGATTAATGCCAACAGTGTGGGTCAATTCCTGCACTGACTGGGGTGACTAAAGAACTGTCCTACTCAATCTTTCCCTTACTTGAGGCATGATGACTCTCCAGTAAAACTACCGCCAGTTGTCTCTGACTAACAAGAGAGCAGCCCTATTATCCTGTCGGGGTATGGTGCCT
Source organism: Chiloscyllium punctatum (assembly GCF_047496795.1). NCBI lineage: Eukaryota > Metazoa > Chordata > Chondrichthyes > Orectolobiformes > Hemiscylliidae > Chiloscyllium > Chiloscyllium punctatum. The sequence continues at coordinate 89,990,490 of NC_092759.1, forward strand.
TACCTTTCCATTTCTGATCTGCAGGCTTACCCAGAAACCCCGCCCCTGGGAACTGTGGTGGAGCTGAGATGGCTGCTCCCCAGCCACCTTCCTTTGTACAAGGTGTAACTTCTAACAGACGATGCCTATTTGCTCCAGGTTTGTCGTTAATCGTGGATACAACATTTGGTCAAATGTAGTTATGATCATGTTAAAAGTGCAGTCACTGTTGCCTCACCTCTAGAATTCAGCTATGTTCTCTTGTTGTCCATCGTTAAACCAAGGCTTCAATGCGCCCAAGGGATGAGAGCCCAAACTGAGCTTTAGCGAACAGGTTAGAACTGAGGAAGTGCTGCTTGACCCCACTGTAGGTGACATCTGGCATCCCTTTACTAATGACAGAGATTAGAGCAATGGGGCAGTCATTGATTGCCTGATGTTTTGTCTGTGTGTGTACAGGACACACTGTGATAGTTTCCCACATTGTCAAGTAGATGCCAGTGCTGTATCCCAGTAGGGACAGCCTGAATGGAATGTTATCAGGGCCCACAGACTTTGCATTCTCCAATCCCCTCCAGCTGATTGTAAATACCACACACAGTGAATCGGCTTAGCTGAAGACTGCTATCTGGAGGAGATTAAAATAGATCATCCCATCGATATTTCTGTCTGAACATTGTTGTAAAAGTTTCAGCCTTGGATTTTCTATTATTGTGCTGGGCTCTTCAATCTTTGAGGAAGGTGGTATTTGTGAATCCTCCTCATTCAATGAGTTGTGTGATTGTCCACCACCACTCACCCGGATTGAAGAGATTAGGTCTGATTCATTGGTTAGATCTGTGTATCATTTTCTATTTATACCATGTGGTGAGTAAGTGGCCCAATTTAGTAACTTCATCATTCTGAGGTGTATTTGGTGCAACTATAGGCAGGCCCTCCTGTATTCTCCATTTAACAAGGCTGTATCCCTGGCTTGATGGTCAGGATAAAGTGGAGCATCCACCAGGCAGTGATAGTGAAAATTATACTGGAGTACAATTCTGATGCTATTGGTAATGACCCGAACCACCTCACACAGGCCAGTGCAAAGTTCCAAAATCTATTGAAAATCTGCCCTGTTTAGCACAGTGATGATATCACACATACACAGGGGGTCTTCACGATGTAAAAGTGGAACTTTGTCTCCAGAAATATTGTGTGTGGTAGTTCACCGTTCCTAATACGGTCATCGAACAATGTGTCTGCAGCCGGTAGGTTGGTGAGGATGAAGTCAAGGATGTTTCTCCCTATCAGTCGTTCATCCTGACCCGGTGCAGACGCAGTGAATCAGTTATGTCCTTTTGGACCGGACCACCTCGATCAGTAATGTTGCTGCTGAGCCCCTCTTGGTGTTCGTTTTGAAATGGCCCACCCAGTATACATTCTCCAGCTCTGTCAGTCTCTGTGCTTCCACCAAGTGTTGTTCAATGTAGAGGGACACTGATCCACCAGCTGAGGAGGGGTGTCAGCAGGAGGTTTCAGTGTCAGTGTTTGATCTGACACCGTGAGGCTGAGGGAGGGGAGTCAGCAGGAGGTTTCTGTGTCAGTGTTTGATCTGACACCATGAGACTGAGGAGGGGAGTCAGCAGGAGGTTTCTGTGTCAGTGTTTGATCTGACACCATGAGACTGAGGGAGAGGAGTCAGCAGGAGGTTTCTGTGTCAGTGTTTGATCTGACACCATGAGACTGAGGGAGAGGAGTCAGCAGGATGATTCCGTGTCAGTGTTTGATCTGACACCGTGAGGCTGAGGGAGGGGAGTCAGCAGGAGGTCTCCATGTCAGTGTTTGATCTGACACCATAAGGCTGAGGGAGGGGAGTCAGCAGGAGGTTTCTGTGTCAGTGTTTGATCTGACCACGTGAGGTTTTGTTATGTCACATTGTTGCTTGAGCAGTCTGGCAGACATCTCTCTCAATTTTGGCATAAGCTCCAATGCATGAGGAAGGAGGAGTTTGCATGGTCTACAGAACCTTTTATTTTTATTACAGTCAGCAGAAGGGCTTCTTCTGTGTGTATGACATTGACTCTTTGGCTCTCGTGATTGGACACTCCAAGGTCTCACTCCTTCAATTACTCTCTGTCCCTTTTCTGTCCATTTATCAACCAATCTATCACTGTAAATATCTACAGAATCTTCCTGCTCCCTATCTCTTTAAACTCCTCTAAACTCTATATTCCGCTTTATATCTGTAACACCTTCCAAACCTTACACCCCTCACTGTCTCACTAAACATCTCCAAACCTTAAACTCCTCCCAGTCCCTCAAGTCTACTTCAGCCCCATACCCCTCCTATCTCTGGGACTTCCTGAAAACCCTACCCTATCCCCATCTCTAAACTCCAAATGCTACACCTCCCTACCTCTGTAACATCCTCCAAACCCTACACTCCTCCCTATCTCTCTCACCTACTCCAGCCCCCATAACACTCCCAATCTCTGCAAACTCCTCCAAACCCAGATCCTTCCTTATCTCTCTAAACTCGTCTAAAATCTATTCCATTCTCTGGCTCTCTTATCTCCTCAAAACCGAGATCCTTCCCAACTCTCTAACCTCCTCCAAACCCTACACCCCTCCCTATCTCTCTGACATCCTCCAAATCCTACATCCATCCCTGTCTCTCTAACCTTCTCCAAATCCGACATCCCTCCTCATCTCTCTCAACTAGTCCAAACCCTACACACTCCCTATCTCTCTGACCTACTGCAAACACTATACACCTCCCTATTTCTCCAATACTCTCCACCTCCTTCACCCCTCCCTATTGCTGCAACCTACTCTAAACCCAAATCCCTCCCTATCTGTCTAATCACCTCCAAAGCCTACACACCTTCCGATCTCTCTAACCTCCTTCAAATCTAACACCACTCTCCATCTCTCAACTCCTTCACCTCTCCCTAACTCTGCAACCTCCTCCAAACTCAGATCCCTCCTTATCTCTCTAAACACCTCCAAAATTTGCACCCCTCGTTATCTCTCTCACCACCTCCAAACCCTCCATCCCTCCCTATCTCTCTAACCTCCTCCATCATCTATATATCTCCCTTTATCTCTGACTTACTTCAGCCCCTATGACCGACATATCTCTCTAAGCTGCTGTCAAATATATCCTGTCGCTGTAACCTTGTCCAGCCACGCCACACCCCGCTCCCGACCTTTGTAAACCTCAGCCAACCACTAGGCTCTCATGAACTCTGTAACCTCCTCCAGCATTTCCATACAACCCCATAATTCTGGCATTCTCTAGTACCTCTACCTTTTATTATGTATATAACCTCCATAAACACGTTTAGTTTAGTGATGGAAAGCGATAGGTACATGCCACAGGCCAAGGGTTATCAATGGGGGAATGGCAATTGTAACACGATTAGCCAGGACTTATGTTGCATAGAATGGGATATGAAAATGCAGGGGATGGGGTTAATCGAAATGTGAACCTGGTTTAAAGAATAAACATCGCGTGTCCTTAAAGGACATGTCCCTATCAGGCAGGGAGGAAGTGATAATATTAGGGAACCATGGTATACTACAGAAATTACATCTATTGTTAAGAAGAAGAAAGGAGGCTTATGTGACGGTGAGACGATGGAGAGTTACAGATTAGCTCGAAAGGATTTAAAGGGAGTTAAGAAGAGCAAAGAGAGGACATGAGTAGTCTTTAGCAGGTCAAATAAAGGAGAATCCTAAAGCTTTGTATAGGCACGTTAGGAAAAAATAATGACTAGGGTAGGAATAGAGCCAGTCAAAGACAGAAGTGGGAAGTTGAGTGTGGATTCTGTGGAGATCGGAGAGGTGCTAACCGAACATTTCTCAGTGGCTTTCGCTCAGGGAAAGGAGAATATTATAGAGAAGAATGAGATGCGTGATATTTGATGAGAAAGTATCGAGGTTGATAAGGAAGAGTGGTTATCAAATCGAGATGGAGTGAAAATGAAAACATCCCCTGAAAGGGATGAGATTTATTCGAACATTTTCTGGGGCGCTAGGGAGGAGGTGTTGGAGCCTTTGGTTTTGATATTTGAGTTTTCATTGTCTACAGGTTGAGTACCAGAGGACTAGAGGATTGCAAATGTTTGTCCATGTTCAAGAAGGGCACGACAGATGACCAAGGCAATTACAGACCAGTTGGCCTTATGTGTGTGTAGGAAATATTTTGGACAGGATTATAAGAGATAGGATCTATAATTATCTAGCAAACGACAATTTGATTGCAAATAGTCAACATGGTCATGTCTCTCAAACCACACTGAGGTTTTTGAGAAGGTGACCAAGCATATGTAAGAGGGGGAGGCAGTTAACGTGGTGTACATGGACTTCAGTAAAGCCTTTGATAAGATTCCACATGGTAGGCTGTTGTAGAAAATACAGAGGCATGGAGTTGAGGGTGATTTAGCAGTTTGGATTAGAAACTGGCTTTCTGTAAAAGGCAGCGAGTGGTAGTTGATGAAAAATATTCAGCAGAGTCCGGTTACTATGGTGCGCCACAAGGATCTGTTTTGGGACAGCAGCTGTTTGTCATTTTTATAAATGACTTAGATGCAGGCATAGGTGGATGGGTTAGTAAGTCTACAGATGACACTGAAGTCAGAAGACTAGTGAACAGTGTGGAAATATTTTGTGTATGGGAGAGGCACTTGGACAAACTGCAGAATTGGGCTGAGAGGTGGCAAATGGAGTTTCAATGCAGCTAACTATGAGGTGATTCCTTTTGGAAAGAATACCAGGAAGGCAGAATACTTGGTCAATGGAAAGATTCTTGGTAAAGTGGATGTGCAGATGGATCTTGCTTCCATGTACATAGATCCCTGAAAGTTGCTACCCAGGTTAATAGTGCTGTTAAGAAGTCATACGGTGTGTTAGGTTTTATTGGTGGAGGTATTGACTTCTGGAGCCGTAATGTCATGCTGCAACTATTCAAAATGTTAGTGCGGCCACACTTGGAATATTGTGTGCAGTTCTGGTCGCCCCTTTACAGGAAGGGTGTGGAAGCATTGGAAAAGGTACAGTGGAGATTTACCAGGATGTTGCCTGGCCTGGAGAGAAGGCCTTATGAGGAAAGGCTGAGAAACTTGAGTCTGTTCCCATTGGAGAGAAGAAGGCTAAGAGGGGATTTGATAGAGGCATACAAGATGATCAGAAGATTAGATAGGGTAGACAGTTAAAGCCTTTTTCTTCAGATGATGACATCAGCTTGTACGAAGGGGCATAGCTACAAATTGAGGGGTGACAGGTTTAAGACTGATGTCAGAGACAGGTTCTTTACTCAGAGAGTGGTAAGAGCGTGGAATGCCTTGTCTGCCAATGTACTTAACTCAGCCACGTTAGGGGGATTTATACAATCCTTGGATAAGCACATGGATGATGATGGAACAGTGTCGGGGGATTGGCTTAGATTAGTTCACAGGTCAGTGCAACATCGAGGGCAAAAGGGCATGTTCTGCGCTGTATTGTTCTATAAACACTTACATCTTCCTCATTTCAGTAACCACACCCAATCACTACAGTCCTCTTCATCTCTGTACCTCCTCCACCCACTTCATTCTTCTCTATCTATGTAAACTCCTCCAGCCGCTCTACCCCTCTCCACCTCTGTGAACTTAATTCATCATCGACCTCTGTCACCTCCTCCAGCCTCTCAACACCTCCCTATACCGCTGATATCCTCCAACATCTAAACCTGTTCTTAGCTGCAAAACCTCCACCAACACACACATCTTCCAGCCCTCCACCCCTACTGACCTCTGTAATCTCCTACAGTATTTCAGTCCTTCCTATCACTGTGGCTTCCTTCATCACATGTATCCTTCCATACCTCTAGACCCATTCTAGCAATTACATACTATCCTCTCACTATAAACTTCACAAGCTCCTCCATTCCTCCCTGCCTTTGGAAACACTTACAGCCCCTACAACCTTCTCTAATTTTGTAAAGTCTTCTAGCACATACACCCGTCCGTATCTCGGTCATCTCTCTGTTCTATTCTAGCTTCCTCCCATCTGTAACACCCTCCTGAACCGATACCTCCATATCACTGTAACTTTATCTAACCCGAAGCTCCTCCATATCTCTGTGAACTTTTCACTGTATTCATTGACAGTGCATCCACAATCTTTGAGATGGCGAATACTAAATACTCTGACATCCATGGAGAGATGTAATTTCACATCATCTTAGTCCCAGAAAAGTTGCCCCTTATCCTGAGATCCTGTTATCATGTTTTGGATTCCCAGACCCACAGAAATCATTTCTCAGCATCGGCATTATCAAGCTCTTTCCACTCAGAAACTTTTGCACCTCAATCCAGTCACTTCTCCATTTCCTGAGACTCAAGAATATCGATTAAATCTATTCACAAATGCAGCAAGAGACACACAGATGCCAAACAGTGAAGCATTTGTATCTTATTCATTGATAGGTATCGGACATCGCTGGGTGGGCCATCATTTATTGCCCATACACTGTTGTTCTGGACAAGGTGGCTGTGTGCTGCCCATGCAGCAGGGCCACCCACAATAATGTTAGGGAATGAAAGGCAGGGTATTCATCAAGTGACACCCACAAGACTGAGATCTGTTTCCCAGTCAAGATAGTCATTGGCGTTATGTGCAACTTGCAGGGTTAGTGTTTCCATAGATCTGTGGCCCTTGCTACTTCCGATGATCAAGGCTTGAAAGGTGCTGTCGAATGGACATTGGTAAATGTCTGGAATGTACCTTGTAGTTAGTACACACTGTCTACATTGAGGGTTGATGGTGGAAGTAGTGAATGTTGTGGTTGTTGTGGCAATCGAGCTGGACTACACATGTACACTTTCTTATACATGGGCAGCATAGCTGTTCTAGATGTGGTCTAAGTTACGTTTTGGCAATACGACTTCAATTTGTTACAGTCAGTGACTCCATGTAATTTAATTGAACAACTATCTGCTGAAATGAGTTTGTAATTGGCTGCATGGTCGCCGTGCCATTGCCATGTGGAACACAAGACTATCTGCATCGGATGAGGTTGGTGAACCCCTTGCGCCTGTTCCACAATTTAAGGAGATTATAACTGATTTGTTACATAACTCTGTTTACCTGCCTTTGGCCTAAATCTGTCACGAATTTCCTTCGCAAAAGGGTTTCTATCTCAGGTATTCAGGTGTAAACAAAGAACGAAACAATACCAACCAAAACAGGGAACAAGATGGATATTGAGTGGATAACCTGAAACGTGTCAACTCAGTGTTGACTACAGAAGGCTGTTGAGGGACAATTTGAATGATGGGATAATGTCCTTCACTCATTGCCTTTGCTTCTGTTGAGAATACTTTCTTCAATAAAGACAGTTCTTCAGCTTTTCAAAGTAAGAAATAAAAGATGTAGATTGTATTTGACATGTGTCAAGGAGGTTGCAAAGGAAAAGTGGGAAATTGGGTGCAGGTAATAATGCTCATTTGAAGGGCCAGTGAGAACACTATGGACCTCCTTCACTCTAACAATACTATGATTATGAATGGACTCGGATGGATTAATTATTCATGAAAGGCAGGAAACAGAGTGAAGTATTTACAGTTAATTCTTGTGTGTGAATGTGTGCTGTGAGGAAAATGTAAATATTTATGAAAATTGAACGGGCTTCCACATGGGCAATGTTATTGCAAATGACATATGGTGCAGAAACGTGAAGTTATCCACTTTATTGAAGAAATTCATGGACATTATATTTCATAAATTGCAAAACATTGAAAAGTAATGATGTAAATAAAACTCAAAGTGTCCTTGTCTATAAGCTGCTGATGTCTACCTTACAGGTGCAGCAGGCTATTTGGAAAGACCGTGGAATGAGATCCTTTATTGTCAGAGGATGTAAGCACAAGGAGAGAGACGTCTTGCTTCAGTTGGAGAGGAACCTGGTCAGACTGCACCTGGAGGACACTGTGCAGTTTTGGTTCTTTCTCTCAGTAAATACTTTATTGCCATAGAGAGAGGAAAGGGAAGGTTCACTAGGCTTCTACCAAGGACAATGCTATCAAAGAGGTTCATGAGAAACTTGGTCTGTGTTCCCTGGTGTTTCAAGGAATGAAAATTATTTTCATTGGATGTTACAGAATGCTGATTCGATTCCTGCTTCTAACTAATTTCTGGCTATTCGTGTACCATTTATAAATTCAATTGTATTCCGAGCTGTGTCTCGCTCCAATGGGAGACAGGTTGCTGTTCTCACAAAAACAGGAACAGTAGCAGACCGAATACCATAAGGCATAGGGACAAAGTATGCCCAGCCGCTCACCGAATATGTTCTGCCTTTCAGTTCAATGATGTTTGTTCTGATAATCCCCAACTCCACTTTCCTGCATTTTCCCTGTCACCTATGATTCACTGACTGAATAAAAATATGTCTCTCCGCCTTCAAGATATTTTCAAAGTAATCTGCAATTGTTTCCCTCACTGATATGAGACTTGGTAGTCTTTATTTCTCTCGTTTATTTCTAGTGCACTTTGTTGAACCGAAGTTAGATGCCGACCTCTCCATCGCACCTCCAATCTGTTCAGAAGCAAAATAAATAAATAAAGCCCAGAGCCTGTTATTTTCTCCCTCTCCTTTCATATTAATATAAGATACAGCTCATACACATCTGGGGATTTGTCCAGTCTTTACTCTGCCCAAACTTCCAGTTCTTCCTCCCGGTCGCTATCAATCTGTTAAAGGCTCACACAGTCACTCTCCCTGAATCCAGGAACTCCTTCGCCCAAGTGATATGAAATACATGTTTCACGTAATTTCTGGCTGTGTGAATAGGCTGTCTCCTTGATCCCACATATTCCCCATTCCTTTTCTTGTTATCGTCTTCCCCCGATATGTGGATAGAATATCTTTGGCTTCTTACTAATGTTACCCTCTAATGTTTTATCACACCTCCTTTATTCTCTTCTCCTGACTTCCTTAACTTCAGCGCTGTACTTTCTACATTCTTATAGGGATTCCAATGATCTGCTCACTTTATAGCTGCTCTAAGCTACTCTTTACTTTGTTATTCAGCTCTGAATATTTGTAGAAGTCGGAGTGTCTCTGGGCTTGTTTTTCTAAACTTGATGTTAGATTGTAACATATTGAGCCCATACTCTCACCAGTTCCATTTTGAGCATGGACACTCCTCCCTACTCCACGCTATTCGACAACAGCTTTATCCAGAATTAAATGTCCCCAGACTACTTTGGCCAGATCCTGCTTTCTGATAAACTCTGTCTCCCCAATCCAAAAACTTAATATTCTGAAGACTTTTTTTGCCTTTTCCTTAAGGAACTTAAAGTATATGATGTTCTGGTCATTGGTCCTAAGCTTCTCTCCCAATCCTGCCTCGAACATGTAACTGGCTTCATTCTCCACAATAAGGCCCAGTCATGCAATATTCATTGTTGTATTTTCTACATGTTGATATGAGAAGCTCTCGGCAATAAACTTCAGCATATTTGTTTCCGCTTAAAAGCACATGACTACCCAATAAATGTTGGATATTGAAAAGCATAAATAGAATTACCCTCTTATTGTTTTATACACGACAGTGATTGGTTACACAATAGCTCCTGTACTTTCTTCTATCTGGACGTCTTAATATGACCGTACCAATGTATCTGCCATCTTTGTATTCCAGTCTCTATTCACGAAGCCTCAATTGAAGGCCTTTCCACAATATCATCCCTCTTTACTGCAGGAATTGACTCATTAATTAATAAAACCAAATCATGTCCGGTCTATAGTTCCTATACAACAGAATATTAAGTTGTCAATTCTGATTTCCTTCGACCATATCTCTAATGGCAAAAATGTCACTCCATCCAAAAACACAGCTGCCTATCTCTGTACGTTCCTACACACCCTACGCACTTCCCAATCTCTGTAACCTGGGCTAGACCCTACACATTTCCCAATCTCTGTAACATCCTCCAGCCCCCAACAACTCTCCCTGTCTCTGGAATCTCGGCCAACCCCAACAACATTCCCTATCTCTGTAATCTCCTCCAGTCACTACACACCTCCCTATCTCTGTAACATTTCCACCCCTCCACCCCAACTGATCTCGACCATCTTCACTACTTCCTGTCACTGAGGATTCCTCCAGCACGTACGTTGCTCCACAGGACTGGAACCCACTCTCGAAATTACATACCTCCCTATCACTATAAAACCCTCAAGCTCCTTCAGTCCTCCCTATTGTTGTAAACTCCTCCAGCACCTACAGCCTTCTCTAACATCCAGCCCATAAACCCATCACTATACAGGCAATATTTGTGTCCTGTTACAGCTTCCCTATATCTGTAACATTCTCCTTCACCTTTGCCTCCCTATTTCTGTAACCTCCTCTAACCCTGAGCTCCTCCATATCTCTGTGAATTTTTCACTGTTTTCATTCACAGTGCATCCACAATTCCTAAGATGGCGAACACTAAACACACTTATACACTTTGATTGAAATGATTTCACATCCGCTCAGACCCAAATAAATTGTCCGTTATCCCGAGACTCTGTTATCTTGTTTTGGACTCTCTGACCCACAGAAATATTTTTTTCAGCATCTGCCCAATCAAGCCCTTGCAATTCAAAATCTTTTATATTTCAATCAAATTACGGATCAATTTCCTGAAACTCAAGAATATAGACCAAGTTTATTCCGAAAGTGAAACTCAGATTGCAAGCTGTTAAACATGAGTGTATTATTCAGTGATAGGTGTCAGCCATTGGTGGCTGGGCCATCATTTATTACCCATAGACTGTTATTCTGGACAAGATGGCGGTGCGCTGCCTATTTGAGCATTTCCAGTCAGTTTGGTGCAGGACACCCACAATAATGTGAGGGAAAGAAAGCCAGGATATTCATTAAGTAAAACGCATGGGTTAGAGATGTATTTCCATGTCAGGACAGTCCTTTACGTTATGTGTAACTTGCAGGGGGTGATATTTCCATGGATTTGTTGCCCTTGACATTGCAGATGGTCATGGCTTGGAAGGTGCCGTCGAATGAACTGTGGTAAATATCTACGATGAACCTCGTTGGATACACAGCCTCCATTGAAAATTGATGGTGGAGCCAGTGAATGTTGTGGATGTGATGGCATCCAAGATGGACAGCAAATGCACCCTACCTTATATATGGACAGCATAACGATTCCAGGTATGTTCCTACATTTTTTTAGCAATACGAATTCATTATGTTCCAATCAGTGACTCTATATAATTTAATTAAACATTTATCTGTTGAAATGAATTTGTAATTGGCTGCATAGTCCCCGTGCCATTGCAACATGGAACGCAAGACAATAGAATAGGATGAGGTTGTTGAACCCTTTGCGTCTGTTCCGCAATTTAAGGACATTTGTTATGTAACTCCATTTACCTCCCTTTGGCCCAAATCTGTCACAATCTTTCCTTTGCAAAAGGGTTTCTTTCTCAGGTTTTAAGGTGTAATCGAAGAAATAAACAATACCAACCAAAACAGGGAACAAGACGGATGTCGAGTGGATAACCTGAAATGTGTCAACTCAATCTTGACTATAGAACGCTACTGAGGGTCAATTTGAATGCCGAGGTGATGTACTTCATTCATTGCCTTTTCTTCGGTTGAGAATATTTACTCAGAGGAGATTATTCTTCAACAAAGACAGTTAGATTGTTTTTCACAGAAAGAAATAAAATATGTAGATTGTGTTCAGCATGAGTCAGGGCGGATACAGAGGAAAGGCAGGATAATGAGTGGAGCCAATGATGTGCATTTGAAGAGCCTGTGAATGCACACTGGGCCTCCTGCACCCTAACAATTCTAGCATTACAAATCAACTCGATGGATTAATTATCAGTGAAAAGACTGTAAACAGAATGTAGGACTGAAATGTAATTCTTGTGTGGGAATGCGTGCAGTGAGGAACATGGAAAGATTTCTGAAGATTGAATCGGTGTCCACATGGTCAAGATCACTGCAAATATCATCATGTGGAAATAGAAAGTTATCAACTTTTTTGGCGAAATTGATGTGCAGTATAATTCTTAAATCTTAAAATGTTGGAAAGTACAGTTTTAAATAAAACCTAAGTGTCCTTGTCAATAAGCTGCCGACGTCTAACAGACAGGTGCAGCAAACTAGTGGAATGTCAGTGGAATGGGAACCTTTATTATCCGAGTATGTCAGCACAGGAGGAGTGACGTCTTGCTTCAGTGAGTAGGAGCTTGACCAGATTGTACATGAAGGACTATTTGTAATGTTGGTCCTTTATCTCAGGAAATATATTACTGCCACAGAGAGATGGCAAGCAAGGTTCAATTGACTTCTTTCAAGGAAAATTCTGTCAAAGAGGGCCATGACAAACTAGATCTGTGTTGCCGAGTGTTTCAAAGAATGAGACTGGATTTCATTGAAAGTTATAAAATAAAGATTGGCTTCCTGCTTCAAACGTATTTCTGGCCATCGGTATAGTATTTATAAATTCCTTGAATTAGTCAGCTGCATTCTGAACTGTGTCTCAGAGAGAGGAGTTGTTCCTGCTAACACAGGGATAGTAGCAGACCGAATACCATAAGGCATAGCAACAACAGTAGACCCAGCAGCTCACCGAGTATGCTCTGCCTTTCAGTTCAATGATGTTTGTTCTGATAATCCTCAACTCCACTTTCCTCGTAACCTTTGATTCATTGACTGATTAAAAATATGTCTCTGACCGTGGAAGAGACTTAATGATCCAGGCTCAATAGCTTTCAGAACCTTCTACAATTGTTCCCCTCTCACCGATATGAGAATTGGTGGTTTTAATTCTCTCGTTTGTCTCTAGCACACCTTGTTGAATCTACATTTGATTGCACCCTGTTCTATCACAAATCTTCTGTGGCAAAAGCACAGTAAGAAAAGAGGGTCAGAACCTGTTATTTCCTCCTTCTGTTCCCATATCAGATAAGATACAGCTCATCCAGATCTGAGGATGTGTTCACTCTTTATTCTGCTACTCTCCCCGATTCCAATCAGTCACTTTCTAAACTGAAAACTGACATGAAGGACGTATTTAACATATTCTCTGGATCCACTGTCTCCTTGATCCCTAATATGCCCATTCTTTCCCAAGTTATCCTCTACCCCTTGTATAGCAATAGAACACCCGCTGATGTTTTATCACACCCCATTTTTGCTTTTCTACTGATTTCCTTAAGTTCAGTGTTACACTTTCTACATTCTTATAGAGGTTCTATTGATCTGCTCGCTTTATAGGTGCTTTAAGCTTCTCTTTACTTTGTTATTCAGCTCTTAATATTTGCAGATGTTGAAGGTTCTGTGGGCTCATTTTCCTTCATTGGATCTTAGATTGTAAAATATTGGGCCCATACTCTCATCAAATCCATTTTGAGCATGAACACCGCTCCCCACTCCACGCTGTTCGACTACAGCTTTACCCAGAATTAGAATTCCACCATTTAAAAGGCAAATGGAGGTATATCTGATTAGGAAGGGCTTGGACGGATATGGGCCAAGTGCCGGCTAGTGGGACTAGATTAGGTTGGGTCCAGAACTAAACAATCCCTCCTTGTATCTTCCACATGCTGACACAAGAAGCTCTCAGCAATAAATTTCAACACATTTGTCCCCTCTTAAAAGCACGTGACTGTCCCATAAATGTTGCATATTGAAAAACATAAATATAATTACCCTCTTATTGATTTTATACAATACAACGATTGGCGACACTTTGGCTCATGTATTTTCTTCTAATTGGCGATCTTTATATGACAGGAGAATTGATGATTCGGTCATCAGCCCTCCTGAGAATCCCACCAGGTGCAGTCTGTACATCGTCTGTACTTCGGAGTTCTGTAACCATTTACTGTTTGTTATCAGGCTTCCTAATCTACGAACCAAAACTGTAAATCTAAGACTGTAGGAAGCAATATTTGTTGAATCATCATTTTTTAAAAAAGTGATGCATAAAATGCCACTTTAATGAACTGAGCGATCCCCTCCACATACCATGAGTTTTTTGGTGATTAATCCCCCACTCAGTGTGCAGGGGTAGAGCCCTCAGTAATCGGCAGCGTGTAGGGTACAGGCTTGTGCTGACCCTTTGTGAACAATAATTACTCTCCTTCTGGTAGTTCAAACCTACCTCTCATCATGTGCAGTTTCTCACAGAAAATGGTTCGTGCCTTCCTATGTTTTTCATTCCATGATCCCCAGCATATTGGGAATCATACTGGCTCAGGACGTCAGCACTACATGTAGCCCTGAAATGGAAAACAGTCCGTAAGTGGTTTGAACAGCCCATTATGGAGTGGACCACCTGAGATGAAGCACAGACTGTTTCTCCCAGGTAGGGAATTCTCATCAATTGGTGAATGGGGAGGGAGTGAGGTGAGGAAGCTGGGGAGGGGCGTTAGGTCGAGACTTGCACTTATGGTGGCCATTGTTACATTCAACTGAGTGTCAGTATAATGTGTGTGTGGTGACATACATCAGACAAAATCCACACAGTTCAGTTATTAAAGTGGTTCTCTGCTTGGCATTTGCTGCTGTTTCCCTCAGGTGCACTCTGCAGTACTGATCTCGATTGAAGCCCAGTCAAAAGCAGGTTGGGTGACCCTTGTATTAATCTCTGGCCATCGACACAGAAGTTAAATTTTATTTTGACACTGATGAGTGTGAAGGTGACATATACTGCTTATGGGTTTAGAATGTTCACTGTGAGACACAATGTGCTACAAGAGACAGCCACATTGTGAATTTCTTCATCCTGGATCGGGTGCAGGGTGCAAATATCTGGAATCTAGGAGGCAGGCCAGATGCTGTCAAGTCGCTTGTGCGGTGTGTTCTGGCAAGACATGCCCATCCATCTGCTCCCTGGAGCAGGCTGAGACAGAAGATGAATTTGTAAGACCTGTCTGCTGGTCAGTCATTGGCATCTAATTTGGACGGCATGTGAGTCTACACTAAGAGCAGCGATAGGCTATTGGTTAGTTGTCACTTGCCCAGGGTGGGCTGCGAATGAGTTCTTGAGAAAGTATTTTTGAATAACTGCCCTGACCCAGATTGTAAGGTCTCTGGACAGGTTGAGGAGCAGGCCAGTGTGTCACTCAGTATCACAGGCAGCTGTGAGTTCCAGTAGCACTATGCCTGAATCTATTTATTATTTAGGTCGTGATTCCAAGTGATGAGTTTCCCAGTATGAACAATAATAAAATATCTACTATATTTTGTAAATTGGGGGCAGCAATAACATGTGAACTACGACTATTTCACTTAACAATGCCTGCATTATCTCTGAGAAGAACTGCATTCTTACTATATGTTTGGAACTAAAATATAAACTCATTACAAAACTTTATGATACAAAAATAAAAGAAAACTACATGTTATTTATATTGAACAGAGAATATTTGCCTCATTTTTGTACGATCACAATTAAATATTCAACGTCAATATTCAAATGAATACATTCTCACTCTAACATTTCTAAAGTTGTTTGCCTCTAAACAATTACATATTCACAGTGAGCAAACAATTCAACAATCAAATAGATTTAGCGTTCTTATGAATTAAAATATAATTAACAAATTTAATTTCTTACTGAAATGTATGAGCTTTAGCTAATTGCAAATAATTTAAGTTTGAAAATAATTCAATCTGCACTTCGAATATTAATCTTCATTAATTATTTGTGTTATTAAATGGTATTTGTTACGAAGCCAAAGCATGTATATCCAATTTAAAATGAACATTGTTTTCTGAATATTGAAGAAAACTCAAATTGCAGGCTCATTGACAGGGAACGAGGTTGGGGGTATAAAAAAGAGTGGGCATTTTGAAAATTGGTTAGAGCAACTGCCACCGAACAACAGAGCAACTGCCGTAGAGTCGAAGAGCTAACTGCCTATCTAAAATCGTGCTCTCAAAGAAATCAGAAAGCAGTCTATCAAAAAGATACCTTTTGCTGTAAAACATATTCAGAGTAAAAATAAGTCGAGAGTGTGCTGCTGGAAAAGCACAGCAGGTAAGGTAGCATCCGAGAAGCAGCAGCATCAACATTTTGGGCAAGAGCCCTTCATCAGCACAACACTCTTGATTCTAATCTCCAGCATCTGAAGTTCTCACTTTCGCTTCGTAAAAAGGAATAAGACGACCCAGTGAAACCAATGAGTAGGAGACTGAATACAGCAGAGAAGGTAGAGACTGTGTAGACATGTGATTAGGTTAATGTAATATTTATTGTCTGTTATTGGAACAGCATGTCAATAGGGTTGTGCTCAGTTAAGGGAAACAATGTTCCGTTTCTTAACAGTTTTGTTTGGAAAGAAAATTGTTACTTTTATTTAAATAATGGAAACTGAGTGTTCCCTTTCAGTCCCTCACACTTCGAACAGATGACAAGGCAAGGCGAGCATTTCTGTGTGTTCAGGTTTATTTGGTAGTGGTTCGACCTCTGCATTTTAACAGATAAGGAGCTCGTCTGGGATTTGGAAAGGTTTGAACAGAATTGGGGAACCAAAGATCCCAGCAGATTTAAACACTTGGTGATTAGTGTCGTAAATCTTTAAATAAAATGGAGGTGAAATAATTTGTTTCATTTTGATTACATGTGGTCAGTTAAATTAAAAGAGAGGGAAATGGCTCTTAACTTTGCTAAAGAGGTTCTGAGGTTTGAAGACGCTTCCCAACTTTACCAGGGAAGGTTAGAAAGACAGGGGAAGGATATTCTTTTAGAATTAGCAAACATATTAGAATTGGTTTTAACCAGGGACATAAGGAAATTGAAATGGATTTGGTCAAACACTGAGGTATATCAGTGAAACAAAAGTTCAGCAGAATTAGAAAAATGTAAACTGTGTATGAGCCAAACGGAATGAATAGAAAAAGAAAGAGAGAGAAGGATATTAGCTGAGCAAAAAGATAGATAGAATAAAGAAGAGAGAGAGAAAGGAGACTGAAAAAAGAGGGAGTAAAAGACTGAAAAGAGAGAGAGAATAAAGGAGAGAAGTCTCTCAGCTGAGCAAAGAGAGAGAAGGAGAAAGAGAAAGGGAGACGAATGTAAACTTCAGTAGTTGCAAATTAGTCAGAAAATCATTTTCAGAGGATGGAAATGAAGAGAGTTTATTCTGCTGGAGGGGTTCATAAATTCATTTCCAGAGAACTTATGTGATGAACAGAAAGTTCAAGAAGTGAGAAGAGCAGCAGTGATGCCCAAGAAATGTGCATTGATGCATGAAGTGAAATTTAGTTTCTGACACATATTTCATCTCTGTGAGGTATAGAAATTGTAAGCAGAGGGAGATCCTTCACGATGAAACAAAGAGTCGAGCACACTTGGAATAGTTCTCCTTTGGTGATGAAAAGAATTCCAAGAAAATGAAAGGCCTCAGGTGTTTCCACTGTGATAAGATGGGACACGTAAAGTCACAGTGGTGGTCATGGAAGAATGACATTGTGTGAAAAGATGTAGAACAAGAGGCTTATCCAATACTATAAGGGAAAGTAGTAAAGGAGACCCAAAGAAAAGCCGAGGAGCTGCAGGAGAGTGCACAGCCTTGGCAGGGGTGGGATATTGAGTTAGTTGCTGATCTCTGGAAAGACTTTATCTCTGTGGGAAAAGTTTACTCGGGAAGAACAGGAAGAGAATGGAAATAAGTTATTATTTCATGAGGTATGGGATCTCATCAGTCTCTGATGGTAAGAGATGAAAGTAGTTTCACGCTTTCCGACATATTACCAGAGAAGGTAATAATTTGTTGAATAGATAGGCAGAAAGTTAGCGTTCCCCTGTGTAAGATTAGGTTGGAGAGCCAAATAAAGCCTGGGGAAGTAACTATAGGAGTGATTGACAGAATGTCAGTTTCAGGTATACAATTTGTTCTTGGGGATTATTTAGCAGGATCCAAGGTGGGAGCGACACCCCTTGTAGTGCAGACGCCAACAGAAGATCAGGGAACGAAGGAGTTACAAGAAGAATGCCATGGATGGTTTCCAGACTGTGTCGTACTAAGAAGCCACTGTCATAAGTTACAGCAAGAAGGAAAAATTAAACAGAAAGACCAAGAAGTTGAGGTTCAGTTAGCTGACACCCTGTTTGATATAATTTTACAGGAAAACCCTTAACAGGCAGTGGGTCAGACAGAAGTGTTGAGTCCAGAAAGGCTAACAGACTTGCAACAGAAAGATGAGCAGATATAAATTATGATGCAAACTCAGAAAAGGAATCAGAATATATTTCTGAGTGTTATTATCTTAAGCATAGAAGCCTAAAACAAAAGTGGAGACCCCAGAGGGGAAATGGGCAGAGGTGCACCAGATTGTGTTGCCTGTAGCATACAGATAGGAAGTGTTGGGGTAGAACATGAATCACCAGACGGAGGTCACCTAGGTGTGAGGAGGACTCAGGCTAATGTACAAAAGCACTTCCATTGGCCTGGCATGCACAAGGCTGAGGTAAATTATTGCCACACATGCCTAATGGTAGGTATGCTACAAGCAGTCATACAATCTGTAGATTTGTTGCCAATTCCCACATTCGAAGAAAAATTCACACGGGTTATGATTGATTGTGGAGGTCCCCTCCCTAAAACTAAAAGTGGGAATCAGCACTTGCTAACCATAATGCATATGCCTACTAGATTCCGGAGGCAATTCTGTGACGGAGTTTTAAGACAAAAAGGATGGTGGCCGAGTTAGTAGCTTTCTTTCCCTGTTATGTGTTACCCAGAGATATTTTACTAGTGAGATGTTTAAGGAAGTTTTGGATAGCATACAGCACTTTAAACCAAGTCCATACCCATTCAAAATCCCAGGGAGCCTTGGAAAGGTGGCATTGACTCTGAAGACAATATACAGTCAGGATACACTGACTGATTGGGATAAAGGTATCGAACTTGTATGGATTGCCATGAGAGATGCCCCAAATGAATCTACTCAGTTTACTCCCATTGAGTTAATATTTGGACAGCAAGTGAGAGGGCCTTTGAAACTAAAAGTTTGACTGGATCAAAGCCAGAGATTTCACACTTGGATAATGTAGTGGTGGTGATAGAACAATTAAATTGGGAATGCGAGTTAACCAAACAACACCTGAATAGTACACCACCTAGATTGAAGCAGTTGGCAGATAGCAACGATAAAATTCAGTCGTTTTCCCATGGAGATGATGAATTAGTATTGTTACCAGTAGTAGGAGATACGTTCAAAGGCAGGTTTAGTGGTCCCTATCAAATTGAGAATAGGTTGAGTCAGGTTAACAACCTGATAAAGATGCAGGACAGAAAAGCGGCTGTATCGGGCGTGCTTTCTGAATATGTTGAAACCTTACTATAATAGAGACAGGGAACTGGAGAAACAGGTTTTATTTATTGCTCTGCCGAGTGAGGAATCAAATCCAGATGTGATGGAGCTTTATGTGCCCCAAAGTACGTTGAATAATGATAAAGTCCTTGAAGAATGAAGTGGGAGAATTAGCTATCTGTCTCAGGAGCAAATGACACAGTCAAAAGGTTGTTGTAGCATTATGAAGACATATGCAGGAATAAAATAGGAGGACTAATGCCAGTGTGCATGAGGTGGAAGTAGGGAATGCTGTTCCAATAAAACAATACCTTTAATAGCTTAATCCTTTCAGAGGCCAGCAGGTCCAGAAGGAAGTAAATCTAGCTCAATGAAGACATCATCGAACCGAGACCGACTGGAGTGCAGTTCGCTGGTTTTGTTAGTTCCCATGGCTGATGGAACTCAACAATTTTCTTTGGGCTATTGGAAGCTCAACGCCGTAACAAAATCGTTCTCATAGCCAATACTAAGGTTGGAAGACTGTACAGAGAAAGTTGGAAAATCCAGTTACGTCACAAAGTTGATTTACTGCATTGTTACAAACAGGTATCTTTAACAGAGAAAGCAAGATAAGTTTCTGCATTTGTAAACCCAAATGGACTGCATCAATTCAAAGTAATGCCCTTTGGAATGAAGAGCAAACCAGCCACATTCCAAAGACTCATGAACAGACTTGTGGCCTGATTAAGAAATAGTGTAGTTTATCCTGATGATGTGTTGATCGTTAGCCATTCATGGAAAGATCAAATGGTAGAGTTGGCAAAACCCTTTGAGTGATTTCTAAAACAAAATTGGAAATGAACTAAAAGAAAACATAATTGGATACAGAACTGGTTCAAAAGTAGATGCAGAGGATGGTGGTGGAGGGTTGTTTTTCAGACTGGAGGCCTGTGACCAGTGGAGTGCCACAAGGATCGGTGCTGTGTCCTCTACGTTTTGTCATTTACATAAATGATTTGGATGCGAGCATAAGAGGTACAGTTAGTAAGTTTGCAGATGACACCAGAATTGGAGGTGGAGTAGACAGCGAAGAGGGTTACCTCAGATTACAACAGGATCTGGACCAGATGAGCCAATGGGGTAAGACGTGGCAGATGGAGTTTAATTTAGATAAATGTGAGCTGCTGCATTTTGGGAAAGCAAATCTTAGCAGGACTTATACACTTAATGATAAGTTCCTTGGGGTGCTGCTGAACAAAGAGGCCTTGGAGTGCAGCTTGATAGCTCCCTGAAAGTGGAGTCGCAGGTAGATAGGATAGTGAAGAAGGCGTTTGGTATGCTTTCCTTTATTCATCAGAGTATTGAGTACAGGAGTTGGGAGGTCATGTTGTTGCTGTACAGGACATTGGTTTGGCCACTACTGGAATATTACATGCAATTCCGGTCTCCTCCTTTCGGAAAGATGGTGTGAAACTTGAAAGGGTTCAGAAAAGATTTACAAGGATGTTGCCAGAGTTGGAGGATTTGAGCTACATGGAGAGGCTGAACAGGCTGGGGTTGGTTTCCTTGAGCGTCTGAAGCTGAGTGATGACCTTATAGGGGTTTACAAAATTATGAGGGGCATGGATATGATAAATAGACAAAGTGTTTTCCCTGGGGTCGGGGAGTCCAGAAGTAGAGGACATAGGTTTAGGGTGCAAGGGGAAAGATGTAAAAGGACCTAAGGGGCAACTTTTTCATACAGGGGGTGGTACGTGTATGGAATGAGCTCCCAGAGGAAGTGGTGGATTCTGTTACAATTGCAACATTTAAGAGGCATTTGGATGGATATATGAATACGAAGGATTTGGAGGGATATGGGCCGGTTGCTGGCAGGTGAGACTAGATTGGGCTAGGATACCTGGTCAGCATGGACAGGTTGGATCGCAGGGCATGTTTCCATGCTACACATCTCTATGACCCTCTGACTCCAAAACATCGAACATGGAAGGATGATCCCAAGGAATGCATTGACGAAAGCAATGGAGGAATTTCCTTGAGCATGGAGAAATAGATCCTTCAACTATTGGGACTGAGCAGATTCGACAGGAAGTTTGTTCCAATTTCAGCAGCATGGAGGCACTACTAACAGAGTTACTAAAGAAGAACATGGAATTTCGTTTTATAGAATAGTGCCAGGAGACGTTGGAAAATTACAAGCTATATTAACCACCACATCAGTTTAATATCATTATATTTGCAGACCCATATTTGCTGATACATCCTGTTTTGCTCAAAAATGCACACACTGCAGAAAGTCAAAGCAGGCAGTCATTGCATGAAATATTTTGTTAAGTCCACTTAGGAAATAGAACCAGTCTAAGTCAAGATTGGGACACAGACAGACTCTGACTTTCCATCTTTAATGCGTTGTCTGAGCTGAGATGTCACCTTTTGTTGTAAAATCCTGAGAAGATGACTTAAATGAAGTTCTGGGATTTGCATATTAATGAACCGAAAACTGCAACCCATTCTAAAAGATGAAAGACTTAAAAACCCAGGTTTGTTCAAAATACTATTTCAGTTGCATGACACTCTAATATTTTGCTATAAATTTTGTATCTTACGATCTTACACTCCACAAACACCTGATGAAGGAATAGCGCATTGAAAGCTAATGCTTCCAAATAAACCTGTTGGAATATAACCTGGTGTTTTATGATGTTTACCTTAGTAGCTTCAGATAATGGTCTTTCCAAGTAGAATAAGACAATTTATCTCATCCTTCCTATATCCTAAATTCGACTTAACATTATAACTATTGATAATGTTATTGATATTCTTCAACAAATTAATGCATTGCTTGTGTGTGTGAGTGTGTGTATGGGGCTATGTGGTTATGTTTGTATGCATCTGTACCTGTGTCTCTGTCTTTGCGTGTGTACCTGTGTATGTATGTGTTGTGTACGATTCTTTACAACTGGAGTGAAATGCAAGAATGAGATGCAATTACATTCCCATACGATGAGAAAATGGACAAAGATTCCAAGTTGTCTGATATCAAAGAACAAACAAAATTACAGCACAAGAACAGGCCCTCCGGCCCTCCAAGCCTGCACTGATCCAGATCCTCTACCTAAACCTGGGACATACCTTCTAAGTGTCTGTATCCCTTTGCTCCCTGCACATTCATGTATCTGTCCAGATCCATCTTAAATGATGCTATCATGATCACCTCTACCATCTCTGCTGGCAACGTGTTCCAGACACACATCACACTCTGCATGAAGAACTTTCCACGCATATCTCCCCTAGACTTTCCCCTCTTACTTTCAACTTGTGATCCTAGAAATTGTGTCCCCCACTCTGGGGGAAAAAGATCTTGCGCTTCATCATGTCTATATCTCTCATGATTTCATAGAGCTCAATCAGGTTCCCCACTCGACCTCCATGTAAATAACGCCGATCTATTCAAAATCACTTCAGTGCGAGCACCCACCATACCTGGTGAACTTCTTCTGTACCCTCTCCAAAGCATCCACATCATTTTTGTAATGTGGTGACCAGGTCTGTAGGCAGTATTCCAAATGTGGAGAACCAAAGTCTTATACAACTGTAACATAACTTGCCAAGTTATGTTACATTGAATGAAGGAATACCCCATTGAATGAAGGAAAGAATGTGATATGCCCTCTTGACCACACTCTTGAGCTGGGTTTCCATCTTCGGGGAACAATGGATCTGAACACCCAGAAATCTCTGCGCATCAATGTATCCCAGCACTTTTCAACTTTCTATATATTTCGCTCTTGAATTAGATATTTAAAAGGCATCACTTCGCATTTGTACTGATTGAATTCCATCTGCCATTTCTCAGCCCAACTCTACAATTCATTTATATTGTTCATTATTCTCTGACAGTCCCCTTCACTATCTGCTACTCCATCAATCTTCGTGTCATCTGCAAACTTGCTAATCAGGCCATCGTCCAGATCACTTCTGTACATTGAAAACAACAGTGGTCTCAGCAGGGATCTCTGCTGAACACCACTGGTCACAGGTCTCCATTTTCAGAAACTCTCTTCCACTACTAATCTCTGTGAGCTTTTGCCCAGTCACTTCTCTATCCATCTAGTTAGCACAGCCTAGACCCTATGCGACTTCACTTTCTCAATCAGCCTACAGTAGGGAACTTTATCAAACGCCTTACTGAAGTCCATGTCTATGACATCTACAGACCTTCCCCCAACAAGCGACTTTGTCACTTCGTCAAAGAATTCAGTTAAGTTGGCAAGACATGATTTTCCACGCACAAAACTATGTTACCTATCACGGATAAGCACAGTTTCTTCCAACTGGGAATACATCCTATCCCACAGTATCTTCTCCAGCAGCTTCCCTGCCGCTAACGACAGGGTCACCATTCTTAAACAAGGGAACACCATTAGCAATTTTCCAGTCCTCCGGGATTTCACCTGTGATCAAAGATGTTGCAAAGATATCTGTTATGGTCCAACCTGTTTCCTCTCTCCTTTCCCTCAGTAACCTGGGATAGATCCCAGCTGGTCCTGGGAACTTGGCCACCTTAATGCCTTTTAGAATACAAACACTTCCTCTCTCCTTATTTCGATTTGACCTAGAGTAATCAAGCATCCATACCTAATCTCAACATTTCTCTTTGGTAAATACTGATACGAAGTACTCATTAAGAATCTCACCCATTTTCTCTGAATCCACGCATAATTTTCCTCCTTTGTCCTTGAGTGGTCCAACCCTTCCTCTGGGTACCCTCTTACTCCTTATATATGAATAAAAGTCTTTGGGATTTTCCATAACATTTTTTGCTGGATATATCACATGACCCCTTTTAGCCGTCTTAATTCCTTGTTTCAAATTGGTCCTACATTCCCGATATTCTTCCCAAGCTTTATCTGTCTTCAGTCGTCTAGACCTTATGTACACTTCCTTTTTTCCACTAAGCTAGTCTCACAGTTTCACCTGTCATTCATGGTTCCCTATTCTTGCCATTCCTACCCCTCATTTCCACAGAAACATACCTGACCTCAACTCTAATCAACCTTTCTTTAAAAGTTTCCCACGTATCAAATGTGAATTTACCTTCAAACAACTGCTCCCAATCTATATTCCTCAACTTCTGCTGAATTTTGGTATAGTTGGCCTTCCCCCAATTTAGCTTCTTCCTTTAGGGCAACTCTTGTCTTTGTCTTTGCATATTCTAAAACAGATGGAATTGTGATCAGTAGTCCCAAAGTAATCCCCAACTGAAACTTCAACCACCTGGCCAGGCTCATCCCTCTGCACCAGGACCAAAATGGCCACTTCCTGATTTGGACTAATTACATACTGCGCATAAAGCCCTCCTGGCTGCTCCTTACAAATTCTGCTCCATTCACTCCTGTAATATTAAGTGAATCCTAGTCAATGTTGCGAAAATAAAATCGCATATCACCTCCACCATGTTGCTCCCACATCTTTCCATGATTCATTTAAACATTTGCACTTCCATCTCACGCTCACTGTTGGGAGGCCTGTAGTACAGCCCCAACATTGTTACTGCACCCTTCGTATTTTTGAGCTCTGCTCATATTGCCTCACTGTTCGAGTCCTCTATGGTGCCCTCCTTCAGCACAGCTGTGGTATCCTCTTTATCCAGTGATGCAACTCCTGTACCCTTTTTACCCTCCTCTTTATCCAGCCTGAAGCATTGATATCCAGGGATATTTACTTGCCAATCATGCACTTCCCTCAACCAAGTATCAGTCATAGCAATAATATCAACTCCCAGGTACTTATCCAAGCCCTGAGTTTATCTGCACATACTACTCTTCTTGCATTAAAACAAATGCAACTCAGGCAGCCTGTCCTTCTATGTTCATCATCTACTCCCTGCCTATTCTTCCCCTTACTCACTCTGACTTCACTACCTATTTCCCTACAGGCTGTAGTTGCTATTTCCTTAATATCGACTAACCTCCTCATTTGGTTCCAATCCCTCTACCACATTAATTTAAACCCTCCAAAGCAGCATTAGCAAAAGTACCCCGAAGGACATTGGTTCCAATCCAGCCCAGGTGTAGACTGTCCAATTTGTAATAGTCCCACCTCCCAGATAACCGGTCGCAATGTCCCAAAAATCAGAACTCCTCCCTCCTGCACCATTTCTCAAGCAACGCAGTCACCTGGGCTATTCTTTCATTTCTACTCTGACTAGAACGTGGCATTCTTAATAATCCTGAGATTAAACCTCTGAGGTGGTCCTACACCTTAACTTGGCTACTAACTCCTTAAATTCTGTTTGTAGGACCTCATCCTGATTTTCTTTTTTAACCTATGTCATTGGTGCCGACATGCACCGTGAAAATTAGATTAGATTACTTACAGTGTGGAAACAGGCCCTTCGGCCCACAAGTCCTCACCGACCCGCCAAAGCACAACCCACCCAGACTCATTCTCCTACATTTATCCCTTCACTTAACACTACAGGCAATTTATCATGTCAGGCAGCATCCAAGGAACAGGAGAATCGACATTTTGGGCATCAGCCCTTCTTCAGGAATGATTCCTGAAGAAGGGCTGATGCCCGAAACGTCAATTCTCCTGTTCCTTGGATGCTGCCTGACCTGCTGCGCTTTTCCAGCAACACATTTTCAGCTCTGATCTCCAGCATCTGCAGTCCTCACTTTCTCCAGGCAATTTATCATGGCCAATTCACCTAACCTGCACATTTTCGGACTGTGGGAGGAAACCGGAGGAAACCTACTCAGATACGGGGAGAATGTGCAAATTCCACACAGTCAGACGGCTGAGATGGGAATTGAACCCTGGTCTCTGGCGCTGTGAGGCAGCAGCGCGTGCCGCTGTGCCGCCCATCTGGTTGCGCACCCTCCCCCTTCAGAATATTCTGCAGTCGATCGAAACATTCCTGTCCCTTGCACCTGGAAGGCAACATACCATTTGGGAGTCTCGACTTCGAACAAAGAAATGCCTATCTACTGCTTTAACAATTGAATCCCCTATGACATAGCCCTTCCAGTTTTTTTCCCGCCCTTCTGAACAGCAGCGCTAACCACGGTGCTTTTAACCTGGCTACTGCTGCCTTCTCCTGGTGAGCCATCTCTTCCAACAGTATCCAACACAGTATACCTGCTAAGGACGGAGTTGACCGCAGGGGACACCTGCAGTGCCTTCCTGCTCTTTCTCTGCTTTTGGTCACCAATTCCCTTTCTCCTTCAGCAATCCTAATCTGTGATGTGATCAGTTCACTGAATGTGCTATCTACAACCTCCTCCGCATTGTGTGTTCCAAGGTAAGTCCATCCGCAGCTCCAGAGCTATCATCCCGTCGATGTGTTCTTCATAAAAAGTGTCTTTGTTGCGAGGATCAGGGATGTCTCCGAGCATGCTCAGGGCATACTGAAGGGGAGGGTGAACAGCCAGCGGCTGTTGTACACATTTGTACCAATGACATTGGCAGGAAACGTGACAAGATCCTGCAAGGAGAGTGCAGGGAGATGGACACACATCCTGCACGTGAAGGAGTCAGGGATATCAGCTAGATCCCTGAGATCCCATATTGAGCAAGTGGAGCATAACATGTCTCTGAGATTTCCTGCCACTTATACTCGAAAGCTTAACTTGGACTTAATTTAGATAAACGGAAAAGGAAAGGTTTTTCTTTAACCAATAACAGGATGAAAAAAAGAGAAGCACTGATCAACACAGCAGAGAGTTCTTTTGTTTTGGTTAGATGAGGAGTTCAGGGTTGGAGACGTTACACGTGTAGTGTCTCTGTTTCAATCGCTGCCAAAATATATCTGTTCACATACCTTCCCAGAGCACAATTCGTCCTCTGCCACTCAACTCCTCGCTCTCACCGCTGCTGCCAATGGAGGCCTGATGCCCAAGGTAAGTCCGTTTTTAGTGGGAAGTTAACCTTCCTGGCAAACCCCTGGTCCCTCCTCCCATCACCTCTCAAAAGATAATGTACAAAACATGCAAAAATATCTTTTATTCATGGATTGGCAAAGTGAACAAACAAAAATAATTTAATGGATACTTGCTGTGATTCTTCAACGATCAAATATTTGGTTTCCTTTTGAGAAAGTAAATTCAGGTTTTTTTTTCCAAATCTGAGTTGGATAAGTTTTGATCAGTATGTGATCATCATTGGTGATAAAACCAGAAGTTGCTGGGAATGCTCAGAAATACTGGCATTATCTGTGGTTTGAAAGCAGAATCAACATATTGTAGGGGACTGGCTCTGGCCAGGTTAATACGCTGATAGTGTTCAGTGATGTGTAGGTTAGGTGTATTAGTCAGGGGTAAATGTAGAGTATGAGAGCAGGCTAATGGGTCTGGGTGGGTTACTCTTTGGAGGGACAGTGTGGGCATGTTGGGCCAAATGTCCTGTTTCCACAATGTAGGGATTTGACGATTCTTCATAAGAAGCATCTTTGGTGCAAGGATCAGGGATGTCTGCGAAAATGCTCAGGGTATACTGAAGTGGAGGGTGAACAGCCAGAGGCTGTGGTACACTTTGGAAACTTGACAATACCCTGAAAGGAGAGTGCAAGGAGATTGGCCTGAGTGCAAAAGCAAGATATCCAGGGTTGTAATCTTGAGATTACACCTTGTGGGATAAGAAAGTGGGATAAGGATGATGAAGATAGAAAATTTTAATATGTGTTTGAAGACCTGATTCAGGAAGAGGGTTTCAGATTTATGAATCATTGGGTTTTCGTCCAGGGCAGGTGGGACCTATAAAAAAGGACAGGGTCCATTTTAACTGGAGGAACACAAACATACTGGCAGGGAAGTTTGATGATGCATCACGGGTGGATTTAAATGAATTAATGCAGGAGACTGAAAACCAGAGCAGCAGGACAGCAAGGGAGCAGAAGGGAGAGTTTAATAGAATAAACAGACAGGGCCAGTCTAATGAACATGCTGAGGAAAATAATCATAGTAATTTTACAAATGTGAATGGAAATGATAGGTTCTGTATTTTAGATTACTTACAGTGTGGAAACAGGCCCTTCGGCCCAACAAGTCCACACCGCCCCGCCGAAGCGTAACCCACCCATACCCCTACATCTACCCCTTACCTAACACTATGGGCAATTTAGCATGGCCAATTCACCTGGCCTGCACATCTTTGGACTGTGGGAGGAAACCGGAGCACCCGGAGGAAACCCACGCAGACACGGGGAGAACATGCAAACTCCACACAGTGAGTCGCCTGAGGTGGGAATAGAACCCGGGTCTCAGGCACTGTGAGGCAGCAGTGCTAACCACTGTGCCACCGCGCCGCCTACAATGGGGGATCAAAAAATAAGAATGGAGTGTGTGGAAAGTGTAGAATGCCAAAAGTGTTAACTGCGATAAACAAATCCAATAGAACTTATATAAATACATTGCACCTAAATGCATGGAATATTTGGAAAAAATGAATGAACTGTCAGTGTTAAAAAGATATGGCCTGGTGGGGATTACAGGAAGGTGGTTACAGGAAGGTCAATGTGAGATGTCCAAGGGTACTCATTAATCAGACAAGAAGGCACAGCAGTTTGATTTGCTGCATTAATTAAGAATGATAGCAAGGCTGCATTAAGACATGACATTAGCACGAGGGACCAAGATGACAAATCAGTTTGGATCCAAATAAAGCACATGGAAAGAAACCTGCTTCTCGAAGTAATTTCATGCCACAGTACCCCCATCCTCCAAACATACTTTCAAAAACTAGGGAATAACAATGGCTTGTGAGAAGGGCACAAGAGTCAGCAATCTGTGTATGCATATTGACTTAATTAATCAATTTGGCAAAGGTAGCCTCAAATAACGATTCCCAGAATGTATGAGGGATTGTTTCTTAGAACAACAAGTCATGGAAACCAACCAGAGAACTGGCTTTTAGATTTGGTGTGAATAATGAGGAAGGAGTGATAAATCATCTTGTCGTAGAGGATCCTCCAGAAAGAGTGACCATAACATGCTGAATTTCACATTCAGATTGAAAGTTACGAGAATTTTAGTGTCGGGCCGTGATAATTATACAGGCCAGAGGAAGGATTGGCCTGTGTGGACTCGAAAACAAAACATCGAAGGACAGAACATTTGAAGAACAATGCCAAATATTTAGGAAGATGGTAAAAACACATCAATTAAAGTTAATTCCTGAGTGGAAGAGAAATTGTAAAAAGATACAACGCCATTCATAACTTAACAAAGAAGCCTATAATAAGATGAAAGTGATGTTCTGGTGGTATTATCACCAACTGTTGATTCAGCGATCAAGATAATGTTCTTGGAACTCAGGTTCAAATGCAGCCACTGCAGATGCTGGAAACTAAATTCAACATAAATCTGCATTTAAGATTTACAGATTAATGGTGAAATCACTTTCACTTTATAATTGTTTCTCCTTCTTATTGAGCACTCGAGTAAGGGGAAGAGCTGCTCTCTGTTCAAACTGGCCATAAACCTCATGCTCTTAAACATCACAATCAGGAACGTCTCTCAATCTCCTCTGCTTCAAAAACATCTATACGCTCATCATAGTTTGAGTAGTCTCTCTTGTCTTGTTAATTCTGAAATGTATCACCTCACATTTATCAGTCAAATCTCACCAGCCATTGATCTAGCTACCTGAACAAACCAGTTCTTTCATCCTCTAAACTAGCATGTTCCTCCTCACTGTGAACCACCCACCTAACCTTTGTGTCATCCATAACATTATTTATCATTCCCCCCAAAATCCATCCCTCACATTCTCATCATCATCACTTATGAAGCTCACAGATACGAGTTGTTTTATTTTGCCCGTTCTTCAGGTGTTGCTCAAAGAAGAATAATTAAGAATTCCATTCTCGTGTTCGTCCTTGTCTTGGTGAATTTACAACGTGATGCAGTTGACGTCTTTTTATGAGAGAGCCACAGATTTTTTTTTTGACATGGAGCTGAATTCCCCTTTTATAGTATTCGTCTCTGTAGGGTTCATTCATAAGGCTTACATGTGTTTAATATTGGACTATGTTGGACTTACTTCCTCTGCAACATTTGTATTTTACGTGGACCTGGATAATGTTCTTTGCAACATTCCCTCCAATAGTCAGAGCTGAAGGAATTTGTCATCTGCAAGATGGACGCAGACTCATATGATTGCTCGGAAGAC
Organism: Chiloscyllium punctatum; assembly: GCF_047496795.1. Classification (NCBI taxonomy): domain Eukaryota; kingdom Metazoa; phylum Chordata; class Chondrichthyes; order Orectolobiformes; family Hemiscylliidae; genus Chiloscyllium; species Chiloscyllium punctatum. The sequence continues at coordinate 90,020,936 of NC_092759.1, forward strand.
CTGGAGAGATGAGGATAAAGATTCAATTAAATGCTGCACATATACACACGGTAGGAGATCAAATCATATCGCCAAGTCTATCGTGAATTGGAAGCAAATTATTAGAACATATGCCCACTCCTCTTCAAATTGTAAAAAAAATAATGTTCAATAAAATGTTCTTAGAGCAGTATGGATCTTACAGCTGCTTCTGGGATTGCAGGCATAGTAAACATTTTTTTTTGCATTTAATGTAGTTCATATAGTTATGCATAAAAGAATGTTTTCCCATTTAGTTTTATTAACATACAAAACAAACCAAAAAAAAGCAAAAGAAACTCTTTTCTTTCCAACGAACATTGTTTTAACGAGATTTTTTTTTGGGAGGGGTCGTTTACAAAAACACATTAGAAAAGTCTATCTATGTTTCAAAAAGCTTCTTTTTTAATGCAAAAGTACTTTTTTAATTTAAAAACTGAAGTATATTTTTAAATAGGAAGATGTGTACTCACTCCGGAGAGTCCTACACGCGTTCAACTCTGGAGAAGACATTTTTCCTCGAGGCATTTATTGAAGACGAGTCTTTCTGTTGAGTTAAATTTCCAATTTTTTAAAAAAAATATATGTTTGATATGTATACGGCTATAGTTTTCTATTTTAATGTCATGAATAATCCTGCAATAGGCATAATTTTATTAAGACCATATGTAAGGTAGACAGGGAGATGGCTGGAAGTTATTATTCAGCAAAATCAGTCAGATAGGTGGACTGTCATGAAAGGTAAGAACGTAGTTCAAAAATCTCTGGTGGCTATTCCTCGATCAAAGAGATATTTAATTTTTAGAACTGTTGACGGGGTAGTCTCTCTGAGGAAAATGGAAGAGCCATCGGTCATTGGACTGTTGGAACAATTCTTATGTTAGGCAGCGTTTGAGAAGATTTTGTATAATTATTGCGGCAGGGGACTCTCCTGTGAGGGGCATAAACAGGAGATTCTGTGACAGTGAGCGAAAAATTAGCATGGTTTGTTGGTTTCCCAATAATAGAATTAAGAATGTCTCTGAAAGTTTCAAGCATATTGTTAAATGTGTAATTGAGAAGCCAGAAGTTATTGTATATATTGGTATGAATGACAATTTTAGTGAAAAGATTAAAACAGCCCAGAGTGAATTTAAGAAGTGATGTAGGGGATTAAAAATAAAACTCTAAAAGTAGTAATTTCTGGTTTGCTGATTCAAGTGGGGAAGGGAGAAAAAGTTTAAAGGAGAAACATCAATGAGCAAAGAGCTGCTGAGCTGTTGACGGATTCAGATTTTGGGAGGTTGGAATGTCTTGGAATAGAATAGAGCCGTTCCAAAATGATTGGTCTAATGAAAACGGGAAAGCCTTCAATATCTTAGCTGGGACATTTGCTCACCCTATAAAGACAGACTTTACATTGACAGACAAGGCAAGTGGAGGTAGTCTAATTAGCATGTAAATGGTAGGATTGATGGAGAACGCTCTGAATGTGATGGAACATATCAATTAGAAAAGAAAGATGAGAAAATCAAAGTATATAGTAATTCTGAAGAACTAAAATGCACTTAATTCAGTGCAAGGGGTTTTACAGGGAAGGTGGATCTACTCAACACATTTTTCAGAACATGGGTTTCAGACATCAAAGCTATTATCGGAACTTGGGTGAGAGATGCTCAAGATCTTTCATTAAGTACATGCAAGGCGGTAAAAGAAGAGGAGGAGTGGCCTTTTGGTCAAGGATAGTATAATGGCGACTCTGAGAACTTTTGATGAGGACTCGTCGACTGAGGTAGTGTGGGCTGTTAGAAACAGGAGAGGAGAGGTCACACTGCTTGGGGCTTTTTATAGGCCTCCGCAGAGTTCCAGGGAGGTGCAAGAGAGGATTAGCAAAATTATTCTGCGTAGGAATGAAAGGAACAGGGTAGTCATTATAGGGGACTTTAACTTTCCGCGAGATTGACTGGAAATGTAATAGCTCTAGTACTTCGGATGGATCAGTTTTTGTCCAATGCGTACAGGAGGGTTACCTGACACATTATGTCGAAGGGCCGACAAGAGGGGAGGCCACACTGGATCTGGTGCTTGGTAATGAGCCAGGCAGGTGTTTGATTTAGTTGCAGGTGAGCACTTTGGAGAGAGTGACCATAATTCAGTTATATTTAGTTTAGCGATGGAAAGGCATAGGTGCATGCCACAGGTCAAGAATTATCGATGGGGTAAGGGCAATTATAACACGATTGGGCAAGAATTATGATGCATAGAATGGGGTAGCAAAATGCAGGGGATGGAGACAATGGAAATGTGGAGCCAGTTTCAGGAACAGATATTGTGTGTCCAAGATAGATATGTCCCTGTCAGACAGGGAAGAAGTGATAAGGTAACGGACCCGTGGTTTACTTCGGAAATTGTATCTCTTGTTAAGCAGAAGAAGGAGGCTTATGTGTTGATGAGGCAAGATGGTTCAGCTGAGGAAATGGAGAGTTACAGATCAGCTAGGAAGGATTTAAAGAGAGAGTTAAGAAGAGCAAAGTAAGGACACGAACAGTCTTTAGTGAATAGAATAAAAGAGAACCCTAAAGCTTTCTATAGGTTTGTGAGGAATAAAAAGATGATTAGGGTAGGAATAGGACCAGTCAAAGAGAGAAGTGGGAAGTTGAGTGTGGACTCTGTGGAGATCGAAGAGGTGCTAAATGAACATTTCTCATCGGTTTTCACTCAGGAAAAGGAGAATGTTGAAGAGGAGAAGAATGAGTTACAAGATATTAGACTAGAAAGGATCGAGGTTAGTTATGAACAGGTGTTATCAATTATGGAAGGAGTGAAAGTAGACAAGTCCCCTGGGCCGGATGGGATTTATCCAAGGATTCTCTAGGACGCTAGGGAGGAGATAGCAGAGTTTAGTACGAGGCGACTGGAGGATTGCAAATGTTGTGCACTTGTTCAAGAAGGCAGTAGAGATGATACAGGTAATTATAGACAGTTAGCCTTACTTCTGTTGTAGGAATAGTTTTGGAAAGAATTATAAGAGGTAAGATTTATAATCATCTAGCAAGCAACAATTTGATTTCAGATAGACAACATAGTTTCGTCAAGGGCAGTTGACGTTGTATACATGGTCTAAAGTAAAGCCTTTGATAAGGTTCCACATGGTAGGCTGTTAGAGAAAATGCAGAGGCGTGGAATTTAGGATGATTTCGCAGTTTGGATTAGAAACTGGCTTTCAGAAAAAAGGCAGCGAGTGGTGTTTGATGGAAAATATTCAGCCTGGAGTCCGATTACTAGTGGTGTGCCACAAGGATCTGTTTTGGGGCCACTGCTGTTGATCATTTTTATAAATGACTTGGACGCAGGCATAGGTGGATGGATTAGTAAATATGCAGATAACACTAAGTTCGGTGGAGTAGTGGACAGTTTGGAAGAATGTTACAGGTTGCAGGGGGATTTAGATAAACTGCAGAATTGGGCTGAGAGGTGCAAGTGGAGTTCAATGCAGCTAAATGTGAGGTGATGCATTTTGGGAAGAATAACAGGAAGGCAGAGTACTGGGTCAATGGTAGTGTGGATGTGCAGAGGGATCTTGGAGTCCATGTTCATTGATTCCTGAAAGTTGTCACTCAGGTGGATAGTGCTGTTAAGAAGGCATACGGTGTGTTAGGTTTCATTCGTAGAGCAATTGAATTATGGAGCTGCAACTGCACAAAACGCTAGTGCAGCCACACTTGGAATATTGTGTACATTTCTGGTGCCCATATTTCGGGAAGGATGTGGAAGCACTGAGAAAGGTGCCGGGGAGATTTATCAGAATGTTGCCTGGTCTGGAGGGAAGGTCTTATGAGAAAATGCTGAGAGACTTGGGTCTGTTCTCATTGGACAGAAGAAGGCTATGAGGGGATTTGTTAGAGACATGCATGATGATCAGTGGATTAGATAGAATAGACAGTGAAAGTCTTTTTCCTAGGATGATGACATCAGTGTGTACGACGGTGCGTAGCTACAAATTGAGGGGTGATAAACTAAGACAGATGTCAGAGGCGCTGAGAGTAGTAACGACGTGGAATGCCCTATTTGCTAATGTAGTCAACTGAGCCAAATTAGGGGGATTTAAACAATCCTTTGATGAGCACATGAATGATTTTCGGATAGTGTAGGGGAATGAGCTGAGAATACTTCACAGGTCGGCGCAGCATTGACGGGCGAATGGCCTGTTCTGCACTGTATTGCTCTATGTTCTATGTTTTGCCGTTCTGTTCACCGAGCTGGGAATTTGTGTTGCAGACATCGAGGTGACATCCTCAGTGCTTGGGAGCCGCCTGAGAAGTGCTTCTGTGATGTTTCCTCTGACATATAGTGGTTTGTCTCTGCCGCTTCTGGTTGTCAGTTCCAGCTGTCCGCTGCAGGGGCCGGTATATTGGGTCCAGGTCGATGTGTTTGTTGATAGAATATGTGGATGAGTGCCATGCCTCTAGGAATTCCCTGGCTGTTCTCTGTTTGGCTTGTCCTATAATAGTGTTGTCCCAGTCGAACTCATGTTGCTTGTCATCTGCGAGTGTGGCTACTAAGGATAGCTGATCATATCGTTTCGTGGCTAGTTGGTGTTGTGGATACGGATCGTTAGCTGTCTTCCTCTTTGTCCTATGTAGTGTTTTGTGCAGTCCTTTCATGGGATTTTGTCCACTACGTTGGTTTTGTTCATGCTGGGTATCAGTTCCTTTTCCCTGGTAAGTTGTTGTCTGAGAGTGACTGTTGGTTTGTGTGCTGTTATGAGTCCTAGTGGTCGCAGTAGTCTGACTGTCAGTTGAGAAATGTTCTTGATGTATGGTAACGTGGCTCGTCTTTTGGGTTGTGGCATGTCCTCATTCTGTTGCCTTTCCCTCAGGCATCTGTTGATGAAATTGCGGGAGTATCCGTTTTTGGCGGATACATTGTAGATACATTGTACATTCTTCTTCCTCTTTTTGCAGTTTTGGTGTACTGCAGTGTATTGTGGCCCTTTTGAACAGTGTCTTGATGCAACTCTTTTGTGTGTGTTTGGGTGGTTGCTTTCGTAGTTCAGGACTTGGTCTGTGTGTGTGGCTTTCCTGTATACCTTTGTGGTGAATTCTCCATTCGGTGTTCTCTGTACCATCACGTCTAGGAATGGGAGTTGTTTGTCCTTTTCTTCCTCTCTAGTGAATCGGATTCCTGTGAGTGTGGCGTTGATGATCCGGTGTGTGTCCTCTATTTCTGTGTTTTCAATGATTACAAAGGTGTCATCCACATATCTGACCCAGAGTTTGGGTTGAATTTGCGGGAAGACTGTTTGTTCTAATCTTTGTGTTGAGTTCGATAAGATAGCACCAGGAAACTAGTTCGGCTTTGTGCAGACAATTCCTCTGTCACACTCAGTGAAAAAAGCACTGAGACAAATTATTGTTAGATTCAGTCCAATGAGTCGAAGACTCTGCTGAGCCAACTCCCAGTTGCAAAGCTGCAGAACAAATGCTTATCCAAAACTCCAACATCTGAATTCGCAGCAATATCCCGTTCACACATCATTCCCGGGAATACTGGCCAACGTTTCAAGATGCTGTTGAAATATCTTCACTTCAACATTCTGAAACCTATGATCATCCGTGAAATTGTCTCTCCATCTCCCTTTCTTGTTTTCCCAAAGTCCTTTTGATTTTTTTTTGGTATTTAAACTGATTTCCCTACCATCTCCCTTTGGCAGGGATTTTTACACCCAGATCACCACTTTGTCATGGCACAATGGAGATATGGAGCTGTAAATGGATGGGCCCTGCACATTCTGTCACTTCCAGAATGAGCTGCAAGTTTCCCCACACTGGGCAGGTATCTAATACAGTGTTACTGAACAATGTACTGGGGTACACAGCTCTACATGCTGGGAGAGTAACTGCTCCTGGTTCACAGATCAATGCACTGTGTGGGTATACACTGCTCTCCATGCTGAGAGGGTAACTGGTCCTGGTTTACAGATTGATTCACTGCTATTCACCGTACAGCTCCCCACACTGAACAGATACCTTATCCACGTTTCTCGAACAAGCCCACTTGTTTGCGCTGCACATTAACCCATGCTGGACTAACCATTTTGTCCAGATTTCTGAATCAATGCGCCATTGTGGTCTGTACTGCTCCCTATGTTGGACCGATAGCTAATGGATTAGTCAGCTCTGGACAATATTCTATCATGGGCAGATTGCTGGGTTGTACTGAAACTGGTCTGCACAGTGCTCCGTGCTGAGCAAATATCTCATCTGGTGTTCTAGAGTCTCGGCTGGATCTGTGAGGTGGATTGTGTATCAGACATAATTACTGATAGAACTGACACTCCTCCAGCTCGACGCATTCTGCTGCCAAAATCCTTGTTTCTCCAACGTATTGTCCATTAGTATTTATCCAATTAAAACATGAGTATCTTCCCTTCTTGTCATTTCCCCAGCAGACGCCTCTCACAATATATGAAGAAGGTAGTCGACCCGAACATTTCCGTATTTTAAAGGTAATTGTGTGGTGCTATGTTTCAGATGCAATTCGATTGGTCAAAATATTCGACATTAAGTAAAACACAATTTATTCAAACACTGTAGACAAAATACAACAAAACCAAGAGGAACTTGGAAAAACCTTATTTATTGGAAAACTCAAGAAATTAATGGGTTATTTAATTACTAAATAGTAACTGCTACAATATTGTAAAATCCTGGAAACACACACTTACCAAAAAAAAACAAATTCAGGAAACATATTGTCTCACATGCAGTTCTCAAATACAGAAGGAACGAACATCAAGAGACAATTCTGTGGGAAATCTCAGGGAGAGAGCGTGGCAGCCGGGAGAAATTTACTGCCTTCCAACCCTGCTGAGACCCCATCAATAAATGACGAAATGTAAAACTAAGAATCCTGGCTCTGTGAGAGTTTGACCATCATTCTACACGACCAGGCCGCGGCTTCAAGGACAACAAGGAATGTGCTGTATCTATACTATCTATGCCACAGTAGAGACATCTCTAAAATGCCTAACCCCACCTAATCCCCGCAATGCTGGTAAGATATATTTCGAAAGTTAAATATTAATAATTAAAGCCAAAAGATGCAGCAGGCCTGGTGATCAGACACAGATGGCCTCGGGAGCCCAACAATTCCTGCCCTGCCAAAACACAGTAGAAATATTGAGCTTGTGAAGAGAAAGCATTATCTTTCTCCCTTACATCTCACTTTAAAAATGGAGATGTGCCATTCACCCACTAGTCAGCGATGTCAACATCCCACCCACGCCAAGTTATGTCAGGGTTGTTGTGAAAGGGGTTAACTGAAGCTGTTTGTTCGGTGACTGTACTTGCTGTCAGTCTCCATGGATCCGAACTGTGTCACTGGAGGGTTTCATCTTCTATTAATAAGGGGCTTCCTGCAACCTGTTATATCATAGTATCAGCGGCAGCGTCATCCTCAAGACAATTGGGATTAGCAGCTATAGAGAAAGGGAGAGGAAGACAATCTTCAAACAATAGACGGGAATGTTCCAACAATGGATCAGAATCTGAGAACATTAGACTGGAATGTTCCAACAATGGACAGGAGTTTAACCTATGTTCTTCACTGGCTTTCTCAGGATTTGGAACGGATAGAGTTGCGGATACGAGCCGTACTGATGATTATTCAAGCTGGGTATTATCCCATCCTCGCTATTATTGGTGTTCCTGGTAAGGCTATCTCTGTCAATTTTATAAACGATGGTGAAGGTTATTGCTATTTCAGTTATTTATATTTAACATATGCATAAACTGTTATCTTTAGTTTCAGTCACAAACTCCACTTCATTTCCATCAATTTCAGACTCCTCACTCATAAATATCTAAGAAGGAAGAAAATTGTTCAGATTGTTGAGTCTTCCTTTTACCCTGAACTGTTTCTCTATATTTTCTCTGCCATCAACCCTGTCCACACCCACCTCCACAATATCCCCAATCTGCAGCTCTGCCTCAGTGCTGTTGTTGAATTAGCCATCATCTGCCCCCTTGTTAACTTTAGCTTTTACGGCTACAGTTCTCTTCTGACCTCTCCTTCAATTGCAAATATTTTGAACACATACTTGGTCTTGCCTCTCCGGCTGTTTCATAAGACGGACCCCATATCAGAGTAATAATTACAGTGGCCTGGTCATTGAGGGGCACAGGTCATTGTGGGCGGCACGGTGGTTAGCACTGCTGCCTCACAGCGCCAGAGACCTGGGTTCAATTCCCGGCTCAGGCGCCTAACTGTGTGGAGTTTGCTCGTTCTCCCCGTGTCTGCGTGGGTTTCCTCCGGGTGCTCCAGTTTCCTCCCACAGTCCAAAGATGTGCAGGTCAGGTGAATTGGCCATGCTAAAATTGCCCGTAGTGTTAGGTAAGGGGTAGATGTAGGGGTATGGGTGGGTTGCGCTTCGGCGGGGCGGTGTGGACTTGTTGGGCCGAAGGGCCTGTTTCCACACTGTAAGTAATCTAATCTAATCTAAACCTTAAAGGCATTGTTTCAAATCCTATCACGACTAATGACAGAACTTAAATTTGAATGACAAAAGTTGGAATTAAATCTGATTTTACTAACGGCAACCATAAACCATAGAGGATTTCTTTCATTATTTCACTTATAGCCTTTGGTAAAGAAACTAAGTGTGGCTCCATATAGTCTTGACAAATGGCCTCACGGTCAAGGGCAGCTAGTGATGGTCATCAAAAGCTGCCCTTGCCAGTGATGCTGTCATCCCATGAAATAGCAGCATTCACGGTGAAATAAACCAACGAACTGTGGATGCTCGATATTTGAAATAACATTCCCCACTGTCTGAAGATGTTGGAGAATCTCAGGAAGTATGGCAGCCTCTGTCACGAGAAGAACAGATAAAGCTTCAAGTCTAGTGACCCTACATCAACGCTGAAAGCAACCGAGGAATAGTATTATTTATATCAGGCTGGATGAGTGAGGGGAGATTAGTTGAATGGATGGAGAAATGTCCAGCAAGAGAGAGAGAAATGAAAAGCAAACAAAGGGACTGCTGATAATGAAGTAGAAGGAAAGTAAAATGGTAATTTCTTCTAACATAACCCCTTTCCCCATATTCCTGAATATTACATCAATCTAGATATGCCCCTGTTTAAAGTGAGTTATATTCCCTCTATCGCTCTTCTCTGAGTGTGGTGGTCAACTACATCGGTCATCCTGATGCTGCCATTATTGTTGCTGAGATACAGAGAAACGTAATGTTACATTGTTAACTGCTTCTTTGGAGAAAGGAAATTTTACTGTGTGTCTGATGTAACGGATTGTGTGTGTGAAGATTTGACTTGCTCCTGTCAGTAGACAGTAAAGGTAGGTTCTGTGGATGCTTTTCTCGGGTGTGTATTATCAGCTGCTGCATCTACTCAGAGAGACCAAGCGTCTGATGACCCCACTCTGGACACTGCATTTATAGAATGTTTCGGTCCATGGGAAAAAAAATGGAGCCGAAACTAGACAGAAGGAAATCTCTGTACACGGCGAGGGGCTGGGCATTGCATTATCCTCCCTTGGATTTCCAAGAATATTTTTCTATGCTGAATCAATTCCAAACATAAAATGTTAACCTTTCAAAAATGAGGTGATCATTGAGCTGTGTGCCCTCCATCAATATAACCTGAGGAATGTACAGAAGCAAACTCCCAGATATACTAGGGAACAGGGGGACTGGCGAAAATGAGGAACTGCACGAAACTAAAATTAATGAAGAGCACATTTTTCAAAATCTAATCGAATTGAAGGTGCTGCTTCTGCTGAGCTACATCCCAGAATATCGAGGAGGTGGCAATAGAGCTAACGAAAGAATTACTGATTATTCCTCAAAGCTGGTTCCATACGAGAAAGGATCCTACAGACTGGAAAGCAGCTATTGTAAAACTAAATGTTTAAAACAGGACGGAAAGGGCAAACAGAAAACTAAATAACTTGATCTCAGCTGTGAGAAAAACGTTGCGACCTTTTATAAGAATGTGGCAACTGGACACTTTGAAATAAAGTTATGATTTGATAGATATGGCCTAGATTCAGTGAAGGGAAATGAGCTTTGCTCAACCTGCTGGAGTTTGTGGACTCTGTCCGTTGTGTCTTTGAAAATTGAGAACCAGCGGGAGTGGAGTAATTGAATTTTCAGACGACGTTTGACATTGTTGAATGCAGGTGGGTGGAGAATGTTAGAGTTCATGGGTCGGTAAGGGTGGAACTTACACCATATGTGTAAAAAATTGGATAATGGACAAAACGAACAGAATAGTATTTTTTCTCTGGATGGAAGGCTTGTGGGATCTCAGAAGGATGAGTTCCTGTGCAATAGCTGTGCACAACGTATAAAAATGATTCAGAGGGAAACAAGAAATACCATCGTTGACATTTAACTTTATTAAATGGTAAAAGTTAGGCAGGGCTGTTGTGGAAAAGGACCTGGATGCCTTTGGTCATTGGTCACTAAGAGAATTCTTCCGAGGCAGGAAGTAAGTATAACCGTAAAGGATATGTGGCCCGCCATGGAAAATTATTAAAGTACCAGTATAAATGTATCTTACTCAATTGTAGTGTTTTGTTAAGCCAATATTTGGGTAATGTGTACAGGCTGAGTCTGTTTTATAAATAATGATCTCCATGTCATCGAGACAGTGCAAAGGAGTTTGACCAGACTGAACCCTGACATGGTGTTACCATAAGGAGAGAATATAGTAATTATGTGTTTAATCTGCAGCGATGTGAGGGAATAAGAACTTGAAACTTGATGATTATGGACGGACCCTCATTATTACTCAAGCAGCCGTTGAGAAGGTAAGAAATTTCACACTTTCTGTAGGATGGTCGATTCTTGATAGTTTCCGTATCTGTGCAAAGACCTCATTTCGATTGACAGTAAGATACAGGCTCTGAATAAACTCTGAACACTTTCATGCACAGTTACTGTGTGACTCTGCAATCAATGTTACGTTGTACACAGTCCTGTCAAAAGCCATAATTCCTTCACTATACAACAGTTAGCCATGCCACACCAGCTTCTGAATTCCAGAGAGAACATGGGTCTGCTTTCTCAGCGATAGAAGATGACTTTGAACCTGGTTAAAAAAATGTCGTCATTCCTACTCCCAGGAAACCATGTTTAAGTAACACATATGTGGTATGAGTAGTAAAGCCACGAGTAACAAAGTGGAGCAGGCTATCTGTTCAGTCCCTGTTCCGTTTGTTTGTGATCTTGGACCATCTCTGACACCTTCCTGCTCCTGGGTTAGTGACTTTAAAAGCTGAATGACCTCTTCCTGTTCCTTTGTAAATGACTCCGAGTGTGAATTTGTCTCTTTCTGATCCTGTGTAAGTGATGTGCGGTGTTGGACAGAGAGCTTGTCTTCCTGTGTCACAGGCAGGAGGGACGGAATGGGCTGTCTCTCTTTTTGCACAATAGTTTTGATGGGCAGAATGACTTTCCCATATTCCTATGAAGCCAAATTGAGATGCAGAGTGAACTCCTTCGTTTACTGTCGAAATGTGCAGTGTCTGGCAGCGCTGTTACATAAATGTTAACGGCAGTTAAACAGCACAGGCTTGAATACTGTCCAGATCTTGTTGTGCATGGACACAGACTGATTTAAGGCCTGAGGGATGGCGAAGTGTTCTGAATATTGTGCAACCTACAGTGAATATCCCCACTTCTGATCGGTGTGAACTCAGTGGGCCGAATGGCTTGCTTCCACACTGTAGGGAACTGGAGATGCCTGGGCTGAGGGAGCTACACTGAGGATCTCCTGCAGTGATGTCGCACAGCTGAGATGATTGATGCCCAATGATGATAAACAACTTCACTTGAGCTGTGAATGACTCCAAACAGCGGAGAGTTTGCAACGGATTCTGATGAAGTACAATTTTGCTCAGGGTCCTTCATGTTATCCTGAGTTAAATACTGCCCTGATACCAGGGCCAGTCGCACTTAGCTAAGCACTTGTATTCACCTCTCTCACTTCTATCAATTGGTCATGGTGTATAAGCAGAGAAATGGTTTCTTCAAACAGAGGGTAGTGAATGTCAGCAATTCTCTATTCGAGAGAGTCAGGGGATCTAGATCACTGAAAGACCTCTCAATGGTCTTCTTTGTTTCTGTGCACCAGGTGATACAGTATGTAACCTCCAATTGCTACTGTCTAGCAGATTGGAGGGGCTGAATGGAACAATGGAGCATCCCATTCAGGAGCAGGGTTAGGTCGTTCGACACTAGGAAACTGTTACACTAGGCACTAAGATTGTGGAATAACAGGTTGTGGTCTCAGCCCTACTTTCCTGTGTGTATTCCATTATCCATGACTTAATCTCTGTCAAATATTAATGAATTCAGTTTGAATAACTGTGAACAAAGAGAAACCACATACCTCTGGGGAAGTGAATTCCCACTCAAATGGTCCTTTTAGCATTTCTCTTCATCTCCCTTACAGTGTCATACAGCAGGGAAACCTGTCCACTAACGCAGACATCCCAATCTGATCTCAACCCATTTGTCAGCATTAGGCCCATATCCCTGTCAATCCTTCCTATTAATATGCATAGCCAGATGCCTTTTAAATGTTGGATGGAACTTCGGATGAAATAAATTGAAACGAAATCCACAATCTGGATGAAAATATTGTCCCTTTACTATCTTTCTCGCCTCACCTTAATCCTTTGTCCTATAGGTTTGGATTCCACAATCCTGTGAAAAATACTTGGCTATTCAGACTCTCCATGACTCTCATAATTTTACAAATGTGCACGATGTCACGCCTCAGCCTCCGATGTTCCAGATTAAACAAGCCCCAGATAGTTCAGCCTCTCCCATACCTCAAACCCTCCACTCCTGGCAATATCCTCGTAAATCTTTTCTGCACCCTTTGAAGTTTAACAACATCCTTTCTGTAGCTGAGCGAACTGAATTAAACACAGTATTCTAAATCTGGCCTCATCCTGCCCAATCACAACATGATCTCCCAACTCGCATACTCAATACACTGACCAATAAAGGCAAGCATACCAAACTCCTTCTTCACTATCCTGTCTACTCGCAAGAGCAAGTAAAGAGAAACATCTTTGAAAAGTTTCAAAAGCAATTTGCTTTTTTACTTCAGTGGAATTACAGCCTTGCACAGTACATCAGATATGGTCCGAGCAACGGCCTGTACAGATGCAATGAAACATCCTTTCGATCAGTCCCAATACTCTTTGCACGAAAAAGTATCATTTCAGTTAATTTTCAAATCACGCGCTGCATGTACAGACTAACTTGATCTGATTTGTGTACCAGGACACACGAGTTCCTTTGTGCTATGGTGTTCTACAATCTGCCTCCAGTTATATTATTTACAGTTGCTTTATTCATCTTCTAAAACACAGACATTCCTACCACCTACATTTAACAGTTTTATTTTGGCGAAGCTTTTCTCACTGCCCTGCCCTGTCTGTATCCCATTACAGAAGCTCTGCCCTCCCCTATCTATATTCCATTGCAGACGATCTGCCTGCACTTGAAAGCTTGTTGAATGACTATCCTGGTGTATGAGCAAACTGAGCTCCAGTCCATTCAGCCTCTTCATCCAAATCATTAATCTGGATTGTAAACTGTTGATGACCTCACACTGAGTCCTGAGGAATTCCACTAGTCACAGCTTTCCAACCTGAAAATAAGTAATTATCTGGACTCTGCATTTCCTGGTAGCAGACCAGGGCTTTCCTGTTCCTGTTTAACAGCCTAGAAAGGTTGCATGGCCTCCTGCTACACTGTGTAGCTGATAGTCGATTTGTTTCTGATCTCAGCAATCCTCCATTCGGGCCATTTGTTGTCAGATGATCACGTGGATTTCGTACTGTCAATGATCCTGATCCCTGAGAGTTTAAAAGATGAGCACAGAATATAGACTAATATTTGGGGTGATCGCTACACGATCAATAATGCTGTGTTTCTATTGCAATGATAGAACCATCTGCAGTGTCAGTCATTTGCTCAATGTTGACGTTCAGACCCTGAGGAGGGGGAGAGTTCCTATTAGAGTGATGAACATGCGACCCTTTAACAACACAACCAATAATCTTCATCGTTAATTTCATTTTTGGCTGTTGTGTTGAAAAATTGCTGCAGTCACTACACATTAAAATAAGCGATTGTCTTTGAGAGATGACCTTATTGTGTATTATAAAATCATGAGGGGCGTGGATAGGGTAAATAGGCAAGGTGTTTTCCTTAGGGTAAGGGAGTCCAGAACTAGAGGGCATAGGTTTATGGTGAGTGTAGAAAGATATAAAAGTGACCTATAGGCAACTTTTTCATGTTACATAAGATTACAACGAAATCATTTTAATTGGATCAATGAATCATAGAAATGCACAGCACAGAAACAGACACTTTGGTCAAACTCAATTTTGCCAACTAGATGTCAAAAATTAAGTTAGTTTCATTTTCCAGCATTTGTACCATATCCCTCTAAACCATTCCAATTCATGTCCCCATCCAAATGCTTTTTAAATGTTGTAATTTGTACCATCTTCACCACTTCGTCTGGCAGCTCATTGCATACACATACCACCTCTGTGTGAAAATGGTCGCCTTCAGTCCTCTTTATATATTGTCCATCTCACCTTAATTCTATGTCCACTAGTTTTGGACTTCCCTACCCTGGGACTAATCACCCTATCCATGGTCTTCATCATTTTATTAACCTCTAGAACGTGCAAATGTGACTCCAATCAACACGAATGGCTGGGTTTTCAGTAAACCTGGGCCTAAATTCTGAAATTTAATACTGACTCCTCTTCCTTCTCCATCAAGTCACAATTCTAAATTCATTTTAACAACTTGTTCAGCCAAATTATGAAACACTCCCTGGGAGTTTTATCTGGACTTTTGTACTGAGATACGTCCACCACTTGGCAATAATCCCAAAAGTTGCAACATTATTCTCCTATGCGTTTGTTCATCAGTCTGTTTTGGAATACTGTGACATACCTCCGTGACAGACAGACAGACATTCTGGTCCAGAGTGACAGACACTACCACGCAAGTTCAGGTATTGGAATCTAACCCAGAGCTATGGCTCAGAGGCATGGGCGTTGCCACTAACAAGACTTAAACCATGCTCAGAATGTGGGTCACATTTTAAATGTCAGCTTTTATCTCTGTGTGGGGATTCATTAAAATTTGGTTCACTTTACTGAATTACTCAGTTGAAAGAATCACGTTGTTAAAAAGATGAAAGGTACTCAACTCAACTATAGGATGTTCAATTTACGTGTTTTGCCTTCTAGAAAAACTATGAAGAGCTTTAATCGTTTGGCTATGATTTCCACATTAATTGGCTATTTTCTGACATCTACAATATGAGGAAAAGACATCCTGCAGACACACTCTGCACGAGAAAGTAACTGGAATAGAGAGTTATTACTGAACACCAGAGACGAAGGAAGAACATACTCCCTGGATTAAAAACACCAATCAAACTTTCCCGCCTCTAACGTGTGACTGTCTTCTTTTTTAAACCACGAAGGAATCCAAGGCAGATGATTACTGTCGTACCTTTCTTCCCCAGTACTATCACTCACTGGGCTGAGGAGTGGCAGATGGAGTTTAATTTCAATAAATACAATGTATCACAATTTGGTGAAAAAAACAAGGAGAGGACATACACAATTAAACGTCGAACCATTGGTAGCGTTGTAGAACAGAGAGATATAGGGTTTCTGGTATATTTCTTTGAAGTTTGCATCATGTGTAGGCAGGGTGGTTATGAAGGCGTTTGGCTTGCTGGCCTTTGAGTACAGGAGCTGAAACATTCTCTTCAGGCTATGCTGGACATTCGTGAGTTCTGTCCTGGAGTACTGTGTAGTTCTGGTCACCTAGTTACATTGAGAATAATATTAAACAGGAGAAGGTTCAGAATAGATTTACCAGGCTGTTGCTGGGAATGGAAAGTTTAAGTTATAAAAACTGGCTCGATGGACTGGGACCTGTTCCACTGCAGTGTAGAAGTGTGAGACTTTATCAACCTTATAGAGGTTTATAAAACAATGAGGGACATAGATAATGTTGAATGGCACGTGACATTTCCTTAGGGTGGTGGATTTAAAGATAAGGGGGTAATTTTAAGATGACAGGAGGAAGTTTTACAGAAGATGAAGTTTCATAGAGCTGTCCAGCATGGAAACAGACACTTCTATTCAACTCAACCCTGCCAGATAGACGTCCTATATTAATGTAGATCCATTTGCCAGCATTTGACCCACATCCCTCTAAACAATTCTTATTCACGTGTCCATCCAGATGCCTTTTGAATGTTGTAATTGTCCCAGCCTCCACAACTTCCTCGGGCATGTCGTTACATATAAAGCATCCTGTCTTTGAAAACGTTGCCCCTTAGATCCCTTTTAAGACTTTCCCACCTGACATTCAAACTATGTCCACTACCTTTGGAAAGTGCTACCCTGGGGAAACGACCATGCATATTGACACTATCCATTTCACTTGTGAGTATATAAGCCTTCATGATTAACTCTCAACCGCTCATGCTCCTGGGAAAATAGCCCTAGCATATTCAGCCTCTCCATAAAACTCAAAACATCCAAACCTGGCAATGTCTATGCAAATCTTTTTTGAATCCTTTCAGATTTCACAAATTCTTCCTCGAAACGTGAGACCGTGATTGCACGAAGTATTCAATAATGGCCTGTCCAAAGTCCTGCACAGCCGCAATATAACATTCCAACACCTACATGCAATGCACTGTTCAACAACGAGAAGCATATCAAACACCATCTTCACTCTCCTATATACCTGCGACTCGACTTTCAAAGTACTATGAACCTGCACTCCAAGGTCCCTTTGTTTAGCAAAACTCCCCAGGGACTTAACATTTAATGTATCAGCCAAGATTTAATTTTCCTTTCCAAAATGCAGCACTTCACATTTATCTAAATTAAACTCCATCTGCAACTCCTCGGCCCATTGGTCCATCTGATCAAGATTCCGTTTTACTCTGAGGTAATCATTTTTTCTGTCCACTGCACCTTCAATTTCGGTGTCAAATATGAACTTGCTAAACATACCTCCTGTGCTCACATCCAAATCATGTATGTAAATGATCAACAGCAGTGGAACCAGCACCAATCTTTTTGGCACACAAGTGGTCACGGGCCTCCAGTCTGAAAAAACCCTCCACCACGACCCTCTGTCCTCTACCATTGAACCAGTTCTGTATCAAAATGGTTAGTCCTCGTTGTATTCCATGAGATCTCGCCATGTTAACCAATCTTTCATGGGTAACCTTGTTGAATACCTTACTGAGCTGAAAATGTGTTGCTGGAAATGCGCAGCAGGTCAGGCAGCATCCAAGGAGCAGGAGAATCGACGTTTCAGACATCAGCCCTTCTTTGGGCTCATGCCCGAAACGTCGATTCTCCTGCTCCTTGGATGCTGCCTGACCTGCTGCACTTTTCCAGCAACACATTTTTAGCTCTGATCTCCAGCATCTGTAGTCCTCACTTTCTCCTCGAATGCCTTACTGACGTCAGCATAGCTCACGTCTGTTGCTGTGCCCTCTTCAATACTTGTTGTTATTTCTTCAAGAAAACGTAATCCAGTTCGTGAGGTAGGATCTCCCATGCACAAAGCAATGTTGACTTTCCCTTATCGGTCCTTGTCTTTCCAAATACATGTAAATCCTGTCGTTAGGATTCTCTCCAGCAACTTGCCCACCACCGATGTCAGGCTCACTGGTCTTTTGTTCCCTGGCTTTTCCTTGCCAGTTTGTTTAATAATTGCACCACATTAGTCAGCCTCATGTATTCCAGCACCTCACCTGTGGCTATTGATGATAAGAACATCTCATCAAGATTTCAGCAATCACTTCTCGAGTTTCTCACAGCGTTCTTGTGTGGACCTGATCAGGATCTATGAAGTGCATTGTGATGACACATCATTTGGTTCGTGTGTGGCATGAACGTCCTGGGAAGTGATAGATGTGAGTAAAGTTACAATGTTTAAAATACGTTTTATTAAGTGCAAGAATAAGAGAAGGTTTGGAAAAATGTGGTCCAAGCACAGGAACATGGGACTAGTTTAGTTTGAGATCATCGTTAGAATTGAATGAATGGGCCGATATGTCTGTTTTAAAACTCTCGTATAAACTCTATATGTTTGCATGTCCAAGCATGTATCTGCATATTTCTGTCCACGCTTGTCGATTTGTGTGTGTCTACATGCGTATCTATGTGTATCTATCTCTCTGTATGTTCTGCATTAGTGTGTGTATGTACGTTTGCATTTCTATCTCTGCAGCTGTGTGCAATCGGAAATGTTTTGTTTTGGGGTGGGTCATTGAATGGGGTTCAAAGCCTCCCTTCGTCCTTCCCCCTCCACCTTTCTCTCTTCCTCTTTTGCTGAAAGTGATACACTGCCATGGTCTACTGGTGCATTTTAGGACTTCAATATTTTCTTATATGTAAGGTTATTTGTAAGGGTATGTCACTAAATATTGCATTTTACATGATGTGTGCATGCGTGTGTGTGCGTCAATGTGTGCGTGCCTCTGTGTGTGTGCATGCCTTTGTGTGTCTCTGAGTGTCTGTGTGTGTCTGTGTGCGTTAGTGTGTGTCCTTGTTCTGTTTGCGTGCGTGCCTGTGTGTTTGTCTACATCTGAGTGTGTGCATGCATGTACATGTGTGTGTCAAATGTAGGTGTCTGTGTATCAGTAGTTGTGGGTATCTGTCTGTTTGCGTGTGCGAGAGTCTGTTTGTATGTGTGCCTGTGTGATTGTTTGTATGGGTGTGTTTTCTGTGTGGTGTATGTCAATGCGTGTGCGACTTTTTTGTGTGCCTGAGTGTACATCTGTGTGTGTGTGTGTGCGTGTGTGTATGTGTGTCTGTGTCTGTGTGTATGTCTGTTTTTTTGCGCATGTCTGCATCTGTGTTTGTGTGTGTCTGTTTGAGTGTATATATCTGTTTGTGTGTGTCTGTGTTAGCGTATGAGTGCATGAGTGGGGAGTGTGGGTGTGTATGTGACTGTTTGCATATGTCTGTTTGTGTATGTGTGTGTGTCGGTGTGTGCCTGTGTGTGAGCCTATGTGTACATGTGTGGGGGGGGCATTTTGGTGTCTGTGTGTGTGGAGGGGGAATGTAGATGACTTCCTGCGTGGTAAGTGTGGCTGTCTGTGTGTTTCTGCGTGTGTGTTGGTATGTGTGTGCGTCCATCTGTGTCTGTGTGTGTGTGTTTCTCTGTCCGTGTGCATGCATGTGCTGTGTTGAAAGATGTGGTGCTGAAAAAAGCACGACTGTTCAATTCAGCATCCAAGGAGCAGTAGAGTCAAAATATCGAGCCTAATCCCTTCATTAGGAATAAGGCTTGTGGGCCAAGGGGGCTGAGGGATAAATGGGAGAGGGTGGTGCTGGGGGAGAAGGTCGCTGGGAAGGCGATTGTTAAATGAAGGTGGGGTGACGGTGATAGGTTAGAGTGGAAGGTGGAGTGGATAGGTGGGAAGGAAGATAAACAGCTTGTGCAGTTTAAGATGGAGGTGCCGAGTTGAAGGGTTGGATCTGGAATCAGGTGGGGGGAGGGGAAATGTTGAAACTGTTTAAATCTGTGGCTGTGTGTGCTTTTGTGTGTGTGTGTGATTGTATATGTGTGTGAGTGTGTGTGTGTGTGTGTGTGCGCGCGCGCATGTGTGTGTGTGTAGGTGTCGGTTGATGTGTGTATGTCTCTGTGTGTCTGTGTATGTCTCTCAGGTATGTGTGTGTGTGGGATGGCTGTGAGTAAGTGTGTGTGTGTACGCGTGTCTGTGTTGAAAGAGTGTAGTGCTGAAAAAAGACCAACCGTTCAGGCAGCATCCAAGGGACACTGAATGTATTTACAGTCGGGTGGAGCGGCTTTTGACATATCAGCGAGTTGAGGGATGCAAGGGGTTAGCAGGGAAGTGGAGTTGAGCACTGGAGTAGATCAGCCATGCTCTTATTGAATGACAGTGCAGGCTTGAGGGGCCGAATGGCCTACTCCTGTGCCCATTTCGTACGTTCTCATGTTATGCTTTTGGAAGCCGTGTTGTACAATGTTGCATTCAAGGAGAGCAGAGGATTTATTTGAGTAAACACTGGGTGGGGTATGGGTGCTGAATTCTCAGCGAATCTGGGTCTGTAACATGACACATATGTGAAGCAGATGTTACAGAGAGGGGAAACCAGAAAAGAGGGATTGGGGTTGGGGGTGGGGTCACTTCCTGACCTTGCCTGGACTTTCCAAGTACATTTCCGAAACTACATCCAACCATCCGAGTGGCCTCGATCTGCCCCTGTGTAGCAGGTCCGTAGGGTTGAATGGAACATCAGAACATAGGGCTGAGGGACACGAGCGTTCGCAAGTCTCTGTGTATTTGTTTGTGCGTCTGTGTGTCACTCTGCATCTGGTGTCTGTGTGTGTGTGTTCGTGTGGTTGTGTCTGTGTGTGTGGCGGGTTTCTGTGAGTATGTGCGCGTGTCTGTGTTCAGCCATGTGAGTGTCTGCGTGGGTGTCTGTTTCTGTGAGTATGTGTGCATCTGTGTATGTATCTGTGTTTAACTGTTTGTGTGTGTGTCTGCATCTGTGTGTGTCTCTTCCTGTGAGTGTGTCTGTTTGTCTGTGTATGTGTCTGAATCCATGTGGGTCTGTGTGTTTGCGTCTGTGTTTGCGCCTATTTCTGTAAGTGCGTGTGTATGTCAGTGTGTGTCTGTGTCTCTGTGTCTATGTGTGTGCATGTTTGTTTGTGTGTGTGTGTATGTGTGTGTATGTCTCTGTTTATCTGTGTTTGGATGGTACTGTGAGCTGCTGCCGTCCCTCTTTCCCTCCCAAACAGAATCCCTGATGATTTTTGCCCTCCACTCCCACCTGTACAGAGGTGTGGGGATGCCAGCAGAGACTGACAGCAGCAGAAAACCCAGCAGGTCTGGCAGCATCTGTGGACAGAAATGAAAAGACCCTTACTCAGATCTCCTGGCAGAAGGATATTACATCACTTTCAGCACCATAGAGACTGCAGACTCGCCTTACACTGATACACACAGATATACACACACTAATACAGAGACCTAGAGACACTCACAAATACACAGAAACAAGTATAGACATGGAGTTTCTGTCAGTATTTCTCTTGCTCCACAGTGACCTTGTCAATATTTCACTTACACTGTCTGGTGTGCGTCTGTATTTAGGTCTGTCCTCAGCGAGTGTGTTAGTGATGCACTTGCTCACAATAGTGAGTGACTCAGTATTTCTGTGTGGAGTGTGACTGTAGGACAATTTCAATGTTTGCAGATACCAAACATGGGCGAATTATAAAGTGTGTGGAGGACAGTGTGGAAATCCGGCAGGACAGTGACACATTGGTGTAGTTTTCAGGTTTATGGCAGATCAGGATCAATACAGAGCATTGTGCAGTGATGCACCTTGGTAGGAATAACTCTGAAAGTCACTATAAAGTATTCTGTACCATTATAAAGAAGGTGTAGGAGCAGAAGGCACTGGGTGGTGGTGGAAATGATGTGTTGTGAGCCCCTCTCCTGACCATTTAGACCGTGGGAATTTCATTCGTACCAGCTCGACACAAAAGGGAGAAGGCAACAGAGCCACGGATTGTTGTGCCAGTGGGATACGGAGGTGACAGTGGGATTAAGGTGAGAATAGTCCTTCACTGAGCATTGCTCCTTACTCGGTTGGTGGGACGTGGATATTCCAGAATCTCCACACGAGGCATCCTGGTTCTCTCCGGCTCTCTACCAGATTCCTCCCCACATGTGGTATTGGGTTGAAGGAAAGGATATCAGGTACTCCACCACCCGGCTTGGCACTTTCTGTCCTTTCCAGGCTGAATCTCCTGGAAAGGGAGAAAGGGAGGGAGGGAGGGTGGCTGTGGGTGGCCCCTTTGTTAGTGCTGGTGTAGGTGGGGAACATGGTGAGGTGCCGGAGGGAGTCAGTGCACCATGTTGCATCTATGCCGTGTTATTGGTGTGGCGGGTAAAGTGGAGGGGGAGAGAGAGAGAGGAAAGAGAGAGAGAGAGAGAGAGAGAGAGAGAGAGAGAGACTGCATGCAGTAGTGACAGTGGTGGAGCATGAGCCTTGTTCGGAGGTATGTGCTACAACAGATATACAGTGAGTGTGAAGGAGGAGAGAGAATACAGTGACCCTTATCCTGACAGAACGGGGAAGGTTATTGATGCTTGTCCAGTATTGCTGGACATTTCTTCGGACCACAGATACTGCACTGAGCAGGGTGGTTGAGGTCAGACCATGCTTGGTGAGTCTGGTGGTTTGGCTCACACTGGGAAGGGAATGATCCTCCTCTGCACTAGCCCATTGACCAGGACTTCCGTGTCTCTGTTGACAAACCGTAGTTTATTTGCCCGTTATCTGCCATGCTCGGGGTAAACTGCGCAGGGCATCTCCAAACGGAGAAAGCTCAACCGTGTGCCCATTGGCCTTTTGAAGATGGCAGCAGTGCCAGGGATCACGGAATATTTAGGGTCATGCAGGCGTTGGTAAGTATCTCCAACCATGAAGGAAATTGAGCTGGCATTGAATGCAAGGGACGCCATGTGGTGGGCTAGGTTGTAAATGAGCTGAGTTAGATGGGATATCACCAGGAAACTAACTCAGTCTCATACAAACAATCCTTCTGTCACACTCAGTGAAAATGACACTGAGACAAATTATTGGTAGGTTCAGAACTGAAAATGTGTTGCTGGAAAAGCGCAGCAGGTCAGGCAGCAACCCAGAAGCAAGAGAATCGACGTTTCGTGCATAAGCCCTTCTTCAGGAATGAGGAAAGTTTGTCCAGCAGGCTGAGATAAAAGGTAGGGAGGATGGATTTGGGGGAGGGGCGTTGGAAATACGAAAGTGGAAAGAGGTCAAGGTGACGGTGATAGGCCAGAGTGGGGTGGGGGCGGAGATGTCAGGAAGAAGATTGCTGGTTAGGAAGGCGGTGCTGAGTTCGAGGGATTTGACTGAGACAAGGTGGGGGAGGGGAAATGAGGAAACTGGAGAAATCTGAGTTCATCCCTTGTGGTTGGAGGGTTCCTAGGCGGAAGATGAGGCTCTCTTCCTCCAACTGTCGTGTTGCTATGGTCTGGCGATGGAGGAGTCCAAGAACCTGCATGTACTTGGTGGAGTGGGAGGGGGAGTTGAAGTGTTGAGCCACGGGGAGGTTGGGTTGTTTGGTCCGGGTGTCCCAGAGTTGTTCGCTGAAACGTTCTGCAAGTAGGCGTCCTGTCTCCCCAATATAGAGGAGGCCACATCGGGTGCAGTGGATGCAAGTAATGATGTGTCGTGCAGGTAAATTTGTGACGGATATGGAAGTATCCCTTGGGGCCATGGAGGAAAGTAAGGGGGGAGGTATGGGCGCAAGTATTGCATTTCTTGCGGTTGCAGGGGAAGGTGCCAAGAGTGGAGGTTGGGTTGGTGGGGGGTGTGGACCTGACGAGGGAGTCACGGAGGGAGTGGTCTTTTCAGAACGCTGATAGGGGAGGGGAGGGAAATATATCCCTGGTGGTGGGGTCTGTTTGGAGGTGGCCGAAATGACGGCGGATGATACGCTGTAAATGGAGGTTGATGGGGTGGTAGGTAAGGACCAGTGGGGTTCTGCCTGGTGGCGATTGGAGGGGCAGGGCTCAAGGGCAGAGGAGCGGGAAGTGGAGGAGATGCGGTGGAGGGCATCGTCTACCACGTCTGGGGGGAAATTGTGGTCTTTGAAGAAAGAGGCCATGTTGGTTGTACGGTATTGGAACTGGTCCTCCTGGGAGCAGATGCGGCAGAGACGAAAGAATTGGGAATATGGGATTGCGTTTTCACAGGGGGCAGGGTGGGAGGAGGTGTAGTCTAATAGCTGTGGGAGTCAGTCGGTTTATAGTAGATGTCCATGTTAATTCGGTCGCCCGAGATAGAAATGGAAAGGTCTAGGAAGGGGAGGGAGGAGTCTGAGACGGTCCAGGTGAATTTGAGGTCGGGGTGGAAGGTGTTTGTAAAGTGGATGAACTGTTCAAACTCCTCCAGGGAGCACGAGGCAGCGCCGATACAGTCATCGATGTAGCGGATGAAAAGGTGGAGTGTGGTGCCAGTGTAGTTGCGGAAGATGGACTGTTCCACATATCCTACGAAGAGGCAGGCATAGCTGGGGCCCATGTGGGAGGCGTGGTAGTAGTTTGGCGCACCGACCTTTACACCGCTGAGGCTAAACATCAACTCGCGGACACCTCCTCCTACTGCCCCCATGACCGTGACCCCACCTCCCACCACCAAACCATCATCTCCCAGACCATCCATGACCTCATCACCTCAGGGGATCTCCCATCCACCACCTCCAACCTCATTGTCCCACAACCCCGCACCGCCCGTTTCTACCTCCTGCCTAAAATCCACAAACCCATTGTCTCAGCCTGCTCCTGTCACACCAAACTCATCTCTGCATACCTCGACACGGTCCTGTCCCCCTGAGTCCAAGAACTCCCCACCTACGTTCGAGACACCATCCACGCCCTTCACCTTCTCCATGATTTTCGCTTCCCCGGTCCCCAACGCCTTATCTTCAGCATGAACGTCCATATACAACTCCATCCCCCATCATGAAGGACTCAAAGCCCTCCGGTTCTTCCTTTCCCGCTGACTCAACCAGTACCCTTCCACTGACACCCTCCTTTGACTGACTGAACTGGTCCTCGCCCTGAACAACTTCTCTTTCCAATCCTGCCACTTCCTCCAAACCAAAGGAGTAGCCATTGGCACCCGCATGGGCACCAGTTATGCCCGCCTCTTCACAGGATATGTGGAAAAGTCCATCTTCCGCAGCTACACTGGCACCACTGCCACCTTTTCCTCCGCTACATCGATGACTGAATCGGCGCTGCCTTGTGCTCCCACGAGGAGGTTGACCAGTTCAACCACTTTACCAACACCTTCCACCCCGATCTCAAATTCACCTGGACCGTCTCAGACTCCTCCCTCCCCATCCTAGACCTTTCCATTTCTATCTCGGGCGACCGAATCAACACGGACATCTACTATAAACCGACCGACTCCCACAGCTACTTAGACTACAAATCCTCCCACTATGCCCCCTGTAAAAACGCCATCCCATATTCCCAATTCCTTAATCTCCGCCGCATCTGCTCCCAGGAGGACCAGCTCCAATATCGTACAACCCAGATGGCCTCCTTCTTCAAAGACCGCAATTTCCTCCCAGATGTGGTCGACGATTCCCTCCACCGCATCTCCTCCACTTCCCGCTCCTCCGCCCTTGAGCCCCGCCCCTCCAACCACCACCAGGACAGAACCCCACTGGTCCTCACCTTCCACCCCACCAATCTCCATATACAGCGTATGATCCTCCATCATTTCTGCCACCTCCAAACGGACCCCACCTCCAGGGATATATTTCCCTCCCCTCCCCTATCAGCGTTCCGAAAAGACCACTCCATCCGTGACTCCCTTGTCAGGTCCACACCCCCAGCAACCCAACCTCCACTCTTGGCACCTTCCCCTGCAACCGGAAGAATTGCAAAACTTGCGCCCATACTTCCCCCCTTACTTTCCTCCATGGCCCCAAGGGATACTTCCATATTCGCCACAAATTCACCTGTACTACACATCATTACTTGCATCCACTGCACCCGATGTGGCCTCCTCTATATTGGGGAGACAGTCCGTCTACTTGTGGAACGTTTCAGAGAACACCTCTGGGACACCCGGACCAACCAACCCAACCAACCCGTGGCTCCACACTTCAACTCCCCCTCCCACTCCACCAAGGACATGCAGGTCCTTGGACTCCTCCATCGCCAGACCATAGCAACACGACGGTTGGAGAAAGAGAGCCTCATCTTCCGTGTAGGAACCCTCCAACCACTCAGATTTCTCCAGTTTCCTCATTTCCCCTCCTCCCACTTTGTCTCAGTCAAATCCCTCGAACTCAACACCGCCTTCCTAACCAGTAATCTTCTTCCTGACCTCTCCGCCCCCACCCCACTCCGGCCTATCACCGTCACCTTGACTTCCTTCCACCCATCCCATTTCCAACGCCCCTCCCCCAAGTTCCTCCTCCCTACCTTTTACCTTAGCTTGCTGGACACACTTTCCTCATTCCTGAAGAAGGGCTTATGCCCGAAACGTCGATTCTCCTGCTCCTGAGATGCTGCCTGACCTGCTGTGCTTTCCAGCAACACATTTTCAGCTCTGATCTCCAGCATCTGCAGTCCTCACTTTCTCCTCCTATTGTTAGGTTCAGCCAAATGTGTCGAAGTCTCTGCTCAGCCTACTCACAGTTACAAAGCTGCAGAACAAATGGTCATCCAGTACTGTCCATCATCTGAACTCACACCAATATCCCGTTCTCCCATCATTCCTGGAAACACTGGCTCATGTTGCAGGATACTATTGAAATGTCTTCATTTCAGCAGTCTGGATTCTGTGAACACATCCTTCCATGACTTTTTCTCTCAATCTCGTTCTCTCCGTCTATTCCCCAAAGCACTCCCATTTGTTGATACTAAAAATTATTCCTCCGTCTTCTCTCCCTGGCAGTGATTTTCACACCGACAGAACCCCTGTGTCATAGCACAATGGGCATATGGAGCTGTAAAGGGATGGGAGCTTCACATCCTGTCACTTCCAGCATGGTCTGCAAGTTTCCCTATGCTGGGCAGTGATCTAACACAATGTTACTGAACAATGCGCTGGGATGATGGACACAGTTCCACACCCTGGTAGCATATTTAATCTGGGTTCATGGATCAATGCACTACTGTGGTCTGCGTACCTTTACACTCTGGGTAGATTGTCGTTGTATTGCACAGTATACCAGTCCGGTTTGCACAGTGCTCCCTGTTTAAAACATCTGGGTTTATAGATCAATGCACTGCTATAGTGTGCACAGTGTTTCACTCTGGACTAATTGCAGGGTGGTGTTCAGCAGTACACTAGCCTGGTCTGTGCAGTGCTGCATGCCAAACAAATATCTCCTCTGGGTTTAAGGTGTCTGGTCTGGTTCGGTGAGGTGGATTGAGAATGTACCTTTATATTTGTTCACAATCATGTGATTGGACCCTCCAATTCTGACTCCTCCAGCCGGTCCCATTCTTCAGTCTACCTCTATCGTTCGCCAACATGTTGTCGATGAATAATTGTCCAGTTTTAATGTGAACAAATGTTCTGTCTATTTCTCTGGCCTTTGGCCTTGCTCACCCTGGAGCATCGGGATTCAAAACGATAAACCTCAGTAAGGTCACTCCTCAGAAACAACGCTCCAGGGAATATAGCCCCTGACCAATCATACTCTCCGTGTAGCTCAACATCACTCGCCACCACCACCCTACCCAACACTGCCAATATAATTGGAAATCTTTTCTGCACGCTTTCAAGTTTAACAACTTATTGCCTACAGCAGTGAAACAGAATTAAAAACAGTTTTACAGAAGTGGCGGAACTTAGTGTATAGTCGAACGTTGGTATTGCAGATGCGGGAAATAAGAGTCCGGAGTGTGGTGCTGGAAAAGCACAGCAGGTCAGGCAGCATCCGAGGAGCAGGAAAACCGATGTTTCGGGCAAAAACCCGATTCCTGATTAAGAACATTTGCCCAAAGGATCGAAATTCCCTGCTCCTCGGATGCTGCCTGACCCGCTGTGCTTTTCGAGCACCACTCTCTGAACCCAGTGTATATCCAAAATGCCTCCTGTTTCAAAGACAACAATTTCCACTCCCACGTGGTCGACGATGCTATCCAGAGCACCTCATCCACTTCCCGTACCTCTGCCTTCAAATGTTAGCAATCCAAACTCAATAGGGAAAGAACACTCTATTCTCACCTTCCATCTCACCAAACCTCCAGATACAATGCATTATCCTCCCTACAAACAGACCCCACCATCAGGAATATATTCCCCTCCCCACCCTGATCTGCGTTCCATAAAGAACATTCCTGGCGCGAATCACTTGTCAGGTCCACGCTAACCAACAACCCACCCTCCACTCCTGGCACCTTCGCATGCAACCA
Source organism: Chiloscyllium punctatum (assembly GCF_047496795.1). Taxonomy (NCBI): domain Eukaryota; kingdom Metazoa; phylum Chordata; class Chondrichthyes; order Orectolobiformes; family Hemiscylliidae; genus Chiloscyllium; species Chiloscyllium punctatum. Next base: position 90,048,994 of record NC_092759.1, read on the forward strand.
CAAGATTTGAAAAACCTGCACTCTCACCTCCCCCTCACGTCCATCCGAGACTACAAAGGATCCTTCCACATTCTTCGGAGTTTTAGCTGCATTTCCCCACACGTCACCTACAGTATCCGTTGCTCCTGATGTCTCCTCTACATTGAGGAGACAGGACGCCAGCGTGTGGAACACTTAAGAGAACATCTCTGGGACACCCGCACCAAACAACCGCACTACCCCGTGGCTGAAAACTTTGACTCCCGCTTCCACTCCACCATGGACATGCAGGTCCTCGGCCTCTTTCACCGCCAAACCTTAACCATCCGCCTCTTGGAGGAAGAAAGTCTCGTCTGCTGCCTTTGGACCTTGGAACCACATGGGATCAATGTGGATTTCACCAGTTTTGTCATTTACCTTACCTCCAACTTATCCCAGTTCCAACCCTCCAACTCAGTACCGCCGGATGACCTGCCCTACCTGTTCATCTTCCTTTCGATCTATCCGCTCCACCCTTCTCTCTCACATATCACCTGCAACCCCAACTTTATAAACTTTTCACATTCTCAGCTATCTTCCCCCAACCCCAACTATTTTCCATTTAGCTCCCAGCACCCTTGGGCCACAAGCCTCATTCCGATGAAGGGCTTACACAAGAAACGTCAATGCTCCTCTGATGCTGCCTGACCTGCTGTGCTTTTTCAGCACCACCTTCTCTACTCTGATCTCCAGCGTCTGCAATCCTCACTTTCTCTCTTGAGTTAATGTATTCAGAAATTTCCTGAACAGACATTTCTTGCAGCTAGTCTGTTATTTTAGCCCTGTAGCTTTATAAACAGAGTAGGACATATACAGCCCTGCAGTGCTCTGTGAAAACTCCCACATTCAAGGAAAAAGTGAGAAAAGATTGAAAGATTTATAGTCTGGCCATCAGTAACCCTCATCCATTCCATTGAGACAGAGTAAATAATCCCTTTTATTATGATATGGAATGTAATGTAAGGAAGGGTTTAACTTTCCCTGTTTGTTTGGTGACTGTGATTAATGTCAGCCGCCATATATTCTAATTATTCCAGTGGAAAGTTCCCATCTCTTAATGGTATATGGGCTTCTTTCAATGTGTTATCCCATAGTATGAGTGGAAGAATCACCGTTAGCACTAACAGGGATCAGCAGCTCTAGATGGAGAAGGGGAGGAGAGATCATAATCTGAGAACGTTAGACTTGAATGTTCCAACAATGGATAAGAATCTGAGAACATTAAAGTGGAATGTTCCAACAATGGATCAGAATCTGAAAACAGGAGTTTGGAATCTTCCAACAATGGATCAGAATCTGAGAATATTAAGCTGGAATCTTCCAACAATGGATCAGAATGTGAGCACCGCAATGTTCCAACAATGGATCAAAATCTGAGAACGTTGGACTGGAATTGTACGAGAATGGACAGGGATTTATCCGATTACGCTGGTTTCTTTCAACATATTATGATTGGTTGTCATTTAATTTGCAGACCGATCATACTCTTCTCATTATTCAATGTTTTTATTATCCTCTCCTGACTACCGTTTGTGTCCCTGGTAAGTCAAACCATCCAGATATTTTTCTATAAACTAGTTATGACTGCATTACTGTTATTTCATGTAGTCTTCACTCCTTGCCACTATTATTGTTCATGTTGAGACACTGAATCCACACATTCACTCTGCAGATAACGAGTAACGGCACCAGTGAACTTGTTCAATTACTGTCTCCCTTCTTGATTCAGACTGTTAATCATGGGTCTCCGTGTTGCCCTACTCACTTTCAGATGTGAACCATTGTCTCACTGCCCTTGTTATTTAAGTATTGGGAGCGTGGAGGTCATTGTCCTCTTATGTTTACAAACTCTGTTTCCTTCCAGGAACTCCATCCCATTCGTGGCGAATATATATAAATTTCATTAATTTCTGGGAACTGGGCATTGCTGACTGGCCAGCATTAATAGCCCATTCCTATTTGCCCATGAGAAGGTGATGGTGAGCTGGACTCTTGAATCGCTGCAGTCCACTTGCAGCATTAGGGAGGGAATTCCAGGATTCTGACCCAACGACTGTGAAGGAACAGCGGTATATTTCCAAGCCAGGGTAGTGAGCGGCTTGGAGGGGAACATGCAGGTGTCATTGAAACAGACGAATCTTAAGTTTGGTGACCCCTTTGGCCATGAGATCATTTCTGACATCATGCCCTGATCATTATTAACTTTAACCATTCGCTGCTCCAGATTGTACTTCACTGGTTAACCCATCTGCTGTTTGAACCTTGAGCTGTGAAGTACAGACTTAATGATGACAATAATCTGCTGCTGACACTGTCAGGTTGAAACCTACAGAAACAAAACTGATTCGAACTCACACCAAACTTTCATCCATCTGATATTCCTGTGCACGCTGAGCTATATTACTATGGTGTCTGGCAATGTATTTACTTTAATATTCTCAAACTCTTTAACTCATATGTCCATGAAACTATCCTCGGACTCTCTGTGTCGATTTTCCCAATCCCTACCAGTGGGTCATAGTTGACCTGGTTTCCTTTAAGTGTATTTTCTCTCATGTAAAGATTTCCACATGCAACCACCCAACACCTCCACCATTCCTCCTCCCCCCCCCACCCCCCGACACACACACACACACACACACACACACACACACACACACACACACACACACACACACACACACACACACACACACACACACACACACACAGACACACACACACACACACACACACACACCTTATACTGGTCATATGGACCTGTTGTCAGCATTCCCCTGCTGTGTGTATTTGGTGAGTGTATCGTTCCTATGTGATAGTAAAAGTTTCCAATACTCCTTATGCTGGGCAGATAATCCAGTTTACTGAGTAGTACACGAGCATGGCCTGCACAGCTCTCCGTGTTAGTCTGTCATCTTCTCCCAGGTTGAAGTGTTCTGTGAAGGATATTTAGAATTTGATGAAACAAACCATTTCACCTGTTCGGAAAATACCTTTACTCAATGTTCTCATTATTGTAATATTGCTCTCTAATGAGTGACTCCTACATTTAGTCCCAACACCCGGTCTTTTTCTCATTATTTCCACAACATCTTCTCAGTTAATTAACTGCCTGTTTCTGTCTTTAATGTGAATCTTTCTGTCCCTCTGTAATTTTCCCTGGCCTTGGTTTTTGCCTCTCTAGTGTATCGAGTGCTGGCATTGTGAACCTCAGAAACAGTGAAATGGTGTGTCTTGGGCAGTTGTTCGCTTCTGAAAATGTATTGCTGGAAAAGCGCAGCAGGTCAGGCAGCATCCAAGGATCAGGAGAATCGACGTTTCGGGCATGAGCCCTTCTTCTTCCTGAAGAGGGGCTCATGCACGAAACGACGATTGTCCTGCTCCTTGGATGCTGCCTGACCTGTTGCGCTTTTCCAGCAACACATTTTCAGCTCTGATCTCCAGCATCTGCAGTCCTCACTTTCTCCTGTTGTTCACTTCCCACTGTATTCCATGTGGTGCTCCATGTCGGGGGGGGGGGGTGTATCGGGCAGATGTTCATTTCCCGGTATGCCCCATGTTACTTAGGGGATTCAGCAGCTTTGTAATATGGTCTGTGCCTGTCCACTGAACGTCTGACGTATGTGTTTGTCCCTCTGAGTTCATTGTGTGGTCAGTAACACGAGGCGGCCCCTGGAGTATTATTGTAAAGGACCAGGTATCGAATATCTCTGACAATGCTCGCACTTAAAAAAAGGCTATTGTCTCGTTTTCTTAAAAGAGATATTTTAAAAGCTAAACTGCGTACTGCAAACGGCTGAAGTAAATAACTTAGAAGGCTTTTCAGGTTTTTTAAAAAAATACATGTTGATAACAATGGCCAGCTCTCAAGGAACTGGCTTTCCAGTTTTTCTGAGCTATAACAGTCACCAGGTGCTTGCAGTCGGAGATAGGTTGGATTCTTTTAGTAAATGATCCCTCACTGCAATTCTCTCTGAAATCTGTCTTGATGCTGTTTCCTCCTGGATTGGAGAACTGCGTGCAAGACTGATTAGCCTTGGATGTGTCTTTTTGCCAAGGGATGAGTTTATGGGGAGTTAGTACATTGGAGCAATTCATTAGTAGATTGTACTGTATCTATTAATCTGTTAAGGTTTCAAGTAGTTAAGTTATTCTAAACTCCTCTTCTATGTATTTTTATTAGAGTGTTTAAATAAATCGTGTTTTGCTTAAAGTTGTGTGGTTTGACCAACCGCATCAAATCTGGAACACCCATTTCACATCTGCCTTTGCTATAAAGTAGTGGGGCGGCACGGTGGCTCAATGGTTAGCACTACTGACTCACAGAACCAGGGAGCCAGTATCAATTCCTGCTTACGACTGTGTGCAGTTTGAACATTCTCCCTCTGTCTGCATGGGTTTCCTTTGGGTGCTCTGGTGTCCTCCCACAATCCGAGGATGTGCAAACAGGTTAATTGGCCATGCTAAATTGCCTATAGTGCTAGGTGCATTAGTCAGGGTTAAATGTGTGGTAGCCGAGTGAGGGTGGGTAGTTTGGTCTTTGATGTGGGCTTGTTGGGCCGTAGGGCCTTTTTTCATTATGTTAAGAACCTAACCGAAGACAAGCTTGGCGACCAGACATTCTGCTCTGGTCCATCGCAATCTGGGGACACTTGCCCGGTTCGAAATCGATAATTCCAAATCGGGTTCAGGATTAGAATCCCGACAGAGTGGAAGCAGGCCATTTGGCCCAACAAGTCCACACCAACCGTCGGAAGAGAAAACTATCCAGATGCATTCCCCTCCCCTATTACACCATATTTACACCTGACCTACACATCGCTGAACAGTACGGGAAATTTAACATGGCCATTTCGCCTAACCAGCACATGTTTGGGCTGTGGCAGGAAAATGGAGCACCTGGAGAACACCCACGCAGCGAAGGCGAGGATGTGCACAGGGAGATTGTTGGGCTCAAAAGCAGCGTCTTGTAATTGTTCGTTTCTTTTGGTCTGGGTATTGAATTCGGTTGGTTTGTACAGTGCTTTGTGTATGGAATGTTGCAATCAGGGAGACCCGTGGATTTTGTTAGCCATCACCGCGTGAGATTTGGGGGCAGTGTTCACAGTGATTCTGGCTCTACAACATGATAAACAAATGAAGCACAAGATACAGAGAGGGGAAACTCTGTAAATAGAAATGAGCAACCTCTTCCATATCAAGCCTGGGTCTTCCAATTACATTTTCCATAAATCCCAAACCGAGTGGGACAGTCTTGAGGGACCGAATTGTTTCCTCTATTTCTGTGCACCATGCTATAACAATAAGTGGACTCTAACTGCTCCTGTCGAGCCGTTTAGAGGGGTTGAATGGGACACAGAAACATGGGACTGAGGAGCAGGAGCGGGTCATTAGAGAACTTGAGCCTTCTCCAAGAGGCATTAAGATTTTGACTGATCAGATTGTGGTCTCAGCCTCATCTTCCTGTCTGTGTCCCATTATCTGTGACTCACTTCTCTGTCAAATCTTTAACTAACTCACCTGTGAATACTTGTAATCAGAGAAGAACCACAAACTTCTGGGGAAGAGAATTCCCATTCGAATGGCCCTTTTGGAATTCTTCCTCATCCCGCTGTGAGAATAACAGAATCATACAGCGTGGAAACAAGTCCTTTTGTCCAATTTGTCCATGCCAATCAGGCACCTTACTCAGATCTCGTCCCATTTGCCAGCATTTGGCCCACATCACATGATCCATTCCTATTTATGTACCTATCCAGTTACATTTTAAACGTGTAATGGTACCCGCTTTCACCACTTCCTCTGGCAGTACACCCACCAGCCTCTGTATGAAAAGGTTTCCCCTCAGGTCCCTTCTAAGTCTTTGCCCTGTCACCTCCACCCTATGCCGTCTAGTTCTGGATGCCCCTACACTGGGAAAAAGCTCTTGCCCATTCAGACTATCCATGTCCCTCAGGACTTTTTAAAACCTCTGTCATGTCACCATTCAGCCTCTGACAGTCCAGGGGGAAAAGCCTCATCCTGTTCATCATCTCCCTGTAGCTCAAACCCTCAGGTTCCAGAAAATCCTTGTAAATATTTTCTGAACCCTTTCAAGCTTAACAACATCCATCCTTTAACAGAGTCAACTGGTATGTACGCAGTTTTCTTGAAGTGGCCTCACCTACGTCCTGTACAAGCGCAACACGTTACTCCAACTCCTATTATCAATGTTCTGACCGATTAAGGCAAGCATGTCAAACACGTTCCTCACTACTCGACCGACGTAAATTCCACTTACAAGGAACTATGAATCTTCACCCATAGTTCTCTTTGTTAAGCAACATTCACCAGGGCACTACCCCGCTTTAACTTACCAAAAATGTAAAACCTCACAAATATCTAAACTAAACTCCATCTGCCAGTCCTTGGCTCATTGATGGTCAAGGATCCCGTTATATTCTGAGACAATCTTCTTCACTGTCCACTGCACCACGTTGGTGATGTTATCTGCAAACTTACTAACCATGCCTCCGATAATCACATCAAAGTTGTTTATGTTCGTGATAAAAAGCAGTGAGCTCAGCACTGATTCTTTCAGCACCCCGCTGGCCACAGGTCTTCAGTTTGGAAAACAATCCATTACCTTCAATCTAATTTTGTATCCAATTGGTTAACTTTTCCTAGATTACATATAACCTAATTTTAGTAATCTGTCTATGATGGGGAACCTTATTAAATGCCTTGCTGAAGTTTGTGTAACAATTGTACACCACGGTGTATTCTTCAATCTTCTTTGTCACCTCTTCATAATACTCAATCACATTAATTAGCCATGATTTCCATCACACAAATCCATATTGACTATCCCTAATCATTCCTTGTCTTTCTAAATAAATGCAAATTCTATCCCTCAGAATCCCTCCAAGGAACTCCTCGTCTATGACATTGGCTGATTGAGTCGATAATTCCCTGTGTTGTTTTGGCTCACTTCTCCCTTTTCTAGCCCCACTCCTCCACTGCCCACAAAAAATAATTATAACTATGTTAGTGATATTGCCAATGATATAGTTCTCAGAGTGTGTCAGGGTCAGTGTTAGGAACAAGTCAGGCAGATTTCTTTAATCTACTAAAACAACATGCCTGTGACCAAAACAAACTATGATGGAAAGAGGAATGACGTGAGGATATTGCAAATATGTACAGTGATATTTCCCTTTGAAAAATACTGGGAAACACACACACACACACACACACACACACACACACACACACAGACAGACAGTCACACAGACACACACACGCACAGACAGACACACATACACACGCATGCGCACACACATACGTATTGTTGATAACAAACTGAAAAGCAAAGTTTCTGCAAAGTTAACTTGAAAGAACATTGTCCAAATATGATTCGAACTTATGACCTTAGGAAAAATGAGAGTTTGACCAAATGCTGTTCTATTTGTACAGTCATCAAGTCCTACAGCATGGAGAGAGGCAGAGAGGCCCTTTGGCCCACATTCGTCCATGCTGACCCAAATATCAAACCACACTAAACTCATTTTCCAGCACTTGGCCCATAGCATTCTCGACCTTTCCTGTCCATGTACTTGCCCAAATGCCATTTAAATATCGTTAATGTAAATGCTTCAACTCCTTCCGTTGGCAGCTCATTCCCTTTGTGAACCACTCTCTGTGTAAAACAGTTTCCATCAGTTTCCCTTTTATTCTTTCCCCTCTCACCTTAAACTGATGATCTCCCGTCCTTGATTCCCCAGCTCTAGGAAAAAAAGGTTGGGTCCATTTACCCTATCCATGTAAACTTCTATAAGGCCCCTCTCCTGTGATCTAAAGATAAAAGTTCTCGCTTGTCCAACCTCTCCCTATAATTCAGACTGTTGGGTCCTGGCAACATTTTTGTAAATTCCGTCTGCCCACATTCCAAATTAAAAACACCCTTCCGATCGCAACGTGACTAAAACTGAACACAGCACTACAAGGGCAGACTCACCAACGTCCTGTATAACTACAACATAACTTCCCAACTGCTCTCCTCCATGTCCTGACCGATGGTTGCTCGTGTGGCAAAAACCTTCTTCATTGCCATGTCTAACTATGACCCCACTTTCAGAGAACAGTGGACCTAATCTCCATGCTCCCTCTGCTCAACTACACTCCTTAAGGTCCTACCAATCAACATGAAACTCTTACCTTGATCTAACGTTGCCAAAATATTCCTTGATCCACTTCTCCAGTTTGATCAAGGTCCTGCTGCAATTTCTGATATACTTCCTCACTGTCCACGATACCACCTATTTTAGTCATGATTCAGAGATGCCGGTGCTGGACTGGGGTGTACAAAGTTCAAAATCACACAACACCAGGTTATAGTCCAACAGGTTTAATTGGAAGCACATTAGCTTTCGGAGCGACACTCCTTCATCAGGTGATTGTCAATCACCTGATTAAGGAGCGTCGCTCTGAAAGCTAGTGTGCTTCCAATTAAACTTGTTGGACTATAACCTGGTGTTGTGTGATATTTAACCTATTTTAATGTCATCTTCAAATTTCCTAACCATGCCTTGTACATTCGCAAGAATATCATTGATACAGATAACAAACAGCAATGGGCCCAGCAGAGACCCCTGAGGCACTTCATGTGTCACAGGCCTCCAGTCCGAGAGCATCCATCTTCTATTAAACTCTGCTTAGTACCATCAAGCCAATTGTGTGTCCAATTTGCCAGCTCCCTCTGGATTCCATGCAATTCTAACCTTCCAGACCAGCCTATCAATGGCAACCTTGTCAAAGGCCTTACTGAAAACCACACAGTCTACCGCCCTACCCTCATCAACATTCCTGGTCACTTCATCAATGAACTCAAACAAATTTGAGAGGCATGATCTCCCACTCACAAAGCCATGCAATCTTTCCAGTCTAAAAACAACTATTAATAATTATTATTAAAATTAATAACATCAAACTAATAAATAATAATAATATGACACTTTCATTGGAGAATAAATGTTTCATGATATGTGATATTGGAACGTGCATCATGGGTGAAGGGCAGAATAGATTTTGTACCTGTGTCATTGAACTGTTTTGAGAAAAAGCAAGGGTGACATGGTAGTTCAATGGCTCGTACTGCTGCCTCATAGTGCCATGGATCCGGGTTTGGTTCCAGCTTCGGGTGACTCTCTTTGTGGAGTTTGCACATTCTCACTGTGTTTGTGTGTGTTTCCTCTGGGTGCTCCATTTTCCTTCCACAATCCAAAGGTCAGGTGAATTGGCCATGCTTAGTTACCCATAGTGTCATGTGCATTCGTCAGGGGTAAATATAGGGTAAGGGAATGGGACTGGGTGGGTTACTGTTTGGAGGGTCAGTGTGGTCTTGTTGTGCCAGACGACCTGTTTCCATACTGTCGGGAATCTTTCAAAAAAGCTATTTCTAAACAAACCTTATCTTTCCAAATGCATGCATATCTTATCCCTCAGAGGCTTCTCAAGCAACCTACGTACCACAGATGTTAGACTTCCTGGTCTATCGATCCCAGATTTTTCTTTGCTTCCCTTCTTGAATAACGGCACAACATTTGCTAATCTCCAATATTCTGGAACCTAACCAGTCGCTAACGATGATGCAAAAATATCAACCAGGGTCCTCGTAGTTTCATTTCTAACCTCTTGCAGTGTTCTTGGATGCATCTGTTTACAACCAGGAGATGTATCCACCTTCATACATTCTAATGCATCCAACACACCTTCTCCTGTGATATTGACTCACCCCAAGATAACACTACGACTTTTGTTAACCTCCCAAGTTTCATGTATTTCTCCACGCTAAAAGCAGAAGAGAGATATTCATTGAGAAGTTCGCAAATCTCCTACGGTTCTAGACATGCATGTCCATTTTGGAACTTGAGTGGTTATACTCTCATTTAGTTATTCTTTTTACTTTAATATACTTAATGAACCTCTTTGCATTCACCCTAATCTTCTCAGCCAAGGCTATCTTGTGCCCCCTTTTCACCCTCCTGATTTCCTTCTTCAGTAAACTCCTGTATCCCCTGTATACCTCCAGGTATTCCCTCGATCCCAGCTTCCATGGACCTGAGCCACGCCTCTTTTTTGCGGGTCAAAGCCTCAATATCTCCTGACATCCAAGGTTCCCTCTACCTACCAACCTTGCCTTTTACCCTCACAGGAACATATAGACCTTGAACTGTAGACATTTCACTTTTAAAGGCCTCCCACTTGCAGGAGGTCCCTTCGCCTGCAAACTCCTCTAACCAACCCCTTCAAGCTCCTGTCTAATTCCATCATAATTCGCCTTGCCCAAATTTTGAACTTAAACATGTGGACCAGTTTTGTCCTTCTCCATAACTATTTAAAAATTAATAGAACTATGCTTGCGGGTCCCAGAGGGCTCCCCCACTGTCACCTCAGTCACCTGTCCTGCCCTAGATCTTAGAGTAGGTCAGGCTTCGTCCCTTCCTGAGTTTCACCCTCTACTTACTGCTTGAGGAAAATATTCCGAACACACTTAACAGATACACCCCGTCCTAGTCCTTAATTCTATGTCATTCCCAGTCTATGTTAGGAAAATTAAAATATCATACTAATGCAATCCTATTGGCCCTGCAAGTCTCCCCAGTCTGTCTACATACTTTTGTTCCCCTAATTCCTCGTTTATTATTTGGGGGCCTATTGTACAATCCAAATCCTATCACCATTCCCTTCTTATTTATTAGCTCCCCAGACAAATCCTCACAGGATGATCCATCAATTATTTTATCTCTGATTACTGCTGTGATACTCGCCTTAATCAAAAATGAAACTCCCTGTCTCCTCTTTCCACCATCTCTGTTCCGCATAAAGCACCTGTACCCTGGTACATAAGCTGCCAGTGCTGTCCGTCCCTTCGCCATGTTTCAGTAATGGCTATAATATCCCAGTCCCATGCACCGATCCATGCCCTGAGTTCATCGGCCTTACCTGTCAGCCATCTTGCATTGAAACAGTTGCAATTTAATTCAACAAGCATTCCTTGCTCTCTGTCATTGTCTAGCCTGACCTGTCTCTTCATTTTACTGTTTCTGATTACTGTATAGCCTTCCAGCCTCGCACTTGTCTCCCTGCTGTTGAGGATCCCACCACTCCCCAACCCCAGCCAATCTAGTTGAAACCATCTCTTGCAGCAGTTGCAAACCTGCCTGCCGGGATATTGGTCCCCTTCCAGCTCAGGTACAATCCGTCGTTCCTGAACACGTCATCTTGCCTCACAAAAGATCCCAGTAATCCAAAAATCTCTGCCCCCTGCACCAATTCTTTAGAAACCCCTTCGTCGGCCATATCATCCTATTCTTACCCTCACTAGCACGGAGAACAGGAAGTAAACTGGATATTAGCACTGTCTTTTACCCTTTTCCGTAGCTCTCCACAATCACTCTGCAGGATGTCATCACTATTTCGACCTGTGTCATTCTGTCCTTTGTACCAATGTGCACAATGACTTCTGGCTGCTTCCCCCCACTGCCTCCCCCAACCCCCAGTGAGAACGTTCTGCAGCCACTCTGAGGCATCCTGGACCCTGGGCATGTGGGAGGCTACACACCATTCCGGATTCCCATTTGCAGCCACAGAATCTCCTGTCTGTTCCCCTCACTATCGAGTCGGATAATTACTTCTGTTGTTATTCTGCTTGCACAGCCTTCTGACAATGGGATTTCTTCATGAATTTGGCTGAATTGCTTTGCTTCAGGCAATGGGAAGATTCCAATGAATCCTCATCAGGAATCCTCCATTAGTGGGAAAGACGACTGGGCTTTGTTTCACTCCCACACATTGCTGTGATGAGCGAAAGGGAAACAGAAAGGGAGCAATAGAATGTTTCTCCACAGATAGGCTACATTTTCCATCTGTAAGTTAAATCAGTAACATTATCAGTCCCACACTAGACTCTGTGAGCTCTTCTTGAACATTGTCTGAACTCTATGACTCCATCACATTCTCGACTCCAGGTCAGTGCATTATTGCGGTATCAATTCATTAACAATAAATGGTTCTACTTGTTTTGATGATGTGTTACTATGTGCTTCCATAATGTAAAAATAAGTGTTTCATGTCTTCACAATATCGGTGTTAAAATGAATATTCTTAAACATATACAGTAATTGCTGGAAAAGCTCAGCTTGTCTGTCAGCATGTAGGAAGAGAATTCACAGTTCAATTTTACTGTCCAATGACCTTTCCTTTGAAACTGATTTTTTCTTAAATTATTTCCCCAGTTTTATTCTCCCACACAATGAGAAATATCCATCTGGTCTTCTCCAACTACGCTCTTCTCAAGATCTTATATGGCCAATAAAACATCCCTCATTCTCAGGCCGAACTGTTAATTCTTCACAACGTAATGCCTTCATTCCAAGAATGCGTAAAGAGAAACATCTTTGAGACGTTTCGAAAGCAATTTTGTTTTTTCCCAGTTTAGGCTGTATAACTACACATAATGCAACAGATGTAATCTCAGCAATGCCCTGTACTGATGCAAAAAACATCGCTAAGATCATACCCAACACCCCTTGCACAAAACAGGATCACGACATTTACCTTCTAAATCACTTGCTACATGTTCAGGTTAATTTGATGTGATTCATGTACTAAGACACACAAATCCCTCTGTAACACTGAGTTCTGCATTCTCCTTGCATTTAAATAAATTTCTGCTGTTTCATCTTTTCCCCAAAACAGAAAATTTCCATCACATATATATTGTACTGGTTTTTTTCTGCTGAAGCTTTGCTCACAGCCATCCTCTGTCTGTATGCCATTGCTTGTTGCTATGCCCTCCCCCAATCTGTGTCCCATTGCAGACGTTCTGCACTCCCACTGTCTGTATCCCATTGCAGAAGCACTGCCCTCCTCCATCTGTATCCCTTTGCTGATGCTCTACCTCCCCGTCTGGAGCCAATAGCAGACCCTCTGCCCTCACCTGTCAGTATACCATTGCTGACGCTCTGCCCTCCTCCTGTCCGTATCCCATTGCAGACGCTCTGCCTTTTCTCTGCCCTCCACTGTCTGTATCACATTGCAGACACTCTGCCCTCCCCCTGTCTGTATCCCATTGCAGATGCTCTGCCCTCCCCGTCTGTATCCCACTGCAGACGCTATGCCTCCCCGGTCTGTATCCCACTGCAGACGCTATGCCTCCCCTGTCTGTATCCCACTGCAGACTCTCTGCCCTCACCCATCAGTGTTCCATTGCAGGCGCTCTTCCCTCACCCTGTCTGTATCTCATTGCAGACGCTCTTCCCTGCCCCTGTCTGTATCTCATTGCAGACGCTCTTCCCTGCCCCTGTCTGTATCCCGTTGCAGACGCGCTGCCCTTCCCCTGTCTGTATCTCATTGCAGACGGTCTGACCTCCCCTGTCTGTATCCCATTGCAGACGCTCTTCCCTCCCCCTGTCTGTATCTCATTGCAGACCGTCTGACCTCCCCTGTCTGTATCTCATTGCAGACGCTCTTCCCTGCCCCTGTCTGTATCCCGTTTCAGACGCTCTGCCCTTCCCCTGTCTGTATCCCATTGCAGAGGTGCATCCCTCCCCCAGTCTGTCTCCCATTGCATACACACTGCCCCTCCCCTGTCTCTATCCCATTGCAGACGCTCTTCCCTCCCCCTGTCTGTATCCCGTTTCAGAGCTGCATCCCTCCCCCAGTCTGTCTTCCATTGCAGACACACTGCTCCTGCCCTGTCTGTATCCCATGGCAAACGCTCTGGCTCCCCTGACTAAATCTCATTGCAGATGCTCTGCCCTTCCCCTGTCTATATCCCATTGCAGACGCTCTGCCCTTCCCCTGTCTGTATCCCATTGCAGAGGTGCATCCCTTCCCCAGTCTGTCTCCCATTGCAGACACACTGCCCTTCCGCGTCTGTATCCCATTGTAGACGCACTGCCCTCGCTCTGCCCTCCGCTGTCTGTATCTTACTGCAGGCGCTTTTCCCTCCCCCCGTCTGTATCCCACTGCAGACGCTTTGCCCTCCCCCCGTCTGTATCCAATTGCAGGTGATCTGTCCTTCCCCTGTCTGTATTCCATTGCAGATGCCCTGCCTTCCCCCTGTCCGTATCCCATTGCAGACGCTCTGCCCACCCCCTGTCTGTATCCCACTGCAGACGCTCTGTCTCCATCTGACATCTTTTACCTAAGCCTGAAAAGTGAGAGAGATGAGATTGGAACTCCCAGCGAGTTTAAATTCAGAATTGCTCTTTACTGAACATTGCAGCTTACTTGGCTGGTGGGACGTCGATGTTTCAGAATCTCCACACAAGGTGTCCTGGTCCTCTCTGGCTCTTTCCAGGATCCTCCCCACATGCCGAGGTAGAGGGTGAGGGAACGGATATCGGGCACTCTAAAACCCTGCTTGGCCTTTTATGTCCTATTCCAGAATGTTTCTCCTGTAATGGGAGAAGAGGAGGGACGGAGTGAGGGTGGGAGTGGGTGTCTCTGCTGTTAATGTTGGTATAGGGAAGTGGGAAGGGTGAGATGTCCAGAGGGAGTCTGACCACAGTGTTGTATCCATGCAGTAGTATTAGTGTGCGGGGCTATTGCGTCAGTGACAGAAAAACTGAGGGAAGGAAGGTGCTGAATTCAACAGTGAATGTGGTCGTGCTTGAGCTTTATTTGGAGATAGAGTGTGCGCATTGTTCGGGGGTAGGTGTTATAACAGATATACAGTGAGTGCGAGGGAGCAGAAGAATATGGTGACACTTATCCTGGCAAAGTGGGGGGAAAGAATATTGATGCTTGTCCTGTATTGCTGACCAATTCTTCAGATCATCTCAGCGTTGAGGTGAGTCTCCCTGAACGTCTTGTCCAAGTCTATCAGTAATATCGCCTCAGACCCTTTCCATCAGTTCCCACAGAATCAGTTTGGGTGGATCTTACAAATAGCAAGGTGAAGCAAACATTAGTGTATTATATATCAAAACCAAATCTGTCACGTAAATACTTTACAACATATGCTCTGGAAATTAGGTATGCAAGTATATTCAAGGGGGAGCAATGACACAGTGATATTATCACTGGGCTCTTAACCCAGAGACCCAGGTAATATTCTGTGGACATGAATTCAAATCCTGACAAGGCAGATGGTGGGATTTGAATTCAATATGCATCTGGAATCAAGGGTTTATGATGACCAGGAATCCATTGTCGATTGTTGGAAAAACTCATCTGCTTCACTGATATCCTTGAGGGAAGGATACTGCTGTCGTTACCTGGTGTGGCCTGCATGTGACTCCAGACCCAAGACAACGCTGCTGACTTTTAACTGCCCTCTAGCATGGGCAATAAATACTGGTTATCCAGGGACGCCCACCCCTCATCCTGTGAATGAGTAACAAATAATCGTGTGTGCTGCAGTAATAATGGATGGTCTCAAGTTGCACCGAAATTGCAGTGACTACTAATACTGTGAAGATAAACTTCCGTAAGTGTGTATTGGGTAGGTTGAACATTATGTTGTGAACCAAACTAGAGAGCAGGTTATTTCAGATTTGGTGTTGTGTTGTCAGGAGGACTAATTAATAAACTTGCTCTGAAGCAGCTTTGGAGGAATAGTGACATCAATATGTTACATTTTGACACGGCGTCTGAATACAATATCGAATGTTTGAACATTCTGGTTAAGTATCATGGAAGCCCGGAGGCTAGAGGGTCAAGCATGCTCCAATGAATTGGGCAAGTATAATATAACATTCAATGGGAAAAGCAATGATTGTGAGAGTCATAGAGTCCGACAGCACGGAGAAAGGCCCTTCAGCCCAAATTGGTCCATTCCGAACAAAATGTCCATCCACATTAACCCCATTTCCCTGCTCTTGCCCCATATCCTTCTTAATCTTTCCTATCCGTGTATTTTTCAAAATGCATTTTAAATTTTGTGTATCTACCCGCCTCAACCACTTCTGCTGGCATCTCATTCCATGTGCACACCACCCTGTGTGTAAAAGAAATTGCCCCTCAGGTTCCATTTTACTCTTTCCCCTCGGATATTAAATTGATGCCCTCTAGTCCGTAGTTGCTCAAAAAGACTGATTGCATTCACTCTATCCATGCTACCCATGATCTTATACACTTCTATCAGATCCCCCTCTGTCTCATACACTCTAAAGTAAAAACTCCTAGTTTGTCCAACCTCTCACTATAACTCAGACCATTGAGTCCGGGCAACATCCTTGTAAATTTCTTCTGCACTAGTTCCTTTTTAATAACATCCTAACCGTAGCAAAGTGAACAATACTTCACATAAAACTACCAGTACTGCCTCACCACCATCCTGTATAACTGCAACATAACTCCATAATTTCGATACTCATTACTCTGACTGATGAAGGCCAGTTTGCCAAATGCCTTTTTCACTGCCCTATCTACCTGTGGCTCCACTTTCAGAGAACCTTGAACCTGAATTCATAGGTCTCTTTGTCTCAATACACTCCTTAAGGCCCTGCCATTCACCATGAAACTCCTACCTAGATATGACTTTCTAAAATGCAAGAACTTACATTATCTGTATTAAACTCCATTTGCCATTTCTCGGCCCACTTTCTCACCTGATTAAGGCGCTGCTGTAATTTCTGAAATTTCTGATAATCTTCCTCACTGTCCACGATACCACCTATTTTAGTGTCATTTTGAAACTTATAATTCATGCCTGTACATTCTCGTCTAAATCATAGATGTCTGTAATATGTAAATATATATATATATATATATATATATAATATACATGCATAAAACAAGCAGTAATAGTCGCAGAACCGACCCCTGAGGCATTCCACTCATCACAGGCCTTCAGCCCATCAAGCATACTTCCACTATTACCCTCTGTTTTCCTACAATGAAGCAAATCTATGATCTGATTTGCCAGCTCCCCCTCAATTCCATATGATCTAAACTTCCAGAGCAGCCTACTATGTGGAACCTTACTGAAGGCCTTACTGAAATCCATATACACCACATATACCACCGTGCCCTTGTCAAAGTTACTGGTCAGTTCACCAAAGCACTCTAACAAATTATTGAGCCATGATACCCCACGCACAAAGACGTGCTGACTGCTCATAATCACACCCTGCCTTTCCAAATGCATGTATATCGTCTCTCTCTCAGAATCTTCTGAAGAAACTTGTCTACTAGAGATATCAGATTTGCTGGTGTATAGGTCCCAGGTTTTTCTTTGTAGCTCTTCTTGAATAAGGGAACAGCTTCGCTATGCTCCAGTCCCTCCGGGACCTCACCCTTTGGCTACCAACCAGGGCCCCCACTATTACTTCTCTGTCCTCCTGCAGTGTTCCTGAATATATCTGGTCAGGACCAGGAGATTTATAGAAATACTGCATAGTCTGAAAGATATGTCTACTTATTTCAGGTGAAAACACCAAAGAGTGAGTAAGTGACTCAATGATGATTAACATAACAAATTAAAGAATATATTAATCACCGCAAGTGACTTCAGAAGAATTCCAGACATTGTGGAATCCTAAGAACTCTCAGAAAATTGCAATCCAGAAAAGGAGGGCCATGAAACTGATCAGGAAATCAAAAAGCGAACATGCATGCAAACAAACAGGAACACAAAGACTGCAAAAATCTATGATCTATATTTCAAAAGAAAAAACACATTGTCAAATGTGGAAATGTGCAATCGGGAGAGACGAGTTGATGGTGGATAACAGGGGAATGGGCAAAGCAAATGCCCAGTTACTACACATCTGTCTTAATGGAGTAAGATCCAGAAAATCACACAGGAATACAAAGTGATCGTATAGGACTTGTGGAAGTAAAGACATAAAGTCAATTCATATCAGTAACAAGGCAATATTAAACATGCAGCTGGATTGAGCATTGCTAAGCTTGACAAACCAGATGTACTTCATACCAAAATCTTCAGAAATAAATCACAAATAGAAGTATTGATTGCATTGTCGATGACTGCGTTCTATTTTCCTGTACATTCTGCAGAGTCTGGAAGCTGGTGTAGATAAATGTACATTAATAAACGTGATCCAAGCACGATAGATGAATGGTAGGGATCCAAGCATCTACAAAGAGAAGAAGAAATAGTGTGGAGATCTGCAGACCAATTAACTTGACATTTGTCGGGAAACTGTTGGAATATATTATATAGGATGTGATATTGGATACTTAGACATTAACAGCAACATTGGAGAGACTCAGTATGCATTTCTGAAAGGGAAATCATACTTTACAAACTTTGGAATTGTTTGAAGTTTATTCTTATAGCATAGATAATGGGGATCCAGTAGACTTGGCATATTTTAGATTATCAGAAGGCTTTCTATAAGAACTCACATAGTGAGTTCGAAAATGCAATGATGTGAAAGGTATTTGGAGGAATATATGTAAGTGGAAACCTAAAGTTTGGTTTGCCTTCCTTTAAGGGAGTCAGAATATAGATGTAAAGACACATTGAAGCAGTGTGTTGGTGAGACGTACCTGGAGTATTGTGCACAGTTTTGGTGACCGAATCTGAGAAAGAATATACTGGCCTCAGAGGAAGTGCAATGCACATTATCCAGACAAATCCCTCAGGTGGCAAGCTTGCGTGATGAGCAAACTCGGCCTATGTTCTCTTGAGTTTAAAGAACCAGCGGTGGGTCACTGTGAACTTTATAAAACTCACAAAACATACGACAATTTGGAAATTAACAGGAAATTTATCAGGCTGTCTAATCCACATTCAAGGCAAATAATGGCAGGATAAGGGACAAACCACTTAAGACTGCAATAAGGAGGAAATTCTGCGCAGGGAGGGGACTGACTCACACAGGGGCAAGGCAAGGCGAGATTACGGAGAATCTCCAGATAACCTACAAGTGTGTCAAGTGGAGCAGAATAACCAATGAACACGTAGGACTCATTAGTGACTTGCCGAGTTGCATCTAACTCAATTTAGGTAGTAGGAAAAGAGGGGAGTTGTAGAAGGCTGTTTGTGTGACTGGAGGCTAGTGTCCAATGGTGTACCACTGGCATCAGTGCTGGGTCCCTTATTATTTGTGATTCAGAGGTGCTAGTGTTGGGCTGGGGAGGACAAATCTAAAAATAACATAACAGCAGACCATAGTCTAACAGGTTTATTCGGCAGCACTAGCTTTCGAAACGTAGCTTCTTCATCAACGTGCACAACCACGTGATATAACTGATGTTGAGAGATTGTTAACCTTATTATTTGTGGTATTCATAAATGATGCAGTGAATATGGACGAGGGGTGGGGTGTGTAATAAATAAGTTTGGATTTGATACAAAGATTGGCCGGGTGGTTGGCAGTGAGGAGGAAGGCCTTATGTTACAGGTGGATACTGATAGAATGGTCAGATAGGTGGATCAATGGCAGATGGAATGCAACCCTGATAACTATGAGGTGATGCAACTTTGGAAGAAGGAACCAGACAGGGGAGTACTCAATGTATGGCAGCACACTAGAAAGCTCAGAGGGTACTTCTCCACACATTGCTGAATGTGTCTGCACAGGTTAATACACAATCAGGGAAAGGCTAGGGGAATGTAAACATAGCCTTTTTTCATCGAGGCATAGATTATAAGAACTATGCGGAACTGTGGTGAGGGCAACATGGAATATTGTGTGTGGGTCTGGGAACAACATTACAGGAAGGATGTGACTGTAGTGGAGGGGGTGCAGAGCAGATTCACCAGAATGTTCCCTTGGATGGAGCATATCAGCTATGGAGAGAGGCTGGATAACCTCAGGTTGTTTAGTTTGGAGGAGAGAAGGCTGCGAGGTCTGTGATTCAGAGGGATAGGATTACGAGGTACATGGACAGGGTGGATAGACAGCAGCTGTTGCTTTGACTCACAGGCCCACATTTTTAAAGTAAAGGATTTGCGGTTTAGTGAAGATTTGAGAATTGTTTTTCAACCAGAGGGTGTTGGGGTCTGGAATGCACTTCTTGAGAGTGGAATTGTCATGGTAACCTCAAGCCATTAGAAACCACATGGTTGTGCACTTCAAATGCTTTAAGATTCACGGCTACGGTCTTGTGTCAGAAAGTGGGCCGAATGTAGACTGCTGTATTTCTGGTCGTACAGAGTCTGTGCTTCTTTGATTGCATGGCTGTGGAAGGTCAATCATTGAGTAGCTTAAGGTAGGAATTGATGGGTTTCTGAAGAATATCTAAACAAAGTTGTGAATTGAGAACTTGTTCTATTTTCTGGAAATATGTCAATGGCAAAATTAAGAGAAAAAAGTTGCAGATTTCTTACAGTCTGATGCCAGATAATTGAGGACCGGGAAATAGCAGAACTATGGAGCAAATACCTTAGTTATGCCTTCACAGAAGAAAACAAAACAAATAAGAAAGCTTCCTAGCAATACTAGGGAATTTCACTCTTGTGAGAAAAAGGGAATAGAATGAAAATAACATCTAAACAGTTTAGAGAAAATATTGGACTGAAATTAATGGGCATAGACAAAGTCAACAGAGATTTATGAAAAGGGAATCATATTTGAGAAAGTGGCTTTTAGTAAAATTATGTAGGAGGTATCAATGCCATGCGAGTGGAATCTCAGAAAGATTTTTGATAAAGCCCCAAGCCTATTGTGCAAATTTGAATCCTATGGGACTCCGGCTAATATATGGTCATAGATTTAAAATGGGAGAGCTGGCAGGAAACAGTGAGTAGGAACAAAACAATGTTTTATTTTTATACGGAAGGCTTGGAGGATATTGTTAGGATCGTGTCTTGGGCTCCAGCTATTCCCAATATCTTTGGGTGAGGGGCGCAAATGCAATATTCCCAAGTCTGCTGACAGCACTAAACGATGTCAGCCTGTGAGTGGATGAGGGGGATGTAAAAAAGTTCCAAGGTGATTGAGACAAGTCGAGGGACTGGGCAAATACATGGCAGATGGAGAGTAATGGGGAGATGAGATGTTGTGTACAATAGAATGGCAGCCTCCCATTTGAAAAAGGAGTGGTTGAAAAATGTTGCACTATAAATGAACTTAAGCTGCATTTTTGTTTATTTCTGCGTAGCCCTCCGAGTCCATGTGTGGCAGTAAGCTCTGAAGCCAGAAGTCAATACTGGGAATGGCATTGGCACGCTGACAATTGTATATAGGCTCAGCAAGTGAGGAACTGTAACTTTGAAAGGAATCTGGATCTCCCTGTACACCAGTCACTGAAAGCAATATTGCAGGAGTAGAAAGCAGGAAGGAAGATAAATGCTGTATTCACCTTCATTTCAGGGGGATTTGAGTACAGGAGTAAATGTATCTCACTGCAGCTGTACAGGGCCTTGGTGAGACCCCATCTCAAACATTGTGCAGTATTGTGTGCAGTTATTGTCTCTTTTCCGAACAGACGACAAACCTGACATTGAGGGAGAGTAGCAAAGGATGACCAGACTGATCTCTGGGATGACAGACTTGTGGGAGCAGAGTTTGGAGCGACTGGACCTGTATTCCATGGGGTTTAGGAAAATGAGTGGAAATCTCAGTGAAATATATAACACTCTGACAGGGCGGGACAGATTAAAAGCAGGGATGGTAATTCCCCAGGTTGGGACATCTAAAACAAGGGGCTACAATATTAGGTACAGACAGGCCACTTTGCATTGAGATGAGAATAAATGCCAGCACTCGGAGACTGGCGAACTAGGGGTACTCTCTCCCAGATCAGGCTGTGGAAGTCAAGGGGCTGAATAAAAATAATGATTTCTGGAAACTAAAGGGATAGGGAGAGAGCAGGAGTGTGGTGTGAAGATAGAAGATCAGCTATTATTCCTGGTTGTTCTCCAATAACACAATAACTGTGTTCCTGTACAACACTGTGTTGTAGGAAATCGTGTAATATTAATAATGGGGTCTATGGAAAAAAAAGGGTAAGTGGTGAACGCCCAAAAATATCAGTAAAAACCAAAATTTAAATTTGGTCAAACACACAATAGGACATTCTAAATAAATCTTTAAATTACATGTTGTACTGGAACAGTGCTGTAAATGTAACGCTTTCACGCGACAGTCACTCACTGGTGCACTGTACCTTTCACCACAATCTTCACCAGAAAGCGCGCGGCGGCTGACTGACCATGTGATACCGATGCCGAATTTCAGTTTTCCCCAAGATTCTCCCCACAGTTTAAAATAAAGTTCTTTCTAAAGATAGACTACAATTCCCAGTTTCAGGCTCAGTTTCAAGGCCTGAAGAGTCAATTGCATTCCTGTTTTGGCTGAACACATTGATTGTACCTTTTGTAGATAGAGGGTTTCTGAGGCTGGGTTTGCTGTTCAGCTGGTGCCAGACAAGGAATCGCGTCACAGTAAACGCCAGTTCACTTTATTGAAAAAGGTTCATGAATTGCATTGCAGCTGAAATGTATTTAATCAACACGCGTTATCAGTGAACTGCCTCTACATAGAATGGAGCCGCAAAACTGATGGGCTGAATGGACTACAGTAATTCTCATTTTATGTTTCACAATATTTAAACATATTAAGGGATATGTATATTGTATGGGGAAAACTGAATTGAGGAGATGTTCGACCATTAACTAGAATAGGGAAAGCTCAATGAGTTGTATGACGTATTCCTTTCCCGATGCTTCTGTACAGTGTGTGGGAAAGCTCTGTAAATGTTGTGACTAGCTCTCAGCTGTTAGGAAGGAGGTCTCTGCAGGGTCGACAGGATTGTGTTTCCAGTTCCCTTTTCTGATAACGAGGCTGGTGCCGGCTGTTCTCTCCAGGATTATCCTTTAAGACCTCGGAGCAGTTTGATACAATTGAGGGCCTTGCTTGCCTACTTCAGAGACCTTTGAAGAGTGTATCACATGTCTGTGTGTCTGGAGTCACTTTTAGGCCAGACAGAAAAGCACGGGAATTAACTTCCTGAAAGTACATTGGGGAAGGAGATCGACATCTATAATCGACATTGAATACATGATCACTATTACTGACACCAGGTATTAGATCTCGATATTTTATTAATTGTTTTTAACTTGCATATGCTGCCAGAGAATTATCCTGGTCTGGATTAGCAATCCAATGACAATTCCACAACAGCACCATCTCCACATGGGGACTTATCGGAAACCACACTGAACCGATTATTTCTGTGCTGTGTGACAGCTCTATCAAAAATAACCCCAACCAATTTGACTATCGTGATGGGACTGAGGGCGTGGTAATTGGTCCGATTGTAATTATTCCCTTCTTAGGGGCTGGGACATAGTTTAGTAATTACCCACATTAGAGAAAGTGAGGATTGCAGTTGCTAATTACCCACATTGCCAGGGAGTTGTCAGAGTTGGAATTGGAATGAAACAGCTTCCTCAGGTACACGGCAGTCGTGCAGCAAAAGTCCTCAGTGCTATTGCAGGAATGGTGTCAGGACCAAATGCCTTTGTCATATCTACAGTGTCTAGCTGTTGCTTCATGTCACGTGCAGTGAATTGAATTGGTTGAAGACGGGCATCTGTGATTCTGAGGGTATCATAATGAGGGTGAGGTGGGTAATCAACTCAACACTTATGGCTGAGGATGGTGCAGATACTGCATTTTTACATGTATGCACAGGGCTGTTCCATTATTTAGGATGGAGATATTTGTGGAGTCCTCTCCTCCCGTAAGTTGTTTAATGGTCCATCGACTTTTATGCATGGATTGGACAGGATGAGAGAGCTTATATCTGATTTGTTAGTCTTGGAATCATCTCTCTCTCTGTATCAGATGTTAGTCCTGCTGTTCGAAGTGTAACCAGCCAAGTGCCGTAGTTTAATGGATTGTCATGAGGTTTAGGTGCACGTGATTCCGACCCGACCATGTTCACCCACACTCGTAACTGACCCATGAATCGGCTTGATGGAAATGGTAGACGGATGGACTATCCTGGGGGAAAGTTACAGATTGTCATTGAAATCTACAGCATCAGATGATAACCCAGTTTTAGCTGCAATATCTACAATTCAATTCTATTGACTGACACGCCCCGCCCCCCCACTCCCCCCCAGTTCACACCGAGACCCATTCACCCATCAGCCCTGTATTCAGTGACAAACTCTGGTTTCTGATGCCGAAATACTTCCATTTTCATATTCTCATTCTGCTGGATGTCTTTCCTTGGTGTTACGCCTCCAATTTGTTACGTAAACAATATCCATTTAAGGTACTAATCTGAATCTTTTCCTTTCAGTAATGCCATCTTCTGTATTTGAAGTGAATGTGTTTCCTTCTGTTTTTCCCCCGACCATGAATCAGAGCTCTGCAGTGTCAGTGATGCCAGCCTTTTGCAGTTTTCGAGTCAAGGAACTTGTCACCATGCGTTACTGTTCAGTTCCCAGTGTATAGCGCTCCATGTTGGACAGGATGTCTGGGCATCTTTGACAATATGTCGTTGGAAATTGTTCATAAACAGAAATTGCTGAAGAAATTGCTAAAGATGTTGCAGAATATTTTGGAGTGAATGCAGAGTTAAACTTTCAGGTCCAGTGAACCTTCTATATAGGTTTTTTATTTTTATTTCCAGTATCCATAATTATTTATTTAATTGAAAACTTGTTCTGCGCCTATTCCTTTCTGGAGAAACTCAGAAGGTATGTCAACATCTGCAGAGAAAGAGAAACAGAGTTAGCGTTTCCAATCCAGTGTGACAATTCTTCAAAACTGAATACAATTGCAAAGTGGTCTTTTAATCACTTGCCAGATGTAGAGGATGGGTAGCAGGGAAAAGAGGGTGTGGCAAAAGATAAACGGGCTTTTAGCAGTGGTGAAAGGGAATATTCCGTTTAACGGGTTGAATTTAAAGTGTGAATGGGGGAAAGGGATTATCACTATTGAATGCAAGATAAAAAGACACAACCACACAAAGTTATACGGAGGACAGGAGGGAAAATGTTGACCATGTGCTATATACATCTGGCCACAGATACGTTTTCACTTTCGTGAACATCACCCCCCTTTAGATAAAGGGATTCAGGTGCTTGACTTCTTATTGGCAATAGTAAGCTTTTCATGCTGCCTTAGTATTGTAACATGGAGTAAACAAATCACAGTTTGACTTTTGGGCCGAGTGTTGGTTACCTGTCATTTTTAATGTTGTTTAATTTTGCAGTGCTTATCTTTAAACGCTTGTTCTTGAAGTTAGTATCAGATGGAGTGTAGGATGTTGAGGAGTGACATTGTAGAAACTTATAAGATCATGACAGGTATGGAGAGGGTGAATAGTCAAGGTCTTTTCCGAAGGGTAGGGGAATCCAAACATAGAGGGAATAGGTTTAAGGTGAAAAAGGGTAGATTTAAAAGGGACTAAAGGGCAGCTTTTTTACACAGAGGGCGGTGTGGGTATGGAATGAGCTTCCAGAGGTAGAGTGGAAGATACAAGAACAGCTACAACATTTAAAACTCATTTGGGCAAACATATGAATGGGAAACATTTGGAGGCACGTGGACCTAATGAAAACAGATGGGAAACCTGGCAAGCATGGACATTTAGAAAAGCTTCACGCAGAGTCAGTGTGGTTTTGTGAAAGGGAAATGATATTTTGCCCTGTAAAACCAAAAGTTCTTACACAAAACAGAAGCTCCAGGACGTCGGATACTGTATTAACATGGGATGATGATTGTTTAACACAGAAATCGGAGAGTCAGGATTAATGGATCTTTATGGTAAAGGTTTATCTGCTGGAGTATCACAAATATCAGTCTGATGGCATCAGTTATTTGCAATCTATGCTGACAGCCTGAAGGAGGGATCTGAGTGCAACATACATCCGAGTTTATGGCTGACACTGAGAATCAAAAGGCAGGCTGTTATTTAATGGAGAGGACTTCCAGAAAAGGAACAGTAAAGGCATTGGAGTCTTCCTGTGTATGAAACATAAAGTCAGCATGATGATGCAGCAAGAAACTCGGTTGGTATATGAGGCGGTTTCCTGGGAAGGAAGGGTTGTGTTATTGAGAATCTCTAAGATGGTGAGGCGATAATTCATTGGGGTTTAAATGAATGAGGAGTAAAACTGCTGAAACCTACAAGACACAGAAAGGGTTGGAGAAGGTAGATGTTGAGAAGTTTTTTCCATTCTTGAGCAAAGTGTTGAACTCGAGGACATAGATACCCAATAAGGAACATTGATTTTCATCTGAGATGCAGAGTAATGTCATCTCTCCGAAAGCAGTGAATGTCTGGAATTCCCTAACTCAGAGAGGTGGTGAGGGATACAGGGAGTCGGCAAGAGAGTGGAGTTGAGACTTGGAGTAGATCAGCCATGTTCTTATGAAATGACAGGGTTAGCTTGAGGGGCCGATTGACCTACTCCTGTTCCTATTTACTCATTTCACATGTTATGCTTTTGGAAAGGAACAGGTTATTTTGCTGGAAATCGTGTTGTACAATATTACATTCAGGGAGGGCAGAGGATTTGTTGTTTTAACCCTGGGTGGGGTATGTGGCTGTATTCTCAGCGTATCTGGGTCTGCAACATGACCTACATCTGGAGCAGAAGTTACAGAGAGGGGAAGCCTGGAAACAGGGACTGGGAGGTGGGGTGGTGGTCACTTCCTGATCCAGCCTGGGTTTTCGAAGTACATTTCCAAAACTACACCTAACCATCGGAGTGGCCTCGATCTGCCCCGGTTTCGCACGTTCGAGGGCTGAATGGAACATCAGAACATAGGGATGAGGGACACAAGTGGGCCGTTCGGCCCTTTCACACTACTCCACCAGTATATAAGGTCATGGCTCATCTCATTGTGATCCCAGCTGCACGTTTCTTTCCATGCACCATTATCCCTGATTCACCTGTCCATGGAAAATCAGACGAAGCCAGCATCGATGTAATATTAAGGTCCAGCCACTCCAAACGTCTGGGAAAGAGAATCCCCACTTGACTGAAATCCCACTTTGTGGATTTACCCTAATTCCTGCTCTGACGGATGTTGGAGGGTGTCACTGTTTCCTTTTCTCGTCCCATTACTCCACTGCTGACACCAAATTTTAAGTGAAACCAGGTTGGTGATATGGCCGATGATAAAGTTCTCAGACTGAGTCAGGTTCAGTGACAGGAACAAGTCAGGCAGATTTCTTTAGTTAGCCACAAGAAACTAACAGAACTAACAGATGCGCATGGTGGATCTGTGGTTAGCACTGATACCTCCCATCTCCAAGTCGCTCCGTTCTGTTCCAACCTCGGGCAACCCTCGATGTGGATTTTGAACATTCTCCCCATGTCTGTGTGGATTTCCTCCTATCGTCCATAGATATGCAGCTTAGAGCGGATTGGCCATGCTAAATTGCCCATAGTACCCGGGGATGTGTAGGTTAGATCTCCCCGATTAAAAGCAATCAATTAAGTTTTTTTTCATCGTATATTAGTGCCTGGGCCGCTGAGGTCTCGGCATCAATATGGCTAGACATTGAGCCCTCTCAGACAAAGTGAACCCTTATTCGTCTGTTGTTCTTAGATAAAATGACAACATTTTGGAATATTGTCACAAAATAATGATTATCAATACTGTTAAAACTTCAAGGACAATGCGTCAGATCGAGGCAATACAGCCAAAACCATGTTTCTTATACCGGGGATAATGGATTCCAGGTTTAAACTGTGGGCAGCGAGTGGGGTACCTTGCTTGTGTGATTTAGAATTAGTAGTATCCCTACAGTATGGAAACAGCTCCTTGGGCCCAGCAAGTCCACTTCGATCCTCTGAAGAGTAACCCACCCACACCCATTCCCCTCCCATCCTATATTTACCCTAATTAATGCCCCAACTTACAGATCCTGGAACACTATGAGCGATTGAGCAATGGCCAAGTCATCTAACCTGCACATGTTTGTGACAGTGGGAGGAAATCTACGCAGACACAGTGGAGAAAATACTAACTCCACACATCCAGTCACCCAAGGCTGGAACTAAACCCGTGACCCTGGTGTGGTGAGTCAGCAGTGCAAACCACCGAACCACCACGTGTTACTTGAAGGAGAAACAATGATACCGTTTGATCAAATAACTCGTAAGTATGGACTACCTAGTAGAGACTTCTTCTGTTTTTTTTCCAGATTAGAGATTTGATTAAAAAAAACACAATTTTAAAAACCACTTATAGATCCGATACGGAGAAGCAGGTGATTATTGTAAAGAATACACTCTCAGTCAGTACCCTTTACCATTTGTTGGATAGTGTCCCCGCAGACAAGACCATGCAGCTTCGTGAAGTCTGTGCAATAGAGTTGCGATTTTAGATCTCTTCGGAGACATGGGAGGATATTTGTGAAAATGTTCGAAGGATTTTGATCTGGAATAGAACCCATTCCAAGCAGTTAAAAAATCTTCATAGGTTCTTTCTGACCCCAGAATTTCTCTCAAAATTCAATGTGGGATTATCTTCAACATGTCCTAAATGCAGAATGACTACAGACACTCTTACTCATTGCATGTGGTCCTGCTGCAGGCTTCGTATATATTGGAGCTCTGTGGTAGGTGTGGTAGAGTGGGTCTTGGGGATCGAATTGGAGATGGACCTGGTTTCTCTTTTCCTGGACCTGCCCAGAGTATCTTACGCAGATGCACATGGGAAAAAGAAATATCCTTACTTTCTATGCTAGGAAAGATTTTATGTTTTGTTGTATGTCTGAAAACTCCCCTGGTCTGTTGAGACTTTGTAACCTTATCATGGAGAATATCCCTTTGAACTTTCTCACCAGCATGGTTCACCAAAAAACGGAGATTAATATAAGTCATAGAATTATCGAGTCATGGAGATGTACAGCATGGAAACAGTCCCTTCGGTCCAACCCATCCATGCCCACCACATATCCCAAACCAATCTAGTCCCACCTGCCAGCACCAAACTCTTCCTATTCATTTACCCATCCAAATGCCTCTTAAATGTTGCACTTATTTAGCCTCCCTGACATCACCTGGCAGGTCATTCCATACACGTACCGCTCTCTGTGTGAACTAGTTGCCTCGTAGTTCTCTATTACAACTTTCCCCTTTCACCCTAAACTTATACCCTCTCGTTCTGACTCCCCGACCCCAGGGAAAAGACTTTACCTATTTACCCTATCCATGCCCCTCATAATTTTGTAAACCTCGATAAGGTTACCCCTCAGCCTCCGACGCTTCAAGGAAAACAGCCCCAGCCCGTTCAGCCTCTCTCTATACCTCAAATCTTCCAACGCTGGCAACATCCTTGAAATCTTTACTGAACCCTTTCAAGTTTCATAACATATTCCCGATAGGAAGGAGACCAGAATTGCAAGCAGTATTTCAACACTGGCCTAACCAATGTCCTATACAGCCGCAACATGATCTTACAACTGCTGTAAATACTCTGACCAATAAAGGAAACGCCTTCTTCACTATTCTATCTACCTGTGATTCCACTTTCAAGGAGCCATGAACCTGCACTCCAAGGTCTCTTTGTTCAGCAACACTCCCTGCGACCTTACCATTAAGTGTAAAAGTCCTGCTAAGATTTTCTTTCCCAAAATGCAGCACCTCGCATTTATCTGAATTAAACTCCATCTGCCACTTCTCAGCCCATTGGCCATTTGGTCAATCTGAGGTGACCCTCTTCCCTCTCCACTACACCTCCAATTTTGGAGTCATCTACAAACTTACCAATTGTACTTCTTATGCTAGCAGCCAAATCATTTATGTCAATGACAAAAAGTAGTGAATCCAACACCTATCCTTGTGGCACTCCACTGGTCACAAGCCTCCAGTCTGAAAAATAACCCTCCACCACCACCCTCTGTCTTCTACCTTTGAGCCAGTTCTGTATCCAAATGGCTAGTTCTCCCTGTATTACATGAGATCTAACCATGCTATTCAGTCTCCCATGTGAAACCTCATCAAAACCCTTACTGAAATCCATATAGATCACATCTACCCCTCTATCCTCTTCAATCCTCTTTGTTACTTTCTCAAAAAAACTCAATCAAGTTTGTGAGACATGATTTCTCACGCACAAGGCCATGTTGACTATCCTTAATCAGTCCATGCCTTTCCAAAGACAGGCACATCCAGTCCCTCAGGATTCCCTACAACAACTTGCCCACCAGCAACGTCAGGGTTACTGGTCTATAGTTCCCTGCCGTGTCCTTCACACCCTTCTCATACAATGGCACAACGTTTTTCAACCTTCAGTCTTCTGGCACCTCACCTGTGACTATCCATACTACAAATATCTCAGCAAGAGGCCCAGCAATCACTTCTCTAGCTTCCCACAAAGTTCTAGGGTGCACCTGATCAGATCCTGGGGATTTATCCACCTTTACCCTTTTCAAGACATCCAGCACTTCCTCCTCTGTAATATTGACATTTTGCAAGGTGTCACCATCTATTTCCTTCCTTTTATATCTTCCATATCCTTTTCCACAGTAAATACTGATGCACAATACTCCCTTAGTATCTGCCACATACTTCCTGTGCTAGTAAAAATATTCTGTTGTGTTGATGTCTGAAACACCTCCGGGTCTGTTGTGTCATTGTAAGCTCGTCATGAAGAATATCCCTTTGGACATTCTCACAAGTATAGTGCACCGAAAAGCAGAGATTTATATAAGATATGGCAACCCTTTTTGGATTACCGCGAAACAGGCTGATCTTCCACTCTAAAAAGGGCTTTCGTATAGCCATGACGATATGATCTAATGAATCACATATTAAGAATTGTGAATGTATGAATGTGTATCAGTTCATGCTCTCGAAGAACGACAGCTATCACTTTGTTATGCTGAGCTGTATTATTTATGTATTATTTATTGTTTATTTTTGTTTTTCCTCTGTCCGTTTAGAGACTTTAACATATTTTGTATATACATGCACATGGGTGTAATTTTGTTCAGTTATTTGAGTTGTTTTGTTATTGGTTTAATATAAATAATAAAATATCTTTTTCAATAAAAAAAGTTAAAATGCTAACATTGATAGATTAGAGTCCCAAATAACTCTCATTAGAGAGACCACTCATGGTGGTTTATGTTGAAGGTCCCCACACGGGTGATGGGGTGAGGTTGAGAGACCATCCCCGTCATGGTAACCTCTGTCACTGTGGGGAGTTGAAACTGCGCTGGTGGCCTCCCTCTGCATCACAAACCAACCATCCAGCCAACCGAGTGGGAGACTGTGTAACTGTTACACACAGAATCAGTCGCAGAAAAAGGGCAAGAGAAATTTTAATGACAAGGACAAAGGTGTATTTGAGTCAAAAATGTTCTCTGCTAGAGATTATATTTTATAATGAGACAAGTGTTTGGAAGTTATCTTTGGCTGAATACAATAATGTGAGACCAGTGAAATAACCAGAATGACTAATTGTGATTGGATATCGATAACTATAAAATAAGTGAATGTTTTTGATTGGTCTGTGGAAAGCATGCTGACTGTTGCAGAAATCTATGAATCAGATGAAATATATTGAAAGGAGTGACCGTCCCCGTGGGAAATTCCTTCTGAACACATTGTGGAAGAAACCCGGGGTATGAAATGTCTGAGAATCGTCTGCTCGGTAACAGGAACATGGGGGTCGAATGACTGAAAGTTCCTGTAACATGGAGCTGAAAAAACCATCAGATCACCCCCAAACGTATTGAATGTTGGAGCATGTTTGAAGTACTGAATGGCATCATGATAGGTTTTAATTGTGTGTGATTTGAAAAACGCACATCTCTACTCCATCACCTTACATGTTACACACTGGGGCACAGCCGTTTTCCTGAAACTGGGAATAAGTTGGAACAATACCTGGAACATTCCATAATTCACATTCTCCAGGATATTCTATAACTATGTAGGGGGCATTAGAAATGCAAGAGAGAAAGAGAGGCAAGGTGCTGTATGCAGTAGTGAGAGTGGTGGAGCATGAGCCTTGTTCGGGGGTCGGTGCTATAACAGACATACAGTGAGTGTGAGGAAGCAGAGAAAATATGGTGACCCTTATCCTGACAGAGTGGGGAAGGTTATTGATACTTGTCCTGTTTTACTGGTCATTTCGTCAGACCCCAGAAACTGCACTGAGCTGGGTGGTGAGCTCAGACCATGCTGGGTGGGTCTGGTCGTGTGGCCCCCTCTGAGAAGAGCATGGTCCCCTTTGTAGTAGCCCATCCATCAGGACCTCCGTGCTGCTGTCGACAAACCATGGTGGAATTTCCCCTTCGCTGCCATGCTCGGGGAAAATGTGCAGGGCAGCTCCAAACTGAGAAAGCGCAACCGTGTGCCCATTGGCCTTTTAAGATGACCCCAGTGTCAGGGATCACGGAATACCCAGCGGCATCCGGGCGACTGTGAGTACCTCCAGTCATGATGGTTGGGAGAATCGGGATGGCATTGTATGAGAGGGACACTATGGAGTGGGGTGTGTAGTTAATATGATGAGTTTGGTAAGATAGTACCATGAAACTAGCTCAGCCTCGTGCAGACAACCCCTTTGTCACACTCAAAGAAAATGTCACTGAGACAGTTTTTTGTGAGATTCAGCCCAGTGAGGCGAAGACTCTGCTGTCCTCATTCCCAGTTACAAAGCTGCAGAACAAATGCTCATCCAAAACTCTCCAATGCCAGAACTCACAGCAATATCCCTTTCACTCATAATTCTTCGAAATACTGACCTGTGTTGCATGATACTATCGGAATGAATTCATTTCAGCATTCTGAACCTGTGAACATATCCTTCCATGACATTTTATCTCGGTGTACACACCCCCACCCTGTCTCCACCCCAAAAACACACTCATTTACAGTCATATTGCACGAGACTGCCAGTATGACTGGCCATTTGGCCCAGCTGGTCCATGGCAAACAAAATGTCCATCTAGACTTACCCCATTTCCCTGCCCTTGTTCTGTATCCCTCTAATCCTTTCCTATCTGTGTATTTGTCCAAATGTCTTTTCAATGCTGTTACTGGACCCACCTCAATCATTTCCACTGTCAGCTCAGTCCATATGCGTACTACACTCTATGTTTAAAAGTTGCCCCTCAGTTTCCTTTTTACATTTTACATCCTTTCCAAACCTTAATGGATGTCCTCTAGTACTCGATTCACCAAACTTGGGAAAAAATTTTGAAGTATTCGCCACAGGCACACCTCTCATGATTTTATAAGAGCTACACTTCTATAAGAACCCCCTCGGTTTCCAACGCTGTAAAGCAATAAGTTCTAACCTGTTCAATCTCTGCCTAAAACATCGAGCCTTTAGCCCAGGAAACATCTTTGTAAATTTCTTCTTCACTTTTTCTCGTTCAATAATATCGTTTCTAGAGCAAGCTGAACAAAACTGAACACAATACTCCAACTGCAGCCTTGCCAAGATCCTGTAGAACTGCAACATAACGTCCCAACTTCTATACTCAATGCGCTGATGAAGGCCAATGAGCCAACAGCCTTCTTCACTGTCCTGTGTATCTGTGACTCAAATTTCAGACAACCGTGCACCTGATATCCAACGTCCGTTTGTTCCACTACACGCCTTAAGGCTCTCTCATTCGTCATTAAACTCCTACCTGGATTTGACTTTCCAAAATGCTATTTCTCAGCCCACTTCCCCAGCTGATCAAGGTACTGTTGCAATTTCTGATAACGTTTCTCACTGTAAATGATGTCTCCTAATTTAGTGTCATCTGCAAACTTACTAACGTTGCGTTGTACACTCTGGTGCAAATCATTGATATAGATAACAAACAGCAATGGAGCCAGGACCGACCACTGAGGCACTCCACGAGTCACAGGCCTCCAGTCCGACAAGCATCCCTCCACCATAGCCATTTGCTTCAGAACGTCAAGCCAACTGTGTCGCCAATTTGCCAGTTTACATTGGATTCCATGCGATCTAACCTTCCAAATTGGCCTACCATGTGGGACCTTATCAAAGGCCTTACTGAAATCCATATGTCTACCACCCTGCCCTCCTCATCCTTCCTGGTCACTTCCTCAAAAACTCTATGAAAATTTGTCAGGCATGATCTGCCACGCACAAAGCTATGCTAACTGCTCGAAGTCAAACTCTGTCTTTCCAAATGCATGCATATCTTATATCTCCGAACCTTCTCTCGTGGTTTCCGAAACAGATGTAAAGCTTACTGGTCTATATTTCCCAGGCTTTTCTTTTCAGCACTTCTGAATAAGGGCACAACATTTGCGACTGCCCAGTCTTCTGGAACCTTGCCCCTGAACTATCTTCTCTGGCCTCGTGCAGTACTCTTATATATATATATATATCTGGTCAGGACCAAGAGATTTATCTGACTTTGTGCATTCTAATATGTCCAACAGCACCTCTACTGTGATATGGACTGTACCAAGATATCACAACTAACCTCTGAAAGGTCACAGGTCATCATGTCTTTCTTCATGATAAACGCAGAGGGGAAATTGAGGACCTCTCCCATATCTTGAGGTTTTACACATGTAGGCCCATTTTGGATTTTAAGGCGTCCTATCTCTCTCTAGTTGTTCCTTTTCTTTACTATACTGAATTTGGATTCACCCTAATCTGCTCAGCCAAGGCTATCTCATCCCCCACTTTAGCCCTGCTGATTTCCTTCTTCAGTAAACTTCTGTATCCCCTGTGTACCTCCAGAGATTCCCTTGGTCCCAGCTGCCTGTACCTGAGCGACACCTCCTTTTTTTCTGGTCAGAGCCGCAATATCTCTTGTCATCCATGGTTCTCTCT
The DNA here is from genome assembly GCF_047496795.1 of Chiloscyllium punctatum. Taxonomy (NCBI): domain Eukaryota; kingdom Metazoa; phylum Chordata; class Chondrichthyes; order Orectolobiformes; family Hemiscylliidae; genus Chiloscyllium; species Chiloscyllium punctatum. Next base: position 90,083,712 of record NC_092759.1, read on the forward strand.
TCCAGCCTCACTTTCCCTTCACACTCACAGGAACATGTAGACCTTGAACTTGAGCTATCTCACTTTTGAAGCCCTCCCACATGCCCGGGATCCTTTTACCTGGAACTACACGACTCCAATCAAGCCCTGCAATCCCCTGTCTAATTCCAACAAAATTCGACTTGCCTCAATTTAGAACTTTAATCTGTGGACCACTTTTGTCCCTACCATACCTATTTTAACATAAATACAGCTCTGGTCACTTTTCCCAAAATGCTCCCCCACTTTACGTCCGTCACGTATCGTACCCAATTTCCCAACAGTAGGTCGAGTTGTCCCTTCCCCAGTAGGACCCTCTACATGCTGCTTGTGGAAGCATTCCTGAACACACTTAACAAATTACATTCCATATAAGTTTTTAACCCTCTGGAAGTCCCCGTCTATGTTAGGATAATTAAAATCACCCATTATGACAACCCTATTGCTCCTGCAAGTCTTGCCAGTCTCCCTGCATATTTGTTCTTCTAATTCTCATTGATTATTTGAAGGCTTCTAGCACAACCACGATAACATTACCACCCCCTCTTACTTGTTTGCATCATTTACAAAATATCATTGGTTATTATCTCAGCTATTTCATCTTTAAGTACTAGAGTGATACGCGGCTTAATCAGAACTATTGGTATTTAAATTGTTTCTATTTACATCTCTTCCTCGCAGTGATTATCACATTCGCAGCATTCCTTGTCAAGGTACAGTGGTGATATGGAGCTGTAAATGGATGGGAACTCTACATCCTGTCACTTTCAGCATTGGTTACATGTTTCCCCACACTGGGCAGTGATCTAACACAGTGTTACTGAACAATGCAACAGCCTGGGTTTATATATGAATGAACCAGTGCGGACTGCACAGCCCCCCACGCTGGACATTTAGCCCAGGATTATAGATCCAGCATTGGTGTGGGCTGCACAGAGTTTCACTCTGCACATTGCTGGGTTGCATTCAGCAGACACTAGCCGGATCTACACAGTGTTCCATCCTGAATATGTAATGGATTGGCTGCTTATGTGATTTGGATTGCGAATGTGAGAGAACTAAACATCTGGCAATGCCTTTATTTTGTGTTTTAATTCTTGTGATTGCACTCTTCAAATCCCGACTCATCCGGTTAGACCCATCCCTCTGGATGAGTCATGGTGACTGTTGTTACAGCATCTCTGTCTGCAACATGACCACGAAATGGAGCAGAGGCTGCAGAGAGGACAGTCTCCATAAAATGGAATGAGGGAATCACAATCAGATCAGCCGTGGTCTTAGTGAATGGTGGGGCAGGATTGAATGGACCACTAATGCAATTTATTCATATATTTCTGTTTGTTCCAAGCAATCTCCCCTTCTCTCCCAGTGTCCCATACTGGTGGGGAGTGAGTCCCCTCCTCCTGTTCCTGCGTAACAGGATTCTCGGGCCTCAGTAGCCTCCAGGTTTCCCTGTGCCCCAGTTTGAGCAGTTGAATGACTGCCTCCTGATCCCAAGTTTGTAAAAAATATATGTCCTTCTCCTGCTCCTGAGTAACAGGCTCCAATAGCTCTGTGCTCACCTGCTGCTCCTGTGGAATGGCGGTGAGGGACTGAATGGCCTCTTCACATTCTTCACAGCTTTTCTTGATGAAAGGCCATTCTACTGTTTCTGTAAAACTTCATCAAAATATGACTGATGTATTTTTGTATTTGACTCTCAGTAATTAAGCAAACAAGCCGACTGGCAGAATTCTGATGCTGAATAGCCTCCTCCTGTTCCTGTGTTATACACTGAAGAGTCGATAGACTCTCAGAGATGTGCAGCATGGAAAAAGATCTTTCCGTCTGGTCATCCATACCGCCAAATATCCTAAATTAATCTCGTCCCCCTTGCCAGCCAGTGGCCCATCTCCTTCTACACACTTCCCAGGCATATATCCATCCAAATGCTTTTTAAATGGTGTAACTGTACCTGCCTCCACTACCTCTTTTGGCAGTTGAATCCATACACGCAGCAGTCTCTGTGTGAAAATGTTGTCCCTCGTGTCACTTTTTAAAATCTTTCTCCTCTCACCTTAAACCTTTGTCTTCTAAATTTGGACTCGTCTATCCTGGGAAAAGACATTGACTGTTAACCTTATCCATGCGCCTCATGATTTTATAAATCTCTTTAAGGTCCCCCTCAGCCTCAACACTTGAAAATAGCCCCAGCCTATTCAAACTCTCCCTGTCACTCTGACCCTCCAAAACCTGCAACATTCTTTTACATCTCTTCTGCACCCTTTCAAGTTTGACAACGCCTTTCCGACAGCAGGGAGCCCAGAATTAAAGGCAATATTACAAAAGTGGCCAAACCAATGTCCTGTACAGATTAAACATGTCATGCAATTGCTTCGACTCAAAGCACGCACCAATAAAGGGAAGATCACCAAGTGCCTTCATCACTGCGCTATCTACCTGTGACAGCACTTTCAAGGAACGAAGAACCTGCACCACTAGTCTAGCTTTGCTGCCTCACAGGGCAGCGACCTGGGTTTAATTCCATCCTTGAATGATTGACTGTGTGGAGTTTGTACATTCTCTCCGTGCCTGCGTGAGTTTCCTCCGGGTGCTATGTTTTACTCCGACAGTGTAAGGATACACAGGTAAGGGTAGATTGGCAATGCGAAATTGCGCACCGTACCCAGGGATGTGTAGGGGAGGTGGATTACCCATGGGAAATGCAGGCTTAGAGGGATAGGGCAGGTGTTTGTCCAGTGGGATACTGTTTCGAGGGTCGGTGTGGCCTCGATGGGCCAAAAAGCCTGTTTCCTAACTGTAGGGATTCGATCATTTCTATGGTGTTCTCCTTGATTTCAGCTTTCCACAGGAACCTACCTATATGTCTTGCCTTGATTTGTCTTGCCAAAATGCAACACCTCACATGTAAATAAAATAAACTCTATCTGCCACTCGGTTCACCTAAACAAGGTCCCATTATAGTCTGAGAGATCATTCTTCACTGTCGACTACACCAACAAATTTGCAATTATCTACAAACTTACTGACCATACTGCATATACTCAAATGTAAATGATTTGTATCAGTGACAAAAGGCAGTGGACCCACTGTTGATCTTTGTGGCACGCCACTGGTCACAGGTCTCCAACTTTAATGAACAAATGTCCACTGTCACGCCCTGAGTCCAATATTCAAGAAAATTTTGGATCAAAGTGCCGAGTTCTCCCTGGACCCCAAACAGTTTAACCTTGCTAACCAGTCTACCATGTAGAACATTTTGGTTGTCTTACTGAATTCCATAAAGACAACATCCACTGGCCTGTCTTCATCAATCATCTTCATCACTTCCTCAAAAGATTACACCGAGTCAGTGAGACGTGATCTCCAATGTACAAAGCCCTCTTCAGTCCTCGTCTTTTCAAATGCGTACACATCTTTTCCCACAAAATCCCCTCCAACACTTTAGTCACCATTGACGTCAGGCTCAGCGATCTATGGTTACCTGTTTTTTTTTCCTTACATTCTTAAATAATGACAGTATTTTAGCAGCCCTCCAGTCTTTTGACACCTTACTTGTGGAAATCAATTATACAAATACATCAGCAAAATGCTGAGCATTTTCTTTCCTAGTTTCCCACAAACATCTGGGAAACAACTGATCAGGTCCCAGGGATTTGTTCACCTTTATGTGTTTTAAAATGTCAAACACCTCCTTGTAATATAGACACTTTTCAAGATATCACTATATATTTATTCATTATCTCGCCCTTGTAATCTCCTCCTCTTTAAATACTGAGGAGAAGGTTTTCTTTCGTATTTCTCCAATCTCCTGTGGTTCCACACATAGGTAGTCTTACTGATCTTTAAGGGGCCCTGTTCTCTCCCTAGTTAATCTTTTGCCATGAAAGGATTTGTAGAATTTCTTCAATGCCTCGTTAACCGTATTTCTAAAGCCATCTCATGTCCACATTTTTCTGGCCCGATTTCCCCATTGACTATGCACTTACTGCCTTTATACACCTCTCGGGATTTACTTGATCTCAGCTCTGTTTACCTAACATATGCCTCCTTCCTTACCTTGACCAGAGCATCAATATATCTAGCCATCCAGCACTCCCTGCACCCACCAGCCTTGCCCCTCTCACTAATGGGAACACGTTGGCTCTGGACTCTCTGAAACCAGGTTTTGATGGCCTTGCGTTTTCCAACCATCCATTTACCTGTGAATAGAGTATTCCAATTAGCCTTTCACAGGGCTCGCCTAACACTTTCAAAATTGGCCTTATTCAAAGTTAGAACTTTAACGTTTACACCAGGTCTTTCCTATTCCACAACTAATTTAAAACTAATATTTATGCATAACAGAAAGTTAACGAAATACTTCCTGCCCCTCTGTAACCGGCTCAAGCGTCTGAATGGGCTCCTCGTGGGCCTCTGGAATAAACTGGAAAGGCTGAATAGCCTCCTCTCCTGTCCTTGTGTAACAGACCCGAGACATTAAATGAGACAGCAACCCGTGGATTACGAGCAGTTGTTAAAACTGTATCTGATGGAGGTCCACCTCTTCTCAGTTACAGGAAAACAACCAACACAATGTACTCCAGGTGCCCTCTCACCAACACCTCATACAGCTGCAGCGACACATCTCTTTGTTTTGAATGATTCTTTTGGCAAAATGTGCTGAAAAATGTGTTGCTGGAAAAGCATAAAACGTCGATTTTCCTGCTCCTTGGATGCTGCCTGACCTGTTGCGCTTTTCCAGCAACACATTTTTCAGCTCTGATCTCCAGCATCTGCAGTCCTCACTTTCTCCTTGTTGGCAAAATGCGCCAATATTCTAGATTACCACCTTTTGAAGTAGCAACAGGATAATATGGGCTGAATCGCCTTCTATTCTCCCTCTGTAATCGGTCCAGAGGCACAGAATTGCTTCGGCCTGTTGTTGAGCAGCAGACTCAATGCTCTGTCTCAAAGTTATGAAAGGATGTGATAGCAGAGCACTTAAAACCAGGAGTAGCCTCACACTGGTCAATAAGGAATCTAGAAACTTGCCCACCCGACTTTTCTTTATGCAGCCGATCTATTATTTTATAACAGCCTCTTTCATAAACAGTGTGGAACATATATAGACCCCGGCAGTGTTCTGTTAATACTCTCATATCCAAGTTTAAAAAAAAGATTTGAAGATTTATGATCCATCCCTCAGCAACCCTCATCCATTCCATCCAAACCTAGAAAATATTCTCTTTTGTAGTTATTTGAAAAGTGATGTGTGGAACTGGTTAATTGAACCTGTTTGCTCAGTCATGATTTGGAGATGCCAGTGTTGGACTGGGATGTACAAAGTTAAAATCACACAACACCAGGTTATAGTCCAACAGGTTTAATTGGAAGCACACTAGCTTTCGGAGCGCCGCTCCTTCAGCAGGTGATAGTGCAAGATACACTTCTAAGGAACAGAATTTATAGCAAAAATTTACAGTGTGATGTAACTGAAATTATTCATTGAAAAATACCTTGATTGTCTGTTGAGTTTTTCATGTGTTTGAATACCATTATAGTTTCACTTCTTTCATTTGTGTAAATCACGAAACCTTTTTAAAAAATAAAATGTTGCATTCTCGGGTTAGCTGCAACAGTGAATGTTAGCTAGACAATATGTTGAAGGTGTTAGCCCCCTGTGTTCTCTGTCTATGCCATGATGTGCAGATTGATTCTAATCTGAAAAGTGAGATAACAGGGTTTTTCATGACTCCATGCAGATTTTGAGCTCAGGGTTTTACTTGAATTCACGAAGTTTTTGAACAAATTACAATGTAACTCTGCAAGTACAAATTCATCCCACAAAATATATGTGTGCATGTGGGTCTTTGTCGGTTTGTGTGTGTGTGTCTGTGTCTGTCTGGATTGGGGGTTTTGTGAGTGTGAGAGAGAATGTACATGTGTGTGTAGTGATGTAGAGTGTCTTACGTCTGTGAGGGGGTGCATGTGTGAGTGTGGGAGTGTGTGTGCGTGTCTGGGGTGGGGGATTGTAAGTGACTGTGAGAGAGAGTGTATATGTGTGTGCATGAGTGTAGAATGGTCTAAGTCTCTGACAGGATGACTGTGTGAGTCTGGGAGTGTGTGTGTGTGTCTGTAAGGGTGCGTGTGAGTGTCTGTGTGCATGTCTGTGTACATGTGTGTCTGTATGTATGTCTGTATAGAAGTGCCTGTGTGTGTGTGTATAGTGCAATGGTGGTCACCTCTAATGTGACATGAACCCAAGTTCCCGGTTGAGGCCTTCCCTATGTGCATCAAATTAGCTATCAGCCTCTGCTCGGCCACCTTTCGCTGCTGCCGGTCCTGAAGTCCGCCTTGGAGGATGGTCACCAGAAAGTCCGAGGTTGAAGGTCCTGGACCACTGAAGTGTCCCCAACTGGGAGGGAACACTCCTGTGTGTTGATTGTTGTGCCGTGCCCATTCATCCGTTGTCGTAGCCTTTGCTCGGCTTCCCAGAGTTTGTTCAGTGACTGTGATTAATCCAATCTCCATGGATTCTAATTATTCCAGTGGAAGGTTTCCATATTTAAATGATAAATGTGCGCCGTTCAATGTGTTATCCCATAACATGATCGGAGCATCACAGGACTGACAGGGATCAGCATATTTGGACAGAGGGGAAGGAGAGATCAGAATCTGAGAACATTAGACTGGAATGTTCCAAAAATGTATCAGAATCTGGGAACATTACACTGGCAGGTTCCAACCATAGACAGGAGTTTATCACATTATGTTTGGTATCTTTCTGCATTTTATTTGCTGGTCATTATCATTAAGGATCTATTACGCTCTTCTCATTATTCGATATTTTTATTATCCTTTCCTGGCTATCGTTGGTGTTCCTGGTAAGTGTCAGTGACCAGATTTTTTTAAAAACCGGTTATGACTGTATTACTGTTCTTTCATATAGTCTACAATTCTTGTCACTATTATTTTCCTATTGAAACTTTCAATCCATATATTCACTCTACAGACCACTAATAACTACATCAATGAATGTGTTCAATTACTGTCTCCCTCTCTGCTCTGGCAGTGTTACTCATGGGTCTCTATGTTAACCTACTCAGTTCCAGCTGCGAACGACAATTTATTGTATCATTGCCTTTGTTACTTACATATTAAGAGCATGGAGGTCCCTCTCTACTGTTGTGGTTACAAACTTCACTTCCTTCCACTGTTTCCATCCCATCCCTGGCCAATATCTGCTGCTGAAGCAGACAAGTCACAACTGTGGGAGATCCCTTTGAACATGAGCTGATTCCTGACACCATTCCCTGAACATTTCAAACTTGAAATACTCACCACCCCAGAATGTATCTCACCGGTTTATTCCATCTTCTGTTTGAATCTTGAGCTATGAAATACCATCTTAATAAAGTTAATAATCTGCTGCTGACACTCCCGGCTTCAAATCTGCAGAAGCAAATCTGATTTGACCTCACACCAAACTCCCATCCATCTGTCATTCATGTGCACGCCGATGTATATTGCTATTGTGCCTGGCAATGCCTTTATTTGAACGTTCTCAAACACTTTACCTCATCTGTCCATGAAACGTCTCTCGTTCTCTCTCTGTCGATTGACAAAAAGCCTGCCAGTTGTTCTTCTTTAAAATAATTTCCTCCATGTGGGTTCCTTCTCAAACAATGAGTTTCACAATCAACCACGCCAATCGCGCATACACACGCATTCTCCCTCAGTTTCTGATGAACACACACACACAGCAAATCTTCCCATTCTCGGCTGTAATCTGATGCGAGTATGGTTCGCATATGATAGTAAAGTTTGCAATACTCTCTACGCTGGGCATTTAGTGCAGTTTACTGAGCAACACACTAGCATGCTCTGCACAGCTCTCCATGCTGGGCTGTCATCTTGTCCCAGTTTATGTTGTTTGTGGTGTTCTGTGATGTAGATTGAGAATTTGATGTAACAAACCATTCCAGCTGATCTGACAATGCCCTTATTCAATGTTGTCATTCTTGTAAGTTTTCTCTCGAAGATCTCACTTCTCCAGTTAGTCCCACTGCCCTGTCTTTTTCTCCATATTTCCACAGCATTTTTCAGTTAATTAACTGCCTGTTTCTGTCTTTAATGTGAATCTTTCTGTCCCTCTGTATCTTTCCCTGGCCTTTGCTTTTGGCTCCTTAGTGTATCGAGTGCTGGCATTGTGAAGCTGAGAAACAGTGAAATGGTGTGTGTCAGGCTGTTGTTCACTTTCTGGTATGTCCCATGTGATGGTCCATGGACAGGGGTGTTTCAGAAGTTATGAGACATATCCTTGTAACTTGGTCTGTACCTGACTTTGTCCCTCTCAGGTGACCTTGCGATCAGTAGCACGAGGAAACCCCTACAGTAAAGGACCAGGCATCTAAATTGTGTGACAATGCTGTCACTTAAAAAAAAAAGTTATTTTCTCCTTTTTTAAATAAGAATGATCGTAAAGGCCAAACTGTCTGCTGAAAACGGCTCAAGTAAATAACTTACCACGCTTTTAGGGTTTTTAATCAATAGTAGTAACAACGGCAACATAACTTATCCCCAGCTGCTACTCTGTCTGAAACCTGACTTGATGCTGATTCCTCCTGGATTGAAGAACTGTATGCAAGAATGTATGTCTGAATGTTCCATTTTTGCAAAGGGGTGTGTTTATGGGATGTTAGTTTATTCGAACAGTTCATCTGTCGAAGGTACTGTATCCATTATTCGGTTAAGGTTTCCAATAGTTAAATTATTGTAAATTCCTCTTCATTTTGAATGGATTTTCATTAGAGTGTTTACGTATGTTGTGTTTTGCTTAATGGTAAGTGGTTTGACTAGTAGCATCGCATTTGGAACACCCATTTCACATCTACCTTTAAAATAAGGAAAGGTTTGGTATCCAAACTACCTCCTTAAACTAGTTTGAGGCAGTCTGGTTCGTCTATAGCAAACTGGGAACTCTTGTCTGGTAACACCAAATTGGGTTTAGAATTACAATCCCTACAGTGTGCAAACAGGCCATTCGATCCAACAAGTCCACACCAACACTCCGTGGAGTAACCTACCCAGACCCATTCCACTACCCTATTATTACACATTTACCCCGACAAAGGATCCTAACCCACATGCCCTGAAAACTATGAGCAATTTAGCATGGCCAATTCACCTGACATGCACATCTTTGGATTGTGGGAGGAAACCAGAGAATCCAGAATAAGCTCATGCAGACACTGGAGAGTGTGCACCAGGTGACTATTGGGTTCAAAGATCGCGTATGGTAGCTGTTAGTTTCTTTTGTTGCGGATGTTGAATTCGGTTGGGTTAAACAGTGTTTTGTGTATAAAGATTCTTTCAGTCATTAAGAGTTCTCTGGGTGTGGAAGAAGTAAAGTTGGGGGTTTTGCAAAAGGTAATGAAGGCAAAGCTGTAGGAATTGACAGACAAGCTGGAGTTGGGTTTGCTTTTGTCTGTGAGAAAATGTGAGATAATTACAGCTGTAGCTCGGCAATTACATTTGGTAGAACTGCCATTAGACTCTTTGGAAATACCTGGAATTCAATTTCAAATGAGGCACTTTGAACATGAGAAGGAATTGAAACAGTTTGAATTATGATGAAAAGTAGAAATAAAAGAAAAGGAAATGAAGAAGAAAGAGAGGAAAGGACAGAAGGAAAGCAGAGAGTTTTAACTGAAAATGTTAGCAATTAGAGAGGAAAGTTGACATAGAGGGCGGTGATGAAGGTAGACGGTCGGCAGGATGAGGAGGATAGTGAGGTTGAGCAACCCTATTGTAACCAATGGCCTAATGGGGTTCTGTTTAAATACATCCAGGCATTATCTAAATTTGATGAGAAGGATGGGGAAGCCTTTTGAATTTCATTTGAGAAAGTGGCTAAACAAATGCAGTGCCCAGTGACCATGTGGATTTAGTTGATCAAAACAAAGCTGATAGGTATTTGCATCCCTATCGGAGGAGGTATCTGGCCAGTATGAGGTAGTGAAGAAAGCCATCTGAAATCCATATGAGCTTGGGTCAGAAGCCAATAGACAGCATCTAAAAAAGGGTCCCTGGTTAAACGCGCATTGAGTTTGAAAGGATCAAACAAAGTCATTTTGAAAGGTGGGTACGGGTATTAAAAACAGAACAAACCTATGGCTCTCTATGAGAGATTCTTATTTGGAGAAGTTCAACAATTGACTTCCTGCAGTCGTGAGAACTCGTGTGGAAGAGCAGAGAGTAACAATGGCAAGATCAGAAGCTGAAATGGCTGATGATGATGATTGAGTTCAGAAATCAAAGTTTGGTATCTGTGAGAGATTGTGAAGAATGTGCGAGATCTTTTTAAAACATATACCTGTGAGAGTAAGGTTTACTGGCATTGGCCAGGAGTAGCAGGTAAAGAGGTTACAGCATTAAGAGGTACAGGAGCATGTAATTCTTTTATGCTGAGACATGAGGAGCTATGCCATTCAGAAGGACTATTGGAGAGATGAGAAGTGCTCCATTATGTAACGTGTGGTTGGAGTGTCCAGTGGCAACATCAACAGATTTATTCCACAATGGGGAAGGGGGCCTTGAGCTTGGTGTTGGCATTACAACATTTCAGCATTTAAATTGCGAATAAGATACATGAGACAAATCATTATCACTGATTGTGACCCCTTAAAGTTTTTGGAGAAGTTTAGGGAGAAAAATACCAGTCTGTTTCGATTGAGCTTATTATTGCTGCCATTCAGTTTGAAATTATACAGGTGACAGGGCGAGAAAACCTAAGTTTTGACACGTTGTGGAGACTTGGATGAAGAAAGACAAAGGCATTCTGTGGCAGGAGGAAAATGATTGAAATCGAAACTAGTTGTCAACATTTGTATGCTCAGAGTCAATGTAAAGCATATTTATTCCAGTCTGCTAATAGAGGGAGATTAGGTGGTCTAAAATGAAACCACCTTTGTATATTGATGGATGATTCTATTAAAGATGGAGTTGTGAGAATACAATCACTATAAAAAGCTTATTTTCTCTTGTTTTTTTTTTGAAGAGAGGTTTTAAAGGCAGAGGTGCAGAACCGCTGTCTGAAAACAGTTTAAGGAAATAACTGAGATTTTAGATTTCGTTAAAACGGTGGTAACAATGGAAGGGCAGTGGCCAGCTCTCCCAGACCAGGGTTTCTCAATTTGTTTTTAGCTGAAGCATTCAGAAGCTGCTGGGGATCCCAAAAGGGTTGGAAGTTTCAATACATGATCCCCAGCTGCTTTTCTCTGAGATCTCTGTTGATGTTGTTTCCTCCTGGATTGGAAAACTGCTGGAAGGATCTGTATTTGAATATATTTTTGTGCCATGCGGTGTAAACAAAGAAGTTACAGTATCTATTGTTTGTGTAAGTGCTCCAACATATAAGCTATCCCAAAGCGTTCATTTCTTTGATTATATTTTAACTGAAGCATTTGAATAGATTATATTTTGCTTAATGTCGAGTGGTTTGACCAGTCGCAACATATCTGGAATGCACACTTCACATCTATATTCAAAATAAGGAAAGGTTTGGGACTAAACGGCCTTCTTAAAATATTTTGCGGGCATCTATCTGGTTCACAACATTTGTACCGAGGACTTTCTGACTGGCTCCTGTAATTGAAAATTTTGTTGAGATGCTGGGGATGGTTTGCTGGAGGTTGTGCTGTGAGCTGCCTCAGACATTCAGGGAAACCTGAGGATTTGGTGGCCCAACTCTGGATGGAGCATGGAGACTGTATATACAACATCTGGATCTGCAACATGAATGCCAAATGGAGCAGAGGCTGCAGAGAGGGGAAGCTCTGCAACCACAGAGTGTGTGTGTGTGGGAAGGAAATCTGCTGGACCCACCCCGTGTTTTCCAGGAACAGCTTCCCAAGCTCCCCTTAACCCAGGAGCAGAGTGTCAGGGGCCCTGACTGAACAAGAAGATGGTCACAGAGCAGTGTCACCTCCTTCAACACGACCTGTAGCTTCACACCAGGGGGAGGATGGTGCTGCCAGTGGCTGTTAGGGTCACTGTTTCATTCAGCTTCTATAATCCAGAACTTTCCAGACGGGACTAGGTGACATATCCATCATCTCCCAGTATCTCAACATCAATATCACCATTGGGTGATGGAGGATATATATAGTGGATGAGGTAAATACATTGTTTCTCCCACAGCAGGGAGCTGCCGGGTGTTTCCAGTATAGTTGGATTCCCGATGGTGTACATGACATCTGCGGAGTAGCCATGTCAATGGGGAGAGGTAGAGGAACCGAAGGAGCTCTCTCTCTCTATTAATGTTACAGTATGCCCATGCACAGTACATCATGTTGGTGAATACCCACTGTCCTGGTAGCAGTCACCGCCTCTTCATTCAGAAGCAGTCAGTCATTCCCATCGTCATCAGGTCTCCACGTAGAAAGAAATGAATATATCTTGGATAAAGGCTGTCCCCTTGATGCATGTTTCAAAACATTATCCCCTCCACCAATCAACCACATCAAAGTATTCCATGTGTACAGAGAGCAATGGGGTCACTTGGAGTGTGTGGGAGCAGACGATCAGGGATGGAGCAAAACCTCCCATGTCTGAACGGGTCTGTGGGAAACCCCCAGTACCCAATATCATTATGTCCTCTAATCCCACTCCACTTCAGTATCGTATTTCCTTCCATTATTCCTGTATATGGAATGACAGGTTATATCATGTTAAATTCCACCTGCCAAATTATTATCTATTGCCTTTACCTCTCTGAATCTATTTGCAGACTCTCCACCCTCTCTTGATAATTTAATCTCCTGCTTACCACAGCGACATCACCAAACTCAGCATCTGAATATCTCTTCCATCCTCCTGATCATTAATATAGACTGTAAATAGTTGAGAACCCAGCGCTGGTCACTTTGTGACTCCACCGGTTATATTCCCTCCAATTGATTTGAGACTGATTTATCCTGAGTGCCTGCTCCTGTATGATGCCCAGTCCTTCCCCATTCCTGTGCAACACAGAAAGGGTTGAATAAGAACAAGGAGCATCTGTGAGGAATCTAACTCCTCGATGAGTCTTATGTCACCCCGGCCTCTGTTCCACTTTCCTGCTATCTCTCCATCCTAAAACTCCAGCCTCTCGTTGTAGATTGCGCCACATGAATAAAAATCCACTCCATATCTACACATTCAATTACCTTTAGCATTTTACAGACCTCAATGAGATCTCTTTTCATTCTTATAAACTGGAGAGTATAGGCCTAAACAGCCCAATTTCTCTTCATAAGACATTCACTTCAAATATGGAATCAATCTAATGAAGCTCTTCTGAATTGCCTCCAATGGAAATGCTTCATTCTGCAGGACACTCATATTTCCTTCCATTATTCCTGTATACTCCAGTTGCAGCCTCACTAATGCCTTGCATAGCTACACCAACACTCCCTACCTTTCTACTCTATTCTTTTATAAATAAACACTGAAATTATGCTTGCATTTCTCATTACTTGCAGTACCCGCAGGCAGGCTTTCTGTGATATTCAAGCAGACACCCAGATCCCTCTGCACCTAAGCACTTTGAACTTTCTCTCCATTTAGATAATAATTTGTCTTTCTATTATATTGGCCAACTTGAATAGCCCCATATTTATCCACTTTAATTTTCCTTGACAAATGTTGTCCCATTCACCCAACCTATCCATATAGTTTTAAAATCTTTTGCATCATCATTCCGAAGTAATTTCCCACTGATGTTAGTGGCATCTGAAAATGTGGCATCATATTTACTATCCCATCAACCGAGTACAGTAATATCATCGATCGCAAATGGTTGAGGCATGAGCACTGAAATCAGTGGCACCCCACAAATTGCATTTGGCAAAATTAAAATGACACATTTATTCCATGTGACTGCATTTTGTTGGTTAACCAATCCTCCATCCAAGCTAATAAATTACCACCAAACCCATGTTGTCTGATCTTACCATTTACTCTTTGGAGAAGTGACATATCTGATGCCTTCAGGAAGACCAGATATGTTCCATCTCCCACGATCCACCTTGTTTGTGACATCTTCAAATAACTCAACCAAACAATTCAAACTTGATTTGTCCTTTGTAAAACCATGTTGACTCTGACGGATTGTAGTTTAACTTTGCAAATGTCCTGAACAATGGACTGCAACAATTCGCCTTAAATTACAATAGTTTATTGTTACACTTTCGTCCCTAATGTATACCATTATTATAAGTTCTTCAATTTCGACAGCCTTTACGTTTTCTTTGAATTCCTGTTTAACGGGCACAAGGCTTTAAAAGGTCTGCTCCAATTGCTGTGAAAGAGCCATGTGTGGCTGAATGGACTCCTGCTGGTGTACAAACGCGATGGGCTGACATCTTTCTGGAGTTCCCATTTTGTCATCTCCAAGGCCAGAATGACCTCCTCAAGTTGATGCTTTAGAAGATTGGGAGGTATGGAATCTTCCTGTTGCTGTGTAACATTTTGAGAGGCTGATGGGTCTTCTCATACTTCTCCATAACAGGTGGATATGCTGAACGATCTCCTGATGTATACCGGAGATGGGAATGTGGGAATGATTGGTCTTCTCTTGTTCCCATACAACACACACGTGTCTAACTGACCTCTTCCTTTTCATGAAAGAAGTCTCAGATAGTTTTTATCCTTATCCAATTCCCTTGCAATAGGCTCGGTAGGTCTGAATGGCCTCCTGTTATCCCAGTGTAACAAATCTCCAGTCACTGTGTGATGGCTTCCAGTTCCTATGTTACAGACTTGAGGAGGTTGAATGGACTGATCCTGTTGCTGTTTCACAGGATATTGGTGCAGCATGGCCTACTGTTATAGTCTCGAGTGGCTGATTGACCTCCTTCTGTAAATGTATATCAGGCTCCAGGGGCTGAATAGCCTCATCCTGTTTTGATGTAGCAGGATCAATGCCTGAGTATCCTCCTGTTGTTCCTGTGTAACAGGCTGGAGAACGGAATGGATTACTCCACTATCTGCGTAATTCTCTTCATTTGTTGACTCCTTCTGTCATCTATGTTCAAATAAGATCATCTTTAAGTTTTGTAAACTCCAATGGCTACTGGGTCAACCTGATCATCTTTTCTGTATAAGCTAGCACCTTCATTGCAGGAATCAGTTGAGGGTACCATCTCTGAGCTGCTTCCAATATAACAACATCCTTTCTTCATTGAAGAGATTAAATCTGTACACACTACTCCAGATGTCATCTCACTAAGAACCTGTACAGCAGCAGCAACACTTTACCAGCCTGCTGTAAAGTTCCCACCCAGGTTAGAGTTGTCTCAGCTCTCTGGGGGAAACAGAGCATTGTTGGAAGATCATTGTCCTTCTCTACTCCATCGGCATAATGGGAGACCTGGAGAAATTAAAGTTTGAGAAGATCATAAATGATGTGGCGAGATGATCTCTACCATTATTCTCCCCAGAACCCACGTTGCTCAGATTCCACAGAATCTAGTAAGGTGTAGCGCAAAAACAGCAAGGAGGAGCAAACATTGATGGGAGTTATGTATCAAAGTGAAAGCTGCAATACAAATGTTGGACATGTTATAATGATATACACATTTGTGTGTACTTCAGTAATAACATACTGTTTAAATTATATCTAAACTGTGTTAACCCAATTGAGTGCTAATGCTGGGAAAACTGGATTTCATAACCACGTGTGAAATGGTTTACATTAACATTATGTCGAGCACTGAGCTCGAGATCAGGTTATTTAGGAATTGGTGTTGAGTGATCAGAAGAGCTAATTGAAAATTTTGCTGTCAAGGAACTTTTGGGAACAATGACCACAATGTATTGTTTTTCGTTCAAGTACACGACAGTTTTTGTTTTATTTGAAGTAACCGTTATAAACCTGAGTCATGCAAGCCATGAAGGTGTGAGGAGAAAGTGGGGACTACAGATGCTGGAGATCAGAGTCGAAGAGTGTGGTGCTGGAAAAGCACAGTCAGGCAGCATACTAAGAGTAGATAAATCGATGTTTCGGGAATAAGCCCTACATCAGGAATGAAGCTTCTTGACCAAGGGGGCTGAGAGATAAATGGGAAGGGGGTGCGGCAGGGGGGAGGTAGCTGGGATTGTGATAGGTAGGTGAAGGTGGGGTTGAAAGTGATAGGTGACGAAGGGAGACAGAATGCCTCATCTATTGCATCCATTAAACCCAATGTGGTCTTCTCTACATTGGTGAGGCAGGAGGTCAACTTGTGGATCATTTCAGAGAATATCTCTAGGACAGCCACATTGAATAAATCCATCATCTTGTGGCTGAGCACTTTAACTCCCCTTCCCACTCTGCCAAGTACATGAGGATCCTGGGCCTGCTCCATCGCCAAATCCAAGCCACCAGAAGCCTGGAGGAAGAAAGCCTCCTCTTCTGCCATGGGACCCTCCAACCACAGGGGATCATAATGGATTTCCCCATTTCTCCATTTCCCCTAATCCCACCTTATCCTACTCCAAACTTCCAAATCAGCACCGCCTTTTTGAACATTCCTATGTGTCCACCTTCCTCCCTATCAGTCTGTTCCACCCGCCTTCCTCTCTGACTGTCACTTTCAACCCCACCTTCATCTACCTATTGAATGAAAGGAGGCAGCTTAGAAAAATGCCAAGTGTTGCAGTAAGCCAGTGGATTCAGTGAAATGTAGGACCCAGCAAAGGATGATCAAGAAACTGAGAAGAAAATCAGAAAGAGAAAAAGCGTGCAAATGAAAGAAAAACATAAAGACTTCTAAAAAGCGTCTATCGATGTATGAAAAAAATAAAAACAACGTCAAATGTGGAACAGTTGGTGTGCTTTCAGGATAATTTATTGCAGAGAACAGAGAAATCGCAGGGAAAAGAAACAGTTTCTTTGTGTCTATCTTCATGGAAGAATGTTCAGAAATTCTCCCAGAAATACTAAGTGACATGGGACTTGTGTAAGTAAAGTCTAAGATCATTCTTATCAGTGTTGGGGTTATCTTTGAAAAGAAAGCTGGATTGAGTATTTATAAATCTGACAGACTAGATGCACATCATACAAGAATTTCAGAGGAAGCAGCAATAGACAAGTTGATTGCATCGTGGATTTTCATTTTATTTTCCGACACATTCCCGAAAGGCATTTAGCCAATCTGGATAAGGCAAAGGTTATAAATATTATCCAACAGTTTAAGAAAGGAGGAATTTGGAGAATGGTGAACTACAGACCAGTTATCTTGTCATCCGCAGTCAGGTATCTGTTGGACTCGATTACAAAGAACATGTTACTAGATATTTAGAAGGTAATAACATAACTGGGGAGTGTGAGAATGTACCGATGGAAGGAAAACCAGAAATGTCAAACATTATTTGGAGTGGTTTGAAGATGATTCTTGTGGACATAGGCAATGATGAACCATTGGATAACGCATAGTTGGATATTCATGAGCTTTTTAAAAAAGAACTCCCACAGCAAGTTCATAAGAAAAATTTAAGGGGGAGGTATTGGGAAGAACATATGCAAATGGGAAAGTAAAAATTAGGTTTACAGTCATGTGAATGTAATTGGAAGATAGAGGATGTCGTGCCCCAGTTGCATCGAGCGTTGGTGAGATTAAACGTAGAATATTGTGTATTGTTCGGAGTCCCAATCTAAGAAAGAATATACTGACTACAGAGGAACTGCAAAAGGTATTATCCAGATTAATCCGTAAAATGGCAAGATTGTCTGATGGGGAACCTCAGCCTATAATCTCGAATTTCAAAACATGAGAGTTCATTGTGGTGAATCTTAGAAACATCGAAAGGACTGAATAACAGAGGGACATGAAGAAGAACAAGTAGGTGAGATAAAGGAGAATCCCACGATATTCCACACGGACAAGTAGAACAGAATAATCAGCAAACAGTTAGTGTCCATTAGAAACCAAGTGGCAATCTGTGTGTCAAGCTGGAGAACATTGATGGATTGTTACATGAGACCTTCACATCTATTTTACTTGGAAGAAGGAGGAGGCAGGTGCAGAATTCAAGAAGATGGACTGGGAAGCTCTTGAACAGATTGATGTAAAACATGAGAAAGGATTTGAGGCTTTGTTCTGTACAAATTTTGACCAATCTCCATGTCTGAATGAGTTGTATCACAGGCGGCTGTTGGGGTCGAAGGAGGAAAGACCCTGACTGAATATTTTAATTCGAATCTGACTATAGGGGAGGTGCCAGAGAACTGGAGAACTGCTAATATGATTCCACTTCACAGTAAGAGTGGGAGAGATAGACCAAGGAACTATAGACGAGTGAGTATTAGATCACTGTTGATGAAACTACTGGATAAAATAGGGAAGGATAAAATCGAACTCCAATCAGAGTCACAAGCTTTGATCGCGGATAATTATCATGACTTTATCAGAAGGAAGTCACATCCAATGGACTTGATTGAATTCGTTTGAGGAGGTCGATTATTTAGTATTGTAGGAAGGCCTTTGACAAATTTCCAGCTGGGAAACTGAAAAATAAAGTAAAATCTCACAATATGATGGATAACTTGACAAGTTACAATGAAAATTGTCTTAGTGGCAGGAGACAGAGGGTGGTGGGAGAAGGCTGTTTGTGTGACTGGAGACCAGTGTCCCCTGGTGTACCACAGGGATCAGTGCTGTGTACCTTATTGTTTGTGTATTGTTTCATAACAAAATATAGATGTGAATGTGGAGGGGGCTAGGTGGAGAGTGGGGGAGGTGTGATAAGTAAGTGTATGTTTGACATAAAGATTGGCTGGGTGGTTAGCAGTGAGGAGGAAGGCCTTAAGTTACAGGAAGATGCAGATGGAATGGTCAGATGGGCAGATCAATGGCAGGTGGAATGTAACCCTGATAAATATGAGGTGATGCACTTTGGGAGAAGGAACCAACAGGGGAGTACTCAATGAATGGCAGCACACTGGGAAGCTCAGATTGTGCTTCTCCACACATCCCTGAATGTGACTGGACAGGTTAATGCTTAAAAATGTGTTGCTGGAAAAGCGCAGCAGGTCAGGCAACATCAAAGGAGCGGGAGAATCGATGTTTCGGGCAGATTCCTGAAGAAGGGCTTATGCCCGAAACGTTGATTCTGCTGCTCCTTTGATGCTGCCTGACCTGCTGCGCTTTTCCAGCAACACGTTTTTAAGCTCTAATCTCCAGCATTTGCAGTCCTCACTTTCTCCTTGTAGATTATAAGAGCAATACAGGGCTTTGGTTCAGACAAAATGGAATACCGTATGTAGCTCCGGGAACCACATTCCAGGAAGGATGTGATTGTACAGGAGATCGTGCAGAGATGATTCACCAGGATGTTCCCTGGGATGGAGCATATCAGCTATGGAGAGAGGCTTGATAAGTCAGGTTGTTAACTTTGGAGCAGAGAAAGCTGAGGGGTTAGTGATTCAGAAAGATATGA